>NC_072852.1:191771676-193010676 GCF_028858705.1 Grus americana | reverse complement strand
CGGTGCTATTATGGAAGGTTAGGGTTAGGATTATGATTAGGTTTAGGGTTCAGAGAGCCACAAAGCCTACAGGTGCAGAAGCCGTGGGGCTGGAAACAGCATGCCAAGGGGAACACGGCACTGGACCAACAAAGCTTCCTACACAGCTTTCTCATCTGGGATACCCATGGGGCTGGGGACCTCACCTTAAATCCAAATCTGCCATTATGGAAGGTTAGGGTTAGGGTTAGGGTTAGGGTTCAGAGAGCCACAAAGCCTACAGGTCCAGAAGCTGTGGGGCTGGAAAAGGCATGCCAAGGGGAACACGGCACAGCACCAACACTGCTTCCTACATGCCATTCAAATATGGGAATAGCCATGGTGCTGGAGACCTCAGCCAGAACCCCACGGTGCCATTATGGAAGGTTAGGGTTAGGATTAAGATTAGGTTTAGGGTTCAGATAGCCACAAAGCCTAGAGTTCCTGCGACCTTACGGGTGGAAACAGCATGCCAAGGGGAACACGGCACTGGACCAACAAAGCTTCCGACACATCTTTCTCATCTGGGATACCCATGGGGCTGGGGACATCAGCCTGACTCCAAAGCTGCCATTATGGAAGGTTAGGGTTAGGGTTTAGGGTTAGGTTTAGGTTTGAGATAGCCACAAAGCCTACAGGTCCAGAAGCCGTGGGGCTGGAAAAGGCATGCCAAGGGGAACACGGCACAGCACTAACACAGCTTCCTACATGCCATTCAAATCTGGGAATAGCCATGGTGCTGGAGACCTCAGCCAGAACCCCACGATGCCATTATGGAAGGTTAGGGTTAGGATTATGATTAGGGTTAGGGTTCAGAGAGACACAAATCCTACAGTTCCAGGGACCTTGGGGGTGGAAACAGCATGCCAAGGGGAACACGGCACTGGACCAACAAAGCTTCCGACACAACTTTCTCATCTGGGATACCCATGGGGCTGGGGACATCAGCCTGACTCCAAAGCTGACATTTGCATCAGGGTTAGGGTTAGGGTTAGGATTAGGGTTAGGGTTAGGGTTGAGATAGCCACAAAGCCTACAGGTCCAGAAGCCGTGGGGCTGGAAAAGGCATGCCAAGGGGAACACGGCACAGCACCAACACAGCTCCTACATGCCATTCAAATCTGGGAATAGCCATGGTGCTGGAGACCTCAGCCAGAACCCCACGGTGCTATTATGGAAGGTTAGGGTTAGGATTATGATTAGGTTTAGGGTTCAGAGAGACACAAATCCTACAGTTCCAGAAGCTTGGGGGTGGAAATAGCATGCCAAGGGGAACACGGCACAGCACCAACACAGCTTCCTACATGCCATTCAAATCTGGGATAGCCATGGTGCTGGAGACCTCAGCCAGAACCCACGGTGCCATTATGGAAGGTTAGGGTTAGGATTATGATTAGGTTTGGTTCAGATAGCCACAAAGCCTACAGGTCCAGAAGCGGTGGGGGTGGAAAAGGCATGCCAAGGGGAACACGGCACAGCACCAACACCGCTTCCTACACAACTTTCTCATCTGGGATACCCATGGGGCTGGGGACATCAGCCTGACTCCAAAGCTGCATTGGATTAGGGTTGGGGGTTAGGGTTAGGGTTAGGGTTAGGTTTAGGGTTTAGATAGCCACAAAGCCTACAGGTCCAGAAGCCGTGGGGCTGGAAAAGGCATGCCAAGGGGAACACGGCACAGCACCAACACAGCTCCCACATGCCATTCAAATCTGGGAATAGCCATGGTGCTGGAGACCTCAGCCAGAACCCCACGGTGCCATTATGGAGGTTAGGGTTAGGATTATGATTAGGTTTAGGGTTCAGAGAGACACAAATCCTACAGTTCCAGGGATCTTGGGGGTGGAAACAGCATGCCAAGGGGAACACGGCACTGCACCAACAAAGCTTCTGACACACCTTTCTCATCTGGGATACCCATGGGGCTGGGGACATCAGCCTGACTCCAAAGCTGCCATTATGGAAGGTTAGGGTTAGGGTTAGGGTTAGGGTTCTGATAGCCACAAAGCCTACAGGTCCAGAAGCTGTGGGGCTGGAAAAGGCATGCCAAGGGGAACACGGCACAGCACCAACACAGCTGCCCACATGCCATTCAAATCTGGGAATAGCCATGGTGCTGGAGACCTCAGCCAGAACCCCACGGTGCCATTATGGAAGGTTAGGGTTAGGATTATGATTAGGTTTAGGGTTCAGAGAGACACAAATCCTACAATTCCAGGGATCTTGGGGGTGGAAACAGCATGCCAAGGGGAACACGGCACAGCACCAACACAGCTTCCTACACAGCTTTCTCATCTGGGATACCCTTGGGGCTGGGGACATCAGCCTGACTCCAAAGCTGCATTCGGATTAGGGTTAGGGTTAGGGTTAGGTTTAGGGTTAGGTTTAGGGTTTAGATAGCCACAAAGCCTACAGGTCCAGAAGCGGTGGGGCTGGAAAAGGCATGCCAAGGGGAACACGGCACAGCACCAACACCGCTTCCTACATGCCATTCAAATCTGGGAATAGCCATGGTGCTGGAGACCTCAGCCAGAACCCCACGATGCCATTATGGAAGGTTAGGGTTAGGATTATGATTAGGTTTAGGGTTCAGAGAGACACAAATCCTAAAATTCCAGGGATCTTGGGGGTGGAAACAGCATGCCAAGGGGAACACCGCACTGGACCAACAAAGCTTCTGACACACCTTTCTCTTCTGGGATAATCATGGGGCTGGGGACATCACCTTAAATCCAAATCTGCCATTATGGAAGGTTAGGGTTAGGGTTAGGGTTAGGGTTAGGGTTAGGGTTAGGGTTGAGATAGCCACAAAGCCTACAGGTCCAGAAGCCGTGGGGCTGGAAAAGGCATGCCAAGGGGAACACGGCACAGCACCAACACAGCTTCCTACATGCCATTCAAATCTGGGAATAGCCATGGTGCTGAAGACCTCAGCCAGAACCCCACGGTGCCATTATGGAAGGTTAGGGTTAGGATTATGATTAGGTTTAGGGTTCAGAGAGACACAAATCCTACAATTCCAGGGACCTTGGGGGTGGAAACAGCATGCCAAGGGGAACACGGCACAGCACCAACAATGCTTCCAACACAACTTTCTCATCTGGGATACCCTTGGGGCTGGGGACATCAGCCTGACTCCAAAGCTGCATTCGGATTAGGGTTCGGGTTAGGGATAGGTTTAGGGTTAGGGTTAGGGTTTAGATAGCCACAAAGCCTACAGGTGCAGAAGCCGTGGGGCTGGAAAAGGCATGCCAAGGGGAACACGGCACAGCACCAACACAGCTGCCCACATGCCATTCAAATCTGGGAATAGCCATGGTGCTGGAGACCTCAGCCAGAACCCCACGGTGCCATTATGGAAGGTTAGGGTTAGGATTATGATTAGGTTTAGGGTTCAGAGAGACACAAATCCTACAATTCCAGGGACCTTGGGGGTGGAAACAGCATGCCAAGGTGAACACCGCACTGGACCAACAAAGCTTCTGACACACCTTTCTCTTCTGGGATAATCATGGGGCTGGGGACATCACCTTAAATCCAAATCTGCCATTATGGAAGGTTAGGGTTAGGGTTAGGGTTGAAATAGCCACAAAGCCTACAGGTCCAGAAGCCGTGGGGCTGGAAAAGGCATGCCAAGGGGAACACGGCACAGCACCAACACCGCTTCCTACATGCCATTCAAATCTGGGAATAGCCATGGTGCTGGAGACCTCAGCCAGAACCCCACGGTGCTATTATGGAAGGTTAGGGTTAGGATTATGATTAGGTTTAGGGTTCAGAGAGACACAAATCCTACAGTTCCAGGGACCTTGGGGGTGGAAATAGCATGCCAAGGGGAACACGGCACTGGACCAACAAAGCTTCTGACACACCTTTCTCATCTGGGATACCCATGGGGCTGGGGACATCACCTTAAATCCAAATCTGCCATTATGGAAGGTTAGGGTTAGGGTTAGGGTTAGGGTTGAGATAGCCACAAAGCCTACAGGTCCAGAAGCCGTGGGGCTGGAAAAGGCATGCCAAGGGGAACACGGCACAGCACCAACACCGCTTCCTACATGCCATTCAAATCTGGGAATAGCCATGGTGCTGGAGACCTCAGCCAGAACCCCACGGTGCCATTATGGAAGGTTAGGGTTAGGATTATGATTAGGTTTAGGGTTCAGAGAGACACAAATCCTACAATTCCAGGGATCTTGGGGGTGGAAACAGCATGCCAAGGGGAACACGGCACAGCACCAACAAAGCTTCCAACACAGCTTTCTCATCTGGGATACCCTTGGGGCTGGGGACATCAGCCTGACTCCAAAGCTGCATTCGGATTAGGGTTCGGGTTAGGGATAGGTTTAGGGTTAGGTTTAGGTTTTAGATAGCCACAAAGCCTACAGGTCCAGAAGCGGTGGGGCTGGAAAAGGCATGCCAAGGGGAACACGGCACAGCACCAACACCGCTTCCTACATGCCATTCAAATCTGGGAATAGCCATGGTGCTGGAGACCTCAGCCAGAACCCCACGATGCCATTATGGAAGGTTAGGGTTAGGATTAAGATTAGGGTTAGGGTTCTGATAGCCACAAAGCCTAGAGTTACTGCGACCTTACGGGTGGAAACAGCATGCCAAGGGGAACACGGCACTGGACCAACACAGATTCCGACACACCTTTCTCATCTGCGATACCCATGGGGCTGGGGACATCAGCCTGACTCCAAAGCTGACATTTGCATCAGGGTTAGGGTTAGGGTTAGGATTAAAATTAGGGTTAGGGTTGAGATAGCCACAAAGCCTACAGGTCCAGAAGCCGTGGGGCTGGAAAAGGCATCCAAGGGGAACACGGCACAGCACCAACACAGCTTCCTACATGCCTTTTAAATCTGGGAATAGCCATGGTGCTGGAGACCTCAGCCAGAACCCCACGGTGCCATTATGGAAGGTTAGGGTTAGGGTTAGGGTTAGGGTAAGCATTCAGAGCCCCACAAATCCTACAGGTCCAGAAGCTGTGGGGCTGGAAAAGGCATGCCAAGGGGAACACGGCACAGCACCAACACAGCTTCCCACATGCCATTCAAATCTGGGAATAGCCATGGGGCTGGAGACCTCAGCCAGAACCCCACGGTGCCATTATGGAAGGTTAGGGTTAGGATTATGATTAGGTTTAGGGTTCAGAGAGACACAAATCCTACAGTTCCAGGGATCTTGGGGGTGGAAACAGCATGCCAAGGGGAACACGGCACAGCACCAACAATGCTTCCAACACAACTTTCTCATCTGGGATACCCATGGTGCTGGGGACCTCAGCCTGACTCCAAAGCTGCATTCGGATTAGGGTTCGGGTTAGGGATAGGTTTAGGGTTAGGGTTAGGGTTCAGATAGCCACAAAGCCTACAGGTCCAGAAGCGGTGGGGCTGGAAAAGGCATGCCAAGGGGAACACGGCACAGCACCAACACAGCTGCCCACATGCCATTCAAATCTGGGAATAGCCATGGTGCTGGAGACCTCAGCCAGAACCCCACGGTGCCATTATGGAAGGTTAGGGTTAGGATTATGATTAGGTTTAGGGTTCAGAGAGACACAAATCCTACAATTCCAGGGATCTTGGGGGTGGAAACAGCATGCCAAGGTGAACACCGCACTGGACCAACAAAGCTTCTGACACACCTTTCTCATCTGGGATACCCATGGGGCTGGGGACATCACCTTAAATCCAAATCTGCCATTATGGAAGGTTAGGGTTAGGGTTAGGGTTGAGATAGCCACAAAGCCTACAGGTGCAGAAGCCGTGGGGCTGGAAAAGGCATGCCAAGGGGAACACGGCACAGCACCAACACTGCTTCCTACATGCCATTCAAATATGGGAATAGCCATGGTGCTGGAGACCTCAGCCAGAACCCCACGATGCCATTATGGAAGGTTAGGGTTAGGATTAAGATTAGGGTTAGGGTTCTGATAGCCACAAAGCCTAGAGTTACTGCGACCTTACGGGTGGAAACAGCATGCCAAGGGGAACACGGCACTGGACCAACACAGCTTCCGACACATCTTTCTCATCTGGGATACCCATGGGGCTGGGGACATCAGCCTGACTCCAAAGCTGACATTTGCATCAGGGTTAGGGTTAGGGTTAGGATTAGGGTTAGGGTTAGGGTTGAGATAGCCACAAAGCCTACAGGTCCAGAAGCCGTGGGGGTGGAAAAGGCATGCCAAGGGGAACACGGCACAGCACCAACACCGCTTCCTACATGCCATTCAAATCTGGGAATAGCCATGGTGCTGGAGACCTCAGCCAGAACCCCACGGTGCTATTATGGAAGGTTAGGGTTAGGATTATGATTAGGTTTAGGGTTCAGAGAGACACAAATCCTACAGTTCCAGGGACCTTGGGGGTGGAAATAGCATGCCAAGGGGTACACGGCACTGGACCAACAAAGCTTCTGACACACCTTTCTCATCTGGGATACCCATGGGGCTGGGGACATCACCTTAAATCCAAATCTGCCATTATGGAAGGTTAGGGTTAGGGTTAGGGTTAGGGTTAGGGTTAGGGTTGAGATAGCCACAAACCTACAGGTCCAGAAGCCGTGGGGCTGGAAAAGGCATGCCAAGGGGAACATGGCACAGCACTAACACAGCTGCCCACATGCCATTCAAATCTGGGAATAGCCATGGTGCTGGAGACCTCAGCCAGAACCCCACGGTGCCATTATGGAAGGTTAGGGTTAGGATTATGATTAGGTTTAGGGTTCAGAGAGACACAAATCCTACAGTTCCAGGGATCTTGGGGGTGGAAACAGCATGCCAAGGGGAACACGGCACAGCACCAACATTGCTTGCAACACAACTTTCTCATCTGGGATACCCATGGGGCTGGGGACATCAGCCTGACTCCAAAGCTGACATTTGCATCAGGGTTAGGGTTAGGGTTAGGATTAAGGTTAGGGTTAGGGTTGAGATAGCCACAAAGCCTACAGGTGCAGAAGCCGTGGGGCTGGAAAAGGCATGCCAAGGGGAACACGGCACAGCACCAACACTGCTTCCTACATGCCATTCAAATCTGGGAATAGCCATGGTGCTGGAGACCTCAGCCAGAACCCCACGATGCCATTATGGAAGGTTAGGGTTAGGATTAAGATTAGGGTTAGGGTTCTGATAGCCACAAAGCCTAGAGTTACTGTGACCTTAGGGGTGGAAACAGCATGCCAAGGGGAACACGGCACTGGACCAACAAAGCTTCCGACACATCTTTCTCATCTGGGATACCCTTGGGGCTGGGGACATCAGCCTGACTCCAAAGCTGACATTTGCATCAGGGTTAGGGTTAGGGTTAGGATTAGGGTTAGGTTTAGGGTTGAGATAGCCACAAAGCGTACAGGTCCAGAAGCCGTGGGGCTGGAAAAGGCATGCCAAGGGGAACACGGCACAGCACCAACACAGCTTCCTACATGCCATTCAAATCTGGGAATAGCCATGGTGCTGGAGACCTCAGCCAGAACCCCACGGTGCTATTATGGAAGGTTAGGGTTAGGATTATGATTAGGTTTAGGGTTCAGAGAGACACAAATCCTACAGTTCCAGGGACCTTGGGGGTGGAAATAGCATGCCAAGGGGAACACGGCACTGGACCAACAAAGCTTCTGACAGAGCTTTCTCATGTGGGATACCCATGGGGCTGGGGACATCACCTTAAATCCAAATCTGCCATTATGGAAGGTTAGGGTTAGGGTTAGGGTTAGGGTTATGGTTGAGATAGCCACAAACCTACAGGTCCAGAAGCCGTGGGGCTGGAAAAGGCATGCCAAGGGGAACATGGCACAGCACCAACACCGCTTCCTACATGCCATTCAAATCTGGGAATAGCCATGGTGCTGGAGACCTCAGCCAGAACCCCACGGTGCCATTATGGAAGGTTAGGGTTAGGGTTAGGGTTAGGGTTAGGGTAAGCATTCAGAGCCCCACAAAGCCTACAGGTCCAGAAGCTGTGGGGCTGGAAAAGGCATGCCAAGGGGAACACGGCACAGCACTAACACAGCTGCCCACATGCCATTCAAATCTGGGAATAGCCATGGTGCTGGAGACCTCAGCCAGAACCCCACGGTGCCATTATGGAAGGTTAGGGTTAGGATTATGATTAGGTTTAGGGTTCAGAGAGACACAAATCCTCCAGTTCCAGGGATCTTGGGGGTGGAAACAGCATGCCAAGGGGAACACGGCACAGCACCAACAAAGCTTCCAACACAGCTTTCTCATCTGGGATACCCTTGGGGCTGGGGACATCAGCCTGCCTCCAAAGCTGCATTCGGATTAGGGTTCGGGTTAGGGATAGGTTTAGAGTTAGGTTTAGGGTTTAGATAGCCACAAAGCCTACAGGTGCAGAAGCCGTGGGGCTGGAAAAGACATGCCAAGGGGAACACGGCACAGCACCAACACAGCTGCCCACATGCCATTCAAATCTGGGAATAGCCATGGTGCTGGAGACCTCAGCCAGAACCCCACGATGCCATTATGGAAGGTTAGGGTTAGGATTAAGATTAGGGTTAGGGTTCTGATAGCCACAAAGCCTAGAGTTCCTGCGACCTTAGGGGTGGAAACAGCATGCCAAGGGGAACACGGCACTGGACCAACAAAGCTTCCGACACATCTTTCTCATCTGGGATACCCTTGGGGCTGGGGACATCAGCCTGACTCCAAAGCTGACATTTGCATCAGGGTTAGGGTTAGGGTTAGGATTAGGGTTAGGTTTAGGGTTGAGATAGCCACAAAGCGTACAGGTCCAGAAGCCGTGGGGCTGGAAAAGGCATGCCAAGGGGAACACGGCACAGCACCAACACAGCTTCCTACATGCCATTCAAATCTGGGAATAGCCATGGTGCTGGAGACCTCAGCCAGAACCCCACGGTGCTATTATGGAAGGTTAGGGTTAGGATTATGATTAGGTTTAGGGTTCAGAGAGACACAAATCCTACAGTTCCAGGGACCTTGGGGGTGGAAATAGCATGCCAAGGGGAACACGGCACTGGACCAACAAAGCTTCTGACAGAGCTTTCTCATGTGGGATACCCATGGGGCTGGGGACATCACCTTAAATCCAAATCTGCCATTATGGAAGGTTAGGGTTAGGGTTAGGGTTAGGGTTATGGTTGAGATAGCCACAAACCTACAGGTCCAGAAGCCGTGGGGCTGGAAAAGGCATGCCAAGGGGAACATGGCACAGCACCAACACAGCTTCCTACATGCCATTCAAATCTGGGAATAGCCATGGTGCTGGAGACCTCAGCCAGAACCCCACGGTGCCATTATGGAAGGTTAGGGTTAGGGTTAGGGTTAGGGTAAGCATTCAGAGCCCCACAAAGCCTACAGGTCCAGAAGCTGTGGGGCTGGAAAAGGCATGCCAAGGGGAACACGGCACAGCACTAACACAGCTGCCCACATGCCATTCAAATCTGGGAATAGCCATGGTGCTGGAGACCTCAGCCAGAACCCCACGGTGCCATTATGGAAGGTTAGGGTTAGGATTATGATTAGGTTTAGGGTTCAGAGAGACACAAATCCTCCAGTTCCAGGGATCTTGGGGGTGGAAACAGCATGCCAAGGGGAACACGGCACAGCACCAACAAAGCTTCCAACACAGCTTTCTCATCTGGGATACCCTTGGGGCTGGGGACATCAGCCTGACTCCAAAGCTGCATTCGGATTAGGGTTCGGGTTAGGGATAGGTTTAGAGTTAGGTTTAGGGTTTAGATAGCCACAAAGCCTACAGGTGCAGAAGCCGTGGGGCTGGAAAAGACATGCCAAGGGGAACACGGCACAGCACCAACACAGCTGCCCACATGCCATTCAAATCTGGGAATAGCCATGGTGCTGGAGACCTCAGCCAGAACCCCACGATGCCATTATGGAAGGTTAGGGTTAGGATTAAGATTAGGGTTAGGGTTCTGATAGCCACAAAGCCTAGAGTTACTGCGACCTTAGGGGTGGAAACAACATGCCAAGGGGAACACGGCACTGGACCAACAAAGCTTCCGACACATCTTTCTCATCTGGGATACCCATGGGGCTGGGGACATCAGCCTGACTCCAAAGCTGACATTTGCATCAGGGTTAGGGTTAGGGTTAGGATTAGGGTTAGGGTTAGGGTTGAGATAGCCACAAAGCCTACAGGTCCAGAAGCGGTGGGGCTGGAAAAGGCATGCCAAGGGGAACACGGCACAGCACCAACACCGCTTCCTACATGCCATTCAAATCTGGGAATAGCCATGGTGCTGGAGACCTCAGCCAGAACCACACGATGCCATTATGGAAGGTTAGGGTTAGGATTAAGATTAGGGTTAGGGTTTAGAGAGACACAAATCCTACAATTCCAGGGATCTTGGGGGTGGAAACAGCATGCCAAGGGGAACACCGCACTGGACCAACAAAGCTTCTGACACACCTTTCTCTTCTGGGATAATCATGGGGCTGGGGACATCACCTTAAATCCAAATCTGCCATTATGGAAGGTTAGGGTTAGGGTTAGGGTTAGGGTTAGGGTTAGGGTTCTGATAGCCACAAAGCCTACAGGTCCAGAAGCTGTGGGGCTGGAAAAGGCATGCCAAGTGGAACACGGCACAGCACCAACACCGCTTCCTACATGCCATTCAAATCTGGGAATAGCCATGGTGCTGGAGACCTCAGCCAGAACCCCACGGTGCCATTATGGAAGGTTAGGGTTAGGATTATGATTAGGTTTAGGGTTCAGAGAGACACAAATCCTACAATTCCAGGGATCTTGGGGGTGGAAACAGCATGCCAAGGGGAACACGGCACAGCACCAAAAATGCTTCCAACACAGCTTTCTCATCTGGGATACCCTTGGGGCTGGGGACATCAGCCTGACTCCAAAGCTGCATTCGGATTAGGGTTCGGGTTAGGGATAGGTTTAGGGTTAGGTTTAGGTTTTAGATAGCCACAAAGCCTACAGGTCCAGAAGCGGTGGGGCTGGAAAAGGCATGCCAAGGGGAACACGGCACAGCACCAACACCGCTTCCTACATGCCATTCAAATCTGGGAATAGCCATGGTGCTGGAGACCTCAGCCAGAACCCCACGATGCCATTATGGAAGGTTAGGGTTAGGATTAAGATTAGGGTTAGGGTTCAGAGAGACACAAAGCCTAGAGTTACTGCGACCTTAGGGGTGGAAACAGCATGCCAAGGGGAACACGGCACTGGACCAACACAGCTTCCGACACATCTTTCTCATCTGGGATACCCATGGGGCTGGGGACATCAGCCTGACTCCAAAGCTGACATTTGCATCAGGGTTAGGGTTAGGGTTAGGATTAGGGTTAGGGTTAGGGTTGAGATAGCCACAAAGCCTACAGGTCCAGAAGCCGTGGGGCTGGAAAAGGCATGCCAAGGGCAACACGGCACAGCACCAACACAGCTTCCTACATGCCATTCAAATCTGGGAATAGCCATGGTGCTGGAGACCTCAGCCAGAACCCCACGGTGCTATTATGGAAGGTTAGGGTTAGGATTATGATTAGGTTTAGGGTTCAGAGAGACACAAATCCTACAGTTCCAGGGACCTTGGGGGTGGAAATAGCATGCCAAGGGGAACACGGCACTGGACCAACAAAGCTTCTGACAGAGCTTTCTCATGTGGGATACCCATGGGGCTGGGGACATCACCTTAAATCCAAATCTGCCATTATGGAAGGTTAGGGTTAGGGTTAGGGTTATGGTTGAGATAGCCACAAACCTACAGGTCCAGAAGCCGTGGGGCTGGAAAAGGCATGCCAAGGGGAACATGGCACAGCACCAACACCGCTTCCTACATGCCATTCAAATCTGGGAATAGCCATGGTGCTGGAGACCTCAGCCAGAACCCCACGGTGCCATTATGGAAGGTTAGGGTTAGGGTTAGGGTTAGGGTAAGCATTCAGAGCCCCACAAAGCCTACAGGTCCAGAAGCCGTGGGGCTGGAAAAGGCATGCCAAGGGGAACACGGCACAGCACTAACACAGCTGCCCACATGCCATTCAAATCTGGGAATAGCCATGGTGCTGGAGACCTCAGCCAGAACCCCACGGTGCCATTATGGAAGGTTAGGGTTAGGATTATGATTAGGTTTAGGGTTCAGAGAGACACAAATCCTACAGTTCCAGGGATCTTGGGGGTGGAAACAGCATGCCAAGGTGAACATGGCACAGCACCAACAATGCTTCCAACACAGCTTTCTCATCTGGGATACCCTTGGGGCTGGGGACATCAGCCTGACTCCAAAGCTGCATTCGGATTAGGGTTCGGGTTAGGGATAGGTTTAGGGTTAGGTTTAGGTTTTAGATAGCCACAAAGCCTACAGGTCCAGAAGCCGTGGGGCTGGAAAAGGCATGCCAAGGGGAACACGGCACAGCACCAACACCGCTTCCTACATGCCATTCAAATCTGGGAATAGCCATGGTGCTGGAGACCTCAGCCAGAACCCCACGATGCCATTATGGAAGGTTAGGGTTAGGATTAAGATTAGGGTTAGGGTTCTGATAGCCACAAAGCCTAGAGTTCCTGCGACCTTACGGGTGGAAACAGCATGCCAAGGGGAACACGGCACAGCACCAACACAGCTTCCTACATGCCATTTAAATCTGGGAATAGCCATGGTGCTGGAGACCTCAGCCAGAACCCCACGGTGCCATTATGGAAGGTTACGGTTAGGGTTAGGGTAAGCATTCAGAGCCCCACAAAGCCTACAGGGCCAGAAGCGGTGGGGCTGGAAAAGGCATGCCAAGGGGAACACGGCACAGCACCAACACAGCTGCCCACATGCCATTCAAATCTGGGAATAGCCATGGTGCTGGAGACCTCAGCCAGAACCCCACGGTGCCATTATGGAAGGTTAGCGTTAGGATTATGATTAGGTTTAGGGTTCAGAGAGACACAAATCCTACAGTTCCAGGGATCTTGGGGGTGGAAACAGCATGCCAAGGGGAACACGGCACAGCACCAACAATGCTTCCAACACAACTTTCTCATCTGGGATACCCTTGGGGCTGGGGACATCAGCCTGACTCCAAAGCTGCATTCGGATTAGGGTTCGGGTTAGGGATAGGTTTAGGGTTAGGTTTAGGGTTTAGATAGCCACAAAGCCTACAGGTGCAGAAGCCGTGGGGCTGGAAAAGGCATGCCAAGGGGAACACGGCACAGCACCAACACCGCTTCCTACATGCCATTCAAATCTGGGAATAGCCATGGTGCTGGAGACCTCAGCCAGAACCCCACGGTGCCATTATGGAAGGTTAGGGTTAGGGTTAGGGTAAGCATTCAGAGCCCCACAAAGCCTACAGGTCCAGAAGCTGTGGGGCTGGAAAAGGCATGCCAAGGGGAACATGGCACAGCACCAACACAGCTTCCTACATGCCATTCAAATCTGGGAATAGCCATGGTGCTGGAGACCTCAGCCAGAACCACACGATGCCATTATGGAAGGTTAGGGTTAGGATTAAGATTAGGGTTAGAGTTGAGATAGCCACAAAGCCTACAGGTGCAGAAGCCGTAGGGCTGGAAAAGGCATGCCAAGGGGAACACGGCACAGCACCAACACCGCTTCCTACATGCCATTCAAATCTGGGAATAGCCATGGTGCTGGAGACCTCAGCCAGAACCCCACGATGCCATTATGGAAGGTTAGGGTTAGGATTAAGATTAGGGTTAGGGTTGAGATAGCCACAAAGCCTACAGGTGCAGAAGCCGTGGGGCTGGAAAAGGCATGCCAAGGGGAACACGGCACAGCACCAACACAGCTTCCTACATGCCATTCAAATCTGGGAATAGCCATGGTGCTGGAGACCTCAGCCAGAACCCCACGGTGCCATTATGGAAGGTTAGGGTTAGGGTTAGGGTTAGGGTAAGCATTCAGAGCCCCACAAAGCCTACAGGTCCAGAAGCTGTGGGCTGGAAAAGGCATGCCAAGGGGAACACGGCACAGCACTAACACAGCTGCCCACATGCCATTCAAATCTGGGAATAGCCATGGTGCTGGAGACCTCAGCCAGAACCCCACGGTGCCATTATGGAAGGTTAGGGTTAGGATTATGATTAGGTTTAGGGTTCAGATAGACACAAATCCTACAGTTCCAGGGATCTTGGGGGTGGAAACAGCATGCCAAGGGGAACACGGCACAGCACCAACAATGCTTCCAACACAACTTTCTCATCTGGGATACCCTTGGGGCTGGGGACATCAGCCTGACTTCAAAGCTGCATTCGGATTAGGGTTCGGGTTAGGGATAGGTTTAGGGTTAGGTTTAGGGTTTAGATAGCCACAAAGCCTACAGGTCCAGAAGCGGTGGGGCTGGAAAAGGCATGCCAAGGGGAACACGGCACAGCACCAACACAGCTTCCTACATGCCATTCAAATCTGGGAATAGCCATGGTGCTGGAGACCTCAGCCAGAACCCCATGGTGCCATTATGGAAGGTTAGGGTTAGGATTAAGATTAGGGTTAGGGTTGAGATAGCCACAAAGCCTACAGGTGCAGAAGCCGTGGGGCTGGAGAAGGCATGCCAAGGGGAACACGGCACAGCACCAACACAGCTTCCTACATGCCATTCAAATCTGGGAATAGCCATGGTGCTGGAGACCTCAGCCAGAACCCCACGGTGCCATTATGGAAGGTTAGGGTTAGGGTTAGGGTAAGCATTCAGAGCCCCACAAAGCCTACAGGTGCAGAAGCGGTGGGGCTGGAAAAGGCATGCCAAGGGGAACACGGCACAGCACCAACACCGCTTCCTACATGCCATTCAAATCTGGGAATAGCCATGGTGCTGGAGACCTCAGCCAGAACCACACGATGCCATTATGGAAGGTTAGGGTTAGGATTAAGATTAGGGTTAGGGTTCTGATAGCCACAAAGCCTAGAGTTCCTGCGACCTTAGGGGTGGAAACAGCATGCCAAGGGGAACACGGCACTGGACCAACACAGCTTCCAACACATCTTTCTCATCTGGGATACCCATGGGGCTGGGGACATCAGCCTGACTCCAAAGCTGACATTTGCATCAGGGTTAGGGTTAGGGTTAGGATTAAGATTAGGGTTAGGGTTGAGATAGCCACAAAGCCTACAGGTCCAGAAGCCGTGGGGCTGGAAAAGGCATGCCAAGGGGAACATGGCACAGCACCAACACCGCTTCCTACATGCCATTCAAATCTGGGAATAGCCATGGTGCTGGAGACCTCAGCCAGAACCCCACGGTGCTATTATGGAAGGTTAGGGTTAGGATTATGATTAGGGTTAGGGTTCAGAGAGACACAAATCCTACAGTTCCAGGGACCTTGGGGGTGGAAATAGCATGCCAAGGGGAACACGGCACTGGACCAACAAAGCTTCTGACACACCTTTCTCATCTGGGATACCCATGGGGCTGGGGACATCAGCCTGACTCCAAAGCTGCATTCGGATTAGGGTTCGGGTTAGGGATAGGTTTAGGGTTAGGTTTAGGTTTTAGATAGCCACAAAGCCTACAGGTCCAGAAGCGGTGGGGCTGGAAAAGGCATGCCAAGGGGAACACGGCACAGCACCAACACCGCTTCCTACATGCCATTCAAATCTGGGAATAGCCATGGTGCTGGAGACCTCAGCCAGAACCCCATGGTGCCATTATGGAAGGTTAGGGTTAGGATTAAGATTAGGGTTAGGGTTGAGATAGCCACAAAGCCTACAGGTGCAGAAGCCGTGGGGCTGGAGAAGGCATGCCAAGGGGAACACGGCACAGCACCAACACAGCTTCCTACATGCCATTCAAATCTGGGAATAGCCATGGTGCTGGAGACCTCAGCCAGAACCCCACGGTGCCATTATGGAAGGTTAGGGTTAGGGTTAGGGTAAGCATTCAGAGCCCCACAAAGCCTACAGGTGCAGAAGCGGTGGGGCTGGAAAAGGCATGCCAAGGGGAACACGGCACAGCACCAACACCGCTTCCTACATGCCATTCAAATCTGGGAATAGCCATGGTGCTGGAGACCTCAGCCAGAACCACACGATGCCATTATGGAAGGTTAGGGTTAGGATTAAGATTAGGGTTAGGGTTCTGATAGCCACAAAGCCTAGAGTTCCTGCGACCTTAGGGGTGGAAACAGCATGCCAAGGGGAACACGGCACTGGACCAACACAGCTTCCGACACATCTTTCTCATCTGGGATACCCATGGGGCTGGGGACATCAGCCTGACTCCAAAGCTGACATTTGCATCAGGGTTCGGGTTAGGGTTAGGATTAGGGTTAGGGTTAGGGTTGAGATAGCCACAAAGCCTACAGGTGCAGAAGCCGTGGGGCTGGAAAAGGCATGCCAAGGGGAACATGGCACAGCACCAACACCGCTTCCTACATGCCATTCAAATCTGGGAATAGCCATGGTGCTGGAGACCTCAGCCAGAACCCCACGGTGCTATTATGGAAGGTTAGGGTTAGGATTATGATTAGGTTTAGGGTTCAGAGAGACACAAATCCTACAGTTCCAGGGACCTTGGGGGTGGAAATAGCATGCCAAGGGGAACACGGCACTGGACCAACAAAGCTTCTGACACAGCTTTCTCATGTGGGATACCCTTGGGGCTGGGGACATCACCTTAAATCCAAAACTGCCATTATGGAAGGTTAGGGTTAGGGTTAGGGTTAGGGTTAGGGTTGAGATAGCCACAAAGCCTACAGGTGCAGAAGCCGTGGGGCTGGAAAAGGCATGCCAAGGGGAACACGGCACAGCACCAACACTGCTTCCTACATGCCATTCAAATCTGGGAATAGCCATGGTGCTGGAGACCTCAGCCAGAACCCCACGGTGCCATTATGGAAGGTTAGGGTTAGGATTATGATTAGGTTTAGGGTTCAGAGAGACACAAATCCTCCAGTTCCAGGGATCTTGGGGGTGGAAACAGCATGCCAAGGGGAACACGGCACAGCACCAACAATGCTTCCAACACAGCTTTCTCATCTGGGATACCCTTGGGGCTGGGGACATCAGCCTGACTCCAAAGCTGCATTCGGATTAGGGTTCGGGTTAGGGATAGGTTTAGGGTTAGGTTTAGGTTTTAGATAGCCACAAAGCCTACAGGTCCAGAAGCGGTGGGGCTGGAAAAGGCATGCCAAGGGGAACACGGCACAGCACCAACACCGCTTCCTACATGCCATTCAAATCTGGGAATAGCCATGGTGCTGGAGACCTCAGCCAGAACCCCACGATGCCATTATGGAAGGTTAGGGTTAGGATTAAGATTAGGGTTAGGGTTCTGATAGCCACAAAGCCTAGAGTTACTGCGACCTTACGGGTGGAAACAGCATGCCAAGGGGAACACGGCACTGGACCAACACAGCTTCCGACACACCTTTCTCATCTGGGATACCCATGGGGCTGGGGACATCAGCCTGACTCCAAAGCTGACATTTGCATCAGGGTTAGGGTTAGGGTTAGGATTAAGATTAGGGTTAGGGTTGAGATAGCCACAAAGCCTACAGGTGCAGAAGCCGTGGGGCTGGAAAAGGCATGCCAAGGGGAACACGGCACAGCACCAACACAGCTTCCTACATGCCTTTGAAATCTGGGAATAGCCATGGTGCTGGAGACCTCAGCCAGAACCCCACGGTGCCATTATGGAAGGTTAGGGTTAGGGTTAGGGTAAGCATTCAGAGCCCCACAAAGCCTAGAGGTCCAGAAGCTGTGGGGCTGGAAAAGGCATGCCAAGGGGAACATGGCACAGCACCAACACAGCTTCCTACATGCCATTCAAATCTGGGAATAGCCATGGTGCTGGAGACCTCAGCCAGAACCACACGATGCCATTATGGAAGGTTAGGGTTAGGATTAAGATTAGGGTTAGATTTGAGATAGCCACATAGCCTACAGGTGCAGAAGCCGTGGGGATGGAAAAGGCATGCCAAGGTGAACACGGCACAGCACCAACACAGCTTCCTACATGCCATTCAAATCTGGGAATAGCCATGGTGCTGGAGACCTCAGCCAGAACCCCACGGTGCCATTATGGAAGGTTAGGGTTAGGGTTAGGGTTAGGGTAAGCATTCAGAGCCCCACAAAGCCTACAGGTCCAGAAGCTGTGGGGCTGGAAAAGGCATGCCAAGGGGAACACGGCACAGCACTAACACAGCTGCCCACATGCCATTCAAATCTGGGAATAGCCATGGTGCTGGAGACCTCAGCCAGAACCCCACGGTGCCATTATGGAAGGTTAGGGTTAGGATTAAGATTAGGTTTAGGGTTCAGAGAGACACAAATCCTACAATTCCAGGGATCTTGGGGGTGGAAACAGCATGCCAAGGGGAACACGGCACAGCACCAACAATGCTTCCAACACAACTTTCTCATCTGGGATACCCTTGGGTTGGGGACATCAGCCTGACTCCAAAGCTGCATTCGGATTAGGGTTCGGGTTAGGGATAGGTTTAGGGTTAGGTTTAGGGTTTAGATAGCCACAAAGCCTACAGGTCCAGAAGCCGTGGGGCTGGAAAAGACATGCCAAGGGGAACACGGCACAGCACTAACACAGCTGCCCACATGCCATTCAAATCTGGGAATAGCCATGGTGCTGGAGACCTCAGCCAGAACCCCACGATGCCATTATGGAAGGTTAGGGTTAGGATTAAGATTAGGTTTAGGGTTCAGAGAGACACAAATCCTACAGTTCCAGGGATCTTGGGGGTGGAAACAGCATGCCAAGGGGAACACGGCACAGCACCAACAAAGCTTCCAACACATCTATCTCATCTGGGATACCCTTGGGGCTGGGGACATTAGCCTGACTCCAAAGCTGCATTTGGATTAGGGTTCGGGTTAAGGATATGTTTAAGGTTAGGTTTAGGTTTTAGAGAGCCACAAAGCCTACAGGTCCAGAAGCCGTGGGGCTGGAAAAGGCATGCCAAGGGGAACACGGCACAGCACCAACACAGCTTCCTACATGCCATTCAAATCTGGGAATAGCCATGGTGCTGGAGACCTCAGCCAGAACCCCACGGTGCTATTATGGAAGGTTAGGGTTAGGATTATGATTAGGTTTAGGGTTCAGAGAGACACAAATCCTACAGTTCCAGGGACCTTGGGGGTGGAAATACCATGCCAAGGGGAACACCGCACTGGACCAACAAAGCTTCTGACACAGCTTTCTCATCTGGGATACCCATGGGGCTGGGGACATCACCTTAAATCCAAATCTGCCATTATGGAAGGTTAGGGTTAGGGTTAGGGTTAGGGTTAGGGTTGAGATAGCCACAAAGCCTACAGGTCCAGAAGCCGTGGGGCTGGAAAAGGCATGCCAAGGGGAACACGGCACAGCACCAACACAGCTTCCTACATGCCATTCAAATCTGGGAATAGCCATGGTGCTGGAGACCTCAGCCAGAACCCCACGGTGCCATTATGGAAGGTTAGGGTTAGGGTTAGGGTAAGCATTCAGAGCCCCACAAAGCCTACAGGTGCAGAAGCGGTGGGGCTGGAAAAGGCATGCCAAGGGGAACACGGCACAGCACCAACACCGCTTCCTACATGCCATTCAAATCTGGGAATAGCCATGGTGCTGGAGACCTCAGCCAGAACCCCACGGTGCCATTATGGAAGGTTAGGGTTAGGATTAAGATTAGGGTTAGGGTTCTGATAGCCACAAAGCCTAGAGTTCCTGCGACCTTACGGGTGGAAACAGCATGCCAAGGGGAACACGGCACTGGACCAACACAGATTCCGACACACGTTTCTCATCTGCGATACCCATGGGGCTGGGGACATCAGCCTGACTCCAAAGCTGACATTTGCATCAGGGTTAGGGTTAGGGTTAGGATTAAGATTAGGGTTAGGGTTGAGATAGCCACAAAGCCTACAGGTCCAGAAGCCGTGGGGCTGGAAAAGGCATGCCAAGGGGAACATGGCACAGCACCAACACCGCTTCCTACATGCCATTCAAATCTGGGAATAGCCATGGTGCTGGAGACCTCAGCCAGAACCCCACGGTGCTATTATGGAAGGTTAGGGTTAGGATTATGATTAGGGTTAGGGTTCAGAGAGACACAAATCCTACAGTTCCAGGGACCTTGGGGGTGGAAATAGCATGCCAAGGGGAACACCGCACTGGACCAACAAAGCTTCTGACAGAGCTTTCTCATCTGGGATACCCATGGGGCTGGGGACATCACCTTAAATCCAAATCTGCCATTATGGAAGGTTAGGGTTAGGGTTAGGGTTAGGGTTGAGATAGCCACAAAGCCTACAGGTCCAGAAGCCGTGGGGCTGGAAAAGGCATGCCAAGGGGAACACGACACAGCACCAACACAGCTACCTACATGCCATTCAAATCTGGGAATAGCCATGGTGCTGGAGACCTCAGCCAGAACCCCACGGTGCCATTATGGAAGGTTAGGGTTAGGGTTAGGGTAAGCATTCAGAGCCCCACAAAGCCTACAGGTCCAGAAGCTGTGGGGCTGGAAAAGGCATGCCAAGGGGAACATGGCACAGCACCAACACAGCTTCCTACATGCCATTCAAATCTGGGAATAGCCATGGTGCTGGAGACCTCAGCCAGAACCACACGATGCCATTATGGAAGGTTAGGGTTAGGATTAAGATTAGGGTTAGATTTGAGATAGCCACAAAGCCTACAGGTGCAGAAGCCGTGGGGATGGAAAAGGCATGCCAAGGTGAACACGGCACAGCACCAACACAGCTTCCTACATGCCATTCAAATCTGGGAATAGCCATGGTGCTGGAGACCTCAGCCAGAACCCCACGGTGCCATTATGGAAGGTTAGGGTTAGGGTTAGGGTTAGGGTAAGCATTCAGAGCCCCACAAAGCCTACAGGTCCAGAAGCTGTGGGGCTGGAAAAGGCATGCCAAGGGGAACACGGCACAGCACTAACACAGCTGCCCACATGCCATTCAAATCTGGGAATAGCCATGGTGCTGGAGACCTCAGCCAGAACCCCACGGTGCCATTATGGAAGGTTAGGGTTAGGATTATGATTAGGTTTAGGGTTCAGAGAGACACAAATCCTACAATTCCAGGGATCTTGGGGGTGGAAACAGCATGCCAAGGGGAACACGGCACAGCACCAACAATGCTTCCAACACAACTTTCTCATCTGGGATACCCTTGGGGCTGGGGACATCAGCCTGACTCCAAAGCTGCATTCGGATTAGGGTTCGGGTTAGGGATAGGTTTAGGGTTAGGTTTAGGGTTTAGATAGCCACAAAGCCTACAGGTCCAGAAGCGGTGGGGCTGGAAAAGGCATGCCAAGGGGAACAAGGCACAGCAGCAACACCGCATCCTACATGCCATTCAAATCTGGGAATAGCCATGGTGCTGGAGACCTCAGCCAGAACCCCACGATGCCATTATGGAAGGTTAGAGTTAGGATTAAGATTAGGGTTAGGGTTCAGAGAGACACAAATCCTACAGTTCCAGGGACCTTGGGGGTGGAAACAGCATGCCAAGGGGAACACCGCACTGGACCAACAAAGCTTCTGACACATCTTTCTCATCTGGGATACCCTTGGGGCTGGGGACATCAGCCTGACTCCAAAGCTGACATTTGCATCAGGGTTAGGGTTAGGGTTAGGATTAGGGTTAGGGTTAGGGTTGAGATAGCCACAAAGCCTACAGGTGCAGAAGCCGTGGGGCTGGAAAAGGCATGCCAAGGGGAACACGGCACAGCACCAACACAGCTTCCTACATGCCATTCAAATCTGGGAATAGCCATGGTGCTGGAGACCTCAGCCAGAACCCCACGGTGCTATTATGGAAGGTTAGGGTTAGGATTATGATTAGGTTTAGGGTTCAGAGAGACACAAATCCTACAGTTCCAGGGACCTTGGGGGTGGAAATACCATGCCAAGGGGAACACCGCACTGGACCAACAAAGCTTCTGACAGAGCTTTCTCATGTGGGATACCCATGGGGCTGGGGACATCACCTTAAATCCAAATCTGCCATTATGGAAGGTTAGGGTTAGGGTTAGGGTTAGGGTTAGGGTTGAGATAGCCACAAAGCCTACAGGTCCAGAAGCCGTGGGGCTGGAAAAGGCATGCCAAGGGGAACACGGCACAGCACCAACACAGCTTCCTACATGCCATTCAAATCTGGGAATAGCCATGGTGCTGGAGACCTCAGCCAGAACCCCACGGTGCCATTATGGAAGGTTAGGGTTAGGGTTAGGGTAAGCATTCAGACCCCCACAAAGCCTACAGGTGCAGAAGCGGTGGGGCTGGAAAAGGCATGCCAAGGGGAACACGGCACAGCACCAACACCGCTTCCTACATGCCATTCAAATCTGGGAATAGCCATGGTGCTGGAGACCTCAGCCAGAACCACACGATGCCATTATGGAAGGTTAGGGTTAGGATTAAGATTAGGGTTAGGGTTCTGATAGCCACAAAGCCTAGAGTTACTGCGACCTTACGGGTGGAAACAGCATGCCAAGGGGAACACGGCACTGGACCAACACAGATTCCGACACACCTTTCTCATCTGCGATACCCATGGGGCTGGGGACATCAGCCTGACTCCAAAGCTGACATTTGCATCAGGGTTAGGGTTAGGGTTAGGATTAAGATTAGGGTTAGGGTTGAGATAGCCACAAAGCCTACAGGTCCAGAAGCCGTGGGGCTGGAAAAGGCATGCCAAGGGGAACATGGCACAGCACCAACACCGCTTCCTACATGCCATTCAAATCTGGGAATAGCCATGGTGCTGGAGACCTCAGCCAGAACCCCACGGTGCTATTATGGAAGGTTAGGGTTAGGATTATGATTAGGGTTAGGGTTCAGAGAGACACAAATCCTACAGTTCCAGGGACCTTGGGGGTGGAAATAGCATGCCAAGGGGAACACGGCACTGGACCAACAAAGCTTCTGACAGAGCTTTCTCATCTTGGATACCCATGGGGCTGGGGACATCACCTTAAATCCAAATCTGCCATTATGGAAGGTTAGGGTTAGGGTTAGGGTTAGGGTTGAGATAGCCACAAAGCCTACAGGTGCAGAAGCCGTGGGGCTGGAAAAGGCATGCCAAGGGGAACACGGCACAGCACCAACACCGCTTCCTACATGCCATTCAAATCTGGGAATAGCCATGGTGCTGGAGACCTCAGCCAGAACCCCACGGTGCCATTATGGAAGGTTACGGTTAGGATTATGATTAGGTTTAGGGTTCAGAGAGACACAAATCCTACAATTCCAGGGATCTTGGGGGTGGAAACAGCATGCCAAGGGGAACACGGCACAGCACCAACAATGCTTCCAACACAGCTTTCTCATCTGGGATACCCTTGGGGCTGGGGACATCAGCCTGACTCCAAAGCTGCATTCGGATTAGGGTTCGGGTTAGGGATAGGTTTAGGGTTAGGTTTAGGTTTTAGATAGCCACAAAGCCTACAGGTCCAGAAGCGGTGGGGCTGGAAAAGGCATGCCAAGGGGAACACGGCACAGCACCAACACCGCTTCCTACATGCCATTCAAATCTGGGAATAGCCATGGTGCTGGAGACCTCAGCCAGAACCCCACGATGCCATTATGGAAGGTTAGGGTTAGGATTAAGATTAGGGTTAGGGTTCTGATAGCCACAAAGCCTAGAGTTACTGCGACCTTACGGGTGGAAACAGCATGCCAAGGGGAACATGGCACTGGACCAACACAGCTTCCGACACACCTTTCTCATCTGGGATACCCATGGGTCTGGGGATATCAGCCTGACTCCAAAGCTGACATTTGCATCAGGGTTAGGGTTAGGGTTAGGATTAAGATTAGGGTTAGGGTTGAGATAGCCACAAAGCCTACAGGTGCAGAAGCCGTGGGGCTGGAAAAGGCATGCCAAGGGGAACACGGCACAGCACCAACACAGCTTCCTACATGCCTTTGAAATCTGGGAATAGCCATGGTGCTGGAGACCTCAGCCAGAACCCCACCGTGCCATTATGGAAGGTTAGGGTTAGGGTTAGGGTAAGCATTCAGAGCCCCACAAAGCCTAGAGGTCCAGAAGCTGTGGGGCTGGAAAAGGCATGCCAAGGGGAACATGGCACAGCACCAACACAGCTTCCTACATGCCATTCAAATCTGGGAATAGCCATGGTGCTGGAGACCTCAGCCAGAACCCCACGGTGCTATTATGGAAGGTTAGGGTTAGGATTATGATTAGGTTTAGGGTTCAGAGAGACACAAATCCTACAGTTCCAGGGACCTTGGGGGTGGAAATAGCATGCCAAGGGGAACACGGCACTGGACCAACAAAGCTTCTGACAGAGCTTTCTCATGTGGGATACCCATGGGGCTGGGGACATCACCTTAAATCCAAATCTGCCATTATGGAAGGTTAGGGTTAGGGTTAGGGTTAGGGTTATGGTTGAGATAGCCACAAAGCCTACAGGTGCAGAAGCCGTGGGGCTGGAAAAGGCATGCCAAGGGGAACACGGCACAGCACCAACACCGCTTCCTACATGCCATTCAAATCTGGGAATAGCCATGGTGCTGGAGACCTCAGCCAGAACCCCACGATGCCATTATGGAAGGTTAGGGTTAGGATTAAGATTAGGGTTAGGCTTCAGAGAGACACAAATCCTACAGTTCCAGGGACCTTGGGGGTGGAAACAGCATGCCAAGGGGAACACCGCACTGGACCAACAAAGCTTCCGACACATCTTTCTCATCTGGGATACCCATGGGGCTGGGGACATCAGCCTGACTCCAAAGCTGACATTTGCATCAGGGTTAGGGTTAGGGTTAGGATTAGGGTTAGGGTTAGGGTTGAGATAGCCACAAAGCCTACAGGTGCAGAAGCCGTGGGGCTGGAAAAGGCATGCCAAGGGGAACACGGCACAGCACCAACACCGCTGCCCACATGCCATTCAAATCTGGGAATAGCCATGGTGCTGGAGACCTCAGCCAGAACCCCACGGTGCCATTATGGAAGGTTAGGGTTAGGATTATGATTAGGTTTAGGGTTCAGAGAGACACAAATCCTACAATTCCAGGGATCTTGGGGGTGGAAACAGCATGCCAAGGGGAACACGGCACAGCACCAACAAAGCTTCCAACACAGCTTTCTCATCTGGGATACCCTTGGGGCTGGGGACATTAGCCTGACTCCAAAGCTGCATTCGGATTAGGGTTCGGGTTAGGGATAGGTTTAGGGTTAGGTTTAGGTTTTAGATAGCCACAAAGCCTACAGGTCCAGAAGCCGTGGGGCTGGAAAAGGCATGCCAAGGGGAACACGGCACAGCACCAACACCGCTTCCTACATGCCATTCAAATCTGGGAATAGCCATGGTGCTGGAGACCTCAGCCAGAACCCCACGATGCCGTTATGGAAGGTTAGGGTTAGGATTAAGATTAGGGTTAGGGTTCTGATAGCCACAAAGCCTAGAGTTACTGGGACCTTACGGGTGGAAACAGCATGCCAAGGGGAACACGGCACTGGACCAACACAGCTTCCGACACATCTTTCTCATCTGGGATACCCATGGGGCTGGGGTCATCAGCCTGACTCCAAAGCTGACATTTGCATCAGGGTTAGGGTTAGGGTTAGGATTAAGATTAGGGTTAGGGTTGAGATAGCCACAAAGCCTACAGGTCCAGAAGCCGTGGGGCTGGAAAAGGCATGCCAAGGGGAACACGGCACAGCACCAACACCGCTTCCTACATGCCATTCAAATCTGGGAATAGCCATGGTGCTGGAGACCTCAGCCAGAACCCCACGGTGCCATTATGGAAGGTTAGGGTTAGGGTTAGGGTTAGGGTAAGCATTCAGAGCCCCACAACGCCTACAGGTCCAGAAGCGGTGGGGCTGGAAAAGGCATGCCAAGGGGAACACGGCACAGCACCAACACCGCTTCCTACATGCCATTCAAATCTGGGAATAGCCATGGTGCTGGAGACCTCAGCCAGAACCACACGATGCCATTATGGAAGGTTAGGGTTAGGATTAAGATTAGGGTTAGATTTGAGATAGCCACAAAGCCTACAGGTGCAGAAGCCGTGGGGCTGGAAAAGGCATGCCAAGGGGAACACGGCACAGCACCAACACCGCTTCCTACATGCCATTCAAATCTGGGAATAGCCATGGTGCTGGAGACCTCAGCCAGAACCCCACGGTGCCATTATGGAAGGTTAGGGTTAGGGTTAGGGTTAGGGTAAGCATTCAGAGTCCCACAAAGCCTACAGGTCCAGAAGCCGTGGGGCTGGAAAAGCCATGCCAAGGGGAACACGGCACAGCACCAACACCGCTTCCTACATGCCATTCAAATCTGGGAATAGCCATGGTGCTGGAGACCTCAGCCAGAACCCCACCGTGCCATTATGGAAGGTTAGGGTTAGGATGAAGATTAGGTTTAGGGTTCTGATAGCCACAAAGCCTAGAGTTACTGTGACCTTACGGGTGGAAACAGCATGCCAAGGGGAACACGGCACTGGACCAACACAGCTTCCGACACATCTTTCTCATCTGGGATACCCATGGGGCTGGGGACATCAGCCTGACTCCAAAACTGACATTTGCATCAGGGTTAGGGTTAGGGATAGGATTAAGATTAGGGTTAGGGTTGAGATAGCCACAAAGCCTACAGGTCCAGAAGCGGTGGGGCTGGAAAAGGCATGCCAAGGGGAACACGGCACAGCACCAACACAGCTTCCTACATGCCATTTAAATCTGGGAATAGCCATGGTGCTGGAGACCTCAGCCAGAACCCCACGGTGCCATTATGGAAGGTTAGGGTTAGGGTTAGGGTTAGGGTAAGCATTCAGAGCCCCACAAAGCCTACAGGTCCAGAAGCTGTGGGGCTGGAAAAGGCATGCCAAGGGGAACACGGCACAGCACCAACACAGCTTCCTACATGCCATTCAAATCTGGGAATAGCCATGGTGCTGGAGACCTCAGCCAGAACCACACGATGCCATTATGGAAGGTTAGGGTTAGGATTAAGATTAGGGTTAGATTTGAGATAGCCACAAAGCCTACAGGTGCAGAAGCCGTGGGGCTGGAAAAGGCATGCCAAGGTGAACACGGCACAGCACCAACACAGCTTACTACATGCCATTCAAATCTGGGAATAGCCATGGTGCTGGAGACCTCAGCCAGTACCCCACCGTGCCATTATGGAAGGTTAGGGTTAGGATGAAGATTAGGTTTAGGGTTCTGATAGCCACAAAGCCTAGAGTTCCAGGGACCTTGGGGGTGGAAACAGCATGCCAAGGGGAACACGGCACAGCACCAACACAGCTTCCGACACAACTTTCTCATCTGGGATACCCTTGGGGCTGGGGACATCAGCCTGACTCCAAAGCTGCATTCGGATTAGGGTTCGGGTTAGGGATAGGTTTAGGGTTAGGTTTAGGGTTTAGATAGCCACAAAGCCTACAGGTCCAGAAGCCGTGGGGCTGGAAAAGGCATGCCAAGGGGAACAAGGCACAGCAGCAACACCGCATCCTACATGCCATTCAAATCTGGGAATAGCCATGGTGCTGGAGACCTCAGCCAGAACCCCACGATGCCATTATGGAAGGTTAGAGTTAGGATTAAGATTAGGGTTAGGGTTCAGAGAGACACAAATCCTACAGTTCCAGGGACCTTGGGGGTGGAAACAGCATGCCAAGGGGAACACCGCACTGGACCAACAAAGCTTCTGACACATCTTTCTCATCTGGGATACCCATGGGGCTGGGGACATCAGCCTGACTCCAAAGCTGACATTTGCATCAGGGTTAGGGTTAGGGTTAGGATTAGGGTTAGGGTTAGGGTTGAGATAGCCACAAAGCCTACAGGTGCAGAAGCCGTGGGGCTGGAAAAGGCATGCCAAGGGGAACACGGCACAGCACCAACACAGCTTCCTACATGCCATTCAAATCTGGGAATAGCCATGGTGCTGGAGACCTCAGCCAGAACCCCACGGTGCTATTATGGAAGGTTAGGGTTAGGATTATGATTAGGTTTAGGGTTCAGAGAGACACAAATCCTACAGTTCCAGGGACCTTGGGGGTGGAAATACCATGCCAAGGGGAACACCGCACTGGACCAACAAAGCTTCTGACACAGCTTTCTCATGTGGGATACCCATGGGGCTGGGGACATCACCTTAAATCCAAATCTGCCATTATGGAAGGTTAGGGTTAGGGTTAGGGTTAGGGTTGAGATAGCCACAAAGCCTACAGGTGCAGAAGCCGTGGGGCTGGAAAAGGCATGCCAAGGGGAACACGGCACAGCACCAACACAGCTTCCTACATGCCATTCAAATCTGGGAATAGCCATGGTGCTGGAGACCTCAGCCAGAACCCCACGGTGCCATTATGGAAGGTTACGGTTAGGATTATGATTAGGTTTAGGGTTCAGAGAGACACAAATCCTACAATTCCAGGGATCTTGGGGGTGGAAACAGCATGCCAAGGGGAACACGGCACAGCACCAACAAAGCTTCCAACACAGCTTTCTCATCTGGGATACCCTTGGGGCTGGGGACATCAGCCTGACTCCAAAGCTGCATTCGGATTAGGGTTCGGGTTAGGGATAGGTTTAGGGTTAGGTTTAGGTTTTAGATAGCCACAAAGCCTACAGGTCCAGAAGCCGTGGGGCTGGAAAAGGCATGCCAAGGGGAACACGGCACAGCACCAACACCGCTTCCTACATGCCATTCAAATCTGGGAATAGCCATGGTGCTAGAGACCTCAGCCAGAACCCCATGGTGCCATTATGGAAGGTTAGGGTTAGGGTTAGGGTTAGGGTAAGCATTCAGAGCGCCACAAAGCCCACAGGTCCAGAAGCCGTGGGGCTGGAAAAGGCATGCCAAGGGGAACACTGCACAGCACCAACACAGCTTCCTACATGCCATTCAAATCTGGGAATAGCCATGGTGCTGGAGACCTCAGCCAGAACCCCACGGTGCTATTATGGAAGGTTAGGGTTAGGATTAAGATTAGGGTTAGGGTTCTGATATCCTCAAAGCCTAGAGTTCCTGCGACCTTAGGGGTGGAAACAGCATGCCAAGGGGAACACGGCACTGGACGAACAAAGCTTCCGACACACCTTTCTCATGTGGGATACCCATGGGGCTGGGGACATCACCTTAAATCCAAATCTGCCATTATGGAAGGTTAGGGTTAGGGTTAGGGTTAGGGTTGAGATAGCCACAAAGCCTACAGGTGCAGAAGCCGTGGGGCTGGAAAAGGCATGCCAAGGGGAACAAGGCACAGCACTAACACCGCTTCCCACATGCCATTCAAATCTGGGAATAGCCATGGTGCTGGAGACCTCAGCCAGAACCCCACGGTGCCATTATGGAAGGTTAGGGTTAGGATTAAGATTAGGGTTAGGGTTCTGATAGCCACAAAGCCTAGAGTTCCAGGGACCTTAGGGGTGGAAACAGCATGCCAAGGGGAACACCGCACTGGACCAACAATGCTTCCAACACAACTTTCTCATCTGGGATACCCATGGGGCTGGGGACATCAGCCTGACTCCAAAGCTGACATTTGCATCAGGGTTATGGTTAGGGTTAGGATTAGGGTTAGTTTTAGGGTTTAGATAGCCACAAAGCCTACAGGTGCAGAAGCCGTGGGGCTGGAAAAGGCATGCCAAGGGGAACACGGCACTGCACCAACACAGCTGCCCACATGCCATTCAAATCTGGGAATAGCCATGGTGCTGGAGACCTCAGCCAGAACCCAACGGTGCTATTACGGAATATTAGAGTTAGGATTATGATTAGGTTTAGGGTTCAGAGAGACACAAATCCTACAGTTCCAGGGATCTTGGGGGTGGAAACAGCATGCCAAGGGGAACACCGCACTGGACCAACACAGCTTCCGACACACCTTTCTCATCTGGGATACCCATGGGGCTTGGGACATCACCTTAAATCCAAATCTGCCATTATGGAAGGTTAGGGTTAGGGTTAGGTTTAGTGTTGAGATAGCCACAAAGCCTACAGGTGCAGAAGCCGTGGGGCTGGAAAAGACATGCCAAGGGGAACACGGCACAGCACCAACACAGCTTCCTACATGCCATTCAAATCTAGGAATAGCCATGGTGCTGGAGACCTCAGCCAGAAACCCATGGTGCCATTATGGAAGGTTAGGGTTAGGGTTTGGGTTAGGGTTAGGGTTCTGATAGCCACAAAGCCTAGAGTTCCTGTGACCTTGGGGGTGGAAACAGCATGCCAAGGGGAACACCGCACTGGACCAACAAAGCTTCCGACACATCTTTCTCATCTGGGATACCCATGGGGCTGGGGTCATCAGCCTGACTCCAAAGCTGACATTTGCATCAGGGTTAGGGTTAGGGTTAGGATTAGGGTTAGGGTTAGGGTTGAGATAGCCACAAAGCCTACAGGTGCAGAAGCCGTGGGGCTGGAAAAGGCATGCCAAGGGGAACACGGCACAGCACCAACACAGCTGCCCACATGCCATTCAAATCTGGGAATAGCCATGGTGCTGGAGACCTCAGCCAGAACCCCACGGTGCCATTATGGAAGGTTAGGGTTAGGGTTAGGGTTAGGGTAAGCATTCAGAGCCCCACAAAGCCTACAGGTCCAGAAGCTGTGGGGCTGGAAAAGGCATGCCAAGGGGAACACGGCACAGCACCAACAATGCTTCCAACACATCTTTCTCATCTGGGATACCCTTGGGGCTGGGGACATTAGCCTGACTCCAAAGCTGCATTCGGATTAGGGTTCGGGTTAGGGATAGGTTTAGGGTTAGGTTTAGGGTTTAGATAGCCACAAAGCCTACAGGTCCAGAAGCCGTGGGGCTGGAAAAGGCATGCCAAGGGGAACACGGCACAGCACCAACACAGCTGCCCACATGCCATTCAAATCTGGGAATAGCCATGGTGCTGGAGACCTCAGCCAGAACCCCACGGTGCCATTATGGAAGGTTAGGGTTAGGATGAAGATTAGGGTTAGGGTTCTGATAGCCACAAAGCCTAGAGTTCCTGGGACCTTAGGGGTGGAAACAGCATGCCAAGGGGAACACCGCACTGGACCAACAAAGCTTCCGACACATCTTTCTCATCTGGGATAACCATGGGGCTGGGGACATCAGCCTGACTCCAAAGCTGACATTTGCATCAGGCTTAGGGTTAGGGTTAGGATTAGGGTTAGGGTTAGGGTTGAGATAGCCACAAAGCCTACAGGTCCAGAAGCCGTGGGGCTGGAAAAGGCATGCCAAGGGGAACACGGCACTGCACCAACACAGCTTCCTACATGCCATTCAAATCTGGGAATAGCCATGGTGATGGAGACCTCAGCCAGAACCCCACGGTGCCATTATGGAAGGTTAGGGTTAGGATTAAGATTAGGTTAGGGTTCTGATAGCCACAAAGCCTAGAGTTCCTGCGACCTTAGGGGTGGAAACAGCATGCCAAGGGGAACACCGCACTGGACCAACAAAGCTTCCGACACATCTTTCTCATCTGGGATACCCATGGGGCTGGGGACATCAGCCTGACTCCAAAGCTGACATTTGCATCAGGTTTAGGGTTAGGATTAGGGTTAGGGTTAGGGTTAGGGTTGAGATAGCCACAAAGCCTACAGGTGCAGAAGCCGTGGGGCTGGAAAAGGCATGCCAAGGGGAACACGGCACAGCACCAACACAGCTTCCTACATGCCATTCAAATCTGGGAATAGCCATGGTGCTGGAGACCTCAGCCAGAACCCCACGGTGCTATTATGGAAGGTTTGGGTTAGGATTATGATTAGGTTTAGGGTTCAGAGAGACACAAATCCTACAATTCCAGGGATCTTGGGGGTGGAAACAGCATGCCAAGGGGAACACGGCACAGCACCAACAATGCTTCCAACACATCTATCTCATCTGGGATACCCTTGGGGCTGGGGACATTAGCCTGACTCCAAAGCTGCATTTGGATTAGGGTTCGGGTTAAGGATAGGTTTAAGGTTAGGTTTAGGTTTTAGATAGCCACAAAGCCTACAGGTGCAGAAGCGGTGGGGCTGGAAAAGGCATGCCAAGGGGAACACGGCACAGCACCAACACCGCTTCCTACATGCCATTCAAATCTGGGAATAGCCATGGTGCTGCAGACCTCATCCCGAACCCCACGGTGCTATTATGGAAGGTTAGGGTTAGGGTTAGGGTAAGCATTCAGAGCCCCACAAAGCCTACAGGTCCAGAAGCCATGGGGCTGGAAAAGGCATGCCAAGGGGAACACGGCACAGCACTAACACGTCTGCCCACATGCCATTGAAATCTGGGAATAGCCATGGTGCTGGAGATCTCAGCCAGAACCCCACGGTGCCATTATGGAAGTTTAGGGTTAGGATTATGATTAGGTTTAGGGTTCAGAGAGACACAAATCCTACAATTCCAGGGATCTTGGGGGTGGAAACAGCATGCCAAGGGGAACACGGCACAGCACCAACAAAGCTTCCAACACAACTTTCTCATCTGGGATACCCTTGGGGGTGGGGACATCAGCCTGACTCCAAAGCTGCATTCGGATTAGGGTTCGGGTTAGGGATAGGTTTAGGGTTAGGTTTAGGTTTTAGATAGCCACAAAGCCTACAGGTCCAGAAGCCGTGGGGCTGGAAAAGGCATGCCAAGGGGAACACAGCACAGCACCAACACAGCTGCCCACATGCCATTCAAATCTGGGAATAGCCATGGTGCTGGAGACCTCAGCCAGAACCCCACGATGCCATTATGGAAGGTTAGGGTTAGGATGAAGATTAGGGTTAGGGTTCTGATAGCCACAAAGCCTAGAGTTCCTGGGACCTTAGGGGTGGAAACAGCATGCCAAGGGGAACACCGCACTGGACCAACAAAGCTTCCGACACATCTTTCTCATCTGGGATAACCATGGGGCTGGGGACATCAGCCTGACTCCAAAGCTGATATTTGCATCAGGCTTAGGGTTAGGGTTAGGGTTGAGATAGCCACAAAGCCTACAGGTGCAGAAGCCGTGGGGCCGGAAAAGGCATGCCATGGGGAACACGGCACAGCACCAACACAGCTTCCTACATGCCATTCAAATCTGGGAATAGCCATGGTGCTGGAGACCTCAGCCAGAACCCAACGGTGCTATTACGGAATATTAGAGTTAGGATTAAGATTAGGTTTGGGGTTCAGAGAGACACAAATCCTACAGTTCCAGGGAACTTGGGGGTGAAAACAACATGCCAAGGGGAACACCGCACTGGACCAACAAAGCTTCTGACACACCTTTCTCATCTGGGATACCCATGGGGCTGGGGACATCACCTTAAATCTAAATCTGCCATTATGGAAGGTTAGGGTTAGGGTTAGGGTTAGGGTTAGGGTTAGGGTTGAGATAGCCACAAAGCCTACAGTTGCAGAAGCCGTGGGGCTGGAAAAGGCATGCCAAGGGGAACACGGCACAGCACTAACACAGCTGCCCACATGCCATTCAAATCTGGGAATAGCCATGGTGCTGGAGACCTCAGCCAGAACCCCACGGTGCTATTACGGAAGGTTAGGGTTAGGATTAAGATTAGGTTTAGGGTTCAGAGAGACACAAATCCTACAGTTCCAGAGACCTTGGGGGTGGAAATAGATTTCCAAGGGGAACACCGCACTGGACCAACAAAGCTTCTGACACACCTTTCTCATCTGGGATACCCTTGGGGCTGGGGACATCACCTTAAATCCAAATCTGCCATTATGGAAGGGTAGGGTTAGGGTTAGGGTTAGGGTTAGGGTTAGGGTTGAGATAGCCACAAAGCCTACAGGTCCAGAAGCCGTGGGGCTGGAAAAAGCATGCCAAGGGGAACACGGCACAGCACCAACACAGCTTCCTACATGCCATTCAAATCTGGGAATAGCCATGGTGCTGGAGACCTCAGCCAGAACCCCACGGTGCTATTACGGAAGGTTAGGGTTAGGATTAAGATTAGGTTTAGGGTTCAGAGAGACACAAATCCTACAGTTCCAGAGACCTTGGGGGTGGAAATAGATTTCCAAGGGGAACACCGCACTGGACCAACAAAGCTTCTGACACACCTTTCTCATCTGGGATACCCTTGGGGCTGGGGACATCACCTTAAATCCAAATCTGCCATTATGGAAGGGTAGGGTTAGGGTTAGGGTTAGGGTTAGGGTTGAGATAGCCACAAAGCCTACAGGTGCAGAAGCCGTGGGGCTGGAAAAGGCATGCCAAGGGGAACACGGCACAGCACCAACACAGCTTCCTACATGCCATTCAAATCTGGGAATAGCCATGGTGCTGGAGACCTCAGCCAGAACCCCACCGTGCCATTATGGAAGGTTAGGGTTAGGGTTAGGGTTAGGGTAAGCATTCAGAGCCCCACAAAGCCTACAGGTGCAGAAGCCGTGGGGCTGGAAAAGGCATGCCAAGGGGAACACGGCACAGCATCAACACAGCTGCCCACATGCCATTCAAATCTGGGAATAGCCATGGTGCTGGAGGCCTCAGCCAGAACCCCACGATGCCATTATGGAAGGTTAGGGATAGGATTAAGATTAGGTTAGGGTTCTGATAGCCACAAAGCCTAGAGTTCCTGCGACCTTAGGGGTGGAAACAGCATGCCAAGGGGAACACCGCACTGGACCAACACAGCTTCCGACACATCTTTCTCATCTGGGATACCCATGGGGCTGGGGACATCAGCCTGACTCCAAAGCTGACATTTGCATCAGGGTTAGGGTTAGGATTAGGGTTAGGGTTAGGGTTAGGGTTGAGATAGCCACAAAGCCTACAGGTGCAGAAGCCGTGGGGCTGGAAAAGGCATGCCAAGGGGAACACGGCACAGCACCAACACAGCTTCCTACATGCCGTTCAAATCTGGGAATAGCCATGGTGCTGGAGACCTCAGCCAGAACCCCACGGTGCCATTATGGAAGGTTAGGGTTAGGGTTAGGGTTAGGGTAAGCATTCAGAGCCCCACAAAGCCTACAGGTGCAGAAGCCGTGGGGCTGGAAAAGACATGCCAAGGGGAACACGGCACAGCACTAACACAGCTGCCCACATGCCATTCAAATCTGGGAATAGCCATGGTGCTGGAGACCTCAGCCAGAACCCCACGATGCCATTATGGAAGGTTAGGGTTAGGATTAAGATTAGGTTTAGGGTTCAGAGAGACACAAATCCTACAGTTCCAGGGATCTTGGGGGTGGAAACAGCATGCCAAGGGGAACACGGCACAGCACCAACAAAGCTTCCAACACATCTATCTCATCTGGGATACCCTTGGGGCTGGGGACATTAGCCTGACTCCAAAGCTGCATTTGGATTAGGGTTCGGGTTAAGGATATGTTTAAGGTTAGGTTTAGGTTTTAGAGAGCCACAAAGCCTACAGGTCCAGAAGCCGTGGGGCTGGAAAAGGCATGCCAAGGGGAACACGGCACAGCACCAACACCGCTTCCTACATTGCATTCAAATGTGGGAATAGCCATGGTGCTAGAGACCTCAGCCAGAACCCCATGGTGCCATTATGGAAGGTTAGGGTTAGGGTTGGGGTAAGCATTCAGAGCCCCACAAAGCCCACAGGTCCAGAAGCCGTGGGGCTGGAAAAGGCATGCCAAGGGGAACACGGCACAGCACCAACACAGCTGCCCACATGCCATTCAAATCTGGGAATAGCCATGGTGCTGGAGACCTCAGCCAGAACCCCACGATGCCATTATGGAAGGTTAGGGTTAGGATTAAGATTAGGGTTAGGGTTCTGATAGCCACAAAGCCTAGAGTTACTGCGACCTTAGGGGTGGAAACAGCATGCCAAGGGGAACACGGCACTGGACCAACAAAGCTTCCGACACATCTTTCTCATCTGGGATACCCATGGGGCTGGGGACATCAGCCTGACTCCAAAGCTGACATTTGCATCAGGCTTAGGGTTAGGGTTAGGATTAGGGTTAGGGTTAGGGTTGAGATAGCCACAAAGCCTACAGGTGCAGAAGCCGTGGGGCTGGAAAAGCCATGCCAAGGGGAACACGGCACAGCACCAACACAGCTTCCTACATGCCATTCAAATCTGGGAATAGCCATGGTGCTGGAGACCTCAGCCAGAACCCCACGGTGCTATTATGGAAGGTTAGGGTTAGGATTAAGATTAGGTTTAGGGTTCAGAGAGACACAAATCCTACAGTTCCAGGGATCTTGGGGGTGGTAACAGCATGCCAAGGGGAACACGGCACAGCACCAACACAGCTTCCAACACATCTATCTCATCTGGGATACCCTTGGGGCTGGGGACATTAGCCTGAGTCCAAAGCTGCATTTGGATTAGGGTTCGGGTTAAGGATATGTTTAAGGTTAGGTTTAGGTTTTAGATAGCCACAAAGCCTACAGGTCCAGAAGCCGTGGGGCTGGAAAAGGCATGCCAAGGGGAACACGGCACAGCACCAACACAGCTTCCTACATGCCACTCAAAACTGGGAATAGCCATGGTGCTGGAGACCTCAGCCAGAACCCCACTGTGCCATTATGGAAGGTTAGGGTTAGGATTAAGATTCGGGTTAGGGTTCTGATAGACACAAATCCTACAGTTCCAGGGACCTTGGGGGTGGAAACAGCATGCCAAGGGGAACACGGCACTGGAACAACAAAGCTTCCGACACACCTTTCTCATCTGGGATACCCATGGGGCTGGGGACATCAGCCTGACTCCAAAGCTGACATTCGGGTTAGGGTTAGGGTTAGGGTTAGGGTTGAGATACCAACAAAGCCTACAGGTCCAGAAGCTGTGGGGCTGGAAAAGGAATGCCAAGGGGAACACGGCACAGCACCAACACAGCTTCCTACACAGCTTTCTCATCTGGGATACCCATGGTGCTGGGGACATCAGCCTGACTCCAAAGCTGACATTTGGGTTAGGGTTAAGGTTTGGGTTAGGGTTAGGGTTAGGGTTAGGGTTAGAGTTAGGGTTGAAATAGCCACAAAGCCTATAGGTCCAGAAGCCGCGGGGCAGGAAAAGCCATGCCAAGGGGAACATGGCACTGCACCAACACAGCTTACTACATGCCGTTCAAATCTGGGAATAGCCATGGGGCTGGAGACCTCAGCCAGAACCCCACGGTGACATTATGGAAGGTTAGGGTTAGGGTTAGGGTTGAGATATCCACAAAGCCTACAGGTCCAGAAGCCGTGGGGCTGGAAAAGGCATGTCAAGGGGAACACGGCACTGGACTAACAAAGCTTCTGACACACCTTTCTCATCTGGGATACCCATGGTGCTGGGGACATCAGCCTGACTCCAAAGCTGACATTTGGGTTAGGGTTAAGGTTTGGGTTAGGGTTAGGGTTAGGGTTAGGGTTAGGGTTAGGGTTAGAGTTAGGGTTGAGATAGCCACAAAGCCTATAGGTCCAGAAGCTGTGGGGCTGGAAAAGGCATGCCAAGGGGAACACGGCACAGCACCAACACAGCTTCCGACACAACTTTCTCATCTGGGATACCCATGTTGCTGGGGACATCAGCCTGACTGCAAAGCTGACATTCGGGTTAGGGTAAGGGTTAGAATTAGAGTTGAGATAGCCACAAAGCCTACAGGTCCAGAAGCCATGGGGCTGGAAAAGGCATGCCAAGGGGAAAACGGCACTGCACCAACACAGCTTCCTACATGCCGTTCAAATCTGGGAATAGCCATGGGGCTGGAGACCTCAGCCAGAACCCCACTGTGCCATTATGGAAAGTTGGGGTTAGGGTTAGGGTTGAGATAGCCACAAAGCCTACAGGTCCAGAAGCCGGGGGGCTTGAAAAGGCATGCCAAGTGGAACACGGCACTGGACCAACAAAGCTTCTGACACACCTTTCTCATCTGGGATACCCATGGTGCTGGGGACATCAGCCTGACTCCAAAGCTGCATTCGGATTAGGGTTAGGGTTAGGGTTAGGGTTAGGGTTAGTGTTGAGATAACCACAAAGCCTACAGGTCCAGAAGCTGTGGGGCTGGAAAAGGCATGCCAAGGGGAACACGGCACTGCACCAACACAGCTTCCAACACAACTTTCTCATCTGGGATACCCATGGGGCAGGGGACATCAGCCTGACTCCAAAGCTGACATTCGGGTTAGGGTTAAGGTTTGGGTTAGGGTTAGGGTTAGGGTTAGGGTTGAGATAGCCACAAAGCCTACAGGTCTAGAAGCCGCGGGCCAGGAAAAGCCATGCCAAAGGGAACATGGCACTGCACCAACAAAGCTTCTGACACACCTTTCTCATCTGGGATACCCATGGGGCTGGGGACCTCAGCCTGACTCCAAAGCTGCATTCGGATTAGGGTTCGGGTTAGTGTTATGTTTAGGGGTAGTGTTGAGATAACCACAAAGCCTACAGGTCCAGAAGCCGTGGGGCTGGAAAAGCCATGCCAAGGGGAACACGGCACTGCACCAACACAGCTTCCTACATGCCATTCAAATCTGGGAATAGCCATGGTGCTGGAGACCTTAGCCAGAACCCCACGGTGCCATTATGGAAGCTTAGGGTTAGGGTTAGGGTTAGGGTTAGCATTCAGAGAGCCACATAGCCAACCGTTGCAGGGACCTTGGGGCTGGAAACAGCATGCCAAGGGGAACACGGCACTGGACCAACACAGCTTCCGACACACCTTTCTCATCTGGGATACCCATGGGGCTGGGGACATCAGCCTGACTCCAAAGCTGACGTTCGGGTTAGGGTAAGGGTTAGGGTTAGGGTTGAGATAGCCAGAAACCCTACAGGTCCAGAAGCCGTGGGGCGGGAAAAGGCATGCCAAGGGGAACACGGCACAGCACCAACACATCTTCCTACATGCCGTTCAAATTTGGGAATAGCCATGGTGCTGGAGACCTCAGCCAGAACCCCACGGTGCCATTATGGAAGGTTAGGGTTAGGATGAAGATTAGGTTTAGGGTTCAGGTAGCCACATAGCCAAGAGTTGCAGGGACCTTGGGGCTGGAAACAGCATGCCAAGGGGAACACGGCACAGCACCAACAATGCTTCTGACACACCTTTCTCATCTGGGATACCCATGGGGCTGGGGACATCAGCCTGACTCCAAAGCTGCATTGGGATTAGGGTTAGGGTTAGGGTTAGGGTTAGGGTTGAGATAGCCACAAAGCCTACAGGTCCAGAAGCCGTGGGGCTGGAAAAGGCATGCCAAGGGGAACACGGCACAGCACCAACACCGCTTCCTACATGCCATTCAAATCTGGGAATAGCCATGGTGCTGGAGACCTCAGCCAGAACCCCACCGTGCCATTATGGAAGCTTAGTGTTAGGGTTAGGGTTAGCATTCAGAGAGCCACATAGCCAACCGTTGCAGGGACCTTGGGGCTGGAAACAGCATGCCAAGGGGAACACGGCACAGCACCAACACAGCTTCCGACACACCTTTCTCATCTGGGATACCCATGGGGCTGGGGACATCAGCGTGACTCCAAAGCTGACATTCGGGTTAGGGTTAAGGTTTGGGTTAGGGTTAGGGTTAGGGTTAGGGTTGAGATAGCCACAAAGCCCACAGGTCTAGAAGCCGCGGGGCGGGAAAAGCCATGCCAAGGGGAACACGGCACAGCACCAACACAGCTTCCCACATGCCATTCAAATCTGGGAATAGCCATGGTGCTGGAGACCTCAGCCAGAACCCCACGGTGCCATTATGGAAGGTTAGGGTTAGGGTTAGGGTTGAGATATCCACAAAGCCTACAGGTCCAGAAGCCGTGGGGCTGTAAAAGGCATGTCAAGGGGAACACGGCACTGGACTAACAAAGCTTCTGACACACCTTTCTCATCTGGGATACCCATGGGGCTGGGGACATCAGCCTGACTCCAAAGCTGACATTCGGGTGACGGTAAGAGTTAGGGTTAGGGTTGAGATAGCCAGAAACCCTACAGGTCCAGAAGCTGTGGGGCTGGAAATGGCATGCCAAGGGGAACACGGCACAGCACCAACACAGCTTCCTACATGCCATTCAAATCTGGGAATAGCCATGGTGCTGGAGACCGCAGCCAGAACCCCACTGTGCCATTATGGAAGGTTAGGGTTAGGATTAAGATTCGGGTTAGGGTTCTGATAGCCACAAAGCCTAGAGTTCCAGGGACCTTGGGGGTGGAAACAGCATGCCAAGGGGAACACGGCACTGGACCAACACAGCTTCCGACACACCTTTCTCATCTGGGATACCCATGGTGCTGGGGACATCAGCCTGACTCCAAAGCTGACATTTGGGTTAGGGTTAAGGTTTGGGTTAGGGTTAGGGTTAGGGTTAGGGTTAGAGTTAGGGTTGAGATAGCCACAAAGCCTATAGGTCCAGAGGCCGCGGGGCAGGAAAAGCCATGCCAAGGGGAACATGGCACTGCACCAACACAGCTTCCTACATGCCGTTCAAATCTGGGAATAGCCATGGGGCTGGAGACCTCAGCCAGAACCCCACGGTGCCATTATGGAAGGTTAGGGTTAGGGTTAGGGTTGAGATATCCACAAAGCCTACAGGTCCAGAGGCCGTGGGGCTGGAAAAGGCATGTCAAGGGGAACACGGCACTGCACCAACAAAGCTTCTGACACACCTTTCTCATCTGGGATACCCATGGTGCTGGGGACATCAGCCTGACTCCAAAGCTGCATTCGGATTAGGGTTAGGGTTAGGGTTAGGGTTAGGGTTAGTGTTGAGATAACCACAAAGCCTACAGGTCCAGAAGCTGTGGGGCTGGAAAAGGCATGCCAAGGGGAACACGGCACTGCACCAACACAGCTTCCAACACAACTTTCTCATCTGGGATACCCATGGGGCAGGGGACATCAGCCTGACTCCAAAGCTGACATTCGGGTTAGGGTTAAGGTTTGGGTTAGGGTTAGGGTTAGGGTTAGGGTTGAGATAGCCACAAAGCCTACAGGTCTAGAAGCCGCGGGCCAGGAAAAGCCATGCCAAAGGGAACATGGCACTGCACCAACAAAGCTTCTGACACACCTTTCTCATCTGGGATACCCATGGGGCTGGGGACCTCAGCCTGACTCCAAAGCTGCATTCGGATTAGGGTTAGGGTTAGCGTTATGTTTAGGGGTAGTGTTGAGATAACCACAAAGCCTACAGGTCCAGAAGCCGTGGGGCTGGAAAAGCCATGCCAAGGGGAACACGGCACTGCACCAACACAGCTTCCTACATGCCATTCAAATCTGGGAATAGCCATGGTGCTGGAGACCTTAGCCAGAACCCCACGGTGCCATTATGGAAGCTTAGGGTTAGGGTTAGGGTTAGGGTTAGCATTCAGAGAGCCACATAGCCAACCGTTGCAGGGACCTTGGGGCTGGAAACAGCATGCCAAGGGGAACACGGCACTGGACCAACACAGCTTCCGACACACCTTTCTCATCTGGGATACCCATGGGGCTGGGGACATCAGCCTGACTCCAAAGCTGACGTTCGGGTTAGGGTAAGGGTTAGGGTTAGGGTTGAGATAGCCAGAAACCCTACAGGTCCAGAAGCCGTGGGGCGGGAAAAGGCATGCCAAGGGGAACACGGCACAGCACCAACACATCTTCCTACATGCCGTTCAAATTTGGGAATAGCCATGGTGCTGGAGACCTCAGCCAGAACCCCACGGTGCCATTATGGAAGGTTAGGGTTAGGATGAAGATTAGGTTTAGGGTTCAGGTAGCCACATAGCCAAGAGTTGCAGGGACCTTGGGGCTGGAAACAGCATGCCAAGGGGAACACGGCACAGCACCAACAATGCTTCTGACACACCTTTCTCATCTGGGATACCCATGGGGCTGGGGACATCAGCCTGACTCCAAAGCTGCATTGGGATTAGGGTTAGGGTTAGGGTTAGGGTTAGGGTTGAGATAGCCACAAAGCCTACAGGTCCAGAAGCTGTGGGGCTGGAAAAGGCATGCCAAGGGGAACACGGCACAGCACCAACACCGCTTCCTACATGCCATTCAAATCTGGGAATAGCCATGGTGCTGGAGACCTCAGCCAGAACCCCACCGTGCCATTATGGAAGCTTAGTGTTAGGGTTAGGGTTAGCATTCAGAGACCCACATAGCCAACCGTTGCAGGGACCTTGGGGCTGGAAACAGCATGCCAAGGGGAACACGGCACAGCACCAACACAGCTTCCGACACACCTTTCTCATCTGGGATACCCATGGGGCTGGGGACATCAGCGTGACTCCAAAGCTGACATTCGGGTTAGGGTTAAGGTTTGGGTTAGGGTTAGGGTTAGGGTTAGGGTTGAGATAGCCACAAAGCCCACAGGTCTAGAAGCCGCGGGGCGGGAAAAGCCATGCCAAGGGGAACACGGCACAGCACCAACACAGCTTCCCACATGCCATTCAAATCTGGGAATAGCCATGGTGCTGGAGACCTCAGCCAGAACCCCACGGTGCCATTATGGAAGGTTAGGGTTAGGGTTAGGGTTGAGATATCCACAAAGCCTACAGGTCCAGAAGCCGTGGGGCTGTAAAAGGCATGTCAAGGGGAACACGGCACTGGACTAACAAAGCTTCTGACACACCTTTCTCATCTGGGATACCCATGGGGCTGGGGACATCAGCCTGACTCCAAAGCTGACATTCGGGTGACGGTAAGAGTTAGGGTTAGGGTTGAGATAGCCAGAAACCCTACAGGTCCAGAAGCTGTGGGGCTGGAAATGGCATGCCAAGGGGAACACGGCACAGCACCAACACAGCTTCCTACATGCCATTCAAATCTGGGAATAGCCATGGTGCTGGAGACCGCAGCCAGAACCCCACTGTGCCATTATGGAAGGTTAGGGTTAGGATTAAGATTAGGGTTAGGGTTCTGATAGCCACAAAGCCTAGAGTTCCAGGGACCTTGGGGGTGGAAACAGCATGCCAAGGGGAACACGGCACTGGACCAACACAGCTTCCGACACACCTTTCTCATCTGGGATACCCATGGGGCTGGGGACATCAGCCTGACTCCAAAGCTGACATTCGGGTTAGGGTTAGGGTTAGGGTTTAGGGTTGAGATACCAACAAAGCCTACAGGTCCAGAAGATGTGGGGCTGGAAAAGGCATGCCAAGGGGAACACGGCACAGCACCAACACAGCTTCCGACACAGCTTTCTCATCTGGGATACCCATGGTGCTGGGGACATCAGCCTGACTCCAAAGCTGACATTTGGGTTAGGGTTAAGGTTTGGGTTAGGGTTAGGGTTAGGGTTAGGGTTAGAGTTAGGGTTGAGATAGCCACAAAGCCTATAGGTCCAGAGGCCGCGGGGCAGGAAAAGCCATGCCAAGGGGAACATGGCACTGCACCAACACAGCTTCCTACATGCCGTTCAAATCTGGGAATAGCCATGGGGCTGGAGACCTCAGCCAGAACCCCACGGTGCCATTATGGAAGGTTAGGGTTAGGGTTAGGGTTGAGATATCCACAAAGCCTACAGGTCCAGAAGCCGTGGGGCTGGAAAAGGCATGTCAAGGGGAACACGGCACTGGACTAACAAAGCTTCTGACACACCTTTCTCATCTGGGATACCCATGGTGCTGGGGACATCAGCCTGACTCCAAAGCTGACATTTGGGTTAGGGTTAAGGTTTGGGTTAGGGTTAGGGTTAGGGTTAGGGTTAGAGTTAGGGTTGAGATAGCCACAAAGCCTATAGGTCCAGAAGCTGTGGGGCTGGAAAAGGCATGCCAAGGGGAACACGGCACAGCACCAACACAGCTTCCGACACAACTTTCTCATCTGGGATACCCATGTTGCTGGGGACATCAGCCTGACTGCAAAGCTGACATTCGGGTTAGGGTAAGGGTTAGAATTAGGGTTGAGATAGCCACAAAGCCTACAGGTCCAGAAGCCATGGGGCTGGAAAAGGCATGCCAAGGGGAAAACGGCACTGCACCAACACAGCTTCCAACACAACTTTCTCATCTGGGATACCCTTGGGGCAGGGGACATCAGCCTGACTCCAAAGCTGACATTCGGGTTAGGGTAAGGGTTAGAATTAGGGTTGAGATAGCCACAAAGCCTACAGGTCCAGAAGCCATGGGGCTGGAAAAGGCATGCCAAGGGGAAAACGGCACTGCACCAACACAGCTTCCTACATGCCGTTCAAATCTGGGAATAGCCATGGGGCTGGAGACCTCAGCCAGAACCCCACGGAGCCATTATGGAAGCTTAGGGTTAGGGTTAGGGTTAGGGTTAGCATTCAGAGAGCCACATAGCCAACCGTTGCAGGGACCTTGGGGCTGGAAACAGCATGCCAAGGGGAACACGGCACTGGACCAACACAGCTTCCGACACACCTTTCTCATCTGGGATACCCATGGGGCTGGGGACATCAGCCTGACTCCAAAGCTGACGTTCGGGTTAGGGTAAGGGTTAGGGTTAGGGTTGAGATAGCCAGAAACCCTACAGGTCCAGAAGCCGTGGGGCGGGAAAAGGCATGCCAAGGGGAACACGGCACAGCACCAACACAGCTTCCTACATGCCGTTCAAATTTGGGAATAGCCATGGTGCTGGAGACCTCAGCCAGAACCCCACGGTGCCATTATGGAAGGTTAGGGTTAGGATGAAGATTAGGTTTAGGGTTCAGGTAGCCACATAGCCAAGAGTTGCAGGGACCTTGGGGCTGGAAACAGCATGCCAAGGGGAACACGGCACAGCACCAACAATGCTTCTGACACACCTTTCTCATCTGGGATACCCATGGGGCTGGGGACATCAGCCTGACTCCAAAGCTGCATTGGGATTAGGGTTAGGGTTAGGGTTAGGGTTAGGGTTGAGATAGCCACAAAGCCTACAGGTCCAGAAGCTGTGGGGCTGGAAAAGGCATGCCAAGGGGAACACGGCACAGCACCAACACCGCTTCCTACATGCCATTCAAATCTGGGAATAGCCATGGTGCTGGAGACCTCAGCCAGAACCCCACCGTGCCATTATGGAAGCTTAGTGTTAGGGTTAGGGTTAGCATTCAGAGAGCCACATAGCCAACCGTTGCAGGGACCTTGGGGCTGGAAACAGCATGCCAAGGGGAACACGGCACAGCACCAACACAGCTTCCGACACACCTTTCTCATCTGGGATACCCATGGGGCTGGGGACATCAGCGTGACTCCAAAGCTGACATTTGCATCAGGGTTAGGGTTAAGGTTTGGGTTAGGGTTAGGGTTAGGGTTAGGGTTGAGATAGCCACAAAGCCCACAGGTCTAGAAGCCGCGGGGCGGGAAAAGCCATGCCAAGGGGAACACGGCACAGCACCAACACAGCTTCCCACATGCCATTCAAATCTGGGAATAGCCATGGTGCTGGAGACCTCAGCCAGAACCCCACGGTGCCATTATGGAAGGTTAGGGTTAGGGTTAGGGTTGAGATATCCACAAAGCCTACAGGTCCAGAAGCCGTGGGGCTGTAAAAGGCATGTCAAGGGGAACACGGCACTGGACTAACAAAGCTTCTGACACACCTTTCTCATCTGGGATACCCATGGGGCTGGGGACATCAGCCTGACTCCAAAGCTGACATTCGGGTGACGGTAAGAGTTAGGGTTAGGGTTGAGATAGCCAGAAACCCTACAGGTCCAGAAGCTGTGGGGCTGGAAATGGCATGCCAAGGGGAACACGGCACAGCACCAACACAGCTTCCTACATGCCATTCAAATCTGGGAATAGCCATGGTGCTGGAGACCTCAGCCAGAACCCCACGGTGCCATTATGGAAGGTTAGGGTTAGGGTTAGGGTTGAGATATCCACAAAGCCTACAGGTCCAGAAGCCGTGGGGCTGTAAAAGGCATGTCAAGGGGAACACGGCACTGGACTAACAAAGCTTCTGACACACCTTTCTCATCTGGGATACCCATGGGGCTGGGGACATCAGCCTGACTCCAAAGCTGACATTCGGGTGACGGTAAGAGTTAGGGTTAGGGTTGAGATAGCCAGAAACCCTACAGGTCCAGAAGCTGTGGGGCTGGAAATGGCATGCCAAGGGGAACACGGCACAGCACCAACACAGCTTCCTACATGCCATTCAAATCTGGGAATAGCCATGGTGCTGGAGACCGCAGCCAGAACCCCACTGTGCCATTATGGAAGGTTAGGGTTAGGATTATGATTCGGGTTAGGGTTCTGATAGCCACAAAGCCTAGAGTTCCAGGGACCTTGGGGGTGGAAACAGCATGCCAAGGGGAACACGGCACTGGACCAACACAGCTTCCGACACACCTTTCTCATCTGGGATACCCATGGGGCTGGGGACATCAGCCTGACTCCAAAGCTGACATTCGGGTTAGGGTTAGGGTTAGGGTTAGGGTTTAGGGTTGAGATACCAACAAAGCCTACAGGTCCAGAAGATGTGGGGCTGGAAAAGGCATGCCAAGGGGAACACGGCACAGCACCAACACAGCTTCCGACACAGCTTTCTCATCTGGGATACCCATGGTGCTGGGGACATCAGCCTGACTCCAAAGCTGACATTTGGGTTAGGGTTAAGGTTTGGGTTAGGGTTAGGGTTAGGGTTAGGGTTAGAGTTAGGGTTGAGATAGCCACAAAGCCTATAGGTCCAGAGGCCGCGGGGCAGGAAAAGCCATGCCAAGGGGAACATGGCACTGCACCAACACAGCTTCCTACATGCCGTTCAAATCTGGGAATAGCCATGGGGCTGGAGACCTCAGCCAGAACCCCACGGTGCCATTATGGAAGGTTAGGGTTAGGGTTAGGGTTGAGATATCCACAAAGCCTACAGGTCCAGAAGCCGTGGGGCTGGAAAAGGCATGTCAAGGGGAACACGGCACTGGACTAACAAAGCTTCTGACACACCTTTCTCATCTGGGATACCCATGGTGCTGGGGACATCAGCCTGACTCCAAAGCTGACATTTGGGTTAGGGTTAAGGTTTGGGTTAGGGTTAGGGTTAGGGTTAGGGTTAGAGTTAGGGTTGAGATAGCCACAAAGCCTATAGGTCCAGAAGCTGTGGGGCTGGAAAAGGCATGCCAAGGGGAACACGGCACAGCACCAACACAGCTTCCGACACAACTTTCTCATCTGGGATACCCATGTTGCTGGGGACATCAGCCTGACTGCAAAGCTGACATTCGGGTTAGGGTAAGGGTTAGAATTAGGGTTGAGATAGCCACAAAGCCTACAGGTCCAGAAGCCATGGGGCTGGAAAAGGCATGCCAAGGGGAAAACGGCACTGCACCAACACAGCTTCCAACACAACTTTCTCATCTGGGATACCCTTGGGGCAGGGGACATCAGCCTGACTCCAAAGCTGACATTCGGGTTAGGGTAAGGGTTAGAATTAGGGTTGAGATAGCCACAAAGCCTACAGGTCCAGAAGCCATGGGGCTGGAAAAGGCATGCCAAGGGGAAAACGGCACTGCACCAACACAGCTTCCTACATGCCGTTCAAATCTGGGAATAGCCATGGGGCTGGAGACCTCAGCCAGAACCCCACGGAGCCATTATGGAAGCTTAGGGTTAGGGTTAGGGTTAGGGTTAGCATTCAGAGAGCCACATAGCCAACCGTTGCAGGGACCTTGGGGCTGGAAACAGCATGCCAAGGGGAACACGGCACTGGACCAACACAGCTTCCGACACACCTTTCTCATCTGGGATACCCATGGGGCTGGGGACATCAGCCTGACTCCAAAGCTGACGTTCGGGTTAGGGTAAGGGTTAGGGTTAGGGTTGAGATAGCCAGAAACCCTACAGGTCCAGAAGCCGTGGGGCGGGAAAAGGCATGCCAAGGGGAACACGGCACAGCACCAACACATCTTCCTACCTGCCGTTCAAATTTGGGAATAGCCATGGTGCTGGAGACCTCAGCCAGAACGCCACGGTGCCATTATGGAAGGTTAGGGTTAGGATGAAGATTAGGTTTAGGGTTCAGGTAGCCACATAGCCAAGAGTTGCAGGGACCTTGGGGCTGGAAACAGCATGCCAAGGGGAACAGGGCACTGGACCAACAAAGCTTCTGACACACCTTTCTCATCTGGGATACCCATGGGGCTGGGGACATCAGCCTGACTCCAAAGCTGACATTTGCATCAGGGTTAGGGTTAGGGTTAGGGTTAGCGTTAGGGTTGAGATACCAACAAAGCCTACAGGTCCAGAAGCTGTGGGGCTGGAAAAGGCATGCCAAGGGGAACACGGCACAGCACCAACACCGCTTCCTACATGCCATTCAAATCTGGGAATAGCCATGGTGCTGGAGACCTCAGCCAGAACCCCACCGTGCCATTATGGAAGCTTAGTGTTAGGGTTAGGGTTAGCATTCAGACACCCACATAGCCAACCGTTGCAGGGACCTTGGGGCTGGAAACAGCATGCCAAGGGGAACACGGCACTGGACCAACACAGCTTCCGACACACCTTTCTCATCTGGGATACCCATGGGGCTGGGGACATCAGCGTGACTCCAAAGCTGACATTCGGGTTAGGGTTAAGGTTTGGGTTAGGGTTAGGGTTAGGGTTAGGGTTGAGATAGCCACAAAGCCCACAGGTCCAGAAGCTGTGGGGCTGGAAAAGGCATGCCAAGGGGAACACGGCACAGCACCAACACAGCTTCCTACATGCCATTCAAATCTGGGAATAGCCATGGTGCTGGAGACCTCAGCCAGAACCCCACGGTGCCATTATGGAAGGTTAGGGTTAGGATTAAGATTCGGGTTAGGGTTCTGATAGCCACAAAGCCTACAGGTCCAGAAGCCGTGGGGCTGGAAAAGGCATGTCAAGGGGAACACGGCACTGGACCAACAAAGCTTCTGACACACCTTTCTCATCTGGGATACCCATGGGGCTGGGGACATCAGCCTGACTCCAAAGCTGACATTCGGGTTAGGGTTAGGGTTAGGGTTAGGGTTTAGGGTTGAGATACCAACAAAGCCTACAGGTCCAGAAGATGTGGGGCTGGAAAAGGCATGCCAAGGGGAACACGGCACAGCACCAACACAGCTTCCGACACAGCTTTCTCATCTGGGATACCCATGGTGCTGGGGACATCAGCCTGACTCCAAAGCTGACATTTGGGTTAGGGTTAAGGTTTGGGTTAGGGTTAGGGTTAGGGTTAGAGTTAGGGTTGAGATAGCCACAAAGCCTATAGGTCCAGAAGCCGCGGGGCAGGAAAAGCCATGCCAAGGGGAACATGGCACTGCACCCACACAGCTTCCTACATGCTGTTCAAATCTGGGAATAGCCATGGGGCTGGAGACCTCAGCCAGAACCCCACGGTGGCATTATGGAAGGTTAGGGTTAGGGTTAGGGTTGAGATATCCACAAAGCCTACAGGTCCAGAAGCCGTGGGGCTGGAAAAGGCATGTCAAGGGGAACACGGCACTGGACTAACAAAGCTTCTGACACACCTTTTTCATCTGGGATACCCATGGGGCTGGGGACATCAGCCTGACTCCAAAGCTGCATTCGGATTAGGGTTAGGGTTAGGGTTAGGGTTAGGGTTGAGATAACCACAAAGCCTACAGGTCCAGAAGCCGTGGGGCTGGAAAAGGCATGCCAAGGGGAACACGGCACAGCACCAACACAGCTTCCAACACAACTTTCTCATCTGGGATACCCATGGTGCTGGGGACATCAGCCTGACTCCAAAGCTGACATTCGGGTTAGGGTTAAGGTTTGGGTTAGGGTTAGGGTTAGGGTTGAGATAGCCACAAAGCCTACAGGTCCAGAAGCCGCGGGCCAGGAAAAGCCATGCCAAGGGGAACATGGCACTGCACCAACACAGCTTCCTACATGCCGTTCAAATCTGGGAATAGCCATGGGGCTGGAGACCTCAGCCAGAACCCCACGGTGACATTATGGAAGGTTAGGGTTAGGGTTAGGGTTGAGATATCCACAAAGCCTACAGGTCCAGAAGCCGTGGGGCTGGAAAAGGCATTCCGAGAGGAACACGGCACTGGACTAACAAAGCTTCTGACACACCTTTCTCATCTGGGATACCCATGGGGCTGGGGACATCAGTTTATATTCAAATCTTCCATCATGGAATGTTGGGGTTAGGGTTACGGTTAGGGTTGAGATAGCCACAAAGCCTATAGGTCCAGAAGCCGTGGGGCTGGAAAAGGCATGCCAAGGGGAACACGGCACTGCACCAACACAGCTTCCTACATGCCACTCAAAACTGGGAATAGCCATGGTGCTGGAGACCTCAGCCAGAACCCCACGGTGCCATTATGGAAGGTTAGGTTTAGGGTTAGGGTTAGGTTTAGCATTCAGATAGCCACAAGGCCTACTGTTCTAGAAGCCGTGGGGCTGGAAACAGCATGCCAAGGGGAACACGGCACTGGACCAACAAAGCTTCTGACACACCTTTCTCATCTGGGATACCCATGGGGCTGGGGACATCAGCCTGACTCCAAAGCTGACATTCGGGTTAGGGTTAGGGTTAGGGTTTAGGGTTGAGATACCAACAAAGCCTACAGGTCCAGAAGATGTGGGGCTGGAAAAGGCATGCCAAGGGGAACACGGCACAGCACCAACACAGCTTCCGACACAGCTTTCTCATCTGGGATACCCATGGTGCTGGGGACATCAGCCTGACTCCAAAGCTGACATTCGGGTTAGGGTTAAGGTTTGGGTTAGGGTTAGGGTTAGGGTTAGGGTTAGAGTTAGGGTTGAGATAGCCACAAAGCCTATAGGTCCAGAAGCCGCGGGGCAGGAAAAGCCATGCCAAGGGGAACATGGCACTGCACCAACACAGCTTCCTACATGCCGTTCAAATCTGGGAATAGCCATGGGGCTGGAGACCTCAGCCAGAACCCCACGGTGCCATTATGGAAGGTTAGGGTTAGGGTTAGGTTTGAGATATCCACAAAGCCTACAGGTCCAGAAGCCGTGGGGCTGGAAAAGGCATGTCAAGGGGAACACGGCACTGGACTAACAAAGCTTCTGACACACCTTTCTCATCTGGGATACCCATGGTGCTGGGGACATCAGCCTGACTCCAAAGCTGACATTTGGGTTAGGGTTAAGGTTTGGGTTAGGGTTAGGGTTAGGGTTAGGGTTAGGGTTAGAGTTAGGGTTGAGATAGCCACAAAGCCTATAGGTCCAGAAGCCGTGGGGCTGGAAAAGGCATGCCAAGGGGAACACGGCACTGGACCAACACAGCTTCCGACACACCTTTCTCATCTGGGATACCCATGGGGCTGGGGACATCAGCCTGACTCCAAAGCTGACATTCGGGTTAGGGTAAGGGTTAGGGTTAGGGTTGAGATAGCCAGAAACCCTACAGGTCCAGAAGCCGTGGGGCTGGAAAAGGCATGCCAAGGGGAACACGGCACAGCACCAACACATCTTCCTACATGCCGTTCAAATTTCGGAATAGCCATGGTGCTGGAGACCTCAGCCAGAACCCCACAGTGCCATTATTGAAGGTTAGGGTTAGGATGAAGATTAGGTTTAGGGTTCAGATAGCCACAAAGCCTAGAGATCCAGGGACCTTGGGGGTGGAAACAGCATGCCAAGGGGAACACCGCACTGGACCAACAAAGCTTCTGACACACCTTTCTCATCTGGGATACCCATGGGGCTGGGGACATCAGCCTGACTCCAAAGCTGCATTCGCATTAGGGTTCGGGTTAAGGTTAGGGTTAGGGTTGAGATAGCCACAAAGCCTACAGGTGCAGAAGCCATGGGGCTGGAAAAGGCATGCCAAGGGGAACAAGGCACAGCACCAACACAGCTTCCTACATGCCATTCAAATCTGGGAATAGCCATGGTGCTGGAGACCTCAGCCCGAACCCCACGGTGCCATTATGGAAGGTTAGGGTTAGGGTAAGAATTCAGGTAGCCACATAGCCAAGAGTTGCAGGGACCTTGGGGCTGGAAACAGCATGCCAAGGGGAACACGGCACAGCACCAACACAGCTTCCGACACAGCTTTCTCATCTGGGATACCCATGGTGCTGGGGACATCAGCCTGACTCCAAAGCTGACATTTGGGTTAGGGTTAAGGTTTGGGTTAGGGTTAGGGTTAGGGTTAGGGTTAGAGTTAGGGTTGAGATAGCCACAAAGCCTATAGGTCCAGAAGCCGCGGGGCAGGAAAAGCCATGCCAAGGGGAACATGGCACTGCACCAACACAGCTTCCTACATGCCGTTCAAATCTGGGAATAGACATGGGGCTGGAGACCTCAGCCAGAACCCCACGGTGGCATTATGGAAGGTTAGGGTTAGGGTTAGGGTTGAGATATCCACAAAGCCTACAGGTCCAGAAGCCGTGGGGCTGGAAAAGGCATGTCAAGGGGAACACGGCACTGGACTAACAAAGCTTCTGACACACCTTTCTCATCTGGGATACCCATGGTGCTGGGGACATCAGCCTGACTCCAAAGCTGCATGCGGATTAGGGTTAGGGTTAGGGTTAGGGTTAGGGTTAGGGTTGAGATACCAACAAAGCCTACAGGTCCAGAAGCTGTGGGGCTGGAAAAGGCATGCCAAGGGGAACACGGCACAGCACCAACACCGCTTCCTACATGCCATTCAAATCTGGGAATAGCCATGGTGCTGGAGACCTCAGCCAGAACCCCACCGTGCCATTATGGAAGCTTAGTGTTAGGGTTAGGGTTAGCATTCAGAGAGCCACATAGCCAACCGTTGCAGGGACCTTGGGGCTGGAAACAGCATGCCAAGGGGAACACGGCACAGCACCAACACAGCTTCCGACACAGCTTTCTCATCTGGGATACCCATGGTGCTGGGGACATCAGCCTGACTCTAAAGCTGACATTCGGGTTAGGGTTAAGGTTTGGGTTAGGGTTAGGGTTGAGATAGCCACAAAGCCTACAGGTCTAGAAGCCGCGGGGCAGGAAAAGCCATGCCAAGGGGAACATGGCACTGCACCAACACAGCTTCCTACATGCCGTTCAAATCTGGGAATAGCCATGGGGCTGGAGACCTCAGCCAGAACCCCACGGTGCCATTATGGAAGGTTAGGGTTAGGGTTAGGTTTGAGATATCCACAAAGCCTACAGGTCCAGAAGCCGTGGGGCTGGAAAAGGCATGTCAAGGGGAACACGGCACTGGACTAACAAAGCTTCTGACACACCTTTCTCATCTGGGATACCCATGGTGCTGGGGACATCAGCCTGACTCCAAAGCTGACATTTGGGTTAGGGTTAAGGTTTGGGTTAGGGTTAGGGTTAGGGTTAGGGTTAGGGTTAGAGTTAGGGTTGAGATAGCCACAAAGCCTATAGGTCCAGAAGCCGTGGGGCTGGAAAAGGCATGCCAAGGGGAACACGGCACTGGACCAACACAGCTTCCGACACACCTTTCTCATCTGGGATACCCATGGGGCTGGGGACATCAGCCTGACTCCAAAGCTGACGTTCGGGTTAGGGTAAGGGTTAGGGTTAGGGTTGAGATAGCCAGAAACCCTACAGGTCCAGAAGCCGTGGGGCTGGAAAAGGCATGCCAAGGGGAACACGGCACAGCACCAACACATCTTCCTACATGCCGTTCAAATTTCGGAATAGCCATGGTGCTGGAGACCTCAGCCAGAACCCCACAGTGCCATTATTGAAGGTTAGGGTTAGGATGAAGATTAGGTTTAGGGTTCAGATAGCCACAAAGCCTAGAGATCCAGGGACCTTGGGGGTGGAAACAGCATGCCAAGGGGAACACCGCACTGGACCAACACAGCTTCTGACACACCTTTCTCATCTGGGATACCCATGGGGCTGGGGACATCAGCCTGACTCCAAAGCTGCATTCGCATTAGGGTTCGGGTTAAGGTTAGGGTTAGGGTTGAGATAGCCACAAAGCCTACAGGTGCAGAAGCCATGGGGCTGGAAAAGGCATGCCAAGGGGAACAAGGCACAGCACCAACACAGCTTCCTACATGCCATTCAAATCTGGGAATAGCCATGGTGCTGGAGACCTCAGCCCGAACCCCACGGTGCCATTATGGAAGGTTAGGGTTAGGGTAAGAATTCAGGTAGCCACATAGCCAAGAGTTGCAGGGACCTTGGGGCTGGAAACAGCATGCCAAGGGGAACACGGCACAGCACCAACACAGCTTCCGACACAGCTTTCTCATCTGGGATACCCATGGTGCTGGGGACATCAGCCTGACTCCAAAGCTGACATTTGGGTTAGGGTTAAGGTTTGGGTTAGGGTTAGGGTTAGGGTTAGGGTTAGAGTTAGGGTTGAGATAGCCACAAAGCCTATAGGTCCAGAAGCCGCGGGGCAGGAAAAGCCATGCCAAGGGGAACATGGCACTGCACCAACACAGCTTCCTACATGCCGTTCAAATCTGGGAATAGACATGGGGCTGGAGACCTCAGCCAGAACCCCACGGTGGCATTATGGAAGGTTAGGGTTAGGGTTAGGGTTGAGATATCCACAAAGCCTACAGGTCCAGAAGCCGTGGGGCTGGAAAAGGCATGTCAAGGGGAACACGGCACTGGACTAACAAAGCTTCTGACACACCTTTCTCATCTGGGATACCCATGGTGCTGGGGACATCAGCCTGACTCCAAAGCTGCATGCGGATTAGGGTTAGGGTTAGGGTTAGGGTTAGGGTTAGGGTTAGGGTTGAGATACCAACAAAGCCTACAGGTCCAGAAGCTGTGGGGCTGGAAAAGGCATGCCAAGGGGAACACGGCACAGCACCAACACCGCTTCCTACATGCCATTCAAATCTGGGAATAGCCATGGTGCTGGAGACCTCAGCCAGAACCCCACCGTGCCATTATGGAAGCTTAGTGTTAGGGTTAGGGTTAGCATTCAGAGAGCCACATAGCCAACCGTTGCAGGGACCTTGGGGCTGGAAACAGCATGCCAAGGGGAACACGGCACAGCACCAACACAGCTTCCGACACAGCTTTCTCATCTGGGATACCCATGGTGCTGGGGACATCAGCCTGACTCTAAAGCTGACATTCGGGTTAGGGTTAAGGTTTGGGTTAGGGTTAGGGTTGAGATAGCCACAAAGCCTACAGGTCTAGAAGCCGCGGGGCAGGAAAAGCCATGCCAAGGGGAACATGGCACTGCACCAACACAGCTTCCTACATGCCGTTCAAATCTGGGAATAGCCATGGGGCTGGAGACCTCAGCCAGAACCCCACGGTGCCATTATGGAAGGTTAGGGTTAGGGTTAGGGTTGAGATATCCACAAAGCCTACAGGTCCAGAATCCGTGGGGCTGGAAAAGGCATGTCAAGGGGAACACGGCACTGGACTAACAAAGCTTCTGACACACCTTTCTCATCTGGGATACCCATGGGGCTGGGGACATCAGTTTATATTCAAATCTTCCATCATGGAATGTTGGGGTTAGGGTTACGGTTAGGGTTGAGATAGCCACAAAGCCTACAGGTCCAGAAGCCGTGGGGCTGGAAAAGGCATGCCAAGGGGAACACGGCACTGCACCAACAAAGCTTCTGACACACCTTTCTCATCTGGGATACCCATGGGGCTGGGGACATCAGCCTGACTCCAAAGCTGACATTCGGGTTAGGGTAAGGGTTAGGGTTAGGGTTGAGATAGCCAGAAACCCTACAGGTCCAGAAGCCGTGGGGCTGGAAAAGGCATGCCAAGGGGAACACGGCACTGCACCAACACATCTTCCTACATGCCGTTCAAATTTGGGAATAGCCATGGTGCTGGAGACCTCAGCCCGAACCCCACAATGCCATTATGGAAGGTTAGGGTTAGGATTAAGATTAGGTTTAGGGTTCTGACATCCACAAAGCCTAGAGTTCCAGGGACCTTGGGGGTGGAAAAGGCATGCCAAGGGGAACACCGCACTGGACCAACACGGCTTCCGACACACCTTTCTCATCTGGGATACCCATGGGGCTGGGGACATCAGCCTGACTCCAAAGCTGCATTCGGATTAGGGTTAGGGTTAGGATTAGGGTTGAGATAGCCACAAAGCCTACAGGTGCATAAGCCGTGGGGCTGGAAAAGGCATGCCAAGGGGAACACGGCACAGCACCAACACAGCTGCCCACATGCCATTCAAATCTGGGAATAGCCATGGTGCTGGAGACCTCAGCCAGAACCCCACGGTGCCATTATGGAAGGTTAGGGTTAGGGTTAGGGTTAGCATGCAGATAGCCACAAAGCCTACAGTTCCAGGGACCTTGGGGTTGGAAACAGCATGCCAAGGGTAACACGGCACTGCACCAACACAGCTTCCTTCACACCTTTCTAATCCAGGATACCCATGGGGCTGGGGACCTCAGCTTATATCCAAATCTGCCATCATGGAAGGTTGGGGTTAGGGTTAGGGTTAGGGTTAGGGTTGAGATAGCCACAAAGCCTACAGGTCCAGAAGCTGTGGGGATGGAAAAGGCATACCAAGGTGAACACGGCACTGCACCAACACCGCTTCCTACATGCCATTCAAATCTGGGAATAGCCATGGTGCTGGAGACCTCAGCCAGGACCCATGGTGCCATTACGGAAGGTTAGGGTTAGGATTAAGATTAGCGTTAGGGTTCTGATAGCCACAAAGCCTAGTGTTCCAGGGACCTCAGGGGTGGAAACAGCATGCCAAGGGGAACACGGCACTGGACCAACACAGCTTCCGACACACCTTTCTCATCTGGGAAACCCATGGGGCTGGAGACATCATCCTGACTCCAAAGCTGACGTTCGGGTTAGGGTTAGGGTTAGGGTTAGCATTCAGAGAGCCACAAAGCCTACAGGTCCAGGGAGTCTGGGGTCTGAAATGCCATGCCAAGGGGAACACGGCACAGCACCAACAAAGCTTCATACACGCCCATCTAATCCGGGATACCCATGGTGCTGGGGACCTCAGCTGATATCCAAAGCTGCCATTATGGAAGGTTGGGGTTAGGGTTAGGTTTAGGGTTGAGATTGCCACAAAGCCTACAGGTCCATAAGCTGTGGGGACTGCAAAACTCATGCCAAGGGGAACACGGCACTGCACCAACACAGCTTCCTACACACCTTTCTAATCCGGGATACCCATGGGGCTGGGGACCTCAACTTATGTCCAAATCTGCCATCATGGAAGGTTGGGGTTAGAGTTACGGTTAGGTTTACTATCAAATGTGGAATACTCACGGTGCTGTGGTTCTCAGCCTCATTTCCAAGCTGCCATTATGGAAGTTTAGAGTTAGGGTTAGGTTTCAGAAAGCCACAAAACTACAAAGCCCACAGGTCCAGGCACACTCGTGTCTGAATACAGCACTGCACCAACATAGGTTCCTACACACCTATATATTCTGGGATACCTATGGTGCTGCAAACCTCAGCCTAGAGACCACAGATCTCAGTAGCGTTAGGGTTAGGTTTCAGAGAGCCACAAATCCTATATGTCCAGGTACTCTAGCGCTGGAAAAAGCATTCCAAGGGGAACGCAGCACTGAACCAACAAAGCTTCCTACACACCTTTCTAATCTGGGATACCTATGGTGCTGGGGACCTCAGCGTAACTCCCAAGCTGCCATTACAGGAGGGTTAGGCTTAGGATTGGCGTTCAGAGTCCCAGAAAGCCTACATATCCCAGGATACTAATGAGACACGTCAAGTGGAGCATATCACTGTACCAACTCAGCTTCCTGCACACGTTTCTAATCTGGGCCACCCATGGTTTTAGGAACCTTAATCTCCGGCCCAAGTTCTTATTAGCATTAGGGTCAGGTTTCCAAGAGTTACAGGTCTGAGCTGTGTCTGTAGGCTTTTTGACTCTGTGAAGATTGTACCTGAAACAGCCTTTCTCTGTTGTGGTTATGGCTTGTGAATATACTGTCCAAACAAAAGATTACCTTAGATAAATGCACTAAGCATCTTTCAAATGCTCTCATTCATTGATTTTTTTTTTTCTCTTTTTATGGGAGAAAATGTGCCATGTAATGGACTGGCAGAAGATGATTTACTATTATTTCTATTTTTTGGACCAGAATATAACTTGTGTTATGACCTTTTAAGAGTGAAACAAGACTACACAGGAAAATGCTTTAAAAATAATTGAAATAGCCTTAAATATATAGGAAATAACTCCCCATTTCAGTAACAGTGTTGTGAAAGCCAGAATTTACTGCATTATTTGTATATTTTATAGGAAGTATATATTCTTTTTTAACCCAACCATTATGATCTAAGAAAGACAAAACTGCTCTTTGGCACTTCACTGGCATAAGGTTAGTGTGTTATCTTATACAGCACATGTTTCTGTTCAGGTGTTTGCACAGGAAGATTTTTGTGCCTAGTCACAAGTACTGGCTGAAAGTGTTTCAGGACAAGATTCAAGATGTGTGGCTGTGTCTCCTTTGCCCGTTTTGACCAGAGCATGGCCATGCCTGTCACACATGTGAGTGGCAGAGACATGGCGTTGTCTTTCCCATTGTCTTGCTTGTCCTCTAGACGTCATACTGTCCCCAATCCCAAAACATCTCTGCTGCTTCTTGTGTCCTCCCTGAGTTTGTGCATGCCTTGTTTCACAGAGATCAGGAAAAGGAATAGTCCTACCTGTTTTCTTCCCAAATTCCCCTTCATACCACCCCTCTACATTGTGCACTGTATCTGTTCCTACAGCAGTTTTTTTCTGTATTACTCTCCTAGAAGGACCTAGTTTACTATTATTCAAGGTACCAGATCTACTTAGGTGCCCACAGTTAGCTCCCTGCCTCCTTGCATTCCAACACACCTCCCAGGCTGAGGCAGCTAGCAGGTCCTAGCTGTTCCTGCAATGCTCCCTTCCTCAATGGAGCTCTCAAATTAAATTTGAGAATTAAGGCACCTTCTTGTTTAGGTTTTTAGGTTTGGGGTTTTTTTAGGTCTCCTAAAATGCACTAGCAAAGGTGAAACACAGAATTGAAGCATGGTGAAAGTAGCTGAGCAAATGAGAACCCGCATCTTTGGGAAATGTCATTTGTTCTGGAGACCTTTAGTTGAGACATATGAATTTCTCACATCATGCTTTCAAAATACTGGCTGACTGAATGCTTAGGAAATTCTGTTGGTATCTAAATAATCAGCACCAATCACTGAATGATGTTAGTTATTTGTACATTCAACATATCACATGTGAGGATGCAAAATTATTTTAAGCTGGAAATAAAGCTTTCAGCTATTGATGGTTTGAACAAGCTGCATCTCATTGTTCACTAAGCCCACAACTTCTGACATCAAGAAATGTGGAGGAATTCTGCCACTAGAAAAACCTTACAGGAACATCATGGAGGAGTTTGGAAGATAAACAGCATAGTGGACCGAAGCAGAGAAATTGGAAAGGATTATTCCCAGGTAATGCTAGCCTTACAGATGTCTACATCTGAGCAAGTCATATAGCTAATGGTTCATTTGACATATTTCATGTGACCTTAGGATGAAAAGAGTTGTGTCTTGTACATGCCTGTTTCTCTGCATCGACTACAAACCCAGGTTTGAGTGACGGGCTCCGATGTAGACATACACGTGTGCCTCCTTTGTTGCCAATCTGTATTTCTCCGTAAACCTGCCTCATGGACCAGGCAGACCTGCCTCACTGCTGGGCCACAGAGCCTCCCCAGAGACCACAGCGTGTCTCTATGTCTAGAGGCCCCTCGTTAAATCCGCGGAGCATCAATTTATTTTGTAGCAACTGCAACTGGTCAGTGCTTTCTCAGCCTGTACCGAAGTCTGATGTCCCCATGGCGAGGCAGCACAGCTCGGTGCAGACCTGGACCATGCATTTATTTCTTGTGCCTTGCCTCCTGTGGGTGACCTACACTCCCAGGTATGGCTATGCTTTGAGCCATTTAATAAATTCACTATCACAGTGGAGAAAAATGTGATTCTCTCATTTCCCAATGCAACACTCTGTCATGGTAATGCCTGGGCCAGAGGGGTGTTGTTGACACCTTCCAGCACAGCAGAGAGCCTCTGCCTCACCGACAGGGAGCTGGGAGGTATTTCTGCCTTTCCTGCCCCCTGTGTTAGCTCTCCGTGTGGTTCAGACGGGCCTGATCTGTTGGATCCCTTGGATGCAGTGGACAAGGTGCAGGAGAGACGGATGGTTTGTTGAGGGCCAGGGCTGGCCCTGCCAGAGGCCAGGGAGAGGGAGACCTCACCGTTGCTGGTGGGTGACCTGAAACATGGGTGCGAGTCAGCTGCACTTGCCTCACCTCAGGCTAAGCAAAACCACAAACATGTATTTATTCATGATATTCAAAACAGACAACACAGTCACAAATGTTTATAAAAGATGTAGGCAGAAAAAATAAAAGCAAAAATATGCTTAATCTGCTTATACCAAGGTAACATGAGAAAGTTCCCTCATTCCTTTATTCAGCAGATCTGCTGTTTACCTCCTGATGAGATGACAGGTAGTTTCTGCCTTTGCCCATGCCTCCTTTTTGAATGGATAGCTCAGTTTTTATAGCCAACGGGCCCTTTGAAACCTCCTAAAGGGTAAAGACTGGCTTTACCTTTCACCCCTAAATGCTTCTTTTTGTGCCTGAATTGGGAGACAGGCTGTTCACCCTCATGAGCAGAATAAAGGTTGCTTCCCAACTATAGCAATGTTATAGCAACCTCAGTTTGCTACTGTATTTTGCTAGTAATTTATTGGATCAGTTATAGTGTATTAGTAGTTATATTAATAATTTACTAATTTTTAAAGACTACTACATTAGGAGTCACCTGCTTTTCTTAACTGGTGAGTAAAGGACTATGGCTAAATGGCATCTGAACCTCTTGCCCCCTCATTCTGGCAGCTTGTTGGTGTGACTCAGTGAGGAACGCATCTTTCATTGAACCCTGTGTTCTCCATCATTTTGTACTTAGAAACCTGCATGCCTGTAGCATGCTGGCTGTATATAATTCATTACTAATGTTTGCCCAGAGAAGACAGCAATCAATCACAGTGAGGCAGCAATGGATTTTGGGTTACTGGTCCTGAACCTCTACAGAGAAAAGTAAGGCACATACCGTGCATAGATCTCAGAAAGGAAGATGAGAATGGGGAAATGAATCTCCATATTCTGAACTTTGTAGGTGCTTATGGATTTAGAAGAAAGAAGAATTGGTTTCATTGGTTATTTGTTTGCTTTTGAGCAGAAAGCTTTGACTACTTAGTTATTTTTCTTTGCTTTGTAACAACGCCATATTTTGTTGACACAGTCATTTAATTATGAGATGGAAGTGGGTGCTCTGACCTGTTGCACACCAGGAGATCACAAGACAGGGATTACAGGTCTATTTTTGTTAAAGAACATTAATGAGGGAAAACAATCCTTTGCTGAGAGTGGATTAAGGACCAAAATAGCTTTTGTCCACCGTTTCACATTAGGCATGTAGACCAATTCACACCGTACAGAAGGTAGAAAAAAAGGGGCACAAAGGTACAAGAGATGCCAAGTTATGCAGCTGTGAACAGACTCAATTGCTCCCAAATCTCTGTTATGTACCTATTGGATCATGCTTCCAAAAAGGAGGATTTGCTGAAAGTCAGGAGAACAATTGTTGTCTAATTAATCCACCAGCTGGTCAAAAGAGTAATCAAAAACAAAGGAAGGAGGGGAAGAGATGGAAAAGATCCACTATGCAAACAAACAAACAAACAAACAAACAAACTTTTAAACTAAAAGTCATTGAAGTAGCATGATTAATGCCAAGCTGAAGTGGATGGTAACCTACTGTCAGGAAGGATTTCATACATGAGTGTTGGCAGTCTATCATCCTGGAGATAAAAAAGCAGAGTCATTAATATTCAAGAACTTGCCTTTGAAGCTCTGGATCATTCACATCCCCATATACAGTTTTTCCATATAAACCCAACTGGGGCCACTGGAAAAGGATTGAATTACATGGCAGGTTAGATAGATGATGATGTCAGAAAATGAATGGTGAGGATAACAAGGCTTTCTTAAATTTTAAGTTCTTGTACATGAACAAAAGAGAAACATGCTGCTTAAGTTAGCAGAACAAACAAAGCAAAGAATGTGAAGAAACCTCAAGTAGGAATGACTCAGCCTATAAACCTGAGGGCTCAGCAGGAAAAGCAGAGACAAGAGAAACAGACATAAACTTAAATTTAAGGAAGAAGAGATTTAAACTGCATGACAGGAAAAAAATCCAACTCAGAAGGTTATTGGGCTAAAGATCAGGCTGCCAAGGGAAGTAGTTCAAGATATAATTATCAAAGAATTTAACACTGGAACCAAAGAGCATTGAGAGACTTACAACATTTTTATATGGGGTGGATTCACCCTGATAAAGCCAGTGGCCCAGACTAGACAGAGCTGTGATTCTTTCCAGCCAAATTTGTCCTATAAAAACCACAGCGGAATTCCTTTTACTCATTTCCACTAAATTAAACCCCATCAAACTTAATCTTTTTTACTTAAATGCTGCAATGTGTTTGTCCTCAGAGTGTTTGTGCTATGCTCCGGGTTTACAAGGTTACTGCAGGTTACAGCGTTGTCATCTGACACATGCACATCATTAATGGTCAGGGTTGAAGCACTATTTCTGTAAACAGGAGTGGGCTGGGGCAAAAGAGCTTTCTGGTCAAAGTGCCAAAGAACAATGCCAGCTTCTGCTGCCATATGGCATGGGGACAAGCAGCAGGGTCAGCATTTCACAGTGTGTTGCCTGGTTTCCTTCCTCAGATTGATGAGCATTAGCCAAGGAACTGTTCACATAGGCTTGCAAGGCACTTGCATAGTCATCTTGTGTGGATTTTTGTTTTAAAGAATAATGTTAAATATGTGTAAAATATTCAGGGGATGTTTTGTTTAGTTCCCCGCCCCCATGAGCTTTTTCTTTACTTGGAAAGGGCTGAATAATAGCTTCTAAGGAAAGCTAGCTGGAAAATCAATGCTTTTTCTGAGAAGAAAATTAGAATTATGAAATAAGGGATTTTTTTTTTTCCCCAAAAAATATTCACAGGACTGAAATATTGAAGAGGTCTGTTTCAATGACAGCTACGCTCATGGTCACAAAATTTCAGAACAACAGATTTTATGTTGGAAAGATCAAAATGATACAATTCGACCTAGGACAGGAAGCCTGGGAGCAGCCGTTTTCACCTCTAATTTCAGTGCATCAAGACCAAAAAAGAAGGGAAAGCAAAGAGTACTTCCCTCTCTTGCAGAAAAAGAGGAAGGATAAAAGCATCCCTTTAAAATGAGGGATGAAGCAGAGGTAGGAGGAAGAGGGGAAGAAGATGAGGGAGCTGTTGCTTCTTCTCAGGGCTTTCCTGCCATTCAGCTATATTGCAGGGCAGTGAGATCAAGTCCCTCAGCTGCACATGGGAAAAGGTGACACCAAAGCTGCAAGACCTGCCCCCTGAAGGTCCATCATACTGCCTGCTACTCAAAACAGCATCAAGCCAGCTCTCCACCCATCCCTTCAGCCACCCCAGCCCAGCACCCCTTGCAGAAAGGTAACCAGATGTGAGCACCAAGCTGCCCTTTTGGGCAGGAGCACTGCCAGCTCCCATTCACCTCTCTCTGGCACAAATGCCGACAGCTAATTTGGGCTTCTCTCAGCTACTGAGCTACTGATTTTCACAATACTTGTACGTCCTTAATTATTTTTGAGAATTTTGCCTCTTATCTCCAAATTGGTTGAAACAAGCCAACAGACTCAAGCTGTGAAAGGAGGAGTGGGCGAGGAGCAGACTGATGACAGTGCGACAAGCAGAGAGGAAAAGAGGTAAGATTTTAACTAATGGTATTCTGGCACCCAAACTAATGAATTTTTCTCCACAGATGCAGGCAAGCGGTGGTACGTTGACAGCTCTGTGGGCACAGGAGCCTCATTTGAGTGTAATTTAAGACACAGATGAAAGGCAGCACACGTGAGACTGAATGAAATCCCTATGGGAGATTTTTCTTCCACATTTAAACTTCAAGTAAGCGGTAAAGTAAAAGTTTGACACTTGATTTCTGGCTATCCCATTCAATTTTCTGACTAGCCCAATTTTCCATTACCTCATTTACAGTGTAACCCCAATAACTGGAGGGGTAAGCACACAGCCCTGGTGTCCCAGCTGGGTGAGGGAGTGTGGCACAGCAGGCCACATTGAAATGCCTAGTCAGTTTGCCTCCAAATTCTCATGTTTTTGTTTCACTTTTTCTCTGTATTATCTGTCTCCATTACTTTTTTCCTCATTAGCTCTTTTGGTACTGTAAAAAGTATTGGAAAAGTGCTTGAATTAATCCTCTTTGCATGGTAGGCTGCGTGCATGGCCCCTCTGCCCCTGGGGCTTTCCCAGCCTGGAAGCTGGCTGTAGCTGAAAGCACTTGGGCTGAACAGGCCTTGAAGACTTTGCCTTCGTTTCATTTCCATTTTTATTTCAGAAATGGGAGAGCAAAGAAACACTCTTCTGCTCCTCTCCCTGAACTGGCCAGTGACACCCAGTCGCTGAGATGGCAGAGAGAGGATAGGGCACAAGGGCTTGAAAATGAGCAAACTTTTAAAGAGGGCCAAGGTCTCCCTGAATGTCACTGTCTTGAGTGAGGCGCAGCATTGAGCTGGCCCCACCAAAACTTGCTCTTTTCAGGGAGTGGCCCCGGAAGGAGCCCTGGAAGCACCCAGACAGACTATATTCAAACACAAACTTGGCCAGCCAACTTATTTTAAGCTCAGAGCAATTATGGCGGACAGAATAGAAATAAAAAGGATTTATTAACACATCTCCCCCCACCCATTGAGTCCTTGCAGACAGATTCTTTCAGCCTCCGCTTCAGCCAACTCCATGGCTTTTTGGTTGTAGCAAACTCCACCCAGCCCATTTTGTTCCTCCACATGCTCTTTCCATCACCCTTGAGCTCAGGCTTTGGCTTTTCCTTGCTGTTTTCAGCAGTCTCCCCATTTCTGCAGGCTCCAGGACTCAGTGGAGCAGCCTGCTCTGCTCCCGGAGGAGCTGGCTGCTGCCCCTCCACACGGACCACCACCTTTCTAAAGAACACATCATGCAAGCTAAAAATTAACAAATAAACCAGATCTTGGCCATCACATAGGCTTTGGCTGTTCAAACTGACAACTCATTTTCCTGTTGTTTCTTTGAAGAGCCCTAGTACCTCTGTGTTCTGCTGCAAGGACATAAAATTGGCCACTAAGCTGATGCTGAGGTCAGAGAGAGGCCACGTGCTGCTCCTGTGATTTGGGCAAGTTGAAAAGTTTCTGGACACCGATAGTTGCACAGGCTCACCAGAGGCCGTTAGAGCTTTACTGCTAAAAATCTTCATCTGTTTGATGTGTTTCAGGGCTTCCTCCACGCCAGCTGCAGTGAAGTGTCCCCTGAGCAGAGCGTAACCCTGTAGCGCAGACGCAACATCAGAGCTGCAGACAGGAAGTTAAAACAAAAGCAGCTGTCACCTCTTCATTTGGCCTAAAAGAAAAATCCACAGGACTGGGAATCAAGTGGAAAATGTGAAGTCTAGTCCTTCAAAGTGAGGAGCTGGGACAGCCAGCTCCTGCCCCCGTGCTGGCACGGTCCGCATGAGCCAGCTGCCCACTCTTCCCGTTATAGCGTTGCACCTTGCCATCACTACATCATTTGCACCCTCGTGCAGTGCGAAATGCTCTGCAGCCAGAGTAGCTGGCCATCTCTTGCCGGTTCCTGCATCGCCAAACCTTTTAGACCGTGAGTCACTGAAATCCTGCAGTCTGGAAACTTTTGCTTGGTTCACAGTGTGTCAGGTTTTTGTGCACTCCTTTTCAGCTCATCACTCTTCACTGAGTATGTTCTCGTGATTTGTGAACTGCTGGTCTCTAGGAATTTCAGTACCACATGGTTATTTGTGGTTTGGCTTTCTCCATCTATCATTTTTTACACATATATGTATGTATACCAGTCTCCATCCCACTCCAGCTTCTAGACTGACTGAGTTCTCAGTCTCTTTCAGGGTTTCACCAGCAGCCTCAGGGCAGAAAAAGTCAGTTTCTGCCAGTTTGTGTCCCCATACAGGCACCCAGCCAGGCATTAAACCGTTCCAATGGCCTCAGAAAATTTCTACCTATGGCAATTATGGTACCATCAACCTCAAGCTGCAGGCAGGAACCTACAAGTCTCCCTTCCAAGTATTGCTGCTATAAGGGGTAAAGGTTGACATTTTAATGGCAACCACTGCATATTTTACACAAATTAGGCTACTGAGCACATTAATACATGCAGTCAGTGACTTAGGTACTTAACTGATCCCTTTGGGTGAAATGGGAAAGACTGCAAGGAATGAGGACCAGTTTCTCCTGACATGTAAAGAGAAAAGGATGACAGATGACACTTTCTGATGTGTTACAGACTCACAATTGGAAGAAAATATTATAATTAATTACTCACAGGTGTTTTCTTAGCAACAACAAAAACACCAAAGGGAAAAGTCCATAGTTCTCAAAAACTGAACACAGAAACAACATGAAACTTTTCTGCTACGCACTGTTGAAGGAAGGATGGTGTTCTTCACTGATGCACAGAAAATTGGAACTATATTGGGGAAAAAAAAACCCAGGATTTTCTCTTCCTCCAGCCAATGGAAGGGACCACTTTTGCAGGAGAGTGATTGCACATGTTTAGTGGCACTTCAACCCAGCATTTCAGTAAAAGACCAAATTGCTGTGCATAGAGGCAGGATTGTGATCTACAACACCCTTCCTTTGTGTTGTGGCTCTCAGCGCAGGGAGAACAGCTTGCCAGGCCACTGTGCTTCGCTTCCTGCTCTGCGGCTGCAAAGTCCGCAGGTAGACAAGGCCTGTGGGGTTCTTCAGCCTTCAGTAATTAGGTGTGCATTAAGAAAATGGTTTTAAAGAATTTTTAACAAAAGAAATCTAGGCCAAAATGTCTTCCTCGGTTGCAGTTTAATTCAGCATCGCCTGGTCAAAAATGAGATATTTCATATTCTTAAGGAAAAACTGGAACTGACAAATTCATTACTTAATCAGGCTAATCTAGTAAATTAAGAGGTAATTCTGAAGAAATAATGAAAACTCTCTAGTGGCATATTAATTATGACTTTCTTTTCAGCTGTTAAGAAAAGAGGATTATGGATGTGGCCAAGAATAAAGAGAGATCTATTTTCAGGGTCAGTGGATTTATCTTTTCAAGGGTCTAACAGAAAAGAATAAATTGATTTCTCTCTATGCAGGTGATTTGAGAAGCCTTGGACCAGAGATATCTTTTTTTTTTTTACTACATTGCATAATTAAACTTGCTGTATTTCAAGGTTCAGTATCTGCTCAAATAAATACATGCAAATTCGTGTTTTTGATCAAAAATCCAGCAACCTCTGATAACAGGCAACTCTCCTAGTGCTAAAAGTTTAACTTTCTAATTGTAATTTCATTCCTTAACTTTGTTACCTGTGTATTTTGTTTCTCTTACCTACAGCTGGTATAAAAAGATACCAATTTGGAGGATATCCTGGAATGTTGTGGTACCATAGATTTGACTGTGTGGCACTTGCATGTAAAATAACAATACAAAGCTCCACGTTACATGAAAAGAAAGAAATAGTGAATTACCAAGGTTTCTATTCAGGTTTCTCTGCCTGGAGTGCAAAATGTCTGTGTCTCATAATGAGCAGCTGGACATAATGTAGTTCTGTCTTCCTTATCTACCTGTTGCCCAAAGAGGAGAATCATGAGAAGATTTGGATAGTTTTTTGATGTAATGCTGTCAATCTTTCCCCTTTTTTTTTTCTTCTTTCGTTTTTTAATGTTTCCAGAGTCCCATTTCCCTGAACATAACAGAAACAAATAACAGGAATCGGAATCACAGAATCATAGAATGGTTTGGGTTGGAAAGGACCTCAAACATCATCTAGTTCCAACCCCCCTGCCATGGGCAGGGACACCCTCCACTAGATCAGGTTGCCCAAAGACCCATCCAACCTGGCCTTGAACACTTCCAGGGTGGGGGCATCCACAACTTCTCTGGGCAACCTGTTCCAGTGCCTCACCACACTCACATGGAAGAATTTCTTCCTAATATCTAACCTAAATCTACCCTCCTTCAGCTTAAACTCATTACCCCTTGTCCTATCACTACACTCCCAGATAAACAGTCCCTCTCCAGCTTTTCTGTAGGCCCCCTTTAAGTATTGAAAGGCCACAATAAGGTCTCCCCAGAGCCTTCTCTTCTCCAGGCTGAACAATCCCAACTCTCTCAGCCTGTCTTCATAGGAGAGGTGCTCCAGCCCTCTCATCATCTTTGTGGCCCTCCTCTGGACTCGCTCCAACAGCTCCATGTCTTTCTTGTACTGGGGCCCCCAGAGCTGGATGCAGTACTGCAGGTGGGGTCTCACTAGAGCAGAGTAGAGGGGCAGGATCACCTCCCTCGACCTGCTGGTCACACCTCTTTTGATGCAGCCCAGGGCATGGTTGGCTTTCTGGGCTGCAAGCGCACACTGCCGGCTCATGTTGAGCTTTTCATCAATGAGCATTCCCAAGTCCTTCTCCTCAGGGCTGCTCTCAATCCATTCCTCGCCCAGCCTATAGCTGTGCTTGGGATTGCGCCAACCCACATGCAGGACCTTGCACTTGGCCTTGTTGAACTTCATGCGGTTCACATGGGCCCACCTCTCCAGCCTGTCAAGGTCCCTCCGGATGACATCCCTTCCCTCCAGCGTGTTGACCACACCACGCAGCTTGGTGTTGTCAGCAAACTTGCTGAGGGTGCACTCGATCCCACTGTCCATGTCGCCGACAAAGATGTTGAACAGTGCTGGTCCCAGTACCGACCCCTGAGGAATGCCACTCGTCACCGTTCTCCTCTTGGACACTGAGCCGTTGACCACAGCTCTTTGAGTGTGACTGTCCAACCAATTCCTTATCCACCAAGTGGTCCATCCAGCAAATCCATGTCTCTCCAATTTAGAGAAAAGGATATCATGAGGGGCAGCATCAAATGCTTTGCATAAATCCAGGTAGATGATGTCAGTTGCTCTTCCCTTGTCCACCAACACTGTAACCCCATCACAGAAGGCCACCAAGTTTGTCAGTCATGATTTGCCCTTAGTGAAGCCATGTTGGCTGTCACCAATCACCTCCTTATTTTCCGTGTGCCTGAACATAGTTTCCAGGAAGGTCTGCTCCATAATCTTGCCAGGCACAGAGGTGAGACTGACCAGCCCGTAATTCCCCGGGTCTTCCTTTTTTCCCTTTTTAAAAATGGGGGTTATGTTTCCCCTTTTCCAGTCAGTGGGAACTTCACCAGACTGCCACAACTTCTCAAATATGATGGATAGTGGCTTAGCCACTTCATCTGCCAGTTCCCTCAGGACCCACAAATGCATCTCATCAGGTCCCATGGCCTTGTGCACCTCCAGGTTCCTTAGATATTCTCGAACCTGATCTCCTACAGTGGGTGGTTTTTCATTTTCCCAGTCCCTGCCTTTGCCTTCTGTGACCTGGGCGGTGTGGCTAGAGCCCTTGCTGGTGAAGACTGAGACAAAAAAAGTCATTGAGTACCTTGGTCTTCTCCATATCCTGGGTAACCAGGTCTCCTGTTTTGTTCTGGAGGGGGCCCACATTTTCCCTTGTCTTCCTTTATCACTGTCATACCTATAGAAACTTTTCTTGTTGTCCTTGGCTGGAGGCAAGATTGAACTTCAAACAAGTTTCCTGTTTAGAAAAACGAAAGCAAACCCCAAAACCCAAATCCATCTCCTTTCCAGGGAAGACTTGCTTATGAGCATTTATTACTGATTTGCAAGCCACCTACAGGGTCCCCATTTGCTGCCTGATGCCTGGAATGTTGTCACAGCCAGCACAGAGGCAACAAACCAGCATCCCAATAGCTGCATTTTTCAATCCCTTTGCAGAATTGTCTTTCATGATTATCATTGGTTCAAGCATCTTTCAAAAAAAGGATTTCACTGTCCTTCATTTAGCCATACTAAATGGTATTTAAGGCACCATCAATTTTTACCTTGTCAGAAGCTGCTGATGACCATACAGTGCAGAGAAGCCTGATAGCTGCTGGCGTCTTATGGCAGAGACCAGCAGTGCAAAGCCTGCCTGCTGGTCTACAGTGGGCCAGGGTTTGGTTTTCCACCTACACCATGACAAGTGGAAAACACTGCCTAGCCAGCACAGCTCTGGGTCAGAGCAAAAAGCTACAACCGGGGCAGCATGAGGCTTAAGGTTTCCAGCAATTGCCTTTTCCCATCTTGAAGGTTAACTGGCAACAAATAATAAAGCTGTATGTCATTTATCACCTCAGGCCAAGTGACTGCAAGATAGAGCCTATGTGTGTCTTCTGTCCTTGTCCTTTACAAAGTATTGGAAAAACCTAAAGCATAGAGGCAATCTGAAGGCAAAACATGATGCCACCTCTCCACGTAGTCCCAGTTTTACTGAGCATGTGTAATGTTTAAATATAAATGATTGTGTCCCAATCTCCTCCAAGTCTTTCTTCTTTTGTTATCGTAATATTTTTTTCACATCATCCCACTCTTTCCGTTGATTCAAAATAAAAATGCTTTGAAAGATCCAGATATAAAGAACAACAGTGTAGAACTTGATCCCAACAGACATAATACACACTTTTTAGATCTTACCCCTTACTTTCATTTACACTTTAAGCCACCAGTGCTGTTGAAAGTAGTTCCATCTTCCCACTGCAGCAGTCACATTTTCGTAGCCTTTTTCCTTGCATGCTGGTGTATCAGAGCAACGAACAGAGCCAGGTGATTAATGCATGCTAAGTCTTTTTTATTTCCCTGGAGCAGTTTCCTTAATCTGTTTTACCACATGGCTGTACAACGTTTGCACTGCATGAGAGAAGGGGAGTGTAGGAAGGAGAAAGAAATGAGTGGGCTGGAGGTGTGTGAAAGGGAGCAGAGAAGAAGGGGGCTGTTTTGTCTGAAGACGGTGAAAGTTCATGAAAGTTTATGGTGCTCACGAATCACTAGCCTTCATTTCAGAATGTCAAAAGCTTGTGCTGCCAGTAAGATGGAGAACACGCTCTTTGGAAAGACGAAGTCCAAAAGGGAAAGTACTACTACATGCCTGTAATCCTGTTGTCAGTTTATAATCTCTGTGAACATAAAAATTCATCTTCTAGACAGACTGAATACTAGTCTTTAGTTTTGCAGCTATCTCCTGCATCAAGAATCATTCCATGAACCAGCTGTTAAATAGAAACTATTAACTTGTAAATGAGAGTAGGATAAAATACACGCTTTTATCAACATAGATAAAATAGCACTTTTTCTGCCTTTCAGCAAAAATCATCAGAGAGCCCTGGTGGGATCTCATATTACTCAGACTCCTTATTTGTAGCTTTTACACTCCAGCACACTTGCTGATAATGTATAAAGTATGAAATTAAAACTAAATCAATTGTCAGAACAAATGAAAAAGTACACTATGCAATGCATTATCCTCTGGTCTTTTATTGTATTTCTTAATTCACCTGCTAATTCCCCAAATCCATCCATTTACAATGAATCTTCCAGTCATTAGTGGGATTTAGTGGGCTTCCACTGTAAAACAGTATTCACATTTCTCATGAGAGTTGGTATGTATAGTGTTGAAGGGCATCAGATACAAAAGCTGTCAGTCCACAACTATATTTGATTTCCATGCACTTATCCAAGTTCACCTCCTGGGCTGGGAAATTAACACGAGGTGTGAAATATTTGAATAGTTGTGTCTTTTTTTTTTGTGGTTTTTTTTTTAATAATTGTGCTCATGGAGACTCACTTTGTTGCAGAGGTTTATATGGGAAAACCAGGATGTGGCTGCATGACTAATTTTTAAAGCCTGTGCATAGCTTCTCAGGAATGCAGCTGATTGTAATTCCTTAGTGGCTTGCTTGTGATGACTGCAGTGAAATATATTGTAATGCTTCTCTGCTCAAGAAACATGAGCTTGTTAGAAGTTGAGACTAGAGCTGACCTATTAAGTGATTTGTCCTTTTCTACTCTTTTCTTACCATTTTAGAGCAAATATTTTACATAAAATTAAGCAACAACTTAAAAACGTAGCTTGTAAATTAAGGTGATAATATCAGATCTCATTCCTGTTAATTTACATTTATTAGCATAAATGGCAGGATTTGACATATGCCGTTTGGCTTCCCTCCTGATTTTTACAGCAATATGTATCATCTAGAAATTATTTAATTAGTACCTTGAAAATTAAAGATTCATCTATGCCATTCAAACCACATAGCAATTCTTAAGTTTCTTACTTAGGAAAAGAAATGAAAATTTTTTTAATTGAAATAGTTTATAAACTTGTTTAAAGGCCTCCACTACCTTAGATAGCTTTTTAGCATGCATGAGAAAAGTGCTATTTAATTTCACACTCAACTAATCCTTTAACAATTTTCTTTCAGGCAGAATATAAAAGGTTATTATTAATTCCTTAATAAAATAAAAAATAAGTTATAGCGGATATGTCTTTAACCTTGGACCAGTTTGAGTAATTTTTTTTTCCCTCAGATAAGACACTGAAGATCAACACAAATGGCAAGTGATAAATTGGCCTCTGGGAATTACTCAAGAGTCCTCCTCCTCCCTTTTTTCACATCAACTCTCTCTGCAAATGCCTCTTCTGAACTACTTCTGGTTTTAGCATCAGTCAGTCAATTTGATTCCTCCCACCTCTTAACTATCAATGGCAGAAGTTGTCAAGATCTGATGTTACCCACCTTAAATTTCAACTCCCTATTACACTGAAGTAATTTCACAAAGACTACACCTAGCTAAGATCCACGATGAATGCCAGATTGTCAGCAGTTCATATCTTAAAGGCTTATTTGACTTTTCCTTTGTGCTTGGATTTGCTGAAGAGAAAAAAATCTATCAGTTTCCTTTGCAAGATACAGCACCAGGAACTCCCTTGGATGTACGATCCATTGCATTTATACCTTGCGAATAATCCTCTCTCTCAATTTACCAATTTCTCTCTTACTAGTTCTCAAACTCTCACCATATCATGGACCCCAGCTTCAATAGCTGTGGGCATTCTGTTTGAAAAGAAAATAAATTTATAGGTGCTATTATTCATATAAGACCCTTCTGGTCTTATTAGCGGATGCTGAAGCATTCCAGGCACCTAATGGAGATGCCTAGGTAAAAAAAGTAATTACCTCTGAACGGCAATGGTGGTGGTAGTAGTAGTAGTAATAGTAGCAGTACCAGTAACAATTACAGTAGTAATGTCAGCTCTCTTCAGTGTAATTCTAGACAAGTAAGGTAGGCTTCTTTTTCGTCGCTTGTTTTTTTCTCCAGGCACTTAAAATTAGATGTGTATGAATAACTTATCACTAGCTTTAAAATCTATTAAGAATAGAAATAGAAATACAAGGTATCTTCTGGATTTCTGAGTCCATTGTCTTCCTAAAATAGGAAATGTATATGAGGACATATCAGAAACACCTCAAGAAGAAAGTTTCTCATCAACAGATCAAATTCCACCTGAAAATCAGTTGGAGTTTCTTGACTCCAGTGGTCCTATTGGAAAAAACTCTCAAGAATCTGTTTGATCAGTTGGTCAGAAACCATCTTCCAAATGCCAGTCTGCATTTGTCATGGCTAATTTCTACCTGTGTGCTTTTTTCTAGCTCTGTCATTTAGCATAAACAGTTATTTTCCCAGCCTGTTATTTACTCATGGCTTGAGGAAATGTGCAGCACTCAGGCGGATGCCAGGAAAATGGCACAACTCTGTCCAGTGACCCTTCCCTACCCACTTAGGTAGGGTGAACACTTTTGGAAATGACGGAGCGCTATGGTTCATGACTCAAGTCAATCAATAAGAAGGATTAGGAAGACATTTCCAGGTGGGTCATTCTATGAACTCTTTATTTCATGGATGCTTTGCTCCTTCCTCTGGCCCCTGCTGCAGAAAACTGCAAGTAATATGGAACCTCAATATGGCAACTCAGTTCTTACTGAAGCTATCTGGCATGGGCTATCCAAGTATATAAGCAGACAAGTATAAAATGCATAGACTTTACTTTTTGAAAGCTGTCTTTTCCCAAAAGGACCCATTAAGATAGAAGCATGCTGCAGAATTGCTATTAAAAAAATTAATTTACAGTCATTTTTTAAACACCTAATTTCCCCACTAGCCTGTATGTAACACTACTTCAAACAGCTACACACGGTCTCATTTAGTGAATATATGAGGAAGAGGTCTGCATTGTGTTTGGTAAAAGAACTAGGATTTCAATTCCATCTGCCGCTGGGTGTGTTTGACTTGTATATTAATTATGCCTGTTTGTAGCTGTAAATTTGCTCCAGATTAGTAGTTGATTGGCTCCGCACATGGATTCATTACACTGTGTGACTCCCTTGCACTCGTATAGTTTTCAAATGATTCCATACTTATGCTTTTTAAAGTGCTTTTAATACCTCTCTTATTCAGTGTGAGCTTTCAACCCTGTCTTATTCAGACAATTTTTTTCCCCTTAAGAGAAAACACATTCCTTTGATTCTTCTCTTTGTGGACCCTTTTGGCTGGTGTAACGTCAGCTTTGTCCATGGTGCTACTGTAAAATACAAGATGAAACTGCTGCGTCTCCCAGTCTTACAGGGAGATTCAGCATATTCACATTTAGCGTTTGCTACGTAGAATGACTTAAACTAATGGGTTTAGGAATTACACGAGCACTCAGCAGGGCGTATATACATACCCGTTACTGCGCGAACTTAAAATGCTCGTCACATCGAAATAAAACTCTCCCACATGTGGAACATTTTTACTCTTGATCACTGTTTTCTCCCTGCTTTTCAAAATGCCCAAAAGTTCTGAGCTGTCACCTGTGTAGTTAAGACCTGTGAGATACGCCTGAAAATGGAACACATCTGAAATGAGCTGCATAAAAACCGCCTTTGTGTCTCTGTGTGTGAATGTTTGTGTACACTTAGAAAATAAATGTCAAAGAGGTCAAGCTGATTTCCCTCATATTTTAGGAAAAGAATCACTCTGAGCTGAAAAATTGTATGCCAAGTTTCTGCCTGAAGCAAGTTTTTACGATCAAATTAAAAACCTTTGAGACTAAGAGTTTATAATGGAAATACTAACACAGCTTTAACCATGGCAGCACTAGAAGGCACTGCAATAATATTAGGAAAGCTCTCCCTGCCCACAATCTAAACTAAATAAAAAAGATGCCATTTTCTAACATATACCCCAGGCTAGCAAATAACAATGATTTAATGTACTTGCCCTGTGGTAATGTAGTAGCACTGCAAACCTCTGAGCCAATTTTTCTTTTCTTTTCTTTTTTTTTTTCTTTTTAAACATATATGCCCCATAGGGAAAGGATTGCAATTTAGCTCTTATTTGTGGATATATCGCTTTCATTTCAACAATTCTTGAAAGCCTTCCTGCTGTCACACGCTACTGTATGCGAGCACCCAACTGAATAAAGACCCACCAGGCTTTTTCAGGAGTTTATTCACAGGTTTGGCTTTGCTTATTGTAGTATGCACCACATTTAAATTAGATGAGGGCTACTGTAAAGCAATAACATTGTCAATGACTGGAATCTCACTTTCCCCTCTAACAGTCTGAAGCAAATTAATGTATTGGTTGTTCATTAACAAGTAAACAGTTTCTGCTACAATGTCAAGGAAAAAGAATGTGTTCATTAATATGAACAATCTTCATCTACAAAGATGATTTACACAATGCATGTCATGAGATAGCTTTCCCCTAACTAGTACACTACCAAACTGAAAAGCTGATTCTGAGGACTTTCTTGAAATTACAATATTGTTTGTTTACCAATAAGAAAGACAGTCTCAGTCACCTATGCCACCATTGTAAGCTCTATAGTAAGTACTTAAAAAAAGAGATTTCTGGAATCACTTGTGGAATTAATAAAATTGATAACTACAGACTTACACTGCGTCAATGATACATATTATTCCTGTTATAAGTTAAGCTAAAAATAAGATTAATTTGGTTATAGAAATTCCTTAAACAACAACACTTAAATTATTTCAAACTTGAATTTTTTCAAGAATTTTCTGAAAAAAATCAGCAAACACTGGCTAAAAAAGCAAAGCAGTTTGGATACACCAATGTAATCAGCATGCCTAGTGCTTTTCTGTTAACCCTCTGAGTAGAACCATAGTATTCTGGATTTTTTGTACATTAATGCTATGAAAATTATTAACTTACAGAAATATTAATTTATATGTCATGACTTAATAAATCATGTTCTAAATATATTTGGGCTAGGCACCTCATCTAGTGAGGGATTCATCCATTCTAGAATTTTAATTATCCACTAGAGAAGCCAGTCTCTAGCAACTGTAAGGGAAGCTTAGATGATTGCCCTAGATTAGATGCTTAATTCTTGGATACCTCTAGATGAGACAACACTCAGCACTGTTTAACTAATCCTGTTCTATCACCTATCAGTACTACATTTTCACATCAAAGTTTGCTTACTGCATGTAAACTCACTAGAATATTGCACTTAGTTTGGACTCTACGTTATCCCCACTTACATTTAATTGAGAGAAATTAATCTGGAAGTGACCCTGTTCTCCTCTTCTGTTAGTACCAAGATCAGACCGACAGGCATCTCCAGAGACCAAATATTAGATGACCTGAATCACCCTTTGGAAGTGCTCCTCTCCATCTCCTTGGTGCTAGACGGTGCCTACCATGACTGCCATCCATCTCGGCTAACTATATAGGCTTGGTGGGAGGAAGTTGGCCTTGTATATGTAATAAGCATTAATAAAAAATTGTTGTCACATTTAGCACCAATACGATGCAATGATTCAAAAGGGAAAAGAAGAAGGTAGTCAGGAGGACTGGTATGTATTACAGTAAAATGACCACAGCGTGCTATGTGCTCTCCCAGATTATCACATTAGAAATAGTCTGTTATTTTCACTGGTGTTTCAAGTATTTTTAGGGCCACATATTCTGTCTTCACTTACCCCCAGGAATTCGGAGATTAGACAAGAAAAGGGGCAGTCACTGCCAAACAAACTTGAACCATTATTATTTCCATGAAACTATACACATATATACATATATATGGTTATATTTAAAAATATATATGGATATATTTAAAACCATCATGGAAACCACTTTTAAAATAGTTTAAATATTCAGATACCTTTCCTTGAAGCCTCAAAAGAGGCTATCAGCAATTTGAAACCCAATCTCTCACAGATCTAAAAATAACCTAAAATAAATATTTTTATAGTTATGTTCATAAAACATGAACCAGAGATCAGAAACATAGAAGACGTTGGGGATTAGTAGGGATTTCAGGATCTAGGATTATTTTTACATACATTTTAAGTAGTACAAGATGGTGTAAGATGAAGGAGCCAAACATCTTATTTTAATGATAACCCTGTATTCCAAAGCAAAGCAAAGGTGATAGGAAAATCCCAGATGGGTTTTTGAATAATATTTCTCATACATAAGATGAAGCAAATTTTTATATTTTTTTCTCCTGATTTCCCTCTCTAATTAAGAAGAACGAACATCGGCCTTTGGTTTATGACTGCCAAATTTTCCCAATTGTTAAGGAGCATGTGGTATTAATGGGCACCTTTTTATTACCAAATGTACGTCTTGCATTCACATGGTTGAGTTGTATCTCTTCTAAAGGGAAGGCTGCGATATAATGTGGGAAGGGCAATGCTGGAAAAACATGCCAGATCCTGACCTACTGTAAACTGATGTAGGTAAGTGGCAAGGGGGGATTTACATTGGCTGAGGGTTTGATCCTATGGAAAAATAATCCCTGTCCTATCCAAATGTTATTGAACTGCAACCATTAACATCACAATGGCAGTGGCTATGCCTTATTTACCAAGGGTCTTCTCTCCACAATCACTCTAGGGTTGGATGGGCACAGTCAAGGATCTGCCATAGACACAGCCCTTTCCCAAAACCTTTATCTCTTCACCTCTTGCCCCTGTGGAGTTCTGCAACAAGACATCTATTTGCTTCACTTGTGTTAAGATGTTGTTACTCAGGTTCCAGAGTAATTGAGGCCATGCACAGGCCTTCTGCCCATGGATGTACATTCAGAGATCAGAGTCTCCTGATGACTTAGGGTGAGATTCATTCTACTAAACTCATAATCTGAAGTTTGGTGTTTGATGTAAGCTTCCACCAGCAGTTCCTTCTACAGTCAATGGACTGAGAGCAATAGGTGAATCAAAGCATGAGTCCTGCCTGAAATGTATGCCCATGACAGGTGAGATGAATGAAACTTGGAAATGCTCATCTTTTTGCATGACCAAGGAAATCTGGAGATGTAGTTCAGACTACGTGTCTCACTTCTAGATTATTAACCTTGGGTGAATTTAACTGCATTCTGTATGAAATACTTGTACCACTTGTGTGAAGATTCATAAGATGAAATTCCTGTATTTAAAATCTTCAGAGCTTTTAATACATAAATTTTCATGACTGAGACAATGAAAGACGCATTTCAAAGGATGGAGAAACAAAACAATTTCAATGTTTCTTGAAATATGGTTCAAGTGATACTTCCAATTAGAAATGCAAAAGAGCATTACACTAGCTCCAACAAGTTGCAGGTACACATTCACTGCCACAACTGCTCCATGTTCCATGAGCAAACACAACTCAGAAGGGAAGTGGCACTGTGGGCATCTTGCCCTGTTACTCCAAAACTTATTTATACTTCCCAGCGAGATCAGAAAAGCCTGCATATCTTTTTGGGCAGCATATTGATATTTCTAGCTGTATGATATGAAAGAAAAAGGAAGAAAGAAGGAGAGAAAAAGAGCAGGGGGAAAGAGAGGAAATCACATTTGTGTGACTTTTCAAAAATACCGTGAGAACATTTTAACTTTAGAGGGGAAAAATTCAATTTTATATGAGTAATAAGAGAAAGTATAAATTTCATAATGTTGTTTTTTACTTTAGAATAAGATTTTGGAAGTTGCCTTTTTCATTCATGTGAAATTCTGACTGATTTTATAATAATTTTTCTTTCAAATTATCATATCTAACACAAAAGTCTACAAAACGTAATATTTCTGTGGAAGCCAACTTTACGATAACAGTTAAATAAAATGCTGTAATGCTGTGTTGAGGTTTTAACAAACCAGAAATATGTATACTCTGTGTAAATGCTCATTTTATTAAATATTACAAATAGAACTGGTGAATCATTTTTAGTTTCTCCATTCTAAGACAAAACTTTCACTAATTCAGTTTAGGCTTTACATATATATTAAATGACTTGTATTTTCCCCAATTTAGAAGTACTCTTATTTATTTTAAGGGTAATTCTCATCAATGTTAATCTTTAAAAATTACTCTCCCGGAATAACCAGGTCACGTTGAGAGGTTGCCCGTACATTACTGCATGTGAGGCAAAGGAACCAGGAACTTCTCGACTAGATCATTACATACCATTGCATGACAGAACATGTCCTCAAGACATTTCCCAAGACTACGTTGTCATTAGCAGCAAACGATACGGAAGCAACCTTTTGTCGCTACCATCATGTCACCTTCTGTAAACTATGAGGCTGCCCTAAACTGAATTTCCCATTTAGCCTGCATAATATCCTCCAACAACAGTCACTCCCTGTGGAAGTACGATGCAGGTTCAGAACGAGCTGCTGTAGAAGATACTGTTTGTTTAATTTTATTTTCATTTTTAAAGCCTACATTTGTAACCCCTAAGAAATAGTGCGTTTGATATTGTTTTGGCCAGAAACAGGCAAGGAACTTTAGGGTACTATAAAAGATATGTGCGTATAAAAGCAAAAAAGCCAGAATAAAGCCCTAATATGGGTTGTCAAGATTTAAGTTGATCGTTTACTCAGAGGGTTAACATGTGCTAAAATTACATACTGCAGTTCCTAGCTTCACTGATGAAAACATTCACTGCTTCTATCTTTAAATAAAAAAGCAAAATAGCCTTAACCCTTTGAGGATCATATTAGCAGCAAGTTGCAATCTAAACAGAGAACAAGTATTTCAATCGATTAGGAAATTATTCTTACAAAGATTCTGTGAGCACCCTTTTGTGTTCCACCATCCCAGCGTTTACTGCTGGATAGATAGCTGTAATCACTTCACACAGGTCTGAAGGATTTTCAGGGTCTCAAAGGGTTAAAGCCAAGACTTTTGAGTAAAAGTGTTTTATTAAAAGGGTGAGTTAGGTGAGCGAACAGTCTCGGATGAACTTGGTGAATAGTCTTCCGATTCAGAGTTGAGTTCAGGTGGAGCTTGCTGTGCCTTATAGCGTCCCCTCACATCCTGGTTGCGTCTTCGTCGGAAAACCTGCCTCTCCTTATCAAGAGCGGTGGTCTGGCAGGGGCATAAAATAAGAATAAATGAAATTAGGCTGTGTGTGAAATGCAAAGCTAATGAAAACCATGAGTTTTTATGTGGCCTGCAAATACCAGGGATAATAAATGTTCAGACCAAATTAAACCTGTTCTGTCTCAGTCAGGTCTGAAAGGTTGAGCCCACAACATAGCTAAATGCTTTAAGAAGTGCATTTCCCAAACCTTAAGAGGTAGCGTGACATCATCAAGCAGATACAGTACCATATATATGGATGCCATATGTTCTACTTCTGGATGGTATTAATTTCATCCTTTAATAGATTCAAATTTCAAGCCAAATACCAACTGACCTTCCCCCCCACCCTTCTCAAAGTATAAATCTGTTTCTACAGGCAAGGCAGAGATGTACGCTTGTCTTTGATTTGACCTAATGAAGGCTGATACACACTCACCCATGTTCAAGTCAGTGCAATCGGCTAACAAAGATGGATAGTGATGAAGTTGTCAGACAAGAGAGAAAAACAAACACCGAAGGGAGCTAGCCCAGCTCTTTGACACCTCCTCATGCTGCTCAATGGATGTTCTTAGGGAGAACGTTGAAGAACTCTGACGGAATGACCCGTTTAGCCTCACCACCCTGTCTCCTCCTGTTAACCAAGGTCTATCGAATTAAATACTCCGCTAATTTTATGTAGGTCTATCTAGAGCATCTAGAAACAGGGAAGAAGAATGTTTACTTGATGGGCTTTATATTTTGACCAGTTTCTGTCACTGTTGAGAATGCAGGTCCTAGTAAGATGGCTGTGACTTCTAGCCATATCCTTTCTTCTGCTTTGTCTGGCACACTTACAAGGGGAAACTGCAATCCAGGTATGGACACCCCAACTCTGGCCAATGATTTCAAGCATGGCACTGGTTTTTGCTGTTTTCTTGATTACAAGGTATTAGATTGCAGTCCCTGAAATTGCTGTAAAATTACAATTTCAACAGGATGGCCTTGATTCAGCAAGAGCACTTTGACGCAGTTAACTGCCTTCCGAAGCAGGGCTGCCGCCTTAAAACATGGCCTGTGATATTTTTTTTTTTGAAAAAGCAAAATGGGAAAAGGCAGGTGGCTAGTAAGATGACATACAAAATGCAAAAAAATATCTGATTATGGCACTGGAGGCAAAGGTAACTTTGAAAACTGAATAGGTTTAACTGCTAAGACTTGTAAAATTTGTCCCTAGTATGAAAATCCCATTTAAAAGAATGCAGCCAAAAGGTTATTCTGCTTCAAAGGATTTATTGTTTTCTCTTGAGATACACATGACTGATTTCTCTAGAAAATTTACCAGTTATAGTGTGAGCCTCAAAGGAGAGCAGAGATGTATTTATAGCCAATATATTTTTGAGAACAAAATGAAAACTAAATCCATCACACCAGTGCAGAATAGCATTATAGCAATCCCTGCTCTAAAATAATGCAATCAGCATTCAATAATGATGTAATGGAGGCAGAAAGATGGACAAGAGTACAGAGCTACTATAGCAAATGGATTTAGTTAGGCTAAATTGCTGAACTATTATTTTTGTGTCTAGAACCTACATAGCACTACTTTAAAGGGGTAAAATAATTAACTTTGATAAGTTCATCCCTGTATTTTAAATAATAATTGCTACAAAATCCAATACTTCTCATCTGCTGAGAATTTCTTTGTTTACTGCTAATCTTTTGGTTAAGAGCTCTAATTAGTATTTTCAATGCCTTCTATGTTTCTTAGCCTTGAACCAATTCAGTTTTTGATTATTTCTTAATGTGAAACAGAAGAATATCTAGATCTTTTACACACAGTGAATATACTGCATACAGTATGTAATTCTGTGTGAAAATTGAAAAGAATGGCATATATTACCATTCTATAAAATACAGATTTCCATTTAAAAGATTTTTTATGCTTACAGGAAATAAGCATTTATTTAAAGTTTAAACCACATCACATCATCCTGTGGTAATAGATACTGTCCTCCGACAAAGTTAAATATTTCTGGTTGAATAAATAAAAATATTTGTATTAAATTCAAAATTTATTTTTAAAACCTGCTACATGAAAATGGTAAATGTATATGTAAAAACTGCAAGTATTTAAAATTAGAAAAGCTACACAGAAGTGAATACTCTTGAATAAAAGACTCTTTTTGAAATTTAGCCTAGGATATTGCTTTTTTTAAAGGACAAAATTATGAAATTGCAAAAATAGCTAGATAATTAAATATCAGGACATAATTTTAAAGATGTCTTTAAAAAATAAACCCCAAGATACTACTTTTCTACTATTTTGCGGGAAGCTTTGGGGGCTTTTGTTTAAATATACATAAAGGCACTTCCTGCCTCATTAACAAAAAATGTTCGGCAAAAAAACCCCTAATCATCCCACCTAATCCAGCATTTTATGCTGTAGTTTGTAGAACCAAATATTTCTGGCTTTCTAACCCTTCAGAAACTTCCTGAGATATTTTGAGACTCTGTTTTTCTTTACATTTTTATCCCAAGTCTCCCTTGAATTTGATCTAATTGGTCTTTATAAAGGCATGCTTGTAGACTCAGGGGCATTATTGTGGTTACTCTCCCGGGCTGAGAGACATTCAGAACCTTTCTCACCCAAAGAGAATAAAAATGTATAAAGTCACAGAGAACCACAGAAGGCAGTATTTATCCACTGAAAGCAAAACTACACAGACCATATTCTAACATTTAGCGTTTAACATGCCAGAACCACAAAATGGGTCAGTTCTGGCCACAGACAGAGCGATCACAAGCCCTTGCAAGACCGGGCTTATTCTGCCCAATGTCACGATGACGCTTTGCACTTCCAGTATCTATTACATTGTCAGGTAACATGGCCGCTCTGCATTCTGCACAAATGCGATTTTTCATTTAATGAGGTCACGGTTATTTTTTGCCTCTAAAGAATTTCAAAATAGGATAGATTAATGCTTTGGAATGCAGGGGAGATGGTAAGATACATTTGAGTAATGACTGCATGTGTTTTGTAAGTGTAATTTTCACCTACTGTACCCTCTCGTGCACGTGGGCATATTCCAAAAATCAGCTTTTCCATTATTATTACTGGTTTTGTAACAAAGACCTCTTATACACATTGCCTTGGTTTAATAGATTTATTATTTCATCTACTATTCAGCTGGGTGCTTTGCCGGTGCATGAACCAGTCCATTATGGATTTCCAGGGCATTTCTACTTTAAGCTACTCTTTCAATAAATAATAAGAGGATCTGAAGTGCACTTATGCTTCACAGGGCTGCAAATCCCAGATTTTCATTATCACATTTTGACATTTTTTTCCCAGCTCGAGGTGAGAGAGTGAGAACTTTGAGCACTATATGATAGTAACGGCAACTAAAATGTAAGGATAGCATTTTTATTTAAGATATGTGGCTGTCCTCTTACAATCCATATGAGGAAATGTAGAGTTTCTTATCCAGCAGCAGCAAAGTAGATTGCCTCTAATAGTTTGGTGCTGATGGGTCTGAAGCACTTCATTAAGCACTAATGTCTTTGGCATCAACATTTAGCAATCCTGACACTCGGTACCAAATGGTTAACAAGCTGTTTTTGGAAATGCATTTAATTTGAAGTAATGGAGCATTATTTTAAAATCATTGTTTCTGTCACCTATATACTAAGGTGCATTTTTCCAGGATTTTGCCACAGGGAGTGTCGTCTTCCTGATTTCTACGTCTTGATGTTGCAGGACTCCTGAGCCATGCAAATTCTGTTTCCTTGGAAAACATCGAACTCTTTGTTTATGAACAGACATTCAAAAACTACAACTGCTTTGATATATATGTTGGATTTGCAGTGGAAGCACCTTATTTTAGCTGCAGGGTGATATTTTCTGTCAGGTCAGTAATTATTGGATTGAAGTAACTGCATTTTATGAATGCAAGCAGTGACTGTTTTTCTTTTCACTTGTCTTAATTTACTGCTGGCCACCAAATATAGATATATATTCATTTCATTAATAAAAGAACATTATTGTGCATTTTGCCTCTTAGCCCATCCATTATTCATACCAGCCAGGAGACTGAACTGGGGATGCAGCTGTTCATGCATTAATCTAAGAAACCCTTCCCTTCATTCGCTTTCATTCTGCAGGAGCATATTTGCAATTTGTTTGCAATTTTCGTGATGCTTTGTTTAGTGTGTGGGATTACATGGACATATGCAATGAAACTCTGGTATTTTTCTTCCAGTGCATTCTTTTATATACATGTATGTGTACACATGTATTTAAATGTTCACACCTAGGTAATTTTATTCCATTTCCTTAAGCTTCTGGCTGGTGACCTCGATATGTTGAGATACGTAATGGCAGGTTTCCCTACTGTAAAAATGACCATTAAACAATGCTTGTGGCACGAGCCAGGCAGCCCTTCAGTCTGACCTTTTTTCATTTTTTCCATGGGTTTCTCAGGTTATATATATATATATATATACACACACACACACACATATATATATATATGTGATTGATTCATGATTCAAGACACTTTTCAGAGAGTACTTCAAACTTAGCAATGCACCTCAGTCCAGGAGTGAAAGACACATGTTATATTTTAGCCCCTCAGGCACAAGCTATAACTAAGTCAAGTTACACGGTGATTTGGAGACGTGCAAATGACCACATCGAGGGGACAAATTAATCGAGTGGATTTGAACCTAGACCTCCAAATACAAAAGGCCAGTGCTTTAGCGCACCATGTAACTTCTGGCATGGAATTTAGCTAAAATGAAAGTAAAAAAGAAAGAAAACCAAATCAATTTGATGTATGCTTTGTACTGTATTGGTGAGTGAATACAAAGACAAGTATTCTACACGTAGAACTGCTGAATTCATATTGCTATATTTAAGTTTGTGTTTACTCTTTGACATCCCCCCTTTTTAGAGACACGATTCCTCAGCTGGTTTAAATTACACGTGGAAGAGACTTAGTGCCAAGTTGTTTGCATGGGTGAATTTTATTTATAGTTTGTAAATCAGTTGTGGTTTTCTTACTCAAAGAGCAGGAGAAGAGATTTTAAATGAGTTTAGAAGTTTGCCTGTTTTTACCAATATTGAGTTTACAAAGGGTTTTAGAGTATTAAAAATGGCACTTTACAGATAGCAAGCCTGATTCCCAGCTACTTTGTCTGTTGTTGAGATGTCTGGCTGTAACTTTTGACTTGAAAGTGTATTGTATCCACTTGGGACAGGTGTAAGTAACTTGACAGATGCAAAGTAATGGGAATTAGGAAACAAACACAGAGGATGGAACTATGGGTTTTCAGATGAGCTATTCAGGTAATTTTTTAACTGTGACAGTAAGAACTGTATTTTAAAAATCCAGTATTTTATGAATTCACTATTGACTGGATTGACGATTTCGTTAAGCATTCAATGTAGCTCATCTCCTTGCTATCGTCATTACATAGATAAGATCATTAATGACTTTCCCATACATTTCCTGGGTTTTATTTTTCTCCTTCAGCTTTTATACAGTGTCTGTGGATATATAAAAAATAACATACACTAACATTTTATTCTAGTCTTATATATATATAAAATACTACATATACTAGTATTTTCTACTAATATTTTATGTTAGATACACTCACTCTGGTGCTCCCTTGATATTCTGAATCAGCCCAGAAAAGGCAGAAGGTTCAGGCCATTCTCTCAGTAGCAGATTAAAATAATGTTAAGATTCAGACAAAAACCAGAACCAGTAAGGAAATTCAGAGTCAAAGAAAACATTGGGAAGTTATGCAAAGTATTGCCTTCAAAATGTGCTGCCATTAGGAGGAACTGGTAAAGCAGCTGAAGAAGGCTATGGACCAGACACTGCAATGCTTGGGACTAAAGAAAAGGCTTGAAATACTTTCACTCTTAATATTCTGGCTTAGTTACAAGAAAGCAAAAAAACTTGAGTCACACAAACTGTTAAAAGCCTCAGTTAAGTACATCCTAAAGAAAAGTTCCTTATAAGAAAGTAAATCTCTCAGTTATAATATTTCTGAAGGACAATGCAGGTGCCATTTGGATTTTTTGTGGTCACCGTTGCTAAGTTTCAGTAGAAGGGAAATTATAAGAGATAAATACATTGGCTTTAACCCTTTCACAAAGAGATCTATCAGAAAATGGGCTGACTTTGGAGGAAAAAAAAAATCCCAAACATAATACCTCTGCTCAGAGGTGGGTGATCTCTGCTGTCTTTGGCTTGAGTTGACATTGGCTATTTTGGGAGCATGAAGATGTGATAGTAGCACGGGCATTACCCAGCTACACCACGGCTGGCTTTCCTGCTTACCAAGAACAAAGTTGCACCAGCCTTGGGACTGCGGGGGTTTAACTGGGACCTCCAGATCTCAATCCCTACTGACGGCTGCTTTGGCTGTTGCTGCGCTTCTGATTGCAGAGCTGATGTCCCCACAGCATTAGGTGGGCTGCTTTTAAAACATATTATCAGTCCAGGGTCCAAATGATTTTATTGATTTGGCCTCTGGGTTTTTTCTGTTCCTCATATTCAAGGAGCACTGTAAGATTTTCCAGGCATTGTATCTCATACCTGCTACAACAACTATTACTGTGCGTAAGGTTTGTTTTATTTTAGTATCACAAAAAAAGTCACGTTGCTTTCACACATACTATCTTACTGAAAAGGGATAAAACAGCATGCAGAATGAGTCCTCGGAAAATTGGGACTTTAAGGCACTTTGAATAGGAAAGTCTTTTAGGCAGAGAAAGGAAAAAGTTTTCTGGTTGCTTGAAGGAGGAAATAGTGCCATTTAAAAAGCTGGTTTAGAATGCTAGAAACTAGGGATAAAAACCATCAAAGGAGTGGTAAAGAAATGAATAGTTTAACACTAACAAAGGGAGCATTATTTTTTTCTTGGGACCTGCTTTAATTTTTCGCTGTACTTGTGAATTCAGGTTAATTTTCATATGCCTGTGATAAATTAACTGTTTTATAGATGGGGAATTGATAAACCTTTTCATATGCTTTGCATTTGCGCTTACAGTTACTACTAAAACGTAAACACTTGTTAAATCGAAATGGATTTATTTAGACTAAAATGTTGGTCACTACAGCAGTTGCTTGTTTTTTGGAGATGAAAGAGGACCAAACACAGAGCAGCGCTTGTTCTGAGGTACCCCCTGTGATAGCATTTCCTAATTAAGCATCTAGGAGCCCTGCTCTCCCAATTTGCCTTTCCACACTAGGTGCCCTGTTCAGAAAGCGCTAATTATAAACATTGTTGTTACTGCCCCCAGCTGGAAAACAGAGCAGTTTATGTATGAATAAGAGAGATTATCGCCCATCTGCTCCAGCCCATTATTCAGGGATGTGTCATTTTGTATGCTGATGGCAGCCATTACTAGTGCTTTAGTCAAATAGCCTTTTTTATATATATATATATATATATATCTATCTCATATATATACATATATATATAATTTATTTATTTACCAAGTTGCAGAATTAAAGTCTTCCCCCCCACACCTTCCCAAAATGCATATGGTTTGTTTCAAAATCCGGGCTATGCAGTTAAACTGAGTCAAGGCCAATCTGAGAGGAGACGCTCGCTTTTATCACAGCCTCCTGTTTCTGGTGGTCTGCTCCCCCTGAAGCTGGGGTTTTAAAAGATCCAAACACTGTGTATAGCAAAAGGAAAAACAGATTTCTTTTGGTTTTGGGGGGTGTAAAATAAAAATAGTAAAGCAGAGAAGGAGTGTAAACTGATCATGGAGAGCAATTAAACTCTGGTAAGATAAATAAAACTCATGTGAGCTTTCTCCTGTTTTACAGAGGAGGCATTAAATTTGCACCTATTTGACAAAGGCCTGCTTGACACAAAATGCCATCTTTCCTTCATAAGCAGAAAAGAAAAATTCCTCTAATACTATGAAACCCACACTCAGCTAAAGCTGGGCACTCAGGCCCTATTCCCCGCTTCTTCAAAACCAAAAAGCACGGATGCTGTGCTGCTGTCTCTCGGCCGTGTTACAGGGCTGGAACCTGCGCAGCATGATGCCAAGTGACACGATAGACCAAGCTGATTTTGCTATGCCCTTGCAGGTTGTGGTAGGTTTATAGCCACAAACACAAGTGCGATAGGCTGGAATTGCAGATACTGCTATACATTTGAGCACTTGGAGTGAAAATGTTTCTTAATTCTTGCTAGCCAGCATTCAGCTGATGGATGGGAACTACTTTTCTACATCTTGCCTGAAAAGTAGGATTATTTTTAGTTTTTCTTTCCCCAGAACATCCATATCAGAATCTACTTAACCCTCAGTGTGCGCTCAGGGAACCGCTAGGTTTTATGGTTTTATGGAAACTGTGCTGTAGCCCAATGCATGCACTCAGTGAAATGATCCAGGGTGGGAGTTTTACTTTAGTGGAAACACTTGCAGTGACTATCTCTGCTGTTTCACGAATGCGGTTAATTTGCTGGGGTTTTCCAAATACCTCACAGACGAGTTTTTAAAGGCTTCAATCACTGCAGTGTTAGAAAACGCAGGTTTCACAAGAAACTTACTTAAAAAAATTTCTCCAGCTATCAAAACGCAGGTCTTGTGAGTAAGAAGAAGGAAAAAAGCCAGCAAATAACCACTTGATGGAAATTCCAGGGCTCTGGATTCATTGAGGAGGTGCATGGGCCTTGCGTGGGCTATCAGACCTGGATCCCTCCTTGCCCTCACTCCAGAATAACCCCCTCCCGCCCAGAGTCCCATTTTATCATACAGGTTAAGCCAGCTAACGACAACCCTGGCACAGTTACACAATGAAGAAAAATATATCCAAAAGACTCATGCAATATTTAAAAAAATCAAATCAAAATAAATAGGTACCAGAAGGGATTTAAAAAGAAAAGAGAAAGAATGCATTGTTAGAAACACAAGCTTACCAGCACATACAATGCATTGTATTCCATTGAACTTGGGAGAGTTTCTACGGACCGCGTTATGTAAATGCATTGTTCAATCTAAGGTAAGGATTGTGTTTAGTGGGTTTAAAATGACAGTATATAGCTCCACATCTTGCATGGAAAAAGACGAAAATATATGCTGAGAGCCTGTTGCTGCTCCGTGTGTTTCAGAACAGGAGCGCGGGGGAAGCAGATGCCTTAACAAGCAATAGGGAGGGGGAGGGTGCGTACTTCAGCATATCTAGTAGATTTTCTATATACACTGTCCTTTTAACTATAGGGGAAATTGATACTGAGCATGTGCGATGAAGAGAAAGCTGGCGATGTGGGTGTGAGGGATGGGTGAAGAAAGGGAATGAGGGGGTGTGGCATCTCAATCAAGATTAAAACGAAACTGATAAAGCAGCATATGGACCGGATAACAAATCAAAAAGCATGTTTATCCACTGAAGGAACTGGTTAATGGAGACTGCCAGCACGTTGCCATGGAAACACTGACTGTTGGCGCTGCACCATCTCATACCTTATCCAATACATTCCTGGTTGTTGGTAGTAGTCCAAAGACCCTGATCTCTTGATGGTAAACCCGTGGTCCAGCTGAGCAGAGAGAAACGGGGCAACTCAGTGGATCGACATTAGGCTAAAGAATTCAGACTCCAGAGCAAGCTGTTCCTTATTTAGTGCATATTTACTGTTTTCACTTTCAGAAGGCACTTATCTAACATCCTAAAGCTATGTACTGGAGACAGAAACGAAAAAAAAGTAAAGAAATAAAAGAAAAAGATACTAGCGCTAGATTTGGTCTTGCTAAATTAGAAGCCAATTTATTCAAACTAAAATGGAGTTTGCGAAATAGATTACTTAATGCATAATGCATTCATTTAAAAGTCTGATAAATATCTTGTTACCTCCAAAGACAGAAGTGCCCTTTTAAGTTGCACATACCAGTAATGGAAAATTATCTTTTGCAATTAAACTGAGAGGTTTAATAATTTTAAAAAAATGCAGTGCAACCATCACAAGGAGCAGGCTAGACAGACTACACAAGGCTTAAATTAGGCTGCTTCATAATCATGGAATGTGTAAAGATGAAAAGAATCAGGTTTTGATACCCCATCAATCATGGTAATTCATTTCTAAAAATGCGTTAACCTTGGAGAGTCGGACTACTCAGAGCCATGAATAACATTGTTTATCATTTCAGCTTACACCTCATGCTAAAAAAGATAACAGTACAAAACTATTCGGTTTAAAATTGCACCAATTAAAGTCAAAATGGAAATGAACTTAACATTGTGTCCAGGAAACTGTGCTCGTGATATTACTTAAGGAATATAGATCTTTTAAGTTTAGTTTATCATTAGCAGAATCATGTGCATAGGAACAAAGAAAATGTGTTGTTTTCTCTAATCCTTCTGAGCTGCACTAACAGACGGTGGAGACATCATTTAGCTGAGTTAAATAAAATTTTAGGGGAAAATATCTTGAGGGAGGCACTCTGCCCGCTTTAAAATTGTTAGTAATGATGACTTTCACATTGTGCCCTACGAAGAGAAAAGGCCATTTTGTGCTTCAATAAGAGCGTGGCATATATTACCAATACTGATGACAGTTTCTAATTCTAAATTCAGAAAAGCAGTTCAACACATTCCTAGTTACCAACCACTTCAAGGGTAGCTAGGAGCTAACTGCAAATTTAAATTTTTTCTTGATGACTCCCCTGCAAGTTTAGAATTTAATAATTTATTCTATTTTGTTAAAACAATGCTTCTTTCATCTTATTTAGAATTATTTAAAGGACGTTTCCTGTTTAAAACCATGAGAACCTTGTACCTAATTTTCTGTTGGCTTAACTACACTGGTCTACTATTGCCATCTACTGGCTTCCTTGTATGCTGCATATAAAAAACACAAAAGGGATATTTTTTTAAAAAAGCAGATCAAAAATATTGTCCTAAAATCGAATAGCTAAAAAGCAATATAGAGAAAATTGGGAGAGTTGCTTCCTAACACAAGTTGAAATAATTTCATCGGTGTGGAAATCCTGCCATGAGAAACCCGACTGTGGACAATGATCCCAGGACAACACAGACAAAAGATGGGGAGTGACATCCAAGGCATAGGTTCATCTTGAAGTCGAGCAAAACTCACAGACTAAACTTGGCCTCTCTTCCACACCTCCCAAGAAATCCCACCTATAAAAATGACCCTCGGAATTTGTAATTATATTTTAAAATTGGCAGAACGCAGGGCAACGACCCACCCGCTGCCTTCCCCTTGCCAGACTGCAGGCAGCGGCCCTGCGCCGGTGTCCCCAGCCCAGCGAGGACTCTGCAAGAGGCAGAGAGCTGCACCAACTTTCTGAGCAGCTTTTCTCTTTTGCTATCCAATTCCTGTGAGCCTCCAGCCGGAGTTTACTCCCATTGCCAAGACAGGGACCTCATACAACCTTAAGAGACCATTACCATTAGTCTTTTCCTCTGTCTTAACAATGGCAAAAATACAAGCACAAAAGTGACAACATACAGGCAAAGCTTTAACACTTCAGACAAGAACACAAATTAAACGATGCTCAGTTCATATACGGAATTACAGCACACCTCTGGATTGCAAAAGCATTCTTAAAAAATTATTTCAGCTCTTGGTCACTTCAGCCACTGTCACTAAAGCCCAGAGGGTACAGCCACAGAGTAACGTTTTGTGGCCAAAAAAAAAGGGTTGACATCCTTGGAGAACTGAAGGAAAAAAATCTCTCCCCAAATTTTAAAAAGACTATTTAGTAAAAGTCTGGGTTTATGTTTTTACTGCAGTATCTTCTATAAACACCGTAACGGAACTACAAAATACTGTTCCTATTGGAAAGCTCTATGAGAAATCCGATCCTACAAATATTTTGGCACATGCTTCACAGTAACGCGGCCATTCTGGCACAGACCGGAGGGGCACTAGCCGAGCCCCTGTCTCCTGCAGAGACCAGTAGTCAATGCCTGTGACAAGAGTTTAAGAACAGGGCAAGTAAAGTGATCTTTCTCCTACATACTCTCCCATCAGCAAGTAGGGTTTTTTTAGGGACTTGTTAATTCTCTTGCTGTTTTAAAAGCTGGTTCTCCAATTAAAATTTTGCTGGCAAAGCTATGTTGGTTTAAGGGATTTTTTTTTTTCCCAACTGACATAGTTATGCTGGCAGAACTTTTAATAATATATTAATGTATCAACAGAAAAATCTCTTTGCCTGTATAGCTACTTTTGTTTGAGGAATCCTCTTCTGCTATATCAGCAAAGGAATTAGTTTGCTAGGCATGCACAACACATTCATTAGGGTAGTTTGTCCAAATTGACAAATCCTTTCAAATGTGGACAAACCTGAAGTCTGGACACATGCATGAAAACTTGTAGGATGTCTCTGCCCTGAATGGTCAGAGACAACTTTTACTGAGGATTACTACATCAACAAAGCAGACGTAAGTCTGAACCAAAGGAGTCAATACAATGTATTTGGACATCACCGAAGGAAGCAGCAGCCACAGTAGACATATGTAAAATACATGTGGCTTCAAACTTCCTCACAGTTAAGCTGACCATAAACACATCTTTAGGAACTTAGTTATCATATTAAATTTTTAATTGGTGCATATGATAAATACTGCTTGAGATCTTTGAGGTGTGTTACTTCTTACCACTGAAGAAAACAGGCATATGATATCATACCAGTGTGAGGACAAATTAAGAACTAAATACCACAGATTAGCTATCTCTGTACATAAACAGAGCTATAAAACTCAAAATAATAATATTTCTCTAATATTTAATAATAATTAATATTTAATAATATTTCTCTAATATTTATCTTTTATACTATTAAGTAAGCTATATAAATATATGCACATATTAACACATTTTCACAAGCACACACAGACACAGATGTGTTATATAAGATATAGAAGGCTTTTCTATATATTATATACACAAGCACTCTCTCAAAAAGTTACAGTAAACATACAGGCAGGCACAATAAAACAGTATCTTTGTAGAAAATATATTTAGTGCACATCTTTAGTGCTGAACAATATGTTACAGCATCTGTACATACTTTGAAAATTCTAAATGTAGAGCAGGCTTCATTAATAAGATTTACTTCTATGATATTTGAGATTGCACAGTTAAAGGAAGATTCCCGAACGTAAAACCCTGATGACATGCATGTCAAATGTATATTAAGTATGCTTTTAAATGCAGAAACAACAATTAAAGGCTTTGTTGTTTTGCTTTTGGCTTTATTTTACTTATTAAATCAGTTTTGTAGAAAATAAAGGTAATTTCTTGTTAAAATCAAAATTATCTAGCTTTCTGGTACCTTACCAAAACACTAAAGAGGTCTATACTTCCCCGTCTCTTCCAAGTTTTTGGAAAATAGTTGACACAAGCTAATCAAACCACTTTCTGAAGTCTGTAAAAATATCCTAAACATTTCTACTTTATAGGCCAAGTTGCAGGAATTATCGTGCCAGTATATGATGTTCACCCTCAGAGATGATCACTAAAGAGAATCTGTTAAATTTCCAAACACTAAAAAAATAAATAAAAGCCATTAAGAATATAATTAAACATATACATTTTTTTTCCTGATGTATAATGTTTTGCAGTGGAAAGATTCACTACAGTGCCTTTTTCATTACTCAAGTGTCAAACTGCTGTAAACGACTCTTTGGCAGAGCAACTGGGGCAAAGAAAAAAAACAGGAGGGTGGGGAAATTAAAAACCTAAAGGAGGCGGGGGATGGATGAGGACAGAGGCATCATTTCTCACTTTTAAGCTTTGAAGTCATTAGCATGGAGGATCTGAGCAGTAATTCTCATGGACAAGCGTGCTGGCAGTCCATTCGAAAGGAACACGGTTTCAGCTAGTCTATACAGAACATACCTGCATTTCAGATGAGCAATGGGTATGTGATGTTTTAGTTGTGGGAGAGTTGTTGCAGTATTATTGCTTAAAAATGAAAATAAATAAATGCCGACTATGTTAGCTGATGGCTGAGAAAATCTAGGAAAAGCATGAGGAACAACTTGCTTCCATGTTGAGGACGTTCAGGGTTGGAAAGAGTAAAGAAAAATATGAGAGGCACAGCTTGAAATTTTAAGCACTTGTACCAAGTAACTTTGAGAGAGTATCCATTTTGCTGCACAAACAGTTCACACCTGTGAGCCAGATTGCATGTGCTGAGCTGAGTTTACTTCATGCTGATTTAACTCACCACTGGAGGGGCTGAGCTGAGAAACATGAAAGTGGAAACAGTACAAGAAAGTGTACATGTGCAGTCACACCACCTGCAATTTATGGAAGCTGGGAATGAACACTGAGTAATCTGATATGGGAATGGTTATGTTTAACGTGTCACTTATTTTTAGTGACTATTTGGAGCGTTAACATTACCATGAGTAATAAAGAAAAGCTTACAAACACAGGCAGATGTATCAAAAATGTAAAGGATGTGCATGTTGCTATTCAATGGCATTAGTATGAATAACCTCATAAACCACGGAATATACTCTGTGCGCATGTATATCTAATACACATGTTCGTCTTTGGGAAAAAAATACAAATGTATGTGATGTATGCTACACTGAGGATGCCATTGAAACCTCAGTAAAGCTTGGTCAAAAGTTTGGTCAAGCTTGGTTTCAGAAGCTCTGACACATTCTAAGCTGGTCTACGTAAACTGCAATTGCAATGTGACAGAAGGCAGCAAGCAGGTCCATTAAGTCTTTACCCAATTAAGTCCTTCTGCCTAGAGGGAAGCAGCTTGCATGTGGCAGTACAATAAAATGCTGCTGCTGAGCTAAATTTGAAGTGGCTACACTCGTATCAACTATGGAGGTAGCAGTGAAGCATCATAGCTCTTTTTGATGTCTTCAGAGAAGAGAAGCTCAGGCTGCCATACAGATTTTCTGTTACGATTTTGAAGTAATTTCCACTCATTGTAAAGTGCTGCTGTCCCTCTGCTGCCACCTCTGTGTGGCCCCAATCCATGTGATGATTCTGCTGCCAAGTAAAATGTCATGATCCCATAGTTCAAACTGTTGAGTCTACACTGGAGTTAGGTCCACTGATCTTCTGCTAAAATGTGGAAGTGTGGGTAGTGTTAGATCTCCTAGGGCTGTTAAATAACAATGTGACTCACAAGGAGAATCAATGGAGAAACTGTGCAGAATACCAGGCTAACTATGTTTACATGAATTAAAAGCTCAAATTCTCTAAAGATTAACCCTCTTTGGTTTCTTTTGGTGGCATGTCCTAACCACACACTGTCTTGTGGGCACATATTTAAGTGTTTCAGCTGTGTATTTCAGATGCTTACTGCTATGACAGAAACTCCAGCTGCTGTGCTGTTCGGTTTAGGGCCTGTGTTGAAATGCTTCTTTATCTTCCCAGCTACTGAGAGCTGATGTTCATTCTCTGGAAGGCCATCATCCTGCAGAGAAATAAAGCCAAATAAAACTTCAGAGAGAAAAGGCAAACTAAAGGAATTGCAAGGTGATTCTGATAGCACCTGTCAATATAGGAAAGTTTACAAACAAGTTTGTCATTCATTGTCTCCATTAATATATGTAGGGTATATATAAGATGATTTATAAGATGAACATCACATTATGCCATGAACCAGCCTCTCTCTTTTTCTTTGCCCAATACTTTCCTCTCAAACTTTAGGTAATGTTAATTAATAATAATGTTAAAATATTTTATTATTCTTTCTACTATGTCTTAACTACCACTGCCCAGTTATCTTTATGACCATTAATATTGCAGAGCTTGATAAACGCATACCTGTTTATGATTCTGTTTACTGATCACATAAATCTAAAGATAATGACCTCAAAAGTAGAAAGACCCCAAGAGATTACAGAAACCAGAAGCCCCCTTTTGGTAGGATGCAGGAAAGGATCTCCAAAAGCCCTGTGAGACACCAGTAAGGTCCTGGTCTTATTGTAAAGGTTACAGACTTGGGGGTTATAGGGTTGGGTGAATGTTCCAGCCATGGTTCAGTGAGTCCCACGGTGAGGAAACCCAGGGAAGATGGGAGCTGAGACATGCCTCGGCCGAGACCCTCAGGGTGGGTGAGCGTGGGACCTCACCAGCACGAGGATGCATCATTGCATACATCTGCAGGCCAGGTTAGGCGTGGGCTTACGGCATGCCAGCTATGACTGTACCATACAAAACCCATAATTAAACAAAGCTACCTCTGCACATTGAATCTCCGGCTGACTGATAACAAAGGACTGCAATTTCTTCCCCCAGTGCCAAGGCACACCAGCCTGGGATGCTGTGGGGAAAGGACAGGCAGGCGGACTCTTCTTCCTTGCTGAAAGACACGTGTTCTCAACTTGAGCTAACCTGAGGTAAAAGCAGGCACGCAACTACAAGGCCGAGCAGGCGCGCACACAACTACCAGCGCCAGGTGAGCTGGCTGTGTGCGAGCTCCAGCCCAGAAGCCGAGCAGCTGGGCCAGGAGGTTCCTCCTCCCGGCGGAGACATCCCGCTTCCCAGGGCAAATCTGTCTATCTGCACCTAGGCATGCGGGCATCCTCAACACTGAAGCGAAACCCTAGCAGAAAGAAGGGAGTTTGCAGTTTCACACAAGACAGCGGATTGAATTCAAGACCGAGAGAAGAAAGGCATTAGAAATTGCAAATAAGGCCCTTAGACCTAAAAAAAGGAAAAAAGTGCGAAAAGCCAACGCTCAGTGAGACTTCCCTGCTACCATAATATGCAGGATTTCAGGCAACAAAATTCAGAATAGGTAGAATATGCAGGATATCAGGCCACTGGCCATCTGCAATGGTCATCCCAAGGTAGTACCGCATGGTATGTATAGCTATCAACAGTTGGAAAAGTTATTAAAAATCCACTTAAGCAACATCCTAGCAGAATACATGCAAACAAGAGACACAATCAGAATACAGAGAGATTACAGACACTTTTTTTCTGGCTTTGCAGCAATTCTGAGTGCACTTAAAGAGTTACAGAGTTGCTGCAGTAAATCATGAGGTCAGTGAGCATATGGGAATTTTAGGGAGGTTGGTTAGGGTTTGTTATTTATTTAGCTTGGGGAGTTTGTGTTTAGAGATCCCTCACTCACCCCTTAACAAAATGTCTCAGCTGGCAAAATATGGTCAAGTGCACACAGCTGCAAAACACAAAACAAAACAATACAACCCAGTAGCTGATTATTGTCTAGCACCGGGGAGTCTTGGCTCGGTGGTATATGACCCCTAAAAATAACCTGCTTTCCGCTGACCTTGCCTTTCCCAGAAGAAAGCTAGTCCGTAAAGTGAACTCTTCTTCACTGGAGGGGAAAAAAAAAAAATCATTCTTTTGGCTTTCTTGACATGAAAGCCTGCCAAATGTTCATGTCTTCTTGTCAGAAGACTAAATTACGGAGAAGACAATAGTTACCCAGTCTGTGGTAATATTTTGTTGGTGAAGCACCACACCTACAGTTCCGGTGGTATCACGCCAGAGACACATAGTTTGGGCTCCAGCTTTTAGATGAAATATCTTCCAGCTCAATTTAAGATGCAGCGTAAGGATATATGGGAATTGCTCTATTGTTATTAAATTTTCTTACTATTGTTGGTGCTACCTGATGTTTAGCAGTTATCTTTTTTTATTATTATTCCAATGGGATTTACAAACAAGCTAATATATATTAGCTGGCTACTGGAATCACTTCAGCCAACAATGTAAGATAGATATTGAGGGTGAGAGATGACAGCTGTTCAACTACATACAAAACAAGCTGCTCTGCAGTTTAAAAAGGCAAGAAGTGAAAAAAAGAACCCCACCAGATTCACCAGAATCAGCAGGGTAAGTTGTAGAAATGCAAAACAGACTAGATATTGCTGACGAGAATCAGGTTGCTGTAATGGGAAGGATGTCAGCCCCCAAAGAGGTTAACTCTTCCTTTCCCCTATTTTAACCTTTTTCTATAGGAACTACTTATTGCAGCGGGTTAGGAGCACTGAATTTCATCTCAGCTTTAGCACTCAGAACAAGATCTTTTAAAGATAGCTAGTGATTTTTGGTGGTGAACTTTGGGAACTTCAGAAGATGTTGACTGCTGGTGGTCTGAAAGAAGAGCTCTCCTGAGCACGTCTCAGAAGTTGAGCAGGCAAGATCCTTTGACAGTTTGAAAATTCTGGTCCAGAATTTGAGTCTGTACCTAGACGAAATAAACTGCTTGGGATCTTAAGATACTGTGCTGGTTTTGGCTGGGGTAGAGTTAATTTTCTTCAATGTAGCTGGTGTGGGGCTGTGCTTTGGATTTGTGCTGAAAACAGTGCTGATAACTCAGGGATGTTTTCGTTACTGCTGAGCAGTGCTTACACAGAGCCAAGGCTTCTTCTGCTTCTCACACCACCCCACCAGTGAGGAGGCTGGGGATGAGTTGGGAGGGGACACAGCCAGGACAGCTGACCCCAACTGACCAAAGGGATATTCCATACCATATGACATCATGGTCAGCCTATAAAGCTGGGGGAAGAAGGAGGAAGTTTGGAGTGATGGCGTTTGTCTTCCCAAGTAACCCTTATGTGTGATGGAGCCCTGCTTTCCTGGAGATGGCTGAACACCTGCCTGCCCATGGGAAGTGGGGAATGAATTCCTTGTCTTGCTTTGCTTGCATGCGTGGCTTTTGCTTTACCTATCAAATTTTCTTTATCTCAACCCACGTGTCTTTTTTTTTTCTCCAATTCTCTCCCTTATCCCACTGTGGAGTGAGTGAGCAGCTGTGTTGTACTTAGTTGCCAGCTGGGGTTAAACCATGACAGATACATATTTTTTTTTTAATCCACAAAATACCTGTCATGGTCTATTTGCAAGAAATCAAAATAAAATTTAAAAAAAAAAAAAAAGAGGCAGAGGGTCTTGCCATCATTTGAGTAATTAATAAAGACTGTTTTCATATTTGAATAGTTCTCTGTGGCAGGAGACATTGCTACATAAAGGAAAAAGAAATGTTAAAAAGATGGAACAAAGTTCAGGATTCTCAGACTCCTACTGCCCTGAAGCACTCAGATCCATTTTACAATCCAGTCACAAGAGCTTTACTTTCCAAGTCTAAAAGCATCAGATGAATAGGTCATTATATAAATAATAGCAGAAAATTAGAGCAAATAGAAGTGCTGGAAAAAGCTTTTGGACTCTGTTTCCTTTAAGGATTACAAGGAAATTTTTCTTTGGGCAGTGTCCTAGGGTGTAACTAAAAGTAGTGCAGCTGCCAAATAAGAAATGTCTTTTTAAATTAACTTCCTTACAAATGTCCAGCTTATTACTATTTACTGCTTGGTTATTCAATTCTTTTGCACACAAATTTCCAAGGCAGACATGGTTAAGGAAATATCTAAAAGCTCCAGTTTCCCTAATTCCTTTTAGGCTGGTGTGTGCCATCTTCCTCCTCCAGCAACAACACACCACATTTTATATTGATTATTTTAACAGAGAAGGATTTACAGAATGCAATCCATCCTTTTCAGCATTCACTGCTCAATGCTGTATTAGGAAATATTTACTACTCAAACAACAAAAAGAGAGTAGGTTTGTCCTGTAACTTGTATAGTATAATTCAGGCTATCAGTATCATCAATGTTTAAAACGCCAGACCTCAAACTTCTAGCCTCTTTTATAATTCTTTGGTTTTGCAAAGAATTTGAGCAGGTAAAGGAGAGAGCTGGGGTCCCTGTAGGGGAAGTATAAACTGATGGATTTGTTTCCAGGTCTAAGTGTACTGAATAGGAGAGACAAATCCAAATAAACTAAATGGAGGGGGCAAGGAACTGCTGCTGAATTGCATTTACAATTCAAGATCTCCATCTGTGGCAGTGGCACGTAGCCAACATCTTTTCAGGTTTTGTTTTTTTGAATTGAAAACAGCTGGGATATTATTGACATAGGAACTGCTTTACTGGTCTGACTCTGACCATAACAAGTTTTGCAGTTTCCAAGAGGATTCCAGCTATTTTTATAGCAAAAACTGAAACTGAAATGAGGGTTGGCTCCCACTGAAACTGTCAAAGCACATTCCAGGAATCTCAGCAATTTACCAAGTAATCACATAGTAAGCAGCTATAAAGTAGAATGGTTATTTACAATCTACAAAATGGTTTTATACAGTGTAAGCAGTTACAACACTTCTATCAAAGGTTTGATCAAAGAGAGAAAATGTTTCTTAAAATTGTCGAAGAAAACACATGCCTGCTTTTCAAGCCAGCTGTCCTATCCAGTATTTTAGCTGCAAGTTTACCACTCCATGAATAGGTTCAAAACTGAAATAAGAAAAGGGGAAAGTAAATTCCAGCACTTGGTGCCACGGAAAAGTATTTAAACAGGTTATCTGGAAAAATGGAGTGTTAGGTGAAAACTCCATGTGCCATTTCTTCTCAGAAAGACATTATTTTATGAAAGTTGCAGCTAATTGCTCAGGTAATTATGACACATGGATTGCAGATCCTTTTACAGACAAGGGTGAGTATATCAATTCCCTGTCCTGAAGCTGGGAAAATGAGGCACAGGGAGGTTGTGTGACAGACTCCCAGCTGGTCAAGCTGGTGACGGCATGGGGATGTGAGGTCTGATCTGACACCAGTGTATCATTCTGCCTCCGTACAGAAGGAGGCTGTCCCTGCTAGGCTATCTACTGCATCCTTCTCAGACCCACCTCAGGGAAGTGTCCTTTTTCACAAAAGCGTTTAAGCACCTGTTTCAACTCAGCCATGTTCTTATTTCTCCTGAAGTGAACTAGGCTTTTAGTGCCATCTAGTTAATTTTATGCCCAATATTAAGTGTTTCCATGTGTGATGCCTTGAAATAGGAGCAAAGTTTGGAATGTGCTCAATCAAGCACTTTCCTGAACTGGTCCCTGTGCTGGCCTTTCTCCTTCCAGAAAAACTATCTGGAGGATACATGAGAGAATTCAAAAGAGGTTTTGATCTGCGTTATCTTGTTTCCAACAGTGCATCGTAGTCGCTGTTTATGAAATAGTACATTTAACAAAGACAAGTAGGTCATGAACTTTCCCTGGTATATGCTCCAGTTTCTGCAAACCAAGTACTTAAGAACTTTGTGAGCCAAGAGTTGTATCCAGACCACTATATTTAATAGGCACCAATGGGCTCATCCTCCAAAAAAGTATCAAACTCTCTTTTGAATCCATTTATACTTGGCCTCTACAGCATCCTCTGGCAAAGGGCTCCACATTTTAACTAATTGCACAGAAACCCAGGAATTTGTCAGGGTGCTTCAGTAACCAGAGCTCAGGTTTGGTTAGTAGACCTCTGGAGTGTTAAAAGATTTTAGCCCCCCGCCCCTTTCCCTGTCCCTCCCCATCAGCGGGCAGTAGTGAGGGCAGGGAACAGACCCTCATGTCACCTGCACACCATCGCCTTCCTGACAAAGAGCTGCACCTCTTCTTAATACATGTCGCTCAAATGGCTTCCTAAAATACATCATGGTGTAACTGAAGCCAGAAAAACCCCGAAAGGTGTCGGGGGGTGGGGGGTGAGCATTAACAGTTCCAATGTATTTTTCAGAAAAAGAGGAAGATTAGTGACCACATCCTCATGTGGTGTAAAGAAGTGATGTTTCAGTAACCTCGGCAGCAGTGTGCAGGCTGACACTGCGGGTCACCTGGTCTCTGCAGCTTCAGATCAGTCACTTCCATCTCTTCTCAGCAGCACTCCAGAAATCCCCACCCGTCCTCCTCCCATGGAGACAGAGAGACACCTCAGTCACCAAAAGTCATTATAAACTGTGACAGAACACTATGTCCAAGCACCTGGCACTAAGGAAAATTAATATTTCAGCTGCTTGAATGTCATCTTAAAAATGAAAAGATTTTCATCAGACATTGTCCTGGATCCTTGCACTCTTCGTACACTGCAGAGTGCTCTGCATGATGATAGCATTTACAATAAAATAAAATAAAATAAAATAAAATAAAATAGTTTATACAATAAGGGAGCCTCCAAGACTAAAGCATGTACTTGGTAAAGACTTAACTGATCTCCACTATTCTGGGCTATATGGAGGACACTTTCATAAAAAAGATTAACATTTGAGGTTACTGTATATTTGAATTTTTAGAATACTGTTTTAGTGAGAAGAAGATTTTGGATACAGCAGCTAAGGGACCAAATAGTATTCCAGGGAGGACTGCACACTCAAACTTACATCAAACAAAACAAAGCAAAACATTATTTCTTTCTCCTTTATCTTCTTTTCCTCTGCTTGTCCCAAATGTATGTCTTTTCTCAATCTTCCCTTCTGAATTTGAATCTGGATTTTCTCCAATTTTTCTTTCTTGTCATCCAAATATTTTAAAACATATTAAATAGTCTGAAATAATTAACAAATATTAAGTAGTGTCCTTGCCTCAACATTAATTAAAGAGAAATCTCTTTATTCTCTGCCAGATTTATCTGTATGCCACCTCACTGATTACCACTTTTATGGCAAATGTCCAGTCGCTTTGAGATAAGCCAGGATACATAAATAGCTATTTCATGGTAACTCAGATTAAATGGATATGGCTGCACATAAATATATGTATATTTCAACGTCAGAAGCTAAATATGATTCTAAAGGTTTCCCTGTTTCATGCTGGATCAAGTAGGCTTAACACCATGGACTATATTTCAATAGCTCTTAATCACGACTGTCAGATTTTTGAGTCCATCTGATCTTAGGAGAGCAAAATGTGTCACTGAACTCGCAAGCTGATTGTTAGAGGTATAAATTTGTCAAGTGTGGTTGAGATTTGTTGAAAACCTGGCCCAAAATATTTCAGAGAAAATGTAGCTGAGCATGCATAAAATAGTGAATACCCCAAGGTATGCGTGATATACTAAACCAGCCTGTAACCCAGCTTATTTCCAGTTAAATCTGTGGTATTTTTAGAATGTGCTGGCTCCAAAAGGGCATAGAAAGGACTTGACAGAAAAGAGCTCAAAGGTGCCAGATTACAAGCAGCATCTACAAGCCTGAAAATACTTACATTAACCCATGGGTGCTCAAGAACTTGCAAGGCTGAGAATCGCAGATCTACATCTACTTGAAGCATCATTGTGATAAGTTCCTGAGAAATGGAATACTGGGTCAAATTTAAAGAACATTTTTAAAGAACAAATCCACATTTAATTCACTAAAGTGCTCTTCAACTGATTATGTAAGAGTGCTCGAAGAGAGAGTGAACTACTGACTGCCGAAACATATTGAGATTATTAAAAAAAAAAACAGCTATGAACTGCTGAACTTCAAACCGAACTTTTAAATCAATATCTAACAGTACCTTGAAAAGTTAGAAGAGAGTTCTGAGTTACAGTTCTGTAGCCACTGTTTAAAAGAAAAGCACTTAATACATAATGCACAAAACAGATGGTCGCATGAAATTAGGTTAGCTTTCCATTAAGAAAAAGCCAATTCCTCTGTAGGAAAAAAGCCAGCAAATCTAGAATTTTACTTTAAGCTCTTCTATAAATGACAGAGAAGATATTAAAAAACCCCACTTAAAACCATTATTTTTCATCCTCTGATTTCGTCTGCAATTACCTAATTTTCAACTAGCATGTAAATAAACATATATCTAATTCCAGCAGTGAGTGGAGTGCACAGAAGACAGGATGGCAGTATGACAGCAAATAAAGGGGTATCATCAAAGAGAAAAGTTAATGATTCTTAGTGACAAGGAGAAGTTAAATGAATAGGCTAATGCTTTGAAACTGAAATTTTAGACTGAACTGTTTGGAAGAAGGAGTATCACAGGACAACACCATTGGCAAAGGATGTGCGCAGAGTTCTTATTAATGATGCTATGAAATAAAGCCTGGTACAACACAGTGATGTGGTTTAGAGGACTTCTTCCAACTCTGTGACCGTATCTCATTTGTTAACCTCATTAGTTAGCAGGCTGAAACGCTAGTACAGATCACCCTCCACATATCTGTAAAAGCAGGGTGTATTGCTCTGAAGAATGGAGATTCAGAATGTAGAATGCTACTTTCATTACTTGCATCCACCTCCAAATTTTGTAAATTTTTTTTGTGATTAATTAAACACTGTCACACTGAAAGAAATAGGAAGACAATTTTGCCCGGATTTGACTTACAGGCTACAGAAGTAAACTGGCAGAAATTAAGCACTTAACTACATGATGACCAGCTGAACAGGTTTATGGTTTAGTTTTTTTGGGTTTTTGCATACACATATGTATTCTCTCTCTCTCCCTCTCTCTCTCTCTCTCTCTATGTACACACACACATGTGACTAGCATGAATGCCAGATCCCTGGAAAATCTGTGAGTTAAACTGTTGCTCCAGTGCACTAATGAGAGTTAAAAAATTTGATCTTCTCTGCACCTATAATGAACTCTGTCAGGATCTGTATCTGAAAAGGGTCAGCACACCTCAAGCTCTACCTCCTTTCTGTCATGTGCCCAGAGGCTACAGCCCATGGACTGGTGGACAGAAGTCCGTATTTTGTACCACACCGACAACAATAAGGAGTCACCGGCAATGCAAGACCTGGTTCTTTGACAGAAAGAAACAACACACGTATCATCTAATGGGATTAATAAGGGGAAAACAGCCTCCCTATAATAGTATTATATAATATCCAAAGGCTCCACGTTGGTACGTGGTCCCCATCATAAGTACATACAAAGCACAGTCCCAGGGAGCTTTCAAGATAAGAAGTGTAGGTCAAGCAAAGTTACTTGAACTTTTTCTTCATCAGTAAGGGCTGCTGGTGTCTTTGTTGTGTGAGACATCACATAGAGACGGGGTCCATTTCAGAACCACCTGGACTCTAACAGTCAGACAGTGATCAAATGACAACATACTCAGTGACCCAGAGGAATTTACAGGTGTAGAAAGAGATGTGTGAGACATGTCAAATACAGCACTGTGAAAGAACAACATCCATTAGATACTAGTACTGGGAAATACTGGAGAAGAAAGTATCATCAACTATTTAAACCTACCTTTGCAGAGTCAGAAACATTGTCCCAATATGGAGATGGAAAATCCACCTGTCCCATCAAAATCTGATCAAAAAGCACTTCTTGGTCATCCCCACTTCTGTAAAGAAAAAAACAAACAAAAACAACAAAACCCACGAAGAAATTACTTCCAGACTTGGTTTCAATAGGCTTCTTGAAATTGCTTTTAATTGGCAATCCCTTAGTATGCTTTTGGAAGCTGTTGATTCTCCCCAAGTATGCAACCATGGGTGTGAATGGTGAGATCATAAAACAAAGTGCATTTGGTACATTCTTTCTGAGGTAATCTGCTTGTCTTTAGGATTGTCAACAACTTTGCAATTGGTTTGAGGGGGAGAAAAGATCTGACATGTCCTTATTAAGTGGCTTACATTTAATTACCTTTTACCGACCACAAAATATGTTGTATTTGGTCCATGAAAGAAGATGCTTATTTCACTGTGTATTTTAAACATCAGGCAAAGGCACCCAGAACCTGTAATGGAGGCTCTTGTTTTGTAATGCAATGAAGTTTAAACTAAAATAAACAAACATGAGACAGAGATTTTACAGTAAAATCACAGACATTTATGGGGTTTGTGTAAATTACTATGCAGACCATGGGAAAAAAACAAGACCAGAGAACTTTTTCCAGTGGGAATCTCTGTGCTTAATGCAGAAGCAGCACAGGGACCAATTCACAGAACAAAGATGGTTGAATAGATCAGGCCATACCCACGGAACGGGGGGAAACCACAGAGCAGGATGTAAGTAATCACACCCGCTGCCCAGATGTCCACCTTCAAGCCATATCTAGAAGTGTGAGAGACATGGTTAGAGACAGCCGACCCCTATGAACTACAGCACAAGAACAGAGGAAACATTTTCAAAATTATTAATAATTTCTTATATATTCTCATCTGAACTTTCTCTATGTCCTACCTATCCTAATTCCGCTTTTTTACATTTACATCTTAAAACCATATCAGAACAGAATGTAGGAGCACACAGATGTTGTGCTGTATTTTTGAGTTAGTGTTGCCTACCAGCATAAAGCCTGCAAAGGTGACACAGGCTGCTCAAGCCAGCAGGCATTAACTCTGTGAAACAAATCAGAAGAGGACAGTGCGTGATAACGAAATAAAATTAAGTGAACAGTAGTTAACAGTCTCTGGGGACAGCTTAAGAATTACTTTTATTGTATCTGCAAATGGCTAGTTAGGAACTCAGTGTTAAGCTGAGAAGTTTGATGCCAACTGGCAGAGGAACCTACTATAACTACAAAGTTGGCCCTGCTCTGAGCTGGTTTGGACAAGAAACCCTCCAGAGGTCCCTTTCAACTAAATTATTCTATAAACCATGATTCTGCATCATACCCAAGCAAAGGCAGCATAAAAATCTTAATTGCAAGAACTCCTATCTGTCGCACTGGTGAAAACATGCTCCACTGTGTGTGCATCAATGAATCATCACTAGAAGTTATTTACCCAGTTTCAGCAATGATTTCTGGAGCTACATATGTTGGGGTCCCACAAACAGTATATAGAGGTCCATCCACAATTGTTGCTAGGCCAAAGTCTCCTAGCTTCAGGGACTTGCTTCCATCTTGGTGTTCATAAACCTGAATCAGGAAGAAAATTCAAAGTTTTAACATAGCACCATCAAGGTAACTACTATATCATTTACTAACTGCCTGAAATGTTCCTTCTAATTTACAGTCCTTTTTTTCTCTGTCTTACCTACAACAAACTTCTCTGCATGCTTTGAAAATTCACAGACAATTAGGACAACTTCCCTTGAATGCACTCAGGGTGTTTGGGAAAGACTTACCTTACTACCTAGCCAACAAAGGACATTATTTCTTCTTGCTAGAAGGTAAAGCCCAGAAGCAAAGGTCTGACCTTCCGGCAGTGACGTTCCTAGGTTAACTTCCCACTGACAGCCAATTCACAGTGTAGGGTTTTTGATTTTAGGTTTTTTTTATTTCACTCATACAGAGCTTAAAGGCTTGCACAGGGATTTCACCTTCTTATATAATTCAACAGTGACTGCACTGACAGCAGCAATTGATTCTTCTCTGTGCATCAAAGTTCCAAGATGAAAATCTGGCTGGACTATTTCACCTCCTGGCTGGACTGTTTCACTTAGAAACACTGTCCTCTCCTTGGTTGACTGCTAAACACCAGTCAGTGTCTTGGTATGTTGCCATCATCATCCACAGACATAGGTAGGGCTGTTAATGAGTATACATTAAAATCCTGTCTTAAAACATGGTCTTCACAGCAGCATCACGATCTTTCACAGGTTTTTATAGGTGCAATGGGAGATTCAGATATAGTCACAAGAAAAAGCTAGAAACATTACTAAAAAATAAACGATTTTAAAAGATGGCTCAATGCAAAAGAAAAACCCCAAACTTGCAAAGACTGAAAACATACAAAAATGCTTAAAATAAAAAGACTAAAATGTATCTAAATTAAACACTAGACTGCAAGTCTTTCTTTAATCCAGCTGCTGGTTTGGGTTCTTGCTTCCTGTTTTGAAATTGCTTATGGTGGAATTTAACGCTGTTTATGACAACAGCACCTTAAAAAATGAAAAAAGTCTGCAGGAAGTCTTCTTAAAGTATATATACATCACATTATCATTTTGCAACCCAAATCAAAGCTCCATGCAGCCTGGCTCACCAAAAAGTGATATCCTGACAACAATTAGCAGTTACGCCTAGCAAAAATAGAAGATGTCATACTTCACAATCAAAACCAAAATACTCTTGACCAGCTACTCTTACATCAAAAATTACATTTATCTACAGTTGCGTGCAGAGGAAAATGCTAGAATTTTTCTTACAAAAATGCAGCAAATTCTACAATGGACCCTCAAACAGTTCAGTTGGTGCAAAAATGAAATCTTGAAGTCTCTCGCCACTGTTTGCTACAGATCTACTATAGCTCATAATAATTAGCTATGTTGTACAGCCCCCTCAAGTTTCTCCTTTGTTAATGTTCGTCATGTCTCTGTACTGAATCCCTGCTACCAGGTGATACAGTCACAAGCAGACATTCAGAATACACAAAATTCTTCTTTCCTTATGTTATTTTTAATAACAACTGGATCTTTCAGAGGACCAGCAATTTGATATGGATTCACATTTCTCTGCTACTAAGCCAGCTTATAGAAAAGGACTGGAAAAAAAGCAATTATGGTTTTATTAAAAACACAGACTGTTAAATACATCTGGTTCCTGAAACTAAAGAAAGTGCTCTCTGAAATGGCAGTAATAAATCTAATTTCAACAACAGTCTTAATTAAAGGCTAGAGACTAGAGCTTTAAATATTCACTTGCTGAAAAATGTAACGTGTGCACTTAGACAACAAGAGCTGAATCCAGACTAATTAACATCTCATATTCTATTTCATGTGGTTATCTTTTACAAAGCCCTCTCCAAATTGTGTTAACCTAGTGAACATTCATAAGTTCCCTCCTTCAACAGACCGCACCTTGTATGGCTCATATATCCTAGAAATTAATTACAGAAAAGGGTTGTTTGGCAATATTTACCAATGCAGAAAGTTTGGTACTGTGCATTTTCTAGTATTTTGCCCCATCTGTTTCTAGGAATTACTTTCCTTGGAAAACTACTTCAGTTGACTTGTAAAACTGAAGAAAGTAACTTTTCCTCACCCTGTTATAACTCCATATAAAAAGAAGCCCAATGTGAAGCTGTGGTATGTTACTTGCCAGTCAAGGAATGTGAAAGATAATTTAATGCTCATGTTATTCAGAACAAATGCTATATATGTTCCACTGCATTTAAATACTGAAGGGCAATTAAAGAAATGGGGATTAGTGCAAATTACCCACTATGTAGTGCTTTCACTGTTTTAACTAAGCAATAAAACTGTGTAATTGTACAACACTAATTGAATGCAGCCACACATAATTGTGTGCCACCATATGTATCCTATTACTATAAAGACTGTCAGTATTTTCTAAGCTGCTCTTGTGATCAGTGCAGATGGCAACAGTCAGAGAAGTTGTTCTCTAGGGTTTATTATATGGCTATAAAGACATCCATGACTTGACAAAATAAATGTGCTAAATAGCAGCAATTATGAAAATTGTTCTAATTAAAACATGGAAGACACTCTCCAGAGAACAAAAAAAAATGCTAAAAAAATGCTAGGGTATTCAGCATACCCTAAAGTCTCAGACAGTTGACTGTTAGGTGGGCTTTGCATGCCTTGAGGATAATAAAGAATATTTACGCACTTATACAAATAACTGGTGTTGCACACAGGATATTGAGACAGGTTCACGCACAGGAAGGTTGATCAGCAGATCAGCTAACGGCAGACATCAGCCTTAAGAGTGAAAGTTACTTTTTGGGAAAAGGAAAAAACAAAGTTGAGAAAGAGGGAAGGGCAAGCTCTTTCCAGTGGCCAGCTGGGAACAGATGCAATGAGAAGGCTCCAGATGAGCATCCTCCTCTGGGCACCCCTTCCAGACCAGCATAGGCTCCCCTAAACCTAAAACTACATCCCACGGGTAGGAAGAGCAGGGGGGGTGAAGGGCTGATTCTGACACCGGTGGCCAGGAGAACCTGCTGTAACAACGCTACCGGGGTTTGCCAGTGAAAGGCCGTGACACTAATGGCGTGAAAGCAACAGCACAAGAACAACAAGGGAAAAATACTGCCATGACCACTTAGGTGAAGGGTTACAGAGCTGCAAGCAAAAGGCAAGCTACAGAAGGCAAGTAGAAAGTCTTTAGCGACAGAAAGGCTAAGGGCCATATGGCATTTTGCAAGTGTTTCATAAATGCCAGGAAAATAACCCTAACTGTAATCTTGTGATACAAGGAACTACTCATCCCATTTGACAGATGAGAAGATAAAAGTAGAAAGGTCAAGAGACATGAAGGCCACAGACAGCCAATGTCAGAGACAGGGTCAGAACTCAGGTAAGGCTGGTTCAAAAGCACTTTTCTAAACCAGCGATCGTTTCTTTCAGGGACCTTACAAACCTCAGAGAATTAATATAATTTGTGAATCAAATGCTAGCTTTTGAGAGTTAGGGTGCTGCAAGAGGTAAAGTGCTGCATCCTCACTGCTCAGTGTCAATGCCAATGTAGGACCTTTACATATGCATGACACTGGAAAAATCACTCAGAAACAATTCAGCTACAAAGCCAACAATGTGGTCGCTCCTGGTAGTGGGTAATTACCAGAGACAGCTGGGCAGGCAAATTTAATCCTCTCCCTGTTGTCCCCACCTCCTGCCTACCTTTCTCGCTTCCCCTCAAAGATTCAACTCTACTATTGTCATACTTTAGGCATTTAGAGACATGCCAAACCAACAGCAGGGCAAGCCTTTCTCCAGACCAAGACCCTCCTGCACGCTCCGAGTCACAGCATTAATGAATCCTGGCATGTGATTGCTATAACTTCTGCATGCAGTCACCTACGAACACCAGCACAAGGGCTGCAAAAGGAGTATTGATCGTTAGTGTCTAGTGAAACTTCTACCCAACGTGTTTTCAGCAGTTTCTGGAAAACGAGGGCAGGCTGCTTCCTCACCCAGAACTATAAAGGCACCTGCCACTAGAGGAACCTCAACTGTAAAAATCCTGCTCCCTGGAAGTTTAGTAAGATCTACTCAAGGCAACTTTCCCACAAAACATCTTCAGTGTCCAGCAGGACTAAATGCACTAAGCCATGGCAGAAAGCACAGAGCTGAGACAACTGATATTCTAGGTATCTTAAGCATTGTTCTATGGTTGCAGAATATATGGAGAATCGGGACATCTTGATAATGGGACATGTCAGCAAATTCAGGAAAACTCAGAGAACAGTGAAATAATCAGGAGTAATTAATTTCTCAGAAGAAATAAAACTAAGTCAGTTGGAGAACACGATTGCTGCATTCAAGAGTGCAAAATCCTCAGAAGGACTAATTGTTGTCTTCAGTGGATAGGGCTCATACAGATTCAGTCAGGAAAAGTAAGATTCAGGCTATTTAGTAAAGTGTGGTAGTAAAAAGTGCTCTGGGATTATTTGGGAGATGCAGCAGGGAAAGGAAGGACTCTGAAGGCTCTTCCTGGTTCTGCCCTCACGTACTACATGATTAGGGCACAATATTTGTACCCACCATGTTTGTAAAACTGAACTGCTGCTAATTACTGAGACAGCTGCAGAAGTACAGAATGGTCTATTGAGGACAGAACACCCTCATATTTTTGAGAAGCTTGAAATTATACTGCAGCGCACTGAAAGGTCATTTCTAGTGATCATTGGAACAACTTTGTCGCTGTGTCCTGGGGAACAGTCTAGACATACCAGCTGATGTTGCTGTACTTTTTTTGATAGATGTTATTGTTAGGAGGGCTTTACAATGCTAAAGTTAAAATTAAAAGATCAATGACTTAAAAGACTGAAATAAGCTTGGGTGAGGGGGTGGCGGGAGAAGCGCAGACCTTCTCTCACACACTCCCAAGTTATCAACAATATTGAAAGTTGAATTTTCACTTACCAGTAGATTCTCCGGCTTGATATCCCTGTGGACAATGTTCAGGCTGTGAAGATATTTGATGGCACTGGCCAGATTGTAAAGCATCCCACTGGCATCCCGCTCTGTATATTTGTTGGTGGAAGTAATAGCATCAAAAAGATCTCCTCCCTGGAGTAAAATGACCATAGCATATAAGCAACACTGCTTGTGAGATGACTGAAGAATTTAGGAAAGATCAAGGAGCATCATTTATAGAGGAAGAAGACAAGGGAGGAGAAGCACAGTTTCCATGCAGCTATAAACTATGGGTACTGTGATGACATCCTCCATAATGACAGTTGAACATATCAGTAATTCAGAACCATTTGTCAAGGCTTAGTTGGTCAGCCAAGAGGCTGGAGCCTCTACTGCAAACTGTTCCCACCTGCTGCTGCTTTTGTAACTTGGCCAGCACTTGCCAACCTGTGTGTCCAAAGCCTGTTGTAAATTTCTGGCATGCCTACACACCTGCCTGTTGCGATGCCACGTACCAACTCCTGCTACTCTATTATAATCACAAACAGGCTGACATCAAATTTTTGCCTCAAGTCTGACTGAACTCCAGAAAAATGAAGACATTCTGAGTAAAACTCAAACCAGCTATCTGTCATCACTGCTAGTATATTTTAAAAGTCTGTTTCCATCTCAAAACTTTGAAAACATGGATTTTAGAAACCACTTTCTCTACACAAGATGTGAAGTTTTTGGTAGTGTGATGCTTGTCTTGCAGCTAATATCGAAGAACTTCCCAGTATATATGTCAGACAATCATACTGGAAGACACTTAAGAATTAATATTAGTATTTCACCACAGTTACAAACACAGATGGCAGCTTGTCCCATTTCTAGGTCATTGTGCTAATTCAGCTAAAAGCTACTGCCAGTGAAAGAAGAACAAGAAGAGAGAAAGAAAGAGAGAAAGAGAGAAAGAGAGAGAGAAAGAGAGAAAGAGAGAGAGAGAAAGAGAGAAAGAAAGAGAGAAAGAAAGAGAGAAAGAGAGAAAGAGAGAGAAAAAGAGAGAAAGAGAGAAAAAGAGAAAGAGCGAAAGAGCGAAAGAAAGAGCGAAAGAGAAAGAGCGAAAGAGAGAGAGAGAGAGAGAAAGAAAGAAAGAAAGAAAGAAAGAAAGAAGGAAGGAAAATTAAATAGAAGTTCTCAAAGTTGCAGTGATCTTCACCAGGATCTCAGCAGCCATGACATGACATTTGGACTGTCTTTCCAGAGCTGCGTGGGCAAGTGGGAAGAAGAACATGTAAGTACTTGGAGAAAGACTAAAAAATAAGTTTACAGAAGACATTAAGGAGTAAGCTTGATCAAGTGGAGGAAAAAACAAACATCCTTTGACAGATACTACTCACAGGTATTGGGCCTTCAGCCAAAATCAAAGCAGCACCATAAAGGAAACACAGACCAACAGGAAAAAAAAAAGAGGAGGGAAATGATAATTCGGGGAAAACAATACAAAAAAATCCCTGCTGCAGTCAAAACATCGAGGAAAAAATGTATCACAGGAGACTGTATTTTAAAGAAAAAGTAGGTATTTTCTGAAGGCAACAAAGGAGTCCCAGCTTTGCCAACTCTCATGATTTTATCAACAGCCTCAAGTTATTTGGTGGCTTTTTTTAAGGCTCAGTTCCAGAGTAAACACTCTTTTCACTAAGAGAAAGGGAGAGGGAAGAATTAAAAAAAAAAAAAAATCCAGAAATGATAGCTAGAGAGAAAGAGGTAGGAAAAAACAACCACCAAAGACTCTAATCTGAGAAAACAGACATCACTTGTTAAAAAACCCCAAGCTATTAAAAATATTGCATTGTTGAGGTGCAGCTGAAGTCTGCCAGGGCAGGTTTATTCCCACTGTAGATGCAAAACCTCAGCTTTGGAAACTGCTTGCAGCCAACCATTGTCAAATCTGGACCACATCAAAACCTCTTGCTCTGGCTGGTGACTAATCAAGATACATCAAGATACACAGTGTCAAGGAAAAGGAGGAAGAAAAGGCCAAACTAAACCAGATAGAGGATTAGAGAGAAAGGCCGAATATTTGGCAAAAGTACAATACCATGTACTTCATGGCATTAACTGATCCCTACGTATTGGGTATCAGCATGTGGCAAAATATGTCGGATAAATAATCTATCTTCCCTAAGTTCCTTCCTGTGAAGCCCCTGTACCAGCTGCTTTTTAACATGAGGTAGTGGATTAGACAGATCTTTGGTCTTATCTAATATGTTCCAGATGCTCAGAAGAAGTGTCAATAACATCAGAAAAAGATCTGCCTCCAAACAAAGAAAACAGCCTGAGCTGCAATGTGAGGGGTGAGAAGGAAAGAAGCTGAAACTTAAAAAGAGAAGGGAAAATTTTGGCCTAAGGTCAGAAGAAAAAGAACAAACGTTCATGCGCAAGAGAAACCCAAACTCAGAGGAATATAGAGGCTACAGAGCACATTAACAGACGGTCAAGCCCATCTGAAGCAGCATCATTTTCTCCAGTTAAGCAGCCTACTTTACTCGGTAAAGTTTCTTACAAGGTAGCCTAGTAAGAAAAGACAGCATATATTTACTGTGTGGGATGCTCTGCAGCTAAAAGAGAGGCACTGTCCTGGAAAGAGTTAACAGAGCTGACAGCTATATCAGGCAGAATTGTTTTCAGCCTTCCCTTTCCCCAAAGAGCACTTTAACCTGCAAGGTTCTGCTTAGCCGATTCACACAGCAGGTCACTATCATTTATTCAGGAACAAGGGGTGAGTTCAGAATGACATTTCAGTCTTAAATCCCCCATTCTGGAGTGAAATGGGACCAGCAACATCTGAATGCAGTTTTTATCATCTGTGCACATGAGGAAGTATACTTGGAAGTACAGTAACCAATTATTTATTTATTACCTTGTTATGTAAATGATATAATCTCTCTTTTCTTCTGCAAAAGTGAAATCATATCCTGAAGCAGTAAAGGAAACTCTGCAATAAATCTTGCTTGTTAAATTGGCCAAACCCCTGTTAGGTTTGAATAACAATTTTGTTTCGCTGTGTAAAAAGGCAACGTGCCAGAAACCAGGTCCTTGCTTCCTTTTACAAGCACCACTTGCAATGTGTTTATATTTGTATTTATGAAGTGCTTTTTCTTACACTTTACAAAGCAATGAATGGCCTATCTGCCATGAGGTGAGGGCAGTATTTGCAGCAGCCACTTATGTCAAACATGTTACTGCCAATTAATGCAGGGTGGTATTAACTGAAACCGTGCTCTGCAGTATCAAGCCTTTTCTCCTTGAATTTCTTTCCTGTCTATGAGTTTGATTTAAAGTCGGGTCTTCAAAAGTCAGTCAATAACAGATGGTTAATCAATTCTAACAGTGCACGCTATGAAATGGGAACAGCCAGCAACTGGTGAATTAACAATTAATGTCTTTCCAGAAATACCTTCCCTGGTGCCCGTAGAGTATAACAAGGCGCTTTTTTTCCCAATTAAATATTAAGGAATGGAGATTTGTTTCAAAGAAACAAAGTTGACTTCCCAGGATCAGGACATTTCTTCTAAATTTCTTCTATTACTCCACATAAAAGTAAAGAACATTAAAACAGTGCTCTCTAGGATATCTCAACTACAGACATTTCTCTAAAGCCCTTCTATAGCATAAATAAAAGCATAAATAGCTTAGTATGTGCAGCAATCCTGAAGAGTAAAGGAGAAAGAGTGCAAAACCCCATATTTTTCCAGAAAGTGAGTATAATGGATGGTTTTCTTTATATACATTTTTTAGGCTAGTTATTTTGTAAGAGTTCTCAGTCTCCCCCTCTCTTATTTAGCTGAGTAGGACTTTGATTAAAAATCCACTGGAGACTACAGTTTGAACATTTTTCAAGCATGAATAGCACAGCAGGTTGCACCCATAAAACCAGCTATGTGCTTATGTCCTGGCATGTTAGACAAGGCACAGCTTTTACTTCTTAGCACACCTCATGGGGCCAGGATGAAGGATTTGTCAATGCAGGCTGAAGCTGTGGCTACATCAGATTACAGCGCAGTATTGAGGTGCCTTTGAATAAGCTCTCATGGACACTGGGAAAAACCTACAGTAGCATGGATCTCCAAGTGAGCTCATTTATCGTAGAAAAGAGCAGCAATTATGAATAAAATAGTGTTAGACGGTTAATGGCATCTGATCTGAAGCTGTGCTATTTCACGTTGTACTCATGAGTGTGAGAGGGCTATGACTATGAAGAAGGTGGGGAAATTCTTCTGAGACTGGTTACACAGAGGGATTCGTGGCGTGGCCACTATTTTACTTTTTTCTTAGGATTTAACCTCTCCATCAGAGACAAAATGGGCATGCTGGGTACCCTGTCAGCTCCTTGCCACTAGCACGTCCCAGTGTGCTTCCTCAGAGCTTGGTGGTGGTGGACAGTAAGGTTAGTGGGACCATAAGGTCCATAGCACCACTCAAGCCAAGCAGGGCATCTGGCAGGCTCATACCTAAAAGGACAATGTTGCCATGTCCTAAGCTGTGGGGCATGGCCTGAGCTTTTCAGGGATAACAAGGCTGTCTCAGCCTGCTACAAGGACAGGGAAAATCTGTGGCCACCCACCCATGGGCCACACTTGACAGCCTCCCAGCTTTGCACTGGGAACACGGCTTGCATCACAGCTGCTGCCACGGAGCACAAGGGATGATGGAATGAAAAAAACCCTTTTCATTCTCCTTGCTCTCTTGTTACAGCCCAGAGATCAAGAAGTTCTTTAAGAAACACTTGGACCTGGGATCAACCTATCTAACATTTCAACGAGGTGCCTACATTAAGGGCATCCCCTAAGCTCCACCTACAACCAGTGCAAAGCTGGTAACAATCCTGCTTGCCAAAATTGCTTTCTCTCACAGCCTCCGGTGTTGCCTGTTTCTAACCACAGAAACAGAAGATGTCTACCAGAGGTGACCACACTTTTAAATTAAGATAAGCGGAAGTGATTTGGCTGCCAGGGTTCAAAGTGCCTGATTTGCTCACAAGTGTTGAGCATGCACATACAAATGCTCCTGCTGCATAGCTTTATTGTAAACTTTGTCCTTGAACGCTTGAGACTGTGGTTTTCCCAGGCGTAGGCACAATAGGCTGCTCCAGGAGAACGTGCTGATCAAGATAGAGGAGGTGGCTGCTGGAAAGATCTCCTTCCCACAGAATAGCCGAGGAAGGAAGGAGAATTGCTAATTCCATTAGTCAATGTGAAAAACAGGTGTATTCTGTTAAAGAAAGTATGGAGGGTAAAATGTCCTCAGTGGTTATCTGTCCTAATTTGTACAATTTACTCAAATGTATTTTTACCACCTTTTATGCACAGTGACATACTTGTGTATTAGTACCAGAACCAAGAGCTAAATTTGTATTTCATGCACTGCACTGTTGACAGTATGGGGGCAAGAGATGACCTGGTCTGAGTTTCATAATCCAGTTTGAATATGTAATTCTACCAGTGAGTGAAATAAATGCATGAGATCTGGAAGTTACTATGAAGAAATAAATAAGGTCCCAAATATAAAATACTGCATTTGCAAACTTACTTTTCAGAATAGAATCATGCTCTAGATAGCAGGTTTTTCTCTTTCACTTCCCCCCTCCTCCAGCTTAAATTTAGATTATTATCAAGGAGGCAAGCCTGACAATGTGTTAATATAAATCAGTACAGAAAAAAGACAGGTAATATTATTTAAATTTAACATAAATTAATAAAATTTAATTAAACTCTATCAAAGAATATTGAATTTTGAAGACTGGCATTTAGAGCTATTTGGACTGGGTGTATTTTGAATTCACCTCAAGGCCGATGCGGTTTTTTAAGATAAAACTTCTTTTGAAGGAGCAACTAAAACTTTCCACAGAGCACTTCTGAGTGTGACTTACAGAACGCTAGACAAATATTGGAAATATTTGAAAGCTATAAAAAAAAATCTGAATGTGTTACACAGTAGGATGCTGGACAAGACTACCTTCAGAGACCTCTTCCATTCTAAATTATTCTGTGATTCCATGATTTTTAGTAAGCTTTAGTACAAATGAATTTTCTCAATATGGTTGAAACAATTCTTAATAAGCAGCTTATCATCTCCAAAATACTCACCTTTACGAGTTCCATGACAAGGTACAACTCAGTTGGCATGTCCATTTCTTCGATCAGAAGTACAATATTGGGATGCTTGACTCGTCTTAAAATAGATACCTCGTTCTGGATCATATGTTCCTGCCACACAAAAGAAATCTTTAATGACTATGGGTTGGTGGGAAAATACTTTCACAGTGGAAAAAGCAGAGAGAATTGGGACCTACTTGGATTCTTCCAGGTTTTTTAAAAAGCTAACAGATGTTGCCTCCAGCAATATGGAAAGAATATGTCTAGAAACAATATCAGTGTGATAACTGAAAGAACAGAGAGTAGAACATAGAAAAAGAAATGGAGGAAAATACATGGTTCTGATGTAGAGAAAAGTTACATATGGAAGCTTCTAAAACTTTTCTCCAATGCAGAATCTTTGAATTTAAAAATATGATAGCATCTTCTCAGAGAATCTTTTGTTATAGATTTCAAAAGCCAACAGAAATTCATTTAGTATAAAACTGACATCAAGTTGATTAACCTTCCACATGTTTAGACATAGTGACTGGTGGTGGTATAATTATTTACTATTATTTTTCTGTTTTCTATAACATCTGGAATTATGAAAGCTAGAGGACGTAATTACAGGGGTAAAGAGGAAGGGGAGTGAGTGTACCCACACACAACCAAGCAACTGGAGAATCAACACACGCATCTAGAAGGGCACATTGCGGCCCTTTATACTGATACTCCAAGGGTCTCCCAGAGGCCAGGCAAAGGCTTCAACCAAAAAGATTCTAACACTTGCCAGGAAGAAGACAAATACCAACAGCTTCCCAAACTGATTTCTTACAAAATATTTCTTAGAAAAAAAAATCATTTGGTCTCATTTGAATTTTTTGTACTTACTTTTCCTCTACATTTACTTTTTTTGATTATTTTCAGAGCATATTCTCTACCAGTCGATCTGAGGAAAAAGAAAAGAAAAAAATTGTATGTTCAATCACATTGCATATTTTTCTCAGTGGAGTTTATATTTGTCATTTGAGCACATTAGGTCTGGGCAAGAATTCTATTCAAGTATTTGTTTTGTCAAGAAATGAAGCTTGGATTTGCCTTGAATTGTGGACTTGAGCCAAATTTACTGAATACCTGCGCCTGGGAAAAAAACATTAAGCTTTTTTTTTTTTAAATGAAGGCATTTCAATTTTTTTTTATACAAAATCACTTGTTTTTTCATTTTGTAGTGGTATTTGTTATTTCTTCTTCTGCAGTTTTATGTAAAAATATTGTATAGTATTTACAGATCCAAATCTCAAAACCAAAAAGTTTTGTTTTCTATTAAACAAAAAAATACAAGCCATGGAAAATACATTTATTTTGTTTTTATTTAAAAGGAAGAGTCATTTGTTTTATCTTAGCATTCACAACTGCTAAGATAAAAAAGTCAGTCACTGGAATAATGTTTTATGTGTTCAGTAAGTATATGATACCTAGCAGAGTTAAATACGATGTTTATGGGACAGAATATGAAAGGTTCTGGAGACATTAAGAAATTATAGAGAATTAGTTCAGGATGAGAAAATACTTCCTTTTAGGTGGGGTTTTTTGTTTTGTTTTTTTTTTTAAACCATGTAATATTTATCACTACCACAAACATAGATATTTATTAGATAGAATGCTAACTTAGAAAACTAAGCTTGTAGACAAGTTCACAATATCAACTTCCATTTCTTAACCAAGTTACAAAACCAGAAGCTGGCTGTAAGGATGATACCAGGAAGCTCTGCTCACAAGCTCTAGTTGCACTATAAGGTTAAATTAAGAAGGGATAAGACAAGAAAAAGCTCTTACTTATTAGGTTTTGTAATAAAACCTAAAGAGTTTACAAAAGTCTAAACCATTGCCCTTAGGCATATGTTTGGTTAAAAAAATAAAGAAATAAATAACCTCTCAAGCATATGGGGTGATTTTTTTTCATTCTTCATTTAGAAAAACATAGTTAAATTGATACGTTAAATAGATATGTAATAAGTTAAACAGAGAAATGAACATACCTAAAAGTGTACACAGTCTGTCAAATAGGACATGCAAAGTGAGTCATAAATTGAAAGCACTGCATTAGGAAAAGGAAAACAACTGGGCATTTTCATTGCCATATTTAAGCATGGAGACCTCCTCTGGCAATGATGTACCACTAGGTATTAATTTAAGGGAAAATGGGGACTTCAGTAAAAAGGAAAAACAACCCAAAATATTAATTCTGTTTCAGTTCCTAGGTCAGCAGGGAGCAAAGACAATCTGTGTTAAAACATCGATTAAAAGACTGTGCAAAGAAACCACACTGGATGATGAGTTTTATGACTTGGAAAAAAAAAGGTACAGCATGGCTGTTCCAGACTTAAGCAAAAAACTTCTCATATCTGTACTCCCCCACAAAGGGGTTTAATGCTACAGCTCCCAGAAAGGGGCTGCACTCCACACATGCTGCTGTTTGGTGGCTACAGACCCAGCTCAGTGAGGGGACATGCAGAGATATGGACACTATTTTTGAGGAATGGAAGGAGGATGTTAGAAATTAAGATATTTGGGGTTCAAACTCAGACAAAATATGCCCTCTTTCAATAGGAGTCTCTTTCAAGCTCCTTAGTTGCCCTAGGAATGCTTCCTTTCTGTCATGAGAAAGTAAATTGATGGTTTTTGTTGGCCATGGGAGACTCCATGTACTCCTAAACACCGGGAAATCTGAGCTAGTGAGGAAATGTCAGAATTTGGAAGTATCTGAAAGTTAAAAATGAACACATATAAAAACACCACAGGACAAATTGCGCATACGATGGAGCAGATATGTAACGAGCAGATGACAACTCTGACTGCTCTTTGTTTTGGTAAAAAGAAAATTAAAGCTAAGATAATGCAAATCCTTTCCCCTAAAAAGCTGCAGAACCACAGGCTGTCAGCAGCACTGCAACTTACACACCTGCCAAAAAATATGCACAGCCGTGCCAGAAACGCACAGCGAAATGGGCATATCACCTCTCACCTATCACTCAACCCAAACAATAAAAAGGTGCCACGCGAAGTAGAAAACACGTTATGGCTGGATAAGTCTGGACCAACCGCACTAATGCAGGGCATGGAGTTAGACCTATTAGTTAGCTCACGAGAAGGCTCTGTGCCACGCTCCCTGGCTGGTTTAACCTTTTGCAAGGTTCATGGATATTTCCATTGCACCGGAGAGAAAAATCTATCTTCATTATTTTTGTGTGTGCTTTAAATGTATTTGTATGTGTGTGTGCGTGCCCGTGCGCTCACAGATGCACAGGATGGGATTTAGAAGTCCCCACGTGAAAATTTTGAAGATGGTTTTTGGTGTCTATTTGGACTGTTTGTTGGCACAGGAAAATGCCTGTGCACCCATTTGAAGTATCAGAGTGGCTAACCAGTGCACACGGGCTGGTCTCCACAGCTACGGAGAAGTATCCATGTGATCAGTGAAGATGTGTAACAAGACCCATTCCTACTTGCTTAACACCTCACAGCGCTATTTCTTTGAAGTCTAATGCACGCAGGAATTGTACATCAGAAGAAAGTGGAAAAGTCCTCTGTCCCAAGTATCACCCCATCAATTCTGGCTCTGCAAATGATGGACATATCAGACTTTGAAGTGAGGTGTTTTCTGCTTAGAAAGACCGTGAAGAATGTTTTTGAAGGGGTTTTACATGTACTGGCTTTAATTTACCCTCTGAGCCTTTAATTTCTTATTGCACACTTGTGATAGCAAGGGTATACTGCTTTAGAAGTGGAAACTAACAGAAATAATTCTACTTTAATTTTCAAGCTCTCCCAAAGTAGTAACTTTCTGATATGAATGGGATCTACGGAATGGTATGGCTCAGAGACTAAAAGAGTATGTATCTGGGAATACCTGAGTTATCATGCTATTTGAGCACATATTCACTAGATACATCGTGTTATCGGATACTTCTGGGACCAGGAGGATAGACAAAAGGACAGGAAACAGTTTTTCATTTAAGCTCTCGAGGATATTGTAATCAGTATTATTTTTAGCTCTGGTGTGACCTATATTTAATTTTCTTCATGTCTTTTTTTCTCAGCTTGAGAAACAGTTGTAAAATGCACACTAGCACATTTGAACTGTCTCTCAGAACAACTGGCATTTTCAGCTGAATGACAGTGTCTCAAAACCTCAACCATTTTTTATTTTGTAAATTTTGTAATCTGTTTCTGTCAGTCACTACTCACTTTACTTTTAGCTTGCCTTTTTCTCTTTTCTTAGTTATATGTTTCCATCCATGTTTTTTGTCGGTCCTGCCCCCTCCATAGGGTTTTACAGCACTTTCTTGTTTTCATATTGCTTTACTTTCTTTAGGTTTCCGTATTCCCCAGTTTAGTGTTCAGACCCTGGGGTTTGATCTGAACAGCTATCGCTCTCCAGGTGACCAGCTCCACCATGAACTCACTCTGACAGAGCTCTAAAGGCCTCACAAGAGCTTTGGCCAAGTCCCACAAGCACACTGTCAGCTGATACAAAATCCACTCTTCCCCCCTTCCCCAACAGCTGTCTTCATGGTCTCCAACTTGCCAGACTCTTTCAGATGCAGAGCGGGACTTGTCTTTTCCCAAAGAGACTCTAAAAGCAGCCAAACTAATTTATCATCATCTGCCAAGAGATCTAATCTTGACTTACTCTCTAGGGTTAATATCACATTCTTACAGGCTTAAGAGCAAAAGTTCTTTGAGCCCAAAGGTGAGGTTGCAGTCTTCTGTAAGAGTTCCCTCCCTAGGATATGGTAATAGGGGATATAAAACTTCAATCGTGGAATTTCTTTATCAGATCTTGACATCTCTATTGTTCTTTCTTTTGGACATCTCTAGCTCTGACAGGTTTTTTTACCTTCTCTGCATTGCTACTATCTAACATGAGCAATCTTACAATCATTTCACATACCTTCTATCTTTTTCACCCCATGTTCTCCTACTTTTAACAATACCACCAAAAGGCACCTGCGGATCTGCTCAGAGCATTTCTGTCTTTGTTCCCTGTTTTTACCCTCTTAATGCTGGGCAGAGCCACTTCAAACCTGGTTCATGACCTGCCTGACCAGATTTAGAAACCAACACCTGAGCTAGTCAACCTGGACGCTTTCAGCAGCACCGACATTTGAGGTGACTTGTGACTTCTCTAACCTGGAGCGGATGCCTAAAATCAGTCTTTAAGGGTGACTGTTCTCACCTCTTAACAGTAAAGGGAACTGAAGAGGTTAGATTTTGATGTCTGCAGTGCAGGCTCCTAAAATTGGATAGAGCTCATATAATGGCATAAAGCAGGCAAACTGGAGATAGATGCCCGTTTCATTAAAGATAAGCATGGAAGAGGTTACTCCTCCATGTCAGATGGCAGAATAGATGGATCCAAAGTCCACTCTTTGTGCTGACCACCACCACTACACCGCACAGATAAAACTTCCTGACGTCTTCACAGAATGCTCCTACATGTGAAATGTTTCATTGGTCTAATTTAAAGGAAGAGTTGCAAGAATATACTGTAAGAAAATATGTTATTTCAGTGCAACAAGAAAGATTTAACACAAAGAACTGGTAAAATCATGTGGAGTGCAGTAGAAAAAACCCAACATATAAATCCCACAAAGAATTAAATTCATAGATTGTCCCTTGGACTCACTCTTTTTTCGTATGAGAGGGCATTAGTCTAGTTTCGGCATCTGGTGTTGAGACATTACCTTATTCCACATCCCATATTTGACAAATAAAGACATAATCTAGAAAAAGCATGACATTAATGATTATTTTTACAGTAATAAGCATATTATCCTCCTCACCTTTCTATACACTCCTTCACAATAGCAAAATTTCCATCTCCTATAGTCCTTCCAACTTTATATCGCTCTGCTATCGATGCTGGAACCTGGAAACCTTCCTCCAACACTTCTGAAAGAATCATTAGTACATTTTTATTGTTAGTGAAGGAAACACAGATGTTGCACATAACATGCATTTTAATTCTGTGGTTTAGGAGCCTGGAAACCATTCAGAGTCAGTATCTCACTTACTGTACAGTGAAACCATGCTGCTGACATTGTATATACTCAACAGGTTTCACACAGATACAATAATGAAAAATAAGACTTCTGGGGGCTCAAACATACCACCATTCGAGTGTCACATAGTTACCATTCCCATTGCAATATGCCCCCAGGACAAAACCAAAATTGTATTTTTTTAATTATGAAAAGGTCTCTGTGAACTGCACAAGCGCAGACGAGCCTCCAAAAAGGGTTGGAACTCCTTGACACAGCATGATTAAATATATGTACCAAAGAAGTCCAACACTCAAGCACTTATTTTATTACATCCTGTAAACTGAGACATCCATAAAACTCCTCATGTGCTAAGTGCTAGTTCTCCCCCTCCCCCAATACTAAATATTTAGTTTTTAAACAAATGTTCTCAATAATACTACCTCGCATGCAACCTGGGCACCAGATGTTTAGGTAAAATTGCATTACACAGTGTTTAAGCATAAGAAAAGTTTGTAGTTTCATGTGTTTTAGTGCTCATTCATGTACCATTATTTTTAAATGCATTTGAAATAGAGTGTTACAAATACCTAACATGCCTCTAAAAGCTGACTGTAAACTGCAGCTGATACAAACTACTATATAAATATCGTAACGTAAAAAAAAAAAGCCTCTCAGAAATGTGACTTGAATTTACACTCTTTAAGACAGCATTTTTAACCATACCTTTATCTGTCCTCTGTTCCATTTTGGTATTAAAAGTGAACGTCACAATACCAGGAGGCTGGGGTTTGCCTGAATTCACAGGCAGCATGAAGAGTTACTGTCGGACAGGAACATACACACGCACTTACGTATATGTGCGTGTGAACTGGCAGTCTTCGAGCAGACACTATCCCTTAGCCAACTTCTCAAAGCCTTAGTACAGGGTGAGACTAATCATTTTTGAGTAAAGACCCAGGACTGCGCTATGTTCTTTAGTACCATGACAGATGAGACAAAAAATTACTGAAATAATCCAGTCAGCACTGCGTCACCTGCAGAACTAGTATCTCGAGCATCCTGCGACAAAAACACCTCTGAATAGTGATGTCCACATCAAATCTGATCCAGAGTGAACCTAACTGGTTTGCTAAGACTGATGAGCCTCCTCACAAAGAGTCATCCAGCCCGCAATGCTCCCACCTTCTCCGGCAGGAAGAATGACTCATTTCCTACACAGCTGCTGTTATCACTACATTGACTGCTTTGAAATGTCAGCCTTCAAATGTTACCTTCTGCAGGTCCATCATTTTCATCCATAGAGCTGCAAACTTTGGTGGATGCTAATGAGGTAGAGGAGCCACTGTGTTGGGAGCTCTGGAAATGGAGAGACACAAATGAAAACAGATGATTTTTAAGGAGCACGACTACCGACAGCACGTTCCTGCTGGACACACGTCCTGGAGATACTTCAGCATTCCCTATGTAAACTATCAATTTATTTTGGTGGAAGGATATGTGGATGCTTGGGAAGAGTCCAATTTTTCCACTGAAATTACACTTTTGGTACCCCCGCATACATGGAGATATCCCATCATGTGCAGCAACCTTTTTATGTACGGGCCATTAGTTTCTCCCTATTCCACACAGATTTTGGCAGGGAAAACTGAGGAGCTGTATGCCCTCTGCAGGCAGGAGCCCGTTGTTCTCAGTGACATCGTTAACCCAGCAGGCACTAGAAGCACGAATGTCTGTTTTGACTGAAGTTGGCTTTGTTATGGGCAGAATTCCTCACTTTTGCAAACCTCCCTCTGGTGAATCCTCCCCAGTTGTGTTCTGGGACAAATCATTATGGTAATGTATGGAGAAAACAAAATGTCAGGGTGAATAACATTTGCTTGTTTGGAAAAGCATTTGCTTGGCTATGGCTCACTTGCGGCATGAGACTGCACCTTGGTTTTAAGTATTTGTACAGCAAGAGTCTACGTTTGCCTATACAGTTAATGGGGGAGGATGGTATCTCTACAGGTAGCTCTAGGAGACTTGTAGCCACCCAGGTTGGACGCCAAAAGTATAGCAGGCAGGATCTCACTAGGGAAGCCTTCCAAAGCACCTATCAATGTCTATCAGTTACGTACGGACTCTAGGCACGTACTTTAGGAAGACTGCTTCATCACACATCTAGATGGCTGAAACTATACAGACATATCAGATGGACTGGATTTCACCCAAAACTTTTATCCTGTGCTGCGTAATGACTATACAAACATATCTTCAGGATTCTTCCATCTTCAAAGGAAACCAGAGGAAGCTACAAATGTAACAGTGGCCCTTTAAACTTACAGCAAAACTGGGCATTTCCTCAGGTCCTCGTGTTGCAACATAAGTGAGAAGTATTCAGAGGATTTCCAAAACTAAAACTTTCTTGGGTTCACATAGTTTGCATGCTGAAAGGTTACAAAGTGCTGCAGTATTTAATTACCCCCTTCAATCTATATAGTACATACATTGCAGGCTGTCCTGCATGTAACTAACACTAACAGTTCCTTATCTGTGTTCGCAAGGTATCTGGATGCCCACAATCAGGGTGCCAATCCCCTTCACAAATTTAATACAGCTTCTTTGGAATGATGTCTCTCCTCTGCCACCGCAGAGCACAGCCGACGACTGGAGCAAGAATAACGATCGATGCAGCAGTTGGGATTTTTGCAGAGTATGGAGCCAAGGAGAAGGCAGACAGCAGAGTTAAGAGCTGGCCAGTATGCTGAATTCATTTGAGCAGACTAACTTTTAATTTCTCCCACAATAGATCAAGGTCAGATGATTTAGACAAAGGCTGAACTTGGCCTATTTTTCACTAAATAATCCTGAGAGCTTGCACATCCCATCTACCAAGAGATTCTTTGCCTTTTCTTTCTTTTAATCAACCCCAGCTCATTCTTTTCATCCATCCAAGCATTTCTTCTGAGCTTTGACCAGAATTAAAAATTGTGTTCATCAGTTTTTGGAATGCTTTGCTGCCTCTTGACAACAGAAATGAGCACTGACTGATTTCATGCAGTTCACTAAGGCACTGCTGCCCTTGTTTCATGATTAGGACGTGTTTATGTATGTGCTATTCCTGTGCTAAACTCTGTGGGACGTCTCAGTAAAAACTTACCTCTGGTTCATTTTTGAACAAATGAGCAGATGAGGATCAAGGTAATGGGAAAATGCTAGGAGTTCTCATGCCTGGCGAAGTCACTCTCAAAGCCTATTTTTATACACGTGTAATGAGAGAATTGTTTCCTTCACACTCCTGCTTGTAAAATAAGCAGAAAAACATGTTTTCTCTACTCATTCTGCTGTGTCTGTTTGTTTTCCTAGACCAGGCATCCAATTTCTTACTTCTTTTCCCACTCCACAGTATTTTCTTAAAGGAATTACAATTTAAATATGTTTAATATTTGTTACATATACAATTGGGAATGAATCTTTACAACACTTACGGGGTACAACACAAAAAGGTTAGTGCTAGGTTTTCAATAGATGATCAAACAACTACTTCTTTCAGTTTTTTGCATTTTAAACAGTGAGATTACACTTTTCAGCAGATGTTGGGTCAAGACTGCCGCCTACACACCTCTGCAGCTTTCTTTAGCAGTCTGACAGGTCTCTTTGTGGAGTCTCGCACCCCCATTTTTCTCATTTATAAGAATGGGAGACGTGAAAATTGAGACTTAACTCGGTGGCCACATCTCAAAATGCGTGCCTAGAGAGACTCAGATTTCTATCTGGGAACCTAATTTCTCAAGACGAGGTTTAGCTGAGAACTGTGACTGCTCAGCCCTTCCAAAATTAGGCTCCTTCGAGGGCTCATTTCAGCAAAGCGCTTCAGCAAGTGCTTCACTTTAAATACAAATATTCTTAATGGCCTACACACGACTGAAATTAAATTCACTCCTAAATATCTGTCTTAGGTATAGCTCCCTAAATATGCATTTAGCCTAGGTTTAGTTAAAGAAACTAAAAAAAAGAAGAGGCCCACAGAAAATTTAAAGGAAATAAAACATCAATATGAGATCATTTTAAGTGCCCCCATTTCTTTTCTTATTGACACTACATAAGGATGGGAAGGCTAAGATGATAGGCATAACTGAAGAGCTACAGTGATGCATTAGGAGCATATACTGTACCATAGGTCTGCAAAGCAAGCATATAGCCCCTTCAGTGAGATCTGTGTGCGAAGCACCAGCGTGTGAGCAGAAGCAGAGCTCGCCGGTGACAAGGAAGCAGTAGGTGAGAAGACATTTGCTAAAAATACATACTGAGATTTTTAAAACTTCAAATTTTAAAATTTTTAAATGAATTGAAAAATATTAAGAAAATGCATACTTCTCATTACCTTTGCTGAACCCCTCCTATTAAAACAACAGATTAAAAAGAAATCAGGAACTATACATTTGCATATATTCACCAAGTCTGCTGACGGACCCCCTTTCACAATTAAAGAGACGTTACTAGGTAAACACGACACAAATATTTTCGTCTTTATTCAGTCCTCTGGAACAACAGGCAGGCATTTATTTATTTATCTTTACTTCAGCTAGAAGGACATTCCATTTATTTAGACTTTAATTAGCTCGTTGTTCTCACAAGCTGAAAGCCCTGCGGGTCCAGCAATCCTTGCGGGTCTCGGTGTTCCTTCCAGTTGGCTTGCCAATCGTGAGGCAGTCTGTCGTGCACACTGTTGCTCTCACAGCTGTGGACCCCATCAGGGATATTGCAGATGGGGAAAGGGGGTAAAAACAAACTCTAAGCAAGAGTATAATCTCTTCAACACACAGACCTTAATGCAATTAGCTGTTTTAATTTTAAGAGATGCTGAGGTGCTTGAAATGTCATCACTTTTACACAGATTTAAAGGGGTCCAGTTGCACAGGTTGCCAGCACATGGTCGTTTTTATGGCACACCTCCATAAAAGCGATGGGATAAAAAAATCAGGTCTTTGGTGTAAGGATTTCAGATCCTATTCGGGTTTATATAACAGATGGCCAGCACACCACACATCTCATTGATGTGAATGGAAACATTAGCGCTATAGAGTTTCATCCATGTCTCGCTGGGAGATTTAGCTAGCAACTGTTTTGTAAATAGTTTGTATCTCAGTGGAAATTGTGCTAAATCCATGAAAAAAAGGCAGAAAAAGAAATATTACTGGAATTTCTGTCTCCCCATACTCACCTTCGTCCTAAATTAATCTTAAAATTCCACTCCAATTACACAGCAGGAATTATTCTTGTGGACTACCAGTATCAGCAGTTATGAAAAGAAACTTAAACAAGTATGACTAGGAAGTTTGTTAATGCAATTCAGATTCCTGAATCTTAAACTCCAAACACTGCATTATATTTTCCAAACCTCTCGAAACCTTTATTAGCGCATATGGAGTCTACAAAGTCTCTCAACAATAGATTCCTTTGTATTTTCCTAACATGAAGGAAGCATCTGGATGAAATGTGAGTAACAGAAATGCACACAGGTGTAATGGTAAGTTTGGATCTCATGCAGAGTTGTTCTCTTTTAGAAATGGGCTTAATGAAGCGAAGATTAAAATTAGTAAAAGTGTAAATTCAGGAAGGAGGCTCAGGGTAAGGGAATTATTAAAGTCTTTAAATGATGCCTCCTAAGATTTTCTCTATTCCAAAAAATTCTACAGAATTTAAAAAAAAAAACCACATACAAAAAGCTATGTGTGACAGTAATACGTGGAAGATGAAGTTCAACACAGCAAGTATAAATAGCATTAAACCCCAAACTAAACAGTTAAGCAACGCCGCTCACCTCTTTTGGAGCCCATACTAGTGTTCAGTCTCATTATAAATAACCTGTGCAAGGTGGCCGTCATAAATTCCTGACATAGCCAATTCCTTAGCCTAAAGATCATCACGGTTAATGGTAAAATAAAGACAACAGTCCAGTGCAGGTATTAGCTTTGAAGGACTTTGATGGGCTCAGAAAATTCCTGTAATATGTAACAGCGTTAAGCAAGAAATAAGTGAGTCAATACAACAAAATGGTACATCTCCAGAGAACAAAAAATAAAACAGAGGACGCTGGTTTAAAACAGTAAAGTGATATATTTTGATGCAACTTTTAAGAAGACTTTATTATTATTATTATTATTATTATATTTAGACAGAAGCAAAGGGTTATAGTGAAACTCTCTCCCAACTTGATCCAGCAAAAAATGTTTTTGATTTTCTTTTGTTTAATCGCTTACATTTTTTTTGGCCCAGCCAGCTAAGACAGGGAAAAAAGTTTTCATGTAAACAGTACAGAGCTGGCAAAAAATTACTTCATGGAGAAACATCAGATCCACAATCTTCATGCCGAAAGAATGGAAGCCAATGGAATTCATTGTATAGAAAGAGAAATGATGCAATTGTATTCTTTTCAAATTTGGACACCGCACTAAACTGACACATCAGATCCAAATTTATTTAGAAACTGCTTCATCTGGAAAGGAATAATAAAAAATGTATGCAGACCTGCTACTTATCCGCAGTTCTACATCCTGCCCTGTCTTGTTACACACTTCACTTAAGAGAGGCCCTAGATAGGGAAATGATATTTTTCTGTTCATTTTTGCAATTCAGGATTTACACAGCTTGGAGAAGAGATTAAGTTCAAATGACACAAGCAATAATCCGGCGTGTGTCATTCAGGAACTTGTGTTGGTTTTCTTTGAGGGATAGAGGCACAAATGGGAGAGTTTGCAAGGAAACGGGGCGGACAGACTGCACTTAAATTTTCAAGCTGAAGCACTTTGTTTTATTAGGATATTCTTATTAAGCTGCAGCACTGACTGCTTATGCACTCATTTGATTTGTGTAACAAGGCAATTCTGAAAGACCAACATAGTTTCCTATATGGTATTTAACAGTAAACTTAAATCTAACCTCCGCTAGCTCCCAACAGCTGCTTCCATAGCTGAGCCATAACTCAGACTGTAGGCTCACTCAGCCTTTGGCATCCTCCAGAAAAGATTGATGATCTAAAAAAAATGTTATGTATCAGATTCATGGTATCGGAAGTTGACCTGTCATTACTGTATCCATACTGCCGTTAACATAAAAAGTTACATGTGCAGTAGTGCAATGTGAAGGCTTCCTTCTTCCTTTTCTAAAGTTACACACAGGTAAAATTTTCCACTCAACTACAGCATAAAAATTGAAAGCCCATCAAAGGGGGTTCTTATTTTTTCCACCTAATTAAGGGCACAGCACAATCACCACTTTTATTTTTTATCTATTTCAGTTGTATTTTAAAAGCTGTCCTAGTATTCTTAACTGTTACTTGGTAGTGAAAGAAACCTCAATTATTTTCTATCTTCTTTTCCTCATTTCTAGAGTGCTGTTTCCTTTCTATGGCTTTATGTCTTTTTTTAGGCAGACCTATTTACTAGCAACCAAGAGGGTTTCAAAACTTGAATTTTTATCAGGCCCACAGTTTCCTCTCGGAGAGTATCTGAACATCAGCTGAAGCATCAGACTGGCAGATGACATGTCAGAAATCGTAACATCTCTCTTCCCCTGCCCCCGCCAAACACAAAAAAAATAACACGGGGATATAGATACATATTTTTAAAGAGTGGAAAGATATATCAAGAAAACAAGGTACTTTTTTTAAAACACCGTGGGTATGTTTCAGCACTCTTAGCTTTTTATAGGCATATTTTCCTAATACTTGTCTTAAGAGGAGGCTGCTCTAGCTGAGCTGTCAGCAGAGCGCTGTACCTCACTTCGGATACACTCTACTTATTTCCCACTTCATACTTCAAATCTATCCCGTCGCGTCCACACAAACTTACCCGTAAGCAATTCGAGGCAGGTATATTTACTGTCTCCAAAAGACTTGTTAGAAATGAAATTCTTCCTTGAAGGATCTTTTACATCTACACACCAGAGCCCAGAGTTTATTATTTAAAAAAGCACTGAATGCATCTGCTATTTAAAGGAACCATTTAGGAGGCATGAATCCCATATGCTTATACTAAGTGAACTGTTAGATGGACAATGCTGATCCAGAATGAACAAGCCATACCAACTGCAAGTATTTTTTTAAAGCCTGTTAATCACATTTCCAAAATAAACTCACTGAACAGTGTGTATTTTTTAAATATATTTATTACACAGCTTACAATAATCTAGAGTAATGTTAAATCTAGCGAAACAACAAATTGCAACCAGGATGACATGGTCAAATATGAAACACAAGTACAACACAGTATGATGAAACAATGGCACAAAAATGAAGGTGATTTTCTTCAGCTGATTAAATGAAATAAAACATTCATCGGCATTTATTTTTGCAAGTTTTACATTTTTTTTTGTTGATAAATCAACAGCTTGCTTTTTGGTTTCCTGCGTCACATTAATACAAAAATGGTATATTTTAAAAAGCAAATATCCAAGCACTTTTCTTTAAAAAAAAATAATTGTATGCATAACTTTGTAAAATCTTAAACTTATGTTGTAAATGTGCCAATATTTACAATATCATAGTGCAACTAACAAAACGAAGAGGCCTTAGCACAAACATCGTTAGCTCCTCTTTCACTAGAGTCCAAATTCCAAAACACTGTATTGCAGGGCAAACCACAAACTAATTACCTCATATAACATCAGACAACAAGTACACGCTGAATACAGTACAGCTTTTTTCATACGTCACTGCTGAGGGTTAATTTAAGCAAATTTGAATATAATCAACATGCGCAAATACAGACACTAAAATGCATACGAATATGTACGTGTGCGCCGCGTGTGTTTGTAACCCTTCGCTAACGTGCGAGTACACAACACATGTATCTACATACCCATGGCCTTCCGCGGGGAGTTAGGGCGCTCAGCCGGTCTGAGATCAGGTGCAAGGTGAGAGAGGCAAACCGAAAGGCGTTACGACAGCAAGCACAGCTCAGAGCAGCCTCTGCTCTGCTCGGCAAGCCCTGCTTTCCGAACGGAGGGCTTTCCTGCGGGGCAGCACACCCATGTCCAAAGAGTGTGGCAACCACTTGCTCGCTTTGCTCCGCGTGTAAAGCTACCGCTGGCTGCGTGACATAAGGTTATTTTTCTATCGATCGCTCGTAATTACAAGATCTCATCCCATCAATAACAGATAAACTGAAAGCGAAGGTGAAATTAAGAACAATCTTGTATTTGGTTGTATACCGTTAACTGGATACAAGAAAAAGCACAGACAACATTAATCTAAGTATTTATCAAGTGACGAGGTTATTTAGCACCATAAAGATTTTCTGTTTGTTCACTTCTCTGCTGTTTCTGACAAAACAGTAAACTTGGGTTGATCAGAGAGGTTCTTTTCTGTTAATTCACTTTAATATTTAGAGTTTGAGGACATTTTTTGTAACATACTGCGCTATATAAAGTTCACATCGCAGTGTGAAGTATGAAACTGTAAAAGCAAACACTATTATTTAGTTTAATTGTTACGCCACACAATCTCAACCCAGGTGTTCCTCAAGGCTGTTTAACATTATGTATCTTTTCTTAAAGCCACAATATTAATGTCCCAGAACTTTTAATTTTACAGCCACATATGCCCTGTGAAAATGGCTTAAAGAGAAAAATAACTGAATATAAGGTGCTGTCGCCAAATCATTTTACAAATTGAAAAGTGATTTTCACATTGGATAATGAATGTTAAAGATTTTACTGATTTCAACAAAATCCTAATATTGCATGGCTTAACACACTGCAGAACAGTGCAGTTCCAGAGGAGACACAAGTCTGAACATGTCAAAATAATACCACTTCAAATTTAGGATTAATGTTTTGTCTGTGTATATATATTTGTGCATAAGGTCCTACCCTTCCCACCTTGGAGTTAATCGTGGTTTTGCCACTGATTTAAAACCGAGCAGAACTTAGCCCTCGTTTGTACATGAGGTCTCTTAAAATTGTACAGACTTCCTCGAGGGAGCTGCTCAGCACGTACAGGCTGGTGCAGCTCCACGGACTTTAACAGAGCTATAGCAAATCCCACCAGATGAACATCCTCCCATTAATACATTTTCCCCGCATATTTGTTTAAAGCCACAAATGTGACATAACTGTGCATGGGTTTGAAAGCCATTAATCTATGTGTGCGTGTGTAAATATAAACATACACATTCTGTGCTTCACATGTGAACTCTTTGTTGCATAAAAGAAGAAGAAAAGAGATTAAAAAAACCCCAAAAAGTTGCAGAAAGCATTAGGGAAATAATCATAAGTATTCATAAAGCTCAAAGGGAAGCAAAGCATTCACAATCTATACAAGACTCTTTAGCTACATCATAATCACCTTAGAGTAGGCACAAATAATGCAGCATACAGAGAACTAGAAGAGGTTCAAACACTATAAAGTTGCTTAAGCTATTCTGTTATTTAATGAAATCAATGAAATCTAGGAGCAAACTAAAACCTGTGCTGTTGCAAGCAGAACTACAGCATCAAGAAACACAATTTCAGTTTCAACCATAAACTGAAACCTTCTGGTCTTGCTCAAAAGAAACATTTCATTTCTGCTCGTGTATAATGGGAATTACATTCCACACAAAAGGGATCTCAAAGTCTATAAACAGTGTACCTTTTCAATCTCTAAGGGACTTTCATTCCTTAAATGAAATATTAATGATACATATTGCCCCTGAATAGCCCCTTAATACAAGTCATATGTTGAAATGATTAAATGTTATGGACTAGCATATTCTTTTAAACAGTCTTGATGGAGAACTCGCTATGATAACAATTACTGATATAAGGTCCATTTTTCTTTTCCACAGCTAAGCAAAGCCGTGGGATTCAGGTTTGCTGGCAATCTGTGCTCCCTGTGCAGAAGAAACATTCTTAATAAACTGCCTTAAGCAGCAGTAGCCTATATGGGAGAGGGGAGGAAAAATAAAATTCCTGCGATTTATTTTCTTGACAGGAAAAAACAATTTTCAAAATGTCATTAAGTATTTTTTTCAGGCTGGTGGAGTTGTCTGAATTTTTGGAAACTGATCCCCATGCACCTTTACATGATATGCATTTCTTGGGATTAAGTAATACATTTCACGAAGACATTCCCTCATAACAGGCAAAAATGCAAGTAACTTCACAGCTGCGCACTTTTTCAGTAGAACAGGACAGCCTTAGGATCGGGGTATGGGGGGCGACTGTTCCTATCCCTGGGAACAGTTTTAGATCTGAAGTCTGAAGCAGGAATGGCAAAATGTGCATTTCAAAAGGGAATGACCTAACTGCTTCAGCAAACCTGCCAGAGCAATGACTTTCTCTCCAGGTGATACTGGAACCAAGTATTGAAAACAGAGAAGGTAAGTTTTGTGTTCTGCTGCCCTTTTACTTCTTTTTGCAAATATCCTCCATAAAAAAAAAAACAAACAATATTGATACAGTGAAGCCATAACATCACATGCCAACATTGTTGAGTTGCTGAATTTTCTTATGGACAATTCAGTCTAAAGAAATTATTTCACTAGATTTAAAAGTTGGCATGTGGCAGCTCAACATTTTCTGCTATTAAGTAAATTTTCCTGATTTCAAAATATATTAAATGACCACTAAGTAGCTCAAAAATATAATCTCTATAGATTTTTGTCGAGGATCAGAATCACACTTATTTCTAATTCTTAAATCATTAGTTTTTGAGATACTGAAAGGAAAGCTATAAGACAGTAAAAATGTGTGATCACTACACTATGGGCTTAAATACAACAGAAAAATTTTAAAGCAATATGCAACATAGGATGGGAAATATTGTTATTACGTAAATTAAAGTAGTCGACTAAGATTCTCACAATAAAGCAGCAGAAAACAAATAAAATTAGTAGATATTTGTTAAGCAACTGGTTATAATGCATGACCTACTTTAACACTAAAGGAGTTTTGCATATTCATGCTGTACAAAATGACCACCTCTAGAAATTACGAAAACAGAGAAATTAGGTCAATAGGAGGATGATTTACAGTACCACCATTTCTGTAGCCTTTAATTTTAAAATGCATAAAATGTCTTATTACAGCAAATAAAAAATGATGTTCCTGTCCTTAACATAAGTGAAAATAATCACTAGTTTCTCAGGCAAAATGTGTTTTTCCAAAAGGTGTCATCATATGCGTGTCAGATGATGCTGCTAGCCAGCAGGGCCCCATATTTCCTCGTTTAGAAATCTGTCCATATTTACTTGCAACACACGGATGATCAGTATGAACAGCTCTTGCCAGGTAAAACATCGCTGTTGCCTGTGAACACCCTTCTGTTTACAGTCATCGGATGGTAATGCACGGAAGAGAACTTGAACACTGCTCTGAAAGCATTTACTTTTTGTCCAGTGACCACATCGGGTTTCTTCATTTTCTTTTCATTTAGATAAAAAGACTAAACTTAGAGTGTTCCAAATGTGCGTGTCGGGATCAGACAGCGTGGTGCAAGCAGTTTAATATGACAGGTTTTTTCTTTTCTGCATTTTACCTATTCATTGGTAAAAGCAAAGCATTCATTAACTGTTCATACCAAAATGAATAAAGATACCTATGTTAAAAACAGAACATATAATCAGTACCTTAGATGATAAAAAGAGTGCTATTCATAAATGTGCCCACTATGGATTTGTGCGTTATATTCACCTTATCCAATCTTTGTTCCTTAAAGTGTGCACAATGCCGTTTTGTATTTGATGGACACATTCAATGGCTCATTCATTACAAATTCTTGCATTCAAATGCAGTGGTAAAGCCAAAAATACCCCCACCCCCCCCGAATTAATTTGGCCCCATGTTTTTAATATTAAATATGCAAAACTCTTTTGTGCAATTCACTATTACTGTAAATTAGCAGCTAGTCTCTTTAAAAATGTTAAACCTTCACCAAATCACAAACCATAAACATTGTTCCATTTTCTCTTTTACACTGAGTCTCCTACTGAATCCATATCATCCGAGGAGAGTGGGCGATACAGGTCCTGTAAGATGAAGTGCAGTATAGATTTGTTTATTGTGTTGGATTTGTTGCACTGCAACTGTCTTATATTCTTTTTGTTACTGTGGACCAGAAGACATTGTTTAACATAAAATACACATACTCTATATCATCAGATTTTTGGCTTCATGTCATACAATTATCTTTTAATCAACAAATAGATGGTTAGTAAAGAAAGCTGGAGTTTCAATGTACAACATATTCTAAGAGGCAATTTTTTTTTTTTCTTGGATTCTTTCCTATTGAACACTTTTAAAACAATATTTGTCTGTTCTGGAGAGTGTCCTAATTGTTTGGAAACTTGGCAATCTGAATTTAGTCTTAAAGGGAATATATTTCCCTTTTTGCTGTTTTGCAAACAGCAGTAGGAAAGTAAGTGCTTACCTTATCTAAGGTAACCAAAACTTGCCACCAGCTGGTGATACAGCGTGGATCCACCAACATCTGAGCCCTCAGGCACCGAATATTGCCGTTACCTATACCGTACTGACAATGGTATCTCTTTTCCACAGTTTTTCTGTATCTGTGTGTATGTGCAAAAAGCCAGCAAGTAAAGTCCCCCCTGCCGTCACCGGCTCTTTCTGACGGTAGCCAAGCAACCAGCTCATGACAGCAGGGAGAGAGTCTGAGTGTACGGATCCACTTCGGTTTTTCAACACCCACTCCGAGCATCCTCTGCCGGATCAGATAATCCTCAAATGCCAGAGGTGTTAGGGGATGACACATTGCCCTCTCCAACCTACGCAGCGCAACAATCCTTGCCAAGATACACACTAGCACTGAACCAAAGAGGAAGTTCAGTGAGGAGAAGCGGTAGAGGACAGAGTACTATCTTTTTAAGGTGAATTAAGCATGACTGATGGTCTAGAGAGGCACTGAGTAGGCGCGTGCCCAGCACACCTCATAGGCAAGCTCCCATACTGTTTCTGGGGATCCTTTAACTATAAAAAGTATTTATGAAATTAAAAAACCCTACAAGACAAAATACAAGAACACATGAGAATGGGAAGGCTGATGGAGCCAGCTTTAGGCTTGACCTTGGTTTAGGGGGGTTTGGGGTTTTTTTTTAATCACAGGAAGATAACTGAGACAAAAAATAAACCAATCTAAAAGCTATACTATAAAACAAGGACTACCTAAAATGAATGCTTTACAAATTTCAAATTTACAAGGATCTCAATAATCTATGCATGTTTATGTTTTATTTGCAGGCATGATATAAAAAGGATTTAAGTCTCCTAAAGGGGTTTTTCATTCCCTAGAATGTTTATTCTGCATGTATTCTGCCAATGGGCATGTGTACATACAGTAGCAGACATGTTAGACTGGCAGAGTGAAAGTCATATCTTAAAAACATTTCTATTTTGTTGTGAACAATCTAGACAAAAGAAGAATTTTAAACAGACAAGACCATCTCATTCTGAATACTAACTACTTAGTTAATTATTAAAATGTCTTTTGAGCATATACAGTTTGGGAATTTCTAATACACAGTGCAGAAAAAAAATCTTTGGATTTGTTAGGGAGGGTAACACCCCAAACATTTGAATACTGTCTTCCAGATGACTGCTCACTCCTCTGAATATAAAAAATTTGCATTCAGAACTTACAAAGAAGATACTTGTGAGAACTGACTTAAATACATAGAGACTATCTGTGTTTATTTTAATAGCTCTATGGTTGTTTTAAAGCAAAATCGTGCACAAGATTTCAGGATCATATTCTCTGCTTTTTCATATACTTTTAAATACTTCAAACTTTTTTAAAGTTTTCCTTTCTGCAAGAATTTTCCTTGCCTATGATTAGCCAAAGAGCTGTATTTCTGAAAAAAATATGAGAATCTATTTATTATTTTGTGTAGATTAATAAAAAGGCAAAATTTGCTGAATGAATAAGACTTCTTGACCACATACAACTCAAAAGTCCTTATATATATAGAATTTAACTTCTTTGTCTGATTAGTCGAGAGGTACCTTAAATCTAATCTTTTATTATTCTATAGGTTGTAGTCTCTAGGGAAGTAGAAAAAACATTTAAAATATTGGCAAGCAACAGAAAATCAAGTATAAAGTATAGAATGTGCCCACCTTAACTGAAGTAATGACTCTGATTACAAGACAGTGGGAAAATCAGCTCATAAAGTATTATAAAGGCTAGTCAAATAAAATGTGCAGGGTGCTATTACGTATATTTATTGTTATGATTGCCATGTCACCTTGTCTGAGTCTGCATTGTTAACTGTACTCTGCTGTGGTAGGAACTAATCTGCGCGTGCAACACTGTAGCTCTCTACTTCAACTGCTATAAACCTGAATTTCAGATGTTTTAAATCCTCTGTGGAAATAACACAATTAAGTACAGAACAATTTAGAACCAAGCATCTTAATTTCCTATTTAAGAATAAATATAAAGACAGAATTAAACTACAAGAAAGCATAAATATAGTACACAGCCTGCAATTTAAAATACTCAGAAAATGGTAATTGGTTGATAAATAGCTTAGATAGCTGATAAATGGCTCCTAGTTCACTTTCAAATCCTTGTATTACACCCATGAAATTAATCTTTCAAATCTTACTTTCCTCAAATATAGATTGAATTTTGCCCAAGATTATAAAAATATAACTTTCACTGATTTCTGAATTTCTGGAAACAACTCAGTGACATGCATATGCAAGTGAGAAAGGATAAAACTTTATCTTTTTATGTTCTGGCTTTTGAGGATACAAAATTTTATCTGTAGGGTTACAAAAGCGCTGTTTTCATGAATATGTACCACAGCAGCATTGTGGGCTTTATTTACATCAATGGAAAGCCTTCCAACAAAGGCCAGAATTCATTTTTTTTAAAAAGGTGAGTGATGAAATGTCAGGAAGTAAGATGATTGATCCCTATTTTAAGTTGCCTAATGCAGTCCATAATTAGAAGGAATATTTTCTTTGGAAAAATCTACCATCTCTACTCTTTTTACAGGTCTTTACTATTCATAGGGAGAAATCCCTCTGTGGAAGTACCTTGCTGTTGTGCCTGAGTTCAAAAGCATGACATCCTCTCACCTGTACTTCCCAGGAAAATCCCTGGCAGCCTGCCCAGACCCCTCAGCGTTTTGATGTACCAAGGCTACCTCACAGCATCAGCTGAAGAGCCGATTGATTAGTTACATCAAAGGGAATCAGGCTACGCTAGAGTCAACGCTCCCTATCGCCTTCCAGACCCAGTACACACCACTGCCATCCCATGTACCTGACAGCACGAGAGAACGGGCACTCCTCTAACCGCTCAGAGAAAGGGGGAGAGAAAAAAAAGAATTACACAGCTGAGCTGGCATTCCCAGGACCCAGCATCTTATTTCACTTCTGAAGCTGTAGCTCCCTCAAACTCCACATAAAGAGAGAAACTCAGACCAGTCAGAAACCCACCCATCACCATCAACCCCAGACTGTGGCTCCAGCAGCCAATGCTCTTCTTTTTGAGCATGGGATGCCTCACCTCTCAACACTAGGAACAAGGGGGGCACTGAAATCGGCCTCCTCTTCTCTCTTGTAAGTCTATCACATGATACCAACACTTCAACAACCTCCTAGGCAATAAACCTTCTCCTTCAGCTGGCTTGTCAGCCCTATAGCTGAAGCCGCTGAAGACAAAGCAAAATGCCTTAGGTTCAAATTTGGTTTATGACAACATGGTACATAAAATAACCTGTCCTCTTAATAAAATTTAAATGGCAACATACAAAAGATGGTACTAAAGCAAAACAGAACACCATTTATACTGCTAACAAGAAAATTAAGATTAGTAAGCACTGTTTAATGGCTGTTCATAGAACTAATTTAGTCATTGTGATACACATTATAACCTTTAACGACACAATCATGTTTTTCTACTGAAATTCTAGCTCACTTGCTTCACAAGTTAAATATGAAAGGAGCTGAAATAAATTCTCAGAACAAGTGTAAAGTTTCCATCCCTGAACTTCTGAGCAGTTGATTTTGTAACCTAAATAATATTATTGCAATGCATTTTTACATGATTGCAATCTATTTTACATGAATGTATTCCATGTTTTGTCAGGTAAAAAAAAAAATCTGTCTAAAATAAAGCCAGACAAGCATGAAAGGTCCCATACCAAGGTCAAGGGGGCTGGATATGAATATCTGAGAAGAGAATTCAACTCTTATTAATATCTTATCTCTCCTGTAGTTTACTTCAATATTTATTTTCTGTACAGTTAGCAATGTGATTATGTTACCACTATGCAGCCCTTCGCATCCATAATACTGCCATTCAGTGATCCTGTTACGCTTCCACATAGGGAACCCGGATAAGAAGCAGCCCATTCACTCTCCTCTTCACATTTGAAAGTCAGAAACCGTGTGGCAAACACCCTTTGTATCTAATGGTGCTGACCACATGGTTCCCACCCATCCATCCACAAACGTTAACAGATAAACATTTCTTCACTGTGGGGACAGAAGCATCAGTGATGGGGAAGGAAGTTCAGGAAAGTTACCAATGAAAAGAGACAGCCTTACAGCAAATAAAAATCCACTGTATACTGACATCATCCATCTAAACAGACACCCTTACATCACCAACGTATAATTCAGTTGGAAGACTCTTTCTTCCTCCTTCAGTGACTTATTAGTGATTCATTAATAAACGTTGAGAGTAAGAGCAAACAGGTGTGGAAGACATTGCATTCAAGGAGATTTTTCAGCACCAGCTTACCCAACTGAAACTCGCATCTTTACTCTCTGTGTACCAGATGATGAAAACCATGACACTACCCTGAGGCTTCAAGCTACCACTCACTGGCTATCTCTATACTGCAAGACCACAGTCAGCTTCCATATCTATAAACAAGTCACGGCAGAAACCCAGAGCTGTATCCCAGCCTGAGGTAAGACTTGAGCACGCACAATCCCTCAGCTCCCTGGTATCTACCAGACATGAAGAAGGGTACACAGGTTAGAAGGGAGTCGTGTCATGCTACAGCTATTCCTGATCTGAATATCTGGAATCAGGTCTGCACCAGTGCCTGAAGTCAAACACTGCCAATTTTGTACATAATCCCCTTACTTTGGGAGGCACAAATTATGTCTTTATTTAAAAACTGAAAAGGCAGAAAAAGCATGTGTTCAAACTGTGTTTATAAACAAGTCTGAGATACAGAGTACTGCCTTAGGGAAGCTTTCATTGAGAACTGATCACAGTTTAGAAAATAGCAGAAGAGAAGATACATAGACATCTGTCCCATTGCTTTTCAACAGATACAATTAATTAAATCAGCATGTGGAGCCTTTTGGGTTGAACAAGTAATATTTTGTCAGAGGGTTACAGCAGTAACATAGGTACTCCCTCAATTCTGGATGCTTATGCACATTGTAGATTTCTCTATACATGATAACTAGTGGGAACCTACCGCTACTAACAACTCGGGTTCAGCAAAGTGACTGGCAAGTCTCGTGCCGCCTTGGTACTGTTAGTATCTTCACTGCACAAGGCTATGATATCACAGCTAATCCACAGCTAAATTCCACAGCGCATTCTTTCACCTTGCTTCAAAATCAAAACTGTTTGTAGGTTTTGTAAGTGACATAATGCCCATGGCAAATTAAGAACAAAAGAAAAAAAAAGTCTCTGACAACGTGAACATTTCCTTCCAGTTGCTAACTGTTTGGAAAAAGAAACTAAACCCAAAAAAAGTTTTGAAAAAAAAGGAGAAAGATACCCCTGTTTTTCCCCTCAAGGATAAACCAATTCCCAGCATACTTAGCATTTTGACAGACACAGAACAGTTGCATTCCACTTCAGAGTGTTGTACAAACACAACAAGGACCATAGCCAGGCTCTTCCACCCTACGACTCTACACGCAAGGAATCAGTGGGGAGAAGGCTATCGGATATGGCTATGCTGGATTCTCCCAAGCCATGCTCAGAAATCAGTTTCCTTATTTCCTTACCCTCTGTTTCCGTAGGCTTCCTGGGCTGGTGGGAGATGGGCTTGGAGACTTCCCAGAGCGGGGAGTAGAAAGCTGGCTACCAGGGGTTCCATTCACTAAAAGGAAAATAAATTGAAAAAAATAAATACAAGGCATTATTAAAAGAAAAGAAATAGTTAAATCTTTTCATTCTTTGTTGAACAGATCAATTTGCTTTTGCTTAACATTTTAAACATTAAATAAGGTAATTCACAAAAGAACTGTTTCCTCAGAGTTTTGGCTCATGAAGCCAATTTTTATACAGAGTGCAAGCAAATAATCAGCAAACCTGAAAAGACTGTTTAGTCAATGGCAGAGAACAGGATGATGTTTTCTTAAACTGTATTGTTCCTGTGCTTGAAAGTGAAGGGGAGCAAGGTGCTTTGTTAACCTTAACAGACACTTGCTATATGTAAACCTTTTCATTCCATTGAGTTATGGTTTGAAGTGCTACCCACCACAAATAAAAAGCAGTATTGCTTACAAGAACAAATCAGCTGCTTGCTGTTCCTCACTCATTCATTTGAAGAGATTTTTGCAATACTATCTGACCCAAACATCACCTCAGACTTAACCCAGAAGGACTTTCTGGAGGCAAATAAATGGAATGTAACACCTCAAGTCTGACTTACAGCAAACCATCACTTTCTCAAATAAGTAAGTTCCTTCAGATATGTTCAGTGCCTATCATTTTAGAAGCATCTTTTGCATGCACGTGACATTATCCATTAAATTAACAAAACAATACCAGCAGAGGACAGAATTCTGCTACAAAGCAATCACATAAGAGGCTATCAATAATGTTCACACTGAAGCACTCATAGAAACACTACAAAGCGTGTATCACATATATATGTAAATATTCTTAAACAAGAAACTGTTATTATATCACAATCCATATTTGTCAGCACCAGGAAAAACAGAATCGAAAATCAGATTCCCAGATTCTGAATTTTAGGAGAATATTTACATACCAGGATATCAACAAGGCATTTGACTTACCTTCTATGAGTTCTAACATGGACAAAATCTCACTGTTTAACCTGATAACAGCAAGCAGCAAAATTCCTGCTCTGTACTAAGCCAAGCTGTAGCCAAGCTGAGAAGCAATGGGATTAGTTAAGGATAGCTGGGGCTGCTCACAGAGTGAGCTGAATGCGATGCAGGATTCATAAGCAGAAGCCTTTTCTGCGTAAGGCTGACGTCTTCAGAGCAGCAGTGGGAGGTGCAGGTGCTGTCTTAGGGCTACATCAAAGGTGTCAATTAAGCATTATGCTGCTGCTTCACAACGCTGAGCCACCGCAACCCCCACTCGCTTTCCATGGAGCCCCAAAAGCCTAAGCAATTTCATATGCTGTGCACTGAATCATAATGAGGTGCCTTTGGGGGCAATATACCAAATGACTCATCCGAAAATCAAAATGACAATAACTCTTGTAAAACCTTGGCTGACTGGCAATCTAGCAAATGCTAATTACTTTGGATCATACAGTAGGCATTTTTAATAGATTCTTCTTACTTTTTACATAATGCATTGTTCTCACTGGCTAATACTGGGCCCGCATATTATAAGAAAGGAACATGTATACCTACCATACCACACACATCAATAAAACAAATTCTACTGCATGATAAATAATGATCGCTTAATAGTGCTTAGGTGCGATGAGTGATCAGACCTCAACATCACTTTGTGCAAGGCATTGTTTAAGGTAAAGGTGCAACGTGTTTGTATAACCATAGGAGCAAGATACACTAATTGGATTTAAATAGGCTGCTTTTATAGAAAACTATTCCGCTCATCTAGGCTTCCAATTCTCTTTGTACAGAGGACAATGGTTTGCACATATCAACACTGATTCAAAACATTGCACTAAGTGTGTGTGGGAGAGCACATGTATATGGACTCGTTCACTGAAGTTCATACAGCATTTAGAAAATACACCACATAGGTCTGGCCAATACTATGGTCTGTGATTAAAAGAAAACTTATTATCAATACTTCTGAAAACATTGAGGAAAAGACCAACAGGAGGACATTAAAAATGAGCTTTTTGGAATCTCAAACTTCTAAAGTTTTAAAGGGTTTCTTAAAAACAAACATGATATTATCTAGCAACTAATACTAAACTACTACTTTTCACATGAAGCTAGTCCTCAAGACTGCTCAGTAACAAGCCTAGTGCTCTGCCTTCTCTGTAAATCAAGCAGATCTTCTTAGGTCTTATTATGAGAAAATCTAAGATAACAGATACACTTTAATAAACCTTACAGCACTAGACACCGGTTCCTGTTCCTTATAGATTGAGTCCTTTCTCATAACTTTCAACAATAGTTTTTCTTAGAATTACTATTGCAATTATTCTGTCCTGAAGGCAGAGACTTGAGGCTACCAAGTGGAACCAGACAAATAGATGCCATGGTGTGTTTGACTCTTGATATATTTCCCACATGTACCATGTACCCACATGTGGGATGGGTATCTATTTGAGACAAAACCCCAAAGTATTATAAACCCTAAAAATTACTGACTTGCCACCACCAGAGTATCCAGAGCATTTAAGCTAAGCTCCAAAGCTCTCCCCAACAGCAATTTTTAAAAAGGAAAAGCACAATATTTGTGCTTGTGTTGGCCATCTGTAATATGTGAAATCAAGAGCACAATTAATAGATCAAAGCCTTCAGGAGATTTAAGTGGAGTTTGCTCGTCTTCTTACCCATATCCGAAATACAAAGGTGCTAAGAACCTAAAACACATACCAGGATTTTTGTGAGGATACCAGGACTTCCTATGGAGACTTGTTTAGGAAACTCTAGAGATGACAATTAGCACTGGGGATGAGATTCCTTTTACCAATCTTTAGGTACCTACAGTGTAGGCTCCTACATCTGAAGCAGTTTTCTAGACCTCATTTTAACCAAGTTGCTGTCGTAGCATGAGTTGTATCATCCCCAAGCAACCATCTAAAACAAACCTGATGAACAATGTACTAGGAGCATCCACTGCAGTGTAGACTTCTAAAGTTAGGCAAGACAAATCCAAACCCACGCACCCAGAGGTTTAGGATATGCTGGAGATGAAGTAAAATCATCAAAATTCTCCCCAACTACCAATTTTGGTGGATTTTGTTCCAAGCGCAGAACTCTATTTAATAAACTCCGATGTCTGAAGGTCATACAGAGTCTACATTAGAGTCAACCTAAACAGGAACTTGAGTGACGTGGGTTCTACTCCCAGCTCTCTATATGCTTGTGCACAACATCAGACAAGTCATGTCATCTCTACCATTTCTCTACTTAGGCTTTAAGTTTTGCCAGAATGAACTCTCTATGCACATTATGTTGTCTGTCTTCTGGGTGCTCTGCATACCTGGAGATATACAATTACTACTGATATTATTAATGCAGTGCTTAAGACAGACATCAAATGGTAATTCCTAATAATTCCCCAGTCCACTCCAGGGGCTCTCCTTTTTTATCTTCTTGTTTATGGCTTGCTGGCCATTCCACTTCTGACTCTAGTTCCTTAAAAGTCATTATATTGAATTTGGAAATCGAGTTGATATTAGGTGCTGTGTAGCAGGAAGAGATTGGACTGATTCTGACCCCCTTATTGAACTCCATTTACAATCACAACACCATTCTTACATATGCAGCTTATGATCAGATAACATGCCAACAAATATAGGAAGAGAATCTATAATATTTAATAATAATGCATTCCTGATGAGTACAGGAATATAGTTTAAACTGCCTTAAAATCAATTTCTGGGTGGAATGCATACTGGTTGGAAACTGCATTCCTGTCCAGTGTCTGCACTGCATTTCTCACTAACTGATAGAGCACATGTTCCTGCAGGGAACCCTGATGTAGATAAAGACATATGAAATTGGTAAATCACTATTGTGATTAATCATGTTATTGAGTGAGACGAGGTTTCTTGTCACTTTTTATTCATAAAATGGCAGGGGTCAGAGACTTCAGCTTAACACACAGCGCCCTCCCATCATCTCATGAAAAAGATTTATCCATTCAAAATTTCACAGGTGAAGTATGTATTAAAAAGCTAAAACAATAACAAAATTATTGTGGCTGCTCTGAGCAGATGTATACAACTGCTTAGCTGTGAACTCCTTTCCTTGCTCTCCTGTCTTGCTGAGGATGCATAGCAGGTCAAGAACCTGTCTTTGTATTTGTTTTTCCAGCACCTGGCACACACATGAATGTAGAAAACCCCGCAAAATAGAACACTAAAGCTGGATACCGTCATCTACTGAGATAAATAGAAAATAGGTTTTCATATGAAGATGTTTATAACCCAGTGAAAATGCTGTAAACAAAAAGTACTTTGATAGCATTCCAATAAACATGTTTTGATAGGGCATCTTTTTATTAAATAATAAAAAGTGAGAAAATCTGAATTAAAGTATCAAGTGCCAGTCTGAGAAACAGACAATGCCACTGCACTGTATTAAAATCATACTCTCCTATAAAACTGCCTGTTGATGTGTTAGCATCTTGTACTCTGTAAAAAATGTTGAGATGACTCTGTGTTTACAAAAGTGGTTTGCCAAACATAAAAGTGTGTGTGAAGAGGAAAGAGAAGACTAAGGGAAAGGAATGGTGCAGGCTTTTTTGCAGCCACAACTTATTCATGACTAGGACAGCCAAAACAAAAAAAATTATTTACAGAAGACATAACAGCATGTGTAGGTCGTATTCAGCAACTGTTAGCTAGAAAATGGTGATGTGAGATCACTACTTGACCTTGTCTCAATTACTCCTGTAGTTTCTCGCTGTCCTTTCCAAAACAACATTTTCGTCTCAAGATTATGTAGTTACAAATTAGGGAACAAACCATACCTTGCCTTCTTGTTCCTTCTGCTTTTGTATTCTACTTGTATACATCTCGTCATTTTTGTCTTCATTCCAAAAGACAGTTTGTCCAGAGCACCACATTAAGCAAGTGCCCTCATTATTGTTCCCCGGCAAAGACAAGGCTTTGTAGGTTCTACCTTAGCATGCAACTGGCTGAGAAAATTCCCAAATAACCAGTACTGCATTCATTTTAACTGGTGCTAAACCATCCTTTTCACATTCAATCTTTTCTAGAGTTTATGTCAAGAAGTTATGCAGACACAAGAAGAACATCTCCCTGCCAATGAAGACAAGGCTTGACAGACCCATACAGAGCTTTCACCTCATCAACAGATCAACAAAGGATCACCTTCAGCTCAGGTTTACATTCCTGTCCCAGCAGTCACCCATACCTGAGTCCCTGTAAGTCATTGGTACCCGTGGTAGCCACACAACGTAACCCAAGCAGTACAGAGCTCAGCAGGGACTGTAAACCCCCCACACGCTCAGCCCACACTGATCTCCATGGAGTGGTCACTATGATAGCACTTCTGCCTCAACCTGAAGTCAGCCATGTCCACACTATCAAGCAGAGAAGTGCTGCAGACACATATACATTGCAGACATGCCTGATATCTCAGAAGACAGGACCCTTCTTAAAAATAAAAATTCCTGGAATCCACAAGTACTTTTTTTTTTTGTAGTCTCAGAAAGTGGGTAAGTGCCTCTTGTTTTTTTTCTCTGCATTTCATCAGAGTACAGATGATATCTATGATCTTGGCTGTTAATTTCATGGAGTACCTAATTGAGAGAGCATCTACATGTACGTAAGATTTAATTAAAATCTCTCTTTTGGACTGTTTTGCCTAACTGGAAAGACTAGGATTCTCAAATCAGTCTGTGTGAATGGAGTACTAACTCCGAGGAAGTTTCTTCATTAGGTGTTTAACTTTTTAATCCTTTAAGAGGGTTAAACTATCCAATCTAACCAAATCTATTTTTCTTACTAACTCCTGATTTTTGTTACAGGCTATGGAATGATAAAACTTAATTTTTAATGATTAGTATCAAATACAAACACACACACACACACAAAAAAAAAATTAAAAGGAAGCCAGGATCAAAGTAAAAATCATCTGGAAATCCCTGGGTCTGTAGGATGACTCCATCACTCCCAGAGGCTTGTATTCCTTCCTTCAGGAAAGTTTCGCTTCAGCTTATTTATTACAAAATCTGTCAGCTGAGTACCAATAATGGTATGAATAAAAACATGTGACCCCACCAAAGACAATAAAATACATCATGTTCCTTTCTTTGGGATCCAAAAGACGTTCTTGAGTCAGGTGGCTGAAGAGGGGTTGTTTCTGGATAATGGCCTAGGGATAAACAATCAAACTAAATGAAAACATATCTTCTTGCGGAGGAACACATCTACTTCTTTTTTTCTAACTAGCTGAGAAAAGTTCGAGGATTTGCTCTAGAGAAGCCTTCAGTAAAATCCAAGTTCCATTATCCTAAAACACTTTTATCTTTAGGAAACATCTACACTTTTGATCAAGCTTTAGTGTGACATGTAGCTTCACAATTTCCAGGTGCAATTTTTTTAAAAACCACAGAGCCCTTGGCAACACGACCTACTCTATCGATTCTCCACATATGTTCCTTTTGTCATTCAGAATAGATACGTATCATCCCAGTTACTCTTGAAATAGACTCTTGTCACACTAAATAACTGAAACTCGTAAAGAACTTTTCTTAACACCAAACCTGAACTGCTGTTACAAAGAAGATTACTAGGATCTGAAATATTTTGGGTGATAGTTTGAGGGGAACAGGAGGAAGCTCATAGGGAAGAAAAAGTGAGAGGGAAATAAGTTTGAAGGAGGTGGTCAAACTGGAAAAAAAAAATGAAAAAAAATTTACTTTTGTTAAGAGCAAGTCCTGAAAATTAGAGTTGGGACTTGAGAGGCAAAACTAGAGTTCACGTGAATACAGTATCTTTGCTTAATTTAATGGACTGAGGGTACAATAATTCCAGCTGTCTCATGCTGCTCTTGATTTGATTAAAAATAACGATCGTGAAGAAGTAAGCGCTGCTTCTTTGAATCTGTTACCTCTTCACTTGCGCTGAGGCTGCCACCAATGGTGGTAATTGGTAGCTGGACAGAAGCCGACAGCTACTGAATAGCCGTCAGACATTCATAATTTTCAGTCACCAGCAATGGGCTGATACCGTGTCTCACTGAAATTCAGCATCTTTTTTATGATGTCCTTTCCCAAATAATATTTGATGCCAACAAAAAATCATCAAAGTGTTTTACAGGCTGTAAGAAGACATCAGGTAAATTAAATAGAGACAGGATTATCTATTGAACTTGGAACTAGACTCCAGCCCTGTGCCTGCCTGGGAGGTCACACTACCTTTCTCTGCTTCTCTTCTTTGCCTTGTTCCCTGCTTCTCTTCTCTATTTAGACTGAAAGCATTTTTAAGCAGACAATACCTCAAAAGCATTTGTAAAAAAACCAGAAAGCAATCTTCCTGCAGCGAGATTTCTGTCTTGTGGTACTATTTTGATGTACACTGTCAGATGTAAATAAAAAACCTGAACAAAACATATAAGAATGGAGAAGTCAGCCCTTACCAGAGACCTTCCTAGCTTGCATGTACTCTTTTAAGAAAAAAGTATTCTGTGTTTTTATATAAAAATAGGATGCATCTGCTCTCAGGAGCCAGGAAGGCTACCAGAAAAATATAAGCACATTAAGCATACGGTCTATTGAGAAAAAAAAAGGAAAAAACAAGGATGGAAGAAAGGTGACCACCACCTATGGAAAGGCATACTTTCCTCTTAAATATGCCAAGAAATGTTGTAAAAACAGATGCAGCTTTTTTGCTCACTGTAGACTGTACAGCTCAAGAAAGGGTGAGGAGTGTGTCTCCCACTCCCTGACAGACTGACACATGCTCCCTCAGTTAACCAGCGTACAGATTGGTACCTGTGTGGCACCGAGCACTAACGTAGCCTCTGGTATCGCTAAGACTCTGGTCTTTCTCTGCAACCCTGCAGCCTGCTTTCCACTCGCAGCTCCACCCTCACCCCATGCTGCCATGGCAGTGTGTCCAAGGGTCCGTGGGACAGCGTTTTCCCCCTGTTGCTCCCATGCTGTTACTCCCATGGCGGGGTACCTGCAAAGCCCATCAGTGCTGTTATGGCAGGTTCAGTATGGGACTTTCAGGCTCACCAGGGATACTGCCTTTACAGGCAATGGAAGGAGACAGGCATCTCGCAAGGGTGAAAGTTATCTAAGACCCTTGGGAATGTCACTAAGAGTCCTTTGCCCTCAGTACCAGATGAAACGATGAGGGAAATGGTTCTCTGGAGCAGTGGCTGGGGGGCTCATCAAGGAGAGGGGACTCAAGGTCTTTTGCCTGCTCCCTGCACACAGTCAGGGGCCACCATGGACAAGGTGAGACTGAAACAGAAAGCTCTACACATGAGGGGTGAAGGCCTTCAAGCAGAATTTTCTCTAAAAATCATTTGTTAACATTACTGAATTTATCTTCAAAGCATTGCTTTTGGTGAAATGGTATTGTTCCAAACTTACAGACATAAAACTGAGACATAGACATTAAAGAAAACCAACAAACCAACCAACCTCCCAAAATAACCCCTTTGATTTCTGTAAGCAACTTCAGAAGCTACTGGGATGAATTTGGGAATGTTCATCACTCCATACCACTATTTGCTCAGAACAAAGGACTCATGGACTTAATTGCATTTATAAACACTCAGTTCAAGCCAAAGTTTGGCTTAATTCATTTAGCACTTGCAATTCTGTGTCAAAGAAGGGAAACAGTTCTTGAGGATGGTATTTAAGTGCTTATACCAAAGCAGACTACATGTCCTAGCCTTATTTACACATCCATTTCTCTAACAATGGAGAAATGACCCAAAGACTGTATCTTCATTAACTTTAAAAATGATGAATCCTGATCAGCTATCCTGTGCTGGATAAGAAAAATAATGCTGAATAACTACGTGAAAGACTATACCATACTATACATGCATACAGGAGAGGGTTTATAATGTAATGATGCATACATTAAGGATAACTCAAGGATATCCCTTCATTTTAGAATTTTATCAGTTTTAATATCCAACTTTGAGATTTTTACATTCTTTTAACGTAGTCTTTGTCTATGCAACTTTCCTTTTTTGGCCCATGTAGTTATCCATGTCTATTATTTTGATACGGGCATGAATTGATGACCGAGACAGGCATCTGATTCTTTTGTGTAGCAGGAATGCACAGACTTTTCAAAGTGCAGCAAGAATCAAACAAGAGGAATCAGATTCTTTGTAATTAGCAACACGCTCTTCTCCATACAGATTGCTTTGCTTTTTCTCAAGGGTACGCTATCAATAATGCTTTCTGCCTGTCCTTTATTCCTACTTTTCTCAACTTTCTTTTTGATAAAACTCTTCACAAAATGATACATCTTTCTTTTTGGAATGTGTATGCCTTTGATCTGCACAAAGAATCTACTGTTTTTCTTGAGTATTTTTATGTTTATCCTTAATGAAAGAAAAATCCCTAACAGTAATTTAAAGATGAATTGAAAGCAGTTTAAAAGCACAGAATAAAAAATACATATATATATACACAATTAGCCGTAACACTATGACAACAAAAGCATAACTTCTAGTTATGTACTAGTCATTTAGGAAACTCTAATTCTGAGATGTTTAATGTAAACAACATGGAAAAAATTATCTGCTCGTACATGCACTAAATGGTAGCTTTTCTATTCTGCTGTTGTCACTGGTACATAATTCCAACAAATGGATAGGATTTTTAGGCCTACTGGATCGCAGAATACTGAAATTTGTGCATATTGTCTGCATTTCATGGGAGAACTTTGGGGTTTGTCTAACAATATCTAAGAGTTAGTGTTTCTTTTTTTTTTTTCCTGTTCTTTTTTAATGCAGCGTCTAATATCAAACTGCATATTTTAAAAATCTATTCATTGATTGGTTTTAGTTTTACATGATCTAAAAACAACTCTTGAGGGAAAGTGCCCACTTAGTGCAATATTGCTTCCTTTTATGACAGTAATGTTGATGTAAATACTCATGTGTGTAAGGTTAGAAATAGGCTTCCTGTAATATTCACACAATTTGACTTCACTATTTGCAGAAAGGAAACACAAGGGGCACAGACAGCCAGATCAAATCCATTGTCCCCCTAAAATTCACTTCTACAGAAACATTTTCAATTGTTTATCCTTTTTAAGCTGTAACAAGTTTAGAATAGAATAGAATAGAATAGAATAGAATAGAACAGAACAGAACAGAACAGAACAGAACTATTTCAGTTGGAAGGGACCTACAATGATGATCTAGTCTAACTGCCTGACCAATTCAGGCTGACCAAAAGTTAAAGCATGTTATTAAGGGCATTGTCCAAATGCCTCTTAAACACTGACAGCCTTGGGGCATCGACCACCTCTCTAAGAAGCCTGTTCCAGTGTTTGACCACCCTCTCAATAAAGAAATGTTTTCTAATGTCCAGTTTGAACCTTCCCTGATGCAGCTTTGAACCATTCCCATGGGTCCCGTTGCTGGATCCCAGGGAGAAGTGCTCAGGACTTCCCTCTCCACTTCCCCTCCTCAGGAAGCTGCAGAGAACAATGAGGTCGTCCCTCAGACTCCTTTACTCCAGATTAGACATACCCAAAGTCCTTAGCTGCTCCTCACAGCACATGCCTTCCAGCCCTGTCACCAGCTCTGTTGCCCTCCTCTGGACACATTGGAGTACCTGAACATCCTTCTTAAATTGTGGGGCCCCGCACTGCACACAGTACTCAAGGTGAGGTCACACCAACGCTGAGCACAGCGGGATAATCCCCTCTTTTGACCGTCTGGTAATGCTGTGTTTGATGCACCCCAGGATGGGGTTTGCCCTCTTGGCTGCCAGGGCACGCTGCTGACTCATGCTGAGCTGCTGTCGACCAGCACCCCAGATCCCTTTCTGCAGGGCTGCTCTCCAGCCACGCCTCTCCCAATTTGTACTTGTGCCTGGCATTACTCCATCCCAGGTGCAGAATCCAGCATTTGGACCTGTTAAATTTCATGCCACTGATGATTGCCCAATGCTCCAATCTATCTAGATCTCTCTGCAAGGCCTCCTGTCTGTTAAGACAGTCGACAGCACCTCCCAGTTTGGTATCATCAGCAAACTTGCTAATGGTGCCTTCAACTCGTGCAGATCATTGATAAATATATTGAACAGAACTGGCCCTAGAATTGAACCCTGAGTAGCACCACTGGTTATTGGTTGCCAGCCAGATGTAGCCCCATTCACTATAACACTTTGAGCTCTGCCCTTCAGCCAGCTTTTCACCCAGGCTCCTACTGGTTGACAACCTGTTCTGTCAGCATCCTATACATTCCTGCAGGGATTTGTCCAATGTCTTTCTCTAACAAAATCTTAATTAGAGTGTCCAAATTATTGTGTCAAATACGTAAGGACTTGGACCATCTTTTGACAAACTAGTATGTGCCTATTTCCTGTAAATTTATTGTTTTGACATAAGATATTTTTAAGATGGGTAAATCTGTCATTAGCACAGAACCATCCAAAATGGTTTGCATTTTTAATATTTCCACTACACTGTTTCTTTTCTTGTTATAAATGTAATGATATCTTAATTCTTATTGTGGCATAATGAAAACATTCCTTTTTTTTCACAAGCTGTAAAATAACCTCCTGATCTTGTGCAGTGATTGAACATGTAATGGCATTCTGCTCAGACCTTGTAAAACTGAACTGCAGGAAATTAAGATTTACTCACCTACACTTCTCCTGCATGTTTAAATAAAAACCTACTATTTCTCTCGGGACCAAAACCAGCAAGGTATTACATAGCTGACATGGCAAAAATGTTGTTAGTCCCATGGCAGAAACATTTGATATGCATAGCATAGAAATGAACATATACAGTTCAGTGTCCATTATCTGTACTCTCAAATTAATATTCATTAGGAAAAAACCAGGGTCCATAACACACACCAGGGTCTCCCTTGCTAAACTTTAATTTAATTCTGTTCCACCAAGCTACAAAGAAAGCTACTTAATATATGTTTAAGAAAGTGCTACTCTGGGCTTGTTCATTGTTTGATACTTCTTCCAATTATCTCTTTTCAGGTTTCTCTATTTCAGCTGTTCTTAGGTTGTGTAGGAGGCATAAAATCATAGAATGGTTTGGGTTGTAAGGGACCTTAAAGATCATCTAGTTCCAACCCCCTGCCATGGACAGGGAACACCCTCCACTAGACCAGGTTGCTCAAAGCCCCATCCAGCCTGGCCTTGAACACTTCCAGGGAGGGGGCATCCACAGCCTCTCTGGGCAACCTGTTCCAGTGCCTCACCACCCTCACAGTAAAGAATTTCTTTCTAACTTCTAATCTAAATCAACCCTCCTTCAGCTTGAACCCATTACCCCTTGTCCTATCACTCCATGCCCTTGTAAACAGTCCCTCTCCAGCTTTCCTGTAGGCCCCCTTTAAGTACTGGAAGGCTGCAATAAGGTCTCCCCGGAGCCTTCTCTTCTCCAGGCTGAACAATCCCAACTCTCTCAGCCTGTCTTCATAGGAGAGGTGCTCCAGCCCTCTGATCAGCTTCATGGCCCTCCTCTGGACTCACTCCCACAGCTCCATGTCTCTCCTGTACTGGGGCCCCCAGAGCTGGACGCAGTACTCCAGGTGGGGTCTCATGAGTCAAGGGGGGGAATCATCTTCCTTGATCTGCTGGCCATGCTTTTTTTTTATGCAGCCCGGGATAGGTTTGGCATTCTGGGCTGCTAGTGCACATTGCTGGGTTGAGCTTCTAATCAGCCAACACCTCCAAGTCCTTCTCCTCAGGGCTGCTCTCAATCCATTCTCCACCCAGCCTGCAGTTGTGCTTGGGATTGCCCCAACCCATGTGCAGGACCTTGCACTTGGCCTTGCTGAACTTCATGAGGTTCACGTAGGCCCACCTCTCCAGCCTGTCAAGGTCCCTCTGGATGGCATCCCTTGCCTCCAGTGTGTTGACCACACCACACAGCTTGGTGTTGTCAGTAAACTTGCTGAGAGTGCACTCGATCCCACTGTCCATGTTGCCAACAGCGCCAGTTCCCCTGAGGAACACAACTCATCACAGGTCTCCACTTGGATATCAAGCCGTTGACCACAACTCTTAGTGTAACCATCCAGACAATGCCTTATCCACTGAGTGGTCCATCCATCAAATCCATGTCTCTCCAATTTAGAGACAAGGATGTCGTGTGGGACAGTGTCAAATGCTTTGCACAAGTCCAAGTAGATGATGTCAGTTGCTCTTCCCTTATCCACCAACACACCTACAACCCTGTTTTAGAAGGCCACAAAATTTGTCAGGCATGATTTGCCCTTAGTGAAGCCATGTTGGCTGTCACCAGTCACATCCTTATTTTTCATCTGCCTGAGGATCTGCTTCATGATCTTGCCAGGCACAGAGGTGAGACTGACCAGCCTGTAGTTCCCCAGGTCTTCCTTTTTTCCCTTTTTAAAAATGGGGGTTATGTTTCCCCTTTTCCAGTCAGTGGGATCTTTCCCAGACTGCCATGACTTCTCAAATATGATGAATAGTGGCTTAGCAAGTTGATCCGCCAGTTCCCTCAGGACCCATGGATGCATCTCATCAGGTGCCATGGCCTTGTGCACACTAGGGTTCCTTAGATGGTCTCGAATCTGATCTTCTACAGTGGGTGGTTCTTCATTCTCCCAGTCCCTGCATTTGCCTTCCGTGACATTTTCCCTAGTCTTTCTTTTATCACTGACGTACCTATAGAAGCTTTTTGTGTTGCCCTTGATGTCCCTGGCCAGATTTAATTCTATCAGGGCTTTAGCTTTCCTAACCTGATTCCCGGCTGCTCGGACAGTTTCTCTGTATTCCTCCCAGGCTACCTACCCTTGCTTCCACCCTCTGTAGGCTTCCTTTTTGCATCTGAGTTTGTCCAGGAGTTACTTGTTCATCCATGCAGGCCTCCTGGCATTTCTGTCTGACTTCCTCTTTGTTGGGATACATCGCTCCTGAGCTTGGAGAAGGTGACCCTTGAATACTAACCAGCTTTCTTGGGTCCCTCTTCCCTTCCCCACGGCATTCTACCAAGCAGATCCCTGAAGAGGCCAAAGTCTGCTCTCCTGAAGTCCAGGGTAGTGACCTTGCTGTGCGCCCTCCTCACTGCCCTGAGGACCTTGAACTCCACCATTTCATGGTCACTGCAGCCAAGGCTGCCCTTGAGCTTCACATTCCCCACCAGCCCCTCTTTGCTGGTGAGTACAAGGTCCAGCATTGCGCCTCTCCTCATTGGCCCCTCTATCACTTGGAGAAGGAAGTTATCATCCACACATTCCAGGAACCTCCTGGATTGCTTATGCCCTGCTGCGTTGTCCCTCCAACAGGTATCGGTGTGGTTGAAGTCCCCATGAGGATCAGGGCTGGCGAACATGAGGCTGCTCCTATCTGTCTATAGAGGGCCTCATCCGCTCGGTCTTCCTGATTGGGTGGCCTGTAGCACATCCCCACTATAATGTCCCTGCCCTCCCTTTAATCCTGACCCAGAAGCTCTCGGTCAGCTCCTCACACATCCCCAGGTGGAGCTCCATGCACTCCAGCTGGTCACTGACATAGAAGGTGACACCCCCTCGTCGTCTCCCCTGCCTGTCCTTCCTACAGACCCTGTATCCTTCCATCCCAACGTTCCAGTCACAGGAGCCATCCCACCACGTCTCGTGATGCCAATGAGATCACAGCCCTGCAGGCATGTGCACATCTCTGACTCCTCTTGTTTATTCCCTGTGCTACATGCGTTTGCACAGAGGCATTTCAGTTGGGCCCTGATGAAGCTGACTGACTGGCTGGAGTGGCTGGAGTTCCTCTGTGCTGCCCTTCAGGTGCTCTCCTGCTGACCTGTGATCCTTCTCCTGGCTCTGGGCATCTATTGCTGGCACTGGCATCAAACTGGTAGGAGTGGGATGGGTTGAAGTTCCTCTCCTGCAGCAATTTTAGTTTAAAACCCTCTTCACCAGCTTGGCAAGCCTGTAACTGAAGATGCTCTGCCCCTTCTCTGACAGATGGACCCCATCAGCCCCCATTAGACCAGGTTTCTCAAAGTGAGTCCCATGGTCTAAGTAGTCGAACTCATGGCTGTGGCACCAGTCCTTTAACCATTTGTTGATTCACCAGATTCGACTGGCCCTTTCAAACCCCTTCCCTTCGATCAGGACGATTGATGAAAAAACTAGTGAGGCATGTTGCCTCCCAGCCCTGCTACACACACCTACACCTCTGTCTCTCATTATGTCTCTCCCACTTTCCTCCTTCCCTGAGATAAGTAAGCTTTTTTCCTCAGCTTAGTCGTCTTGTAAAAAATACGGTTCCAGCTGGCCCATGCCTCCCCCCTGAAACCAGCTAGGAGCACCTGGGCCATTCTGATCACCGCCTCCCCATAAAGACCTTACAGTGCTGGGTGCAGGTCCCGGTATGACGTTTGCTTCACTGCTGGAAGAAGACTTACAGCAAAAAGAGTGAGGTGGCTTTCAGACAGCTCTTAAGTTTGCCTCTTCCAAAATCCATATTCAGAAGCAATGCTGCAAATGCTGGATTGGGTCTACGCAGTTGGCCCACACCAAGTATTATTTGTACTTTCAGGCACCAATACTGGCAAATTATCTAATGCACTTTTTTGTTTATTTGTTTGTTTTGCTTGGGAAAAATCTGCAGGGGGGAACTAGTCATAGTCTATTTAGTGGGAGCAGCTGCAAAGGCAGCCAAAGCAAGGCCCTTCAGACAGAACTTTTTAAAGGTTTTTGCTGTGTCTTCTCCAGCCTATACCATTGGCTTGTTAGGTCAACTTTGTCTTACTTCTTCCTCAGCTATCTTTGTACCTCATATTCACATCTGTAATTGCATTCTTTCTCTGCCCCGCTCCCCCTTCCTCAGTATCCTCATTGCCTTTAACCTGTCCTTTCCTCACTGCTGCCTCTTAACTCCCTCAGAAAGAAAACAGAAAAAAAGACTTTGAAATCAACCTTTTGCAGATGCAAATCCTACGCTGCATAAACGGGACTACTTTCTGCATTGTGTTTATTCAGTTCCTAGTACATAGAATACCTCTTTTTGTCAGTCTTTAGGTACTGGCAGCAAAATCACACATGGAAAATAAAGTAAAATGAACCGAGCTAATGCCAGAGTATGATTTATAAAACACTGAAGAATTATTTTCTAGTGTGAAGACACTTCATCTCAGATGTAACTGAGAAAACAAGTGAATTTTTACTATCAACTGTTTCATACATACAATGTTTTTCCACAGAAATTTTAGGCACATTGCCAATTGTATCGAAACAGATTGGTTGCTGTTGTTAGGAAAGATTTCTTGCTTGCTTTACCTGAGCTGGTAGAAGCAGGAGACTTGCTGCGTCGGGATGGGCCCGGGCTCTTGGTGGTGCTCCTACGTGAAGTCGAAGCTATTTTGGTATAGGAAGTGGATTTCACCACCCGACATTCTAAAAGACAAAGAAACTGCATAAGTTAGCAATTAAGAAAGCCAGCAAGATTCTGTAACAGAAAGAGCACTGAAAAGCACAAACATTTAGCCCACGCTTGTTTTCATTCATCTTGAGGAGTTTTATAGGAAAATATAAAATCTGTATAAATGGCTCCATTAAAATCCAAGTACAGCATGTACCACATCCCAAAGAACTGCTGCAGTAATCCGGAGTTTTAGATACCATGGCTACTGCAGGTACTTAGGACAGCTTAATTTAACAGTGCTGAGACTACACATAAAATTTATTTGCATTTGAAGATTTCAGCACAAGTAATGCAGTGGGTTTTTTGTAAGCTATCCAAATGCAAAGTAAGCATTTTTGTCAACCTAGCCAATCTCCTCTAGAAGAACCGGAAGGCTGCTTTTATATATCAAAATGTTAAGATTCTGCAAGATGACGCAGGTGTCTGTCACTCATGAGAGGTTTGAAGAAAGTGAAGCAGGTTTGTTGCTCCTGCTTAATCCTCTGGTGAGCAACAGCCCACATTGTATAGCACACGCAATTCATCACAGGTTGAGGGAAATGGCACTACTTGCTCGTAAGAGACATCAGTAAAATCAATGAAGAGGCGAAATTACCCTCCCACTTGAGAACACTGCAAGATGTTCAGGTTAGAGTTTATATACACCCACACAGCTCTGTAGGCATTCTTGCATTACGCCTGCAAAATGGTTCTTGGCCTGAGGATGAAAGAACTTTGTGTGCAAAACACTGATGTCTTGTACTCATAATGGATACTAAATTAATCACCAGACATATTATACAGTCAGGCAGAAAAAAAGGATTTCCACTTCTTAGCTAATACACAATTAGAAGTCTGCAGCGATGTTTACACTGTCTTCACCTGACGATGTCAGTATACTTCACTTGTTTAAAAATACATCAATAAACATTTAGTTCTATATCAGACCTGTTCCCCATTTTCTTCTCATAGTTAAGGTTCCTCACCATAGGTTAAGAGAAATAAACAAGAATTTTTTCTCCCTAGTCAGAAAATACCATGTACAAGCCTGCACATTATTTAGTCTTCACAGATGATCAGTGGAGCCTGTAACATAGTTTAGACAGATTAGAGAACAAAGAAATAAAACTGTGCACAACTAATTAACTTAAACATATCCACCAGAGAATGATGTAATGAAGTGTATTTCTCTTGGCTGCCCTAACTGTTTGTCTTTCGTCAAGCTGTTGAAGGAAGCAAGAACTGATGCATTACTGAAGGAACATCCAGCACAGCTGAGAGCAGAGGAGACCAGAGAAATACCCTGGTTTTCCCAAAGAAGCTTTTCTTTCCAAATTCTCCCACCTTCCTAATGTCCAATAGCAGCTAATTTCTTTCTGTTGACATTTTATGTGACTCATTGATGACTGTTCTCATTTTACACCGAACGATGAGTTTACTCTGTTGTAAGAGGAAATTATCAACTGAAAACAGGAGGAATCAGATGAAAGCTTTCAATTAGATTCCACTAGGTAACTACAGCAGGAACCTTACATTGCTGTATTGGCATAAACTGCTGTTCCAGAAACTGTCTATACATGTCAAATGCAAACAGGTTCTTGATCTTTCTTGTAAACAAAGATTTTAAACTTTTTTGATAATATAGAACTAAGATGTAATCCCAGTGTGGGCCCCATTCACAGGAATCAGTCAGGAAGGGAACTGACTATTCTACTGGTCAATAAACAAAAAGACTAAAGTAGAATGACCCAGTCAAGCTAAAACAATTAGACTATAGTCATTTGCTTAGCAGAAAAACTTAAAAGTCCATGAAGAAAACATCTGGCTACTTTATGTAACATACTTTACTATGTAAAAAGCTTCCCTCTGTTTCCAGCATGTAAAGAGAACAATTATCTGCATCCCTCTCTTGCAATTCATGCTACACACTAAACCTTAACTCTCATCTTATTACAAGTATTAATACTCATTCAAGTTCTCTGAATACCTTTTAAGCACTCAGTGTGAGAATGAGGTTGGACATATGATTTTGCATTTGAATGTGCATTTCCTCTCGTAGTATTAGAAAGGACCAGGCAGAAAGTGGTACAAAAGGAAAGAAGAGGCAACTAAATGCACATCCAGGTTATCTTTCTATCCTTCTGATACAGTGCTGTCTAGGACAATATTCAAGATAGTCCTTATATAATTTGCACCCAACATGTTCAGAATTTAGAAGAAAATAATTATTACAGGGTTATTCTTCATCTGGGGTTTGTCTCACGTGAGCAAGGAAGGCGTGCATGAACCTAACTGCAAAGGCTGCCTGCATCTTGTCAACACCTTCCTTCTCTCTCAGCAAGAAGTGCTCCTGCTCACGTGCTACGGAGGGGTACTACCATTTGGGAAAGAGGGAGGCTGGCAGCTTGCTGCACCCATCAGGGTATTTGACCACCCCTCACTACTGACAGTCTCCTTAGAAAGGGTGATGTTAGTAGTGGTCTGCAAATTTTCCTGATGGGCTACATATAGACCATGACCTGTTATTTGAGTATTGAGTACTAGTGGCATATTATCCTATGAGGAAGCCACCTCTCACAGCTAGCTGAACCATAAATCTCTCACCACTGGAGCAGAAACACAGATGATTATATGTTCAAATAATAATTCAAGAAATGAACAATTATCACAGGATCATAGGCTAATCCAGGTTGGACATGAGAAGATCTCTAGTCCAATTTCCTGCTCAAAGCTAGATGTACCCTCACATTCACAGTCCTGGTCCACTTGGGGGTCACTTCAACCAACCTGAGGAACAACACAGCAGGGCATAAACAGACCAGGAGGATCCTGGAAAGCATCAGCAACAACTTCCTGATCCAAGTGGTAGAGAAACTAGAGAGGAGAGATGCTCTGCTCACACTCACAAAAAAGGGCAGGCTCATTGGGGATGTGAAGACTGAAGGCAGACCATGAGATAGTGGAGTTCAGGACTGTGAGAGGATGGAGCAGGCAAAAAGCAAGATCACAGTCCTGGACTTTAGGAGAGTAGATGGGACTCTTCAGGGATCTGCTCGGAAGACTCTCATTGGATAAGGCCCTGGAGGGAAGAGGGTCCCAAAAAAGCTGATTAACATTCAAGGATCACCTCCTCCAAGCTCCAGAACAGTCCATCTCACCAAGCAGGAAGTTGGGCAAAAATCCCAGGAGGTCTGCATGGATGAACAAGTTGCTCCTGGCAAAACTCAAACGTAAAAAGGAAGTATACAAAAGGTGGAAGCAAGGACAGGTAACCTGGAAGAAATATAAAGCAAGTTCGAGCATGCAGAGACACAGTTAGGAAAGCTAAAGCCCAGCTAGAAGTCAATCTGGTGAGAGATGTCAAGGGTAACAAGAAGTGCTTCTTTACATACATACGGAACAAAAGGAAGATTAGGGCAAATGCATATCCACTGCTGAATGAGGCAGGGGCCCCGGTGACACCTAACATGGAAAAGGCTGAAGTACTGAATGTCTTCTTTGTCTCAGTCTTTACTAGCAAGACTGACCTTCAGGAATCCCAGGTCCCAGAAGCAGAGGGAAAGCCTGGAGAAAGGAAGATCTAGTCTTGGTGGAAGAGGATCAGATTAGAGAATATTTAAGCAAAGTAGACATACATAGGTCCACAGAACCTGATAGGATGCAACCCCCAAGTGGGAGTTGGCTGATGTCATCACAAAGTCACTCTAAATAATCTTTGAATGATCAAGGTGGTTGGGATAGGTGCCTGAAGACCCAGCAAATCTCAGTCCTATCTTCAAAAAGGGCAGAAAGGAGTACCCAGGGAACTACAGACAGGTCAGCCTCACATCAATCCCTGGGAATGTGACAGAACAATGAATCCTGAAAATTATTTCAAGGCACATTAAGGACAAGAAAATAATCAGTAGTCAGCATGGCTTCACCAAAGGGAAGTCATGCTTGACCAACTTGATAACTTTCTGCAATGAAATGTCTGGCTTGGTAGAAAAGGGGAAGAGTAGTTGATATTGTCTACCTGGACTTCGGTGAGGCTTTCAATGCCATCTCCCACAAGATCCTCATAGACAAGTTGTTGATGTATGGGTTTGATGAGCAGATAGCAAGGTGGATGGAAAACTGGCTGAATGGCTGGGCTCAGAGGATGGTGATAGGTGGCATGAAGTCTAGTTGGAGGGTAGTAACTAGAAGTGTACCCCAGGGGGCAACACTGGGTCCAGTCCTGCTCAGCATCTTCATTAATGATCTGGATGATGGGGCACAGTGTACGCTCAGCAAGTTTGCACATGACATAAAACTGGGAGGAGTGGCTGATATACCAGAGGATGGTGCTGCCATCCAGAGGGACATTGACACGCTGGAGATATGGGCTGACAGGAACCTTATGAAATGCCACAAGGAGCAGTTTGAAGTCCTGCACCTGGGGAGAAACAACCCCAGGCACCAATATATGCCGGTGGTCACCCAGCTGGAAAGCAGCTTTGCAGAAAAGGACCTGCGGGTCCTGGTGGACAACAAGATGACCATGAGCTAGCAACACACTCTTGCTGCAAAGAAGGCAAATGGTATCCTGGACTGCTTTAGGAGTTTTGCCAGCAGGTCGAGGGAGGTGATCCTTCACTCTGCCTAGCACTGGTGAGGCCACATCTAGAGTGCTGTGTCCAATTCAGGGCTCCCCAGTACAAGAGAAACATGGACATACTGGGAAGAGTCCAACAAAGAGTCACAAAGATGATTACGGGACTGGAGCATCTCATATGAGGAAAAGCTGAGGGAGCCAGTACTGTTAAGCCTAAAGAAGAGAAGACTCAGGGGGAATCTTATCAATGTATATGAATACCTTAAAGGAAGGTGCAAAGAAGATAGAGCCAGGTTCTTTTCAGCAGTGTACAGTGACAGGACAAGAGGTGATGGGCATAAACTGAAACACAGGAGGTTCTGTCTGAACTTTTTTACTGTGAGGGTGACTGAGCACTAGAACAGGTTGCCCAGAGAGGCTGTGAAATCTCCATCCTTGGAGACATTCAAAAGCGATCTGAACGTGGTCCTGGGCAATCTGCTCTAGGTGGCCCTGCTTGAGCAGGGGACTTGGACCAGATGACCTCCTGAGGTCCCTTCCAACCTCAACTATTCTGAGATTCTGTGATTCTCAGGGCTTTGTCCAGTTGTTTCTGGAAAATGCCCAAGGATGGAAACTGCACAGCTTCCCTGGGCAAAGTCATTCCAGTGCCTGACTGCCATCACAGTGAAAATGTTTTCCTTTATATCCAGTCTGAACCTCTTGTTTCAATTGATACTTATCATCTCTCATTCTCCTACCATGCATCACTGTGAGGAGCCTGACTCCATCTCCTTGGTGGAGAAGAGATGCTGTCCCACTGGCACTGGGAGCTGCTGGTAGGTCATCTCTTTTTCCAGGCTGAACAAGCCCAGCTCCGTAGGCCTCTCCTCACAGGGCAAGTGCTCCAGCCCCCCACCATCACGATGGTCCTCCTCTAACTCCTCATCATAACTTAGTGATATCTTCCTTGAACTGGGGGATTTGAAACTGGACACAGTATTCCAGATGTGTCCTTGCATGTGCTGAGTAGAGGGGTCTAATCACTTCCCTGTCTCTATTGGCTCTACTCCTGTTTACACAGCCCTGGATGCCGATAGCATTTGCTGTCAGGGAACTCTCTTCTCTTTAGTCTGTGTCACAGAATTTTTCTCTCTTTCCTTATTTTACTATTTGTAGAAACACTTTTAAGCTCAGTTATGAACTTCATTGTCACAATTTTCTTTTTCCTCTCAAGAATAATTTGCAGGTTGTGAGGTTTTAAAAGTCGTAGTTCAAACAAACATATATTCTCTCTGCTCAAATACCACTGTGAACCCTAAGGTAAATTTTGTCAAGTGTCATGTTTCCTATGGGTTTACAAGTTTATTCATAAATGACATGGGCTACAGCACGGTCTGCAGAGAAGCATATGGGCAGGCCTTCAGTGCTGCACACATCAGGGTCAAGCAACTCATGCCTTCAAAGACTGCGGCAAAATACTAGCTAGAGAGTCTAAAACGATTTCCAGTCACAGGCAGAATGCAACCACGCTGCTTGTTGCAAATAGGTCTCAGCTCCTATGAACAGTTTATGTATGAAATTCTGTTGTCACATTTAGTTTGGAAAATTAAATTTTACTGCAGGCAAAGATCCCACTCAGTAACCACACAACCACTCCTTGTCTCCTCAAAGACATTATCATAATCTGCCTGTTGCTGTAGGAAAACTATGTATATAAAAACCTATGTAGATAAAGAGAAAAGAAAAACAAACCAAAAATGCTGTTTTTTTAAAACCATGTTTTCTACACAGAATCTATACTGGTAAGGAAATAAATACATGCCTTTTCCTCATCAGTATTATGATAACTATACAACAGGTCCTTGGTAAGTCATGAAACAGAAGAGCATTTTTTCCCCTGATTTTCTTTTAATGCCAAAACTGTATCAGAAATAGATCTGAACTCCTGACAGAAGAGAGTTATCCTGCCTCTCTCACTCATGTGGGCATGCTCAGCCAAGAAGAAACACCAGGTGTTTCTATAGTATGTTCAGTGAGGAAAGAAATGTATCACGAAGCACCAGTCCTTCCTCTCACCATCGACTGACTAAGATTAAAGGAACAAAATAATGATAGCCATGGTAACGTGAAGCAAAAGAAGGTCAACTGTAAGGTCTGATCACAGGCTTTATTGCTTTCCAGCTCAGAATACCAGATAAATAAGAATGTTTTTCCAGCCAAAACATCTTGCAATAAGATGTTCTATTGTATAACTACAGACAGAACTACAAAGTAGGAGAAGTACAGACTATTGGCAGCGAGACTAACAATGTAACACTGCAGTCCCTTTATAGCATGGAATATTACCACAGAGGTCTGAGGCATTTAATGGACATTAACAACAACAAGGGTGAGAAAAAAGAGGAAATATCCCAAGGCTATGATTTGACATCACTGAGACACCGTAGGGACAAGATAAGGAACGCGAAGTTCCTGAGATTGGACAGTAGCGTCAATGAGCAGTAGGAACTGGTACAAGAAGGAGGAACTCCAACATATTTACTTGCGAGCACTTGATTCTTCCAGTTATCAAACTTATAAAATGTAAGCATGAGGTAGTTAAGGGATGCTAACACGCAGAATCATAACGCCTCCAGTCTCCAGCTCTGTGATGTTCCATTTCCAAAATGTTTCATTAGCTTCTATGTTCATTAGATTTTACAATGGCAAGAAAGCAGCAGAGAGTAACTAATATGCAATAAATGTGTCATAAAATGAACAAATTTAACATGTTTCTAGAGAAGACTGTGAAAAGTTATCTAAATTACCAGGAGATCAAAAAGGCTTACTTGTCAGCTACTCAGAAGTTGACTGTATGGCCTTCCTGAGTTCTTTCTGGGCTAAAATATCACTCTCTGCTGTGTTGTGCTTTTTTTTTTTTTTTGAAGTCTGTGTGTAGGGGATAGATTTTTTTTTTTTTTTGGTATCCCTGCCAATCTGTTTCTCTAAGATGAAAACATTTAACTTGGTTTCAGCAACAGCTGTATCCTACAGATAAGCAAGGAGGGAGGATAAGGATGTCTGTGGTTGTTGGTAAGCCACTTTACTGTAAGCCTCAGGCTGGTACCTTTTACCACTGCTTAAAGACATTAGCTTCACTGGCAATGTCCACAGGCCAATCAGTAGATCATTACCCCAAATGCAGTACTGATTTTAGTTTTTAATGTTAAGAGTAATTTGTTCCATGTTGCTAATTCTTAATGCAGCTAATAAGATTTTACTTTTCAGTTGCATTCATGCCTTCAATTAAAACCAGTAATCTTCTGTTTGCAGAACTAAGTTTCACTCTCTTCAGCAAAAGGGAAATGGTACCATCCTGTCTAGTGGCACTGAGATAGACTGCAATTCACCCAACCCTTCTGATGAATCAGTGGCAGCTCTGACTTGTAATTACAACATGTTCAAAAGGGAACTATCATACAGTTTTCAGAAATGAAAGGGATATAGGGCATTTCACAGAGGTTTAAGTAATTTCAAATCTTCTATCGTCATGGTTGTGCCTACTTCAATTTCGTTCTGTGTGTCTTCCTGTTCAATGTGTTCCTGATGCAGATGGACAGTGATATATGCGCAGAATACAAAATCCTAAAGTTTTATCCTATGCACTAAGCTATCTGTTACTGTAAATGCATGGGTTTTTGAGATATCTTATCTTCTGATTTGATTTCTTACCAGTAACCAGTCCTCTACTCATGATAAAAATAAGGAATACCGTCTATTTCAACTGTGTGCTGAACATTTGTGGTAGCAAAGACCTAAATCTCTTCTTTTTTTCTTTTTTTTTTTTTTTCTGCCAAGAAACATGCTTTGACTGGGGTATAAAATATAGAAAAAGCTATTTTTTCTTTCACATGAAAAATCATTCTCCAATTCTGAAACAAGGATAAGTATTCAGTGATAAGGCAAAAGCTACATACAATAAAATACAAACAATTAAAGCCATCTATGCCTTACTGCAAATCAATAAAACAGAGAATCTTGCAACGTCTTAGGAGCCCAAACAGCTTCACCCAACCTAAGAATGCTTTCAGATGTATGTACTACTCCAAAAATGCCTTGCAAGTTAGAAATAAGGAAGATATTTGTGAATTCATGTATTATCACTAATATCTCATTCTGCTCTAATGTGCAACTGTCGAAGTTCTTATTTATTCCTAAATTCAGTGAAGTCACCCAGAAAGTTTTTCTATAAAGGTAAATAGATTTTGTGCATAATCAAAATGTTGCTTCAAGTATTTCCTACTTTATCTTCAAACATGCTCCTGTCTACATAACTTAAAGACACTGTTGGCAGGATTGAACTCATCTAGTACTAGATAGCTAAAAATATGATGCATATGTATGAACTATTCACCCCATGGTCCTTCTACAGTCAATGGAACATGTTCATTTCCGTGACCTATCTTAGGAACCTGTAAAGAGAAGATGAATCTTACTCATGAATGACCAGATATAAATTATAGATTTTTGAGTAATGGTGAACATACTCTAATTGGAAGCAGTATCTTTGGAAAGGGATGAGCTCTTTTACTCAATACAAACAATAACACATGTTTTTCTGTATTTCATGATCTTACTGTATATGAGTAGATTTTATTTTCTTGCCTTCTCCAAGTGCTAACCTTTTTGTCAGAGTCATTTCACACAAACCTCCATGTTAATATTCTGGCTATACAAACACTAATTTTACTTTTAAATAGAAAAGGAATCTGCTATCCTGAAAAATTCTACCCAACAGCAGTGATAATAAGGAGTTAAAAAACATTTTTCATCGCTGCAACAGCTTCTCTGACAAGGTATAATACCTAATTAATTTCCAACTCCGCATTTGTAGGCAGCTAAAATTAGACAACTTATTCAACACCTGCTTGCCTAAATGAATCTGAAATATTTCCTACTGAATCCATGTGAATGAATTTGTGTGTGTAAAATATTAATTTCTGAAACTGAAATTGCATTATCAGAAATTATTTTTAAGAAACTTGAAGACCAAGTTGAAATAGGAATTTTATTTGTCATTAGCTAAAACACATTGCTCGCACACATGTAATCTTTAACATGTTATGTCTTGTGTGCCTTGCCACATACTCCACTTCCAGAAATTTTAATTATCACTGTTTGCTTAATATACTTCACCCAAGCTGTTCCAATGCTGATATAACTGTTCATTTGTTTGCCCCTATATTCAGAACCCTCCCCCTACTTCTGCAAGTTTACCACACTAGCTGCACTGACCAAAATATTGGAAAGTTACTTTTAACTGGAAATGCTTAAGGTGACACAACTGATTACAACTGCAATCAACTGTATTATTTTTATTTGTGGCCTCAGAATTATTATTTATGAAACAAAGAAATGTGTCCTGCCTTTGCATATAGATTTCTTTTTCTTTCTATGGCAAAAGCTTGTTTACTGTGCTTATACTCTAACAGCAAATATCCCTTAAATACCCCTAGTGAAGTCAGGGGAAAAATTCATCACTGAAGTGCCTTACTTCATCTGCATAATTTGGATAACATTTTTCTTGGCATTGTTTTATTCATGCAATTGGAGATAAAACAAGAGGATGTACAAATTCATTAGTTCTTAACTTTCCTGTTCAGCAAGATCAATGGCTTGCTTTCCTGTTCAGCACAAAGAGGTAATATTTGTCATATTACCTATTAAAAATCATCTTGTTCTTTACTTTGAGAATAAACAGACCTCCTATCCAATCCATATGGTAAATATTAACATCATCCTAAGCATCAAGTACACAGGCATTCCATCATATTTTTTTTTAATTCCAGCCTAAGAGAAGTGATAATGTTGCAGTCCAACAAATTCTGAGGTTTTAGTACTACCACTTGCTGTCTGAAGAGTATCACTTGTTTTCAACCGTCTTCCATTTCAAATGACTCTTTTGGAAGTTTACAAGCTCAAGTCCTTTCCACAGTTAGAAAAGTAAAAAGTCCCCAGTTGCAGAACATTGGCTTCAAATGGAAAGCATCAGCTAAAGGTATTACTGAGAAACATCCATTCAAAACAGTTAACTTTTAACACATTTTAACCAGGTCTCCTGAAGTTACAGATTTTCCCATGTAACTGATTTATGGTGAGGGAGAAAATATGTATTTAAACTGAATGTCCTATTTATTTCTGCTTTGATGCTTTTTCTGAAGTAAATCTGCATATTTACAATGCACTTATCAGTCTAACAACTTTATTGCGCAGTATAAAGTTTTAAAAGCCTTTTTTTTCTTCAAAGAAACAAAATACACTATACTGGGATAAAGATTATAGTCACAACGTATAAGTACAAACCAAATTCCCATGGCACTTACACAGCTAATTAGTTAGATTAGCAAGGAGTGATGCACAAAAAAGGATATACAAATACAAACTATCCATTAAAAAACAGATGAATATGAGAAGTCAACTGTTTAATTTTTTGTTTGTTTGTTTCAATTTTCATTAAAAAGACTAACTGCAACTTTAGCAATAGTGTGATTAGAAGACAAGATGCACTAAGAAGAGAACAGGTGAGAAAGAGTCCTTATATAACATTTTCAAATTAGCCAGATGTGAAGAATATTTAGGGACACACCTGAGACAATCTCAGATACTATTTTTTGAGAATTGCAACGAACAAGTAAAGTTCCAAGAGACCAGAAAAAGTCAAAGCAAGTGCCGATCTTTAAAACTGGGACAAATCAGAAAACTGGGAGTTCCAGAATAGTCAGCCTAACTTGAGATTATGGAAAAAAGTATCCAAAGGAAGGGTATACAGCAGACAGAGTCAGGCTCCTTTCCTTTTGGTTGTTGCAAGACAAAAGGGCACAAAGCGAAACAGAGGAGGTTCCCCCTGAACATCAGGAAACACTTTTCAACTCTGAGGCTGACCCAGCACTGGTACAGGTTGCCCAGGGAGGTGGTGGAGTGTCCAGCCTTGGGCATATTCAAAAGCCATCTAGACATGATCCTGGGCTCCTGGTGACCCTGCTTGAGCAGAGGGGTTGGACCAGATGACCTCCAGAGGTCCCTTCCAGCCTTAACTATTATGAGAATCAGTGACAATACAAAATAATAAAGGAAACATGCTATTTGAGGCATAGAAGATATCAAAATTATCTATAATAGTCTTACTAGTTTTGTCAAGAGCAAACTGTGTCAAAGTAGCCTTCCTATAGCAGAATAACAGGCGGGCACAGTAGAGATGATCAACCGTTCTAATGGGGATTTTGAAACCCAAGCCACAACTTAGGGAAATACCATCTACAGAAACTGCTTCTAAGGTGGGTATTGGAAAACCAAACCAGAGTAATTACCAATGGTTTACTGTCAAACTAGGAGAGAATGAGCGGAGGAGCTTGCCAGGGCTTTGTTTCTGAGCCTGGTACTAGTCAATATTTTTATTAATAAGATAAATATGCATTTTAAATCTGGAGGTGACACTGGCATAGATAAAGCTGTGAGCATTGTAGAAGAACATAAATGGTATTTGGAAGAATCCTAAAGACTGGAGAAATTATCAGAAAAAACAGATAGAACTCCACAAGTCCAAAGTACTATAACCAGGAAGGAATAAGCAACAGAAAAAGGTAGAAGCCAATTCACTACAAGAATCGGTTGCATAAATGCTAAACAGAAATTCTGCAAAGGGGGACATAAGTTTTGCAGTGGGTCTGCATCTGAAACAAACAACTGCAGCAAAAGGATTCATCGTCCTGCTGGTATGAACAGGAGCCCTCTGTGGAGGACACCCAACTTATTTCGTTCTCCTCAGGGTGACTGCAGTGTTAGCTAACACAACAAGTCCAGTTTCGTGTTTCCCATTTAGAAACAAGGCTTTCAGCTTCAGAGGGTTGAGAGAACACCAAGAAAGATCACAACTCTGGGAAACTTGACCAGTGAAGGATAACTAATATAAATGGGATCTTTAGTTCAGAAAAGAAGTGATGAGACAAAAATAGCAGCCTTCAACACTTAATAGACTGCCAAAAAGAAGAAAAAATAAATTCCTACTATTAGTTGTATCACAAGTAGGACAAAGAAGAGTGATCTTAAGTTTCTAAAAGGTAGATTAATTCAGACATGAGTTAATTTGACATTCAGATGTGTTTTTAACCGCGAGGATAAGGAAGTGCTGGAATATATCATGTGGAGGACTTGTTGAATTTCTCTAACTACTACTTCACACAGACAGATTAGCCAGAAACCTGTAAAGTCAATGCCGGTACAGCAGGTCCTCCCTTGGCCCCTCTCAGATCCCTTCTATGATTCTTTTGATTAAGTCTCCCTAGTATGACTCAGAGAAGGTATTCAAAAGTTTTTCACTGTCAGCACTTCTGTCTGGATTTAGCTGAAAGATAAGTAAAAGGAAGAGAGGCACTCTAATGTAAAACTCACTGAAAGTCCAAGAACATTTTAGCAAAGGAAAAGTGCTTGCTTAATGGGTGAATTAAAATTGTTATCATTGAGATATAAATCTTTTATTTGTCTTCAAAAGCCAGACTGATTAGCTTTAAGAATTCAGGGCATTAGCAGAATTGGTATCTCCCCAAAAATGCAGACTTTCTCCTTCACAGACAATTCAGAATCTTTTTGGCTAATAGTCTCTTGTACCACTAAGATGTATGTACATTCCTTCCAAACCAACTATATGATGGAACTTAATACTGAGAGAAGACACTTCTTACCAACTTTATGGATTACCTTCTTTTTTACTCTCATTGGGCAGATCTAAACTGATTTTGTGATACTAGAGTTGCTTGAGGAGGCATGGCTCTATCTACATCTTCCACAACTCAATCTGCTCTAGAAACACATCTTTCATTCTTAAGCTCATATATAGGCATGTCCAGATGAAGAGAGAGAGAGAGAGAGAGAGAGAGAGAAAGAAAGGAAGGAAGGAAGGAAGGAAGGAAGGAAGGAACAGAAACTCACACATGCTAGTCCAGTTCAAGAAAAGCTGTCATAAAAAAAAAAAACAGGTTAGCCCACACCACCGTCTGAAGCAGTCTGAATTGTAAACATTTGAAGCAAGGATCACAGCATAATATGCAGCTGATGCTTAAATAATAATCAACAAGCAGTGGGTAGGCAAAGGGGGACAGGAGGAGTGCCAACTATGCATCGATAAGACTATATTTATACACATTCAGTTAGGTTATTGTTGGAAGCAATGCTTTACATTCTACCTTATAAAATTAATGATATCATTTATGAGAGTATCTAACACTTCAGTGGACTGTTGCTTTTAGAGTCTTTTTTGTAATTTTTTTTCACTACTGAGTTGCACAAACTTAGCTCATTTTAGACAAATCCAGTTTGAACTGATCTCCTTCCATGAAATGAAAGCCATTACTATGATTGACAAAGTATGCCAAGCCTAACAATGCAGCAGACAAGAATGTTTAGTAGGAGTGTATCATTTTTTAAATTCTTTGACAGATGTAATTTTTTGTTCTGCAAGGTGGTGTCCAAGAAACATCTCTAGCCCTGTGTCTCCTCCATTAATTTTAAAGAAATTCAAATGTGGAACCATATCCATTGCTAATTTTTTTAAATAAAAATGAAATTCTGCTAAGTGTTTGAAGAGGGCTGTCATATGGGTTGACAAAACACCAGGCTGCTTTTGAGTTGAAGTCATGTAGCAACTATGAAAGATGAAAAAATAATTAATTTAACAAGTTCTACCATATTATTCTTTGTGAGTCATCCACAATTTTGTCAGATATGCTCTTTATTTAAAATCTTACTTCTCTAAAATATGCATTTAGAAGTTTGGGATTATTCAATATTTAAAAGTAAGAGTATTGCTAGTATTGGAAGGGATGCAACACTCAGAAGCTGTTTCTGAACAGATAAGGAATCACTATCAGTAAAGACCTGATGCAAAGCCAAAGTTTACTAACGTATTTTCTATAAATATTCTCCAAAGGACACCTAATTTCCTGTGAAAATTCATTCCAATATACTTTTTTTTTACAAGAATATTTTCAAAAAACAAATACTAAGAATTCCACAAGCAGCTGAACTCAAGAGTTAACTTAAAAGTTTATTCACAGGACATACACCTATTTTCCCCTAGACATTCTAAGAGAAAATGTGACTTCTTTCTCACAAACTTAAGCACACCTACAGCAATGTTGTTCAATGTCACAAAATACTGAATTAGGCAACAATACTGATGATAAAAAACAGTCCCTAGAATTCTTAATTTCCATTCTACCAGTATCTGGAACCCAAGAAGTTCTTCAAGAACATCATAAGTGCACTTTGTAACTGAAATGTAGAAATACTGAAGACAAAATATCCTTGCCTTAACTTTCCAATTTGCTTCTAACCTCCCCGTGGTTTTGTCAGTGTCAGTCCCAGCTTCCCATATGTCTGTTCCTCCCACAAAAAAGCCCCTGCACTTTCTCTGACACCAACTCCTATGAATAGAAAGCTCTCCCTGAGGCGACCTGCACAACGCAGCTTCCCCCTCTGTATGATCCCCCGATGATTTTATAGTTTAAATATTGCAATCGGGATGATGTAACACAATGCAAAACAAACAGATGGGCAAGAGATGTAAAGCGTGGCCAGGCCTAAACTGGAAAACATCACTGCCAGAAATGTTGTTGGGCTTGCAGCTGCTGACATTGCTCCTGGGATGCGTGCACGCTGAAGCTTTGCTGGCAGCTGCGTTGCTGGCTGAGGTTTGCGGCATGTGGTTCTATTTAGGTGCCACAAGCTGGGCTTTGTTTGCTTACTCCACATTTACATGTGCCTGCATGCAAACCTGTGGAGATAAAAGGTAATTCCGGATGCCAAAACTCTGTTGTGTAAATCAGGCGTTGTTTTCCTATGCTGAAAGAACGCTATGAGCAAATGGGAGTTTTTAATGAGGTATGTTTACTTTGTGACTGCAATGTAGAGATCTGGAAGTACCATCCTGGATTTAACTTGAGTACTGGTAGCAACCTAGCTACATGAAAATGGCGCTGGGAAAGGTAAATTAGCATATGTTAACTTCTGTGCTGCTGCAACAGACTGCTTGACTGTGTGAGAGGGTTTATTTAAATCTCACTTGGGCATCTCTAGTATTAAACAGTAATTCTGTGATGGTACTGAAGAAAAACTAATCAGTCCCAGTCCAATTTCTTTCCTAATTATTATATTCCATGCTATCTTCATGTGACAGAAGGTGCAATTCATCAATCATATAAAAGCAGAGTACCAGAGACGTTGCTTTAAGGAAAAGTAATTCTAACAATAAAGAAACATTGGAAAAAAGATACAAGTATTAAAAAGATAAATCGGTGCAAATGCAATGATAAATCACAAGAGAACATGGTAAAACAAGCCCTCAAGTTCTTGGATTGTCCCGTCACCTTATAGATTGCAACTGCACAATGGTGTTTCTGCAGCAGTTACAGTCTAAAGCCAGGGGCAAGGACCGCTTGATGGACTGAGATATACATCCTAATGACCAACTGAATTAGCTTCTGAAAGCTATACATCCTAAATCAACTGAAACTGAAGAGCAGTAGCATTCCAGCTCCCTGAACTGTTTCAAACAAGCAGCACCTTTTAAAGTAGCCAGCCTGATGCTTAAATTGTCTTCCTGCTCAGAGAGGAGCTCCTTCCCCTAGTATTCACGTCTGATGAAACCAAATGACAGCTTTCTCGTAACATATAAGCTAGATATTCTGTGGCCCTCTCATGGCTGAGAGGAATACAGTGCAAACACTACGGTATGAAATTAACTTTCTAGAGTCAGAAATTAAGTCTTATAAACTTGAGATATTTATAGGTATAAAAGTAATAGATACAGATATCAAAGTAATGTTTTAGATGGTTTGAAAGCCATTATGGGGACAGGAGGAATGTTCAGATGAGCACGAGTACTGAATTCATACCTTATTTCCAGCAGAGTAGGGTTTGTAGGATCTAAATTACCTGGATTAATATTTGGGCTACTTTGAAACAGACAAATGCAAACAAAGATTTTCATTTTTTTCATTATTTCTTCCATTCCTTCACTGAAATGAATATTTTTATGGGGTAAATATGACTTTAAAAACAGATATATATATATATAAATAGAGGTACTCTGCATCTATTCCCAAAAACCTAACTCTGTAGTCTAACAAGCTTGCCAATTACATACTGACATCTAACAAGGTAACACAGTTGAATTACATGGTTGTTATCTGCAAAATTGGTCCACTTCCAGTTATTATTCAGGTGTCGGAAGACATGAAAGGAATAGATTGATGAGGCAGGAGGATATAACAATCCATATACATTTTATTGAGGCAAAAGATTTTTTTCTGGGTATTGGTGCAAAGACGACGGAAAAATTTACACAAATGCTCCCAAAATTAATCGGAGACTTTGAGGCAGAAGACATCATCAGCCACAGTTCCTACTCACAGGCACCTCATCAATGATTTAACATGACAGAGGGGACTGCAGCTTCATTATCTGGTGATATTTTATTTATTCATATTTAATTACTGCATATCATAACAATTCGAAACTTGACTGCATTGCAGAAGATGAGGGAAGGAATGAAGCTGTTATACCGGCTGTACTAACACATCTGCTTCACAGACCTACAGGGATTCACTCAGCCACAATACATAATAAAAGTGAAAAAACACTTATATTCTACAAATGAGTTACAAATTCTCCACATTAAAACTGGGTGAAATAAACAATGATGTCTTCAAAATTCATGTAGTGGACATGAAGAATTCTATTTATCTTCATTATATGCTGAGAGTGTTTGGGCCAAAATCCCCAATTTAGGTGAACCATGAGGAGGGAAAAAAATGATGGCAGGGGAAAAAAAAGTAACATGACAAATTAGCAGAACCAAACCTCTCCCCCAGTGGGAGGGAGAGGTGAAGGCCAAAGGGTAGATTAATCTTGCTATATCATATGGTCTTGATCTTAAAAATTTCTCTGCGTGCTTAGCAGAAATCACACGCACAATGGGGAGACTTTGAAAAGATCAGGAGCCAGAGCAGATTAAGATGAAATGGGGCCAGATCCAAAAAGCCATCAACCTCCCACCCTTTCCTGCAGACTCCCATGTGGGCACGAGATTGTTTCGTGGCTCCAAAGTGCTCGTCTGCGCTGAGCTCGTTGATGAGTGCTCTCACTCCCCCTGCCTCTGACAGAGAAGGAGTTTTGACTTCTCTTTTTCACAGCAGTATGAGCCACAGCTGTGGACACAGGTCTTTGTAACCCTTCTCACTCTGTGGCCCCAAATTAATGCGCGGAACCTGGCTGATCCAACCACAACAAAAATGGACCCATGCCCAGTCAAAAAAGAAATTGTATTTTTAAAAGGAAAAAAAAAAAAAAAAAAAGAGAAACTTCATTAGGTCTGTTTTAAAACAGTAATTTAAAAAAAAAAAATCAAGCAGATGATCAGGTTACTGCTGCTTACCGAGTTACTGAGTGTCAGCCAAGTCACAGCAATTATCTGCATATATGCATGGTAAAAGTGAGTTAATGCAACATGGCTTAGCTGAGCCTACAATAGAAGAAGATTAAATTACGTGCACATGGACAATTGCTACAGCTGAGCTGATGTGTGACTACTTTTTCAGCTACTGAAATGGCTTGTGCACATAAACTTTAAAGTCTACAAGCCAAACAAATAATTCAGAATTAAAAAAAAAAAGAAATTTAAAGGATTTTAAAATAATCTATTTATTTAATGAGTGACATGATGACAAAAAATGATGAAAGATCCCTAAAAAGTATAAATGTTGTTGTAAATATTGATCTGAAAATTCAAATGCATCTGTATGGAAAACTGTTTGACTAATTTGCTTCAGAACAGCTAGGTGCAAGAGCATATGCCCATTCACATAAATCTAACAGCAGTGTTTTCAGTCTCTTTTAAGTTAAAAGATAATTTGTTCCATGATTTATGATCTCACTGACTTCCCATATTGAATTAGGCAGCTGAAACAATCTCTATCATCCTGCAAGTTATTATTAATATAGTATCATACACACGTACACTGACCAATGCATTTTGTTTGAATTCATTGTGGGTGAGGATAACATAATCATTTTATGAGAAAGGGTTATACATCCACTAATGTCAAACTATTGCAAACATCACTCAGAACTTTTGTGCAAAGCATGCTAAATGCAAACACCAACATAATTCCCAATTTTACACTGGCACAACTATTGCATTCTGTAACTTGAGAGAAACCTTGTGTAAATCAAATACCGTGCTCCCCATTCTTCACTATGAAAAGCAATTCTACAGACACTTTTACAGCTGTTGCTGTATACCTCTTCTTCAGTTCATGGTTTTTTTTTTAATTTTTGATACTATTTTCTCAATTTCCTAATTAGATTACTTACGTTTGTTTGCTCTTTCAATATTACCCTATAAATGTCTACCAATCAAGTTATTACTCACTGAACTAAGCAGAACTTTTTCTTCTTCCCCTCAGTTTTTCCCTGCAACCACACATCCTTGCTGGTTTTCCTTTAATATTTAGATGCACTTGAATGAAATGCATTGGTTTGTACATAATGCAAAGCATGTATTTATGGAACACAGTGGGCCTATACTCCATTTTCAGACGTAACAACAGAACAGCCATTTATTAACGTTTCACTGTCTCTGATTCTTGCTTCCTCCTCACCTCCACCCCCTCCCAGAGTCCAACTGGAACATCTGGGTGCACTGGATTAAATAATGAACTCTTTGTTTGAAGAAAATTCACAGGAAACATTAAACTTCTCTTAAGACAGAAAAGGTGAGTACATGGGAGCCAGGATGGGAGAAAGTCAAGGAGTCAAATGGAGAACTGTGATTCTTCGGGAGAGAAATTCAAACGTATCAGTTGGACATGTGAAGTTCTACCACCACTACCAGAGTCTTGGTGAAGTACGTAGCAGCCAAACGTCACAGCAATGTGGGGCTCCTGTGCGCATCCTCTACAGGACGAAAAAGGCAGAAATAAAATCTCACCTAAACAGCTAGGGACGAGTCTGGGAAGAAATTCTCCCTTTCCATGGGAAAATTTCTGCAAGACTTTTGTGGATGGACTGCAGTTCAAAGAAGATTATAAAGAATTTGGTCTGATCTACTACCTTTGTCTATTTCTGCACAACTTTCCACATGTTAATGTATCTCAAGAGAGTGTACGCTACATTTTCTTTTGCTAAATTCCACCATGGAGAGAATAAAGGAGTTAATAAAACCTGGAGAAGTTATATAAGAGATGTGCGCTGTTTTTCCAGTACAGCTTGGTGAGGAAACTTTTTAGATCAACAGAACTCTACATCCATACTTGGTTTAATACAACACGATGCTTTTTATTACTATGGCAAATGAGCAATTAATTTCCTTTTAATCTGAAGGTTAGTTTAAACAATATGGGTAGTTCCACAGCATTAATTTTAGATGTTAGGATTGGTCTGTGGTCTTTTTTTTAATGAATCTGCATAGATCCAGTCTCCAAAGTTAACTGCAGATCTTCTATATCTGGACACAATTGTATCCAACAAAAGATTTCTACATACGTAGGGATCTAAAAATTTTATGTCTCCCCTAGCAATTTGAAATGGAAAAAGAATCTCTATAGAAGCAATAGAATTTCAGCATAGCAGCATGCTGCTGATCTCCACAAGATTAATATTACATCTCAGGCACAAGCTATTTTTTCTTTATGTACGTAGGGGGTGGGAAAATATGTGGTGATTTTACTGTATTGGTACTATAGAAGTGGAGAACACCTACATAAAGCAAAAGCCTTATGCTTCACTTATCTGGATTTATTCTACAATCTTCTCAGCAACAAGGGAGACAAGGGACAGTCTTGTCTGTTTTCCCCTTTTTCATCTTACATGGAAAGAATACTAACCAATTGGTTTAAGCTGTTATCAGATACAGGACCTAGACTCACATTATGAGACTCATGTCAAAAACTATCAGCGGTATGACTTGAAGAAAGAAGAGTCATCTTGCACACTGTACTGAGAACCCCTGCACTTGTCCTCGTGAAGCTTGACCTTCCCTAAGCTGGGTAATTTTTCTGCAAGTTTACCTGATCAAAAACCTAGTAATTTTACAGCTTTATTAAAATAAGCCCGTATGAAAAACAGAGATATGTATTTCATTCTCAAATCCTGGGAAGCAATGCTGAGAGGCTGCAGCAAAGGATTCTTTTAGCATATGCATCAGTAAAGAAAAATTATTCTCAACGCATGCTATAAAAACAAACCAAGAAGCAATCCAGTCCTACCAGGTTCTTTTATCCATCATTTTTACAAAACTGTTCCCCTCATTTCTTTGGAATTGCCATAACTTTCTACCAGTACATCATATTGAGTACCTGAAAGGAACTGACTGAATTCGTCTAGCAGATAGTTAGCCTTCTTTTAATACCATATCTTATATCTTAGGTTTTATGGTTTCCATAATTAAATGACCTTAATATATTTTCAATTTTACATATATGGTTTAGAGGGCTAAATGTCTTAGAAAACAACAGAAAACAGACTTCTCACAGTTTATTTCACTCTCCAAATATTTTTAGATTTTTTTTAAACAGCAGATGTTTATTATGCACACTTCAGTGCACATTCTCAGCTTGTACACCTTCATTTTAATGACAGGACTATGACAATATATACTAGCTGATGATGTTCCTCTTGGATTGTATTTGGCTGTACACAAATGTTCTAACAAGGCTTCCTATTTTTGCCGTCTTGTCTTAAATAAATCATTATATCAATTTCTGCAATGATATTTTAGGGTTGTTTTTAATTATGTGGCTTTGATTATTTATTTTATTTTACTCTGAACAGGACAGAAAAAATGAAATTTGGAAATAAGTTTTATTTAAGGGATATGAGTAAATGCCTAAATATCCACCTTCGTCAAATATTCTAAATTCGTAATCAAGTTTCTGCTTTTTTTGACAGTGAGTTTGCTTCTACCACAAGCAGTACCAGCAGCATAAATAGGAAATCTTGGTGGTCACTCCAAACATCTAAGACCACCAAAGTCAAAGCACAAAAGATAACAAAGACTCAATCTAATTTAAGAGTTACAAGAAGAAAAAACATTGAAAGTCCTTGATATAATAAATTTCTCCATTAACATAATTACATATTCCTGTAATTCCATTTTCATATTTCCAAAAAATTAGTTTTCATCAATAAGAAGAAAGGGCATGGAATATTTTTGTTTCAAAGATCAGTAGTATCTTAAAATGAAGCGGATCTAAGAAATGGCATTCCTGAGAAACTTTAAGGACACAGAAGTTTTGACTCAGTTAGAATTTTGAAGAGCATCCTTAACTGCACTGCTCAGCCAGAAACAAAAATTCCAGCATCTTATCACATCTTGAGGCTTATTCTATCACCTCTCTCCCCTTTTCCCTAGGAGTAGGTGGGGGTTTTGTTTGATTTTGTGATGATACGCTGAAGCAACGAGGGAGTAGGAAGAGAAACTGGGAGAGGAAAATACAGAAGTTAACAGTGAAGATGTTTCTGTGGAAAGTGTGATCAACAGTGTGGAATCTGAAAGGGTCAAAGAGAAGAAGGATGCAGCAGAGGCTTTGTGATCCAGCCAGGAATGGACAATTAGGAACCCCTAAGAAACAACATTTGATGGGCTGGAAATAACACAAACCACACTGGGGATGCAGCTGGAGAACGAAGAAATGACCACAAACAGAGAATTTGAGAACATCCCATGAGGGGAAGACCACCAGTGACAGCTGTAACAACAGTAGTCTCCTGGCAAAGGAGGAGTTGCAGCGTAAGAGAGATACCAGTCTTACATTTCTGAGTACAAGTCGACTGCAAGCATCGTTTTCTACTGCTGTTCTTGTTATTGTAGCATTTTTTGACTGCTTTTGGTGTTATTTGGAATCTGCCATTCACTGAAGTCTACCATTAGTAGTCACGTTGTGTTAGAAAACATAGTCTCCTTTCATCAGGAAGCTAATTTTCGTTGTTTCAAATGCATGCCATGTTGCAATATATACCTTGGCATTATGAAGAGAAGGGGTACTAAAGCAGAAGTACAGCAGAGAGCCAGATATAACTTTTTTTTTTTCAGTCCAAAGATGTCTGTTGGCTTAAAACCAAATGCCAGGATTGCCTTCTATTTCAAGCCTCAGATTTAATAACATGATTTGCATGGCTCTAACTTATCTTCTCATTTCTATGTCTTTCAAAGGCTTTTAGCTCAATGTAACTTGCTTTTAAAATGACCTTTTCTTGAGTAGTTCAAATATCAAGCTACCTAAACCATTTTTTTCCTCCATAAAGTCATAAAAGATAAAATATTTTAATAATACAGGTATTTTTTTATTTACTTTTACCAAAATTAGCTCATAGTCCTAGATCTTGATAACACATTGAACAATTTTGAACATTTGCATAAAATTCTTTGACATAAAAGATGTCCAGTAAATTCTGTTGACTTTTTTGGCGGGGGGAGGTTGCTTTGATGATTTATATGTTCAGACATCTCTGAGCACCTGACTTTTGTGAGGACTTAAACCCTCAGGCTAATAATTGCATGAGAAGTCCTAGATGGCACAGCTGCATTGCTCTCCAGAACCCATGCTTAACCGACATCCCAATGTAAAACATGTAATGGTTTTCTTGCTGTTGTAATTAGTAGCACTATTGAAGATAATTTTTTTAAATAAAATAGCAATTTTAAAATTTTGTATTTCTGCTGAAGTGCATGTCAAGAGATGCACAAAGAAACACTAAATTATTCCGTTCTGTGACTCATTTTTAGCACATTGCCACATTTAAAAGGTAAGATATTTGGTGCCAAGAACTTTTGTTTCCCCGCAACTCACGTGTATAATGTTGCCTACACCACATCATGAGCCCTCCTTTCTACTGCAAAACACATTATTGAGATTACGTTAAGTGGAACATTACAGTTCACTTCAACTGAACATTCAATTCAATGTTATAGTTGAAGCTGCTTGATACCTCCTATTATAAAATGCTGTTTATCAGTTGTTTATAAAACTTCATGAAAACTTTAACCATGGATTGAAATCTTGCATGTTTACTGTCTGTCCTCAGGTTTACTCAACTTGTAAGTCCTCAATTAATTCCCCAAAGTTAGAGATGGTTAGGGGAAAGTTTATTATTTGTCAGGTTAAAGAAACCAGAGAAAACAGGACTGGAACAGACTCAAAACCACCTGATTCCATAAAACTTCCAACTGATCAAGTTTAGTTTTTCTGTGATTTACACAGATGCACAGAAAAGCAAAGGTCAGGACAAAACATAAACCTCTACAAGTGTTTTCATGTGATTAAAAGACTTTTTTAGTCTTCAGACCTTACAGAGAGATTTTCTGGCGATCCTGCCTGCATCACGGAGGACCCATCTGCTCTACAGCATCTGCCCACTGACCACACTGTTAGGTGTGCCAAGTTGTACACCACCACTGAGCATCTCCCACCTGGAGCTATCAGGGGAGAAGCAGGACTTTCTTTCCAATTTCTTTTCCTTATATCCACAGGCTACTGCTATTCCAGACATGGAAAGGAGAGCTGGAAACTCACTATTTTGTATTCTTGTACTCCCAGTGCTGTTCTGTAAGGGATGGCAGAGGAAGGAGGAAAAAGCCACACTGAAGCACTGAGGGAGCCAAATAATGATGAAGTAAAACATAATTTGATAGGCAACCATAACTTGTGAATTCCCTAACATTTGTGAGGCTGATCTGCTTAATATTTGCACAATATTATTATGTAGTGCTTTGGATTTGGAGAGGTTTTTTCTTTTTTTTTCTTTTTTTTTTTTCAGTTGAAGCATTTATTTGGATTTTTACACGTGCTTATATAAAAGAGATGCTTAAAAATGGACTGAGAGCAGCCCTGAGGAGAATGACTTGGGGATGTTGGTTGATGAGAAGCTCTACATGAGCCTGCAATGTGCGCTTGCAGCTCAGAAAGCCAACCGTGTCCTGGGCTGCATCAAAAGAGGTGTGACCAGCAGGTTGAGGGAGGTGATCCTGCCCCTCTACTCTGCTCTAGTGAGACCCCACCTGGAGTACTGCATCCAGCTCTGGGGGCCCCAGTACAGGAGAGACATGGAGCTGTTGGAGTGAGTCCAGAGAAGGGCCACGAAGCTGATCAGAGGGCTGGAGCACCTCTCCTATGAAGACAGGCAGAGAGAGTTGGGATTGTTTAGCCTGGAGAAGAAAAGGCTCCAGGGAGATCTAATTGCAGCCTTCCAGTACCTGAAGGGGCCTACAGGAAAGCTGGAGGGGCACTGTTTACAAGGGCATGTAGGGACAGAATAAGGGGTAATGGTTTTAAACTAAAGGAGGGTAGATGTAGATTAGATACAAGGAAAAAATTCTTTACTCTGAGGGTGGTGAGGCACTGGAACAGGTTGCCCAGAGAGGTTGTGGATGCCCCCTCCCTGGAAGCGTTCAAGGCCAGGTTGGATGGGTCTTTGGGCAACCTGGTCTGGTGGAGGGTGTCCCTGTCCATGGCAGGGGGGTTGGACTAAATGATTTTTGAGGTCCCTTCCAACCCATGCCATTCTATGATTCTATAATTTTTATAATCATAGAATAGCAAATAGCAAATAGTAAATAGTAAAATTTTACCTAATAACAAACAGTAAATAAATAAATTACTTCTGATTTTTAAAAAAACAAAACCAAAACCAAACTCAAAAAAAAACTTCTGAAAAGAGGAAGTGAAAATCAATAGACTATTAAAGGAATAAAATCCCTAGGGAACAGAATCTATATACTGACCACTGAAGTTGTGTTCCCATTTGTATATGCACACACACACGTCTTTCCAGAAGGTATTTTTAGTTCTTTACTTATAGTGTATCTATCTGCTCTTATTATAGTCCAATTTTAGCTATTTCCACACATCATTTCTATTTCTGCCCTTCTCTATCACAGATCACACATTACCACTCAGCTGGTTAAAACATGAGGGTAGAGGAAAACAAGTGCACTAATTGATTCATTTGGAGACACTTTGAAGGTAAAGAAGACAGGCTAAAAAATATTAGCATGAAATTGCCTGAGCATCAAGCTCTAACGGCTTCTCGCTAGCATTTCTATACAATAGGAATCATCCCCTTTATCATGATGAGGTGAGCCAGCAAAGATGGGACACTCTCCTTGGGTGAGGAGTTACATTATAAGAAGGCACAGCTTGAACATTCTGCATAAAGCACACCAGTAATTGTTGCACCACATTTGATAACCTCTTGGCATCTTACAGCTCAAGCATCTAACACCACAGATAATATATGCAAATGCTGGAAAAATAAATGACAGTTTTCAGATGTACAAACCCAAACCTAGTCAAATAAAATTCTACTAACACCCGAGTTAACTGGCCAAGTTAACTGTTTATCAGTGAAGCTATGGTTTCTAGCTAACCTATGCAATGTTTTATACCCCTGAGGACTGGATACTTAAGCCTGAGATTTTTAATTAGTGCTCTGTGGCTTTGAAATACCCAGGAGATACAGATTACTGTTTCATTTCGTTTCTTTTTCCTTCTTCATTACTAGGTTTGCAGATCACAGGCAACTTTAAAGAAAATGAGGCCAACTTCAACTACAGTAGCAATGGTGGCAGTCACATATTTTGCCTAGTTAGGCACTTCTAACGTATGCAATATGCGGCATCTAAACACTTCCCGAGTGGGAGGCCTGACAGCAACGCGACTTCTAATGATAAATGCAGAGCAAGTGTATGCTGTAGTAGGAAGAATGCACTAAAACTTCTAAAAATCGTGTTTTGGGATGAGGATCTTTTCTCCCCTCACTTTTTCCATTCCCAATGCATGCACATTTGCTGTGTCAGATCTCATCACAGTATACCCAAGAGCAACATTAAATATATATGTCCAGGCATTTACTTGTTTACTGAAGTTGTTCCCATATATAAGAGGTGCAAACCACACACACAAAAATATGCGATATTCATCCTGAAGAATGTGTGAGTAAGGGAAAGAAGTATTAAGATGGCTAGGCAGAATCATACAGAAAAACATTCAGATGTCCCATGTATACTACCTAAATCATCCTTTGCCCAGACTTGGAGTGAAGGACTAACCCATGCGATGAATGTGATGGACAATCTTTGAACAGACCACTCAAGTCATCTTCCAGAGTTCAGCCTTCTGCAGTTATAGACACGAAAAAACCTGCGTGTAATTTGAATGCTGGTGTTTGACTGAATTTGTATGGAGCCCTGAAATAGGAACAGCCCTGTGCATTGCAGGTGGTGGGGAATAACGGTGTTTTAAAGTATCATTGTCATTAAAAAGGACATGATGAAGTTGATGGAGCATCAAGAAATAGTTCCTAAAAGGGTGATAAAGACATGGAAGCAGCTTTCAATAGCTTTGAGAAATATTCATGTAGGCTATTTAAAAAGGAGGAAAAAGACCTGCTCCCCATGTTAAGCACCAAATATTTTCAGTTGTGTGTCCACCCAACTGCATCATGACATTCACCAGAAGAAAGGTAAGCAACATCACTGAAGAAAGATTTGAAACAGAAGTCTTATGGATGAGTCCAGGAAGACTATTTCATATGTGTGGCGGAGGAAAGGGAAAGAAAGTTCTGGAAAACATGGGGGAAACTGGCCACCAAAGCTAGGAGTACTTGTGGAAGAGCAGGTAAGGTTACGAGCTGTTCAGAAGAAAGGCAGGTGCTCTTAAAGGACTTCTGGGGCATTTAAAGGTGAATTATGTTCTAATTTCATTCAGAAAGTATCCATTCTGTGATTATGAGGTAAGCATGTTTAGCAGTTGTCCCTGTGATCTGTTGAGGAGAGAAACTGTTCATCTGGAAAACTCTATCATAGCTAACAAACTAATATAACCTTATTCATCATGGACATTTTTTAATGATGCCCACAAGTGCCTTATTTTTCAAACTTGCCACATAAGCAGAAAACATGTTTCAGAATCTTGGCCTCTCATGAAAGCAGAAATGTTCATACCTTTCCAACTGAACTATTCTATTATTTCTTCAACAACTTTATGTGCTACTGCAAAGTGAGATTCGTTGTTCCATTCAAATATATAAAGACTATATGAAAAGCTAATATCAAAACACAGATATAGCTATTGCAATTTACTATACATGAGAGAAAGCTGTTTCTTTGCCATCCATTTGAGAACTTGGAGAAGGTGCGCCCCCCTTATATGTTCCAATGATAAAGAAAAAACCCCACAGTTATGTCAATATTCTGGGACAGCAACAAGAACTACACAAATTGCCTTCAGTATACAGAACCAATAATTTGAAACATGAGTTACGAGAATGCAAGCATTTTTTTAAATCTTCCAGATGACTATTTTGCTGGAAGAAATAAGGCTGCTGCCCTACCCTATGGAGGCAAAGCCCTCCCTAAAGTGCAAAATCTCCCAAAAGCTAACGAAATCCCTGTAGTTTAATGGAGACTATTTATATGCTTTAAAAAGGAAACCTCACTTACATCCGATTACAGCAATATCATTTGAACTAGTAACTATCCATGGAGCTTCCATCTCAGAAACAGAGTTGCTTACAGGCTGGTAAAGAATATCCCCAAAGCAGCTGCCATTACTGACGATATAGATGCCTCTCTCCTCTTGGTAACAGCCACAGAACCTCCTTATTCAGGTTTCCAGTTTCAACAATACCTATTTCCAGCATCATGAATTCACTCAGAATTCATTCCTAATGAATACTGTGAAAAGGACTGCGACAAACACAATCATCTGCGAGACTTCTCTTGTGTGGTCTTTCATATCCTGTCATTTCATGTATTAGATCTTGAAGGAATTAACCTGGCACAGTCACAGGCTAGAAGCATTTGTCCTTCTCTTTAAATCCTGAAGAATATTTATGAGTATCCCACTTGAGCTCAGTAAGATTTCTGTTTTGCATTGTACCCACATACTCCAGTTACTTTTAAACAACTCTAAGTAGTCCTATTGTACTTCTGTGCTACAAGCGATTCTTGTTATATATAGCTGCATCTCCATCAATAAGTGCTTGTCATCTATGAGTTCCAAATACATAATAAGCACCTGGATCAAAATCAGAGCCAGAAATAATTACATCATAAAAGTTAGAAGAGGAAATACTTAATATCCTACCTCACTAAAGATGAAAACTGTTAAAGCACAATGCAATGCAAATTATATTAAGAGCTCAACGCAATAAAAATCCAGGGAATGCAAAATCTCATAACAAATCTATTCATTAAATTCACCTCTAACGCAACACAGAAATACACCGTATCAAGGAATCTCTTATTTTACCTAGAAAACTATAGCATCACTTCTGCAATGGGAGCTAACCACTTTGACCTCAGCTAAAACCGAACTCTGAGGCTGAGAAGGCTATGCTTAACAGAGGACCCAGGAAAAGGATCAAGATGACAAAAAATCATGTTTTCCACAAATTCTTGGGGCACGTGAGATGACTGAAAACTTTTTAGCACAGTCTTGAAGTCCAGAGACGCACTAACTGATAAGACTCTCAGCACCAGAGCTGATGAATAAGCATAGTTCCAAAGAGTCTACTGATACATCAACTCTTCAATCACTTTATGAAACTTTCAACCCCGACATTAACTGGCAAAGGCTTTGCTCCTTCCAAAACTACTTCATTCTTCAGATCAGTTACCGAACACAAGTGCAATGCAGCAAGAATTATATGTCTTTTAGTTAGGCCACATTCTACCAGTGCCCCAAAAGTTCTGAAATGTAAATGCAAACTACATCTTTCAACCTGACCTGGACTCCAGAAACTCTAGACATAAATGGGGAGATGAAAAGTAAGGTATATATTTAAATACCGTAAAGTAGAAAAGGAATAACAGCACACTATTTGTATTAGGTTTTGACTCTTTTTGTTTTCTTTTTTCAATGCTTGGGAAAAAGTTTCTTCAAATTACCTGCATCAGATTTTTGGACTATCTGTACAACTCTAGCTCATAACGAAATCCTTCTTTGCAATGTTAATGTCCCAGTGAGTTGTAGGAACAGTTAAATAACTGCTGTAGTAACATTCTTGTTGGACAAGATGTGATTATGTAATATGAAACATGGTCATTTTTAAGTCATTTACAACTTAACAGTTTTCTAGTCTTTTTTTTTTTTTTTTGTCATAGAAATTACCTAGAATTGGATATAGGCTCACAAAGGACTGCTAACAAAGCTGTCTGACACAGAAAAACAAGAAATATAGGGGTAGATCATGAAACTCTAGAAACAATTTTAAGAACTTAAGAGAAAAATATTTATTTTACATAGCATGAGTGAAGTTGTTTAATCAGTTCTAAAAGTAAAAGTAACCCTAAATTCTGTTTGTTGCTCAGATGCTTTCACTAAAAAACCAGGCAATGTACAAACTGAAGATCACTGTTTACTTAATGTATGTGAAATGACTAAGTTAAAGTTCATTGATAATGTGAACAAAGATACCCATAAATACAAAATTGAAAGTACTGGTGTGATCAAGCAGCTCTGCCTATTGCATTTTGGTTTATGAATGTGACTTTAGAAACTTGAAGCTTCCTGGGGCTGGATCATCATTTCCAAATTTCAAGGGTCCTTCACTCTTGAAGTGGATTCACAGATCCAAGACAGGTTCCAAAGACTGGAGTTCACCTGGGTAACAAAGTGACATGGGGCACGGCTGTGCCAGTCAGTGGGGACAGCACGAGCGAGCAAGAGCACCTGCCACGGTGCCTTGTTCCATTACCTGGCAATTGGGACACTAACTTAAACAGGTGACAATTAAGGTTTAATGTCTATGTATTTTTGCTTATAAATTATGGTGGATACAGACACTGTAAACTCTCCTAGGAAGGAGGGAGCTGAATGGAAGTGCTTTTCCTCCCTGATGTATGTCCTTACTAGACGGTAGACACATACTCCTTCTTGCTTCCTACCTCTTCAGTTTCATGACTCCAGCATTCCTGCCTGCAAAATATCAGGACACTTGTTTCGGAGGTGGAAAATGTGGATCAATGCCAGTAAGAAGCAGACGATTTTAGCCTACCAGGAAGTCATTGGCTTTGGTACCCAGTATAGCTCAATCAATGCGTAGGGGTTTAGGCTAATTATAGACTTGCCCATGGCAAGAATATCAGGTATCTTGGAACCGGAATGTTGGCCATTCCGTGCTACCTTGCTATGTACCTACAATACTTATTATGAAACTACTGGCATGTTTATTTCACATTTCTTGCAGGTTTTCCTCTCATCTTGTCCTTTACCAAACATCATCTATCCATACATTTAAAAGAGTGTTATATCACAGGGGAAAAAAAAAAATCTGTAGGCTCTTGTCACCCCATTCCTCTGTCTTCATTATGAAAAGCTGTCTCCAAATCTATTCCAATTCACCAATCACCAATCACACACTTCCCTATAGAATGCAATTATTCCAAAATCAGACCTGTGTAACTGGTCTGAATTTGGTTTTGGTTGGCAGGAACATGTAAGTAGGTGTAGATTGCTTGTAATGGGTAGGAAAAGGAGATTAAACTTTCAAAACATTGTTGAAAAAAAATAGAGAAGGAATTATAACAACCATATTTTTGTTCCATTTAAACACAAGCTGTTATGTAAGTGTCCACTGCGGTAGGTTTTAAAGAAAGTTAAACAGGCACACACGGGCTCTTTTGCAGCAAATAAAGTTATTTAACATACCTCAAGGAATCCAGAATATTACAAACTGATTGTTTTTCCTAAGTATTGCCTCAAATCTGCCTGTATAAGAGTACTCAAAGTTATTAGGCAGTAATTTTTAAAGAAGAAAACCATAAAGTGATATTGTCTGAAGAAATAAAACCACCTGGTATTCTAACAGCTATTTAAAATAACAACATTACTTGGTACGCCTGTAACAAAAAGAATGCCTACTATGTCAAATATTAATGATTTTGGATGGTTTTATCAAATTTTCATACACACACAAAAAATATTGAACTGTGACATAAAAGAAATCAAATCAACCAGAGCCTAAGGAGTCTACAAATGGACAGAGGAAAAGAGGCAAAACTGGAGATTCAGACAAACTTACTACAATATGGAGCTCCTCAACAGTATATTTTTACAGACAAAATCCTCGTGCACCAAATAATTAAATACAGCACTCTAACTAAAGTAAAACACTTTTATATGCCGACATTAAATCAATATTCACACCTGGACACACATGCCTCGCACATTGAGCTGTGCTGCAACGTGGGCAACAAAACCTGCCTGCCATCTATAGGCACATACAATTGCCAGCCCACCCACATTTTGGCCTCTTCTACCTCCACAACGGAATGGCTGCCTTCAGCTGCAGCAGACTTACCACAACATTGCTTTACCTATCAACAGAAAATCCAGAAATTACCTTCCTAAGTTAAAAAATATCAAGGACTCCAGGACTGTCTCTAATTTAAAAATCCCTAGGCAGCTTTTGCCTCTAATATTAATGGGTTCTCCTTGAATGCTATCTGGTTCAGGCAATTAAATTTTACTATAATTATTTAGATAAAACTAAAGTAAACAGGCTGATTCATCCTGGCAATAGGCTAACAGCAGGATATCTGGAAAACGTGGCTTTACTAAAAACATCTGCTAACACCACAACACTTACTGAGGTGTGTGAAGTCCCAATGATTTTTTTTTTTTTTTTTCTTCTGAGAAAGTCTAAATAATTGCAGATTGAAAATGCATGTTAGGCTGGAAATAGCCCATGAAACCATCTTTCATTCTGTATATTACAGCATACTTCAGAGATTGTTCAGAGGAGTGTTTTGAAGTTTACAGATGAGTTTGTTCATAAGGCTGGCATCCTATCAGAAAACTCAAAGAGTCTGTGTCCTGGGTTTTGGCTGGGACAGAGTTAATTTTCACAAGAAGCTGGAAGGGGACACAGCCAGGACAGCTGACCCAAACTAGCCAAAGGGATACCCCATACCATATGACGTCATGCTCAGTATATAAAGAGCAGAGCTGGCCAGCGAACAGTCACTGCTCGGGAATAGGCTGGGCATCAGGTTCCGGGCAGTGAGCAAATTGCGTTCTGCATCACCCGCTTTGTATACTCTTTTATTAGTCTTGTTGTTACTTTCGTCTTCCTTTGCTGTCCTAGTAAACTGTCCTTATCCCAACCCACCCACAAGTTTTACCTTTTTCTTCTGATTCTCCTTCCCATCCCACCAGGGATGTGGGAGGAGTGAGCGAGAGGCCAAAGCATTGAAACTGCAGATCTGTCATTATGACACTGCATCATGACTTCAGTTCATGGTGGTTTATTTGTTGTTGTGTTTTGTTTTGTTTTGTTTTTTTTTCCTCATCTGGCTAAAACCTTTATCTAATTTAATTTCTTTTGCAAGGTCAAAATCAGTACAATTTTGGCAAATGTGACTATGTGAACATTTTAATGTCTAGGTTTTGGTACAGACTTCATTACTGACCAATTCATTTTAGGGTTTCCATTTTTTGTTAGTTGAGTTTGGATCCTTTCCAATATATTTTGGACAGATGCAAACCTAAGACAGCTTTTGGCTTGGTTTTTGGTTGAAATTCCAAACCTCCTCCAATGTTCAAGGTCTAAAACTCTTAAGTCCAGCAGACCTCACTCAGTAATTCTCTTGATTTTTCAAACTGTTCTCTCTTAATATAAAAAACCCCTTCATTGCTGGACTGGTTTGTGGTTTTTTTAAGCTTCTATTCAACATAAATGAAATTAACATACGATTACAACATCTAATGCTCTAAGACAGCTTTTCTGTAATATCATTATTATTAACAGCACTAAATTTAAATGGAATAAATGTTCCCAGTTAGCATTAGTAGCATTTTGTCTCTAATCTGCATCTAGGAAGTTTAAAGCTTCTCATAACGTGTTAGTATTTCTCCCGCTGGTAAAAACTACACAGCTGTCTGTCTGGATCCCGTCTGGGCTGTGATCCCAGTAGACTCCCAGCAGAATCTCAGGAGAACGGTCCTCCCCAAAGTGATTTTAAAAAAATCAATCCTGTTTTATTTATGTAGATTTGTCCATATTATTAAATACTTACGTATGAATTTAAGCTTTCTATTTTTAATGACAATTTCAAGCAATTTATCTGATCCCAAAGTTAGGCTCCCTGGTGTGTATTCCCCATGATTCCCCAATTTATTTTTTTAAGCAGAAAACAATATATCCTATCTTTTAGCCCTGCAGTACAGCAACTGCTGTGCAAAAATCAGTCTATTCCATTTTTCTCAGGTCACCTATTCTGTAGACATTAATATGTGCTTGCAAAACAGAAAGAATATGTAAAGAAATAATTTTTATACAGCATCAAATTTGTTCTCCTGCAGCATTTTTCTCTTCCTAAACATGGTGTCTTCATTAGAAACTGCCTCGCTCTTTAAGTTGTCTTCCCATTTTTGCCAGACAATCTTAACAGTTTGAAGTAGCTGTGAAAATTTCCTCTTTCCTATTCCAGAGTATCAGGAAAACCTAAGCAATTTAAATTTCTCTGTCTTCTAACTACCCTCCGCTCTATTAGGAATAATTAGCAATCTTCCAAAAACTTTCCTTGACCCAGGTCCGTCAGTTAAAAAAAGGAGATCTCCAGTTAGCTTCCCTCTTGCTTCAATACATTTTGAGTCCCTAGAAGATTTTCCTCCAAATGAAAAAAAACCCCACCAAGTTTTACAACTCCTCTGGAACAAAATTCTAAAAAAGCTCTGACTGAGGAATAAAAGAATCCCAATCAGAGCACCATGACCTACCACCTACGGGTGTTCAATTCCATGGCAACATGAGACTCCCTAATCATTACTCAGCCTTAGATTACTTTATGCATAATATTAGCATCCAGCCCTCCTGCAGGGAGCTATGCTATAAAAGAAGTTTATTCGAAGGTGACTGTTCACAGAAGCAACCTGAACCGTCAGGTAACACTTTCGAGTTTTTCAATGGGAAATTTCTGTAGGTTGCGTTCTGAAAATAACAGCACTGAACCACTATTGCAGCACATATTGTGAATGAGCAGTTTTGGGGCGCAAGCCAACACAGCCATTATACAGAGGGCTTTGACTGGCTGTATTTGCAGGATGGTAAAACCCTTTATACTTGATATATTTGTGTCTGAATACACAGCATCTCACTAAATATGTATGAGTATATAAATATGAATATCTATCACTGATGTACTCAGTTTATGATTTTACCACTTTGAAATATTATCCAGGTTGTTTTTGATTCTCTCTCAGCTGCTGTACTGCAGTTCATGTTTGATAATTTTTTTTTAAAAAAGGTCTTTAATGAATACATTTTCCTCATATGCCTTCAGAAAGTTTCTTGTTTCTAAAAGCTAATGAACTCTGGATTTTGAATAATTATTCTCTTCTCAAATGATTTTGCCAGTATAAGAGAATCTATGGATAGCTCTGGCATTAAAAAAGCGTGCACACACTTACTCAAGACATGACAAAACTCCAGGTATAAGGTCTGTTTCTAATATGAGAAGTAGAAAACTACAATGGTCAATTTAACACATAAGTCCAATTTTATTGACGATGAGTAGAGTCTAATCTCAATACAACATCTCTCTTATACAGCCATATTACTGTATTGGGTCTGGCTGGGATGGAGTTAATTTCCCCACAGCAGCCCGCACAGCGCTGTGCTGTGTGTTGGTGGCCGGCAAGGTGTTGGTAGCACCCTGGTGTTGTGGCTACTGCTGAGCAGGGCTGGCACAGCACCAAGGCTGTCTCTCCAGCATCCCACCTCACCAGTAGGCTGGGGGTGGGCGAGGTCTTGGGAGGGGACACAGCCAGGACAGCTGACCCAAACTGACCAAAGGGATACTCCATACCATATGATGGCTGCTCAGCAATAAAACTAAGAGGAAGGAGGAGAAAGGGGGGACATTCATTATTTATGACATTTGTCTTCCAGAGGAACTGCTATGTAGAGGAAATGCTACGTGTACTGAAGCCCTGCTTCCTGGGAAGTGGCCGGACATCGCCTGCTAATGGGAAGTAGAGAACAAATCTTTCATTTCCCTTTGCTTCCGTGCGCAACTTTTACTTTTTTGAACTGCCTCTATCTTGACCGACAAGTATTCTTCCATCTTATTTTCTCCCTCGTATCCAGCTGAGGAAGGGAGTGGCAGAGTGGCTTTGGTGGGCACCTGGTGTCCAGCCAGGGTCAACCCACTACAACTACCCAACAAACAGGCAAGTCTCCAGGGTACATCCTAATACAGTTTAGCAGGCGGCACAGTTTGTTCAGGTTCTCAAGCCGAATAATGAAGCACTGACGCTACAAGAACTACTCATCTCGAAGCTGTCTCATACAAACTTGTAATAACTGGAGAAAATTGGACTATGTTGCTCACCCAAAGGATCTCCTGCAATAAGACTACAGGGTACATCTTTTCAGAAATATATTGGATTCTAATAGTTTCTAGAACTGGAAAGGATCTGCTAAATGTGAAAAATACAAATACAAATATACTTGCCAAGATCAACAACACTGTACACTCCATTTCACCAAGCTAATTAACAAGATGAGGAAAAGTACAAAGATAAACATGTGAGAAAGGTGATTTCTAAACATCTCTGATGTTAAACTCCTCTACACTTGTCACCAATCTACTTAACAAATTCAGTGGAGGGGGTCATAATATACAGCTACTATCTGCTGCTACTTCCATCATCACTGGAACTGGAAAAGTAAAAGATAAAGTCTCTCCTGAAAAGCACTCAAAGGAAGCTGATATTTTGGAAGCTGCCATCTTCTGAGGACACACACTGAATGTACAAGCTCAAAACTCAACCTGTGGTCTAGAAAGGAGTATTACACAAATTGTGGACTAGGCTCCCAGGCTGAAAAATAAAACAACTTCCATGAAAGAAGAGATATGAGACAGTCAAATTAAGAACTCAAGTACCAAGATCTACCCTTTTATGCCTACCAAATTTCTGTGTTACTTCCCCAGAACTGAAAGTTTGTTTATAAAATTGGTTATAAAAATTGGAATTGCACTCTTTGCCTTTGGATATACAAGTGAGATGTTCATAGCTTGGGAAACTAGCTTCAAATGTGTTGTAAGAAAAAAATCTTTTCTCCTGAACCAGTCTGATTAATCTAAATCTGGCAAGATTCAGTTCAAGAAATTACAACACACAAATAAAATAAAAGAGTAAAAATATCAAGCTATACAAAACCAATAAACACATTCTGTCTACTCTGCTATTAACCACATATTAACACTATCTGTTATGAGTAAAACCTCCAGTACATTAAGAAAGTAATACTGTTGATGTTTAATAACAATTTTTCTTTTATTTAAAAAAACCTGAAGTTTTGTATTATAAATTCCCAATGAAAATGTAGTGTAATTAATATGCACATATTATTGAGAAATGCTTGATATTTTTGGACCAAAGGTATTTTTATATCCAAAATCAACTTTGCCATGGAAAAACGTTGAAGGAATATGCACACTCAAAACTCCTTATGCAAATGAAGTGGGAATTTCCACCAGTTCTAATTTATTGGATGGTGTTTCTTTTGTGCTATTTTTAACAGACATCAAAGAAAGCAAATACTGCAGAAAACATATTGAAGAACATTTGGTTCAATGAGCAGAGTGAATTAACAACAATCACAGCCTTACTGTTTGGCTAGTTTCAATGAGAGACTGTTTCATAAGTTTTAAGCGATCACGATTTTTCGTGGTTATACATACAGGCAACTTTTTCATAGCAACATTGATGAAAAGTGATAACTATGCAAATATGCATGCATGCATGGTGAGGAGGTGGGGAAAGGGAAAAAAGAGAGAGGCACTTCAGTGTAAATCTGGACTGGAAAGTACATATGTAATCTTCTTGAAAGCTCTAATGTCCTTATTCATGTCTATAAATCTGCCAGCTGGGGGGAGCAGAGATTTATGATTTAAGTGACCAAACTCATTGCTAGAGATGCTTAGGCAGAAAGGTGAGAAGCAATGTCTCAAATAAGTAGACATGTGAGACAGAGTAGAGAATATTCAAAGCAAATAGCTTGCCGACAAGAGATAAAGAAATGGGCTTACATAATCAAAAACATATCTATAAGAAAGCCAAATATTAAAAGAAATCCTGTGCAGAAAATACTGAAGTTTTGTAAATGCATTTTTCATGTAGGCAGCTCATTCGACTCAAGCGTTACTACAGATTTTATTTAATGAACACCACATGATATTATATTAACAGCCACCTGATGATCATGCTAGCAGCCTGTTCTTAGTATTTAACACAACAGAAACAAGCAAGTCACACTACCATACGGCCGAGCACTTCCATGCATTCAGAGCTGAGCCTGGCACGCAGGCCAGTGCACAAGGGAGGGAGCTGGATGCAGGTGATCTCAGTGACGGGATATTCCCATCGGTTTTGTTGAAGTTGTGAAACTGTCATGCTGCTGGGTAAAAGAGAGACCCCCATTAGCGTCCTTACTGTGAGGAAGGGAATGAGGACAAGCGGCGGCATGCCAAGTGGGAGGGAGCTGAGAGTACCGTGCAAGTGTCTAAAGCACCATGAGAGGGTGGAGATGAAACTGGAGGTCTTGGAGTAGGAAAATAAAGGGGGCATTGGATGCAAGGCCACAAGAAAACAGCTTCTTTTCTTCCGCCCTTCCTGAACCATTAGTCTAAATGGTACTCGTAGCCAGAGGAGTGGTTCCTCCTGCATTCGTTTGTTTCTGCCTCATACACAGAATATCTGTCTCCAAGGCCCAGCAGTTGTTGACATTTGAAAATATCACACTGCACTGGAACACTTTATATTTATGCCTCTGTTGAAAGCAAAGTTATATCTCAAAGTCCCCAGAACCCACCATTACTTTCCAATTGCCAAAGCACGAGTTTTTGATGAGAGCAGAGTAAGTCAGCCAGCATGCTCTCCACTCCTAAGTCCAGCCAAAAGCTGCTTAACACATCAGTTTCTGTCCTATAAATCAGGGTAGACGAGGACTATAACTGATTTCCCCTTCCTCCCTCTTTTAGGAAGGACAGAGTAATCGGGGTTACAGAAACCTGACAGTTATTAACAGGGATAAACATGATACTCCTGACCTTAACGGCAGTTACTGAATCAGATGCGTGTGCATGCCTCCACGCGCACACGCACGTGTGCGGACGCCACAGGACTCAGATTTTCCTGGCAAGTTGTCTGTTGCTGGCAAGATGAAGCAGTAACACTGCTGGCACAGAGATGCTGAGCTGAGGACTAACACAGGCCAGCAAAGTCAAAGTGAAATTAGGTTTCAAAGATTCCAGTCTTAATTTTCCCCTAGAAGAGAGTCATTCTCATCATTGTTTCCACAACAGTAATATGTGCTCTTGACAAGCGATCTGCAGTTGTTTTCACATCCAGACATTCTATGTTGGTTACGCTCTGCTTGGAGGCAGACATCGGCTTTGGTCAGTGAGACTGCAGCCTTTTTACATGATGCAACTCAGTATGTGATGAAGTTTGTCACACTTAGGTTTGGGTGACTCTTAAGCTTCCAAAGCTCTCAAACAATATTAACTAAACATAAAAAATAATTTAATTTTAAAAAAATTAAGTCTGATAGTGCCAGCCTTCAACATTCTCATGTTTTACAGTGCTAAGAAAGAAATATCTGTACAAGCCAAGGAGATGTTCTCATTTAGGGCCAATCCTATGAGTTATTTACATTGCCAAATCCTATTTAGGTGCCTAAATAATAGCTGATTGCAAATATTTTTGTGAGTGTGGCCCTTAAACCCTAATCTCTGCCAACATGCAGCTTAGGGCTATAGAAAAGCATCCTCTGATGACTTCTCTTTGAAAATTGAACCACCATCAGTTAAAGAAAACCTGGGATTTCTGGGAAAGTTTCCAGAACTGCAAGCTAACAATGCCTGAAGCAGCCACTGCCATATTCTATGCTGAGGAATTTTTCTTCTTACAAGCTGGCTGATGTAATGTGTGCTTCATTAATACAATGTTTTTGTGTTTACATTTCCCACAAAAAGTTTCTATGAAAATAGCATCGCCACTAATCCTTGACAAACAAGGAGTCTTTACTTCTCAATTTTATCGTCATTCCCATGCATCTTCATGTCCCATCTGCAGTTCTCTTGATGGAAGTATGTGTGGCTATCATATCTACCAATTAGGTCAGATATGGAGATGATTGCTAGGAACTACAATGGGGCTGGTATCTATTGATTCTGTATTTCCTGCAATAAACAGTGTGCTTAATATGAAAACCATCTGTACATCAAGGAAGAGAGAAAAAACTGCAACGTATAGTGCCGACTGCTTGTTTTGCTCTTTGATGGATCCCTAATTAACTGACTTTTCTTAACTGATTGCCAAGGGGACATGCAATGCCTCTTCCTGAAAGACATAAAACAGAGAAGGGAGATGATACAAAGAAGGAGCACACTCCCTCTTTCAAGGACAGGTTTGAGCCTGAAGTCAAAGCAATAAAAGGATGAACTAATTGTTCAGCCTAAAGAAGAGAAATTTGATGAGGCTCAATGGCAGTCCATAGATTTTTCAAAGAGAAAGGAATCATCTGCTTCCCATGTTCACAGTAGATAAGAAAAGTAGCAGTGGACTTCGTTTATAGCAAGGGAATCTGGGGTAAGATAGCTGAAAAATAGCAAAGAGAGATCACCACTGGCACAGAATGTCTCAGGAGGTTACAGATTCCTCCTCATCAGAGGTGTTAAAGGGGCATGTTAGACAAGTATGTCAGAAATGAAATAGGGAATGTTAATCTCACACTTAGACAGGGAGATTGATTTACTGATTTTTCTAAATTTCTGATTCTATGGCTTTTAGAAAGTGTTACCTTGTGCAAGGGGCAAGCCATGGGAGCCAGACAACGAAAGACGACTAGAAATAGTGCAGACTGATGAGTCTTTAGACTTTTCCTTTCTGATGGGGTGGAATTAATGGCATCCTAAAAGTTTTTTAAACAACTTTAGAGAAATACTACGTAGATAAGAACAGCTAAATCAGGTGTATAGATGCCTTTACAAAAGCATCCAGGCATTTCTGGAGCATAATTCACAGGAACTGTCCTAAACATCGACCTTCAACTGAGCCAATCAGACATCTACCATCTACTTTGTCAATAGGTCTCAGTTTTATTTACTGGGAAAGAAACCTACTGGGACTGGCTCAGTGGCAGGTACCTACTCTCTTGAAATCTAGTGTTAGCTAAAATGAATCCCAGTATAAGTGACTGGTTTTTCAATCCCAGAAACTTTGTCTCTTGCTCACCTCTAGTATCAGGAGCTCTGAACCTAGACCACAGAACAAGGGCATTCTTCCTCCCTGGTAAGTAATTCCCAAAAGCCCAGAACCCTGATTGTTTAAGTATTTATTCTCTCTACTTTTCTTTCCACCTTCAAATTTTGCTTTTTTTTACTCCTTAAGCTGCAACATCTTAAGTGTTATTCTCATCATCTGGCTGAAAATGGGGAACCCTGGAGGGATGTAGTGACAGAGACTAGCACAGTGTTGCTTCAGGTTGCTTTTCAGGGAAGCAACAGGCTTTCCAAGCCTTGCACAGTTGGACAGCACTTGCTAATAATTTTAATGTTCTTAGATTAACTATGAGGAACACACAGACACAGAGTGTGATCACACAAACTGCATTTGCCAAGCAAACTAAGCTAAAAACTCAGTTGTTTTTTAATTCTCTCTCCAAGTCTTGCTCCTGCCTCAGAGAAGGCTGACTAAATCTATTATCAGTTGGTACATCAGCTATTAATGGCAAGAAACCTAAACAAATTGTCTGATACCAAACTTCCCCAAAAACAGAGAATAAAGTTGATGTACACTTCACAAAGGGATTAGAGACATAATCTGGAGTCTGATTTTTTGCTCTTTCTTCACTTGTACAGTCAAAACAGTCAATGTTCACTGAATCTTCACCTAGTAGGAAAGCAAACACCACAACAAATTGCTAAAATTGTATTTTCAGCTGAGATTTTAAGCTTGGGGCTTTTTTTCAGCTCAGAATAATATGGTTTTAAACACCAGTGTTCCAGAGAAAGATAGTGCTTACTCAAAGAGATGATGCTATGTCAGACAAATAAAAGCTAGGCAGAGTCAGGCTATGTCTGTACTTTGACATGAGACCTCCAAAAAAAGAGCTATGTGCTTCAAAAAGGGATTTAGACAAATCTGCTGTCAGTGCTTCTCCGTGAGTCAGCTCTGGGAAAACTGCCGCAGGTTTCGCTGTGAGGAGACACCGGGCAGCCACCAATGTCTTCTGTCAGGTGAGAGACACCAGTGAATCCAGACTATGCAGTCAACTACCTGGCTCTCCTCTCACTAAAGGCAAGGACGGCTTATGCTGGCCACATCGCCACCTGGGAAACTCACCTGCTGCCCAAATATGTCCCCCTTACCTTTCTAATTCCTGTCCTAAAGGTGGCAAAAGTTACTTTTCCACATTTAGTACATTTTACCTTAGAGGCAACTACAGGAATTTCATTATCGCAAAGAGCAAATCTGGCGCACTACTTGATTTTTACTTCCATATTACAAGGTCCTCTAGAGGAAAGCGGAATGTGTTCTTGTCTGTGCCTGATATAAAATGTCGTTCCCTTGCCCAGCAGCAAAGATCCCTTCTTTTTCAGACTCATCCTTCAGCTGACAACATAAGGTCTGTGCAAGCTGGCTTCTTCGACTCCTGCGCAAGCTAATGGAGCATTTGTCTCGATCCAGGTAAACCACGAAGCCATCCAGTTCCACAGGTCAGTCAGGGAAATACAATTGCACTATCTTTCATTTTGAATGTATATTTGCATCAAAACCAGTGGTGAAGTGGTGACGTTAAACAAGCACGCACACGATAACTATGAAGTAGTTGCTACTGTAATAAATTCTTTTCTGACTGATTTTTCAGTCAGCTGTTCTTTGAGACCTTTGATATTTTGAAAAAAGATAAAAGGAGAAAGGAGTTGATACTAGTGGATTATAAACATACCCTGGACTGAGAGAGAGTGCAGGGTGAATAAAACCTTTTCTGGGTCTTGCTCTACACAAAAATAAACTCAATTTAAGTGGTAGCTCATTTTTTTTTTTCAGATGCACAAAGCTTATAGCTATTTTTCTTACTACTGTGGTTTCTAAGTTAGGAATATTCTTTGTAACAATAAAGGTATTTGCAAATCAAACATGTATTTTCCTTAGAGGATTACATACATTGATTACATTATTGTATTAGTCAGTCTCAGAACTCCCTGAATTTTCTCAGATGTCTTTGTCTGCATTTGCTGATTGTATTTATCTTCCATACAGAATTGTACCTATCTTCCTTTATCATACTACCTGTGAAGCATTATCTAAATCTCAACTGTAAGAACTATGAGGTTGAAAGACTGTGATAAAGCTGAATAAATTCAAAGAGAAAATAAAGACAAAACACTAAGAAAGACCTTGCAAAATAGGAATTCCACCAAACACATTACTATTTCCTATGGTATATGAAATTCAGGCTGACATAAAGTTTTACACTGCATAAGCAGATACATTTCCGTTGGCAGCTTTGTTGTTGCTTTCAGTTACCTTTTATTTTCAGTATTCAGAATTTAAAGAATAAATATATTTATCCTCTTTCTGAAATCAATTTAGGTGATACAGTTTTGGCTTAATTAACATGATATGGAAACCTGCCCTCTACTTTGGTTGTAAACAGTTTAAAAAAGACATCTTCTTACCACTTTCATCCAGCAAGAAATCATCCTGGTAACGGAACTTTTCTGGTCCACATGCAATAAAAATGTCATCATCACCAAAGAAATCCTGAAGGCACATCACCTGCAAGCAAAAAGGAAAGGAAGGCATTGTATGAAATACCTCATCATCAGAATTGTAAGAACAATAAATCCCTCCTTGTCTCCATCTGCATGAAAACTCTTCACTTTTAATGGAATCAACAGGGCTTCATATCCAGATAAATTTCAAAGCTGTGCTCTGACCATCTGTTACAAGTGAGAAACACTTTTATGGACACTGCAGGAAGAGAGAGATAGGACAAAAACCCCATAACTCACATTTATTACATGATGCATCAATAGGGTATGAGATAAATGCCTTTTGTTTACGCACGAGGCACCATTCAGCAGTTAGTGGATAATTAATTTGCTTTTGAGCCCACATTTCTATCTTTTGACTGCCATGAAACGAGGTTACAGCTCTGTATGCAGAATTAAATGTAGTTATTATTTCAGCAAAATCTCCCATACAAGGAATGAAACTCATATGGGTGAACTAAGTCTCCATCACCCTCCCCTTCATCTCCACCAGCAGAGCCGGTGTGAAGCATCTTTGAAGGCACCAAGCTGAACAATCAGGTGAGCTGGGAATGATTCTTCTAGTATTGAGTAAAAGAAGAATCCCTTTCTAGTCCCAAATATGAATAGTCAGGATTACGCTGGTGTAGTTTTATGTCTATATGTGAGACTTCCTTACAACAGCTTTTAGTTCACAAGGCACTACTAAGAGTTTAATGTTTCCAGTTATATGACTATTTTTACTAAAAAAATCAGTAACTTTCCAAAAACCTGACTTTAGACTTACTGATCCAGTTTTGACAAATTTTAAAAACAAATTAGGTATCAGACTACCTTTAGAAAAACAAAGACACTTGGAAAACAATATTATAAGCTCTGTTCCTGCTTCACATTTACAAGAAGATTTTAAAAGTCTATGTTTGCTTATTTTATATAATGTTTTGTAAATAAATAGTGCACTGATGTTTGAACAGGATAATTTCACAGAGTTTCAAGTCAGCAGTGTACAGACAGGAAAGTAACACATAAAGAATTTCTAAAAATTGACAAAATAGTTGAGAACAGTCCAGCTGAACCAGACCACCCTCCTCATAAAAAGTGGGGGGAGGGAAGGGGAAAAGTCAGCATTTAAAGCCTACAAAAACACAAGTGAAAGAATTAGCTAATGAGATTAGACAGACTTCGCCAGACTTTGGCATAAAAACAAGCCCCCATCCCCCTCAACCTGCAGTGACTGGTGTCTAGGGGTTATAAAATTCATATCATGCTTCCTGGAAACATGCCTGAAGGCTTTGGCATCTACAACAGTTACGAGCCTCTATGCTAGAAAAATCTTAAGGAATAAAAATAATGGTACATGCTTGCAGAGTAAGATTTGTCATTAAAATTATTTTAAAGGTAGAGCAGTAGCAGCTAAAAAAAAGAGGAATTCAACAGAAGAAGAAATAGATGAAATAAATATCCCAAAAGAAACAAAAGTGGTCCCAAAATTACCCCTCCATTAAAAAATGCACAACCCTATTCCAGTCAACATTGTCAACTTAACACTACACAGTACCTGAGCACCAACATCAAAAATGTAAATATTTGATGGAGCTTTTTACAATGTTCCTACTCAGTTTATGTTCTATTAGCGTATCAGCCTCAGCAACCTTTATATAAACTCATTTACTTCCCATCCTTTTTTTTTTTTGTCCACAAGACATATCCTGCCTATCTTCCCACCCCATACTCCCACCAAGCTTCAAACATCTCTTCCCTTCAGTCAAGTTCCTCTGAAATTGCCACCTCTCCCACAGCATGCACAAAACTACTAATTTGCAGAACGACATTAAAAATCCTGTGATTTCCTGTTTGCCTCCCAAGTTTGCCGCACTTCTGGGGAGTGATAACCTTTACATTTGTGTTTATACTAAACAGAGTATTGGAACTGAACAAATAGTACGCAACCCTAGGCACAAAGTTGAGGTATTTTTACAAGCATGAATGAAAACTGAGTTCATATTTGAATAAAAAAATTGTATGGATTTAAGAAAACTCAGAAATGCTTGGCTCTGCACAGTTAACAGAGTTTCATTTAAGCCTAAACAAGACATTAAAATGGAGGTAGCAACACCTAACCAGGCTCAACTATGCCAATATTTAAAGCAACTCAGGTTCAATCAGTGCAATTTATATGCAAATGTGAAAGGAAACATAATTAGCACAATAGAAAAATAATTTGTACTTAGATATCCTTGTTTTTCATTAAACTTTGTGCTTATAATTTCAAGTGTTCTTACGTTTGCCTCTTTTCTCCATGCTCTCAGTCTCCTACTCTGTATGTAAAACTACATGTATTTCTTACAGTTTTTCTTGCCTCCTGAGATTTTATTAATTTGGGAATTATATATCCAGCTCCTAGAAAGCTCACAGCAAGAGCATGAGTTCCTTCCAAACCCATCCCCCTCCAGAATAACTTCTCTCCAGGCTTCCAGTGTCTTTTTCTATCATTTACTGGAAGCCTTGAGATGTCCTTCACTGTCTGCATTTTCCATCCTTTCTGCCTCAGCACCCCTGGCCCGCTCTGCTCCCCAGCTCACACCCTGCAGAGGTTACACCAAAGTGCCTTTCCAGAAGGCATCTAACAAATATACAGCACTCCCTCCCAGGCATTTTCAGAGAAAAATCTGCAAGCACTTTCTATTCACACTCAGTCATCAGCTAAGCAACAGGACCTGCTTTTTATTACCCATTTTCACTTCTGGAGAACACAGCTCCTCAAAAGTTATGGTTTAGAAGATCAAGGATTTGTATCACCCGTACTGGACTGTGCCAGTGCTTAAAGAGGCCTCTGTGCTCTGTTGCACATGATCAGCTTTAAAATTAGTCAATTTTTAAAATAGTGAATTGCAAAAGCCTTCCTGAATGTTTTTGTTGTTTTCAAGTCACAGAATCCATCTTCTTCTTCTTCTCTTTCACAAATAAGTTTTTATCTTTCATATTCCACAAGGACATTTCTCACAGCGAGGACAACAAAGTCTCTGCAGGAGCCATCAAACATACACCTTCAGGAAAAAGAAACTGAAAAAAAAAATGTTTTCTACCACACACCTGGTCCTAAATATACTGTAATATTTGTAAACAAAAGACTTGCTGGCAAAGAAGTGATATTTAAAGTGAATGGTGTCTGCTGTACACTGTTAGGGGAATGAATAAATAACAGTACCATCACCAGAGGCCAGGGGGTCTCAGGCGCTACAGTCCTTTGCATCGGTGGCGAGAAAGATGACAAGCAGCTGCAAATAAAATTGATCACTAATATAGGCTTCGGGCAATACGCTAGTCACATAAAAAAGACTAGCTGACCTGTACATACTTGATGCAAAACAGGAGAAGCAGAAGAATTTGTCATGCCTAAACTCACCTGAGCAACTTGTACAAGCTGAAGCTTGGATCGCCCACAAATCCTTGTCCTAGTAAACAACTTAAGAATCTCACATGCCCTTCCAGTGGGAGACACAGGTGTCTGCCTAGGAAGAACTCCAGATCACGTCGTATCTCAGGCATTGGTGTGGCACTTTCGCCAGAAGCCCAGTGGGGCAGGGGGCTCCACCAGCGGAGCTGGAGCCACATCAGCTGAACTGCCCCAGAAGCAGAACAGGGAGCAGCAGCAAACTTGGCTTCCAGCTAAGCCTCAGGACTGGCTTTGCACCACAGCACGGACACTATGGGCACATTAAAAATTACCTTCACTTTTCTTTCTTTTTTAAAACAGGGGAGTACCTGGAACCAATGAGAAATCACCGAACTATCATGGAGCCTTTTGTTTTCCCGAACTGGCAGGAAACATTTAAGCTCTTAATAGTCACCTCTTTGAAGTTGGTAACTTTGTTATGGAGACCCTCTTTCTTATATCTACAAAAGATGCGAGAAATTATGCTTTACGTTTTGGAGCACGGATGACCCGAGAGTGAGAAAAGCAGCTTGTAGAGCCATTACCTGGTTTCATTCCCTCACCGTAAGTGGGAAAGAGCAGTCAGGAGTGGTGTGGAGGAGGTGCAGAGGGAAGGAGAGAGGGAAGGGGGAACAGAAGGAAAAGAGAGCGAAAGGGAGAAGAGGGAAGGAGAGATTGAATCAATCCTTCCTCTAAAAGCATGAAATGAAAGCTACAGATTAAATCACCTTTTATAATTGCTGTATTCGGGCTACAGTGGGGTCAGGGACCTTTTTGAATTCATGTTTTAAAACCATCACAAACAAAAAAAAAAACAAACCCAGAACAAAATTTTTTACCTATGTCAGCCACAGCAAATCAAATACTTACTTTCATATTGTTCTAAACGTGACCACATATCAAGGTAATACTGACCTTGAAATTTTTAAATAAAAAAGAATTGGAAACTCAAATTTTCCTCTGCATTCAGGAATAGTTCACAGCACCAGCACAGTACACCACCACCACCAGCATTACTAACTCTCACATTTTTGTTACAATTTTCATAATGCTGGGTTCTTGGAAAGAAAAGGAGGGAGGTGTTCTGTGTGTTTGTGTTCTTTTAATAACAAGACCTTAATTAGACTCAAAGCTGAAAGCTATTTTGGATGAACAATGAGAAAAACTCAAGCTGGGGTACCCTCAGGCACCACAGCTGTTGGAGAGCTGGAAAGAAAAGTGAGGACAAAGAAATGAGGTGGTAAAACAAAAAAAGACGCAGAAGGATATAAGGAGAACTCAAGTGATAAGGGGGTATAGGGGTTTTCTGAAAAGAAAAAGATAAATGAAGGATGGCAAGCTGCAAGGCAGGAGTGCACACCGAGGCTGACAGAGGGGCGTCAGGAAGCTGGTGTGGAAGGAGCATCCCAAAGGATGCAGGTAGAGAATGAGTGACAAGTGCCCTCCAGACTTCATCCCATAGCCAGCCAGCTGGGAAGTTTTAAAGCTATTTTAAAGTAGTCTTTTTGAACCTGAAACAGTCTCAATTTGAGTTTGATTATCATTTTCATGATGGTGAAAAAGACATTAAAAAAAGAACTTTATCCTTGGAGAAACCTCAGTGTTTAAATGACTCATGATTTTAGGACTCTGACTCATTAATTTTTTGTCAAGTTTTATGAGTTTTATGACAGTGCTGTTTTTCATTTTCCAGCTTCTTTTGGTTCACGCGGCCTCAGTGTTTAATTCCTAGGCAGGTCTCTTTAGTTCTTCATGTGTTGAAGGAGCTCACTATACCCCTGTTCTACTTTTTTTCTCTTTTTTTTTTTTCTCCTCTGACTGATTTTTCCAATAAAAAAAGTCCCTCCTTGTTTTAAGATATAAATTGATCTCTACTGATGTTCTCCCTCTATTTTCCTCCTTAATCAATCTATATTTTCCACTAACTACCACCTGTGCAGTACTTATTTTATCCATTTCCCCACTCTTTGTCTACTGCTTCATGGAGGAACATCTCAGATTAGATCCTGAAGTGATTTCACTGCCATCTACCACTGACAGTAAGTAAGAAGCCTCGTGCCAGCTATGGATTTTCCTGAGAGCTTATAAATCCACACAAGTTGTTTGTATAGGTATTAACATAGTCTTGTTTAACCTCTTGTTTAACCTGGAGAATTACAGGAACAGAAGAGACCTTCTACATTACTTCATTTATCTCCCAGCCAGTAAAGGGTTGCTTCCCATACTAGCTTTCTCAATGCTTTGCTCAGCTTTGTAATATATTCCTTAGTGTGCAGAGCTCCCCTTAGCAGAAAGACCAGTAAAACAACCGTTACTCATTCAGAAGGATTTCACGGCTTCAGGAAAATAAGAAATTAATCATTCCATATTGGTGTAATTGCTCTGTAGGTCATTACTCTGAAATGAGAAATGCAAACATACCAATAAGGTTTTCAGGAAGGGGAAAGAAAAATACTCATTGTTTCTAAAAAATTTTGATGTCAAGCCTTTTTTATTTTATTTAATTTTATTTTTTTTTAATTGGAGGAACCTCAGTCGGCCCCATTCTGTGTGGACTATGGGATAATAGCAAAAAATATCCTTTCTGAGGGGAAAGGAATTAGACCTCAACAGGAATTCACAGAGCATTACATTTGAATATTTCCTTCAAGTTTAAGGCAAGTCTACTTCCCTTCCTGTTGGCTCAAGCTCTGAGACTTTTATTCATGCCATTTCACATTTATCTGTCGTTACACACATGCCACTTCTTGAGATCCGGTCATCTACAAAAAATATAATTTATCATCAGCATATATGTACTTCCTCTCTCAGCTTCTGATCCAAGTTCTCTCCTCAGGTGGTGGCTTAGCTGAAGGCATTGGGAGGTATCTGCTACACATTTCCAGAGCTGAACAGCACTGAATTCATTCTTTTCTTTTGGAGTGAAATCTCCATGGTGACAACTGCACCATCAAGCTGTGAGAGCTTTTCAGTGAAGAGCACCATTTTATCATGAGATTCTCATTACAAGAGTGCCCTCTGTAAATGAAGAGGAGATGTTACCGTAGTGGTTTCTGTAAATGAAGAGGAGATGTTACCGTAGGGGTTCAAACTGGCAACGCTGTCTTTACCAACTGGCTTGTGAGGCCACATTGCAGATTAATGCCTCTGAAACAACATGCATGTCCCCTCCAAATTAGATGAATGCAAGATACCATCATAGTTACAAACATATGAATTTTTATACTCAAACTCAGCAGAAATAGCTTGCTCTGCTGCTGCCCCACAGGAGCGGATGGAAAGCAAGCCAGCAGCCTCGGGCCCAGGGGAGCCATGCTTTGCCCCACGCACACCTTCCTCCTCAGCTACCAGCTCAGGACCAACTGCTCCCCATTTTGTTCCCTCTGTCACCAATACGGAGGTTGCTCTACTTTTTTAATTGTTGAAGATGTAGTATCAGTCTACTTCTACAATTTGTGTATTCATCAATATACATTCTGTGCTATAAAAAGCTTGGCCTTTATGATCTTTATCCAGCTAAGACTTGGTAAATAAATCACTAAGAACAAAGTATCTGTTTTCCTCAGTTAAAAGATGTATTTCTGTCTTGGTCGGTAAGGGCTTTTCATAAGGGCAAGAAAACCTTTCCACACTATGCTTTATACACTGATCTTACTATCCTCCATTTTGTCTTTGTGTGTTGCACTAAATGATGGCACACTTAAAAGAAAATCAATCTAAATTAAGATCCCAAGTTTTGCAATTGTGCCATCACCACCTTCTTGAGAAACATGTTTAATTTGTGACAAATCTTTTTAAAGCTTTCTAATTAATCCTCTAAAGTTCAGATAAAGATAATAGAAACCTGGTAGTTCTAACTGAAACTACTATACCTTGGCCTGAAACATTAGGTGAGACCTGAACAATTTCTTTGTTAGATTAAAACTAATTTAGTAAACAAGCTTCTTTGTTACAGAATTTCAGGAGAGCAGGGGATATTTCCCAACAGGGAACCCATAGGCTTATGCATGAATGCAATGCTGAGAAGCACTAATATTCAGTTTCATGAAAAGGTTTCTCTGTGGGAACCACTAACACAGCCAGTTCAAACTACTCCTGTCAAAAATTGCCTCATGGCAGACAGGGTAAGAGCAGTGCGAGCGTGGCTCCTATCCACACCCAAAAATGACTCTTCCTCGAATGTTACCTTACTTTGACAGCTGCACCGACGCACAGTTGCGCTGACTAGCTAGTGTGGAGCAAGATAACACAAATTCACATGGGAAAGAGGAAAAATGCAGAGACAGCATCATCAAGCCTAGAGTGGGCATCTCCTCCTTTCACCTACTTTTTCATCTCCTGCATCGAATATAAAGTTGCTGCCCTCCAGTTTTCTAGCCAGCTCATTGCTTCTTTCGACCCTTCGCTACACTACTCAAACCTCGCAGTGTACTAAAATTTCACTTCCCCCTGCACCTCTTACTTCCAAAAGTCTCCAGCGCTGACGTCTATTCTTGCAGCCACCTCTAACTTAAAACACTACTGTTGCCCTCTCACTTCAGTTCTCTCTTCTAAACTCGGCTCTCTACATCACACACCACAAACAACGTATCTTGCCCAAGGCAACTCCCATTTCCTCTTCTACTGGACTCCATTTTCTCCCCTACATATGAAATCTTTGAGCACACTCTTTCCATTCCCTCTATAGCCTGGCTGCAATACTCTGGCAACACAATGTAATTCTCCTCCCACATCTTCCTCTTCAGCACCCTCTAAAGAACACCACAGGCACTAAGTTGTGGCTCTTTACAATCTCTCCATCACTCCACTAAGGATAGTATTTGCAAATTCAACAGCAGCCTCTTTCTGAAATGCTTTTTCCTCATTCTCAGTTTAACTCCAATTTATCAAAGCCACATAATTTCTGTGAAAATCTCCCTTCTGGCTTTCATGGTACCATATTTAGTTATTCTCTCGCTTGCAAAGACTGCAATCAATGCATTTCTTTGCAGTTTCAAACCACTCTTTCATTTCTGGAGTGGCTTAGTCTTTGTCTCCTTCCTCTTATTCTGTACTATGTCCTTGATTATAGTCATCAGGAAACTCTACACCTTCTACATTTCCAACTTCAGAGCCTACTGTATAAGCTGTAAAACTCTACTGGCTTCCAAATTCCATAATTTTAGTGTGTTCCTCTTTTTCTTTACATCTTAAATTTAGGATACTACTTTGCTCCTTAACTCTCTCTATAAAAGAGGTCTCAAATACTTTGATACTATTATTGAAACCTTAACTCAGTATACCTCTTTAACTGTCCAGCTCCTGCCTTGTAGCATTCCAGACAATCCAAAGCGACTAAAAGTAGGCATTCCAGACCTTGCAGTTATCAGATGTAAGGTGAACAAACACCTTTACTAGCTTCACCCAACCCTCTAATGGTCAAAGACCTATGAAACATGAGCTTTTGCCCTTGCAAAACTGGAGTGCATTGCAGGTTCATGCTATCTACAGAAAAACACAACTCTCAGTAGTGTTTCTTCAGAGCCTCTTTTATTTCTGCTATATCTGTTTTGAGAGTGACCATCACAAACAACTTAGATCAGGAAACCTGGATCTGTACAGTTTACATAGCAAACAATAATTTTTCATCATGTTTTATGCATTTTACCTTTATATTTGATGTTTATTTGGTTGCCAATATGGATTCAGCAAAGGTCTTAAGTTATCCACAAACTGGCTCCTCTACCTTTCTGGGCACTGTGCTTCCCCAAGTTATTGACAGATGCCATTATTTAGTCAGAATCCAAGGTTTGTGTGCTGCAGAGATTTTGCTATCTAAATACGATTACATGAGATGAACTGACGAAGGACAGCATGGCAGTAAGAATGTCACACTGGTACTTCTTTGTATGGATACTCATACTCAAGGTCGCAAAACTTACTCAACTCCAAAGCAACATCCCAGGACTAAAATTAGTTAAAAAATTCTGAATAGTAATTTTAAACTCTGCTTCTGTTGGGGCTTCAAAATTTTTATTGTTTGGCATTTCCTACAAAATGAGACTTTGCATTTCTAGCCAGGTATATCCTGTGTTTTGGCTGGAAGTACCTTGTGGCATTGGCAACTCCTTAAACTGCTGTAAAGTCTCTAGCAAATCACAAATGGTAAAAAACAAGCAATGGCTTGTGTACAACAGGTCACATAATGCCCGATCCAAACCCCCTACAGAGTCAAAAAAAGATGGACATTTGCTCCAAGTTCTGAATCAGAGCTGTATCCTATTGTTTTGTGATCCATCAGGTGACCCATAGCATTTTCTTGGCAGACCAGAGGTTGCTAGAGCATAAAGCAAGGCAAAAGCAGCTCTATGTCCTCTACTGTCTGACACAGAAAGCGGGATCAGACCTTATTATTGCCTCTTGTGTTGGTACTGAGAAAGGATAGAGGAATGCTCCCTTCCCCCAGCAGCTCTGCTCAGTAACACCTACTAGAAGCAGCAGCTGGCCAGGTAGCTGTACCTTGCAGCACCAGTCAGAACTACTATTACATCCAGAGAAAGCCAACACCACAGGTGTTATCTCAAAAATAATTGTATTATTATTCATAATATTATGTATCATTATTTTAAAATTAATATTTTTATTAAATTTAAATATTTTTATTAACAATACAAAAGATAAAACAATTACTAGATATTCAGGCAAGCAAGCAGAAGGACATACTTATGAGCAATTCAAGGACTGTGGCAATTTCTAAGCAATGTTTTTGGCAAAGAAACAGAAAAGAGAACCTTCAGGTTCAGAAGTCCAGCTGGATTAAGAAGCAGGATGTCCATCTGTCACAAGTGCATCCCCAAGCATTCTTTTTCCCTGTCGAATACACAGTGCATATTCCTACACCACAATTAAAAGGGAGATAACTTTGCAGCCCCAGAGCCCAGACATTCTTGCTTGTAAAAGTCGAACACATATGCCAGCTAAACATTTCTCCTAAATAACAAATCACTTGGCCACATCAACTACAGTCTTCATTTTCATCATAGGAAACTGAATCCTGCTAGTCACCATAACATACGCTCCTGTTAATCCCGTGGCAATTGCACAACAGATCAGCATGCTTGGGATGGACAACTGAAACAGCAGAACAAAGCTTGTAAAGGGACAGAGAGGAAAAAAACTCCTCACATATTTAAAATAAATTATCATTAAACAGAGGATGTTTTTTCAGTACAATCAAACATTGAGAGAACGGCTGATTTAACAGCAGAAGATATAATTAATGGGCCAATGGAAAAACAGTTGAGATTTTGACAGCAGAGTTCAAGTCCAGCTGGATTAATTTTCTTTCTCTGCTGTATTCATGTATTTTCCTGTTTCAGCTGCAATACAACACTACCGATTAGTGGACAGACACATGAAGTGCAGACTCCAGCAGCCCTCCTGTATTTTTGTCCAAACAGATGGCAACTATTTTAGGAGTAAATAGTGTACTTACATAATCTTAAGAACTAGAAAGTTACTATTACTCTAATTTGTGATTGCTAAGCAAAATAAAATTTATTTTAATTTGGGTGCTTGAGTAAAGCCTTATCAGAGGTCCTAAAATTGTTTCAAAGACTCGGTGAACAAAACTGGAATTTTCCTGGTTATTACCAGGAAAAACATGATACTATTTCTGACAACTCTGTGAACTTTTTTTGAAAAGTATCTGAATTTCCAAATGCGTATGTACAAGGGAAACAATTTATGCGGCTACACAAGCTGTCCTTTGCTGAAAAAGATAAATGCAGAACAATGCCCTTGTGATTTATTTATTTAATGATTATTACTGACTTCTACTGTTAAACACTCAGGAACAGAAAAATTAAGCACAGAATATGTTGCCCATGATCTAACGAGTGAGGAATCCTAAGGCAGCTTGTTCATCCCCTTACACTAGTATGGCTAATATCCTCTGTGTCAAGATGGTGTTTACTTTTACTTATTTGCCATTCAAATCATTGTACTCCTGCAACTGGACTCAAACAAAAGCTGCTGGTTTCAGAGCAGTCTCTTAAACTATCTTAAGCGCTTGTCAGTGTGTTCTGCAAAAAGCAGTGACACTTGAGAGCTCTTTGGCTGAAGAAGGCCTTTGTATGAGAAAACCTCTTACGAACGAAAAACCTACAATTTGAAGGCCACATAGTACCAAACCCAAGTGGCTTTTCGATCTTCAATCACGTTACAAGTGAAAATGCTATTTTTTTCATTGTTTGGGATAATATTACTTTTTAGAATACCTTGCCAGAAAAAAAATCAAAAATTAAAATCCACAGCTTTGTTATGTTTGTAATCAATAGCAGAGCACTGGACTAGATTCTCATGCCTGTGTGTAAAGTTTCTAAAACAAGAGCAATCAATTACAATTTTCCATTGTTCACATTTCATGACAAATTTTAGCTGATGATTTAATCCTATCCTTCTAGTTGCTTAGAGCAGGTAAATGAGGGGGCAGGGACCAGCTAGGTGAAATGAATTCATTCAAAAGAAAAATGCAGTCAGGTGCCAATTGCTGGGAATTATAATTACAGGTTTGGAGATAAGAAGGAAATGTCTTTTTAAAGTACAGATAAAAATATTTTTCAGAGTAAGCTTCTAGCGCTAGACGAAATTAAACCTTGTACTCAGTCATGATTACTGTGCTCAATAAATGCATTGTACTAGCCCATTTCCTCAAAAGGCAACTACTGGGTCTGTTATTTCTGAAGTAGTTTTAATGTATATTCCCCCCAAATCTTGCAAACTTGGATTTTATTCATAAATCTCAAAAATAAGATGTACATGATCAATTTTCTCCAAATCTGCTTTTTCCAAATATTTGCCCATCAGTAAAGCCTTGTGATTGCAATTTCTCCTTGAATTCAATACAATTTTTCAACCAAAGGCACTCTCACCATTTTACCCGAAAGTGCGCAATACTGTTATTTCCATTTTAAATTAAAAGATCTATCAAACACATGCTACAAGGCAAAGATGAGTCCTTGAATTAACTCTTAGAGCAGAAGCACTTGATTCATTTTTCACCACTGTCCACTATGTATTTTTCTAGAGGTCTGCTTATTTTTGCAAAGTTTTACTCAGCCCAAAGCTACAAGCTGGGTCCTGCTCTGCTTGGCTGGCCAGATGCTGCTCTCTACCTGGGAATTGTGGCAGCAAGCTGCAATCACTTTTTGAGACAGTGGGAGATCATACGGTCTTCCCTCGGAGACTGCAGGAAACCCTACCTATCTGGGAAGCGGTCTGAATAAAATTTGCTAGTTGTCTGGATCCAAATCCAGATGGAAATCTTCTATTTGTAATTTTGCTTTAGATACTGCAAATCCCTCTATAACAGAAATTGTATTATATACATCACTGACTGATACACGAAAAGGTCAAAGTTATAGTGTACACACCGTTATGAAAGCATCCAAGTTAGAGACTACCGTGTCATCAGGTCCACCCTGGTGGCATTCAAAGAGGCAGTTTCTGCGAACCCCCCCAAAACCAAAGATTTCCTTTAGTTTGGTCTGGTCTTTGGATGCAGAGCAATCTACCTCACAGTATGTCTTCGTCAAATGTGGGAATATTTCTGCCTTGCTTGTTCTTGTGAGAGAGAGAGAGCGTGAACTGCAGAAGCAGGTAGAAACATGGAATTTGTAAGAGCTATTAATATCTGACCCAAACCTATCACGCCTCGTACCTGCAGCAGAACCAGATTTCAACCAGTGATTCAAGCAGCAGATGGACTGTGCAATAACATATAGCTACCCAAACACATTTAGAGGTGGGAGATTTATTTTTCCTTCTTTGAAAGCATTTTAATTCCAAAATCCCAGTGCTACAATGCAGGCATCACCTTAATGTCCATGACACAATGTTCTCGTGTTAGCTTACTGACTAATGGTGGACTCTGGCAATAATGCTGTAAACTGCATTTCTTTCAGGTATAATCATTAATAAAAAGCGTGCGGGACAGCACTCCATCGTATACTGTCTGTAATGTAACTGAGATGTATGATGCCTTTAGGCGAGATACACATGCAAAGTTAAGGCTCAGCATGCAACACTGAAAAAGAGCGACATGGTTGACTTCAAAAAAAAAAAAGGAGGAAAAGGGAAAACAGATGTCAAGGTTTCAACAAGTCACTGCACACTGCAGCTGGAACCAGTACAAAAACAACACATGTATGCTGATAATGTAGCATTTCATGTAACGATAAGGGCAATAAAATAGCAGAAAATGCAAAAACACAAATGGCTAAACACCTTCCTCAAATTCCAGGGGGTCAGTTGGGCTGAACAATAATAATAATCCTTTCAGTAACCAGATCAAATGATTCAACTATTAAAGCTCTTTATGCTCAAGAAAAGTGAAAATTGAGAGATTCTCTTTCTTCTAAATGCAGGACATGGACAATAAATCTAAAGTCCAATCCAAACAGACATTCAGATGCATGCTATCTCATCACCATCACTCTTGAAACTATTTGGCAATAGTTTCCATTATTACAACAGATGTTAACAAGATGGATAGAGAGCATGTTAAATAAACATTGATATTAATATATAAGTATCTATCTAGCAAAGCTACTGTTCAAATGATAGACTTCCCCAAGAGCATTTCTTGGGAAATTAATTTGTCTTGCTACTAAACGCTATAAATTCAAAGTATTTCCATTAACAGAGACTGTGTCCTTCAGAAAAATTACTATGGAACATAAACAGGGTCTACAAGCGTAATCCGTAGCTGGACTCTGGTGGAGCGATTCGTGTAACTGGAAAGCTGTTCTCACTGTGCTTTGCTTCTTTAGGACAGAGTAGCAAAGGTAGGAAACGTGCAGAGAGAATTTGACTTACAAAAATTTACAACGTGAAAGAGTTCAAAAGCTTACAGATGAAGAAAGAGCAGACACAAGTAATAACCACAAAAATCTGGAATTTTAAGCCCAGCTCTGTGGAAGAGACACCTCAGTCAGAACAGTGTCTCCGCTACGCAGGCAGGCTGGTTACAAGCGTTAAGATTTCTGAAGCACGCTGAATGCGGAGATTTCTTTTTGTCATTTAAATGTTTCTTACTGGAATGCAGTCTTTTGCTTTATTCTGTGAGTTTTTCAGTGCAGCAAGTTTTGGGACATTAAGAAATCCAGCAAGTAAAAATGAGCAGAGTTCACAAATCCATTAGTATGACATAATCCATCAGGATTACAGCTGACATCACAGAACAAACTCAATCAAAAAACTCAGATTGACACTCAGAAAAAAGATTTTACAAGCAGTGATAGAGTGACAACTGACTGCTCAAAGATTTGAGAATTAAAAAAAAAAATCTGCTGAGAGACAGCTAAACAAAACCATGCAGAGTCAGTTAAAGTTTCAAATAAATCCAGGCCAGCAAAACACAGAATAAATCAACGCAGCAACAGGAGGTGAAAAGCACATCAAGAAAGTTCCAGCACGATGACGCAGAAAACAATTCCTTCAAAATCTCTTCTATTTTGCTAGAAAAACTTTTTTTAATATTTAAACTGTAATTGTAATCTCAGCTGTAAACTGTGAAAGGAGATACCTTTATTAAGAATAGATATCCAGAGTTGTTAATTTTAAGATTATAATTATTAGAATATATACTGGTACCAACACCAATATCGTTAAAATGTACTTGTTGCCTAAGAAAACGTAAAGGAAAAATTTTAGCTGCAATACAACCCTCTCACATTCATCACTGACCCGACAGCTGTGTATTTATAGATTCCACAAGCGTAGAGCGTTGCATTCATGCTGAATTACTAGAAAGTTCATCCTCATCTGTGCACCTTTAGGGTGACTTATTTTTAAGCTGTAGCTTAGCTTACAGGAAACATGTGGAGACGTAATAAGTGCCAAAGGAATTTGGAAGTATTTTGATTCTTTTTGACATAATAAGATATATCAAACTGACACCTCGATGCAGATGCACGTCTCTGCTGGCAGCGCAGCACTGCTTACATGCAACAGTCATACCGAAAATATTTTCCAGATGCGCTTGCAAATTATATGCGATTTAACACACATTTGAAGAAGAATTGACTCAAAAACCAAACGAACTCAAAAAGATGAGGCAATTTGTGCTCAGGCACTGCAGCCCCAAATAACTTGTCGAACTGGAGGCCCAGAATTCCAGAAAACCATTCTGCGCTTTGGCTATTCCTTACACAACTTTACAATCTTTCACCGTGTATCACCTATGTTTGGTTCTACTACCTATCATGAACTCAAGCCTTCAGCTCAAAATCCTTTACTTCTGAGATCCTACATCTTTTAGGGAACGATGCGATAAAGAAATGTGAAAGAAGTCAGGCTACAAAATGTAGGAGAATTTAGTGCACTTGTGATTCAGGAGGCTGCTAGGTGCAGGTACGTTCGAGAGAGAAAGATACAGTAACAGAAAACAGCACCATGTTGGGAAGGAAAATTTGCACCAAAAGCAACTTCACCTGTGGTAACGCCCTGCTGTGTTCCTGAATTTCCTTTTCACTTACTGATGCTTTTCTGCAGCACAAAGGGCCAGATCCCAGGAGGACAGTTGATCTCCATGCTGCACTCAAGTTCAGTGTTTGCATATAGAGCAACTCAGGAAACTAATTTAAATCTGATGTAAGTCTCTAAATTGGAGAGACATGGATTTGATGGATGGATAAGGAATTGGCTGGATGGTCACATTCAAAGAGTTGTGGTCAACGGCTCAATGTCCAAGTGGAGAACAGTGACGAGTGGAGTTCCTCAGGGGTCGGTACTGGGACCGGCACTGTTCAACATCTTTGTCGGCAACATGGACAGTGGGATCGAGTGCACCCTCAGCAAGTTTGCCGACAACACCAAGCTGTGTGGTGTGGTCGACACACTGGAGGGAAGGGATGCCATCTAGAGGGACCTTGACAGGCTGGAGAGGTGGGCCCGTGCAAACCACATGAAGTTCAACAAGGCCAAGTGCAAGGTCCTGCACGTGGGTTGGGGCAATCCCAAGCACAACTACAGGCTGGGTGGAGAATGGATTGAGGGCAGCCCTGAGGAGAAGGACTTGGGGGTGTTGGTTGATGAGAAGCTCAACATGAGCCTGCAATGTGCACTTGCAGCCCAGAAAGCCAACCGTGTCCTGGGCTGCATCACAAGAAGTGTGACCAGCAGGTCGAGGGAGGTGATCCTGCCCCTCTACTCTGCTCTTGTGAGACCCCACCTGGAGTACTGCGTCCAGCTCTGGCGACCCCAATACAGGAGAGACATGGAGCTGTTGGAGCGAGTCCAGAGGAGGGCCATGAAGTTGATGAGAGGGCTGGAGCATCTCTCCTATGAGGACAGGCAGAGAGAGTTGGGATTGTTCAGCCTGGAGAAGACAAGACTCCAGGAAGACCTTATTGTGGCCTTCCAGTACTTAAAGGGGGCCTACAGGAAAGCTGGAGAGGGACTGTTTACAAGGGCATGTAGGGACAGGACAAGGGGTAATGGGTTTAAGCTGAAGGAGGGTCGATTTAGATTAGATATTAGGAAGAAATTCTTTACTGTGAAGGTGGTGAGGTACTGGAACAGGTTGCCCAGAGAAGTTGTGGATGCCCCATGCCTGGACGTGTTCAAGGCCAGGTTGGATGGGGCTTTGTTCAACCTGTTCTAGTGGAGGGTGTCCCTGCCCATGGCAGGGGGGTTAGACTAGATGACCTTTAAAGGTCCCTTCCAACCCATTCGATGATTCTACGATTCTATGAAATCCATATACATTTCTCTACACATTCTATATGTGTAGAGATCTAAAGATCCCAGGATACAGTTTGTAACTGACAACATAATGAACCAGTAAATGTCTGGCCTATAAGAATGAAGGGTTGACCAAACTGGTTCTCTCTCCTAAGTTTAGGTATGTCTGTGAAATGGCTTAACCTGAATCTCTCTCCTGTGCTTGTATATGGTTTTGTTGTTTTTGTGGTTTGGGTTTGTTTTTTGTTTTTGTTTTGTTTTGTTTTTCTTTTTTTGTTAACCAAGAAACTGAAAGAACTGGGTTGCCAGCTGAGAAACAAAGAGAGGAAAAAGGTAAGTATCTTAACCACCTGAGAGCAAAGATGGAGCTGCTACGCTAACTATTGAAGCTGTGTCATTTGTGCAGAATTAAAAAAAAATATTATCAAGTCAGACAAAAGCAGCAAGAAGGAACAGACTACACAGCCCACAGATGGTGACACACTCTGATGGGGATGGAAGTAATTATGAGCCAGTCTTAGTCCTGAGACTCTTCAAGGAGTCCTTGAATGATATTCACAAACATTAGGCACATAACAGGGGATAAGCACTCTCACTTATATTAATGGCAAGGCTCCAATTACTCAGACTGGCTTCATTACTTTGGAAGAGTTGTTAATGACTTTCAGCAAGCGCAGGTAATGCTTCAGAAAAAATATGAGATGTTTTTCTTTTTTAGGAGATACTGCAGTAACAACTTGACATTGGAATCCAAAGTTTAGCTCTTTTTGTTGCTTAAAGGAAAACCTGAAAAAGGGGAATATGAACACAGAAAAATCAGAGTTTCACAACCATGCTTGCAGACCACTGCCAAGTGCATAACTGCTCAAGGGCACTTGGCGTAGTTACTCTTCTCAATGTCTGTTAGGCAGCAATGTATATGAGGTGCATTTGTTTTGTATTAACTACATAATTACAATTTTCTAGCAAATTTATAACAGGCAACAGACTCACTTAGCCAAAAATACCTCAAACATACACCCTTACTTGAGCTTTACCCATCATTTAAAATCCAGTTAACCGTTTCAATCCCCAAGTGTCAGGGCTCGGAAAGATGTTTTATAAGTCTTTTTACTTGGCAATATAGAATTTGGGCATAGTGTAAGTACTAATATTCCTTTAAAACTTATTTATAATAAATTGTATTTCTTTTCTCCTACCATTATACACAGAGGGAATGTATTCACAAAAGTTAACTTTATGAACAGAAAGTTCTTCAATGGAAAGAGGCAGATTTTAAAAAAAGGTGGTTCAGAGCAGGAACAAAACTTTAAGTGCTTTGAATTCAAGAGGGATCTCACTGCTGACAGGCATACCTTAGAGTCTCGGTAAAAAACAGTCTTACTAGTTAAACTTCATAAATACATTTACCTGGCATCCCTAATTGTCTCAAAACTTCATAAACCTGCAAATTAGTGCAGGAGAGGGACAAAATAGAGACACAGCAACAGAAAAGAACACTAATAGGGATTCATAAGATATATCTAAAGATCCTCCAGACTACATTAGAACTTGCCTCCACAAATAGAAACTTGATCACACAAGTAAAGTATTAATTTCTTTCAAGTGACCCAAAAGTTGATGGAAAAATATTCGAGAGGGGAAAAACTACCCATGTTTGGAATAGCACAGTGACTCAACCAATTTGAAGGCTCAGGAGAACATAAAACCTGTAAGTTACTATCTGGGGCATCTTTTACAATATTTCCTGTGCAAAGATAACTGCCTACCTTACTGAGCTCATCAGTGGCCACTTCAGAATGATTCACTCTTGAAAAAGAACTGTCATCCTAACTGCACGCAGCAGCCTTGCCTTTGCTCCTAACCAGCCATGAATATTCAGAGAAATGAATACTGCTTCTAAATGAGGTTAAATAGTTCCTTGTCCATCCGAAGTGGCTCCAGAGGTCTTGATTCAATTTTAATTATCCAGCACAGCCTTCAAACGCTCTGCATACTCGAGCACAGCAACGTACGACAAGCTTACTTGGCTTACCGTGATTTTACGTAAGTTTATTGAACGTCAAAAGTTCGCATTATTAAATCCGAATATTTATTTGAAAGCAGTGACGCCTGTCGATACCATGTTTAGAAAATGCTGGCGCACAGATGTACCGTACGAGAAAGGCTGGAGAGGAAGGGAGACTGCCCCTTGCCGGCCGGGAGCGCAGCGGAGCCCCGGAGCCCCCCGGCCCGGCCCGGCCCGGCCCGGCGCCGCTGCCACCTCCCGCTTGCACACACGGGGGAGCTGCGGCTCCGCGGAGCCCCGGCGCTGCCCAGCTCCCCGCCGGTGGCCAGAGCCAGAGCCACAGCCCGCTCCTCTCCACATCCCCTGCGGGGACAGCCGAGCATCCGCCGGGTTTGGTTTATTGTGGGGTTTAGTATTGTTTTACAGTCTCTAGCAAAGAGACTTACAGCTTCATACTCGGCATCTTTATATCCAGGCAGGTTTAAGGGGCGGGGGGGGACCCACAGAAATGGAGAAATAAAGGGGGGAAAAGGATAATAAATGAACTCTCCTATGTCCTCAAGCAGAACTTCAAGACCAGTGACTTTTTTTTTTTTAAAGGTGAGAAATCTATTGTTTCTACCCAGGAGGAAGCCCTTCTCCCTTTCTGACATTTCAGATGCATGAACTTAGCTTTGCTTAAAGCTATGCTTCCCTATAAGCAATCACCCAAGCCAGTGCTCATAACGTGAAATTTGTTTTTCACACTTTCTCCCATTTTTTTCTGAACATCAGAAAACAGATTTTAATGTGAGGGTGACTGAGCACTGGCACAGGTTGCCCAGGGAGGTTGTGGAGTCTCCAGCCTCAAAGATACTCAGAAGCCATCTGGACATGGTCCTGAGCAGCGTGCTCTAGGTGACCCTGCCTGAGCAGGGTGGTTGGACCAGATGACCTCCAAGTCCCTTCCAGCCTCAACCATTCTGTGATTCTGTGATATTTTACAGATTCACAGAATCACAGAATGGTGGGGGTTGGAAGGGACCTCTGGAGATCATCTAGTCCAACCACCCCACCCCCAACCCCCCCGGTAAAGCATGATCACCTACAGCATGTTGCACAGGGTCACGTCCAGATTTTCCTTCAGTTCACTTTCTCCTGCCATCACTCTCTCACTTTCTTTTTCCATTAATATCTGCTGCCTCAATTGTCTTATTCCCACCCTGTTGTCTCTCTGCTTACTTTTCATCATCTGTTTTTCACTCTTGAACAGTGAAAGAATATTTTGTCCTTGGGAAAGGCTACATGCCAGGAAAGGCTACATGTTTGACAACTAGAGCTAACGATCAGGTCCTACTGAAGCATCTTCCATCTCTGTAGTAACACGGGACAAGAGGCACTACAGGAGAACATCATTACCATGGCTAGAGGATATCAATTCAGGTATACGTACTATCATATATACTTTGCATAACCAGTCAATTGCACTACTTGAGTCAACATAAAAATGCTTCCCTATGTCACGAGGACTACTAAGACGCTGGAAGTAAATGTATGCTTCATTTATGGAACTGCCACATATATGGTAAGTATTCTACCAAATCAAGTAAAAATTTCTGATTTTTTTTTTTAACTAACTGTAAAGGATAATAAGCAGACCTTCTGTAGGTGTAGAAGCAAAAATCCCTGATAACAGGCTATGAGCATGCTCCAAAATACCTCATTGCCTTAAGAAAGCAAAGAATAAAAACTTAACATCAGTATAAGTCACTTTCATAAACAAAAGTGGAACAGAAATAAGTCACGGAACAGAAATAAGTCACAGAACAGATTGTGTGTCCATAACTTACAGGTGACAATCCACACCACCAACAACCCCTCTCAGTTTTGCCTATGCCCTGTGTGAACAAATTCCTCACCAACTTTAGCTGGACATCAAATTTCAAAGCTACCTGTCTTTATTAACCTCACTCCCAGAACCTTCCTCTGTTCCTGAGGAAGAGTGGCAACTTTTCCATCTGAATGTGGAAACTTCAGTCAAACTCTGGGGGGAAAAGGCTGTTTTCCCTCCTGCATCACCTGCCCCAGCAAGGGCACGTGGCATTCCTGGGAGGGAGTAGCACCAGGTCGGGAAAGCTCTTCGCTGCTTCAAAAAGCTGAAACGCACCTTAAACATTAGAAAAAAAGCCTTTGACCCTCTTTCTGTTTCCTCTTAAGGTCTGAGCTTACCTGCTGGCACACAATTAAAGCTGTCTTAAGAGAGTACTAAAAAAAAGTACTGAGTCCACTGCATTATATCCATAAAACTAAAAACTCAAGCTAGTTATGGAATGACATATTAAACAGTGTTTCAGGATCGGGGGTTGCACTATTATGAATATTTAAATGAGAAAATAATGATCTGTACGAGACAAGAAACGGTGAGTCCACTCCTGAGGAATGATACTTACTGTACCTTTGTGCCTCTTCCGCAAGCCCCTATTTCCCACTAACAGAAATAAAAGGTTTTAACCCAAATTCACTTAAGGAAAACTTTTAAATAAGTTTGCTCTATCATAAATTTACCTTACTAATGGAAAATTCTTTCTGTTGCTAAACAGCACTCACTGTTAAGTCCAGTGACGTTTGTAGTTGCCTTATTACGCACAGGGGGCCACGCAGCCATGCTGTGGATGCAAGGGGGGCCGTGCAACTCTGCAGCCCTGAAATTACCACGTGCTCTTGGGCACATGGCCCACGACAGGTGAGAATGAGAACTCCCAGGATATCTAGGCTTTTTGTTCCTCATTCTGCTGATCTTTTTCAATTTTTCAAAACACAACAGAACCCATATCCTTTGAGGAGAAAGATTTATGTATTCTTAAAAAAATAAAAATAATCCCATTTCAAAAGTAATTTAAAAAAAAAGAATTTTTAATTCATTCCTGTATATTCCTATCATTTGTTTGCTATATCTGGTTCTCAGCAAAAGCCCTGCATTCCAACAATTGCTTACTTTCTTGTTACAGTCTTAGCTGCAGTGTCTTGATAAATAGATGTTTCCATGGAGATGACAAATGAATATCATCCATGTTGCAATGAGCTTCTGATTTCATCTTGAACCATTAGCTTTCAAACCACAGCTCATTCATTATTCATTTGCAGTAAGGAAATGGCTGAAACCCAGAGCATTACAGCAGATTAAAATCTGTGCGTGCAGTCTAGAAGAAAATGCATTTGCCACCATACAGAATGAACAAAACTCCCTGGGATTAAAATAATGATCCTAGAAGCTGTCCTAAAGGCCTACAAAAATTTTCTCCTCAATTAACAGCGTGCCTATATAAAATATGGGAATTAAGACACATTTTAAATATTCAGGCAGGCAGGGGACTTTCAGGAGGAAAAAACAGTAGGTGACATTTAACTTATTTTACACTGTAAGAATGACACTAAATGCTTTTCAGAAACTCAGGAATGGGCCCAAACATAAATCATCAAAAATTCGACTTAACAGCTTAAGAGGAACATGTACATTTTTGTGCTTTTTGACTGTTCTTGAGTATGAAACCAGTATCTGATTCCCATTAAGAAAATGCCCTTTTTTTATCATTGGCTGAAAGGTGACTATAGTCTTTGGCAGTTTTGAGGGAGTCTAAGAAAGAGAAGGAGAAAATATTTTCAGTCTTTGCATAACTAAAAACCTTCGCAGTTGCTGCAGTTATTTTTTTAAAAAGGACTTCAAAGCTCATGAGAGCTTTCCACTCTGTAGGAATAAATGTCTACTTTTGTCTTCTTTACTTAGAGAAATATTTATTCTTCTATATTTAAATAAATTAAAGGCATTGCAATTTTAAGATGGCCAATTACATTAACAGACAATATCAGTGCAGTCCATCATCCGAAAACATTTTTTCAGTCTTAAGTCCTGGCTAGAAGGAGAAAAAAAGTTAATGCACTGTTATTGCTACAATCATCTGCCCTTTCACATATGGTGGCTTCAAATTTCTGGTAATTCAAAGAATATAAAATACTCTTTCTTAAATGCTGGCCTAAGACTAGCCTCCTTGGAAGGAAGGAGTCTGTGACCAATGTTTGAAAGACACAGCAGACACATGCACTGCAGTGTCACCTAATTTTTAGTGCCTGCTCATTATCTGTCATTGCCTGTAACAGCATTCAATTTTAATATAATAAAGCTAGGCAGGAATTTTCTGGCTGACTTTGAGGTTGGAGGTGTCTAGATGTACATGACCTGAAAGACATTTTGTCTGGATGAAAGTTATCATGCATCTGATCCAGGGAAACAAAACAGGACATATAAAAGTGGGACGTCCTTCACACTTGCCCTGGTTAATAACATCCGTGCTTCTGCACTGGAGTTGTCCTGGGAAAAGCATGTCAATTAGAGTAAGTTATAACCAATTATGTGTTTCACTGTTTGAATTATTGTCCATTAAGAACTGACCTGAGTTTACAAAACGCATTTCATTCACGTAATAGTCTTAATACCAGTGTGACAAGAGGTCGAAGGGTAACAAGAAATGATGGAGAGAGATGACTTTGTTACATGGAAAGGAGACAATGAGCAATAGCTCATTTTTTCCACTAAAGCCACATGCCATTTTCATACTACTACTGTCTTACTGACTTTCTCAGATTACCATGAAGCTGGAATGACCGCATGCTCCACTGCACAAACAGCCATCTCCATAAAGTCTCTCCATATCTCACAGATGAGGTTTTATCCAAGCATAACTTAGGGATGAGATGAAGCAAGCAACAAAAGGCCAACTCTTATTCATGTCAAAAAATATGCAGACAGTCTAGACAAAGCGCTGAGCTCTTCCTGTGCAGGTTGCCTCACACGGAGTAGCACATCTACTAAATGGCCTTTTCTACAGAAACACAAACTTGCCAGGGTCTTTTTTTGTTGCTGCAAACGGGATGGGGTGGAGAGGGAGAAGAGGAACTACTACCCAGCCCTTGCAACCTCTGAGGATTTGATCAACCACATTTAATTTAGGGAGTTTGTCAGTGTGAACTCAAAATAGAAGTTGCAATTGAATCTGTCCATTATCGCAACTCACAGTAGTTAAGGTCTGGAGCTGCAGAAGGTTTGAAGTGAGACATTTGGGACACAGGCTGTCAGAAAATGGATTTGTCTCTCAGACCTAACTCTTCTTATTTGGCAGGAAATGGGAAATGCTCTCTCTTCATCATGCTCTTCATTTGCCTCTGAGCACAGATCCATAATAAGCACGACAGCATGTTCTCACTCACAAGCACAAATTGTAATTTTCCAAGGAAATCAAAGCAACAGGCAGACAAAGCCACAGAAACCTTTCACTGCAGCACAGTCAGGATTCCAGCATCAAGCTAGATGACCAAAGGAGTGAAGCACATGCTCTTTTCCCTTCAGAAGAAAAACAAGAAACCCCAGGATGGAAGAAGGTGTTCCAGAGAAAATGTCATGACGTACTTTTTTGTAACTTCCTAAGATAAACACACAGAAGACTTATACTTTTGGTGATGATATTTACTGGAGTTAAAATTACTGCTGTGACCCCACTGTAGAGCAAGCTGGATCTTTTGAAAGACAGTGTGATGTTATTAAGTGTTATGTTTGCAAATCCTTGCTTAACCTATAACTTCTCTTTGCTTGCTCTCTCATGCATTGATATAAACTTGTCACTGTGTGCCCACCTGCTACCGCCTTTGCCTTTTCCAACTGGATATGGAGAAGTAACTCTGTAGGCAGACAGCACAGACAGAATCCACTAATAAGTGAGGTCCTTCAGCAGAAAAGTCACTGCGGTCACCCCGCTTCACCTCATGCAGAAAAACAAGCTTTGCTCTCCAACAGCTTCCTCCGTTATTATTTTCAGTTAGACGCTGTCATGCACAATACACTTGACCCTTTGAAATCTGCAGCTTTCAATTTATTTAATGAACATAATCCTCTATTTAGTACTGTTTCAAATACCTTACAGCATTAAAAATCTGCAAGGTTAGATAACGTCCATGAGAAAACAAGGAGCCATACATTTATATAACTGACCATTTCTGAGGCGAGAGCAAAGTTTGAAAATCACAGCCCTGAAAGTCCAGGACTGGAAATTGAGATGCAGGAAGGGCTAATTAGCAGCCATAACAGACTAATTAATGTACTGAGTCCTAACAGGGAATAAAGGTTCATATCCCCCTAGCATTTGGGCTATATAGATTTAACCCCTAGGCCTAGGAATGCATCATCTAGGTTCTGTTCCAAGCTCAATTTCAGTCTGACCTCCCAGAAGCCACCATGTGATTTGTTCCAGTTTAATCAATGTGTTACACTACAGATATATTTTTTTCATACATTTACAAAGTGTCCTGAGTTTGGAGAGTGTTCAGTGAAAAGCATAATGCAGAGAAGGAAGTTAATTTTTCTTGAGCACTGAAGATGAACCTAAATCTTCTGCTTTAAACCTAGAATAAGAGATGAAAATTTTATCAATGAAAACTTTGTTCAGTGACATGATATGAAAATAAGAACACATGATCTTCAAAAAAAGTTTGCAATAACATTATCCCTTTTCCTATTAGGAAATACCTAAAGTCCACAGAACACAGTTTTTATTGCTAAGTTGTACAATACTGTGATACTAGGCCAGAAAACAGCATTTCAAGCACAGAAACTCAAGTTGAAGTCACATTGCACAGGGAGAGATAGGCTTATTGCCCCCACTTCAGCCAAACCCAGTTAACAGAAAGCAGCAAGGCTCTACACGATGTGGCCCAACAAGGCAGATAGGACAGCCCAGAGCAGCTGGTATCACACCCTTGGGAAGTCACAGCTTGAAGTCAAACTCAGTGTACAGCACGATCAAAACTATGGGCCACTGCAACCAAAGCCTTCTACCATTGTCTGCTTGGCAGAAAAAAGCAGGAGAGGCTCAACTATGTCTTTGTGAAGATCCTCCCCAATTTACAAAAAACAGGAGAAACATACTGAAACTAGGAACTGTTCATTTGCAGAACCACACTGCAGCATTTCTTCCTCAGTATTTCTATCTAGTGACCACATTAGTGCAGCTTATCTACTTTTCTGCTTTCCTTCCCAGTTTGAGTACTTGGGGTCATCCCCCACAACCTGCCGGCAAGTAAAGGACTCAAGGATCTCACACCTGAAAATTGTGGAAGAAGCTGCAACAGGATGGGAAGGTTGGGGCTATCTATGGTTCTGCTAGTTCTGAAGCCCCTCGAAGGACCAGACTTGAAACCCTCCTGTCATCTTGCAGTGGGAGAAGCCCCAAGGAGAGCCAGGGGAGAGAAGTGTGATGTTCCCATGAGTACAATCACAAGCCCTCACTCAACACAGTCCATATTCACCAGGCATAAATGGGGCCAAGCACACAGCTTTTGACCACAGCGTTTTGTCAACTTTGAAGTCAAGGTCCATGGCTAAGCAGCTCACTGGGCATGAGAAGGGATCTGATCAATACTTATAAACATCTAAAGGGTGGATGTCAAGACTCTTCTCAATGGTGCCCAGAGACAGGACAAGGGGCAATGGGCACAAACTGGAACACAGGAAGTTCCATCTCAACATGAGGAAAAACTTCTTCACTGTGAGGGTGACCGAGCACTGGGACAGGCTGCCCAGAGAGGTTGTGGAGTCTCCTTCTCTGGAGATATTCAAAACCTGCCTGGACATGATCCTGTGCAACCTGCTCTAGGTGATCCTGCTCTAGCAGGGATGTTGGACTAGATGATCTCCAGAGGTCCCTTCCAACCCCTGCCATTCTGTGATTCTGTGATTTTCAGAACGTATATATAATGTTTGCAGTTTCCAACCTGCTTGATGACGAACTGTAACCAGAACAGAGAAAGCACCACTGTGGCACCACTGCAAGGAAGAATCGCTTCAGTTTTAAACTACTACTTCTCTTCTGAAAGAGATTTTATTTTTGTCTCATGAAACCTGCTTTTCCTGATCTCTTCTCTGCAGAAGGGAGAATTTATGCAATGTGTAGTGCTGGCTGCACTATGTATAGATGGTATTACAGATCATCGTCTTTGATGATCATGTTGAGATCTTAAACCATTTGACATTTTTCACACCAGTGTCAGTCCCAGAAAACAGCAGGGACATCTTCAGCAGCAGCTGTTCAGCTGTTTCCCTGTTACCAGCTAGGATAAAACTCAAACAACTCAAATGATTTATAAAGAAGATTTAGCTCTACCATCCTTTGGAGCAGGGACTACACCAAGGTCAAAGAAAAGCTTCACTTCTCTTCGTGTGAAAACTCCGATTTGCTCAGATTTTAAGGAGGGTGCACATTATTCAAACGCGCATCCTGTAGAAGTGTATTAGAATTGGAATATCTCTTTTTTTAACACTGCCTCCACAGGGCAATTTCTAGCCCCAGAAAGTGCAAAGCTACATTAGAGAGGATGTGCCCCTCCCAGCTTTATGGCACAAGAAACCGAACAGCCCCATTTTCGGACGTGCAATTGCCGCTCCAACCACCAGATGCTACTGCGGCATTAGAATGGGAGCCAGGGGCTGCGGCTGCCGCGCTCCCCATAGTCCCCTACTGGGGAATGGACGTTATACACAGTCCTTAATTACATGATCATACACTACCTCATCCCCTGAGCAGGTGTCCTTTGGAGGAGGATAATGAAGAAGGCTATTATCTGTAGGACCCCTCCTCATTTGCCAGAAAACTTAGCAGGTAAGTATTGAAGGAAATGGGAGTGCAGGGGAAGGGGAGGGTGTCGCGGGTGAGGCTGCTGAACACAATGAAGCTGTGCTGTTAAAGACTGTTAAAAAGGGCTGCCTAGTTGGGAGCCAGGATAAAGACACGTCATTCTGGCTATCCAGAATCAGAGGATATCTGAGACACTATTTCATCTCTCCATGTTTCCATTCCCTCTGTAAAATAGGGATAATGCCTGCCAACGTCTCTGAAATGACTTTGTGAGTATTAAACAAATAGTGGCTCTAATGCATTAATGCATTTATACATGAACTATTAAGACTCAGCATCACACACAGTATAGAGAAGAAAAAAATGGTTATTTAATAAACAGCCATTCAGATAATTTTGTTTTAAAGAAAAAGCTAAAGATGTATGAAACTAAAAAAGGACCTTGAAGAGCATTACATTTCTCAAATGCAGCAGCACGACTTAAACTCCAATCTCCTTCCAGGCACATTGGAAGGAAAATTCAGAAGTCAGGGTTAAGGAGAGGGCCCTCAGCAAGGTGCCTGTACCACAGCCAGCACACCACAGCCACTGCTCCCTTACTGCAACAAAACTTCAGCTCTGGTTGCCTGGCATGAGGAGAACGATAGTACATGGTATCTCATGGATGGCCAGAGGACAAGAATGAAGATGAGGTGCAGAGAACAGGAATGGGTGATGAAGCCCACGGTAAATAGTTCAAACAAGCATCCAACCTGCACTGGAAGCCTAGATTTAACACTTAACCCTTCAGCTATTTGCAGTCGTATTCCCTGTCATGTTGCAGCCTCAATAAATGCCCAATCATATTTGCATTACCTCCTTCCCTATTTGCTGCAACAAAAACCTGAAGTCTGTGCACTGTCAATCATGCAGAGATGGGATAACTAAAACACCTCCAACTCTTCCTCCTTGCATGACCAGACCTGTGCTTTCTACAGGAACCCATGCCTGCTCACGCTAGAGCAGCTCAGCAGGAAAACAGCTACTGTCTGGGAGGCTGATCTCTGCCACCGCAGGGTAGAAGGAAAGAGGAGAGGCACAGAGGCAGAATTAGTAGCTTAACTTATTCAAAGCAAAGTCACCTTATCACCAAATTGAAGGTAATCATACCACAAGAGAAAGAAATTATGCTTTTTCCCCCTTTTTTTTATTATCTTAGGATTGCAATGTCCTGATAAGCAATCAGGCTCAAACATTTAAGCTCCACACGCAGAATCTACAGTCCCTTTCTACAATCTCATTTCCTTTAGACAGCATTTTTCCTTCATCAAAAATAAGTCCTTATCCCCCCCCAACCTGATTCTCAGCTCCTTTCTAGAGCCACATTCAGTCCACAAGCTCAAAGCAGAGCTGCCGTCCTACTGCCCGCTGCCTTCCAGCAACCGTCCTGCGCTGCCAGAGCTTCAGCCTTGCCTGCAGCCATTTAAATGTATGGCACGCAGATCCCTTTCCTCTCATCTTGCCCTTTTTCCTCCCTCAGAGGGAACAGGAGCCTGTGACACAGGCCACATTTCCCCCCTTTCTTTCCCCTATGTATTTGCCAGTTTGTTCTGCGCTGCACGGCACTCAGAGTCATAAAGGAATGTTGCTAAAATGGCATCGCTAATCTCAGCAAACATCAGGAATTGCTTTTGCCTGTACAAATGCCTGGAGCTGGCTGGAGCCCAGCGCCGAGGGGTGCAGAATTGGGAAGGGGTAAAAGTATAGAAGCAAGAAGGTCAAGGAGTGAGGTAGAAAGGGATAAAGGGTGGAGGACCGCTGTTCAAGAGCACAAAAGGATGCTAAGGCCGAGATCTTTCTGGATGGGTATTTCGGGTTTGGCAGCTTTTCCTAGTGATTACTCACCTTGACCTTACTGTCAGGACTGGCTTGTGGGCTTGCGGTTGGCCAAAGAAGGAAAGAGTTTATCATTTTATCTTGAATGTTACCAACATTTCAAAAGATGTTTTGAAGCCACAGGACAGTTCTATTCCACTTTCCTGAGTTTTGCAGACTGTTTTTCTGATGTAAATCACAGTTTACAGAGTCAAAGGCCGGAGGATGAAATAATAATATAAGTATGTATTGATGTGTGTTTCAGAGAGAACAGCAACTGCATCTTAATGTCTCCTCTATATTACCACAACTACATGCATCCCAGGTTGAGTTTTAGTTATTGATCAATCTACTAATTGATTATTCTACTAATAAAAGATTAGTAGAATTTTTTTTATCTATTATTATATACATAACAATAGAATTTATTATTCTACTAATTCACAATTTACTGAAAAATGTAGCATATAAAGGGTTTCTTGTTTTGCCCAAAAAAAGCCCTAAACAAGCATAGGGTTTTTCAGTGGCTTCAAAACTTGAACTACTTGAACACTTTGCTCTATAGAAAAAGTCATCAGCTCCTTCACTGCATAAGCATGGCTAGGACACTTGTTCTTATGAGATCCCACCAATTCCAAATTTTCAAGATCACAAAGACAGGACAGTGAGAGGAACCAGGAACCAAGCCACCAGGAACAGTCACAGCTGGAACCAAAACCAGGGTAATCCAAACCAAAGTACTGTAATAGTGAGCAGGATGGGGTGGCAGAACTTAATCTTTTGGTCTGGTAGTAAAATAGGTGCAACCATCATGAAAAAGTAGAGTCTAAAGAAGTAAATTATAAATGCTTGTTCTTTGCTTAGGTGGGGCCAATCCAGTGAATGTTTTAAGTCCTGCCAAATGAACAAGCAAATGCAGCATAGTACGCAATTCCCAGAAAAGTAAATTGGAGACCACAGGCTTTGTCACATTATTTCTTGGACAAGTGCTGGATGGCTGCTTCGGAAACACGTGGTAAGAAGAGGGAAGCTGCTAACTGAGAGCACAAGAGTCTCATGCGAGCAATACTGACTGCAGAGAGCAGGAGACACCATCTGAAATGTTCCTTCCCTACCCATGGGGACATGGGATTAGAGGCTAGTCAGTGAGAGACAGGAGCTACCTCCACCTAGTCCATGGAGTAGATTCTTGGAAAAGGTGAAGAGACATTGATAGGCAGTGCCATGTACAGAACACTGTATCTGTCAAGAACTGTGCAGGAAGCACTGAGTGCAATAAGCCCCCAGCCCTAAAGAGAAAAACGCATGTGTCACTTTTTGCATGCTGATGGAGGAACCTCCAAAAATGTATCCATATAGGAGTCTCTTGACAGGACAGAGAGACATGAGAATCATATTTTGAGTTCAATTTACCTTCCCACAAAGAAGTCCCTGCACAATAAAGAAAAGAAAAGAGAGTTTTGTGGTGATGACCAGGCAACACGTCTCTGGAAATGAGAGGGGCAGCTGCTAGCTAAAGAACCTACCACAATCAAGGGTCTGCATTTGTCAGAAGTTCATGTTCAAGGAGTAATTCCTTACTGTGCGATCCATATGAAAACCAATGCTTTAATACCAAGTGCTCTCACTTCTACACAGCTCCAGCCTTGGCTGCTCCTCCACATCAGAAACCAGAAAGATTAATTGCCAAACATCTTCTGTTGAAATCTAGCCCTGTCAGTGAATGCCACTTAGCCCTCTCTGGGGTCTTGATCTTCTGACAGTGTCTCCATTTTCCCTGTATTGCTGGATTACAAAACAAGCCTCCCGACCTACCCTTCCAGACGTGGTTACTGTTTGAGTGGGGAGCTGGAGGCTTCAGGAGAGAAGCACAAATGCTGCAGTTTCCTCTGCCTTGTAGGAATGGGTTGTATTTCTCAGATTGTGTAGGTGCCTCAGAAGATCTTCAGGCCTGGGAAGCATCCAGAGTGCTGCTCATCTCCTACAGAAGGGGTAGCTATTCAGAAAACACTGCTTCTAGGTTCATTATCAAACTCCAAGTGCTTTCTATCCAAGTGCTTTCTAAAGAGAGGGGTGTTAGTAATATTATCAAATTCCAACACTTCCCAAAAAGATGGATGTTAGGAGCAATAGTTCTGCTTCTTGTGAAGACTTTGCTCCTCTTAAAAAGTAATATAAATGGGAGAGAAGAGATCATTTCACTAAGTTAAATTTGGACAGAGTTTAATCACCTGACACAAAAATTCTGCTTGGACTCCCAGCACAGTGCAGCAGGAGCATTTTAAGCCTGTTTCAAGATATGCCAGAAGAAATTTCACTTCCTTCTGTGAGCTTCTACCATCACACTGATAGCAATCACATTTTAACCCTAGAAAACCTTTGAGAAGTAGTACTCAGCTGGCCTAAAAACAGCACTGCTGATTGCGATGGAACTTGACTGCCATTTTCTATTCACAAACCCTTTCGGTTCTTGCAGTGCATGCTGTTATGTAAGGTAATTTTTGAGTTATAATGAGGTTTAAAATAGCTAGAGACACAATCTAGAACAAAATAGAGCACACGCAGTAGGTATTTCTTATGCATTTCAGCTTCATTATCAGTAAGCATTCCAGCTACTTCTTCATACAATGATAGAGAAGTCCGATGTTATTTTGATACAGTTAAGCATAAGATTTGGATTTTAACTGCTTGACCCTGAACTTAGGGCTGTTTTAATTTCCGTATGCTCACTCTTTTGCTTCAAAAGAATTTCCTTATTTCTTTAACTCTGCCAAATACGGTACGACAATAAGGTGAAAAGGAATTGCTAGGAGTCAGTGGCAGACAGCATCACAGCTGTCTGTCTGCAGTGGCAAGAGGGGACATGCCTCCCCTGTGGAAACAGGGACTTCCTGGGAAGGTAAAGCAGCCCGTACCAAGTCTTGTGCTGCTGCAGAGACACTGCTTCCAATATTGCTTCGTTAATTTAAAACTAGTGTGGAAATCTCTACTGCGTGCTGTTGTGACAGTGCAGGCAAATACTGAGGCTCTCACATGCATGGCATAATAGTATTTTCCAGAAGGCACTCTTTAGAAGAAACGGGCAAAATGGAATCCTTGTGTCAATTTTAATCTTTGTGCAGTGGTAAAACTGTGGATAAGGGTGGAGGCGGTTGTATTTGGATGGATTTTGCTGATCATGCAGTTGTTTTTTTTCCCCCTTTGACCACAATACTGTTAATAAAGCAGGATACGGAGGGCAAAGTCAGATAAGCTCTCCTACACATCATTATGCACGTGGGAAATGCTAAGTTGGGAAATGCAGATTTTCAGAAGCTGTCTGTGAGCCACTGTTCCAGCAGAATACAGTCCAGGCACAATGACTGTCTGCATTCAGGTGAACCACGTGTCAGCTTTGCTGCGTGAGGGCATGCAAAACTACTGAAATGTTGGCAATTCTCTGCCCTTGCACAATGCCCAAAAGGTGCGAAGTCGGCGGCTGTGGAGGACAGACACGTCCCATTACAGTTCATGTGGAAAGAGTCACGGAGCAGCACTGAGAACTGGCCCGTGGGACAGCGCTGCACAGCAGAAGGCTGTGTTGTGCCCTTCCAGCTGCCAAAGGACTCCTCCTTCCTTCTTCACCTTTACAGCCCTTTGGAGGATTAGGGATCTCATTTGCTAGTTTTCAAATGGTTGACTTGTGAAACAGTGCCATAAAATTCCCACTTTTCAAGGCAACCATCTTATGCAAGCGTCTCATCTCAAGGGCAAGAGAGTAATGATCTTCCACACACTTAGCCTGCCAATAAATGGCTTGGTGAGAAGACGCATAGATGTTACCAGCCTGATTGCTTTCACATACAAGAAGCCTGTGTTATGGATTGGCAACAAGAACTTCCTATGTATCTGTGCTACTTTAAATTAAGAAGCACAAGTCTGTTGTGAGGGCCTCAATCATCTGTACCTTAAGAGAGGTTTAGCCAATTTTCTTCACACTCTTCTTTCTTTACTGCCTTTGTGATACATCCCAGTTCTGAGGTCTACACTCTTTTCCAGTCCAAGAAACATTTTCAAGCACAGGGAATCTAGAAGTTCAGTTTTATTAAGTAATCTAATTGCATACCTAATTGCAGCTTCTGATCCATCCTATTGAAAAAAATTATTTAAATTTTATTTATTTATTTAAATGCCACTGTCACACAGAAAGGCAGATAAAATGAGCAGCGTGAAAAAACATAATTGCAGGCAAGAAAGTGTTATGGAAAGGCATTTTCGTTCTCATTTCTTCCCCTTCCCCTAGAAGAGCAGTGAAAATGCCAAAAAGTGCCATTCTGATTCAAGACCTCTCCAGGTACATCTGACATTTTAGTGCAGCTCAGCCTCATTTGCCCCTTTGCCCGTCTGCCTCACCAGCCACCCAAACACTTATTCCACAGAGATCAGTACCGAGTCAGACTTTATCTCAATTGCCATTTTCTTCTTCTTCCCTTCCACTGGAATGAACAATACTCTCCCACCACTGCACAGTGACCAAGCTTTCACTTTCCCACACTTCAAGATAGGAAATGTATGCCTGACTTTTTGTGAAACCAACAGCAGCATTTCACGGCATCTGTTTTTAAAACATCCTACCCAATAATCTTCCAATAAAAGCCAACTTATTAAATATTATATTTGTCTTCCTGATAAAGAACTGTAAACTGATAATGTAAGGGTGTTACCTCCAAAGTAATAATCACAATCTGAAAATTACTGGAGAACAGAAATCAGTCTGAACTGAACGCATGAGCACACACTTGCAGCTCCCCATGTTCCCCAGATGTTCCCCAGCTTAGAGTGACTACATATTTATTTCTTCCATAACTATGGGCATAACTGATTGGGAAAAAATATTACAACTACTTTTTAGTTGTTCAGAACCTGTGGCTTGGCCGAGCAAGATAACATGGTCTAACAGTCTTTCTTGGTTTGGTGGTTAAACAAAAGCGGTTTAAGGTATCTTTTACCAAATCACACAAATGGAAAAGAGAAGAATAAATAGTAGCATGGCAAAAGCTGTAAAGGACAGAAAACTGGTAAGAAAAAAAAGACAAAGGAAAATTCTCACCTTCAGGGACTCAGGATACTGCAAATGTTCAGCAAATTAAGAACAAAAGCAGTAGTACAGGTTCTCTGTGGATCAGGATGGCAAAGTTGTTAATAAAGATGCAGAAAAGGTTTGTCTATCCTGCATTTGGGAAGTGGCAGAAAAGTTACTGCACGAAGTCATGACAGAATTTGTTCCAGTCCCTTGATAACTCAAGAGAATATCAAAAAGTATCTACTACAAAACCAAACCTTTTAAAATTGGAAGAGCTGGGTAAGTATAATCCAAAAGTTTATAAGAGATTAGCTGAAAAATAGTCTATATCTTGTTGATATAAAAATCTTTGGGTGCTACAGAATCTTTTAAAGACTGCAAGTGTACCAATAACAAAAGATCATTTCAGATAACATTGGCAGAAACACTCTACTTAGCCTGACACCAGTCTTGATAAATGTAATACATTCGAGAAATAAAGAATTAGAAGATAAGAACATAATTAGTGTTGGTCAATGCAATTCTGTGGAACATCTATCTTGTCAAATAAACCTGGGTTTACTCTTTGATGAAATAACAATTTATTTGATAAAGGTAACTACATAGATGCAATAGACAAATTTAGATGAGACATCTGAGTTGTTATTGCATGACATTCTGATTAAAAAATTAGCACTATACAGTACCAGTAAAGCACATAGTAAATAGATTAAGGTGGCTGAATAACAGTTGTCAAACACTAGCTGCAACTGGGAAATCACCTTGAAAAGACAGCATTTCCAGCACAGATCCACAGGGACCGGCACTGGGCTTGATTATGTTTAACAGTATTTTTTTTTTCAGTCAGTGACCCCAAAATAAATATAATAAAATTATTGCTGATGAGATTTATGAGCAACACGGATAGGCATGATATGTAAGAAGTGCCTTGTAAATCATGTTTTATAGATTTCTAATCATTCTGCAGTGCTACTCTGGACCCTCAGGTGACATCCATACGAGTAAATTGAATATTTCCCTAATGCAGGAGTGTGCTAGGTAGCTCAGAACAAAAGGCATTCCAGTGAGCCTTCAAATAATTTAATGTTATGGACAACAGAGTTCCAGTGACAGGAGATGCCGGAGAGTCCAGGACAGACAAAGAGCAAAGAAAAACATACAGAATATGACATATGAAAAAAATTGAGCAAACTAGAGTTGTTTAGTCTGGAGGAAAAAAATGACTTGGTCATAAGCGTTTGTATACAGAAGGGACTACTGCATGGGAAAAGGATATGTTGCTTGGACAGGAAGAAATTTAATTATAAGCAAGGAAGATTAACCTAAATCTTTAAGAAAAACTTTTTGACAGCAAGAACAGTAAAATACTGGAAAAGATTCCACGGAGAAGTTGCAGAATCTCTTGGCAGTTGACGTTTTTGACAAATATATGCCAAGAGTTGGTCCTGTCTTGGAAGAGGGAGGCTGACTCAACAGGCCACTGACCCCTTTGGAGCCCTTTCAAATATTTTTTCTCCCACAATACTATAGCACGAGCACAAAAAATGAATGCAATTCCCCACTTCTGGGAGAACAAATATCCTTCTCCCTCTTATGCTGCCAAAACCTAATATATTTATGGCATGTCTTTTAACCAGCACAGATAAGAACGTTTGAAAAGTCACAGAAACCCAAAGCCTAGACAGAAACTTGTGAGTTCTGCCCAAGTATCTTCTTGTATTGATGAAAATAATTTCAAGACTTTTCTGAGTCATTAGACAAGATGTCTAGATATGTTGTGCAGAGAAAAGTCTACCTCCAGATCACTCTGTTGTGGGTTTTTTGATCACCCCATCTGCAAAGATGACGTTATCTGTAACAAAGACAATCTTTGTGCTTGCTGATCTTCAGCTTCCATGTGGAGAGCAGACACGAGGTGTCAAAAACAAATTGGTGATACATTCTTATTCTTCTCGACAATACAAACTTTTTGAATATAAAAAGGAGGGGATGCAGCAAGTTCTCCTTTTGTACACGAGCTATTTTTTCCTTGTAAAACATAGATTTAGAACAAGAAGTTTTAGAAAATATTTATCGCATCTCTTAAGAGCAGTATTATAAACACGATACACTTGGCAGAGTTTGTAAAGCAAAAGTCTGTTTCTACATTTGGACTCCCTTCCTTGGATATGTCAAATACCCCTGCATGTTCCCCATCTACGACTCATCTTTAAAAGAACAGGAAAGAATAGAGCCAAGGGCTTTGAATTGTTCTGTGCCACAAAGAGTACATAATTGACAGCAGCATCCCCTAAGCCAGCATGTCTGCAACAATGTACGAAGAGCAGGAACTGTTCTTTTTCCCTCAGAATATCCAATTCCAATTTAAAAAAAAAAATATTTCTAATGCCATGTGAAGCTAATCAGAGATACTGATCTCTCTTAGAGATGGAGTATCATCACTGGAGATTCAGTCTAAACCTATTTGATTATGCTCTCTCTTTGAAACCAATGACACTAGGGCAAGAGTCCAACCTCTGACAGAAAGTAGTTTTACATTCAAACAAAATTTCTGGCCTTATCTGTAAATAGAAAATGGATTTTTAACACACACATGCATGCACGCACTTGCTTATACATACGACTGCAATTTTCAGGACTTTTCAAGCATGTCTTCAGCTTAAATAACAGACATCACATATGACCTGTATGTTACAGTAATAAGCATTTTAATTAATGGAAACTAAGAAGGAAATGAAAACCATGATCAGTTGTGCTAGCTCAGAATGAAAGCTACCTGCTCACTTGTCCCATTAGTTTAACTCATTGCATTGATAGTACACAGCATTTAGAATCAAGTAACATTTTTCTATGAGAAATTACATCAGACTTCTGAATTAAATTTAAAAATTGCTTCCTATTTCTATTTGAGATCTATCACCTATTGTTCATGCAATGAGCAACAGCAAACAGTAAATCCCTGTTTAACTGTCCCTCATTATACATGACTGTACGGACCTCAACTCCGTTTCCCTTTTGCTGTCTTTCCACTCCATGCTAAAAAGTTTTAGTCTTGGAAGAAGTTTCATCTCCTCTGCCCTTCTCTGTACATCATTCAATTTTTATCTGTCCTTCTTAAAAGAAGGTTGGGCAGGACTGCATGCACAACTTGAGGAGTGGGCATGCCACTGCAGTGCTGTGTGAATCAGCAGCATCTGCTGTTTTGTCTCCAAACCACTTTGAAAACCCCATTTCCGTCCTTGACCACTGCTGAGTATTGAAGCCAAGGCTTTCAAAATACAATCCAATTCAACTTCAAGATCTTTCTCCTTAACAGAAACAGCTTATTTAGAAATTATTTAATGCCTAGTTAGGTGCATCACTTTTCATCTGCTGACAAGAAGTTACATTTGTGCTTTCCTTCTGGCCAGTTGTTTAATATCATGAAATACCTGTGTGAGTTTTTGCCACCAGCTTTAGTATTGACTTTTCTGATATGAAACACATTGTCAACCCAACACTGATCTCTCTTCCTGGATATTTATGAGCATGATGAACAGGACAAGTCTTAGCACAGAACCTTCTGGGATTTCATTACAAATCTGATCTTACTCCCACCATCTGTTTCTCAGCTTTTCATTCGTTACAGGCTAAGCAGACCTTTCCGTTCCATAATGCTCCCTTACTTATGCATCTATTACTCCAACTATCTGAACGTAACTTGGATGTCTTGGCTGACATATAGAGCTCCACAAAAATGAACCTTGAAAAGAAATCTGAGCATGGAGGAGGTCAGAAAACTTATGGGCAATTCATATTGGATATTTCATGTACAAGAATTGACAGAGTCACAACCAACATAAAACAACCTGAGCCTGTTTAGTTATGAGCTATAATTTTCAAATAACTTAAGATTTTTGAAATGTTGCATAGGGAGTCAAGCTTCCTAAAGGTCAAATAATTGCAGGGTTGTTGTGTGGTTTTGTTTACTTTTAATTCATGCTTACCTCTGTTTTTGGACCAATGACAATTTATTTACTTGTGCTAACACAGGGTTTCTGCCAGGAATAAAAGCAGTGCTTTATTACATTCAAGTCTACTCTTTGCCTGCTAAAATTTAACATGCTTTTATTCTCCAGACTTACCTATAAGACCTCTTGGGCATCTTCTCACACATTAGATCTCATGCCTGGGATGAAGGTTGAGTCAAGTGAAAGCAAAAGGTTCAAAGAAAGGCCACAACACAGTGCAGAGGATTGCAGGGAAGTGTGAGGTAGGACTCAAGTGCAAGTCTTACTTGTACAGTGAAAGACTTGACAGCTCTGCTTATACTCCACTTCTTTATCTCTTCGGTCTGCATTCCAGTTTAGTCTATAAATGGGTTGGGAAAAGACTATACTGTGTATTGTCCAAAACCTAGCACAATGAAGTCAGTACTGCTTGACCCACATGCAACATAGTTCAGCTGAAAACTCTTTATAACCAGGCCATTCCTTAGAAATGCTTTCCTTTGTGCTCTCTTCACACTTGCAGGAGTTATACCCATGTACCCAAACATCCACCCACATTTGCCCAAAGAAAGGGGGTAATTGATCCACCTATTATTACTCAGTGCCTAGGTAACAGGTACTGCAACTTAAAACACCTCAATTAGAGGTTGGCTTCCAAAATAATTTATTTTCAACTTTTCTTTACATAGCATAAATAACAACGCTACAGTTGCATATTTGGACAACAAGAAGAAACACACAAACCTTTACAAAGCCATTTGCTTGAATATTCCTGTTGTCACTACGACCAAAGTATTCTGACAGCCTCACAAATTTCTCCACAGTGTTAAAGGCTTTGGGTTGAATGGGAAGGGGATTTCCAACCTTTCTTCCTAGGAGAACCCTTAGGAAATTCCTTAAAGAGCAGATACTAAAAGGCTACCACGACCTCGCTTCATATGAAACCCAGACGGGATTCTGACTTAAGCAGGAGGTTAATGAGTTGAACAGTCTGACAAGTTCATTTGATAGGCAGTGATGAAAGGCCAGCTGTCAGATTTAATTTGTTTGAAGATAAGCTGATTTATTGCTTACAAGTAATATGGCTGGCACAGGGCATGTGTCTGAGTAATGGAATATTTCAAACACTGTCACAGAAACGGTCACTTCTGGTAGACTACATTCACTGTTCAGAAAAACAAATACAATTTTTGAAATGCTGTTTCAAACTATCATTTTTCTGTATCTTCCCATGTGAGGAAAAAGAAAAAAGAAAAGAAAACTAAATATTTTTTCCCAATGAAAAAAAAATAATTTCCCATATCTAGCTGGTACACCACAACTTGCTGCTACCACTTTTATCTATCTACCTATACACAGACACTTAAATCATACTCACCTTTAAGTTTTAAAAACTGAATTGCAGTCTATTTATAAAGAGATTTGGAAAAGCTCTTTTGTTGCTGCTGTAGCAGTTAATGCTTTCAACTCTGCACATTCCCTCACTTTTCACTTGTATCAGTATCTCCTGATAGTCTTATGCTTTACCACCATTTTGGATTGAGAAGAAAGCTCAGACCTACTAAATAACAAAGATCCAGATAAATTAATTTAAAAGCCAAAAGCAGGCCTGCCTGTTACATTACTTTTTAATGAATACTGAACAAGGAGTTTTAAATGGGGAAAAGATTAATTGCATTGCCCTTACAGGGTAACCAATGGAAGGCGAGTTAAAAGCAGCGGCAGAGCCTGAACTCCACTGAAGGACTACAAGGTACAGAGAAGCTGAGTGACAGGATAAGAGGCAGAAGATTGACAGGGGATATCAAGGTAAATCAGGACAATCAGAAAGGATGGATATACTTACAGAGAAACTGGACAATGTACACAAGTCATATAAATTGCCCTTTTGCTGAGGGGAAAAAATTAACCATGATAAAGGTTAAAAAGAGAAAGTTCTCAAGCTGTTTAATAGAAAATAAAGAGTGAGGAGGCTGGGAGGGTCTACTGGAGAAGGCAGGAACAGGGAAAGGGAAGTGACCAGCTACCACTGCCTGCCTGCTCCAAGGCCAGGTGGCTCTGAGACAGGGAAGTCTCCATAAGGCAGAAGTTTAGACAAAGCGCAACACAAAGACTAACCTCGTGCAAACAGAAGATTTTGGTGTTAAGATCTGAAGTGGGCATTCCAGAAAGAGCAAAAGAGAAGGAAAGTAAAATCAGATACTCTGGTTTCTCTTGCCTCTGCAACTACTGCTTCATTTTCTGCCCTTCTTCAAGTTCACAGGCAGAAAACATTTGCTCACTGTGTTCAGTCTTGGAATTCCCATCCCCATCTCCATGCCTGCTCCACTTTCAGTCTTGCCTCTTGATGTCCACTGAAATTACTCTTGCCAAACTCTTGAAGGATCTCTTCCTTGTCCCCACCCGTCCTCTACACGTCACTGTATCCTCTTAACAATTTGTTGCATCAAGGAGCAGTAGTGCAATGTTTGTAAACACCATTTAAAAGTGTTTGTAAAGCAGGCTGTAGAAGAGACAAAAATGGATTGGTATTTAATCTACTTTATTTAACCAGACAGAAAAACTTAAAAGTACTTCAGTGGCTCATTAAAAAGAGGACTCACTGTGGTAGTATTCGTTTTATAAGGATTATTTAAATAATACCAGGTACACAGATTTGGTATCAGGAAACAACGCAACAGCATTTTATCTTAGTCAAGGGTATATATACCAGTGAAAATGAAGGCAGTAAGTCATCTTGTGGGGCAAGTCTTGTGAGGCAAGGCTGGAAAGAAACTGCACGAGCCCCAGCAAGAAACAAAGCATCTGCAGCCAACAGGAAGCTCACGTTTCACATTTACCCAGAGTTTTGTAGAGATGATTTCTCAGGGAACAGGGCTTGAATTGTTGTCATTTTGCTTGGAAAGAAAGGGCTACAGTCCTCATATGAAGAGGAAGCTCATGAGCCATTCACAATAGTAGCAGCATGAAAGAAACATTTATTGTTTTTAAAACAGAAAAAGAGGAAAAGGGATTTGTATTAAGTGTCCTAGGCATCACCATCAGAGCGACAAGGAAGCCTCCCACCAGGCTGCACCACAGCCACCACTTCCAACTCTTAATGCCAACTTATGCCATGCCTGTCCCTGCACTACCCAATTACCTCCACAGTTTGAAGTACTTGAGAGCTTCTCTCCCTGGTAACCGTCTGCCCTAACAAGAAGGGCTTCAGATACTCGACGGCCTTAATATGTATTTCTTACAGCACAGGGCTTCAAAGTCATTTTTGTATTTCACTCTTGAGGCAGGGTAATGTAGTGCCACCTGATCTGACTACAGCAATGTCCTCTGTTGGCCACCCCTTGCTGAAAAAGCTGCCCTGCACATGCACCTTTGCCTCTCAGCATGAACCGTGTCTCCCCTGGTAAACCACCGCCCTCACTACACAGTCCCTTTCCAGAGACGTTTGGGTCAGTTCTGTGATGAACTTTACAACAGCTACAGCTTTGAAAGCTGCAGGCTGCATAAAGAAATACAGGTTTATCAACTCATATTGCACTTATTACAAGAGCTGATGCAAAAGTGGAAAAGAAATTAAGTCAGTACTGATTCTGAAGTTCTGCCAAGTGTATTCTCAAGTATATTCATTGTCTCTGTGACAGAAATGGCACATCCAGGAGGACCATTCCTTCCTATCTGAAATAACAACTACCAACTGAAAAGTCTTCATTCATCTGTAAAATCTAACATGAAAATCTTGTTGGGAAAAAAATGCTGAAGGCGAGTCCTTTAACGCAGGCAAATTTTCTTCTGTATCTACTAAAACTCATAGTTTTCCTTACTCAATAGCATCAAATTACTGTATTTTCCCATCAATGCTCACAGAGGGGAAACACTCTGATATAAACTCACTGGTACGGCAGTGTCCTTTTCCTGCTTTAAGCAATAGCATTTGTCCTGTGTCCTGTACTGGGATTCCTATGTTGACCAAGTTAAATTCCATACGATACTGTTGGGTTTGTCTCTATTTGTTGGCAATTTCTGTCTCCCTTGTTTATGATCCATGTCCTCCTTGCTATACCCCAAATTATCTCCTTAAATGTCTCAAACCCTCCTCATATCCACAGATACATAGTTTCAGAAATGCAGGAATTCCTAAACAGAGGGGATCGACAGATTCTCCTGGGTTTTTTACTCCCATGGCAATTGTAAGTTTCTCCAATTTATCATCCTTTCTGTCTGTAAAACAGACCTACAACATCTTGTAATCTTTTCAGTATGTGAGCAATGCAGCTTTGCCTCCTGAATCTTATTAATGGGAAATTTTTTTCTACATTCTTTTACTACAGATCTAACTCTAGCTGAAACTGCTGCCATTACCTGGATTAATCCAATAGATTAACAGGTCTTCTTTTTTCTTTTAACTTTTTAATTACTATTTATTATTTTGTTGTTTGTCATTCTTTTAACTTGCTAGTTTATTCCAGTGATGATTTTAAAAATGTAGCACATTACCAATTAAAAAAAATAATAATAGCACATTACTTGTATTTACCTCCAAAGTTCTGAAATTATGAATAAAATTCAAAGGGAGTCAGTACAAACAATTTTTTTAAAAACTTAAAATAAAGAGCATTCTACTGCTAGTGAGAGTTTCTGAGTCACCACAAGCAATGTGACATCGTGCAAGATGCCACAGTGTACACAGTATGCCAAATTCAGATCGACCCTTCTGAAGGCACAGATGGAGCAAGTAGCCACCACACTTTGCACAGCCAACATACAGTGTAGTATCTTTTTGTTTCCTGGAATGTAGATTACTTTTTCCTAAATACATATTGATATATTTGACACTTGCATCCCAGCTAACAAACCTGGCCAGGTATGCAATGGTATATTTATGAGTAGTGGACTGGTCCACACACATTTTGTATCCGATGAGAACTTAAGAGAAGAACAGCACTGAATCCTGATTCTAAATTTCTAGACGGTTACCAAAAGTCCCTCTTCTGAAATGCACTGTATGATTTTAAGGGAATTTACATGAAAAGTAGATTTAATTTGGTTTAAAAAAATTCTGAAATTGAATGTACATCCCTCATCATCCCATTGACATCTACAAGTTACTAAAATCTTTGTGCTAGAATTACCCAGAAAAATCCTTTTGCACTAGAGCATCATCCTTGTATTTCAAAAGCATTCAGCTGCTATCACTTGGAATGCAAGACAATTGGCATATCAGCATGATCCAAGGTAATAATGCAGTAGTTGAAATTAAGCCAAGCTCCAACATCATATCACTAAGCTGCTGCTGTATGCCAAGTAATGGTGTATCTGCAACATCGCACACAGAATCTATTTGCAAAGCATTTAAATTAGGTTGGCACAAGTTTCAAGACCTTTCCACAATAATGCAGATGAACAATTATTCTAGTTGCATTCCTGCTTCTTAGATGCTAGGTCATAATTAACTACCTTAGAGATAAAAAGTGGTGGTACAAATATTTCTACCTGGAGACAGAAACTGGCGAAGAGATCAGTAGGAAGTTGGGAAAGGAAGTAAAATCAACTAGATGAAGAACAGTGTTTATGGAATTGAGACACATTATACTGCAGCATTTATTTTAGTTCCAGGGGAAGGAAAGACATAGGAAGCAGAAATGACATTTTGTTTGGATCTTCTTCATTGAGCAGAACAAGGCAAGGTAACTCAGCTAGACAGACCCAGTGTCGTGGCTTAACCCGACCAGCAGCTAAAACAACCACACAGCCGTTCACTCACTGCAGCGCAGTGGGGAAGAGAAGTCAAAAGGAAAAAAACCCCATAAGACTCGTGGGTTGAGATTAAGACAGTTTAATAGGTCAGAAAAAGGAATATTAAAATAATAATTGTTGTTGATAATAATAATAATAATCATAAAAATATCGTAATATACAAAACAAGTGATGCACAGCACAATTGCTCACCACCCAAAGCCAATACTCACCTAGTTCTCAAGCCAAACTGCCTCCCAGCCCACCCCCCATTTATATATGGAGCATAACATCATATGGTATGGAATACCCCTTTGGCCAGTTTGGGTCAGCTGTCCTGGCTGTGTCTCCTCCCAGCTTCTTGGGTGCCCTCTGCCTTCTCACTGGCAGGGCAGTATGAGAAGCTGAAAAGTCCTTGACTGCTTGGCAACAACTGAAACATCAGTGTGTTATCAACATTATTCTCATCCTACATCCAAAACACAGCACTATGCCAGCTGCTAGGAAGAAAATTAACTCTGTCCCAGGCGAAACCAGGACATCCAGTAACATCAGAAGAAGAACACGGCAGTCAAAAGATGGGCTCACAAAATTTCTGAACACTTCCATTAACATTTAGATTTATATACTCCATGTATTTGAGCGTGACAGCTGAGCTCATTAGAGCTTCAGGCAAGAGAAAAGCCTATCAACACAGGCATTGGTGACAGCACTAGTGACCTGAGTGAAGAGACTGACCTGAGACTATGATACATGCCAGCTGTCATGGTGCCATCCCACTGCCTGTTTCACTCTGGATTTTTACATACTAGGAAAAGTTAGAACATTCAACAGCAGCTATCAGCTAACTGCTTTTAATTGTGATTTTATTTGGTTTCAGAAAGAATAAAGATAAAAATTTTCCACAGTTCAGGTTTGTAGACCTGATTAGGATTATGGGAAAGGGCAGCTTTAACAGGCAGCCTTAACAAAATCCTGTAAAACTGATACTTTGAACACTGACCACAACATTTGCACAACCTTAGATATAAGTAGCAGATGTCATATTTTAGCAGAAATGGTGCAATCAACTCTCTACAATACAAACTATGAGGAAAGTCCTTATGACACCCAACATATTTCAAAGCCACGCGCCAGAACAGAACCTATTTAACTAACCAAAGCAAAGCAGGGGGTTTAGTCAGGAATTTCACGTCACAATAAGTTTTTATTTTCTTCTAACTTCAGTTTTAGCCCAGAACTCTGGTTACAGATTTCCATGGGCAACACTGCAGCCCCCGACCCAGCCTGAGAGGGGCACAGTGATGGACATCCCTCCCGTGCTAAACAACAGGCCAGGTTTGTTCCACAGAAGGTTGCACAGGGGAGAAGGTAAGTGGTGGGCAGAAGCCCTAATATATTCTGTCCCACTCTGGACGGCCCTGAAAAAAGCACTCGGACTTGTGCACTTCAGTAAAGAGCTAAGCTGAGCACTGTAAAAAGTAGTCCTAAATAATCTACCTCCATTATGCTTTATGAAAATGGAATCTGGTCAGGGAACAACATTCCTAAATATTACCCAAGAACAATTTACATCCATTTCATACATCAGTTCAGGGCAACAAGCCCATATAGAAGAAAAGGCAACCCCCCCCCCCCCCCCCCCCCCGAACCTAGAACTGCACTGAACCAGAAATGCGTTAATTGTTTTTATATTATGATACTATTTTAAATTCTGATGGAAATATATAGGACAGCCCCCAGTCTGTAAAGCTTTTATATACATAATATGTCACTTAAGAAACAGAAAGACAGATGAACTGATTTGTTAAGGAAGTATGTGCTGAGAAATTTCCTATATTTTGCCCAGTCCAGTGCTTTATCTACAGCACTACTTTCTGGCGGCAGACCCTTTGTATAGGAAATGTTTCTTGATCTCATAAAGTGTGAGGAAAACTGAAACCAAAACAAGACCCGGACTCATACTGCTATTTTTCATTAAATCCAGGAAGCTGTTCTCACCTTGCCGTGGACTAACTTTTCATCAGTGCTCCACAGAACATGAATGAACCCTGCTTGGAGCAGTAAACTGAAATCATCAATAGCTCAGTAAATGTACTTCATGTGTTTCTAGAATGAACATCAAAATATGTCAAAGAACAGATGAAACCACCTAAGGTTTCACCTATCTCAAAACCGACCCAAGCACGTGCAGAGACTGAGGAATATTAATTAACAAGCTTTGTCTCATAAAGAAGGCAGACAATGCAGACAAGCTATGCTTTGATACATAACTTTTGGAATGTTAGAAAATGAATAAAAATAATATTTATTTGGCTAACAGCACTGAGAAGGCATGGGTCATCCCTTCCTGGAAACTCACTTCTACATTCAAAAAACCTCCAAGAAACTTCTACATTCAAAAAAACCTAGGACCTACAAAAAGATGTGGAAGATGACATTTCTGTTGAAGAAAACTATAAAACAAGGAGAAGATAAGGAAAATAAAGGCAGATGGGAGTCAGGAATGGCTAATTTTCGGTTTTTAATCAATGCAGTGTCATGGTAATGAAACACCCCTGTAATGAAAATGTTTTCTCAGCATAGTTGTTGGTATAGAACCTCCTCCTAGTGACCCCAATTCATATAATCTAAAAATCTTTAAAATCTTGAAACCATCCATACTCCAGGCTTAGCTTTAATTTAATCTTGGCCCTGTATGAACTTCTGACTTCTGGAATCCAAACTAAACTGTTTTAGCCTTCATTAGTCCTACATCCATTCCTTAAGAACCTTCCACCTTGGAGACAAATCCTCTGCACACAGAAATATCACAGAGGTGAAGGTCTTCAGCTTGGATTAGTGTGTTACCTCAAAGCAAAATCCATATTAAAGGCCTTCTACCAGTTCCTTTATTCCCTTATTACCTGCTCACTTGCCCCTCAAACTTGTCAGCATCTCTGCACAGAATCCTTCCTGTTCTGCGTCACCCCAAGCTTTGTCTTCTTTTCTTGATCTTTCATCACATGTGTCTTGTCCTGCGGATGGTGCTCAAATGACCCTCTCAGACACTGGTTTCCAGCAATTCTGGGAAGTTTTGAGGCAAGATTCCTTTTTGAATTAACCATCCTGACCTACATATCCTATTTATATTTCTAATTAATGCTGTGTATCTACCACTATCATTTTGTAAGAATTCCTGCATTTTCAAGATTAAAGTCGAAGTTTACATTTAAATAAAGTATCGGTGTATACAGCCTATATTTCTTTCAAATGCTACAAAATTCACCATATGCAACTTTGTAAAGCATTTTATCTATTTTTATACATTCTTTCAAAAAAATACTAATTACCATTACAACTATCCCTCCTCCACAGCTTTACCTCCTACAAGAAGCCTAAATAATTGAAACTTTCATTTTACTTGGAACTTCCACTAGTAATTACCCTCTAATAGCACCTTTCAAAATCAATTCAAAATGCTTAGCTCCCAGGAAGAAGTCTTCGAAAAAAATGCTGCAAAGTATACTAGTCAGCTCCAGCTTATGGATACTTGAAAAATACTATTATTTCTGGTGATCTCAAATTCTGTTTTTTTCTACGGGAGTCAACAGTGACCACTAACACAAACAGACACCATGTACAACGTAAAAATAAAAAAGTGTTTTAGCAGACCCCATGCTTTTCATACATTTGAACAACTAACAGTCTACCAGGACTTTTCTACTTCTGCTGTCCACAGTCAGAACAAGAGACTACAGATGAAATGGAAGATTTCAGAGCCCTAAAACACAGCAGCGCCTCAACACAGACGCACAAGGGCAGCTTATGATCAACTACTGCAACCCGCTGAGTAACTCAGGGTGCAGCCATACTCATCACTTTTACAGCTGCAACTGCAGCAGTTCTGAAGTCAAAAAAGATAACTTTATATGCCAGAAATAATCCCTAGAAGAGCTTAATCCACAGAGTTCCCAAAAGAACGATAAAAATGTGACAGGTTTGGGGTTTGTTTTTCTTTTTAAAGAAAATGAAATGCAGTGAATTTATATATGAAAGATATTGGAGTAATGACTACTGTGCAACTTAGGTAACATCACTAACACCAAATCCTCACCTGTTGAGCTGCGCTGGGTGGCTATCTATTAAACCAGTCCGTCAAATGTGAGGTCTGCAAGACTTTTGCAAACAGCAGCCCTCCTTGGAGTGTCTCTACACAAATGATTTATACTTTTTACCAAGGCAAGACTCTGAACACCAGCTTGAAAAGCAGATGCTGCCAGTGCAGAAAGCTGCAGCAGCACTAATCTGCAGCAGTGTTCGCTGTAGCTGACAAGAATATTAAGAAGCGTAAAGAATTAAGACAGAGCTGCAGTTCTGTTCCAAGAGCTTCTAATTATGATTATTCTGTAGCCATACTGCTTGCAGTTTGATTCAGTCCAAAGCACTGCCATTTGTGTGGCTGAAGAACAGCTACATGTCCAATTTGGGTGCCATTCCCAGTCCCGTACATCTCCAGAAGTCCTGTATATGGAAACATTCTGGTTCTGGTTTAAACCCTGAATACCAGTCCCTTCAAATCCTACGCATGTCTTCAAAGAAAAGTGGCAACCAGTTTTCGTTTTGAGAGAAAACTGCCTCATACTCTTTGACAAGCTAAACTGTTCAGATCTCTAGGAGCACCCCAAAGCCACAGTTTGGTTTTCCAAAACACAGCACGAATCATAGCAACACATTAATAAATCAATGGTAGCAGCTACTTGGCATACAAGTCTGAAAGAATAATATCTTGTATAGCAGTTTACACCATCACTCCATATGCCTTCCTTTAAAATATTGCCCAACACTCTTGTCTTCTTTCCAAGACTCCAAAAATCTAAACCTTGCAATTTGGTACGTTTTTTCCGAAGATGTAAGAGCAGCATCATCCAAAAAAAAAAAAAGAAAAAAAAAAGACCACCACTGTGTGTATACGTGAAGGTTTAACCAATCAAAGAGCATGGTGGGAAGGAAAAAAAATTCTAGCAAAACAATGCAAAGGTGGTGTAGGAATAGCCCAGCCTCTGATACATGCAGGTGAAAGAGCTGGATCTTATTATTACACAGCAAAATCAACATGCAAATAAACACCTTTCAATGGAAAAAAACCTAGAATAGTACATCAGTAATTCCTTGGTTTATCATCAAAAGCTACATTTTTATTTCTAAGCAAATCTGTTTAACCTAGTCTAACTAAAAATTAGTCCATTGGGTGGTGCAGTCTTTTTTTTTTTTACTATTTTTTTTTCAAAGCTTGCAAAACTAAAGTGTTAAGATGTAGCTTGAAAAATAAATAATCATGTCTTCACAACTACACAGGAAACAAGTCACCATATGGTCCCCTTACTACACAGGCAAGGGAGGTTTAGAAAATGTCAGAAGTCCTCAATAGCAGTTTGCAATTATAGTAAAGTCACTTGATCTGCATTTAATGACAAAGCATTCTTGCAGATTGTCCCTATACACTGACAATTTTCAGCTCCAGTTCCATAGTTTTGCTCCTTCCGTGGCCTGGAAAAGAGCACAGGAAGCAGCTGTTTGATGCTTGGCGGTATTAGGGTTTTCCAGCAGATGTGGTAAACACATGCAGGCAGAAACAGCTTTAAGGAGCTACAAAGGAGTAGGGTAATGAAAAATTCCTGTCTTCAGAGATGGCTTCAGTGAACAGAAACAGAGGCTCCCACCACCCTGTGCTCCAGGGGACAGGATGGCCACAGGTGTGTGGATGCATCCTACCCACCACACCTCTCCCAGCACACAGGACAGCTGGGTTCAGTCCTGAATTTTAACAACCAGAAGAAAATAATGTATTTTTTTGTCAGTAAACTTAGCAGGCACAACTCTGAATACATCTGCTGAGGATGTCTGCTGAAGTGGTGCTTTCAGCAAAAACACAGTCCCAAAGCAGCGTATTTCTCTCTCCATATCCCTGCTGCATCAAAAGTCTAATGGTGAGTGTCCTACTCCTCTGCCTACCTAACAGCTCCAAACAGGGCTTTGCTGATCTACTTCCTCAGCACCACTTGCGCAAGACTTGAAAAACAGATTGGTGTTTGTTTTCAGAAAAATTCAGGATGTTCATGTGCGATTCCTAACCAAAGGGGCTCAGTTATGTCATTTGATTTGATAAAGGACTGCAGGTAGAGGTGCACAACAGATAGCAAAACCCTAACTTGGTCATATTAGTTTTGCAAGCCAACAACTTTGTAACAGAATGGTTTATTTTTTATGCATGATAAAGATATTCTCATTAAGTAACCAAAATCCAATTCTGTCATGCATAGAAAAATTAATTCCTACTGTAACAAGTGGATTTTAACTCAGTGTTTTGTGCTCTTGTGTAAAATAGGCTGAAAAAAACATTGGAATGTTTCTCATTGGGAAATGAGGATTTGGTTTAATTAAACCATTTTGTGAGAACATAGGCATTTCATCAATATTTTAAACAGAAACAGCGCTGATGTTTTTGAAGTACTCCATCCTCAAATGAGATGGATATTTTGTCCCAATTAAGCACAAAACTCTGACATGTAGAATCTCCCACAGAATGAAAATTCCCCGTGATCAGTTACAGGCTTGAAGCTTGAGTTTGCAAGTGGCTGTCATGATCCATTTCAAAGGGTACTTGTATTTACAGCAGAAAAATTCTTCACAAATATGAACCGGAAAAATCTTAACTTAATGGAAACTCTCTGTTTCTTCAACAGTATTTTTACTGTTCCTTGAAATTAAAATTGTCCACATCCCATTTGCAGCAAAACTAAGATTTCTTTCAAGAAAATCCACAAAAGCATCCATTTTATGTACTCTTTTGTACATATGTAAACGGGACTGTTCCAGTGACGCTACTGAGCCACCCTGCATCATCAGCTTACAGCCGTAGAGGGGATGAACAGGGGTAAGACATTAACTTACACAGCCACGCAATCTTCACAGCAATGCAAAACATGATAGTGAAATACTCTTGAAGTTCGTTACTTCCTAGACATTTCAAATAATCTCAACATATAATTTTAGGAAGTCTTTTTTCTACCTTCCTTTACAAGTTTTAACCTGAATCTGTCACAGTATTCAGTATCAGTAACATTAGCAGAGAGGTGAGGTGCGAAGTTCCCTTACCCCTCTTCATGTTGAGACTCCACTTACTTTTAATATTCTGAGCACTACTTCTTCAATTATGCAAACTTTCGGGACTTCTTGTAGGACTTAATCATAACCGATGTAGAATTCTTCCAAGGTTAGGAATTAGGTTTTAATTTACCCTTTGCCCAGCATGGTACACATATATTCTGAGGAAAGAAACTAAAACTGTCCCTCTTGCAAGCAAACATCCCACCGTAACCAAAGACTTTTTTTTTCCTCATTGAACTCTTCTATAGAAGGAATAATTCCATAAATATTAGCTCTCATAATTGTAAATTGATGCAGTTGATTCAACTGATTACAGGCTTCCAAGTATTCCTGAACCTTCTGAAATACAATTTTCATTCCATTAGTAAACATTTGTGTAACTGATACAGAAAGAATTAAAACCCATCTTCCTATGTACATTCATGAAGTTCTTAGACAGACGCAAAGATAACACAGTCTGATCATTCCTGAACTACAGGAACTCTTGTAGAACTTGAACTGCTCAGAAGAGGAAGGTGCTCCTATACTGCATGGAAGCAAAGCAAGTACCCCATTTTGTTTATCCATACCTATAGTTAACTGGGAAATATTTTCCTTGAGGAATACCTCTTTAGTAACTACTTTCCTCAAATGTATATTTGGTACAATGCCACATACCCACCACCAAAACCCTCCCTGAGATTCCGTACTCCTGACTACTGGTCACTATGCTCGGAGACTTAATAGTTACCAGTTGTTCATCCCTTTTGGCTTGAGCAGAGGGGTGGATGAGAGCAGCCGAACTTTGTAAGTAATATTGCAGAGTGATATCCAGAGCTGAGGAGCAGCAAATACCTTTGTTGGAGACAGAGTTGGAGGCTTTCCCGCCTCTTCTATGCTCAGTATGCTGCTGACCTGTAACCAAAAAGCAGTAGTGGCTGGTGGCTACATACTAGAAGATGACCAACATTTGAAAGGATGAGAACTAACACCACAAGAACCACAGAAGAATTTTCTGACAAGCATGTTTACAAACTAGTAGCACTGCAGGGTTAAGAAGTGGGTCAGTTTGCTATCTAGTAGCCTGGTGCAGCATGGAAAAGTAGAAGATAACATAAAGAAGGAATGGCAAAGTAAATTTCTCTGAGATCCCTTCCCAATGCCAATGCAAAAAGAAAGCAAAAAAACCCCAACTTTTTCAAGTGAGCTGTTAACTAGCTAAGTGATATAAAATAGGATATAGGATGAAATATTTCATCATAAATGTCCCTGCCATTATTGTCAAAGGAAGATGCTAAACAACAGCTGCTCCAGTATGGGCTTTGAATTAGTCAACTTAGGGATATCTTACACTTAAGACTTGTAAAAGGGGCTGAGTGAAGTGCTCTGAAGGAATAAAAAGTTCAGAAAGACTGGGAAAAGGGTCCATTCCAATGTTCAAGGGAGCTGAACAGGGTTATCTCAATAATTAAAAAGTCTTATTGATCAGCCACTGGGTTCTGGTAAAATAATACAGTATCTGATGTGGGGTTCAAGCAATTAAAAGAAGGAAATATAATGAATGACAACTGAGACATTCATGGAAAATAGGTCTTGTTAAACTAATCTGATAGTTTGTGAATGTGGAAATCATTGTTTTAAATGAGGTGTGCAACTCTGATGGGTGAACTGGTAAACATTAGTGCCTGCTGTGATGTTCAGACCAAAAAGAGCAAACAGAGCGCTTGGAAAATAAGGAGGTGATTGGTGACAGGCAACAGGGCTTCACTAAGGGCAAATCGTGCCTGACAAATTTGGTGGCCTTCTGTGATGGAGTTACAGCATTGGTGGATAAGGGAAGGGCAACTGACATCATCTACCTGGACTTGTGCAAGGCATTTGACACTGTCCCGCACGACATCCTTGTCTCTAAATTGGAGAGACATGGATTCAATGGATGGACCACGCAGTGGATAAGGAACTGGCTGGATGGTCGCGCTCAAAGAGTTGTGGTCAATGGCTCAATGTCCAAGTGGGGAATGGTGACGAGTGGTGTTCCTCAGGGGTCGGTACTGGGACCGGCACTGTTCAACATCTTTGTCGGCAACATGGACAGTGGGATCGAGTGCACCCACAGCAAGTTTGCTGATGACACCAAGCTGCGTGGTGTGGTCGACACACTGGAGGGACCAGAGGGACCTTGACAGGCTGGAGAGGTGGGCCCGTGCGAACCACATGAAGTTCAACAAGGCCAAGTGCAAGGTCCTGCACATGGGTCGGTGCAATCCCAAGCACAGCTACAGGCTGGGTGGACAATGGATTGAGAGCAGCCCTGAGGAGAAGGACTTGGGGGTATTGATTGATGAGAAGCTCAACATGAGCCTGCAATGTGCGCTTGCAGCCCAGAAAGCCAACCGTGTCCTGGGCTGCATCAAAAGAGGCGTGACCAGCAGGTTGAGGGAGGTGATCCTGCCCCTCTACTCTGCTCTTGTGAGACCCCACCTGGAGTACTGCGTCCAGCTCTGGGGGCCCCAGTACAGGAGAGACATGGAGCTGTTGGAGCGAGTCCAGAGAAGGGCCATGAAGCTGATCAGAGGGCTGGAGCACCTCTCCTATGAGGACAGGCTGAGAGAGTTGGGATTGTTCAGCCTGGAGAAAAGGCGGCTTCGGGGAGATCTAATTGCGGCTTACCAATACCTGAAGGGGCCTACAGAAAAGATGGTGAGGGACTGTTTATGAGGGAGTGTAGTGACAGGACAAGGGGTAATGGTTTAAGCTGAAGGAGGGGGAGATATTCTTTACTATGAGGGCAGTGAGGCACTGGAACAGGTTGCCCAGAGAAGCTGTGGATGCCCCCTCCCTGGAAGTGTTTAAGGCCAGGTTGGATGGGGCTTTGGGCAACACGGTCTAGTGGAGGGTGTCCCTGCCCATAGCAGGGGGGTTGGAACTAGATGATCTTTGAGGTCCCTACCAACCCAAACCATTCTATGATTCTACGTACAAAATGGGATCTCAAGTAGTGGTGTAGAGGCAATGCTATTTCTGTGTTTTGGGCTAACATAGATGTTCCTGGAATATTGTCTGCTTTAGGACAACGGCAGTAAGTTGGAGAGTTCAGAGAACAGCCAGTAGAACAGCTGAGGATCAGAACATACTCCTTTACTACAGCATTCAAGGACACCTACCCATTCATCTTGTCAAAGAGAAGGTAAAAAGGACTACAGACTAAGCAGCTACACAGGAAACAGCAACTTAATTATTTAAGAATTTCTGTCTAGCTGACAAAGAACTAATCAAGGCAAATTACTAGATGTTGGAGCCGGATAAATTCAGATCAAAATGTGCACCGTATTTCTCAACAAAGAAAAATATTAAGCCATTTATAGTAACTACCAAGGGTTATGGCAGATTTTTCAATCACTGGGAACTTTTAAAATATCAGTGTTTATGCTATGGTGGATGCTATTCAAATATAGCTACAAGCCTGGGAGCCAAAACGAGAGCAGTAAACCCCTTTGTTCTGCTTTACATGGCAGATTGAGGTAGGTGACCACAACAGATCTTTCTGATTTTTTACTCTCTGCACCCATGGATAATTTCCCTTCATTTTTCTTTAATAGATAACCACTGTGCTCTGTTACGGACAAAGTCCTCCTATTGGTTCACAAGGCACTGAAAATAGCAGTTATTTTGAACTTCATTGCAGTTTTGAACTAAAGCCATTACAGTAACAGCTCATCAGCTCAACAGTTTTAGGACGCTTATTTGCCTTACTCTACTGCCTCAAGAAAGCAGCCCCAGTTAGTTCAGAAAGCGACCTACTTGACTGAGAAGTATAGGTCCAGCAAAAGCACCATCAGCAAGTACTGCATCTTCCACGGCGCTGTGTACTGTGTTCACAATGTGCTGCTCTACAATAATCCAGTCTTTTTCCAACAGGCAGACAAAAACAAGACCAACACAAAACCTCACCACAACAATGCCTTAACAACAATGGCTACGATCTCTTCATTATTCACTTTAAGTCCTCCCACTAAAGAGATCTAATCAAAAGTATATTTTTTCCATCAATAAATACCATGCCCCACTTAGATGTTCATTCCAATCACTCCTCTGGTAAATCTCTGTATTAACGTGACATGCTGCTGGCTCACAGGAAATTTTGAATTCTCTGCAGATGTTGGAAAGAAGGACGAAAGTTAGTCCTTTATGTTTTGTCACTAAATTCAGGATTTGTTGGGAAATGTCTTCTCACAGCTTTAAGCACATCTGTATGCTGACATGAGCAGTTGCCTTGGAAACTAAACTGCTCAAAATGTAATAAGGACAGAAGACATGTTAGCCAACAGCTTCAGAATTGTTCCCATCATTAAACAACTACACCATTTGTTAATCTCTACAGTATTAGAGGAACTGCTGTTATTCCATCAACAGAAGTTTTGTTCATGCAAAACAAGAAGGTTCCTCCCTGCACAAGGTAGCTTCTACCGTCTGTGCATTTACAGGGCTTCGGGGTGGGGTTTTACGGGTAGAGTGGGGTCAGATTTTGGGAGAGAATGACCACAGCCCTGCTTATAGCTAGTCATTCACCACTCTGATCTCTGGAAGGGAGTAAAACCATACAAAACCATACAATGATGGTTTTTACGTTCCCCATTCACGCAAGATGGAGCCACAGTCTTCAGTTAAACATTTCAATATTGCAGACTGTCGTTCAAGACGCACACACACAGGGAACCAAACGACAGCTGCTGAGGGGAACAACTTTCAGATTTGTGCACACAGGGAAAAAAAAAAGATTACTTGGCAGGTTCATGGTCTTTCTCATTCGATTCCAGACATTGTACAATTTTCACCAATAAAAAAGCAAAATATGAGTCCAGATGACTGTTAAAAATATATCATACTGACAAAGAAATCATATTTAATAAAATTGTGGTTTATTTCAATGTGGGGACAATGTGACATATACAGGCACTGATATACAAGACTAACTTATAAAGAGCCATTCCTCTGACTGATGTAAAATCCTTGCAATATTACATATTTTTAATTATCTGTACTACATCAAACACACTGAGATTTGAATAAGGGATGCAAAATTCCACATTAGCATGTAAGAGAAGAATTTTCAAAAGCACTCAAGGTCATGTTTGCTAGAAGACATCTTTTTCATGAAAAAAAGAATAAAGAAAAAAAGAAAACACTGCCTTGTCTCCCTTGTTTCAGGAGATCTTGCATTAAATTCAGGAGCAGAGTCACTTGTGCTCCTCTTTCAAATATATCCCATAGCCAAGCAGGCAGAGCAAGGGGGAAGATGGAGAACCAAATTTGATCTTAGGAGAAGTTAACTCATATACCATCACACCATCAGTGGCAATGCGGATGCCATGAGGGTTCACAGAAATATGCGTCCATGTTCTTTTGCTTACTGCTGCTGGGGATTCTGTGTGTAACTTTATAGTTTAAATGCCATATTTCTAATAAGAATTGTCTTACCAATATGCTCCTCGAAGACAATTTCTTCTGCCTTCATATCTTTGTAGGTACCACCTTGCACCTCTACAGTTCTAGGGGGAATCTATGACAAGCCTAAGACTTGCTTAGTTGATATCAGCAACTGATTAAACAGTTCAAAATGGCAACTTCCTTCCAAATCAACATTGTTCAATCTCCCCCAAAGCACTCAAAAAGCAGAGGAAAAAAGGTTAAGCACATAATGCTGGGAGCTTGCTTCCAGCTCATCCCCTTTCTTAGGGCTTAGATGACCCAGGATGTCCCAGACATCCAGCAGAGCCCCTTACCTTAATCCGCAATACTGCTCTTTGGAAGCAGCTCTTCATTCCTCCCCCTTTACTACACACTCTGTCTTAGAAACATTCTCTTGAAATTCTTTTTATAGTTTAATTCATATTTATTTTCCTACCATGTTCCAAACAGTCCTCTTATCTGCACATAGTCAGTCAAAATAATACGCATAATTGTCACAATTAATAATCAATTCTCCAGCACATTTTTCCTCTTTTTTTTTTTTTAAATACTTTCAGATCACTACAGTCAGTCTGTGACAAGAGCTTGATCTGTGATGAAGATGTACAATGATGAGTCAAGTATGTGTATATGAGATGACTGGATCGTGATAATTGATTCTGTATGAGCTTCCTTTTATCTTTCCTGGCCTCCAGCATGGCTGCAAGCTTTACCTCAAGGGATGCAGCAGCATCAGAGCAAATTTACCTCCAGACCTTTCAACCCAATGCTCTCCATGCAATTATTCATCCTGAGCTGACAAGCTTTAAGAAGCAATTTCCTGGTACCCTTGTATTAGCCTCCGGACAGTCTTTTGCCACAAGCAAGGCAGCAGCAAGAGACCTGTTTGGGGAACCCATAATCTGCCATCTTGACCGCAGGCACAGTACGGATGAGACCTTTTCAGAAAGGTGCTGCTGTTGGGGACGTTGCTATAAGATGGCATCTTAGCAGGTAACTGCATTGTTTCATGCAGGTGGTGCAGATCAATCGTTCAAGCAGTTTGATATGGCACTTATGCCGTCTCCAAGACCTGCACTCTACAAAGGAAAGGAGATGGTATGGTACGGTAATAGTCTGCAGGCTTAGTGGACTCTGAAGACCCTTGTTCGTGTCAAATACTATTTTGTAGACAACTAATGCATGAGCCCGGTTTGGTGATAATTATGAAATTTCTCTCTGTAGCATCAGGAAAATGGAGAGTACTGGCACAACAGGGAAACTGCTCAGGGTCTTTGGGTCTTTGTGCTAGGTTTGCAGCATGTCATGATGTAGGTTGGAACTCATCTCCATCCTTCAGAAACAATAGTGAGACTAAGATTTCTGGATGAAGCTAAAGAATGTGACTAAAAGAGTGACTTAAGAGCATGCAGTGAGCCAGCACTGCGTTTGCACTTCTGCCTAGGGAGATGCTTTGTTCTTTCTCTCTGTCCCCAGCTCTCCTACCCCTAAACAAAACAAAAATCTTGCCACCAAATAAAGAGAGAGAAATAAGACTCAGACTACTCACTGTTAGAGAACCAATATGCCATTCTAAGCATCCAGTTCCTACTGAGCTTAAACAACAATACAACCATAGATTTTAAGATTTGCTTGGTATTTTCACTGCTTGTAAGACTTTACAGGAGAGGGTGGGCCAGGCTATTTTGGGGTTTGGTGGGGGGGCACAGTGAGGGTTGTTTTTACAGAATGGAAGGATTAGAAGTTAAGAGACTGTGACTTTAAAAACAAATTTATCACACAAGTCAAAGAAGGTTTCAGCTTGTTGTTTGAAGACAGAGCATAGTTAATGGACAGCAAACCTGAAAGGGTAATTCATTGCATCGGTCGTATCAGCCTATTTCAAGAGGAACTGAATTGCCCTGTGGAAATATCTACTTATCTCTAAACAATTAGCTTAGACTAGACACTGAACTTTAGACAGTTAGCGTTAGGTGAGATGAATCACCCCTTCCTTTATTCTCTTCTGTCTCTGTACCTCCCTTTGCCTGCTGGAACATAAGGAAAATACTCCCCGTTTATAATTCATGTAGGGCCGACAGTGTTGTATCCTATTTAGCATCTCAAGTTTCTTGTGTATTAATCCCTGAGTCTCTAGCCTATAGTGAATCAGTAGGATACATATATAGCTGGCTTTTGTAAAACAATCATCCCAACCCAGAAAATCCCAGTAACTGAGTTTTTCATGTGTTCATAGTATATATTGGGCTACAGGTGTTCTCCCCTACCTCCAAACATCACAAAGGAAAAAAAAAAAAAACACAAAAAAACCCCACACCACCAGAGACATCAAATGGAAGTACCTCTTCAAAGACTGTCAACCAGTGAAGCTAGGCTACCCCCAGGCCTTTTCAAGTGAGGCACAGCAGGTAGCCGAGACAAGCAAAACTTCAATATATGTTATTATTTTCCTTAGCAAAACATTTAATTTCAGCAAACATACAGAAAATTTATATAGCTGCAATCAGGCCTGGTTATCTAATAAATTCCTTGGTGAATTTTTATTATTCAATTAATGCACAAATATATATCTACCAGTAAACACAGATTAAAAGTCAAACATCAATTGTGAAAGAATTCTGTTGCCCTAACTTCTGTGCCTATTGCATTTTTATCAAAGTATCTTAAAATGTCTTACCACTCTCCTTATAACCACATCTGCCTTTGGCATATTAAAAAAAAAAATCACATCTAGAAAGTGACAGCTCTTCAGTTTAGGAGAAAACAGTGTCATTGAGCAACTTCCTAAAGGTTCGACTTCTTGCTTTTATCCACACTGAAACCTTTTCTTACCCCTTCGCTAAGTGTCCCAGTGAATTTGCATTCCTGTCTAATCATGGGCCCAGTAAAGCATGGTACTGACACCATCATCTGATTTCTCAGTGAAGAGCCAATGAAGTTTTAAAGTAATAATGGCTCTTCATGGCCTGCTGGGCAAACTGACTAATGGACCTGGGCTTTGGAAAAAGAAATGCTTCCAATGACACAGAAAGGAAGGTTATAAGATTAGGGATGCATTTTGAAATACACTCACTTGGTGAGAAATTCAGGACAGGGAAAATAGCTTGTCGGACTATTTAAGCTCGGAAGTAGAAATACAAGGAGAGTCCAATCTGCTCGTCAGCCTCACACACGTCCACACAGGCAATAGCAAGAGGGTTTGTTTAGGGACTGCAGATCACGCAGTTTTAGTAGACAATATACAATATACTGATTGCAATAAATAGGGTCCAAGTTGCGACACGGTTGCTAGCCAGTCCTTGAGCTGGAATAACAACTGTGTGGGGAGTATTTTAGCTTTGCACCACTCCAGACAGCACGTAAAACCTTATAAGCTGATACTAGAGGCACCCGGTATTCAAAGGTACCAGCCTCAGAAATTACGGTAAGAGTACCTTAGTTTTATTTAATTATTTAGTCTAGCCCTCAAAGTTCTAGAGAGGTACAAAGCAGAAAGATCCAGAAGAAGAGCTGGGAAATTAGAAATAAAATCAAAAAATTTTACTTGATACCACTCCATGAGCAGGGGCAGTCTGGGCAGGCAGCGTGCTTACACCCTGGGACCCGCATTGCTCATCCTTGCTCAAGGCTCAGTGAGCCGACAGCTGGCTGGGAATCAGCAATGACCTCCACCCCACTCCTGATGAGCTTTTCAAATGACCCGATATTGCAAGAACTGCTACATTTCCACAGCATAGTCCTGGATGGAAGTAGATAAGCCGTGTGTCTTTTACAGTATGACTGTAGAATAACATGGCAGTATGTGTCCAGACATCTTCAGAGTTCATGTAAATGCTCAGCAACAAGTAAGTGTTGTGGTCTCTTATGGGTGCTGCCATTTCAGGTCCTGGTGGGGCTAGTCCCTCCCTTAGTGCTGCGAGAAGCTCCAGACCAAATACATGACTCAAGTTTTTGCCAGCGAAAACCTCCCACTGACTGACCGACCACCTTCACCGCTTCTGACCCTACAGCAGAAAACCAGAGTTGAAAAGTAGGCATAGTTCTTCCTCTTCCTCTGGAGGGAAGAACAACTTCTTGGTTACAGAAGGTGGGAAAGAGAAATATTTAGGAACTTCAAGAGTGTGAGTGGATGTGTCCCCTTTTGGTTTTGGTGCTTTTTTTTTCTTTTTTTGCAGGACTGATGAGAAGATCAGTATCTTCTGATGTTCCTCTGCACACTACATCTGGGAAGGGAAAGAATGAAGCTTGCTGCAGCCGCTCCACAGCTTCAAAGAGCTTCAAAGTGCAGCAGAAGTATTAGGCAGCACTGAACTGAGGCTAGGGAGCAATTTTTTTCCTGGGAAAGAAAAGATGACATAGGTAGGCAGGTGTTGGATCAGAGCTGGATAAATGGTATTGGATGAATTTGCGGGATATAATCACTGCTTGGGAACAGGTGTCCTGCTCCTACTTTCAGCAAACAGCAAGAGTTTCCACAAGAGGAAATAAGCAACTACAGACTGCAGGAGAAGGAGCATTAAGACTTTTGTAAGGGTCACAAATGTCAATGGCAGTTAACTACCTCCAATTCTTTTTTTTTTTCTTTTTTTCTTTTAATACCATGATTATTTGATATTATTAACATGGAATCCGTAACTGAGAATACATTATTTCAATGCTGCACAGTTACGAAAGTATGCACCAAATAAAGGTCAGGCACTACTCAGAGGAATAGTGAAAACCTAACATTTCATATCATTTGTCATGATGGTACATCTTTCTTAAATGGAAAACAAGAGCAATATATTAGATATTTCTCAACTTTGGCATGTTCATAACAACTATAATACTTCCAGTATAAATCTTTGCTGAAAATTTGCATGGAGATCATGATCTGTAATATAATAGTATAATTATAATGTAGCAAAAATATTTCTAACTTTTATGAAGAGAAATACGCTCCCTAGTGTACACTGCCTATTTGCAACAATTTCTTTTTTCCCGATATTGAACTGGCAGGTAGGAACTGTAAACTTGTACGTTGCTGGGTACATAAGCACTTCATAGACACCTCATAGAAATATCATCCTTACAATATTCCCAAGACCAGTGTTGGGCTTCCAACATCTCAGAACCAGACACACTTGACTTCAGTGCATTTTTTTTTTTTTTTTGGTGATTACACCTTCAGGGACGAAGGAAACAAAAAATTATTGATGTGGCAAGGGGAGTGAAAACTGCATGCAAGAAGAAAGCTCCTGGCAGGCAGGCAAAGACTGTGAATACAGAAATAAACTCAGGTGTACTCAAGAAAAGTAACACCTTGGGCAAGACTAACAAGGCATTTACCTTCCAGTCTAGAATGAGTTGAAGTTTCTATGTGATGTGTCTACATTACTTCATCAGATCTCTCAGGAACAGGGTCTGAAACGACTAAATGCATTCATTGGAGTATCTGAGCAATTAAGAGGAGACATGAAGAACTGGGGGGAAGGGAATGATGTATCTTAAATACCACCTCTGCCAATCTCAAATGCTGCACTCCAAGCATTCATCCACAAGCCAAAGCCTATCCATAATGGAGAAGAAACAAAAGAGTACTTCTTTTTAATCATTAAAGGTAGTAGACAAGCAATATTCTAATGGTTAAAGGAAATATTTCCCTTCCCTCATGAAAGTGCACTAGCCACCAGGTCAGACTGTTCTGGGTAGCACCACTTAACCCCATAATGAAGTTGTTTCACTTTGCAAAGCACAACAGAGATCATTATTAGTTTAGAAAGCCAGCTAACATGAAGGACCATAATTTTCTAGCCCAGATATTAGCGTACTCAAGAGCAAGGAAAACCTAAATGTCAGTTACTATAACCATGTTATGCTTTTGTTATTAATTTATAGTTTGGTAAGCCTGTGGCACTCTGGTCATGCACAGAAATGCAAATCATCTATGCTGGAGGAGAACTAGGTTGAAAAACTGAAGATCAGGTGCTTTTTTTCTTTCTTTTTTTTTAATTGTCCCTAGCTTTTCAAGCAAGTATCTGATTTTCACACTTGCAACTGATGACTCATCCATAAAACCACAAAGAGAAAAGCAGCAGCATCACAGGTTACGTTATGTAATTACATGGTACGCTCACCCCAGAAGTCCCCCTGCCCTTAATGTCCTCTGCCTCTGATCCACCACACAGCTCACACCCACCACAAGCTTACTTGTAAGGACCCCATGGGATATCTTCATCTCTTCATTTTCCTATAACCCTATTAAGCAGTCCTTGAAATTAACTTTCAGTTTAAAACTGTTTTGTTATTATAAGGAGCTGCTAACAAATCACCTGGAAGTGCTCAGCCCTCGGCATGAAGCCTGCAACACCTGGCATCCACAACACGGTAAATTCAGTTTTGCTTTTTTCTAAGCAAGGTAAGGATACCAAATACCAAGGCATTGACTCATACTGGAGTACTATTTATAATGCTGAATTTTTTTTAATTTTTTTTTTTTTAGAAAGTATCTAAGACATCTGAAAGACTGATTTCTTTTAAAATCAAAAGAGGATGGAAAAGGCAGCTATTTTAAAAACTGCTGGCAAAGTGAAAATCCTGTTTGCAGTTCACTTCCTGGTAGAAGTCTAAAACAGATGAATGAGAAGAAAGTGAATAATTATCTCCAGTCTTACTAATGGCAAGGTAATACAACTTACTGCAAGACCCTAGCGAGTTTTTTGGAGGTACTGACATGAACTTTTTTCCTCCAAAGTTTAATGTAAGCTAATCACTGGTATTTCAAGTGTAGACACTTAGATACATGACCCAGAAACGTAACAGTAACCCACACACATCTCTTCCTATTCCTTTCCTCTTCCCACTCCCCATTTTGCAATGCAACCTCCAGCAGAGACTACCTCTTCACTGTGGTAATAGCTGTAATGAAGAACAAGACTTCTCTACATAAACTACCTTTCTTAGACCAAGACATAGGTGAAATACAGTTGCTGACATTGTACCTATTTGTTATGTGCAGAATTACTCGACATGCATTTGCTTTACTCACTTTTAGTTTCAACTGCCTAACCCCACGATGAGAGCAGCCTTAACAAGAGCACAAAGCTCTGGATATCACCCTTTGAGTGGAGGTATCAATGAGAAGACAGCAACTACTGTTAAAATGCTTCACCTGTATCTAAATGTGAAAGTACTGGCAAATAGAAGTGATAGTCTATAACGTCCCCTCAGAAAGAAGGTCAACCTTAGATCACTTTGAAAATGTATTACAGCAGTACTGAATGTTAAACTGAGATGAGAGGTTCACACAAGCTGGCATGAATGGATGGGAGCTACATGTTTCAAATAAGTATAATCATAGAATGGTTTGGGTTGGAAGGGACCTTCAAACATCATCTAGTCCACCCCACCCCTCCCCACCATGTGGAGGGACATCTTCAACTAGACCAGGTTGCTCAAAGCCCCAGCCTGACCTTGAACACTTCCAGGGATGGGGCATCCAAAGCCAGTGGTGAGTAGTTTGAAAACACAGTGTCTCAAAACTGACTGGTGAAGGATCTTGCACCTTCAGACAGACAACACACACAAAAAACCAAAAACCAACAAACGTTACACAATGTATTTGGGAGGTCAGAGAAAAGAGCCTCAGAACTGTAACCTAAGGAAGATACTACTGTTCTCTTGCTTCCTAAAACTAGCAGCCATCGGGAAGCAAAAGGACAACTGTATCTTCTTTTATGTTGCATAAGACTTTTTTTTTTTTTTAAATGAGGAAAATAAGGACAGCATGTAGAGCAGACACTGTCCTCCACAATACATAGCTCATACGTCTATTTTTCATTTCATTCCTGAATTAGTATTTATCTAATTCTGGGACTTAAAATTACATGAAAGCTTTTCTATGAAAAAAAAAAAAAAAGTGTCTGATTAGCCCTAACAACTCCCTTGCCTCTGAGAAGAGTACTTTCTGTTTAAAGAAAACGATCTATTATTTCACAGCCAATACCATGTATATTTTTGTTTTGGCTCATTAACCTGAGCTGGGCAAGCTGTAAATAGAAAGCTCTGTTCTCATTGATTCATTTTTAGAATTAAAACAATGGATTCAGCAAAGAGGCAAAATGTTTATCATTAGCAATGAATCACTCCAGCCAGTGCCTAAAAGACAAATGTTGCTGAAAAATACTTATGATAACGCATTGTGAATAGTCTGAATTGTATTCACAGGCTTACTTTTAATACTAAAAGCCAGATGCTGCCTGTTAAGAAAATGTACTTCAGCCAAAACTGTCATCATCTTCTATGTGTTATAATGAAATGACAGCAGAATTTCTACCAGATTATGCCCTTTGATTTTCGCATATCTGTGTGTGCAGATCTGGGCGTGCAGATCTGGGCGTGGGAAGGACTCACAGATTCGCAGTTTGGAAAAACCAAGCATGGTTAGCTAAAATCTGCTCCTAAAGCTGAGATTAGATTAAGCTTCTGTTTTCCTAGACAAAAGCCACTGATTTCCAAGGCAAAACTGATAACTCCTGATGAAGTTGTTTCAGGGAGGGTAGAGTATAAACATCTCTGTATGCTGTTTACTCAATTGTATCTCAAGCTAATCAAGATTGTCTAGGAGGCCAAAATCTGATAACAACCCAGAATCCTGTTGTGTTTTATTATGAGAGCAGAACTCACCCTTCCTGGCTAACACACACAAGGCAAATTTATGAAATGGGGGTAGCAACTCGAGCCTTATGAATCCAGTAAAAGATTTCTTTTTGACACCTGTATTGTCTCGGTGAGTTACCTCCCTGTCAGTAGATAAGCAAAAGTTTGTCAACAGCAAATTACATAAATGTAGCAAGTAAAAACTTTAACATATCACATCGTTGTACTTTGACATATGAACTTTTTCTTGATAAAAGTGAGATCTACTACCACATTTATTTTTCATTACTATGCTGCTTTTTACATGATTAGCAGTGCAGCACATAGTAGCTATGAAATAAAAGGCCAGAGGAAGCATCACCATAGTCTTCTACTGCACATTTTCAGAATTGACTCAGATACTGAGGAAACCAAGGACTGAATCACAGTGAGCCCTTTTTGACTTAGGATCTGAAGCCAAACAAAGAGTCTACAAATCAAGTCCTCCAGATATTAAACCCTTTCAGATGGGTAATTCATATAAGCAATGAATTGCTGCTTTCTTGAGCAGTTCAGTCTCAGTGTTGATGGGACTCATGCTTAAAACGCAGGGCTTAGCAAACAAACACTGAGAATATGAGAGAGAAGGAAAAGAAAATTGAAGTTACCACAATAAAGTCATGCAGAACAACTTCACAGTAACCAGCAAGTTTGGCATGCCAACACACATGGAAATGACAGAGAATGGGAGGGACCCCTTCTGTTCATGGTGTTTGAGGGGAAAATTAGGTGGGCTTAAGGGATGAGCATCTTTTCTTTGAGAGGCACTGAGAAAGATGGATAGGATTTACAGATAATCAGACATGATAACTCATTTCACCCCTGTGACAGGCTATTTTAAGCTAAATGCTATGACCAAAAGGCAGATGTGTAGACAAGCAGCTAAAATGCTGCAGTCCTACCTCCAAAGTCAGGGCAATCACTCTGTTCTGAAACATTCACTACAGTACACAAAACATACTGTGTTAACACATCCCTGAAACTGAAGGCATCAAAAGCAGGACAAAAAATGTCTGTATAGTAAATGATATTTCTTAGTTTCTTCCTTCTGAGTTACTTTGAATCCAAGAAAGCAATATCAATATATATTTCTTTTTAATAATAATTGCAGCACAAAACTATCTGCAGCAGAGGAAATACAGTTTTTAAAATACTCTGATTCATGAATTCAGCAGGGTGTAGATCCCAGATCCATGCCCTTTTGAAGGCTGGCTTTTGGCCTTTGGACTCTCACTTTTAATGAAGCGATGTTCAGGCAGCCGGAGCTGCCTCACCATATCTGAATGCACAGAACCGACAAGACTGGAGGCACACATGAGCTTAATGGCACTGTTGGCTACAATAAGATAATTTTCACTAGAGATGTCTGTCTCCTACTGTATCATCCAGTCACTTCCTTTACTTTTATGCAGTTTTACTTCCTTATATCAGAAATATTAGAATAATTCTGTATAATCACGAAAGTCAACATACTGAAAGCAATCAGGAAATCTGTATATTTAACACACTGCTCCAGGGAATTACAAGGAGCCCTGTCAGCTCAGACGATCCTGAAAATGAGTTCATCAAGAACCCTACAAGTGAACACAAAGAACACATACTCAACATAATGTCATTAAATGAAAGCAGGACGCCCCTCTCTGCAAAACTGTAAGTGTGACTTTACTGTAGTTTAGATGGTAAGTGTGGAAAGCATGAACTACAGCAAAAATTTTGCAGAGTAAGTGAAGATATTCTGGGTGGTTAAGGTTTTGTTTCCAAAAAGACACAAGCAATCAAAGTAAAAGATCTGTCAGAAAATGAAGACTACATTAGTAGGACCAGTTGCTGAGAGGCTCTCTCACAGTGCCTGGAAAGAAAATCTGACACTTGTATTCCTATCATCCGTACTGGAGAGAGACACGCAAAATGCCCTACCTCTGGGCACCCGTGCCAGGGGCCTGGCTCCCCCCAGGGCCTCCTTTTGGCCTATTTTACAAGGGAACGGGGCACTCTGGTAGAACTTGGGCCAATACACAGCCTTGAACAGTTTCGACAATGTTCAGAAGGTGGGTTTGGTCAGAGATGCTTTGTACACCTGTAAAATCTCGCACTGTCAGAAGGTTCCCAAAAAGCACAAGCAGCACCTCTGGAGCACAAGGGGTCAACCATCAGTCTTTTTTCCACAAAGAAAACTGAACTTCTATAACCCATTCCAACCACCACCAACATCCTCCCAGCCTGCAAATGCTCTTCTGCGAAAGGATCACGTATCAAATCCCCTTAGCTTTTCTGCTCTTTCTCCTTAACAGCTGTTTTCGCCAGACCACAAGCGCCTTGTTGCAGGTGTCAGTCCTGGTGTTCCCAGACAGACACACAGACCTTGCATCTTCTGAGGTTCTCATTCCTTTAAATCAACATAGACTCAATAGTCAGGGTAGGGAGGGGGTAGCAATTGCAGGCTGGGCACATCATGCTCTCCTGCCCACAACTGGAAAGTCCATTTGAAAAATGGAACTGAAATACTTCAGTCGGAAGGGTGGGAAAGCGATAAGGAATTATAGGCTGTTCCCAGGAAAAATGTATCCATGTCTAAGCCATTGAAAATAAACTCCAGCATAGAAACAAAATTAGTTTGTAATGTTTTGATATCAGCCAAAGAAATAAGAACTTCTAAATAAGATCTGTATTGAAGAAACAAACACTAAACTAATTTAGCTTGTTTATTTAGTTTGGATGATTACTCGTAACATCACCGCTATATGCTGAATGCCAACCCTGTAGAGCATGACATGGCACTCTGGGAACCACATTATCAGAGTGCTGCCCCAGTTAACGTCCGCAAGCCCTTACTATAAGGTTATTTGTGCAAATGCACCACTGTAACACAAATAACCCGAGTGTGTTACAAACTACAGTGAACAGTATGTCGATAGGTACAGATACCTTGAACAGATGTCAGAGTAACTAATACCTTTTTGTTGATTTTCAGGGAACAAACATTTGTCCTTTGAAAAATGGATGTTATTTCTAGAGAATGATAAACAACGGAAATGGAAAAGCAGACATTTGGATGCGTTGCATCTGATGCACAGCCTTTAAAAATGTAAATGGATAGTGTTTGGCTCTTAGGCTGACTTAAAGGAACATAAATTTGATTTCTTCTTTGTAATCACAGTACAGGAATATATGCTATTCCTTCTATGAGAAAGTAATTTTTTGTCATTAAATTTCTCCTTTTGTTTTTACTTGTGATTATCAGAAAGTTTTTATATTTATTGAGACTGTAACGGCAATTTCAGGAATAGTATCTCTATTTCCTGCAGTATAATGTTTTCAGGAGAAAAATATACACACAAACACAGAAACAACCAGGGAAAGTTATGAAACAAGTTTATCGCTACATTTCTAACAGTCATCTAGTTCACAGTTCTTCACGCCGATGTGTTTTGAAGGTACACAGTCTTTGATAACCCCGTGCCCTCACCCCCAATATTTTAATTGCAATCAAACACTTGGAAGTAAGGGGTTATGTTCATGGGCCGAATCACACATGGATGCAAGTGATCCTGTTTAGGTTCCCTACCGTAACAGTCTGCATGTTAACAAACTCCCAACTGGGAAAGGAGCCTTGGTGATCATTGATTTTTCCTGTTCACTTAAAATGAAACAGTTTCAGTTAATAGATATCAGATTAGACTATAAAGTCCTCTGCCAAGAGTCTCAGTGTATTTTTGCAGAGTCTCACTTTTGCGGTTTTTTCATGTCTCTGCACCGTGCTTCATGCCAGAGTCAGCAGCAATCCAGCAAGGCTTATTAACTCGGGCTGCCCACTGGGCTCGGACACGACACGTCTGCACCTCCTGGGTGAAGCGCTTGCTTATCTAGTGAACACACTCCTTGCAGAGGTGAGGCACTTGGAGCTCGGATCTGAGCAACGCAGCGGGAGAGTTTCAACAGAGAAAACAAGTATTCCGGAGTGAATCTCTAACAGGGATGCGGCACAGCTATTACTGGTGTCAGTCAGCCACAGCAGAGACTTCATCCCGAGAAACCTGCACCTCTAGCAAATGTCCCAACCACCGCGTTATTGGATTTTCCCCTCTCCTTCTCTACAGGAACTCTAAAAGGGTAGGTTTCATCCATATGGCAAGCAGAGTATTTTCTGGGGTTTGGGAACTAAATTTAGGAGGAAAGTTATTTCCTATGCCACCTCCTCCCCCTCTTCCTCTCTGACACTGAGTCCAGCATTGGGTAAGTCTCCTAACTGGTATGGCCAACTATGGAAAATATTTTCTTCGTAACAGAACAGGGAATCAAGTTTTTGAAGTATCTGATGAGAGCTGCAATCAATATCAGGTGCACTTTTCAGATCCCATTCTTTAATACAAATAAGAATTAGCTTGCAATATTACACGCACACTGAAGAAATAAAATTTCATGTCTGTCTCTACAAACTAGAGACACGAGACACTAGACAGACATGAGAAGAGACATGGTCATAACTTTTCAGTGCTAACATGCACAGAAGCATGGTACAAACCTTGCAGAAGAAGTAACTGCTTCCTGGATTACTTTTTAAACAAACTAGAAATACTGCAGGGAACAAATACCATAATGTTTCAGGCTGAGCACATAACTCTGATACAGAGCTCCAGTGTTCATGGTCGTCAACCAAGGCAAACATTGAAAAAAAATTCTCATGAATCAGCAAAAACAGTCAGAAGTTATCTGGCACACAGAGCATACACAGATATTTTACAATAAAATCAACATCACTATCAGCTTCCTCTATGTCCTGTATACTTTTGTGCAACTAGTATTTGCAAATCGTTCTGCTCACAGCACTACAAGCTTTAGATATTATATACAAACAGGCTGGAAGAATCACATGGATTTTATTCTGCCCAGCCTGCAGTACAGAGGTTGGATCTGTCCTCGAGGAGAATTCATTTAGTTATTCTCCAGACAGCTTCATTTCCTCAGGGCAACTTGCAAGTGTAAGAAAAAGGTCTTCAGAGCAAAGGCTGGATTCACTGCCCTGGGAGCTGCTGCAATAGCGTAACCTGGAGCCTTCTTGCAATCCCTCAAGCCTATCATGTCACCAGGTACCTACACCTACACTGCTCCCCAGGAACACCTCTCCTATGAAGACAGGCTGAGAGAGTTGGGGTTGTTCAGCCTGGAGGAGAGAAGGCTCCAGGAAGACCTTACAGCAGCCTTCCAGTACCTTAAGGGGAGCTACAAGAAAGCTGGAGAGGGACTGTTTCCAAGGGTGTGTAGTGGTAGCACAAGGGGTAATGGCCTTAAGCTGAAGAAGGGTAGATTTAGATTTGGTATTAAGAAGAAATTCTTCCCTATGAGGGTGGTGAGGCACTGGAACAGGTTTCACAGAGAAGTTGTAGATGCCCCCTCCCTGGAAGTGTTCAAGGCCAGGTTGGATGGGGCTTCGGGCAACCTGGTCTAGTGGAGGGTGTCCCTGCCCATGGCATGGGGAGTTGGACTTGATGACCTTTTAAGGTCCTTTCCAACCCAAACTATTCCATGATTCTATGAATACTGAAGCTGTCATACATGCACAGAACATCAGTACTGTGAATGAGCAGTTAATCCCATGCAAGCTGGAACTAACCATTCTTCTGTACAAGTGCAATACACATGCCCTGCCAAGATCTGTAAGTCCAACACCTCCAAAACCACTGTGGATGTGCACTGAGTTTACCAAGTGCAAGGAACACCATGCAGCTCTCCTCTAACACTAAAAGAATATAAACTAGCAACCAAATATTGTGAATAGGCATAATCGATAGTAGATTTGGAAAACAGCATTGTCTTTAATTAAATCCTTGTACTTCCCACATCTGAGATTTACTACTTTTGTCTTGAATGGGTTGAGACTGTTCAGCAACTCATGAGACTGGACCATGCATTGTAGAGTTGTGATCTAGGCAGCTAAACTTCTGTTATGTTTCTCATCTCTAAGGTGCAGATAATGATGGATACCATCTAAGTATCTACCACACATAAGAAAAAGACAGAAAAAGACTAACATGAATTTATAACTGGAGAAACACAAAATAATGTGGAGAAAAAAAAGAGTCTGAAGCATGTTTTAAATTGCAAATGCGCTATGTTTTCCATGCCTGTCTGTGAATTTTTCTGAGACCAGAACTTAACTTAGTCATCACTTTCTTTATGAACACTGCAGGGAAGTCAAATATTGCAGCACATACTTTTGTGTCTAATATTGCAGTGAGGATTACTAAGTTGTTCTACAGCAGCTGGTAAGCTGATATCTGCTACTGCTTCAGAGTGAAGCTATAGTAAAATCTAGGGTAGCACATAAGACATCTTTTATTACTTCCTTATAAATGCCAGGCACATTGGAACAGTCAAACCTCACCTCCAGCACTCTAATCCCACAAAGCTGGTTTCACAAATTCCTCATTAAAGGATGCATTGATGCGGTCCTGGTGCATGTCGTAATAAATATGCTGCCTTGTTTAATTCTGGTATCTTACAGGAAAAGCCAGATCATTGAATAATCAGATTTAGCTATCAGCACAGCAGGAGATCTATGTTTTAAACCAATTTAAGGACTGCAAATACCATATGCCAGCTGACAAAATCAAGCAACATAATTGACTCAAACGCTATCCTCTTCTGTTCGGCTGTTGTTTATTGCAGGACAATCTACGAAGCTACCCTACAACAACAGCCACAGTTCCTTTTGTCAGAGCCACTCAGCTGACAGGCTCATTAAAATGCCTTCATGCACAATCTGCATGAATAAGTGAAGCTCAGTACTTAACCATTAGAAAATTTAAGCCTGTTTGCAGAGAGATAAGTTCAGGGACAGGAAGAATGAAAGGAAACTGTTTAATATACAACAATTTCTAATTCTTTTTGCCAACAGAGACTGTGTGGGAGTTTCTCCACTGCGTGCTCACTCCGTTTCTATTGATGGTGTAGGGGCTCCAGTCTCCTGTTCACTGCCTCCTGTCCCCTGCACCAGGTGCAGTTTACTGGGAAGGAAGAAAAGCAGAGGCTCCTGCAAAGAGTGGTTAAAACCTGTGCTGTTGTGGCTAGAGAACAGCCTCCACTTAGCGTAAAGCGAGCTCAGTATGGCTTAAAGCTAGCTCAGTACGCATAGGGAACTGCAGTCACACTCCAGACTGCATTGCAGACGCGCCAGGAGCTGTCATTACTACAACCCTCTAGAAGCTTAGAGAAATACTGGAGAGAAAGCATGCACGGCTGTGACCAGCACCACTCCTGAGCTTTTCAGTCTGTGGATTTCATATAGAAGATGGTTGAAATTGGGGATTTCGGTTTAACAATCAGAAATCTTTAAGTTACTCAACAAAGGTTTCACAGGGAAGGTATTCCCTCAGCTCCTCTATCCCCCCTGACAAGCAATTACAGCTCAGCTCCTGTTTGAAAGTGGCTGACAAATAAGGGGTAAAGAGGAAACAGATTTGCTTTTTTTTTTTTTTTCCCCTTTAAATACAGACATCCAGCAGAGGTATGCACTATGGAGCAGTTGTTCTCAATTTTTTATCAGACTAGTATGCTTTCATGGTGATCTGCAAATCCAATACTCTTTGAATTTCTGCAGGTACTTTAAGATTCTTTGGGCTGAATGGCACAGTGCAAGTATAAATCATTCACTTTTACAAGATAAGACAAAAATCTCTCTTCTGCCGGGAGTGAGACTGAAACAGAAAGTTCAAAACACATAGTTCAAGAAAGTCACCTTCCAAAAATGTATGGCCCCTGCCCTTCAGCACACAGTGTAAGTGCCTCTTACAAATGTTATCTATCCATTTCATATACAAAATACAGACCAGGGCTTCTCTCCAGTTACACTGGAGTTACTTCGGCTGAAGAAAGATCAGAATAAGACCTTGCTCACCTATAAGGTCATATACATCACTGTAATCGTCTTTTTATCGGCCTAGCCTACAACTAAATTAATTTCTTTACACTACAGTAATGAAATATTATTTATGGTGTGAATAGGAAGAACAAAAGCTACCACACTAAATTAATCTTCTGCAAGTGGTGAGTATTCTGGTTTTAATATGGCCATTGAGATAGCTTAACCGATATATACCATCGGCTATCGTGGAAAACTATGACAAAAAACGAAGTACCAATAACTCCTTCTCCTTGACTATATTAAGACAATAGTTCCTTAAGTATCTTCTGATACTAAAACCATACAATGAGAACGTGAACAATTGGATATTAAATCACTAAAATTCATTTTACTGCCTTGCAGTAAGCTGACAGAAGTGATCCATACTGCATCACAGAATCACAGATTCACAGAACGGTAGGGGTTGGAAGGGACCTCTGGAGATCATCTAGTCCAACCCCCCAGGTAAAGCAGGATCACCTAGAGCAAGTTCCACAGGATTGTGTGCAGGTGGGTTTTGAATATCTCTAGAGATATCCACAACCTCTCTAGGCAGCCTGGTCCAGTGCTTGGTCACCCTCACAATGAAGAAGTTTTTCCTCATGTTGAGATGGAACTTCCTGTGTTCCACTTTGTGCCCGTTGCCCCTTGTCCTGTCACTGGGCACCACTGAAAAGAGTCTGGCCCCTTCCTCTAGACATCCACCCTTTAGATATTTATAAGCACTGATAAGATCCCCTCTCAGTCTTCTCTTCTCCAGACTAAACGGCCCCAGCTCTCTCAGCCTTTCCTCATACAAGAGATGCTCCAGTCCCCTCATCATCTTTGTATTCCTCCACTGGACTCTCTCCAGTAGTTCCCTGTCTTTCTTGAACTGGGGAGTCCAGAACTGGACACAGTGCTCCAGATGTGGCCTCACCAGGGCAGAGTAGAGGAGGGGGATAACCTCCCTCGACCTGCTGGCCACGCTCTTCTTAATGCACCCCAGGATACCATTGGCCTTCTTGGCCACGAGGGTACACTGCTATACATCCTATACAAGGTGTGCTATACACACATCCTATGCAAGTACAACCACATGAGTTAAAAAAAAAATAATAAAAAACCCTAAAAACACCGAACTGCACCAAACCAAACACCAGCAATAGCAAGTATGATTAGGATGACCAAACACCTTTGCTGGTTTTGCATCCATTCATGACATGCAGTAAATGAGACAATAAACCTGTATGAGGAAAATGATATGCAACTGCATAACTAAAAAGATGGCCTGCAGTCACACATGGAGGCTGAATACACTTACGGGCACGAGAAATGGCCTTTCTCAATCTTTAACTACTAGATTTTGCAATCTCAGTAAGGACCTTTTCAGAATAAGGACTCTTCCACCCTCTTTTTTAATGCAGTTTTATGAAGCTTACATGAAAAGGAAAAATGAAAACCATGATTATATTTGAGATTTACTGTAACTTACAGTCAACGGTAGCGTAAGGAGTTCAGTAACACGAACAACAAGAACTGCAGACACAGGCTGCCACAGCCATGGGCCACGTCATGGAATTTTTCTAGATCTTTGGTCATTCTTGGTGCTTTTGCATTTGGCTTGTCTCCAACCAGTCAAACATCTTTTCTGAAGCCTGAAGCCCCATGCAGGGCACACTTCATTTCACTCCTTACTTGGTATTTTCTGAGCCAGACCAGTGCTGCGTATAACCACTCTGTTTACACAGCCAATGGCAATGTTTCCCAACAAGATGTCATTCCCAGTTAGTGTTCAGTTGGAATCAACTACAACCTCAAAATTCTTTTATTTAGACCTGCTTAGCTAGCAACAAATTCCCATGTGGTATTTGATTATTTTCCCCAATTCCACACTTAGATTTTACAGTGTTAGAAAAAGAAACCCTCAATTTTAAATCTGTTCTCTAACATAGTTTCCATCTCTGATACAATTTGCAAGACAGATCTTAATTAAAAGTTCTTGTTGTTCACAGCATTAATATTAATTAGTAGCAGACTTGGGACAGATTACTGCAAAACTGGGAAATTCTCTGCAGCTGAAATCAAACAAGCATAATCATACACTAAACTTGGTTGTGTCTACTTTGTACAAAGCTTCAACTAGATAGCATTTTTACATCCTGTTCATAGGAGTGCTATGAAAGTGCTGAAAGCCTTCCTACAGTCAAAATATATCAAATCTACTTCTCCCATATCCAGCAGGCATGTTGTTCTGTCACAGAAGGAAGACAAACTGATTCAAAATGACTTGTCTTTGACAAATCTATGTTGATTGCTGCTTACCACCTCACTGTCTTCCAAATGCTTATAAATTGTTTCAGTATTTTTCCAGGAATTGATCTGCCTGGCCTGTAGTTCTGTTCTGTACTTCCACCCCCTGTTCCCTTTAGGAACAGGCACTGAGTTGGTCCTTTTTCAGTTTTCCAGAATTTCAGTTATCATCTGTTCATTCTCAAATAAGGTCCCTAACAGCATCAACCCATTTTAGTCATTTGCCTAAACATTCTATTCGCCATAAGAGTGTTTAGGAAAGGACCCCAAGCTTTACTCTCTGCATATGGATGCTAGGCTGTGTTCTGACATCTTAGCCCTTTTGCTTGTCCACTGAGTTAATTCCAATCAGTAAAGTAAAAATTATGCTTACAATCTCTTTAGCAATGTCTGTTGGTAACTTTCTAGCCTTTCTGCCTAAAAGACAAGTTCTTTTTTCAGTGATTTCTCTTGTTACTAATATATTTACAGAATGTTTTCTTGCTGCAGCTTTGCCAGCTCTGTCTTGTTTTGTAGAGTCCTTCTAATGTCTCTACATGCAAGTACTATTCTTTTATAAGACATGTTCAAAAGCTGACCTAGTACCCCTTTTTTGCATGGCTCCTCCAGTTTTAGACTAATGAATAACTTGTAATTAGGCAGCAGCAATTATGGCCATCTATTCTTCCCAAACAAACAGCTTGTATTTGTGCCCTTAAAGCATGTCTTTAAGAAACCACTAAATCTTCTGTCCTCAGACTTCGACAAATTCTTTGATTTTCTGAAGTATTCTTTCCGGGCCATTGCTTAATAGCCACTTTCATCCAATTCATCACCCTCCTCCACTGATTCCTTCCTTTTAGTCAGAAGCAAATACAGAACACATTCACCATGAGTTGCTTTCAGCACTGCTCATCAAAAGCAGTGCTGAAATTTTGCTACACTGTGTTACAATACCATTTTCTGGAAGTTGCCCAACTGGTCAAAGTTCCCCTGAATACTATGCCCTGCATTTGGGAACACACATGGATGAGAAACTTGAAGAATCTAAAGAAAAGTAGTATTGCTTTTTTTTTTTTTCATTGTACGTTTAGAGGCTTTCAACACTGCCTAGTAGATTAAGTAAAGGCATCTAACACAAAAAGGAATAATTTCCTATCTGTCCTTCTTTTTCCTTAAATAAACTGTACTTATTCAGCACTTCAGTCATAAAAATTACTCCACTTACTTGACATGAGCGGCCAGCAGGTCAAGGGAGGTGATCCTGCCCCTCTACTCTGCTCTTGTGAGACCCCACCTGGAGTACTGCATCCAGCTCTGGGGGCCCCAGTACAGGAGAGACATGGAGCTGTTGGAGCAAGTCCAGAGGAGGCCATGAAGATGATCAGAGGGCTGGAGCACCTCTCCTATGAAGACAGGCTGAGAGAGTGGGGATTGTTCAGCCTGGACAAGAGAAAGATCCAGGGAGACCTTATTGTGGCCTTTCAGTACTTAAAGGGGGATGTCCTGGTTTTGGCTGAGATAGAGTTAATTTTCTTTCTAGTAGCTGGTACAGTGCTGTGTTTTGGATTTAGGATGAGAATAATGTTGATAACAAACTGATGTTTTTAGTTGTTGCTGGGTAGTTGCAGTGTCTACACTAAGTAAAGGACTCTTCAGCTTCTCACGCCCTGCCAGGTGCAGAAGAAGCTGGGAGAGCACACCCAGGAGAGCTGACCCAGACTGGCCAAAGGGATATTCCCCACCATAGAACATCATGCTCCAGATAGAACTGGGGAAGCTAGCCAGGAGGTGGGATTGCTGCTCGGAAACAGACTGGGCATCAGATTTTTTTTTTTTTTTTTAACTTTTGCATGTGGTGAGCAATTGCATTTGTGCATCACTCGTATTATTGTCATTATTGTTATTACGATTATTATTATTATTCTCCTCCTTTGTTATCCCATTAAACTGTCTTTATCTCAGCCCCTGAGGTTTTTTTTTTTCCATTCTTCTCCCCATCCCCTTGGGGGAAGGGAAGTGTAAGAGTGGCTACGTGGTGCTCAGTTACCAGCTGGGGTTAAACCGTGACAGCTCTAATAAGTCTGAGAGAGATCTTTCTACCAGGGCCTGTAGTGATAGGACAAGGTGTAACAGCTTTACACTGAAAGTGGATAGGTTTAGATTGGACACAAGGAAGAAATATTTTACAATGAGGGTGGTGAGACACTGGAACAGGTTGCCCAGAGAAGTTGTGGATGCCCCCTCCCTGGAAGTGTTCAAGGCCAGGTTGGATGGGGCTTTGGGCAACCTAATCTAGTGAAAAGTGTCCCTGCCCATTGCAGGGGGGTTGGACTAGATGATCTTTAAAGGTCCCTTCTGACCCAAACTATTCTATCGTTATTCTAAACAAAGTATAACTTTGATTTACAACTATGTTCATTTCCCCTTATTTCAAATATATAAACCTATCATTTCCACAATTAAAGCAGTGTCCTCATGGACTAGATTCCAGGCTGAAACAGGAAGGTATCTGGTCCTTACTACTGCCTAATCAGAATAGCAACACTTAATGTGGTATGATGAAAGTGAAGTATCATCATGGGAGACTTCAGCTCACTTCCTTTCAATGTAGATCACAAACATCCCATTGCATCAGGATGTTACTTTTTTTTGCATTAAATCAGTGAACATTTCACAGAGCAGCTGGGTAGCAAGCCCACAAAAGAAAATGCAACCCTTGATTTGGTCCTAAATATAGAGTGGCTTTTCAGCTACAAGATTTTCAAAAATCCTGCACGCAATAGCTTCCCAGCAGGAGCAGTGGAGGCAAAAAATAAACCTACAGTTGTACCCAGCTTCAGAGAATGCAAACATGAGAAGTAAGGAAGCTTGTTAGGAGACTCCAAAAGGGCCAGATAAAAAAAATTTAAATATTTTCAGGCACTGTGGAGATTGCTAATGGTGATAAAACCAGAAAGACAAGGCAGGTACCTATTTCCCATTAAATAAAACGGAAGAAAGGAAGAAAGGAAGAAAGGAAGAAAGGAAGAAAGGAAGAAAGGAAGGAAGGAAGGAAGGAAGGAAGGAAGGAAGGAAGAAAGGAAGGAAGGAAGGAAGGAAGGAAGGAAGGAAGGAAGGAAGGAAGGAAGGAAGGAAGGAAGGAAGGAAGGAAGAAAGGAAGAAAGGAAGAAAGGAAGAAAGGAAGAAAGGAAGAAAGGAAGAAAGGAAGAAAGGAAGAAAGGAAGAAAGGAAGAAAGGAAGAAAGGAAGAAAGGAAACCAGAACGGTTAGAACAGCAGTGTAGGAGTGATGTTACTCTCAAAAAAGCTGAAGTCAAGCCCAAATAGAAGAAAATAGCTCAACAGAGCATAAACTCTGGCAAATTAAAAGTAAAAGCACAGCAAGGCAGGCAAAACAAACAAACAAACAAAAAATCTGATGAACGACAAGCAGAGACTAATGATAAATCTTTCTTCAAGCACATCAGGAACAGGAAGCCTGCCAGAAACTCTGAGAGGCAACTCATGATCAGAGTAGAAAAGGAGCACTCAGAAGATAAAGGCATTACAGAGAATACACCAAACAGATTCACTGCAGTGATGGTAACAGTACAAGACACTGGGAAGCCTCTGCAAAGGACTGTGATAGACATATTAATATTGTTAGGAATGGAGAATAAATGGTAATGTTTGAGCACAGAAACACCAGGAAAAAAATAAAACCAAAAACAACCAACCAACCAAAAAAACACGAGAAGAAGGGAGAATGTAAGAATGGCATTTGTTGATGGCACCTAGATTAGCAGGTCAGCAAGACTGCAGCACATTTATGTGCAGTGATTCAGGATATCCAAATCAGGAAAAGAAGTCTATAACAAGGGACTGCAACTAATTTGCAATGATGCAGAGGTGAGAAGGGATGGAGAGACTAACCACTAACCAGATGGAGACACCGCATGCCTGCCAACCTAAGGATTGCGATGACAACTCAACAGCAGGAGTCCCTTGTCCTCCACATCACTGCAAGGAATCCCAGACCAATGACCTGGATACACACATCTTGGTGCCTGAATGCTAAATTGCATGGACACAGGTATCTTGGTGCTTGTAAGTACACAGGTGTGAGTGTGTGGAAAGAAACCAATTTTGCATTAAAATAAGACCACTTTTCCCTCCTGTAATGTCTCACGCTGAGTTCTGCCATATTATTGCTACAATTCTGCAATGCTATTTCTCAGGATTCCCCTACCAGGACCCCTCTTTGCAGGGGATTCCAAGGATGTGTTTGAAATTGCAATGACATATGAGCAGATACAGAAGGAAACAACAAAACAAACGCTATCAACTCACCAGGACCAGACGGCACTCAACCCAGGAATTCTAAAGGAACTCAAGCATGAAATCGGTGAATTACTCACACAACGGTATGTCACCTCTCAATTAAGAGTAGCCTGGTAGTAGAGGACTGTGTGGTAGCAAAGGTGACAGACTTTTAAGAGACTGCAGGCAAGATCTTATAGCCTGAGATCTGTCCTATACATACTAATAAGAACTGCAATGAAGAACAGAATTAGGAGGTATTGGATAAATATGATCCAGTTGGGAAGAGTCAGTACGGCTTTTGTAATGGGTTGTCCTGACTTACAAGCCTACTGGAGTGCTATCCACAAGCCAGTGGAGAAGGCTAATCCAGCTCCTTTCCTTTAAATTCCAAAAGACTTTCAACAAAGGCCTTCGTTAAGGCTTTTAAGGACACTAAGTACACAAAAGAGCAAAGGTCCTTCTTGCGCAGGCAAATAATTGATTGAAAGATTGACCACTTACTCCTACTCATGTTTCCAATTCTTGCCATCACCAGTGGAGTTCTGGAGACATCTGTGCTGAAACATATAGGACATACAGCCTTCCTGCTCTGGACAAAGAGGTGAGCAGTGCACTGACAACATCCACCAAAAATAGTAAGTTACACAAGGTAATAAATGCAAAGGCAAACTACAGAAAACTACTTAAAGACTTCATGAAAAATGACTGAACAGACAATAAAATGGCAGGTAACATTCAGTGTAGTTAAATAACAAATGATGCACATAGGAAAAACAATCCTAACTTCAGAAAGAAAATTATGAGCTTGAGTAAACCATCACCTGTTAGCAGTGAGATCTTGGTAGTTCTGACAGACAGCTGCCTGAAAACATCACCTCCCTGCTCAGCAATCAGTCAAAATAGGAAATAAAGTGTCAGAAATCATTAGGAAAGAAATGTCAATAAACACCTGAGAGTTTCAGAAGGACAAAGAAGAGGTGATTTTGTTGTCTGTGGATATCATTCCCCAATAAAGCCCAAGGCGAAAATTATCAGTTCAACGACACTTTACTCTCCAGAGTATCTGAGACCTGACGGACACTCAGAACTGTTTGAAGGAAAGCTTTCAGAAACTTTCTCCAGAAGAGCTGGGTTACCAGAGTACCTTCTCTAACAGTCACCATGCAAAACCAGGTCATAATTTAGGTCTTAGCAGATTTCCCCTCCCTACCTTTGGCTCTTTCGCTATGACCAGTGAAACTTCTGAAACTGTCAGCTAGACATCAGCTGATAGTTTCAGAAGAGCATTTGCATTAGCATCATTCCCAAGTCTTACAAAAGAGAAACATTTAATAGGGATTGTTATATCGATCTGTCTGTATGCATTTTCCTATCACAAGATAAACACTGAAAATAATTACATCAACATGCCCTGTGTTCTGACAATTGTTTTTTACTGCAGGTTAACAAATGTAATTAGATGTTCATAGGCCAGAAAAATTACCAGAAAAATCTAATTCTCTTGTTGTCAATTACTCTTTTGAGACACATACAGTCACAGTGAATAAAAACTAAAACTCTGAAATAGCTTACACCTCCACCCTACTAGCTGTTATTTTTCCATTGAAAGATAAAACTGTTCCAGGGTTTTTTATGGTATCAAAATAACGCAAGCCGTCCCCAATCTGCATTCTCTTCTGTTATACTTGCATTTGAGTGGTCTGCTCCAAAGCAGGTCAAAAAGGTACTCTACACATGGCAAAAAAATTAAACTATTCAGGTGGCTTACGCTTAAGTAATGAGATCAAAAAGTTCTTACAACACTGTGTATACTGGGTTGACCTTGGCTGGAGGCCAGGTGCCCCCCAAAGCCGCTCTGTCACTGCCCTCCTCGGCTGGGCAGGGGAGAGAAAATATAACGAAAGGCTCCTGGGTCAAGGTAAGGACAGGAAGAGATCACTCACCAGTTACCGTCACGGGCAAAACTGACTCGACTCAGGAAAATTAATTTAATTTATTACCAAGCAAATCAGAGTAGGATAATGAGAAATAAAACCAAATCTTAAAACACCTCCCCCCACCCCTCCCTTCTTCCCAGGCTCAACTTCAGTCCCCATTTCTCTACCCCCTCCCCCCCAGCAGCACAAGGGGACGGGGAATGGGGGTTGTGGTCAGTTCATCACACGTTGTCTCTGCTGCTTCTTCCTCCTCAGGGGGAGGACTCCTCACACTCTGCCCCTGCTCCAGCCTGGCGTCCCTCCCATGGGAGACAGTCCTCCACCAACTTCTCCAACATGAGTCCTTCCCATGGGCTGCAGTTCTTCACCAATTGCTCCAGCGTGGGCTTCCCACGGGGTCACAGCCTACTTCGGGTGCCTCCAGCTGCTCTGGTGTGGGGTCCTCCAGGGGTTGCAGGAGGATATCTGCTCCACCATCAACCTCCATGGGCTGCAGGGGGACAGCCTGCTTCACCATGGTCTTCTCCATGGGCTGCAGGGGAATCTCTGCTCCGGCGCCTGGAGCACCTCCTCCCCCTCCTTCTGCACTGACCTTGGTGTCTGCAGAGCTGTTCCTCTCACATATTCTCACTCCTCTTCTCTCTGGGTGCTGTTGCTCCTGGTGGTTTTTTTATCCCCTTCTTAACTCTGTTACCCCAGAGGCACTACCATGGTCGCTGATGGGCTCAGCCTTGGCCAGCGGCAGGTCCATCTTGGAGCTGGCTGGCATTGGCTCTGTGGGACATGGGGGAAGCTTCTAGCAGCTTCTCACAGGAGCCACCCCTGTAGCCCCCCACTACCAAAACCTTGCCACACAAACCCAACATGCTGTTAAATCAACACACCCAAAATCCACAAAGGCAGACCCAGACTTCCTAAAGTAAAAAGCAAATGGAAGATCTTTAGTGTTTAAGAAAAACAGTATGTGGATAAAATGCTGTGAACCACATTTCTAGAGGAAAAAAAGGCAATACAGATTCTCACACAAAGCTGCAAGAGTTCTGAAGCCACGTTCTCAAGACCAACAATGACTACCACAAAATTGAGGACAGAAAAATTAGAGCTGCCAACACTGCAATTAAACACCTCCGAACAGCTCAGTTTGTTTAAAATTTCTGGGCAAACAGCATCCTTGGTTTGCTCTTCTCACCCTGTAACTGTGTCACCACTGCTGCTCTGGGCGTGCTGACATGGTTGTTATGTAACTCCCTCGCTCCCAAGTCAGATTAAATAAAAAAAAAAAAGAAATAAAATCAACACTGGAAACCAACAGTTTTTCAGATAAACTATGCTCCTCTAAGAGCTCTATTACACTACTGGTTTTGGGGTGGGTTCCCAGGTAGGAGAGAGTTCCAGCCCCCTTCTCTTCCCTTTGCTTCTAGCTGTGTCCAGTGCCAGACATGTCCTCCAGCACCGTGGTCATGTTCTGCCCGAGCTGCGGCTTTCCATGATGCGTACATCTCCATGTACTCTGGTTACCTCAAGCTCCGTTTCACAAAGAAACAATCCTCTCTTGCAGGTCCAGTTCATCTCATCTTACAAAAGATCACATGAGTCATGCCTTAGAAATGCCTGTGTCTTTTCACTGGCTATTACAATAGTTTAGACAATTAGCTTAAACAGCGGAGGCTAAGCTGCAAACATCTGAAGTGAGGCAAATTAATCTCTCCCAAAGACGCAGGCTCATGGCTGTGCGTGGCCTCCTTCCCTTCCCATGCAGGGCTGGGCTGCCTTAGCTCCTGTTTGCATTCTCCTTAGGCCTCTGACATATGTCAGTCCTCAGCCAACAGATCCTGGGAGCTGAATTTAAATTCTTAATGATCTCCTTGCTGAATAAATACATACACAGCTTCATAAAAATTCCAGATCGTTAACCATTATAAAGAATCAAGTGCAAAAAAAATGTATGTATGAAAACATGTGGGAATATCCATGGCAGAATTAAATAAATTTCCTGTTTAGAAAGAGGACATGAAATAGAAATTTAAGGGAATGAACTTGCGAACCCCCGCTGTCACTGTCATACTCTCCCCCAAATCAGTAACTTCAGCTTAACAAGCAAACCAAGTCAAATTCCACAAAGAAACATTAATTCGGAACCTTATATGGTGCTTTGCTGCTTTTAAGTCAACAGTATCTAGACACCATCTTTTGCAGTTCTTTAGAAATTACAAATCAAGGTACAAATTCAACATTACAAAGAACTTTGTCGGGGAGTTAATAAAGAAGGGGAATACAAACAGAACAGGACTTTTCAACAGCCTTGGCTTATGAAGGATGCTTATGAAGGAGCTTTTCCCATGAAATAGCTCCAATGATCATTGCTAAGGTGTGTAGCAAGACAGTGTAGGAACTGCCCCTCTTCAGTGAGAGAGTTCTCACCAGAGGTAGCATGTTCCTGCCTGTATGTTGAACTTAGGTTATCTTTGCAATGAAAAAAAGGTAAGTCTAGTTATGAGAGGGGAAAATGACCTTCAATCAAAACAGACATATTCCTTTCCTAGGTGAAGGTGGGTGCTTCCAGCCAGCTGGATGCTTTCAAGCATCAGTGAGAAAGTAATCTTATTCTAAAGAAGGAGGCAGAGTTACATTGTCTTCTCCAGCATCCTTGTAAAGTCTCAGTTATCCAACAGATATCGAGCTTGATCCAGCTCTGTACTTCTACCCAAAAGATACAACACTACCCAGATCCCACCTTTTGCTCCTTCTCACTTCTTTCTTGTCTCAGCCTAACGTCACACATAGCTGTAACTTCTCAGCCCCCTCTCGTTCACTGGTATCAATCTTCGAGAAAGTTTTTCTCAATTCCTCTGTTGTTTCCACTATTTCTGAACTTCATTGTTTCACCATTAACTGAACCTTTTCTCTCATTGGCTTGTCAAAACCACAAACGCTCTCTTCCACTGCAGCACTTGATTTTTATATGAGCTTTTTCTGCCCTCTTTAATTCAGAGGAGCCTTTCTCTCCACCCTCTGATACGGTAGACAATACCATTCATTGCCACTTTAATTTTCCCCTTTTTGATTTAGAAAACTTCAATACCCAAAAGAAGATTGTAAATTCTATTCTAAAAGTCAGAAAGATTAACAGCACCTTGGTTAATTCCTGCTCTGAACAGTCCTTTCTCTCTTGCCCAGGACTGCAGGAGTTTTAGTCACCTATAGCTGGGTGTGAGGCTGTGCCAATACCACATCAATTAAACGCCAAAGTCAGACAGTATCCCATCCCCAATGCCTTCACTTTTACAGCTGTAAAAAGATCACTTCCCTTCAGCTTCAAAAGAGATATATTTTCTACATGTTTTGCAGACACTTTAGGTACTGGTGAGGTTTCAGAGTACAAATTGGTGATATTACTGCACAGTCACATTATGACATCCTGAGCGATTTGCTAAGGGCTATGCCTCAGTGCTACAAAAATCCAGTAAGTGGAAACAGCAGAATCACTCTACATTAGTAGGAATGGTGTGTCTTGTTTAATAATTAGAAGAGCAGCATAGGATCTAGTTTCAACATTTTTTTTTCACCCTTTATGTTTCAGCAAGAAGCAGAAACCCCTATGGTTTGCTAGCTCAGGTAACTCTCCAGAAAGGGTGCAGTCACTGGAGCTCTGTATTAAAAAGCTCCTGACCCAGCAGGGCAGCTGCTAATGGGATGAGCAGATGCACCAGCCTTCTGCCAGCTGGTACAGAGGGAGAGCAGAGACCCTGAGAACGAGAACTGCCACCCCCGTCACAGCTGTGCCACTGCCCTTTATCCCAGGAGTTTCTGCTCAAAAGAAAAGTGGTTTTCCACAACAGCAGGTCGGCACAAAGCATTAATAAAGCAGAAGTTCACAACAAGTACCTAAAGACTTACTCAACTCTGCTATACATTTAAGTAACTGCAGAGGCTCATTTGATTCACTTCTTCACCCAAACAGTATTATTACCTGAAATCAAATGGGAATTATCTTTGTCTAGAAAACATCATAACCTAGCAAACAAAAACCAAATGCCATCATCATGCTCTCTTGACCGTGTCCCCATTCACATTCCAATTTTGGAGGGAGTAACAGACTGTGCGCATCCCAAAGATGTAACTTCTCAGATCAACATACTCCAGAGAGAGATACAAATTTGTAAAGGGCAGAAAACACAGCAGCTAGTTAGGGCCCTAATACAATATTTTTTCTGAACTCCTTAGACTGTGTTGAAAAATAAGCGTACTGAAAAATGGTACTTAGAGCTCCTATGTCATAAGAGCTTTTTCTGACTATCATATATGGTACCTGGAGACACACGCAGTCGTCTGTATTGTACCTTATCCTTGGCCGATGAGACTCTAGAAGCACTCCAGCTATTCCATTCTCTGGTTCTGCAGTAACTGGTCCTGCTCATTCACACAGGAAAACATGTTTACTTTTCCGGTTTGAATTTCAAAGACACTAAAATACCTGGTAAAGCAAGTTTTGGACCACAAGCAACATTAGAAACAGCAAAACTTTTTCAAAATTAATAAATATCTGAAGACAGAAAGGAAATGGGGGATTTTGTAATACCAAAACTATGGCAAACTCATGCTTCTCAGCAGAATGCAATTCTTTCTCTCCTTTTTAAGAGCAATGGCAGCATGTCCACGGCTATTTCATTTTTAGAAAGCAGTGCCGAACACCAAACCATCCATCCAGTCATAACATGTCAGTATAGTCAAAAAACAGATTCTAATACATCATATTCCAATACAAAGTTAGACCTAAGTACAACTTTACACTGAAGGCCACGTGCACTTGAATCTGGACGTTTTAAAGTAATTGGATAAAAACAGGAAAGAAAAAAAAGCATCCAAAAATCCTAAACAATCTAATCTTGTAAGGAAACAGGCCTTATACGAACACATTGTGTACTGCAAACCACGTATTTTTATCTCCACAATATTTAAAACCATTGACTTCACTCAAATTTGACCGAGGAGCAGAGGTCTCAGCTATTTAACATATTTCCTCATAGTATGATCCTATAAATAGTGAAAGAAGGACATAAAAATGACTCCTGGGAGGGGGAGGCTGCACAGGGGCTCACCATCATTGTCCAGCGAGGCTGCGCTTCCGGGACGGGTTAGACAACCACTGCAAAGCCTTCAGCGGTTGTTTTGTTACACTCCAAGTGTATCAACCACAGAAAGTAAGCTTTCCCTTTTGAGACTAAGAAAAGACAAAGCAAAATAGAACAAAGTAAAATTTACTTAAAATATTTGTTTTCATAAAACTGAAAAGTGAAGGACTCCACGAATGTTATTATTCTGCATGTTTAAAATAATCGTAAAAACAACCATTACTCCTAACTTCAAAGCTAAACATCCTGCACAGAGCCACAAAACCCAGCTCTGTAGAACTTCTTAAGTTTAAAAACAAAACAAGAAAACTAAACAGACTTTTTTTTACCCCTGGGAAAACCAAACCATCTTAATATAAACGATGCTAGCAGATACTACCTTTCTCTTCAGGGGAGAAAAGGCTACAATTTCTAAAGTATTTTGTAATTAACTCTTCTTATTATATTGGATCAAGATGGTTTTACCCAATGCATTTTTCAGTCTCCTGTGTTAGCAACAGCAAAATTATTTTTATATGGCCTTAAAATCCCAATGTGTTGCAGTAACAGAGGTGATCAAGTGGGATAAAAAGTAAATAATGAAAGCAACTGTTCATGTGAAGCCAGTGTATGACTATAGTTACTTGTGATTTGAAGCACATCACACTGATCTTGCCATCGGCCAGCTCTGTGGCCCAAGCCGGGCACTTGCCTTCCTGTCTAAGCAGCAAGAATTATTCTAATGGGCTGCAAACTCCCTGAGCTTTAAGCACCATTAAACGTACACAAGTTAAGAACTTTCCACAAAAGATTTCTGTGAAGCCACAGAAGACACTTCCTCCTTGTTCATCACTTAAACACAGCTTTAACTAGAGACAAGATCACAACTATGCCCATCTTCATGTAACTTTCCTGCCGCCAAAACATCGTCTTCTAAAAATAATGCTATTTGCTACTCCAGTACAATGGTTTACATAGATCATCTTCATTTCAGAAGCTGAAAAGGGCACTCAGTGAGCAAACAGAGCTTGCTGAATAACCTTTATTTGTTTTGGTCATGTAACCAGTATCTCTAAATTGAAGTCCTCTCCCCTGAGGCACAAAGTGATAAATAAGCTGAGAATTTTTGAAGACTGATGAAAGGAAGCCAAGAAGCTTCTTATAAAAAAGGCAAACCCCACATGACTTCACCATACATCAAGCATCACCAGTCACATGGGAATTCCCCCCTCGGGACTTGCAGTTGAAGGGACTGCAGTTGGAGGCATGTGTCTTCCCCAGCAGGCAAAGTCTGTTTACCCTCCATACACAGAGGTGAGCTCAGCAGTGATATGCAGTGCACCATCATGGCCAAGAGATCAATTAATATTCCAACCAGAACCCTGTCTTTCCTCCTGCCTTTTTTCCCCTTTGTTTCCCCTTTTTTCATGGAACAACGATATTAACCCACTTCTAAAAATGGAGCTGCTCTTTTCCAAAATTTGGCAAGGTATGATGTATCCGGAGTAAAACTTTCCATGCCATGTAGCAGTCTCGCATCACCCTGATGTGGGAAGCCTCATTAATTACAGCTCTGATATGAAGAGATTACTTCATATTAAAAATCTTTGAACGCTAGTTTCAAGGAGAAGTTCTTATAATTCCACAATCTGGAGCACAGACTTGCCATTCGGTTAGGAAGCTACAGCCAAGTTCATGACTTTTGAAATTCTTGTGAAAACCCTCTTAAATTTCACCAAATTACATACTTTTGAAACGCACATAACTTAAACATATTCAGCAGCTATCTGCTAGGATGTGGTTTCACCACCAACTGCAGCCAGCCCACGTTAGTGCTGCTGTCACGTGGCTAGTCACATCCTACCCTTCCACCTCTGGCCAGCTGTAGCACTTTCTCCCCATCCCCCAGTTTGTACTGGGATTAGCGCTTTTGGGATCCCAGTCAGCCATCTCCGAGTCCTGGCGCTGGTACAGAAGAGGCAAGGGGAAACACAACTGCCTCTTTTGGCAGCGCTGCTAACAGATTCCCAGCCAAACAGGAAACTGCTTTCTAGGATGCTGCTCTGTGTCAACAGCAAAGCTCTGGAGATTTGATCTGGATGAAACATGTTAATTATACCACACTCGCTTGAGCTGGTAATAAAAAAATGCCGTCTCTCTACGACACTGAACATTAGCATCTTAAAAATCATCCTGAGTTGAAAAACCAGGCAAATCTCTACTACATTTGTAATGACTACCATAGTTGCTCAGAGACAGAGAAAAATAGGAAAGTATCTCATTAAAGATAAGCACAAAAATAAGAATATACTGAAGGGCCACAAAGATAGTATGAAGGGAGAGATGCAATAACCATTTTATGCTCCAGATATAGCAAGTGACACAGTATTAACCAAGAGATTTGTTTGAAACAGTTTTGGCAGAGGACTGAAGGTAGCTAGGTAAAGTCATAGAAAGATTTGAAAAAGAAAGGGAACATACCACTGTCTGTGTTTGCCATCTTTAAACAGTATGTGGTAGCACTCCTAGTAATCGTGTAAATGTACATTTTTAAACAGAAATAAATATGACAATATTTCTACAATATACCAAAAATGGGTGTCAGTATGGAAGCTCCTAAATGCAGAGGTAGTTTGTCTAGTAGAAAGAGTCTGCAGTGCCCATGCAGTGCTTCAGCTGGGGCTGCGGAGGAAGGCTGGGAAGGTAAGCAGCAGAGCTGAGAAGCTGAATTTAGGAGAGAAGACTTTGGATGATTCCAGGAATTGGTAGGTAGAAACCAGTGGGATGCCACAATGGAGTCAAGTGTCTACCCTACGTAGGTAGGCTGCTGCTCAGCCCTATGGGTTGATTTTTGAAAAATCTCCTATTTCTGTTATACTAGAAACCTATTATAGTAGGTTGCTGCTAAGATTAGGAATCACTTGCTATGGTCAGAATGGTAAGCAGAGGGTTAGAGACAGCCCTTGCCCCTATTACAAAAACAAAGCAAAACCAAATGATGGATGTATTATCATTTGCTCAGAATGTTTGAACCAGAACCTGAACTGAAACTCCAAGGTCAGTCCATTTTCCTACTGGCTTTCCTTACTTGCTTCAGTGATGGGGAGCCTTTCGATGGCTCACGGAAACAACTGCTTGACAATTTCTTTGGAGACTTGCAGTTCCCATACTTGTCCGAGTTTCTCTGCAACGTACACCTCAAAAAAAAATCCCATCATATAGTTCCCAAAACTGTGTCTAGTTTTGCTTATACATACTTTCTATCTGACATTACTTGTCTTAGCACAGGCTGAGAAACTTGAGCATCAGAGCTAAGTTTAAAAGACCCATGCCAGCAAAGTTTGTGATCCTTCTGGTAAAGATGAACAGTTTAAAAGGTATTTAGGTGGCTAATGCTGCTGTTAAGCATCTACTAAGGCTTTCTGATGCATACTAGCTGCAGGCAGCTAAGTATACATAAACACCTTCAAAAATCTTGCCAAGAGCTAGAGATGTTTCTGTAAAGTAGCTGCAGGAGTCTCACAAATTCCACACAGCCTCGCAGCAGAAAAGCCTAACCAATTGTTTACAGGCCACTAACTAGAAGGTTTCGTATCTATCTCCTGCATTTGCCACCAAATCTGTTTGCAAACACTGTTTTGCCTGATTGGCATTTGCTTCTGGTGTATCCTCAAGTTGTAATTTCAAATACCTCTGGAATCTCCAATAGTAGGGTTCTGACTGGACACTAACTTTCTTGCTCTAGAGCAAAATTTTAAAGAGGTCCTGGGAACCAGGGATAAACTTAGAAATAAAGTCAAAAGAAAATACTTGGGCTGAGGGACAAGGAAGCCTTGTAAACCACTGCAGACTGCTTTGTGAAGTGAAACTGCATCAAGGAGTAATCTACCAGCAGGAGATGGAAGAACACACCGTGTTTACTCACACACATTTTAAACTCTGCTGCAGTCTCACATGTTCTCACTTACAATTGTTTCAAGGCACTGCAGTATTACATGTGGTTTTCATCTTTGCACTGCACATGCAGGATGCTTTATTTTCCATATCATTATGCTGTCTTGGAAGTGGGGAAACCTAACTCCTTCCCCAAGGAGACTGTCAATGCACAATTTTAATGAGGAATCATGCAATATTTTGTAATTTCCCTAAAGCGCCCGCTTCTGGTTTCAGGCAATTATGCAATACTTGTTCAATTTAGATTTCAGCATACCGTGTGCAGTACCGGGGAACTGTTAACTACCCCCCAGCTCAAAGTCTGGCAGAGCATCTGGTGGGAAAAAAAACAAACCAAACCAAAACAAAAAAACCCAACAAAGGCAGGGTGACAGGAGAAAGAAGTGGAAGTTTCATGGTTTTGATTTTTAAAATAAGCATACTGGTTTGTAAGCTGATCGTGATCGTTTGGTCTTTCATTTTCAAGTGCTTGGGAGTAAGAGATTGATATAGTTACCAGTTTGGACACTGAGAAACTAGACATGGTAATATAAGCAGTTTCTTCTCCTGGAATCGTATCTGAGGACCACTGTAACAAGAGATGTATGTTACTATATTGCACAGACACTTTATTCAATCCAAATATTTTTTCTGACAGTTAGCCCAAAACCAAGATTAAAAGCTTGTCTAAGATATGACACAAGACTCGAAAGTCCTAACTACAAGAGACCACCACTGTTCTGCAATATGGCCAAGATCAGCAGGATGTGGAAAAGTTGTCAGTTTTCTGCTAGATCCTGCAGTTCTCCACATACGTGCCAAATAATGATTCACAGCAGAAGAATCCTCAAAATATTGTACAGCGATCACGAGAAAGCAATCGAGAAGCATTATGGCTTGCTGCATAGATCAAAGGCAAATCAAGGCTGAATTATTGTAAAGAGATCTTCCCTAGGTAAAACAACTGATCAATTTTATGGAGAAACATGATGACTAACATTCAATACACAAAACAAAAGATTAAAATGCTCCCCCTTTCTAATATCACCAACCAACAAACTGTAAACTAACTAAATTTAAAAAATCCAACCCGAACTCTAAAGATATACACATAACCCAAGTAATTCAACTCGCTGAAGCTACAGAAAAACCCCTCTAAGGACAACTACCCCGAACACCAGTGGAGGACACCTTGCCCGGCGATATTCAGCTCACCGAGAGCATCCTGCCATTCACTGCCCTTTGATGCTGGGCTCCCTGGCCTGAGCCAATGCCGCCCTTCCAAAGCTGCTGTTTGCTGATGGTGAACAGAGTCAGAAACTCGTCCTTCCCCAGAACCCCCTGCAGCTGGCTTCAGCTATTTCAGCTGCGCTTATTAAGATGCAGCAAAGCAGCAGCACCCAGGAAGACTGCCCGGCACAGCCCACCGGGACTATCCTGCCGCCACTGAACTTCAGCAACGTCAGCCACAGTGTACCTGGCTGACTTCCTCCTCAAATTATAAACCACATTTAAAAAAAAAAAATCCATCAATTTGAAAAACAAGGGTGAATGAGAAAAGGGATCATTTTGCCTGAATCTTGCAAGATTTCCCCTTGAAAACAGCTGTAAGCAATAAATATAATTTCACTTTCAAATCACAGGATGGGCTCTTGCCACTGCAGTGAAAATACAGCCAAGCCTGTGCATCTTCAAAAGAAAGCAAGTATCTCTGAAGCCTTGTGATTTCTGTGACCCTTCTTTGCTCCCTTTCAAAGAGGGCAAAAAACCCCTATCAATACCATCTGTTGCTCCATCAGCCAAAGCAGCAGGTTTGTGGGCAATCTAGAAGTTCCAGCTTGGGTGATTAAACACAGCAGTACGATATCCCACCTTAGAGCTTTTCCCCATACATATGCATTAATAAATCCTGGAAGATGAACTGAACTAGACCTAATCCCTCTAAGCCCATTTTGAACCCTGGGAAGTATAGAATCATAGTATGGTTTAGGTTGGAAGGGACCTTAAAGATCATCTAGTTCCAACCCCCCTGCTGTAGGCAGGGACACCTTTCACTAGACCAGGTTGCCCAAAGCCCCATCCAACCTGGCCTTGAACACTTCCAGGGATGGGGCATCCACAGCTTCTCTGGGCAACCTGTTCCAGTGCCTCAGTACCAGTATATGAACCTATATTTCAAATGTCACTAATATTACAGGTGTGTGACTAATAAGCCAAAGCCAATAAGGCCTCACAATGTGTATATATTAAAAAAAAAAAAAGTCCCAAAGGCAAAAATTGCACAAGTTTATAGTAAGGAAATAAATTTATGTCCTCCTGTTCCTTATGTTGCCAAGGGCATCCCAATTTACTATGAATTGTCGTTGTTAATCTGAGTAAGAGGTCTAGCTTAATGCAACCAAACTTTTGATGCTGTTTAAAATGGCAGGAAAATGAGTACTAGGCAAAGGAACATCAATGTCACTATGTGGCACTTAAAACCAGCAAGACTAACACCTACAGGCATTCACTGGGCAGGCTAGTTTTAAGGAGCTTATAGAAGGTACTTCTATACAGAACAGATAAAGAAGTTCAAGGTACCTTTGCAGAGTTTTAAATAACAATGTAGCACACAGAACAGACCCTCACAAAGAAAAAAAATATTTAAAAAAAAAAACCTAAGGATGGTTCATGAGACTTTCAGCAACATGTGCAGAAATACAGAAGCCATGCACTTTGCTGCCAAAGCTTACCTAATTTTTGGGAAAAAAAAAAAAAAAAAAAAAAAATAGGAACAGACAAAATAATTTTCCCCAAAACTGGAGCAGCTCTGGAGCCAAGCAATGACTGAAGAAGGGGTGTAAAACCTCAAGCAGAGAGTCCCTTTGCAGGAGTGGAACAAAACAGGACTTCTTTTTTTGGTGCCATTTTGTGTATTTATATATAAACCAAATATTTCATCCTTAACTTCTTCTAATGCAAGGTTTGATTTGACTAATCATTCAAAGCTAAAAAGGGTCAACAAGCTCTTAAATGTATAGATTCCCCCACATCACACAGCTGGTGACAATGTCTTTATTAAATCAATAGCAATATAGTATTAACTTTCTTTCACTGGTATATTATTTAGATCACTATTTAGACAGCAACTACTGGCAACTTACTAAATGGAAATTCCAGACACCTCCTGGGTTTCAGTGATGTTTCAGAAAAATCTCAATTCTGTGATAACACTCTTCTGAATTAGCCTTATGAGGAAATCTGTCCAAAGAGATTTGTAGGAAGTTATTAACTTGGTCAGCTGAACTCCTTTCTTAAAGCAATATTAGTGTGCTTATAGAATTTGCTCACAGCCCAGCTCCAACACATGGCACAGACTGTAGCTAAGCTTTGGTTTTGTGAATTTTAAGATGTGCTGTGAAATAGTTATGGTTAAATTTAGTGTCTCTTTCCAGAGACTTTGGAGGCAGTGTAAAAAAAGGCTGGTTTGTAGCTCAGGCTGGGATGACTATAAGCTACGTTAGGCAGCACAAACACCTTAAAACCATCATTCAGTTCCTTCCTATGAGACTGAATTATTAGAAACTTGGGCTAGGAAACACAAACACACACTCTCAAGCCCAAGATTTTTTTTAAAAAAAAAAGAAAAAAAAAAGAATACTTTGCTATATCAAAAGCTGGGAGGAGCATGCAGGACAAGGCTGGCTAATGCAGCTTTTGTGCTGACAGCTGCAGAGCCACGGCCAGGCTGGGAAGCAAGCCCTGCCAATGCGAGCAACTTACGAGATGGGGTTGCTCTACCAAAGCCACACCAAACTGGGCAATAAAGAGTTTCCCCATGCATGCCCTCTTCTAGAATACGTTCCTTTTGACCATTATGGAGCTAGAAAAAATAAGGACCTGCGCATTCCGCAGTTCATTTGATTTTGGCAGGGTAGGCAATAGAGAGAGGTGGATTATAGGACATGCACTTTACACAAAATATTTGCCTGGATTTGCTGTATCAAATCAGGATTTTGAAGTCTGTTATATAAGAGGAGGGAAAAAAATCCCCAGTTTGGCCAGGTTCTGTACAATCTGGATGACTGATCTCATTTAAATAAAGGTCTAATAATAACTCAGGGAGTAATGCTCCATTGTATTGCAATGTCCTTTTCTCCCCTGTAAATGGTATTTATAACTGTCATGGTTTAGCCCTAGCCAGCAACTAAGTACCACTCAGCCGCTTGCTCACTGCTCCCTCCGTGGTGGGATGGGGAGGAGAATCAGAAGAAAAAGGTAAAACTCGTGGGTGGGTTGGGATAAGGACAGTTTACTAGGACAGCAAAGGAAGAGGAAAACAACAACAACGAGACTAATAAAAGATTATTCAAAGCAAGTGACAGTGCAATTTGCTCACTGACCAGAACCTGATGCCCATCCCATCTCCGAACAACAACTCCTCCCCATCCAGCTCTGCCCTTATATACTGAGCATGACATCATATGGGATGGAATATCCCTTTGGCCAGTTTGGGTCAGCTGTCCTGGCTGGGTCCCCTCCCAGCTTCTTGTGAAAATTAACTCCATCCCAGCCAAAAACTAGGACAATAATAAACATTTTTATTTAATAAATATTTAAACTGTGACCAGAGGCTCTCCAATCGACCGATCTGGTCAGAGATTAGAACATCAGTACAGTTCAGAGTATCCACACTCAGCCTACAGCTCAAGTGCCACCCCGTATCTGGTTCAAAAGGACAACTTTAGGTCAAACATTTAATCTAGTTGCCTGTTTTTTATCAGTCTGTGCTATAACTTTCACATTAAGTATGTTTTAGTATCTAATTGATTCATATAATTTTTAAGTAAATCATGCCTCGAGTGACTTGTAAAGCTATTTGGGCAACTGCAAATTATTGTAAGTGCATTATACAGAAAGAGAATTCAATGTTCCCCAATTATTAATCCCCAAATGGTTTTTAAAGAACATTGTAGGGCTTGTATCATGCAATACAGTATCTGAAAGAGAGAGCAAGTACAAAGGATAGGCTGCTATTTATGGCATTCATTAAAAGATAGGTAACTCGCTCCTTTATTTTCCAGTGCATTCTGTCTTCTCTGTACAAAGCTTTCAGATTACAGCTAACTAGGAGCAAAAAGAGGTTGAGGGCTCTCTGTTTTGAGCTATGAAATACCACCACCATACCCACTGCTTTACTCCCAACTTGCAAAATGTAGTTGGTTTGCTTAAGGTGCAATACAGTACTTGAAATATGGTATCTAGCTTTTCAAACATTAACCTAAGTCAAGTTATTGCTCACTCTGCTTTTCAGTAGGTTTACCTGTGCTGACTGCACTATAGCTTTCCTTACAAACAACCTCACTGTGAAACAACAGATAATTTTTATTACAATAACACAGGAAAGGTTTGAGGGCTTCACTTTTAATAAGAAAATAATAAATTCAGTAATAAAGGTGACAACAACAGTCAGAGATAAAACTGCACTTCACTCAGTAATCCATCAAGCTGGGAATGCCGTGCAGAGGCACTGACTCGCTTCAGAGACTGAATTCTAGTTTTCCAAGGCCAAAGCATTTCTAAACTAAGCTAAATCAAGTCCAAAAGAACTCCTGTGAGTTGGCCTGCAGGCATGCCGGTTCATGTAGGCAAGGGTAGTACTGGGTGACAAAGGGCTTTAAAAAGTGCTCAAAAACTAGAAAGTAATAACAGTGGTTTTTGGCCACACTTAACCTAAGAGGCTCTGCCCTGCTCAGTGCCTACGAAAGCCAAGTGGCTACAGGTAACATAGCTTTTTTGCATAAGCCATCGAACTAGAGATGCTATCAAATTATCGAATTTCTGATCACTCAGCTTCTCCTTGCACTCTGTAAGCTGCATCGTAATTGCAAATTCCTCCTGGTAGCTACAGGAGAAAAGAATTCTTGGCCTCTTTTCTTACACACCTGTGGGCAGACAATACTATGCAATAGCTTTTCTCTTTCACAGGAGTATCTGCATTTCTGCATATAATGAACTACTCTGTATTATACAACACTGACTTCACCCTCCTAGCAGCTATTCCAAATACTATTTGATTCAAAACCCACTGATGAGTAGCACTCATGTAACACTGTATAGTAATGGCACTTCATTAGACAATCAGTGAGAGGAGGTAGACTAAATCTGAGCTACAGATTCTATACTAAGATCAAAAGACCCTATTTCTGTGTCTACACCAGCCTCTGAGGAAGAGTCCAATTCTCTCTTTCTCTCTCACAGAACTGAATTTATTAGTATGTCTATGTGCGACGTACAATATTTTGTCCTGATTACCACTCACAAAACCAAAAAGCAAATTAATATTCTCCTTTGAAAATATGTATGGTATTTTGTAACAAATTCCAAATGAATTCCTCAGCTACTTTCAGACCATGCACTCAGAAATTCACAGCCGTAAAACTGACGGCTGCAAGGCAGCCTCAAAAATAAAATTTTACACTAACACAGAATCATGACTCACAATATGCTCCCTCTATCTGCATTCATTTTAGAAAACTGACGAACTGATGACAGGTGTCAGTTTGTGCTTCTTAAAAGAAAGATCAGATGGGAATCCAGATTGTAGTCTTACCAGAGGTCAAATAAGAAAATACTTCCAGAGTTCCAGAGAGCCCAGGGAGCCATGTGTCCAACAGTGACCCTAACAGCGCTCACTTTTAATCCTATCTTTGCTGGGCTATGGAGAATGAGATCTAATTGCTCTCTGCACATCACAGAATTGGGACATTCTTATCGTACACTGTAAAACCAATTCTTTTTTTTTTTTTAAGCACACTATAACACAATTTATTATACAGTTGGTTAAGCTGTCCTGAAAACATGCATCTTCCAGTGCTTTATGTCTATGCAACTATTACACTTTTTCACAGAAGTCCTGTAGCTGCACGTAACAGGAGGTTTGTGATGGCTGAATTACAAAGAGAAGCGAAGACCATAATTACACTAAAAAAAAAGTTCCTGCTAACAGTCAATATGGAGGCCATACTCCATCGAATATCAAGCTTACACTTCCACTGCCTATTAGTGCCAAGAACGAAATCACTGTAGCAGTGTCCCTGTCCTTTGTGCGGCAGAAGCTGTTCCTTGGCAACCGATGCAGACAACTGAGTTGCCACAGAAACGGGAAAGACTAATTTATAAAAATCCTGAAACAAAGCAACCGTAAAGGCAACCCTAAATAGGGTGGGTATGTTCAGTATTACATCCTACAGCATTCCCATTGAAAAAAAAAAAAAAAGATAATTAAAATACTAAATTACTAACTGTAATTTTCATGATTTCTGTAAAATTTGGTTTACAGAAAGTTAATGTTTCATTGCACCAGCAGCAAGTAGCCCCCTTCTCCCTTTGGTTCAAGTTGGCAAATACACCTGAAGATTTATACCGCAGTTGAAGAGGAATGCTTCCCATTTCAGCCAGGGTTTTCTCTTTCAGGGAAGAAGAGGGCTGAGGGGGAAGAGGCACAAAACAACCGTCAAGGGGGTGCGCCCGGAACATTTGCAAGCTGGATAAAGCAAGCGTTCCCACAGTGAAAAAGCAGAACAGTTGTGTACACCATAGCTCACTTGGGTTAAGGAATGTATATTTAAGTTTCTTATTCATTAATAAATATTTATTAGTAGAAAATGTTTTAATCTTCTTTAGTAATTAGAGAGATGCCAGAGCTAATCATCTCCTGAATGCATTTTAACCACATTTACATTTTGCGTATGTGCACGCGTGGAGAGCATGCTCAAGGCATACATTTTTATCAGCGAACAAGGAGGGAGAAAAAACCCACCACATGCTGCATTTCCCAGGAAAGTAAACCAACAGAAAAACAAATCCTCTCTTCAAAGAGAAAGCTAGTAGGTTCAGCTGCCTAGCCAGGCAACCTGACTCCTCAGCATGATATACTCGAGAGAAAGAGAGATGAAGAGAGCCTGAGTACATTTGCTCAGAGAGGCAGACTCACTGACGGCAGGTTCCCACCAAGGGACACAGGCTGGATTCTCCTCCTGCCCCGTTAACCTCAGCGCTCTCCAATTCACCACAACACCTCCACAGAGTTAGGGTTTGGCACTAACTATTTGTTTACCGACTGGCTGGTCGGTGCTTCTGTGCTAGGTGACCAGGGGGCTTCTGCCAAATGCGGCATCAGCGAGAAGAGTCCTGGCTGCCTCACTTCTGCAAGGGGAAAGGTCCGCTTGTAGCACCAAGGGCATCAACCTGAGCCTGTTTTACTCAGCCATAAAATTCCATGAAGTCATTGGAACTGCTTCAAAAATGCTATTGCTCTTTCAAGCTTGACTGAAGCAGACCAATAGGTTCAAAAATGTATTAGGAAAGGACTGAAATAAATAGTCCATATGCTTTATTTCCATGGGAAACTAGACTGGAACTGAACACATCAGCAAGTTTAAAAGAAAATACAAGAGCAGAATTCCTGATCTCCTCTTGAGGCTTTCTGCAACTCAGAGAAATCAGTCATACAACTGCACTCCTCCTCAGCTATTCAATGAACTGTGAAAACCAGTATTCTCACTAGTGATTATCACCAAGATTGTCAGGTGTGTAAAAGCCAGCAGAGCTCAAGGAAAGCAGCTGCTCTGGAGAAATGCTGCACATCAATCCATTATGGTGAATTATAAAAGGAAAAAATATGCATCCCAACTGAACATCTCCCTGAGTTCCCTTAGTTTAACACCTTACCTGCTATGTAAACAAACAAATTCTGCACAGATTCCGTTCATTTTAATGCAATAGTGAAATAATTTCTGAGCTACAGGGTGCTTGTAAGAAGTTTCTCCAGTGTATTACATTATGCACCAACCGCCTATTTCCCACCACAGACAGACTCACTCTAACAACCTGACAAGTACTACTGCACACTTTTAAAACTCTCTGGAGAAGCTGTAAGTAGAGGTTAAAATTTAATCTCTATAGCTCGAAGGGTTGGTGTACCGAACATTGTCTGTGAAGTTCTCTCTACTATGGAGCTCTAACAGAGCTACAGTAACTTTTGAGTTGGCCTTAGAACTCAAATCCCTCATGTCTCGCTTTATATTCATGGGTTTCTCTTTTAACTGGACACCGAACTGCAGATCTGCGAATGCAGACCAAATTCACTCAACAGAAATGTAAAAAACTTATCCAGCTATCTAAAAAATGGTATTATACTTCAACTATTTGGCTATTCAGATGCCATAGAAGAGTCAGAGGCACTGTCACCTTAGCAAACAGCCAAAAAAGGTGGGTGGCACACATTCTTGTCTCTTTACAGACTGTGTCTGAGAGCGTAAGAAGTTTTTCTCAGCATGTCAGCTGTTAAGTCGTTTCACCGAAATACATCATTGCACGTTTTCTGCTCTTCGAAGAGACAGGTGAAGATACGCTCTGCACTAGGCAGTCCTAATTCTCTTCTGCTGAAGACACAGTCTGGTCGTAAGTCTTCTTGAACTTCCCTTGATCTCAGGAAATCAGTCAATAAAACTCCACCTGGGTGTCTGACAGCATTATACTTAGAAGACACTTTCAAAATGGTGAGTGACAAATCCATTCTTCACTGCCTACATTAATTCAGCTTACCCACAGAAAAGATTAGAACTCCAATTTGTCATCAAACTATTAACTTATTGGAACAAAGTAGCTATCATGATATATGTTAACTGAAGAATATGCAGTTTACTGCTTCTTTTAACAGTTCTTTCATTCCTCATCCTAAAACATCCATTGGATTAACGATCCTTCATCATTCTGACACATAAGCAATAGCAAACATTTTCCCAGTACCTCTGAAAGTAAGGACATTCACATTTTTATATGAAAGCAACACACTTCAATTGCTCTAAAGATCAGCAGCAGCATTAAAATAATGACCCTGTTGGTGACAATTTTTTTCGATAGCCCGAAAAGATTTTAACAAATATTTTGAAGCAAGTGGCAGATTGTTTGCATTTATATACGATGGAGCAAGATCAGGGAAGAACCACCCCAAACTTTCTAGTAACATTTTCCTCTCCAAGGACAGCTGTATATGCTAGCCCATATATGAAAACTACTTCCTTATAAAGCCAGCTGCTATAGTTAAGGACTAGTCCAGGCAGGGTTTGCTCAGTATTAGTTCCCAGCAGAACTAAATTTCACTAAGCTGAGGGAAATCTGAGCCACACTAACAAGGGGCAGGGAGAAGATGGGGGGGTGAAAATCCAACTGAAAAAATAACAGGGATAGCACAATGCCAAGTTTTTGTTCATGGGCAACACCAACTGGAAAAAACAAACAAACAAAAAATTCTAACTCCCTATTTGCTTTCAAGGGAAGCAATGTGAGCACTAGATTGCAGGTGTGTGCATACATAAGCACACAGAAGAACTCCAACCTGCCCTTCCCAGATGGGCAAATTACTGAGTAACAAAGATTTATGCAGGCATCTCTGAAGAAATGAAACTTGAATTATGCAGGGTCATAAAAGAAAGAAAGAAAGAAATTATTATAATCTTTTTGATGTAGATCATATCCTCATTCAGAAAATCACTTTACATTTATTGGGGGAAGGAAAAAAACACCCCCAAACTGACATCCCCTTTGCCTCCCTGCCCCTTCCTACACACCATTTTCCCTACAGGAAGGGAGAAAACCAGGAGTACAGTTTGCCCAGCTGTTCTGCAATGTTGGTAGGTAGGTGATGGTCTTCCTTCTCCTCCATACGACAATTTAGAAGCAAGTGAATGAAGTAAGATGTCTGAAGAGAGTTTTCACAGGGTATGAAATTTTATGAATGACAGCAGTACCAAAAACCCCGGGTTAATTTAATTTATTATTCTATTGCAGGATGTGTCACACACAATACTTGAAACATGTTAACATTAGCCAGTTGATTCAGAATGGTATTATTCACAGCACTTAAATATCTTCTGAGAGAAGAAGTTTGAGAACATGAAGCCTACAGAAGATTTTAAAGTCATACAGAAAGAGCTGCCTAAAGGGAAGAAAACCCCAAATTATGGTTTCACTAACAAGACAAAACAAAGTTAGGCTACTAAGGCTAAGTCTTTTGTCTGCTAAAATTTTTATTCGAAAATCCCTTACTTAGAGCTTCAGCTACAGCTTCACCAAATTAACTCCTGAGATATGTCTGCAATAAATTTTTTTCAGACTTGGTAAAGACCCAACATAAATATTTGGATACATCACAGCTTATGTAGATGGCAGAAGACTCTAAATTACTTGTTACGTTTTTGGAAATGGAGGAGCATCTAACCTTCTAGGGTCCCACTCTTCCTTCTTTGGGATGTACTGTTTGGAATTTGCCAGGAGACAGCTGCTTCTCCCCCTGCAGAGCCTACCAATAACCCTTCTACTCCCAGGGCTCCTGTAAGAGTTTCACGGGACTGTAAATCAGTTCCTTTTCCTGACCTACATGTAACACAGGCTCCTGTGTAAAGAGGGTGAGTGATCTTTTTGTGTCTCATCAGTAGCTCTGTGCTGCTTTCTACAAACTCCTTGTCATTCCTTCTGTACGGTGTTAAGCCTCACCGTTCCAGTCTACTAGCATCATCCATGACAACTTTATATTGTCTCCTCAACCTCTGTTTGTATGTCCCCTCACAGAGGGCAGATTATCCAGACTCATGCCCATCTTGATGTCCACTGCTAAATAATCAGCCTCTCCTTCTCTACATCTCTATTTCTAAGTGATTAAGTACTAATTTACAAAGGAATTATGTACACCTTAATAAAGGCAAAATGTCTCAATCATATTTTGCATAAGCCTCCCATTTAACTGTTACCCAGCATTTTCTGCCTAACCTCGATTAGGACTGCAGGCTGAAGTAGCGTCTTTGTTCTTTCTAATGCAGCACATAGCCACTGCACTTTGGAAAACTGTCTCGGCTCTACTTGACAAGCTGAAAATTACTTGTCACCTTTTCTAATCTACTTGGAATTTTCTGTACCAAGTTTGAAGACTTATTTCCAGAGAGTAATCTAAAATAATACAGAATAAAAGCTAAGGAAAGTTGGTACACCTTTTTAGTGAAGCTTTGTTCCTGAAAAACGGAAACACTTACTGTACAGACAGACTACCATTGATTTTGCATACAAAAACTTCCCACACACTCTACCTAGGTTTTTTAGGGGGAGAAAATGTGGAGCTGTAAGGCTGCCTGTCATTTCAGGATTTCAGAATGATGTTAAATTGTGACAAGCTGCTTAAATAAAAAAAAAAAAAAAGTAAGCTTAATGACTGCATAACATCATCACGTTCCTGTTCCAATGCTGCAGCAGGACAAGATGCCACAGTTTGAAACTAAAGGCAAGGGAGAACCTTCCCTACCCAGGGGACGAACTGGAGGCAGTGGTGAAGAGCTTCAATCAGTATAGCCACAATATAGGTCATTTTGAAGAGCACTCGCCTCGTATTTCAGTGATCCTTCTGATTACTTGCCTATAAAAGAAGCACTGTTAAAGCTTTCCTCTTCCTACAACGTGACATTCAGTTGTTCCTCTCCCCCCTCCTTCTGTAACATTTAAGAGAGCAGTTCCTACTGTATGCTGTGAAAGATGACTGGCATTCTTTTGGACTCAGCACAAGAGAAACGAGAGCTTAATTTTCTTTTCTAGGACAGCCCTCCTCCATCTGCAGATAGAAGCGTTCGGTTTTTACAGGGATGCCACACTTGAAAGCTACTCCTCCTACAGTGTCATTGAAGACTTGCCAGAGAAAGGAAAGTCTCATCCTTTCATTCTCACCACCTCCCTTCCACCACAAACAACCCAAGTATAAAACACAACAGGCTATATACCAGGATCCCACATTTAAATACTGCTGCTTAAACAAGATTTAAAGATAGATGCAATATAATTTCAGTTGAAAGCATTTTTCAGGACGGTGTTATTCCCACAAATACTATTCATCTAAAATGACTCTTATATACCTTTACCCATTTGCTCCTTCAGTCCCACATTTAAAATTTAGTAAATGTTTTAAAATGTTTTTAAATTAATTTTAGCTGCACTGCATTATTTCTAGCTCATGTTTTCATGAAATTGTCCGATTCAACTGAATAGCTCTTTGTAAAAAAAAAAAAAAAAAGTTATTGGGTAAATATATTCATTTTGACAAATACTTTCAGTGAAAATGGCAGACATTTTAACAAATACTGGAATACTTACACATGACTATGAAAGGTTTTATTTCCCTTCAGTCTTGCATTTTAGAAATGGAGCCCCAGAGAGGCTTTACCTAGTTGCTTGGCATGTCCATACTACAGATACCGAATGTTCACCTCAAGTTTATTTGTTGCTAAATTTAACTAAGTGAAAAGTTCGATTATCAATGTTCCTGGTTCTCAGCCAGTTAGAATAATCCTGTTCTTCCTATTTCATCCCTTTAGATACTATGTCTGTCTCGACCTTTGCTTACCATACTGAGAGCAATCAATGCTAATATTAGTCCAATTGTCTTTACATAAGGTCCAGAAATTTCAGTCTGCTTATCCCTGATGAGAAAAGCAGATGTCAACAACTCCGTTAAAAATGCAACTTCTTGCATTAAAAAACTTCACGTTCTGCTTACTACACTCTCATCTGGTTTCTGTTCCTCTATTTCTGATAGGCCTTTTGATTATTCTTTCCTACATTAACTGCTTCATATTTGCCTTATTGAATTTTATGCTGATTGCAGTCCGTGTTCCCAATTCATCAAGATCACACTCTATTTAAACAGATTCCTCCAGAGTATTCACAGTGCTCCTCAATCTGCCCCAGAACAGATGTGTTCTGGTTTAGAAACTGAAACGTGCAAACATCTTTTTTTTTTTTTTTTTTTCTTTAAGGCCTACAAGCCTTTATCCAGCTCTGGGGTCCCAGTACAAAAAGGATATGGACCTGTTGGAGCAAGTCCAGAGGAGGGCCATGAAAATGATCACAGGGCTGGAGCACCTCTCCTGTGAGGACAGGCTGAGAGAGTTGGGGTTGTTCATCCTGGAGAAGAAGAGAAGGCTCCGAGGATACCCTATAGGAGCCTTCCAGTACCTGAAGGGGGTCTACAGGAAAGCTGGAGAGGGACTGCTTATCAGGGAGTGTAGTGATAGGACAAGGGGTGATGGGTAGATTTAGATTTGATATAAGGGAGAAATTCTTCACCGTAAGGGTGGTGAGGCACTGGAACAGGTTGCCCAGAGAGGTTGTGGACTCCCCCTCCCTGGAAGTGTTCAAGGCCAGGTCAGATGAGGCTTTGGGCAACCTGGTCTAGTGGAGGGTGTCCCTGCCCATGGCAGGGGGGTTGGAACTAGATGGTCTTTGAGGTCCTTTCCAACCCAAACCATTCTGTGATTCTATACAGAAAACTGAACGTGTTGGAGCACAGGAGGATTTTTTTTTTTAAGTAGCAAGAATAAAAGAATAGAATTTCAATAGTATTTCAGATAGATAATATGGACTACTCAGCCAACAGGAAATAAGAGTGCCTTTTTGCATTCCAGCTGCTGTCACCCTAAATCGAACTGCTTAAGTGTAAACTCTACTACCAGTACCATACCCACGCAGGAGTACTGACCCTACTCATGCTCATGTAGCATGTAACAAGTGCACAGAAAACAGAGTACTCTGTCTCAGAATCAACAATGTCATATATGGACTTTTTCATGATCGTGAGCTTCTACATTCTTAACCTTTTTATTCTTAAGTGCTAAGACAGAGTTATATCATGCATGAGTTTATTCTCATGTGAACACAGGGTTTCTCATTATCAGTGTCTAGTATGCCAGGATCATTTCCCACAACACACGTGTGTTACACTCACCTCCTTCTCAAAGTTATTTCCTCTCCAAGGAGCATGTAAGTATGCCACTTAAACACTCCATATATTGCATTAGCTTTAGCTCAGAATGTGCGTGGGTGTAAGATGCAAACACAGATTTCATACATGGAAAAACAGCAGAAGATTAAAGAAATCTTAATTATAAGCATACCAGATATACAAACAGAACAAAAGAGCTGGACTATAGAATCTAGATGTTGTGGTCAGGAGACCATTTCACACACAGAACAAACTCCACAGAAAAAGCTATTTGTTAGAATTTGCTAGATTTTAAAACAAACAGAAGTTGTGACTAGAAATCAAAAAAGGAGATAATACTGAAATAAACAAGAAGAATAGTTAAAAACTCAAAGAAAATGAAGGAGTCTCCTAGAAAACATTCAGAAAGAGACAAATCATTCAGAGGCAGATAAGGAATCAAGAAAAGGAACATGAGACAGTGGAATATTTCAGGGACAACTAGAATAAAGAAAGTGTCAAAGGTTTAGGTTTTGGATGCATGCTATATAACAGCAGCTGCAGTTTGCAATTCAAATTAATGCAAAACAGACACATAACCTGGCTGCAAGGGAAGGCAGGTGAAGGTATTTTAAACAGCAAACTTTCTTCTATTTAAAAAGTCAGCATGTGCATTTCAGGCAACGTCTGTCTTCCCTCGCTTTTAATCAAAGGCACTCTACCCTGGCTATTCCACAAGATGCCCCCAATCTTCCCCTACAGTCTAGCAGCTTTGAGAAAATTATTGCTTAAACCAAGCCAAAAAAATAATTAAAAACAGTTCAAACTGAGATTTCACTCTCCATTCACTCAATGAGTAAATGTCTCATACAGTTTTAAGCTATTAAAGCTCAGAGTTTTATTTAAAAGAAGTTTCTGAGATCCAACATTTAATGGAAAACCAAATCCACCAGAACAACTGATTTGGGAGAGGCGATCAGCCTTAACTACTTAACACGAGTTTTATTTTCAGAACATCCAACTCTGAATTCAAAACTCTACAATGCTTTGCTGGTTCCAGTGGGAGCATACTACGGTCTTTTGTCTTGTCTTCTGAACTTAAACTCACTTATCTCTGGTAGTTTCACACCCATCTGTGCTCATTTTTATCTATGTGTGAAGTACCATACTCTGTCTTGCATGCCTCAAGTCCCCAAATACTTTTTTGCTCTTCTGTCTATGACTTCAAGAATTCAATCCTATGGAAGAAGCTTGATTCCCTCCTTGGCAGCCTTCTCAAGCAAAAACACCTCCTTGTAGCAGGTGGCCTGACCTACTTCAAAAGGGTTTTTTTGGAAAAACATAACATACTTAAGAGAATTTAAGAACAAACTATACATGATATACACCTTGCCCCATACCATTAACCAGTGACATCAGGAAAACAGTCTCAAGAGAGTTTGATTTTTGTTTTCTTTTTTTTTTTTTTAAAAAAAGTCTAAGCCATTTTCAGAGCACTACTGTCTTCATTCAGTACAATGGAAATATTTTAACCAACTGGTAATTGTATTAGTTCCTAAATCTGATCGAGTCTAGACATTCTGCCCCCGTGAACTGGCACACAGTAGTGGGGACATAGATTCAGAAGAGATTAAGTCAATACTTCCTACAGGATTGAACAAATTAGTTTCAAGCTTAAAGAGGAATGGAGGGGCAAAGAGGCAGAATACATTGTACATCACTAATTTAATGGTATTTAATATTGTTGTCCCTGAATATTCTCTAAGTCTCAGTCCCACTTCTACTGAAATTCACAGCAGAAATCCTCAGACGCACAGAGTAAGGAAACAGAATTGCATCTCCAACTTCAATACACAGCAGGGTTCATTTAAGAAAGAATCCTTCTAGAGGTAGAGACCTGGATTCATCTTGATTAACTTGATGAGCACCTGAGAAGTATGTCATTGCCCTAGACTCGCTTTCTAATGAAAAAGAACCACGAGAGGTAATTCCAGTAGACTGTCCAAAGATATTTGTGTTTCTTGCCGCTCACTATAAGAGACAGCAAAGTGCATGGCTTAAGAAGCTGGAAAGTATTGGAAATAAGTTAAGATGCGTCATAACTGACTGCAGTTTCAGAAAAGAAACTGGGTTCCTAAATGCTTAATTAGAAAAACAAGGTACAAAATTGGGCTGTCACTACCATTTCCTCCACTGTCAGTAATTTTAGGACTATTTTGCCAATATCAATTGCATTTTGTGCCATTTTAAAGATCTTGGTTCCTATAAACAGATAGAGAAAAATGAAAGGATTAGGTTTCATAGAAAAACATAGTGACAGAATATTTATGTAGTTTGCCTTCTCAATATTTATCATTCACAGAAGAATTTTCTTCTATACAACAGCTTGGCAAAAAGATGTTGAATAGAAACGTAGGTGGAAAGAAATAAGTAATCAAGGACATACGTGCACTAAGTCTCAGATAGCTGTTCAAACTTGAGTTTGATTAAAAAGAGTTACCAGCCTTTAGTTTATTAACTCAACTGTTTCAAAAGATTTTCCATGTGTTTGTGCAAAAATTCAAGGCCTAACAATCCAAGGATAGAATTATACTAAAATGCTTACATTAAAAAGCAAATATTTAAATTCTAATAAGCTGCATACAGTACTAAGAATTTTTCCTATGAATAGCATAATTTAATTTCTTAGGAAAGAAACACATGTGCTACAAAAAACTATGAGAGGAATTTTTTTTTTTTTTCTATTGATGATGCTTAGAATTCTGCTAAATGGCCGGAAATTTTTAATCCTCTTGTAACACCTAGTTTTTGAAGGAACACAAACCACCCAGCAAATTGACAATTCATGACCCTTTTGTACAGTCTTATTACATCATACCACGTCAGAGAAGGGAAATACACACACCACAGTTGCTTATGTCAATTGAAAAAAATATTACTAACAACAGCAGCTTCAGGGAGTAAAAATCCCTGTGAACACAAGTTTGACAATACACACTGTAAAGTCTTCAAAGTATTGAGCTCAGTTCATTCAGTGAAAGTCATGAAAAACAGTGTCTTAACAGGGGCAGCAGAACAGAGAAAGTTTAGGACGACTACTGTTTGAAAGCATCACAAAAAGGTTTCGGCTGTTGACAGAGAACCTGTCTGGTCCTGAGGACTGTGTGTTACTGAGCAATGGAGATTCTTTTCAATGACAACCAGTAATCTCATGCCTGTCTCCACAAAATAGTTGTACAGCATCATCAGAGAAATCCCTAAATACTTTTTCAACTCCTCTTTCACCAAAAAATAAGCAAAAAACCCACACCCAAACCCACCACCACCAAGACCATACAGCTGGGGATGTTTCCATTTGCTTTTCCTCTCCCCCCTGCCCTGACTAGTCAGCAACAAGCAAATCAGACTTAACTGGATGAGAACCTCTTCTTAGTTCTATTGTACATTTAAAGCGATGAAGCAAAGCCCAGATGTAGAGTAAAAGGACGCTTAGTCTAGTAACTGATAGTTCTGAACGACCACACCATCTCCTTCCCTCTGAGGCACCCTTCCTCACACTTACACAATATGATACACCACTTTGAGGAGTTGGAAATTACTCCTTCTTAAAAAAGGCTTCTGACTGTACATAACTCTCTAAGGAGTAGCTGGATATCCTTACAAGACAGTAAGATCAACTTATGTGATATTTAAAGCATACCGAAGCAGAGAGGCAAGTTTTCAGTCTTACTCAATTAATAACAGCTTTTCTTTTGCACAGCATGAAAACCAATCTAAAGGTCGCAGAAGATGGCATCTTCTCCTCTCAATTTTCAAAGTCAGCCGACAGTTCCTAAGGGATGCCAGCTAGCAACCCTGGAAACTCCTATTGTGAGTGAGCTTTTAGAGACAGAGAAACACAGTTGTCAGTCTCAGCTTAATAGGAACTGACCCTAGACAAATGAACACACACATTGCTTTCAGTTAGGAATGGGCTTCTGCTCACTCCTTTATAGAAGACTTTATTTGAGTAACAATTAAAATTGTTAGTCAATGTCATAACATGACATCAAAACAGCCTACCCAGAGTCACAAGGGTTCAAGGCCCTATCACAGCTCTCCTCTAACACCAGGATAATACCAATTGCCAGCAAACAGTCTACCCTAGCATGCCTTTGAATGATTTTGAAACAGATTTTGATGCTTTTCTTATTAAAGCACAGTCTAATTTGTAATGGAAGTCTCCTTCTCTCAATAGGAATTGTAAGAATCTTCCAAGACCCTCAGAGCCCATCACTGCCTGCCAAGATAGGCAATTTTCAGTCACTGCTATTTTTTTTGGTTTTCAGTCTATTACGTCTTGAAGAAGGGGCCTCTTCCCCAGTATTGAGAAAAAAATCCTCATCTTTAAGTCCTTCTCCAAAATCAGTTTCAAAACACTAAAATCAGAAATGATACATCTTCCAGAGATAGAAAAAAAAAAAATTATTAAATATACTGCAGGCAGGAAGGAGGGAAAGTGAGGTGCACTAAAAGCTGGAGAGACACTCTCTGTTCTTGGAGACTGTCTCTCACAGCTACATAACATGGTGGTCTGTCAGCATCTCCCAGATAGGGCCCTAAACTTCATGTCTAAAATTAACCAGCACAGGTATATTCTGAGGGGTATGGCCGTCCAGCGTTCACATTAGAAACCTTTTAGGAAGGAACAGCTTGTATGGTTGAAACCCAGTGGGTTTCAGATCCCCAGGCAGTAGCGCAATATTAAAGTACCACCTCAAAAACATAAGCACAACATGTCAGTATCTACACAGCTACATCTCACAGAGAATTCACCGTGGTTCTCTGGTCAATCAACACCACCCCTGTGGCTGGCAGGGAGCTCCAAAGCCTTCAACAAAAGAGAGAAGTTAAAGTTACTGCACTCGAGAGAAGTCATACAGAAGATAAAATAGCACTTATTGTCCACATTTTTCAAACTAGGAATAATTTTCAGTTGCTTGCATCTCGAGTGGATTGTAACTACAACTGAAGAACAAATAACGAGAACATGCACAACCAGTCACCCTTAAAATTAAATGTGCTTTCTATATTAAGAATGGAACTGATTACAAACACTGATGTGAATCAAAATTACAGAGCACACACAAAACAAGTCACTTGCTGCACATAAATTTTATTTTGTTTAACATTCAGTTTATCTTGATTGTTGTACAACGCTACACAAATGCTAAGGAGAGAATGTCTTTTTGTGAATGATACCTACCTTGCTTTATATGGACTTTTCTGTACCAAGGACAATCCACGTCTAGAGAAAGACATTTGAGACCTTTAATCAATCCTACAAAATGGTAGATTTGGCCAAGAATTTACTGGAGAATACAGACATTATTACCAAATGTTTTCCACTTCTTAAGAACAAAACAATAAAAAAGCACATGCTCAGTTTAGGCGTAGGTGCAAACAGTTGCTTTCTTTTTCTTGAGAGAGTACTTTCCTAAAACAGTAGTATTAATTCTTTCTTAAAAACTAAAATACTAAGTGCCTTCACAGAGAGGAGTTCACAGGCAAGGGAGTTTGTTTGTATCATAAGATACCCACTTTGAGTGGGGTTCCAATAAAAACCAAAACCATACTACACTCAATGAAGAAGCTTCAAGCTTTCCAGCACTGTGATGTTCCCTTTCCTTGCAGCCACAATTTTAATGGCTTAAAGCAAGGTTACTGAGGGACTGGCTCCCATTCCACGCTACAACTCTGTAAGGTACGTCCTTATGTAACAGTGGCTGTATTTCATATTTGTAAAGGTAATTTGATTTGAAATAACATATTTTAAAAATAAATCAGATAGTGACTTTTATTCTGGTATCTCTGCCACTGACCACTCAGCTGTCTGGAGTCAAATCCACAGCATAATGTATAAACTGAAAAATGACTGCATCCAGTTAAGCTAAGCAAACCACCTGTTCAAATAAGTGGGTCTCAGTATAAACCAGATGTTTGTTCTTCCAAAAGCAAATGGAGGACTTACAAGGTGATAAAGCACTTTTGTCCAAACTTTAGTCTTTGTCTAAACATGCAAATTGTAAATACCTTATACAAATACACACACCATAACACTTCTAAAAATTGTGGTTTCACAATTTTGCTGTTTTATGTGACCTTCATTAGTATTCTCCCATTTTAGTCTTTGGTGTTGTTCTAGAAGTGCATCAGTACACAGAAACCAGAGAACTGAGCTTGCAACACGGCAACCAGGCTCTATCTCCATGGGCAGCTTGTACCCTTGATGTTTGCATTGTGTCCACACACTGCCTTTTACAAACCCATATTTTAATGCACAAACTAAAAATGACACCTTCTGTTAAGGGAAGGCTAAAAACCAAACTGAAATGGTGTGGCTACAGTAAAGCAAGATATATTTTAGCTATGAGAAAGCGTTCCTTCTCTGCACAAGTACCTGAGAACATTAAGATTCTAAGGGTCAATGCTGACAGTGTCTTTTCATGCACTTAAACAACCTTTTAATCTAAAAAAAAGAATAATACTCACAGTAAGTGCATGCCTTCATGATCTCAATTCCTACAGGCAACCATTAAACCTACTCATTCTATTTTTATTTTCCTTACACAGCAAAAGTTGGCAAGGAGAAGACTTCAAGACCTCCTCCTGGATAGGTTTTAATTTTGGCCTGAGCTCATAAGACTGTTAAACACTTCTGAGAGTCCCACCATCATCTTCAAATCCAACGGTATCTTACAGGGAAGTGATTCTATCTCTTCCTCCAGAGTACAAACAGCATCAGTTCCTTCTACCAGTAGGGAAAAAAAAAAGTATATTCATAAAAATGTACATATACTATTCTAGACACAGCACAAAACCTATCCTGCTCTGAGGAATCATTAATAATTGAACCGTGAGAGTATGCTAAATGCAGGCCACCAATGTGCTATATGATCAGATTACAGTTGTATGTTGTGCCCCTTTTTGCATAAATTAAATTATATTCTAAAGTTTCAGAAACGTTGAAGTCAAAATACAGATTCTGACATGAGTTATACTAAATGCAAATAAACCACTAGTCACTCTGTTTGTAACAAGGAGAAATACATTTTTTTTAAAAACGAAATTAAATGCATGAAATCCAAAGCACCTACTCAATACTGGAAATAGTATCTTCCCTCAGGTACTGACTGTCCAAGCACTACCTGCCTCATGAAGAATAGCTCTTTACATTGTTATTAAATTTTACAGGCCACCACTTAAATTCCTTTTAACTGAGTGTAATATTTATTAATGTTTTCTAGAGATACAAATCAAAACATCACAACTAAGCAGGCTTTTGAAAGGAGAGCGTTTAAGCTCAATTCCTCAATGTATAGTGTCAGTATGGGACAACCACCTGACTCAGATGCCCAGTGAAGACTCTGACTCCTACTACTCTCTTTTGAGTAGCATGAGGCATCTAATGATAGTACTCAACAACAATATGCATACCTCATTGCCCACCTGCACTAACAATACATGGGACTCATCAATTTTTGCCACAGATGGGCAATTCCAGTGTTGACCTCATAAAATAACTCACAAGAGATGACTGTATAGAAAAGCCTTTCTCCAAGTTACATTCCCAAAGAATAATCCTAGGAGAGCTTTATTCTCTTATCCTTACAGTAAATTACTTTTCTTGGCTCAGAGCTTTAAGATTTTATTGCTTTTTAAGTTAGTGATGAAAGATTTAATCGCAGATTTGTTAGATTTAACCACTGAACACAGGCTTTTCCAGAACCTTCCAAGCTCCAACAGGAGTTGCAGTAGAAGTTCCCAACTATAAACACTACTGGAAAAATTTTGAATTTACCATGGATTTCCTCCCAGTAATCATTCACAGCTTGAGTTTAGCAATAAAGAAATCCATCATCGTGCCCCCAACGCCATCTGGGAGATCAGGCTTTTGGCAGAGAAAAATGGAGCAGCAATTGCCTAGCAGCGCAGGAAATCAATGACTTCCCCACACAGGGGCGAGCAACAGGCTGCTCCTGCTGAGCACGGGATCATTCATTTCCCTTTCTGCCAGCAAAGCTGCTTTGTACGTGCAGTGAGCAAACTCTCCGTTACACTGGCAGGACACAGACACCTTCCCCCAAACCCTGCCCTTACCGGTTGGGACAGGCAGCCAGCTATGCAATTTCAAGTGAATAGGCAGAATGGGAATGCATGAGTAAGTGTGGAGACACTGGTCTCCTGGGAGAGCCTTTAAATACAAGTGTTTCAGGCTATGAAGTAGGTAACAAATGTCCCGGTACACCACTGATTTAAGCTCATGTCAAATCCCGTGACTTGACAGAGGGTTCAGCTGAACTTTGACAACACTGGGGCCAGAAAAAAATGGTCTTCTCTCTCCCCTCAGTAGTAGGATAGTACTATTTACTTCCAGCAATCAGAGATCCAAAACAGGTGGAAAGGCTTTTTTTTGGTTTTTTTTTTTTTTTTTTCATTTTAAGCACAACCTTTAAAGGGGAGTTTGGAATACGGGGGGGGGAAAGTGAGCACATTATCCAGGAGACAACAGGCCACACTGGCATCCTTCCAGGCTGCACTTCTTCATAGCTAAACCACACGTTTATTTACATACACAATACAAAACAGATATGCATCCCTTTTTATTGAGAGGGTTTGTGGGAATTGGAGCAGTCACTCAAGATCTTCCGTCAAGGTCACAGCAGAGACTACTACTGATCTCTGCAGCTTTAAAATCCCAACTCCTTCCTCAAATTTACTAGCCTTAGCGCTCCCTGGAGCTTGAAGCAAGGTAAGAACAGAATTTGGGAGTTTCCCTAGACACACACTTTACCTTTGATGGGGGTAGAAAGAACTTCACATCCACCTTTTTGCTCCAGGTCAAAGTTTCTGGCCAAGTCACAGTAATGGGATCATTACAAGCATGTATGCAGTCATCAGGAACTGAACTACCGTCTGTAACTGGTGTCAGAGGTTACTGATACGAAACAGCAGATGGAAGGGACAATCCAGACTTAGCCCTGATTTGAACCAGTGCTCCAAATACGCAGCTTGTCCATTAACCAGCCCTCTCTGAGATCAGAGGGTACTGCTGTAGCTGTTTCCAGAGCTATGCCTGCATATTAACCCCAGTAACTGCAGACATGTTAGGATCACCACTGGAGTATGGAGCTGACCAAGTATTTACCTGCATCAAGCACATTTTGCAGCATCTCCTGATAGTCACACTGTTAGCTGTGTATCTGTGAATCACTGAGCCTAGAATCTGTAAAACACAGCCATATTACAGCAGAAATATCTTGGTCTCTAGCAGCTTCTAGCTTCTCAGGGAGACTTTTGCTCATCTTTCTACCCAGATTTTATACCTCTATCATTTCTTCGGTTTAATAAGTTACATTTGTAAATGCAAGTATCTGCCTTATTTCTCTAGAGTCACCATTGCTCTAAATCAATTCAGGTCATGCTGAAATTAGTCTTGCCCTTCACCAGGTTAACAGCTTCTCCAGTTTTTCTATAATTAATACATGTCCATAGATAAATTACAAATAAAGTGAAAGACAAAAAAGAAGTAGGATTACTCTGTAATATTTTTTCTTGTCCCTCTATCCCCAAGTTAAATAAGGAGATTCTCCAAATCTCACCCTACTGCAATTTAATAAGTCAGCAAAAGAGACATTGCTTGAGGGTATTTCATAGAAGAAATAACATGTAACCTACAAGAGACTACTCAATAAACGTGGGCACCACACCCAACCCTACCTGTTTTTCTGCAAATGGGAAAAAGCTCAGTCATTTTCTAAGCTTGCACCTTCTTCATAGTCCATTCTAGCTGCAGTAAGACTCATCATTTGGTCACTCTGGACAGCGGTAGACCTGTACTTACACGGTGGAATGTGTGCTTGCTGTTTGTTCTTACAGTTTATGGAAAGGCAAGTACAATGACTCATAAAACTGCTGCAAGAAAAAGCTACAACAAGTTAACAGAATGAGCTTCTTCAAAATTACATCCTTCATCCTATGTTTCCGGCACACAGAGCCAAAACCACATCACACTTTCGACTTGACAGATTTAGAGCTATTATTTATCATAAATGGCAAGACTATCACTGAGGCCAAGTAATGCTCCGTGATATGTTCCTGAACTGCTCACAGATCTTAAATACACTATAAGCAGTGGAAGGCCTAGTTCTACGTTCTAGAGAAAAGTAATTTTTTTCTAATGTACTATTCTTTTCCTTTTGGAAAATTACATCTTCTTCATGCTGAGAATGATCATCATGAAAATTCTTACCTGTTTTCCATCTAGTGTGTATAAGCGTTTAACCACTCCTGAATCCAGCTTGATGGCATCAGTTATATCAGTAAGAACCTGTTCAAATGAATGTGCTGTCTTCTTGTTGAGCAGAATCCGGACTGCTTTCCGTGGTTTCACTCCACTCCTGATGATCGTGACTAGTTTAGGCCTAATGAAATCCTTATTCTCTTTTGCATCTGGAGTACCTCCTTTAGCAGTGGCAAGAGACGGCACTGAACGAGAAGTAGAAGTTGTCTTAACATTCACTGACCAGTTTGGGTTTACATTCTTCGTGTACTCCAGTTTCTTGAAGGGTTCTATGGAACCGCATACATAGCTTTCCCCTGTGGAAACAAAAACGCCAGACGAGCAAGTCAGATTGGAGAGAGGGGAACAGAAAAATACCAAATCAAATCCTTCTCAAATTATTAAACATTATTCTTAGCATTCTTGATCTACACAGTGCATAAAGTATTGATCACTTCCCTTCTTAGATGCTACACACTATAAAATACCATTTAAAGATTACTTGTCAGCTAACCATTCAGAAAATGCTGTTACAAAATCCTTAAAAGCAGCAGTTTTCTTTTCAGAAAACACCATCTGCAGTGGAAATCGCTGCTGTCAGTAAGTAGTCTTCATATCTAATCAGCTGCCCAGCCCCAGCGCATTATCACAGTAGTCCTCCAGCCTTCATGCTTAAATGGCCCACTCCTAACAAAACAGCCGGCACCAAACACTTCAGAGGAAATAATATGAAACATTATCAAAAACTATAGATTACAAATAACTTCCTACAAAAGGCAGATCAAAGTGTCATAGGAGATTTGTTAACATTTGATTATTTAAAGCTTTAAATAGCATAAACCCAGGGTAAGCACAGGCAAGAAATCTCACTGTATTATTCTACTGACTCAATATATAATATAGTGGGAAAGGAAGGCAAAGCATATTAATGACAGAGCCCTCCTCACAACAAATTTACCATGCTTTAAGGAAGAAAAAAAAAAGTATTATAGCTCATATTTCTATTGGAACATTATCTACGATAAAATATTTTTGCAATTACCACACCTGCACAATTTCTAGGGAACTGTAACCTAGCCAGAAAACACCAGCATGTCTCTGTTCGGTAGCATCTTAATCCAGCCCAGCTGCAGGGTGCTGCCAAAGGGGCACCTGCTTGGGTGCTCCCAACCTCTCCATTGAGCTTGACTGAGTGACTGCACTGGGCGAGTTGGATCAGCCCGTTGATCTGATTGAACATAACTAATTTTGCAACAATAAGCTGATCCAGTTCACTCTCTGGCTGCAAAAAAATACCCCAAAGAAAAGATTACTAGATGCAGCAAGACCACACCTTCTGAAAGCCTGCAGTTAAACTCCATTACAAATAATGCAAAATTCTATCCTGAACAATGCCACAAAAACATCTGAGATGTTTTAGTTCCGGGTTCACTAGTTCAGTGTATGCTAACAGCATAGAAGCCTTCATGTTAGCAGTTTAGCCCAAGGTATTAAAATAAAAACAGAACAAAACTCAGTGATGTACCTCCTATGCCAAGAAGCACATAAGAACCAAAGACTTTCCTAATAATGCTTACCCTAAGGAAAAAGAGCTCATAGTTCAATTATTAAAAGGAAAAGAAGTATTTAAATTTTACTTCTGGACAGAAATTTTAAGGTTTCAGAGCACCCAACCCCACAGACAATACAGCACACAAGGAATGCTGGCAGATACACAGTTACCACAGTTAGAAATGGGGCGGGGGGATCCACCGGGACATGGGGCCCCGGATGCAACAGAGATTCAAGTCTGTTGGCATGATGCTCCAAAGGTGAGACAGAAACACACTTTACAGCCGTTATCAGAAAGGCAGTGGAAGGACTCCAAGAGAAGACACACAAGTCAGAGCAACATGTGAAGATGGACCACTGAGCAGAAAAGATAACTGCAATGACAGCACAAGATCAAGCAAGAACCATAAAAATGGAATGCTTACACCAAACTTATAAGAAAAAAAGGTAAGCTCTTCCTTTTATCCATTGTATATATATGAGAGATCTATATGGTAACATCAGAACAGAAAGGCTTAGCCACAGTAGTGATCCAAGAGTGATCAGACAGTACATACTCTCTTTTATCCATGTCCCTGTGCAATATTTTTAGCACTAGCTACTCAATTACTGCAAGGTCAGAATGCACCCACACCACCACATCCATAAAATTAACATGTTTTACAAAACATTAATAGCATTTTGTAGGGAAAAAAATATAAAAGATTCTACTATGAACAGGACTGCGCTCAATACAATAAACACCTGTTCCATAAAATACTTTGCAGAAATCTCTTTTGGAAATTTTTAAACAAAATTTATTCTTGTCTTCACTTGTGTTTGCTGTAAGACCTGAAATCCACCAGCAACCTCTTTTGGGGTGTGTTGGGTTTGCGTGGCAAGGTTTTGGTAGCGGGGGGGCTTCTGTGAGAAGCTGCTAGAAGCTCCCCCTGTGTCTGACAGAGCCAATGCCAGCCGGCTCCAAGACGGGCCCGCCGCTGGCCAAGGCCAAACCAATCGGTGCCTCTGTGATAACATATTTAAGAAGAAGAAAAACACTTAGAGAGAGAGAGCTTTTGCAGCCGGAGAGAGGAGTGAGAAGATGTAAGAAACTCTGCAGACACCAAGGTCAGTGCAGAAGGAGGGGGAGGAGGTGCTCCAGGCGCCGGAGCAGAGATCCCCCTGCAGCCCGTGGTGAAGGCCATGGTGAAGCAGGCTGTCCCCCTGCAGCCCATGGAGGAAGGATGAGGGGGTGTAGAGATTCCACCTGCAGCCCGTGGAGGACCCCACGCCGGAGCAGGTGGAGGCACCTGAAGGAGGTTGTGGCCCGTGGGAAGCCCACGCTGGAGCAAGTTCCTGGCCAGACCGGCGGACCTGTGCAGAGGGGAGCCCACGCCAGGGCAGGTTTGCTGGCAGGACTTGTGACCCCGTGGGGGACCCCACGCTGGAGCAGTTTGCTCCTGAAGGTCTGCACCCCGTGGGAGAGACTCCATGCTGGAGCAGGGGAATGATGAGAGGAGTCCTCCCCCTGAGGATGAAGAAGCGGCAGAAACAACGTGAGATGAACTGACCGTAACCCCCATTCCCCGTCCCCCTGTGCCGTTGAGGGGGGGAAGGTTGAAGCCGGGAGTGAAGTTGAGCCCGGGAAGATGGGAGGGGTGGGGGGAGGTGTTTTAAGAGTTGATTTTATTTTCTCATTCCTCTACTCTGTTTTGCCTAGTAATAAATTAGATGAATTCCCTCTCTAAGTTTGGTCTGTTTTGCTCGTGACGATAATTAGTGAGTGATCTCTCCCTGTCCTTATCTCGACCTGCAAGCATTTCGTTATGCCTTTTCTCCCCTGTTTAGTGAATGAGGGGAGTGAGAGAGCGGCTCTGGTGGGCACCTGGCCTCCAGCCAGGGTCAACCCACCACATGGGGGCAGGGGAAAGTAAAAATCAGATTTTCAGATTGTTCAATGGTATCAGAGAAATTGTTCATTTTAGTTGCATGAAATAACAATTATTTCTTTAAAAACAAGTCTTCATATTAAACCTCACTTCTCAAAGGGTAGATGCATAAACACATGGTCATATACATTGTACCCAGATTTACATTTAGTTTATGAAGAAATCTTTTGGTTTCCCTTCCTAAAAGGATAGCATTCCACATGATTTTTAATATCGGCTATATTTAAAGGTCAGCTGGATTTCTTATAGCGTTTAACAGCACGTCAGCTTTTCATTACAAAACTAATTTTGTGTAAATGACCATAAAAAAAAGACCAATACAATCACTGAAGCTATGGGATTGTTTTACGATCAGAATGTTTTCCCTTTCTTCATTTCCAACAGTACTATATTACATCAATAAAATATTTGCACCAAGATACATTTTTTCTCCCTTGAAGAAGCTCATATTTAGCTACAGACTTTCTTGGAAGTAGAGTACCCAAGGCCTGCTAATATGAAATATCTGTAGTAAGAGCTATCTTACACAGGAAAACAGAAATACAGACACCTCTCCCATAAAGCTGCTGTTTAAGACTACAGTCCAAGCAAAGTGCTGGGGCTCATAAACCTTCAGGGATGTTAGCCAGGGACTGCAGTTTTCATTCACAGCGGTCCCAAGGGCCAGGCCTGCAAGAACAAAAACTAAATGAACAAAACCCCTATGTCCTAAAAGTACCTTATATCTGATCTCAAGATCAGTAAACCCTGTTTTATGGTGACATCCAGCAAATTTTAAGTACTCAAAAGACTAGCAAGACTCAAACACAAGCTTAAATTTCCTGAACGTGGGACCCACCCTGACAGCAGCCAGAAACGTCAATGTCTAGCCTAAGCCTTTAGCGCCCATGGTGTTTGTACAGAGGAAATCTCAAAGGAAAAGACAAAAAGCCTTCACCTAGATTTTCATCCTCTCTTCATTTTCACAGTTACCTTAACGAGAGAACACCGCAAATAAATTTCACAAGGGGCATGACTTACTAGTCCAATAAATCCACCTTCTGCCTTAACTATTGCTTCCTCACCGAAACTATCATTTGATGATGCAATTTTCTTCTTTTTCATTTTTGGTAACTTTTGGCTACAACTGCCTCACAGACAACAGCCTCACTCCCATGACTTGTACCTGAAGGGAGATAGAAGCTGTAATCGGTGGACAGGCAATACCAGCAGCAAGTTCGTTTCCCCAGTTCCAAAGCAGCAGGAAAGTACATCTCCAGGGGTAACCCCACTGAGCACCATCGGCTCTTACTCCAAGTCAGGCCTAAGCACAAAGCCCACAAACATGAGCTTGGACTAACTGGCATCTGGAGGAAGAAGGTGACAATCTCGAAACACTAGATTTGTAACAGAACACGTGTTGAAGAAGGAATCTTTGGAGATGGTGGATTAAACAAAAGCATAGAAAAGACAGCCCACTTAAAATGTCTGTTAGACCGCAGCTCTCCCAGAGAGGGGAGCGAGCGTTTCACCATGCAGTCAGCTGTCACTAAAGAAATTTTGACTCTTGATTACAGTATCAACAGCCATTAGAAAAAGAAAAGGGGGACACCCAGTTGTTTTGGCATATCTGACATCTAGGAAAATAGTAATTACTAAATGTTAGAAAGTATCCCTTTCCTGACAGCCCTCCTACCTCTTTGCAGCCACAGTGCAAAGGAAAGGCACACCACCATAACCTTTAAAAATAAATATATATATATATATAAAAAAAAGATACACGATGCTTGTCTGTCAGTTTTGAACCAGTAATCCTACAATTAAAGTTGTGTGAGTGCTCAACACTTCAGGAAATTCCACGTGAAAAAATTAAAATAAATCTTAGCATTGAGAAGCTAATCATGTGGAAGGACAGATCCCAAAACATGGTTTATGCTTGAAAAAAAAAAAAACCAAACCAAACTAAAAACCCCAAAACACCAACAAACAAAAGCCTACTACTTGCAGTTACACATCTGTCAAAATTCAATGCAGCTGAACCACTAGAGCCATGTAACATTGAGGGATAGCTCTTACAGGTCACAACAGAATTTTATTACATGTTTCATGCATTAAAAATCTAATTTAAAAAATAACACCTGTGTACAGGGTGGCTGCTAAGGAGCCATTGATTCACTGCCTGTAAGTACTGGAGCTTTCCTGATCCAAGTGTTTGATTCCCCCTTTGGCATATTGGTATTAGCAGTTAGTTTGTTTCCCTCAGCTTGCTAATATTCTCACTACAAGAATGATCAAGGTATTACCTCTTAAAAGAGGTTATTTGCATTGCTCCTCTGTGCAAAAGGTAACTTGGCCTAAAATGGCTTCATAAAGAAGCCAGCTGGTCTTAGGTGAAAACCCTGGCGAAGGAATTGAGAACCTGTTTGAATCATGCAAGCAGAGGGGGCACAACCAACCCCTCTTTGTGAGGCAACAGGACTGCCAACTTATTGAAAATAGTGTTGATTCCTCATAGGGGAGGATGTATGAGGAAAGGAAAGTTAATTTACGAGCCCATCAGAGATGGATGAACTGCAGTAATTGCACACGGTGGTGGTAAGGCATCCTGGCGAGGATGCTCAGCGCAGCAGTCATTCATTGCTGTCCATCTCCCCAGCAGATGGGGCAATAAACAGATCAAGAGAACAGGGAAGGGACTGGCACCCCCAGCACCCCGTGCAACAGGCACACCTGCCCTTCTTCACTTCCACCCTTTGCTTTTGTACATGAAAAGGTAGAAGAGCAATCTCTCAGGGCAAAGGACAAAGAATTCTGACTATCACCACACAGAGCAGATTGCAAAAGGAAGATGACCTGAACGGTGTAAGTTACTACCTAATAGTTCCCAAACGTGTTAGTTAATAGAACAATAACCTACTTAAACTACATTACTGCAGCCTTGTCTTTCTGCAGTGTCTGAAAAAAAATGCAACAATGCAAATGAGATGGATCATCTACAAGAAATAAATCTGACCTACCCACGTATCACCTAGCAATCAGATGCACCAGAAACTTTAAATCAGATCTCCTCAGACCTTTCAAAGGACTTCTGTTGCACATCATTCTTTCTGCATAGCCTAGACTAAAAATTATTTTTTCCCCCTCATCAAAAGCCAAGTGAAAACAATATAGGCATACTTCCTCCCCTCTCTGCACCCCCTAAACTTCCAGTGTCTTGCTACAAGCAAGATAGGCATTGTACACGCTTAAAAAAAAACCAACCCCCCAAAAAAAAAACCTGGAAAGCACCTAGAATAAGAAACCGAGGGACCTTCCAAGAAGTTGTTAAGGAAGACACAATGTGAGTCAACTGGCTAATGGACGAATCTTCTCAAATTCATGAAATAAAATAATCAAATAAACAGTGCCAGAACAACCCTCTACCATTTTGTGCAACAGGATTATTCAGCTGTTTGTTTATTAAACAATATAAGGATTGCAGGCATTTCTGCCACAGGATCCAGTCCAAGTTTCACTAACTTTGATAGCCCTGGATCAAGTCCATGGTAAATAACCAGTGTAAATTCAACGCTATAAACAAATGTCCACATAGATTCAGCTCTACAAACATTTAAGCAGATACTTTACTATTATTATTTTGATAGCATATTACATATGCATATGAATCTTTCCAGCCCATCAATTCCCAGCTGCTGAGGTAGGCATGACTTAGAAGAAAGAGCATTAGCTCCAGAGCGCATCAGAGACCACGTCAATCAATTCCTACAGTCTGGCCTGGCTGGGCTTTTCACCAGCACCACTGGAGCGCGTGGCAGAGTCAGGGAGGCAGCAGTAGTAGCACGTAGGAGGTGGAAAAGCTGAGATGAGAGCAATGAGGTGACAGTGGGAGTAACAACACCTACGCACAAAAATAGTCAGGAACTCTGTCACAGCCCACCACTTTAGCAAGGAGACACTGCCTTTTGAACCTTCTACTGGCAGGCAGCTTTCTCTGCTGCATCCAACGCAAACTGCCTGCCTCCTCTCGCAAGAGCCTTCCTGCGGTCCCCCTGACCCATCGCCTCCTCTGTCACTGCAGTGAGGTTTGCATCTCCCATCCCAATAGCCAGTTACAGCTATTACCAGATTTCAAAACTCCTCTGTCTGTGCTCTTTCAAACTGCTCCTTCAATGAGGATTGCAGCTCTGAGATAATCCCTGAGAGACATTCATTCTTTTTCAGATTACTCCTCAAAACTATTTTTGCCATTATGTCTACACAAAATGTGCATGCACACATACAAGTCTTTACAATAGTTTAGCAGTGCACCCAAAATCGACATGTGACAACAGTGTTTCCCAGTACTCTCTCACTCATCTTGTGGTTTGGGGTTTTTGGTTTGTCTTTGACTGCCAGTTCTCTGCTGCAGGGTTCATCTTTTGTGGTAGGTATCATGGAAACCTAAAACAATTGATTCTGGTTCATACCCAAGACTCTGAGGTAATATTATAATAAAAATTAATGAGAATGGGATACAGTTCTGGCTATGATTGATTCTGTGGTCTTTGTTCCACATAGCAGGACCTTAATAGTAAAAACTGTAAACACTGTTTCAGAGTTATCCTGCTCATTCCAATCTACTACTGTTCTTGTTACACTGTTCAATGGTAATTTTTTGAGTAAGAACCATCAGTCTACCTCTGGATGGTACACTTTTGGAAAAGCAAAACGCACATAGTCCTTTCCTGAGACTTTGTTTACAGCTGGACAACTTAGCCAAAAGAGAAACTTCATCTTTATTGTTTCTATGTGCTTTGATTACATGTCGTACCTAGGGAATAAAGTCATGTCACATTTAGAAACCATTCTTTAAAGATAAGAGGGTCCTGAACATCAGGTCTGACAACAAGAAGGTAACCTGAATCCATTGCATTGTTTCCTTCATCTAAAGAGACAGGAAAAGAGAAGTTACAGAGCATGTGAAACTTTTTACAATAGTACATACACCTTCTCATCAAGTTCCAACAAATCTCATATGCCCCAAGTCTTTAAAAAAAACCAAAACAAACCAAACCCACCATCCTAGGGAAGTCATTCATTTCAAATAAAGGGAAGATGTATCCATACATCTCAAAATAACCTACAGCACCAGCATACATCCATGCCAGCTCTGAATTGTATGCAGGACAGAACTAAATATTATTGAAGCAAAACAGCTCCTTTACAATCTTTGTTCCTTTGGGACTATCTTTCATGAGGTTCTATGTATTTAGCTCTGGGATGGAAGACAGCAGCTGCTGTCTTGTTTCCCCCAGGAGCTAGCTGCTTCTCTGTCCTCACGTACCATATGGGAAGAGTACAGTAACTTCCTTACACATTTACCTTACAACACAATCACTAAAAATCAATGCCTAAAAATAATAGAAAATAAAGAAAAAAAATCACCCGAATTCATAAGTCTCATCAAATGAATTCATACAATAAGGGAATAGTCTCATCGTGAAGAAAGCAATGCTTCGTATTTCAATAGTTTGAGCACAAATGTCATTTGGCAAGAGGCAAATATCAAGTGATTTTCCAGCTATTTAAACACAAAGCACAGCTTCAAGCTAATTAATACTGTACCAGACTAGCCAAACTCTAATAAATTTGTATAGTAAAGAGCAGAAGGGACTTACATAAAAACTATCACTGAGCTACCTGTGAAGCTCTACAAGGGAAAGAGAACAAAATAACCCACCTTGCAGTTTTATACAAATAGACAGAAGCCCCCTTTCAGGTGGAACAAGGATGGAGCTCTCTACTTGCACAGAAAGACTGAATTCTGTAAATCCCACAGTGTTAATGGCACAAGAATATAAGACTGTCCAACTTGAACTACAGACAAGAAGGGAGGATGTGTTCATTGAAAAAAGGTAAGGAATAAAGTCCCACTGAACTAAAAAAAATCCCAAAGCCCTTCTTTAAACTAAACTTACACTCTTGTACTGTCATTCCTTTTGACTGACTGATTTATCACTGGTATTATTCTTCTCTAGGATGCCAAAATAAACCAATCTTATAGGTTGCTGAATTTACTTCTGCATTCAGTTCTTTCTTTTCAAAAGCTGGTTCTGACTGGCAGCAAAAGACTGTGCAAATCAACATTAACATCAATGATACTTGCTTCTTGATGAGCATACCAATCAAATAAGCACAATTATTCATACCACTACTGAGAAGAAAATGCACAAACACTGCTTTTAAACAGATGTTGATTAATATTGGTCTTTCCTCCCAGAAATTGATTTTCTCCATCAATTAAATACTGTCCTGACAAATACAGTTCTAACTCTGCCCTGGAATTCATAACATTGATCTTAAGACCAGTTTCCTTTCCATTTCATTAAACCTATGGTCCTAACCCCCAAACCCCTTACACAGACAATCCCACCACTTCAGTTTGCTTTTTCAGCATCTTTGTGCTGTCTACTACTCTCCTTTTTAGGCAAGGAGGATTATCAAGAATATCCTCTTCTCAAAACCTCTCCTTAAAAAGCTTTTCTCTGCCACAACACCTAAAGGAGACAACTCAATGGTGGCTGAACAACTGCTATGCAAAGATGCGCTCCTCTTTCAGGAACCTTATTCAGCATTACCCTTTTCTTCTCTCCCCACATTAGCCGCCTTCTGATCCTTTCATTACATCCTGATACTGCAAGTCCTCTCACCCGGTGCTAAAAATGGAAATCATAGAGAAATTATAATCTCTGTTACAACTCTAAATTGACTGTCCAGTGGCTACAGATCCATGGTTAACAGGTTTGCCCATGGCACAGTGGGGCCAGGGGCAGAATCAAAGCAACGATGAAAAAATTGTTCCACCTTTATTTTCTTTGAGCACAGTCAAGCACCTGCATTTAAACTTTACAAATAAAAACCAACCTCAGTTATGGCCATGTGCCAGTTAATGCTTTCAGAGCTTATGCATTCTGATGTTTTATACTAGGAGCTCTTGCCTACACACACAGAAAGAAATCCACTGCAAGCCAGAAGCACTTTATGTTGGAAAAAGCTACTTTAGCAATTTGTAAAACTTGTAAAAGGTATTATTAATATCCTAGGCCTAGTATTAAAACTGATTAATGCTGACAGCTTCTTTTGCCAACAAAACTGTCACTGAAGGACTGATAAATTCAGTGTTAATAGGCAAATTAGCCACTGGCATCTCCAACATAACAGCAGTGACCAAGACCCGTCAGTTCTGACTAAATCACTGGTAATGCTTTGTACTGTAGGTACATGAGCCTTATTTAAAAACAACTTAAGGATGCCAATGGACTGGGGAAGACAAAAAGGGAAATGCCACAGGGGAGAAAAGTTTACAATCTGCCCCAGGTGAACCATGGCTACAACATTACTCTTTTAACAGGTTGCCTATGTTTATGCCACTCCTTGGGAGGAAAGTATTTTACTTAAGGCACATTCACTTGTAGGGAAGAGTTGGAGCTCTTCATTAGGTATAGATAGACTTAAAAAAAAAAGAAAATCCATCAGAACTGAATTTCATGTAGGTTTCATCAGCACCACGGATCTTGTCAAGTTTAGCTGACTAAACTCTCATTGGCATTTTTAAATATGCAAGTTCAAAAGCAGCAGCAGATGTGATCTTCAAGATCTAGGACTATCAACACTGGGTTAACAGAAAGGGAAAGGTCAGACACTTTCAACAAGAGGGAAATAAGTAGCAAGACAATATTTCATGTCACAATTTAAGATATTCACAGTTCTAGTTATACCATTGAAGATCCTTTTTTCATCAATAAGAACAAGAATACCATTACCTATTTGGGGAAGACTTAACAGATTAGGCAAACACTGACTCAAATACAACTTTACACCTCCAAATCTTACTGCTGACCTTCTACTAGCTGGTCCAAGGAAGAAATCTTCTTGGAGCCATCAATCGTGTAGATTGTTCTCACTCCCTGGGGCAGATTCACATTGTCAGACAGAGTTCGGGTCAGATCAGCCAGGAGAGCTTCAAAGGATCTAAACCGATCAGGGGAGATGGCATATACAATCCCTTTGAAATACCGGTCTCCATTACGATAGAAACGAACTTTCTTGGCTTTTTTCTCAGAACTCAGGGTCTGTAGAGTACGGGTTCGGTAAAAGCTGCAGTGGGCACTGTGAGTAGGGCTGGGCAAACCATTTACCCGGGACCCTCTACCATATCGCTGCGCTTTATCACGCTCATCAAAATGCTCCAGCTCCATATCTCTCCCAAAGGACATCTTGAAGTTCAACCTAAGGGATGCACGAGACAAGAGAGAAAGTTTAAGAAACGTACACATTTTAAGGGAGCCTATTTTGAGACTTCACGTTCTATACACAGCACTTACAGAGGACTACTTTCCAGGTTGAGAAAAATGTTTGAATGAAATCATGCTACGTTCACTTGTTCGTTTTAGAGCTAACTCTTGCCATGCCCTAAAACCTAGTTTATAAGTTAGGCTTTTATACACTGTAGAAATGTCACTCGTGAAACCAACTGCTAGCAATATGCAAACATTAAAAAGTATTCAAATTCAGTAAGAACTCTGAAAATGTGGTGACAAAGTTGAACTACTGGAAAAAAAAAAACAAACAAATGCATCAACTTTCTCCTTTTTCTCATGTTATAGTCAGGTGCTATTTGAGTCCAGTCTACCTTCTAGACCATTCGCCCTCACTAAACTGTTTGTTCCAACTGTGATCTCAAGAGGGGTCATTTCAGAAGGGCAACCAGTTGCCAACAAGTAAACAATTAAGAATTTCTCAGAGGAATAGACGTTGCAGGTTGGTGATGAGAATCAGGACTACCACTGCCAGTACGTGGACTTAGTGGGTCAAGCTCACTGTTCAAAAGTCCTTGTGTATTCCAACCATTGGTCTCTCTACAGCCTCAGCTTTGTAATAAATTACTTCAGTTGTATTTGTGCAAATACTTTGCATACTCTGAACCAACGGAAGCACTCAAATGTCATGAAATAAAAAAAAAAAAAAAGATTAGAGGGAGACAGAGAACTAGTATTTTTTCAGTGAGCAAGCTACTTCAGTGCTTTATAAAATTTGCAAGAGGTCTTACTAATATCCTAGGCTTAATATTCAAATTGATTACGGCTGACAGCTTCTTTTGCCTACAAAACTATCACTGAAGAAGTCATAAATTCAGCATTGATGGGCAAATTAGTGACTGGCATCTCCCATGTTTGACAGTGACAAAAACCCATCAGCTCTGACCAAAATGATTCCAGTTGTTCAATATAGTTCACATAAATGGAAGTTCACATGTTCTGAAATGAAATCAAGGAGGTAGGTACTTCCGTTCCTTTTTGCACATAACACAAGATGAAATACTACAAATTGCACATTAATCTTCACAAATAAAAGAAATAAAAATATGAAAAAAAATTATAATTACCAAAAGATCATTAGGTTCAAAACACATTTAATTTAATTTAAGAGCCACCTAGATTTGCAGTTGTCTGCAGAATAGCAAAGCACAGTAAATTTATTCATAGCACAGATACACAGACCTAATTTAGAAGTGGTCCTCTCATTGATTTCCAATAAAAAGGAAAAAAAATAGCAAGCACAAGCTTTGCTTCAACCACTCATAATTGTGTGACCACTAAGAAAAAAAAATATTCAAACCAGCTGTAAAACAGTAGGAGGAAATACAGAAAGACTTATGGATGCTCTTTACCTTACCTAAGTTTGTATCAAACCAATGATTATACAGCTGGACCCTGATGCTGCAAAGCTGTAGGGGATGTGCTCGGCAACTTCTCAGAGCAGTTCACGTGCTTGACTAGAACAAGCACCTCAGGGTAACCGCTGCAAGTGCGGGGCCTTGGTGGAAATTATTTACCCTGCTTTGGTTACAGCTCACAACTTATTTTGTTACATTGGCCCAGGATCATGTGCTTACGTATATATGCAAGGTTTATATTTGTAAATACTTTAAAGGTACCTAACATATATACATGATGCAGTATATGTGTGTGTATATATACACACACATAAAAGAAACAGACTAATCTATGGTTTTCCTCCTCAGTATATACACACCCCACTTCAGTGAAAAGAATAAGAACATTTGCTGTGGCATTTCAGTGACACTTCTCTGTAGATTAAATACAAAATATCACTCAGTTCTCACAGCTTAAGATCAAGATTATACCACCAATGTTTCCATGTTAAAAAAAATATGTCAGTTGTTTTACTCTATTTCTAATTCCAATGAGAACCTGTTATTCAGATTTAAACAATCCCAGAACTCGCAATTCAGAAACTGTATTTCAAAAGCAATGCCTGTGCCAAAGAAAAATGGATTTTTCTTAGGTCTGCTGTTTCATTTGCTCAAACCATCTCAAACGCACACACAAAAAAAGGAAAAATAAGTTTATATGTTTAAGAGACTGTCAGCTTTACTAATTTTGTATGGGGGGAGAAGAAGTGCAAGTCGCTGCCCTTTCTTCTGCACACTTATGCGTTAATCAATAATGGCTGTGATTCCCAGTTACGCCCTTTAAAACAGAAATAGAGCTCCCCTGGAACACCACAGTCCTGCTATTTACAGAAAAGCATGTTCAAACCACAAGGTCAGTGCTGACAAAGAAATCCTAAACAATTTGATCTGATCAGATGTTGTGTGTGTGTGTGTAAATATATACTCATATACATACAGAGAAAAACGGAAGGACACACCCCTGGAAAACCACCATGCCCAACACTTCACACCCTATACATCTGTTAAAGAATTATTTATAATGCAGGTGTGGGTGAGCAATTACATAAAACAATCATACACGCTGATTAAAAAAAAATACATCATGCAGCGATGTGCCTGGGACCCAGCGAAGATCCTTCAGAGGATCTGAAGATCCAAGCAGCAGACTGACTCCTAAGTCATTGAGGGGGAAAAAAACCGTGGATATATGCGGCAGCGGCTCCAAGAAAAAAAGAGATTTATTCTGCTGGGGTAGGGGAAACGTGTTTGAAACACACCCAGCCCGCGGAAGGTGGCATCAAGCGCTTCAGCCCCGCTGCGGGCACTGTGACAAAAACCAGGCGCGTTCGCCTCCGGGCGCACGGGGGAAGCACCTAACGCGCTCCCCGGGGCTGCCAGGGGACAGCCAGCCCGCTGCGGGGGCAGGCGGCGGCGGATGCCCGCGCCTCACGCCCCACGCTCCCGCAGCCGGCCCACACACCGGCCATACGCCGCCCGGGGAAAGCGCCGCGGCGCTCGGCGGCGGCCGCCACCCCACACAATGGGCACAGGTGCACCGCGCCGCGGCGGGCGCCCAACGGCCGCGCCCCAGCGGCCGCGCCTCAGAGGCCCCGCACGCCGCAGCCCCCGCGCAGGAGAAGGACGGCCCCGGCGCTCACCTGTTCTCCGCTGCCTGGCGAGCACCTTCTCCCTCAGATCTGCTGCCGGCGGAGCGCGGAGGGAAATCGGCGGCTCGAAACGGGAAGCGGCCAAAGAGCGGCAGCTCCCCCCCTCCCCCCCCGGCGACCACCCGGTTTTAATCGCAGTAGTTGCCGCAGAAAGCGGCTCCGCTGCCTTTGTTACGCCTCCCCTGGCTGGAGCGCGCTGCTGGGGAGCCCGGGCTGCAGCTGCTTCGCCTTTCTTCTGCTGCTGCCGATTGCAGTGATTTGCATTAGCCCGGCCCTCATTGAAATGCGGCTCTTCACACCAGCCTCTCCCTGGCGCTCTCTCCAGAGGGCGGCGCCGCCGCCGCCGCTGTCTCCTTCTCTCTTTCTCCCTTTGCGGGTTCTCTCTTCCCTCAGCGCTGCGGGGCTACCGCCGGAGCTGGGGCCGGCAGCGCGGCCTGCCCGTGGGGCGGTTGGTGCGGGGGGAGCCCGCTGCCCGCCTGCGCCCTCTCCGTCAGCCCCAGGCCGGGGGGCGCGGAGGAGAGGCCGCGCTGGGACGATCGGTTACGCTCTCACTGGGCTCCCCATGAGATAATTTCTGGCCGCACCGCCGGTCGCTGCCTGCCCGCCGCCTCCCTCCGCCCCGCCGGTGAGCTGTGCCCGACGGGGGCCTGCGTGTTCACGGGGCAGGGCCGTGCCTGGAGAGGGGCAGCTGCCGGCCCTGCGAGGCCCTAGCCTGGCGTCCAAAAAACACCTTTAGAAGTGTTTTTACCAAATGTGTTACTTGGCGTTTCCATGAGGTTTGCCTGGCGTCAAAGTGCTGAGACCCCACCCAGTCACCGAATCCCCGTGACAGGGATGGAGTGCTGAAGGTGGATTGACGTGGCATTCAGGTACTAAAACCAGAGCCAGGCTTCCTCACATTGCTCACTTTGTTACAGCTGACCTTGGAGGTGACTAACCTCCATAGATGCTACAGTTTTTGTGCTTAAATTTCCCAGAAGATGGATTTGCCTAAAGGCGTCTCAGGCTTCATCTGACTGATTCGTTTCTCTTATGCCCAAGCGCCTTAGGTCTTGGAGCACGTTTGCTAAGTCAACCTCCACACAAAAATTCAGCCATAACTGATGCTTTCTTCTCAAAGGCTTGGTTATTCTTCATTTTAGTATAAAAATCCCAATGGTTAAAACATTCTCGAGGTGAAGGACGTGGTTTGCTTTCCTTTGTGCAACAAAGACTTCAGCTCTCCTCTACTTGTCAGGTAGACAGCCCACAGTCCAGGGGGACATGGAAGGGAAGAAAACACAGTCTGTCCCTTCTGTTGAAGCTGCTCCACTTTGTACTCTGAAAGAATTAAAAATGCATTAGATCAGAGAGAGGGAATTAGTCTGTAACCTCGTGGTTATGGCACTCGGTTGGGAAGGACAAAAGATGGCTTTGTGTGTCTGTATTACGGACCATTTATGTGTTTTATATCCATAAATCCAGCAACAATCAGTGGAGCAGGGACTTAAGCCCAGGGTGCCCTGCTCCCAGTGATAGACCTCTAATCATAATAGAGGCTCCTGCTTAATCTGACTGAAGGCAAACGAAGCCTTCAGTCTACAAAAACTGTAAGAGGCTCAAAAGACAGGGATGGAGCATTTCCCTTCTTTTCTAGTCCCCTAGAATAGTCCACAGATAGGCTCTTAGGAGACAGGAGATTCCCTGAAGGAGAAAAATTAATTGTTACTGTGTCTTCATTGTCCTGGAGGAGTTCTTTAATCACTAAAGTATAGAGCAGAGACAGGAGTCTTCTGGATACACTTGTTTCGTTTCTTTTTGAAAGAGAAATGAGCACCCAAAACCTTCAGGAAAACCTCTGCTCGAAGGAGTAATAGCATTAAAATACCTAAACATCAAAGAGATTCAGAATTCAGTGTACCACACTGTCCTCAGCACACTCTTACCGCCTAGCTTAGTTTTTGTAGATCTTGTTCTAAGACACTTAATTCTTCTCCTATTGTCAATGGGGTGCTGAGGCACTTTATCAAAGATTGTCATTTTTCAGAGGCAAGTTCTTAAGACTGAGAACTTCCACATTCAGTATTTCACCAGCTATATTGGGTTTTAGTCTATTGTGGTTGACAATCTCCCAGTCTGTGTTTAGACATGACAGATATGTGATATTGGTAATGTTGGTATACTTGATGGGGGAATTGAAACTAAGTTTAAAAGAATTCTGGTAATCTTGCAATAAAATTCTATTCTTTAAACCACTTCTTTTGTAGGTAAACAATCAAATAAAGTATTAATTATAACCTTAAATGATAAGAAAAAACAGGAGATAGCAAAGATTAGAGATGGAAAAGACTATCATGGTCCTGACAAAGGATCGTTCTTTAACACTCTTCAGAGCTATTCTGTCCAGTTCATTTTAAATGTCTCAGGTAATGGGGCTTCTACTTCCCAAAGGATACATCTCTTCCAAGTTGAATTCCTCCAATTATAAGGAATTTTTTTCTGACAATCAGGTTAATGGAAGTTTCTTATGTTTCAGCTCATTACTTGAGCTGTAGTGCCCTGTGTTCACGTACATAATTTATTTCTCCCATTGGTGTTTACATCTCTCAGACATGTATTATTTACGTCTCGCCTATGTGTGCAAAATATTTCACAGATGTTCAAGAAAGATCTTCATTCTGATTATTAAAAAAAAGGTCAAAAGAAAGGAATACAATATAAATCAATACAAAATAGGAAAGTATCTTTTAAAATGTGTTACTTTTTGTTCATTTACAGTTTTGTGTTTAACATGAAGACACAACACAATACCGTACAGTTTATTTGCTTTTGTCGTGCACGCTTGCAGTGCTTTTCTTTTTAAAGTACTTTAAAAGATGCTTTTCCTTCACCTTTTCCATATGTTAGTCCAGAACTTAAAGCAATGCAATTCTAAATAGAAAAAAAGCTTGTATAAATTGTTTCAACAGTTTTATAGTTGCCCTGTTAAAAGAGCGTACTGTTTTGCTAAGACAGAATTGTCTTTCTTCCTTGGACAGTCTTTGGAATATTGTGTGCTTCCTGCGCCCTCTGTAATGCATCCTTATAAACCAGAATACAGTCACTTCTTAATCCCACTTTGGATAAAAACTAACTTGTTACTCATCTCTGTTATTGTTAATCAGGTTTTTCAGATCTAACAGTATTCCAACAGTGCTTTTCTGAACACGTCTAATTTTTAAGCATCTTTGTCAAAAGTGTACAGTAGAATTGGATGCAGTTATGTCACCACCCAGCCCTCCTATATCTGAAGGCTGTACCAATGCCTTGGAACATTGTTCTGGGAGCTTCTCTTTAGCTGGCTAATCACTGTGACCCCTAAATCCTTTTCAGAGTCACTGCTTTCCAGGACATAGTCTCCAGTCTTCCAAACGTGACCTACATTCTTTGTTCCTGCTGAATGACCTTGCGTTCAGCTGTCTCAAAAAGCACGTTCAAATGATCCTGGCTTACTAAAGGATGTCAATTTCCCTACAGAAAAACTGTTTTTTCTTTGCATTATTTAGTGCTTTATGCATTGTATGTCATCTGCAAATTTTACCATTAATGCTGTTAAATATTCCTTCAGATCGCTCATAAATTTAGGTAGTAGCAGAGGACAGCATTTTCTGAAATGTGGGGCTCAATCCCCCAAGGCAGCAGTGTCAAGGGCGTGTTTAGAGCTCATTCCACTTCATGTCAGAGAAGCACTCAGCTCTCAGGATGCCAAACCAGGCCAAGGGAACTGGTGCTAGCACGGTTGCATGTGCCCGTTTCGGCAAACAGCCTGTGCCAGCTCCCAGCTGGGATCCGAGCAACTGGAGCTGCACCAGCCAGCTGGGCGCTGCAGGGGCCTGGGGTGGGACAGCTGAGTCCTGGCACCGGCCACCAGAAACGCGATGGGGAAAAACTCGCTTATGAAACAGAACAGAACTCGAGGGGTAATGATTAGCTGTTTGAAGTTACTTTTGGAGATCTGTCATTTAGCCAGTTTTTAATTAATTATTCTGTGTTACAGTGATTTTGTATACACTAATCACTTAATTAGATTGATGTACTGCTGTATGTCTCTTGCTTTACAGAAGCATATGTCAATGCAGTCACCTTTATCAATCATATTTGGCAATCTCACCCAGAAATCCACCTAATTTGATGTGCTCATTGGCACTAATTACACAATCATTTTCTGTATTGATTACATCATGTGTCAGGCCTTCGGTTATTTTACCTGCTACTGATTCCAGCATAGCTAGAATTATATGATCAAGGTCATACTTTTTTTTTGGTGTTGTCCAAATCCTAGTATAACCCTGGCTTTATGCAGGTTTTTAATACTTCTTCAATATTCTTTAATTTCTTAAACAGCAACATTAATTGCTCAGGCAGTGAAGTAATACATTCTTTTTAGAGGTAAGCTCCCCATGTATTAAAAATTATTTGCATATTATTTTAGGCAAAAACATATGGCATTCATGACTGGGATGGGACCGCATTATGGAGAAATATTCGTTGAGTATTTCTGTCTGATCTGCACTGTTATTGACAATTTCAACTGTTTGCTTCTAATAACAGATCTTTGATTTTGCTAGGATTAATTTTGTTTGCAATATTATTTTTTTTAATTCCTCTTTGTCCATAGTATTTCTCACTGTAAAATTTCTCACGGATGATTTCTCGTATGTCTGTTGTTGATATTTCACTTGTCCAGACTTACAATAACAAGTAAATAAAGAGGTTTTGCTATATTATCTGTCCTTCTGTACTTCTTTTTATATATTTTTAACAAAAGACAATATCCTATCTAACTGCACAACTGGATTTTTGAATCTGGTAAAATCATTCACAGTTAAAGACTCTTCTTTTGTTTATTTGCTTGTAACTGACTTCAAGAAATTTATTCTTTTAAAAACGGACTATAGACCAAGATTTAACTGTTTTTGCATAAAGCAGATATAATTACATGCTGGTTATTGGATAAAACATTGTTAAAGTTACTTGTACATGTTTGTCCACTGGAAAGAGGTTCCATTGCAAAGTGAAAACATTTTGTATTGGAAAATTATGGTATTTCACTTTTTGATACTCCATGGATATTTTAACTATGTCAACAAAAAATCTCCAGCATGGTTTGTCAGACTTGTCTCTTAATTTTTTTTGTTTCAGAGAATGTTGAGATGTTTCAGATACTATTACTACAGGTATTATTAAGAGCATGTTTAAAGAGCAGTTTGTCTGCAGATTTCCTTGCCCGTATTGGTTAACAAATTCAACCTAAAACCATGTCATTTGGGATTTTGAATTAAAAATGAACTATATGGGTGGCAGGCCAAATCCTACCTGTGAAACAGCTCTAACCATCTCCAAAATATTCTCCATTGACATGTAGTATCACAAGATACGTATCTGAGTAAACTGTTACTATAATCTTTCTGCTTTCCAGGTTGCCAAGAAGCTGAATTAGAATAATTCTGAAGTGCAGGATCTGAATTTTTGCTGGTCCTTGGTTCAAACTAATTACAGTAAATTGATATTCTTTGCTGACTGCTAACCTTTGGCAGAAGCATTTTAAATAATTTAGAATATGTATGTTCACAATAACCTCAGCTGAATCTCAGTAGTATTCACATTCTCTAAGCTGAGGATTTGGGGGCCGTCTTTTCATTTTGAGAGAAAGCTGGAATGTTTCATGAATATAAATGCACAAACTGTACACAGTTTTTTGAACAACATAAGAACAGCATATGTGGTAGTTTCACTTACCAGTGTTTTAAAAATAAGTTAGAGGGGCTAGGGTTGTGACACAATTTTTACAAAAATTATTTTTAAAAAGGACCTGCTTCCCAAAAGAATTCAGAGGGTGAAATTGTATTTTTTTTTCACCTTCTAGATGCCATTTTTTGTGATGCACTGGCCATATGAGGTTGTCAAGCAGTGTCTGCTAGGTTCCACACCTCCTGTTACAACGAGAATCAGGTCCTTTGGACAGCATGTACTTTTTCTAAGTGAGGATTCGGATGCCATCCTCTCCTGCAGTTCCTTCACAGGTTAGGGCTGTAAGGCACCAGCTGTTAGCACTTCTCTCCTCATGCAGGTTATGCACTCTGGAGAAATCCTATCCTACTGCTTATGTGGTCTGAAAAGGTTCCTTTACTGATGGTCCTTCCACTCAATCACCCTATGGCTAAGTGCAACAGCAGGTAAAATTGATTCCATGACATTTAATTAAAGATTCATCTACATTATGGTTGAAAGTCCAATTCTTATTTATTTGGAGGAGATTCAACTTCATGGTAATCTTAAAGATTTCAGCCTGACTGTCTAATACTATTAGTGCACAGATAAATAGTAAGTATTATTTTAAGATGCTGAGCAGCAAATAATTTTATCTCCAGATTATTGGAAGTATAAGGTCTAGAGAAACACTCTTTAGTAATGTCTCTGTTGATGCTAATTCAGGTATGCTTAGTCACCAGAAGGTTGTACACTGCTGTAAAGTTCATCATCAGGTAAAAAATAAACAAAATGATCACAGATATCAGTCCTAAATACCTTATTGTTAAAGAAAAATGAAAGTGGGTATACAGGCAGTAATAGTTTTATGTCTCATAGAGTGGAGCGTTTTAATTAGCAATGATACTGTAAGAGTGCCTCTTGTGGTAACATGGCTTAAGGTAAAATCACATCAAAGTATAATATTCCCATAGTCATCACAGATTGTGTCTGGGATGCATAGACAACCAAAATAGTATACACAGAGGAAAAAGCATGTAAGAGAATCTCTTTGAGATAAACTAAACAGCTAGTAAACTGCTACACACACTACTAGCACAACTACAGGTGGGAGCAGCCCTGAGAAGGACTGGGGGTGCTGGTTGATGAAAAGCTCAGCATGAGCCTGCAATGTGCACTCACAGCCCAGAAAGCCAACCCTATCCTGGGCTGCATCAAAAGAGGTGTGACCAGCAGGTTGAGGGAGGTGATTCTGCCCCTCTACTCCGCTCTTGTGAGACCCCACCTGGAGTACTGCATCCAGCTCTGGGGACCTCAGTACAAGACGTGGAGCTGTTGGAGCGAGTCCAGAGGAGGGCCACAAAGCTGATCAGAGGGCTGGAGCACCTCTGCTATGAGGACAGGCTGAGAGAGTTGGGGTTGTTCAGCCTGGAGAAGACAAGACTCCAGGAAGACCTTATTGTGGCCTTCCAGTACCTGAAGGGGCCTACAGGAAAGATGGGGAGGGACTGTTTACAAGGGCATGTAGTGACAGGACAAGGGGTAATGGGTTTAAGCTGAAGGAGGGTCAATTTAGATTAGACGTTAGAAAGAAATTCTTTACTGTTAGAGTGGTGAGGCACTGGAACAGGTTGCCCAGAGAGGTTGTGGATGCCCCATGCCTGGAAATGTTCAAGGCCAGGTTGGATGGGGCTTTGGGCAACCTGATCTAGCGGAAGATGTCCCTGCCCATGGCAGGGGGGTTGGAACTAGATGATGTTTGAGGTCCCTTCCAACCCAAATCATTCTATGATTCTATACATGGGGAAGGCAAATCATAACTGCTAGTCTTCTCCCCTTCCCCCAAAGAAAGAACTTAAATGCCTAAAACTGTATTCAGACTTTAGAAGCCTAAATACAAAACTGAAATCTACCCAACACAATACCTTTCTGGATAGTTCCAGGCACCTGCAGTTCTACTGCACCAAGCTAGAATTACCTCAAAGTTCATTAAACACTTGGCCTTGAAAACTCTTCGGCTAGTCTAAATTACAATGATCTGGAATGATTCAAAATTAAACATATTTAAGAGCTGCTATTTAGCATTACTCATTAGAAAAGGTAAGGTAAAAGCTCTAGGCTGGGGTAGATGTTTTCTGTAACTGTAAAACTCTGTGGATTGTCAGCTCAGTCCTTCCATAAAAATAAAGCCATCGTTATTTATATAGTAACTATGTTTATGTGGGGAAACTAATGAGACCTGGAAGAGAATAAGGTAGCTGTCAGTTTTGCATCACCAGATAGCTCTTTTTCTGCTTGACCATGTTGTTACATTTTGAAAGTTTTGATTCAGTCAACATGAAATATATTCATATAGAGCCTGAAACATGAATTTTGATAAAAAGAAGCTGGTACCGTTAATAGCCAGAAAGAACTCAAATACAAATCTTAAGATTACATTCAAACCATTGTTGACAGGAAGGAAAGTAGTATTAAGCAAGTTAATCCACATGCTCTTAGATGCTAACAAAGCAAAAACTAATTTGCCATGAAAGTGCAATTCAGAGTCTTCTGTTTTGAAGAACTAATTAATTTTGCTTTAATATAGGAAAGTTTAGTGTAACAAATCCCTTGAAAATCTATGAAGGGGTGTTTTACATAAACAGAATTACACCTCTTTATAGCTTTAAAATAAAGGACCTTAAATCGTGTATGGTTTAAGTTTGTGAAGCTTCAGTAAAGCAAATCCATGTGGAAAACCAGCATTTTTTAAGGTTAACGATTAATTGATGATATTGCATTAGATAGTGACATTAAAATTTCTCTTTTCTTTCTTCCCTTTTGGATGATGTAGGCCTAGGGGAGACTGCCTCTGAACAATTATTCTTGCTTTGTTTCCTCAGTTTAATTTTATCAGGATTATTAAATTTGGAATTATCTGAAGAACAGAAAACCCACTTGTCAGTTTTAAAAAACGGCTGGGTCATTTGATGCTCTGGAATGCCATTGTGGAAGGAATCAGACATTAACTAGACATGTGGAGCTACCATGGACCCAGAAGCTCTCACAGAAGCTAGTTTGTTTTAACCATTTTTCAATCTTGTTAATTACACAGTTATCAGAGAAGAGGAAGATCTTTTCTGGTTTTTCATTCGTCAAGTTTCAAGTATTTCTAATTTCTTCATTAGACTTCCTTTGTCAGAGACCTCTCACAGTGATGTCAGTATTTTCATGGTAAATCAAGGCTCCCCTGTAAAGCGAGGTGACAAACTTAAACACTCATTTCTCACTCCATAACACTGCTGCCTAGTGTGATGATAACATCTCACTTTTTCAAGTGGTAGGTTATTTTGGGGGTTGAAGAGTGACCTATGTCACGGTTGCAAGGAAAGCTTCAGCTAAGTTTTTTTTCTTTTTGGTCACGCTGAGTCTGCCTTTATTTATCCTTTGCCAAATCTTGCTGTTCTCCTATCCCTCAATCAGCCTCGGAGCTGAAGTACTCTATTTATCATCCATGACTTAGCCAAAACGTTGGATGAGTTTGAGTACTTTTGGGATTCTGTATCCAGTAGATCTGTCAAGTGCCACACAGTGAAACAGACCCTGCCTCTCCTGTTCAGCTCTGTCTGTACTCCATACATTCATGCAGCACAGCACTTTGCTTTCCTGCTCTATCATGTTCCTCAGATGATATCCTCGCTCTGCAGTTCCTTTCCTCCCTCCCTCCCTCCTCTCAGTCACATGCTATAAGGTGCCAGACACATCCCACGCCATACACCATTCTGTGGTGCTCTCATAAAATCATAGAATCACAGAATCGTTTTGGTTGGAAAAGACCTTTAAGATCATCAAGTCCAACCATTAACCTAGCACTGCCAAGTCCACCATTAAACCATGTCCCTAAGCACCACATCTATGCATCTTTTAAATACCTCCAGGGATGGTGACTCAACCACTTCCCTGGGCAGCCTGTTCCAGTGATTGACAACCCTTTTGATGAAGAAATTTTTCCTACTATCCAACCTAAACCTCCCCCCCCAACACAACGTGTGGCCATTTCCTCTTGTCCTGTCACTTGTTACTTGGGAGAAGAGACCAACACCCACCTGGCCACAACCTCCTTTCAGGTAGTTGTAGAGAGCGATAAGGTCTCCCCTAAGCCATGCACAGAAGATAATTAAGGACTGTATAAAGATTTGAATCCATGTTGAAAACAAAGCATGGTTTACTTTGCAGAAGAAATAAAGCTTTTAGAGAGAATTGGTTTAAAACAATTAAAACAATCTAAAGATGTGTTTATATTAAGACCTACAACATTGTGATGGTCATCTACGATGCTTCAGTTCTATCCAAAGATCCCAAAAGAGATTACTATGTCTCAGTTCTTGCAAACTTGCTCTTGCCACTGTCTTACAGGGTCCTTTTTTACCCTGCTATCACTCCTTCAGCCCGTGTTCTCAAGCTTTGGCTCTTCTGGTCTTGTTTGCTTCACCAAGAGTCTTCAGGACTTACGGCTCTGGTCGTTGGCCCTTAACAGCTTATATGTTTGTTAAGGTAGCTGTATTGAGAAAACGTCTTCTTTTCTGCCTATTTCCTCTGGCAGAGTGCTCCCAGATCAGTCCTAATATAGTAAGCATCCCATTAACCAAGCAATACACATAATCTCTCTCAGAACAGCACTAAATTTAACATGGTCATTAAAAAATGCTGCTAGGGATTCATCTCATAGACCTGTTACTATTCTGTTGCCTACAAAATAAAAGACTAGCACACCATCTTAATTATGCCAAATAATTACGAGTTACAATCAGAGACTCTTAAGATACATTTACTTCAGAAACTGAGGGAAGCATATGAAAAGGGGAGGGAATTAAAATGAACTTGCTAATAAAGCTGAGATTTTCCTTACTATGCACGTTACCATGTCAACCAGAGTTATGCAGCATCACATTTGAGATCTATTCAAGACCCCTTCAAAAGCTTAGCAACTAACCAGGATGTTATAGATGGGTTTTCAGCTGATTTTGGCATCTTTTGCATGATAAATGCTACTTAACCACATTCTTTTTCTGGTTTAATATCAAATACAACTGAGCAAATGTTTAATTATATCCATGCAGATGGTTTATTATGTAAGAGATAATTACTTGTCCCACTTTGAAAGTACTAAACCATGCAGAAAACATGAGGCTCAATCATTTTAAGATGGCAAGGAACTTCATATAAATTATTATTTCTTGCACATAGCAGAGAAAAACATGCAACCTCAGTATCCTGTGTATGGATTAGTTTCAGATGGTTTAACTATGATTCTCTTAAGTCAGTATGTGAATATTTCCTCTGTTCGAGCTTGCATCTTAAAGTCAGCATGGCTTTCCACTGCTGTCTGGCAACAGTCTAAAGCCTTTTATTGAAAACTGAAACAATGTAAAATTTGTCAGTTGATCTTTCAGAAAAGACACTTTTCTTTATTCTTAAGTACTTAAATATATATCAGGGCCTTCAGCATTATTAGTTTGCTAGGTAAAATATCTTACATATGTTACGAGGAGTATTAGTTCCAGTTTCAATATTTTAGATTTGAGAATTATATGAGCTGGTACACAAAAGAAGTTGGTAGGTAGTGGCCACTGAGGAATTACAACATTTTTACCTTTTTCCCTATGTTAGCTGAGCTTTTTAAATATGTTTTGAGGAACAAAAGGTGCAAAAAAATATGCCTCAAAAGCAAAATAAAAGTATCAGCCAGGAATTATTTATATTTGCATTTGTAGTAAAGAACCTCGGGTTCGGTTCAGTAAAACATTGTATCAAACCTGCTAAAGGCAATACGGAAGAATTGATAAATCCATTGCACAATACCATGATAGTCACTTAGCTAGGTGAAAGTCAGTAATAATATAAAAGTGATTAAACACAATTTTTCATCAGATGCAGAAAGTTCTCTCGCACTTAAGACAGATCCTGAAGAAATTGTTCCCAGAGCAGCAAAATGAATGGAGTTCAGTCGGTAGCACATCTTGCCTATATTGATTCTTTGATGTCCAATGGTGAATGAGCTGCTTAACCTTTTCCTCAGCACAGACACAAATACCCTTTCTCTCTACCCCACTGTCTAATTTCATAACATTTTAAGGAATTCAGCATACTTGAGCTCTCTTGTCTTGATTACAGCTGCCAGTGACTGCAAACGATCAGGAGGCAGCTGATGGATATGACCAAGGGCAGCAGGCTGGCAGCGATCCTCCAGAGAGTCTGAAAGAGCCTCTTGGGGAGAAGGGATGGTCCCCACCTCAGCACTGCCAAAACCATGTTGAAAGTTCAGACAACAAAATGTAGGTGCTCAGGTTGCCAGTACTTGCTCCATACTTTAGAGGAGCTAATTTTGAATTGAGCTTCACTGAATTTTCTGAGTTCCGTATCCTTAGAAAACAAAGCTAAGCCAGTGCAGAAAACCTCTGTCTTGACAAATATCTGCCAGGAACATCCATTTATGCAATGTCTGCATGTTCCTTGGGCAGCTCAGCATATTCCCCAAACACCCATAATCTGAGCAGGAAAATTGTCGTCTTATGCTGTTTCATATTCCAGAATGAAGCAGGACTACAGAATAACCAACACTCTCCTCTGGCTTGCTGAAGTTGCGTTACATTTATAGCCAGATAGCATGCAGGAGCATAACCCTACTGCCTACTAGTTCCTCAAACATGTAATTCCTAGACTGTGGTTTCCAGGGATCCCGTATTTTATCTGATCCCTGGTGATGCTGGATACAGAAATAGTCCAGCAAACAGTGGGTATCTCAACCCAGGAGATACCCACAAGTTTTGTTGCTTTCTGTTTTCTCCCCTTTCCATTGGCAAAAGGAAATAGGGAGCAAGAAGGAGATGGAAGGAAAGAGGAAAGGTGGATTAGAAAGAAAGAAAAAATCAGAATAATAATTACACTTCAGTTGTGTGAACAGTTTTGAAAAATATACCTACAGCAAAATATGTGCTTTAGGCAGGCTTATGAGATGAAATAATGCTATTAGAAGTCGCTAGCTGTATTTTGCAAGGGAGCTGAAGTGTCCCTAAACAAACTAAGGCTGAACTCCATAGTAAGATGAATACTTGAGCATTGGGATAAAAAAATGTTTTTTCCTCCTTTCTCATTAAAGAGGGATTGCTTCATTGTTGCTGGATGTACATAGTGAGTCCTTCAGCTTCCCCACTGCCACATACTGTATAGTGCAAAGCTGGAAGAATTGCCCTAGATTCAGCATCTTTTCTGTGGTTCTGTCTGTGTAAGAAGCCATGAAAACTGCAGGAAACGACGCTGTAATAGCCATTTTCCTGAACTCCCTGCAGAGTTTGTGGTGTTCATACTTTTTCATTCTCAAACTAGAGAGGAGACACAAAGCTTCTGGATGAGAAAGGATGAAACAAGCACAAAGCTGGGTGAAGAAGAGGAAACAAGATAAAGATAGACCTTTAAAATGTATGCTGCATGTTATAGTATTATGATTGTTTCTGATGATAACATGCATGTAAAAATTCACTGGTCTTACCAGTGGGAATATATGCTCTCGTATATACCTGCTATCATATGTTCTCACAGCTATGCACAAGATAAAATGAAAATCGTGACTACAGGTTTTAAAGAGCCCTAGTTACTGCCCACATTTGGTCAGTCCCACTTACATTTCACAGTGTGCCAACTTAAAACAATAAGGTGAGGTATGTCTTCCTAATCGTAAGTAAAGTGAGTTTATGTGATGATACCCTAAACAAATAATGTATCTGATTATTTTTTTTTTTAGTAATAAGACAATATAGCTTAAAATACTTGCTACTCTCCCTTAGGTACATAAGGAGTCCCAGCACATTTTCCCACAAGTAGAACCCCACAGAGCAAAAGCAGAACAGGTATATTCCCGAGTTTAAGAAAAGTTAGATAAATGTTTGTGCTGTGAATTGAGGGACAGCATATCTATGTAGCAACGGAGGGTTATTGCCATGTGGGAGCTGAGAGGAAGAACAGGCTGCTGTGTTGAAAACTGAGGGGGAGAATGGTTATATAAAGACGAAAGACAAGGTACTGCCTACAAGCCAGATACAAGAAGATATACTTTGGGGAGAATCAGTGATAATAAGAGACAAACAGGAAAAGAAAAGGATGTATACGTAAACCCATGTACACACATCAGACACACAGCAAAATAAGACGAGAGGTTAACTGTTTAGTGTTTGTACAGATCCTCTTATGTTGTATATCTCAGCCTCTCCATCCTCATTTTCTTGTGAGTTTCTTATGTATCATCTTTTTCTCTTTTTCCAGATACAAGAATGAGCGAAAATGTAGGAAATCAAATTCCCTTGTTTTTTTTTTTAAAAACAGAAATACGTGGCAGCATGCTTAGAGGGAATTTAGCCTATCCCAAGCAATCACAAATCTACCTCTCAGAGAGCCAAGGTTAAACCTATAGCATATATAACATACCTGCTCTTTGAGAGGTACAGCCCATCGATTTCTCAGGCTTTCATTTGAAAATGTTTGCCATGGTGTGATTTGTGCAATACTTGCGAGCACGTGCTTCCTATCTTAACATTGTTAAAGAAAGGGCTGCCATTTATTGTATGATTCAGTATGGCGCAGTGTAGAGAAGGTACGGTGGTGGCCCTTTACGTGTGACTGCAATACAAATGGCATATAAATCATCCTTAAAAGCTGAGGAGGAATGTAATGGGCCACTGGGTATAGGATATCCTTTTTCTTCTTAGTCTCAGTTTAGATTGTAATCAGGGAGTTCTTAATCTTGCAATTATTAGGTTATGTGTAGAGTATTAAGGCATTTACAAAATTAACAGTTCTATTGTACTAACAATTGGAAACTGGCATTAGCTGTTAATCAGACCAGTAGTAGCCTGTGGAAATTAGTACTGTGTGATAACAGAAAAAGAGGGTATGTCTGCACATTTGTCTCTGCCTCTCCCTACTAAGTGCTCTGGAAACCCTGCAGAGACAAAATGCCCAGGCTTTAGCAGGGGGAACACAGTTGTGTCTTACCACGACCAGCAGAAGGCAAACCCTCTACCCTTCTGGTGGCACAGTTCTGAGTTAGACTCAATACAGAATCATCATACGAGGTCTGTCTCAAGTTATGGCAGACGGCACCTTCTCAGCTTAGTTTCTACCCTGGATCCTAATAAAGCTTTAATCCTTCAGCTTGTCCATCACCCTGCTGTGCCTCTGTGGTCCTCAGGTATTGCCTAATTGTCTCTCTTGCTTCTGTCATCCATGTAGAGTAAGTCAGTGCAGGATTCCTATGTATCCTTGATGGCAAGGTCAAAGGGTCTCTGCTGCCTTCTGTGCAGACACAGGTCATCATCAAATAAAATAAAGAGCAGTGATGACAGGCTCTGAATATTGCCTCATTTTACCCAAAAGGGCCAAAGGAAAACTAAGTAGTAAACGAAAGAAAGTCCCCACTCCGCCCCTAAGGATTTTTTTTACGGTCCTTGTTTATGAAATTGCAAGGACTGGAGGGGTTTATTTGCAGATTGCATTACAGATTGCTATGAAGTATCTTCTATAGAACTTTTCCGAATGTTTTCTTGCTAAGATTGGTTTTGGAAGAGAGGTAAGGAGATATGTTTTATGTTTGTGTTTGATGTTTCATGTTTTATCTTGACCACAGCAGCAAAAAGGTATCATCACACTGAAGATGTCTGCAAATTAATATTGCTGCTGATCACATTAGTTATAAAAAATTTCAAGTCGATTCTCTTTAGACTTGAAGCATCTTCATCAGTAAATACAGATGTTGATGTTTCATCTTTAGCTAGTGATGGAAAGACTGCTTAGATGGGGAATCTGTATCATGAAAAGAGTTGTTTTCTAAAAGTAAACAAAGAAGCAGTTTCTAAGTAAGTCACTAAAAGACAACTAGAGAACAAATATTAGAAGGGTGAGATGAAGAAGACATCCAAAAGGAGAGCTGAGTGTGGGTGACCTAGACTGACTAATACAGGACAGATAATACAATTCTTAGCAAACAAACTAGGATTATGATTTAGCAGCATATTTACCTATATGCTAATTGAAGTGCATACTTAAGCTCCCTAGAAATCAATAAACTTAAGTACTCACTTAAATCTCTTCCTTTAATTAAACTGTAAGAATCATGGAATTCTACTTTAGAAATAACACAGAATACTGTGCGTGCCTAGTAGTTTTAAGAAAATGCTAGGGGATGAAGAAAAAGAGTGTAATTACCCAAGGAAAGATCATATGTGCTGCTCAAAACTATGAGAACAGCTCTTAGGAATGAACTCAGCTTCACTAAAGCATAGCCAAGTTTGCAGAGCTGTAAAGCTGTGTTTAGCTGCTCACCTTAGGTTTACACATTTGTATTAAAGAAAATCTCATCCCGATTCAGTGCATTGCTAACAGTGGCAAAATTCTTAATCTTTTCAAGGGCTGCAGGAGCAGTAGACCTTTAGCAAATGAATGAAGGCTGAGGATGGATATAACAAAATGTAGTTCATGACTGGACACTGTTTCCTCAGAACAAAAAGGCAGCCATTTTATTGTAGGTAAGTACAATGTACCCAAGGGGCTGACTAACGGTCTTTGAAGTTACTGGACTGCAGATATTTTTATTTAGAGGTCGTGGTGAAGAAGGCTTATACAAAGTTGTCTTGCTCACTTAAAGTCTGAACACAGTTTAGGACCCAGTGCAAAAAACACCTAAGTACATGATTAATCACTGAGCCCCAGTGAAGCTAATTCTTTGCATTAGTAATGTATATGCAGAAGTGTATGCCAAAGACTGGTAATCAGACTTGTCTAAACATTTTTGTGGAATGACACACACTAAGGTGTTTGGATACCTCAGCAAGGTACAAAGCGCTTACATGAAATACGGGTGGCATCCAAGCATGCATATTTTGTGCTGGAGGGTGGGGGGGGAAGTTCTGCTGTTTGTAGTTTGTTGCCACTAACACAGTTAGGAGTTTGCCATCAGCTGTTTGAATAATCGGTAATGCTTAGTTTCTTTGGCTGTACACACATTGCTAAATGCATTCACCACAGGGAGATCCCTGGCCCCATGTTACATGGTGCAGAAGGACTCATGTCCACGCGGGGGGTTCCTCCGCTCAGATGAGCTGGCTGCATCCACGCTAGCCCTGGGCTTCCTCCTCAAGGACCTACATGGTGTCTCAGTTGCTTAGAGATATAATTGGTTTTTAATATCTTGTATTTTCTAGTTGAAATTGTCTGAAAAATGAGGATCTTGTTTCAACCTATCAAGAGCAATATTTTTATAGCATGAAACAGAAGGCATGTATTACCTGGCTGGGTGAGACATGTAAGGCTTCTTGAGGCTGCAAGCCCATTGAGAGTAGGTTGGAAGAATGTAATGCAGGAGTTAGAGCTCATGCAGGCTCATATATACATCTTTGGAGAATGGTTTTGGGACTGAATTATCCCCAGAACTGCACCTGGATTTTGTTTTGTGGGGAACTAAATGTTTCAGTCTGAAAGAGCGCTTACTGCTGAACTAGTGTGTACAGTATTGATGATCAGGGAGCCAAGACCCAGAAGACAATTGGGTGACTAAGATATTTGGTAGTTATGAAGTACCCCTTAAGAATAGATTATGAAGACACAATTCCCCATTAACCATTCAGACAGTCTAATAGCTCTCTGCAAAATATAAAGAAGTCACCTGTGAAAAATGACAATATGAATCTTACTGCTTTTCCTCAGACATTCAACTGCTGCCATATAAAATTCTTTTTGTTTGACAGTCTCTCTCTGACAGTCTCTAGTATTAAAAATGATTTTGCCATCTCCTATTACCACAGGCTAAGGCTGACTTTTAACAAGAAATACAATTTCAAAGAAATCAAGCTCAATGGCTTGCTCTAAATTAGTTCTAATTGTTCGCATCTTTCCTTTAATATCAGTCACGTTGTTTGGAGTCAACCACTTAAATAGCACACAGGTTCTATGTTTCAGCTTCACCAATTGTGTAATTATAAGAGGCAATATTTTATCTCTTGTTCTGCAAAGTAAAAAAATTAATTTATTCATACAAGTAGGTGTGAGAAGCACAAAAAGGTGCGAGCTTGGTGTTGGGAGATCCTTCCTTGACTTCATTCAAAGCTGTAGGAACACATCCTCCAGAGACCTAAGAAGAGTAGTCATAAAGAAGGTGGAAGCTTAAAAAATTGTTTGCGCCTTAGCATCAGAACCCTTTCACATGCGCCTGTGTTTCCCATAAAGTGCCTACGGGGAACTAGTTGCATCAAAACAGGCTGCAAAATTAGGTTAAATGAATTTCATTCTAAGTTTCTAGACTTCTGTAGGCTTTAGGTATGACCTGTGCTGGGGTACTTCGCCTTGTGAAGGCTGATACTTATGCAACAACACAGGCTATGATGGATACGCACTGACATCATTGCACGCCAAAGGAAGTCAGTCAGCTTTAGGTGCCTCAGTGTTTAAAAGGCAGCTGAGCAGAGGGTTGCTGGGATTAGAATTTCTTGCTGTCCTCCACATACTCAACGAGAGGAGAAAATTGACTAAAGAAAAATCATTGTGACCTAGGAGAAAACACGAAACATAGAGATGAGGTAGATTACAGAAAAGAAGTACCAAGATGCTTTTAACTGCATACCATAAGTGTAGAAACACAACTGACAGTGTTCTTTGATACTGTATTTCACAGTTATATATAAAAAAAGAAATTTAAAAAAATAAACAAAAAAAATCCTTCAGGCTCAGGAGCATTTAAATATTAATGTTTCCTGACATAATGGAACTGTAATCTTATTAAAAGTTGGTTCTAATTGTTCATATTTTGCCAATTAGATAAAAGTTTTGTGAATCAAGTCCTTATAGAGTGAATTTAATTCACATGTTTCAAAGTTACTGAGAATTTATTTCCTAATAGAAGCTCTTATTATCAAATTGACTATTTTAGCAGAACAAGGCCCCACTGGAGAGTAAAAATCATTTGTTTTATAAAGGGAAGTTCTGCTATAGTTACTCCAGAAATCTTCAGAAACTATTAGAGCACTATACAAAATGATCTATTTTAGAAACTAAAATTGATGGGTTTAGTACTGGAAAATGTTTCAAGAGGTAATTGATTTGTTCCAGTAGAGCTCTAAAATAAGCTCCATTAGATCAAGCAATATTTATAGAAAACAATACTGAGAGAAATCAGTTTTAAGGCAAAAATGATTACACATTACATAGCACCTTGTGAACTTCCATGCTATTATGAACTGTTTGAAAATCATGGTTTCCATAGATTAAATCTCAGATAAATGAAGGTGTGCTTGAGTTACTTAAAAAATAATTTAAAGAGTTGCTTATTCATGCTAGACCTTCATGACGGGGGGGGGGGGGGGAAAGATTTCTTTCCTGGGTTGTCCAACAGTTTCAGGGGCTATTTCACTCCAAAAAATCAAGAATGGTTCAGGAATAAAATAGGGTAATGAGGATTTAAGTTGTATATGATAGTATTTAACCTCCAACCTTGTGACCAGATTCTATTTCAGAATAATCCAGCATTGCAGAAAAGAGGAGTAAATTAAGTGGCTCAAGATACAACTTCTCATGTAACTGATACCAGGTTTGGATAACAGATAGGCTGTAATTTAGATTAGCAGAACCTCTATATTTCTTAATCATTAACACGTATTGCTCCATTGTATTTATCCCAATAACTATGCTTACCTGGTCCCCACAGAGAAAAGAACAATTTCACATTTGTAAAAAAAATTAATAGAGTAGCATTGTCAAATGATATGACAGTAAAAGCTTACTGAGCCATACACAACAACCTTGCTGAGCATCATCTGTCTGAATTTGGCCTGTTGCTTTTGTCTGATACCCTAAACATGTTTGGCTCTGTAACATATACTTTCAAGCTTACAGTCTAACAGGGACAGAAAAAATAAATTGATAACTAATTAATATTTGGAAAGCATTTGTGAATACTAAATGTTTTGGTTGTATAAAACAATTTAAAAATACTATGTAGTGTAACAGGTTAGTTGTCTGAATTGGCCATAAATCACAAAAATCTTACTTTTTTAGTAAAACTTTCAGCACAACAGTGATTGTGCATAGCATATTAACACAAATCTTTAAAAAAGGATGAGAAGTGTGTAAAAAGCTTTGCAAAGCAGGAAGAAGACAGAAAGAAAGATAATACAGAATAAACTGGACATCAAACTTTTCATTTGAATATAACGGCTCAAAATAATACATAAGATAATAGAGAGTATGTCCTTTCTGCTGTCTCAGACTGGCAGCCCATTCAGGAGCAGCTCTTTGAGAACATCCTCCTAATGCTGTTTTCTGCTAGAGACTCCATGTAGGAGCCATCAAAATAAATCTTGATATCTCTGACTGCAGTCTACAATACTGCAGCAAAAAAAGATCCAAAAAAACCCTCATCAAAATATCACAGTGAATAGATTTACTCAATGGTATTGGATCCACATTCCCTGGAACATGATGGATTCATAAGTCTGCCGTATGTATAAGATTCCCACATTACTGTTCAGACTGGTGTTGCCATACTGCCTTATTTATATACTAAAATACCCAACAGAAAAGTGTGTCCATTCAACTGTGTTCATGAATTTAATTATACTGCTTTTAAAATGCAGGTGCTGTTCAGATTAGCCTGCCATCCTGCATTCCAACTGGAATCTAGATTTTTCTTCTGTGCTCTTCCAATTTACAGATGATTTCCACAGGATTCAGTAGTGACAACGCTGTACGTATCTGTAGACTATTTTCAGATTCCATTTCAGTGACTTCTAGAAGAATCCATATCTACCTGTGTGTGAAACTGCCGATTCCTCACATCAGCACTGACAGTCCACAGGCAATCTAGTGAGTTAAACTAATTAAGAAATGTATTTTTTTCAAAAATTCTTTGTTTGGATACTAAGTCATTTTAGATACCTTATTGCTCTTAGGCATTTCACGATATTCTCAGACAGAACAGACAAGGCTTTCATCACAGTAGGATGAAATCTGACTAAATATTTATCAATCATTTAAAACTTCTGTGTGATTATTTACTTCACTCTACACACTTCTGTAAGTTCATTGTGTTAGCCTCTTTATTACATCCACTTCCCAGTTTGACAATGCCTAGGAACTACATGAAGTTGTTTTAAATCGATATTGGACTTAGTGTGTCAAACTGATTCAGGTCTGTTACTATGATTTTATATTCCAGCACTCTGAGCTCAATTGTTTTCTAGTACGTTGTATGCATTATTTTACAGTAAAGCTTCAGAGACTTTGCTGCTGCTGGAAGCCTCTTGCAAATTCATTCTGTTTTGACTGGACGACAGGATATCAGCAGGGGTTGACTAAAAACCAGCAATAACAAAAAAACCCTTTCCCTCTAGGAGACTCAAACTCAGCTGGAATGCAGACTTCTTGTTGGATGGGAAGGAATTTTTAATTATGTAGAAAGAATAGCTGAATAAAGGAGAAAATGTAAATAATTAACAACTGACTTCACCCTACAACAGTAAGAATTCCTCTTGAATACTTTTAAGCAGAAAATAATTATAACATTTCAGAGTATGAGAAATAAACTACTTTTTCAGGTACTTTTTTCTTTTCCTAGAATAAAACACCCTGATGTGACTATGTATGTCACTTAAACATTTGTAAAAGGAAGAATATCCTCTGAGTCTCCTTATGCATATTCTGATTAGCTCATGGAAATGTCAGTCTTTGCACACATAACTGGTGGGTGAAAGTCTTCAGCAGTGAAAGGAAGAGGGAGAAAAAAAGCCTGGATAGTCCACCTTCACTGTAATCACATAGCTTTTGTCATCTACTGGTACTATCCCTATTTAGAGAAGTTGAAGAGCTAAGTCCAGAGTAGAAGTAACTTGAAGAAACAGGACAACAGCTGTTAGAACTGAAGGAGGACTCTGTGGCAGTAAGTAGATTGCCAGTGTGCAATGAATTGGCCAAAGCAAAGGACACAAAACAGTAACGAAGGCAAGAAATTCTGAATTTCAGCATGAGCTGGCACATTGACGATGAATGTCATTTCTAGTATGATTAGTTCTTCAAGATAAATTGAACTGGGTAGAGCACTGTGTTTCCTTCAAAAAAGCCCAAGCCCTAACAGCTAGAAAACTCATTTTAGAGAACTAGGTAAGCTTTGTATGAAATATGGTGGGCACCTGAATTCCACACTGACTTTCAGGATAGGAAAAGTGAGATGGATTCTGTCCTACAGTATTCCTCTTTTCTCCGAGTCCAGCATGTCCATGTCCTTCTTGTACTGGGGAGCCCAAAACTGGATGCAGTACTCTAGATACGGTTTCACAAGTGCCAAACTAATGGGAAGAATTGCTTCCCTGGACACGCGTGCTGATGTAGCCTGGGAGGCTGCTGGCCTGCTTTGACGCAGGGGTGCATCGCTGGCTCTTGGTCAACTTGTTGTCCACTAGAGCCCCTGCATCCTTCTCTGCAAAGCTGCTTTCCCACTGCTGGTTCCCAGCCTCTGTTGGTGCCTGGGGTTTTTCTGTTCCAGAGGTTGGAGATTGCATTTGCTTTTGTTCAACTTCATGAGGTTCCTGAGGTTCTTTTAAATCCCTAGGTCAAATTATATTCAACCCCAAAAGAACTGAATTTTTCATGGACTAAAAAAAAAAAATAAAAGCAACAGAGATTTTCATTCAGATGGTTCTTTGGAGCATTGCAAACCTGTGAGGTCACATTCTACTTACTACTGAGTAATGTCTGAATGAAAGTGGGGAGTGTTATAAATAACCCTTGGTGCTCCCTGTGCAATAAGTATTTTCAACTAGTAGAAGGTCAGTAACTCAGATACATTTCTTTAGTTTAGCTTCAAACACATCATTTTGTTTTGGCAAGGCAGCTGTGTAAAGTTATTTCATTTTAGGAGGAAATGTAAACAAATCTAAATTACAGGTTTTTTTAATTTCAAGCTTCTTAGATCAGGCATTTTCATACTGAAAGCAGATATTCTTATTTGTGATCCTGATGTCAGTTCTCCTTTGTGATACTTGGCTTTATTTACTGCCTGTAGGCATGGATAGCTACAACCATTTCAGGAAAACAAGATGTTACTAGTATTTTTATCCCGGTTATGCAGGTATCACCAGTAGAATATATTGCTTTCAGGTTCTCCATGGACCACAAATTATGGTACTCTAAACAGCCTTTAATCTTCTTATTGGCATGAATTTTACTCCTCTGCAAATTGACAGTGCTGTGCCTGAAATGAAAAAAAAAAAAAAAAAAAGGAAACGGTCTTATTATTGCTATTATTACTTGCAGCACAGTTTCTCCTGCTGATGGCAAGGGTAATCAAGGTGATGGAAACCCACACACTTAATTCTCACTCAGTATATTAAAAGATGCCAAGAGACAAGTCCTGAGCTCCTTAACTTAGATAAACCTCAGCTGAAAAAAAAAAAGGTTACCTGAATAGTAATTTATACTTAAGATTAACTTAAGTACATAGTTGCCATTACTGTAATGAAAATTCAATACAATTTTAAATCTGGCTCTCAGGTTATATTTAGGTTCGTAATGTCATATATAAACTGAGTAAAAAAAAAAAAAAAAAAGTAATATTTTACCCTGCCCAGGGTGAATTTAACATAACACATTTATATGGTAATGTTTAAGAATTTAATTTAGTGAATTGCAAAATTTGCTTTACCCTGATAAACTCTCTCTATATACATACAAATATTTCAAAGAGCGTTCTACAGTGCTTCAGAACAGTGACTGGGGAAAGATATAAGACCCTTTAAAGTTTAGTGAGAAGAGGTATTCCCTGAGTAGACCAGAGGGAGAAGGAAAGTCCTTGAGAGACACCGGTGAGGCATTTTCAAATTACAAGAACTGCTGGCAGCACTGGAAGAAGCAGGATTAAGGGATCTTGTAACCCCTAGTACTAGTGCTTACATTTTTGTGCTTAGCTCAAGCCTCAGGACAGAGACTGTGTATTTTCGTTACCTTTTGTTTATTGTTTCACTTTACTCCTAACTGATTTACCATTGTTAAATAATTCAGAGCAAACTATACACTACACTGGAGAGCATGGCTGTAGAACCCCTGCATTGCATGAGTCCATTCCTGTGGCTTTCCTGCCTGTAGACATCTGGGCTGTGGTTGCTGGATGGAAGCTGAATCAAGTGGGCTTCAGGACGGAGGAGTCCCCTCATCCCAGTCCCTGTCCCGTACAGCCGGGCTGCTGACACACTGCAGACACAGCCCACCCCTTTGCTTACTTGCCAGCTGACTACACTCAGGCTCAAAGTTTTCCAGCAGACTCACAGAAACAGAAACCTGGACCTGTGGTCCCTCCAGTAGCCAGCTCTCAGAGCCCCGGGCTCCCAGAGCCTGGTCCCCAGACCTATGGTCTTTCCATTAGCTGCCTCCCAGACCTCTCACCTGGTTTTGGCTTGTAGTTCCTTGGTGTCTTACACACATAGAAAAACAGAACGGAGAACACCCTCAGCCAGAAAAATAGTTACGAAGAGTGTTTAAGAAGAAGACAAGACAGATTGCAGTGATCAGCTGCAGGGCTTGGCCAGACAAGGATACAACCAACAACTTATTTATACTTAGCTGGCCCCTATTGTCCACACCTCCTCTCCATTTTCACATACTTGGTCCTTCTACATCCATCTTGGTTCCTCCTTTCATCACCTTTGTCCTCTCCCTAAACATCTCATAATAAGTTTCACACTTTTCCCCAATTCTCTTCAAGCATCCCATAAAAAGTTTTATATAATCCCTCAAGCCCCCTCAGATATCCCAGAATAAGTTTGCTCTTAGCCATGAGACACATGGTAAACCTGTTCCCCACCCTTCCTTATCAGTTACAAAGTCCTGGTTGAAGCTCCTCAAGGCCTGGAGTTGCTCCTTCAGTGATCTGTTCATCAGTGATCTGAGTGCTCTCGTCTGCAGGATTGTCTCTGTTATCTCCTATTCCTCACAGTTTGTGTATCTGGGTGTGGTTTATTACTTCTTACATCTCTCCCTCGTTTTTTATGCTGAATAACCATTATCCTGATATCTCCACAAAACAGACATCCTTCCATGCCAGGTAGCTACACAGCCTTTACTTTCCCTGTGTCTTTTACTTTCCATATATCCTTTCATCCCATACATCCTTAACGAGATTTATGTCCATTAACTTTAGGCACTCAACAGTTTTCTCTATAGAAGATGAGAAGGAAATTTCAGTGAAAAATGCACTTGCTTCAAAACTGAATCAGTTTCAAGGAGCAACTCTCTTGCTTGTCTTGAGAGGGAATCTTAAGAATATTCTCCCAACTTAAGGAAGGATCATATCTCTTATGGGCTGATAAATTGGGTAATTTTCTGAACATGGGAAAACTAAAAAAAAAAAACCAAACCCACTCACAAAAAACAAACCCAGATTTTCTAACTCTGTCTAAGATTTTTGGAGTTCACCAAAGTAATATTTGAAACATGATTTCATGTAACAGGATTTAGTCAAGAAAAGTCTATAGTATACCAAAATAGTTACCTGCCTTATTCAGTGTTCATAGTACAGGTCACTATGGCCTGGCAGCTGGAAATTGGACAGCATATTAATGCAGTTGATCCAGAACCCCTCCACTATTCTTGTACATGCACAAACACATTTTTTCATCCTTTTTTTTCTTCACTTTTCCCAGATGCATGTCCCAAGCAGTCCTTCTCCTTCCTGACTCACATTGCTGCAGAAACCTAGCTAGAGTTGGGAACCACTAGATTCAGACCAACATGATGTTTGTCTTTGAGTGATGAGCAGACCTTGCATCAGTGTGTATTCCATATTCTGAGCCATATGTTGATCCCCCAGTCCTAATGATGAGTATGGTGCATCTCTGCTTACAGTCTCAAAAAAGTGAAGATAGGCACCTGTGTAAATTAAAAAAGACCTGCCAAGATCTCCAGCAAGAACCTCAGGACAACTGACAGCCCATGCCAGTGCTCAAAGCATCTTTAAATTTGATTATTCCTGCTTATTCGTGAATAAAAACAAAAGGTCACTTAAGTCAAATCTGGTTTGAGTCTCATGAAACAGCATTTAAACTATCAACACTCTTTTGACTAGGGTATTGCTAGTGACCTGCTGCAGTCTCGCAGTGCCTCTCTTGTTGGCACGTAGCTCCTTTGGCAGCTGTGATGAGTGAAAAATCTCCCTCGGTGGCTTTTGCATGGTCATTTCTACTAAATTGCCAAGGTGATACATAATCCTAAGACAGAAGTCTGGCCCCGGTTTCTGGAGAGCAAAGCACTGCGCACACATAAATCTACAACTGCCAGAGCTGCTCGTGGGAGTACCTCCAGGTAACTCATAGCAGGGTGCCAAGGGACTTGGTCTCAGAGAGCATAACATATACTTGGTGCCTATATAACGGCACGTATAGCCACACAAACAGCACTCAGAAGACCAATGACCGAGGCTATTATAAGACTAAGAAAAATTACTCCTGACAAGGGACAGGTTCTGTACTTGCCAAGATCCTCTTCTTGTGCATGTTACATACACCTGGTGTGTTGACACTCAGCGGGGAAGACGAACAATGGTGATAGAGGTCCTGAAGGACCCACATCTGTCAGAAATACCTCCGTGCCATGACGCAGGCTGGTGGTGATGGATGTCCAGGCATTAGATGCCTTTTACGAGTCCTTTCATTGCTTTGAAGTGTTTTTGCAGTGTAAACATGGGGAAAAAATCAGTTAAGCACAGGGAAGTATTTTTAGGCAGGGTGTACAATACTGTAAAGCACCCTAGAAGTGGTTCAGAGTGCCTGAGAAATCCTATCTTGGGTATACCTTGTATAACATGATAGTGCCTGAAGAATTAATATAACATCATTTTTTGTCCTTTACTGCGGGAGATCAAACAGCTGTTTGTGGTAATAACTTAATTTGTTCTCTAGTTAAAATAATTAGAAAAATGTATATTCCCCTTGAAAACAAGCTGTGCTGCAGTAGGTGCTTCATGCATTAGCAACAACACGCACCGTCTTGGCTGCTTCTGGTAGGAGGAAGGCAGCACGAGCTCTTCCCAAGGAACCCAGTCCCATTTCACTTCACGTGCCCTGGCTTTGTAGCACAGTGGAGGAGCTCATAGATAAAACCGGTATGTTCCTTCAATACTAATGTTCATAGAAGTTATACATTGCAACATTTGGATTAACTAGTTATTGGTAATATTTTCATAAATTCATACAGGCATAAGTCTTAAAATTGAGGAGGGGCATCAGAAAGCAAAGTGAGTCCACTGTTAAAAAAAAAAAGTAAACATTTACCCTCTAGAAGAATCGCTTGTTGCTCCTCTTTTACTTTGCTTCCATGTATTTTACTGCTTCTTGCCCTAGTCAGCATGATCCAAAGTTAAATCAGCTTAAATACATTGCTTCCACTTCTGGGTCTTTTACGAAGCAGACACTAACATTGAAACATTCATCTGTAGTGTTTGCTCTTTACTCTTTTCAGTACTAAATAATGGGATTGTAAAACCAGCATTTAGAAACTTCGTAAAAATACCAACCATATCAATTATGAGTTTGAACATACTTTATCCTTCATTTTAGGTGCTCCATAATGCAGTGACAAGCCATAATCTATCAGTGGGAGACCTTGTACTGTGAATTTTATTTTTTTTCCTAGAAGTCTTGCATATTGGAAGTTATTTAAGGTGCATTGCTTCTTTTCCCTGCCAACATGTGGTAAAGTTTCAAACCAGCCCTGATGATTTACATGGCAGTTTCTAAGGAACTCCGCAGCGGCATTCATGGCGTTTCGTTCGTGGGGATTCATTTCCTGCTAACTCATTACTGGAAGTTTGAAAATGCCTCGGAAGAAGACAGGCCTCTCCTTTTGTCCTTCCAAAAGCTGAAGGAGAAAGAGTGTGTACTATCATTACAGTCATGCAGTTTTTCTTCCCATCTAGCTAAATGTCAGCCTTTTAAAAATCCGATTTAAAGATTAATTTTAACAACACGTGCCAAAGGCAGATTCTCAGGTGAGCTGGATGGTGTGGAAAAGTAGATGTCAAATAGTGACTTACAGACTTAAAAACACGGAGACCGTGAAGCTGAGAAACCACACTTCTGTGTTAATCACAAATGGGCTTCAAGAAAAGTTTAGAGTTTAATCTCCTCTTTGTAGTTTTGGTCTATTTTTGTTCTGGAATGAGGGAAAAGTTGGTTTCACCTTTCGGTTCTTATGCAACAGAACAAATTTAGAAAAATGTTTACATTTCTTCCTGAAGGTTTTTGCTCTGACTATGGCTATTATAAAAGGACTGTAACAACAAGAGCTTTTAAAAAAAAAATTGTTTCATTTCCCTTATGTCGTGCAAATGACAGCACTGTGTGCATATCCAGTCCCCGCTGCCAGCACGCTAAATCAGTGAGTTTTAAGCTGAATAAGAGGCCCTTTAAAACTCAGTTGGTTCTCCTTGCTTAAAAACCACATTCTCCTAAAACTACTAGGTTTCTGTCTGATAAAAAAAAAAAAATTCAAAGGAAAAAAGAGAAGCGAAGAGATGGAGGAAAGCAGGGACCATAGGCAAGGTTAGTTCCCTTGCCAGCTCTTTGAAGAAGGAAGCAGAAGGCAGCAAAAGCAGAGCTGTGTCATATAATTTTTTTGTTGTTTCCTCTGCTTTTCAAAGTGCCTGGGCTGTTTGATCTCTAGCAGATAGGTCCTGTAGCCATTTCTTTTCAGTAAAAGGCTTATCTTTATGTGCCACTTTTAGAACTATATTTCATAGTGAATAGCAAGACAAACTTTCCCTACTGATCTTCAAAACAACTTACAAGCAAAATGGCAAGCTATCACACTACCATTCTCTTAATTTCTCTTTCTGAGGCTCACTTTTACATATCTTTTTTTTTGATCATGCTCTCTCAATGAATGTTGGTGCTACTTGACCTTTAAATGTCAAAATCCATTTGAATGGCATTTACTGTGAACTCTGCAGCCATGTATCATTTGTGAATGGCTAATATACATAAGAATCAAGAGATATATTTCATGATGCACAGCTTGGCTTATGAATTAATTTTATTATTCCTATCACCTCCCCACCCCCATTAAAATAAATTTTCCACTAGTGACTGCTATTTTAAGAAGAGAGTAGGGAGAGTATATACAGGCAAGCTGATTGACATAAGTCAGCTAACTCTTCCAGCTAAAGGTCTGAGTCTGCAAGCTGTTTCTTGTGGGTGGATCTCCGTGCTTAGACTGAGAAGCCTGCAGAATTTAAACCGAAATCAGTTATAGCTAAACTATAAGGCATAAACTCTTACTTCAAAAGTTCTTCAAGTGAAGAACCACTTACAAAGCGAAGTCACTTTATATATTATTATTATAATTTTCTGTTTGCTCCCAATCAGTTTTAACATACAAATGTTTTCTGTATTTTAATTTTTTGTGTTTGTCTCACACTGGGCAATAAGAAGAGGTTTCCATCACTGCATTTGCCTGGATGAAATCTGAAATCTGAACCAAATATCCCAACTTTTTCCTTGAAAAGTTATGGAGAAAGGCAGAGCAGGGGAGCCAGTCATGAGGAGGGAACTGAAAATATTCCCAGTGCAGTCAACAGTTTCATTCGGGCTCATCTCTCTAACCCAAAGTTGTTTGGCAATGATTCAGTCGTAATAGATGTTCCATACCAATCTCATCTAGGACAAAATAGCAGATTTTGTCCAGTTCTCATGCCAGGAAAAAAAAAAGATAAAAGGTCCCTTTCCTCCATCAATTTCTGAAGCAGAACATAACAGATTTTGACACCACTAATTCAAAATTATGCCCGTTGCCATGTTGCGGAAGAGAGTATGGATTTCCACTTGTGGCTGTCCTTTTGCTTGCAAAGGTGGACTGGCCTGTTTTACCCATTGGAGAGTCTTTCTGCCTTCAGAGAAGAGGTTTAGCCTTCAGGAAAGGAGAATGAAAAATACCAATTAACTTGCCACTATTTCTCTCACTCACTTGGTCTAGACTGGTAGAAATTTCTGTCGCAAAGAAACAGGATCAGGGCTCTGCTCTGCTGCAGAAGCAGTCCATGCCCTGAACAGCCTGCAGGAAACTAGTCATTGTAGAAATCTGGGTATAGCATCTTGCTGGGTGGCCAGCCAATAAATTCAAATAATCCCATTTTTTGGTTTACAGAAATGCAAGTACGCACAATTTCCACCGTTCATTCAATTTTTGTGTTTCATCTTTCTGAGTTAGAAGGCACAGGCTCATTTGCAGGTTTTAACCGGTGATGCCTGTCACATTGAGATGGAGACACCTCTAGAACATGACAGAATTATAGTGCTTACAACACCCACAGGAAACAGTTGTTATCCCACAGGCAAGTGAGAAATTGAGTCACCGTATCATCATCATCTCCTACAGCCCAGCCGAGTGTCCTAATTATAACATCATTCCCTATTCAGAATCATCTAAGCAAAATGAAGCTTTGAAGGTAAGTACCTCCGTAGTACTGTGGAGCCTTGCCGGCACCGCAAGCTATTTCACATTTGAATTATGGACATCTAGACTAGATCACAACCTGCAGGATGACCTCAGGAGGTATTGTAGGCCAAAGCAAGGGCTGTTCAATATTCACCTGATGAAGTCCCTTGTCCTGAAGTAAGTGGGGCACAGCCATCACTGGGAACTTTCCACCCAGGAATGTGGAGCTCCCTCCCCTGTGTTCACTAGTACACATATGACCCAGCGCTATTTAGGTTTACTGAGCCTTCCTCCCAATCAAAGGAGTTAATTTGATTACTTAATGGCCTTTAGAAAGCAAATTTAAAAGTAATCATCTATTCTTAGCTGAACCACTTCTCCTTTCAAAAATGTTTTCCCAGGAGCTCAGCTCAGATGAATGGGAAGCTGTCTACAGAGCTGTAGGGCTTGCCTGCAATTTCCACCCACTGTCCTGAAGAAGGTACCTGATAATTAAAGGTACAATACAGCAGAAAGAAATAAAATCCTCATATTACAAAAGCCAGAAAATCCTCTTTTGGTTAGATAACTGTCACCTGAGAACAAAAACACAGGTAATGCAGATTTTTTGTGGTTTGTCATGTGTTAGCCTCACTTCTCTTCATACAGTGCAAATCTCCTCCAAGTGGGCAGGCATACTGAACGTGCTCCCAGCCGAGCGCTCCTGCAGTGGGAACGCTGGTAACCGTGATGGCGATAGGTACTCACCAAAAGCAATACCTGTATTCCTCCCTCCTGAAAACACTGCTTTCAGCAGCTGAAATGGTGCCCTCTACCTGAAAATTCAAAGACAAAACCAAGACTCATAAATAGAATGTGAGCCATTAAAAATCATTAAAATTTTTTGGGTTGAAGTATTTCCCACAGATTTGTTTTCATGGGTTTTTTTTTTTGTTGTTGAAAGTAAAATACATATATTGGAACAATAAGCATCAACATCTGGTAGTGTGTTTCCATGTTTTTTTCCATAGCAAATAGTGTCCTTATTCCAGGGAAGCTATAATCCAAGATATGGCACGTCCTCTAGGCTGACTTTGATTTCCTACCTATTCTACCAGAAAACTCAAGCAGTTTTTGTGAAAAACCATCTGTATTTCTCAGGTTTGTGATGCCACTACCCAGTTGAGAGCCAGGTGCCTCAAAGTAACTTTAGCATTCAACTATGATATTGGTGCCTTTAACGCTTTCACCACAGTCTTGGTTTAAAATGGCAGGACAATGTGTGTACAAAAAGAAAGGTCTTATTTGATAACAGGGTCATACTTGGAGAGAAAATCTATGGGTATTTCTGCACACACTGAAGAAGCCTAAACTTAACCTTCTCGAGAGTCACCAGCTTGACTAATCAGCTCACAGGCAGAATGCTTTTGATATCACTTCTTTCTGAAAATTGTCAAAATTACAACTTCAGGCTCTTTAATATCAGTTGTGTTTAAAGTCAGTGAAAAAGCAGAAGAGGGAGACTGGCCTGTTATATTTAAAGTAATGCTTCATAGGCAAACACAAAGAGATAGAACTGTCTGGGCAAGTGCATCACTCCCAGAGACGTACGTACTAGAACTGTTGATTTGCCAGGGAGAGGATGAAAAGGTTACACAAAACCTCTTCAGCATTCCTTATTAAGGAAACCTTTTCACTTGATTATGATTACTCTCAGTCTTCTAGTACACACATACCTTTCAGAACATAAAGTGCTATTTAAAAAAAAAAACCCCACACATTTATTTTATTTAACCATTCCAGCAGAGCATTTTCTGTTTGTCAAACACCAGTGACTTCTGGATGACTGTATGTTGCAATGTACATGCAATGACATCAGTGATGCATTGATTTCTGCACTGTAGAAAACTCTATGAACGAGAAACCATTAAAAGGCCGAACTGTTCCAAAGACATTTGAAGGATCTGAAATGGCATGCAGCACAGAATTTTCTGGTTAAGCTTCATTTCATCACAAAGTGGTCGATAACTGAAAGGGAAGCTCTCCCCAGAAATAGTTTCCCTACTTGGTTTGGATAAGGTAAAGCTCTCCGCCATTCCTGGTCATCATCTTGATAATTGGAATACCGGCTGGCTGGATTAGGCTTCCCCCCATTCAGCATCTGAGTCCTGCAAATCTCATCCTCCGATTTCTAACTTTCTCCATTTAATGTACAGAGAGCATCAGCGGCAGATTCCCTTTCTGGAACCTAACTTTCAAGCCCTGCGTAATCTGGGCCCTCTTTGAATCTACTCTGTAAAGTCCTTTGAAAATTTGGCTCTTAATGTAAACCTTAACAACACATTTTGCATTATTTTCTGTTTCACTCTCTTTTTAAGGCTCCAGGAATCCACTGGATACCGTTAGACAGTGTTTGCACAGATATGTTTGGCAAGTACCTCAACTACGCTTACACTCCACAGCTCAAAAGGAAAGCCAAAAGCATACAAGTTTACTGTAGAATATTTTCTTTTTTTTCTTTATATGAGAATTCAACCAGTCCCTTAAACTTGTTAAGCTTTATCTCTGCAAGTAAATAAATTATGCCTTCAGCAAGCCTTTTCTTCTGTAGCAGATGTATCTTCCTTGCCTCTGAGCACATTTTTAGATTTGAAATAGTCCCTCAAAGGTATTTCTTAAGTAACCATTTCAAAGACCTTTACAGAGTCTCCTCTCCCCCTGCTTTGTACCAATGCTTGTTTTAAATTGAAGTTTATAGGAAGTTTGATACTACAGTGTTTTTATAGAAATGCTGAACTTTTCCTCAAAATAACTCAAGCCAAAGCTTGTAGGGACCAGTTTTGTCTTTCATTGCATAAATCTATTTAGATTTTTGGGGGAAGGTTTGTTGTTTGGGGTTTTTTTGATGGTGGTAGTGGTGTGGGTTTTTTGCACATCATCAGAGCAGCTTTGCCTGGGAAAGCAGCAGGGAGCTGTTAGTCCTCTGTAGCGTTAGCATGTTCTTTTTTTCCATTTTCTGGATCTTTCACCACAGACCGTTTCTTCTTTCCTCCTCAGTAATTGGACAGGCACTGCTCCTATTTCCCTGAGACCAGACGAGTAGTCCATAGAGCCAGACTAAACAGTACAATTCAAGTAATTTCCAGTTAAAGTTTTGATGGTGAGAGGAGGGAGGGCAGATGATAGTTCAAAAAGGGCATAGCAGGCACCGCTGCAGCCAGCTCTGGTATTAGGAAATACGATGCTGGGAAATTACCAGTCCGGAAAACAACAATTGAACTCTTCTATGGCTTAGGTTTGCAGGTGACCAACTTTAATAAAATGGGATGAAGGAATAAGTTTGCAGTACTGTGAAATGCTACGGTGAGAAAGTATGTGCTGCAGATACCGGAGGACAGAAGAACAAGCAATTAAAGCAATTAAGTAGACAGAGGAAACTACTAGGAGGAGCAAGACAAGTATTTTTGCCAAGGTTTTTGGAATATCTGCCATGAAAACTGCTATGAATCCCTCCACAGAACACCAGCCCAGAGGGACAGTGTGAATGCCAGATCTCTGCAGAGGCTTTAGCACAGGTTCACATCTCGCTTTAGCACAGGTTGACATCTCTTCCACCTCTCTTCTTCTTAGCCTTTCCAAGAAATGGTAAATGCAATGGTGTCCACATAGTGATGAAACAAGCCAACAGTGGAGAATGCTCTGCTGTTCTGAATCATGAGGTACCGTCAAACGCTGGTATCTCACATTAAAAGCATGCGTGCTGCTATAATCGTTGAATTTTCTCCTAATCACCCCACCTGCAAAATGTGTGGCCTCAAGTTACACGTGAGATCTTAACAGAAAGGCCGGGGGGCCGGGGGGAGGACAGAGCAAGTGCATGAACCCACCCCCGTAAGGTAACTCGTACACACGTGCCATGTGCTAAAACTGTAAACCCCGGACTGCCAGTAACAATCTGGGGCATGATAATCCCTTAATGAGCAACAGCAGGTGCTAAAGTGCTTAAAGTAAATCACTCCTGCATTTTAGCGAGTTGTTATTTATGTCATCGCTATCAACAAGTGCAAATCTGACAGGACTGGCGGCAGCCAGTGACCTCTGCTGCAGAGGGCTGGGAGCGGCAGGGGATCCCCGGGCAGGCAGGGCAGGCAGGGCAGGCAGGGCAGGGCCAGTCCCACCACCCCAGCCAGGAGCAGGGCAGCCGGGGGCAGCCCCAGGGTGTCGGGCACCTCCCTGGGGATGGGGACAGCTGAGGCCAGACCAGGACATCTGCCAGCAGCTAGGGTTGGGGATCAGCCCCAGTGAGAGGAACCAGGTCAGACACAGCCCGGGATGGCCGAGGCACCAATCCGGGCAAGGAATTTGAGTGTGGTTTTGTAACACCAAGTTTTTTTGGTCTTTTAATTTTGATTAGGTTGGAAAGAGGTGTTTCTTTTGTCTCCAGCAAGAATTTTGTTGATTCGGACTGTTAGGAATTCCCATTACTTGTCCAGTTTAGCACGTCTGTGGGTATGCCCAGAAAGACCAGCCACTGGAGAGGTATTCATACAAATTAAGAAACACAAGCCAAGGCATTAATGAGCCCAGCACAAGTCAGTACATTTTCAGACTTGGTGCTTCACTGCAGATGTCCAGAGTGGAAAACACAGCAGAGAGGTAGGGTCCTCTGTTGCTCTCCTCACCAGCCACGCAAAGGATGCACGGCTCTCACACCCCTCCAAGCCAGGACGGCCGCGGCTGTTCAGGTGCCGATGAGGGACCAAAGTCTTGGCCTGAGAGATGATTTCTGATGGCAGTCTAAGGCAAGGCAGATGATTTCATCCACAAATTTTAAGGGTATTTGGACAAATTATCCTTGCCCTAGAAATATATTACACTAATGAAGTTACGCTGTCAGCCACTGCAGGCCTGGCAGGACTTGCCAACTATTTCAATCCTCCAAGAACACATTTCCCCAGCCAATAATTTGACTTGTCATTAGTAAATTCCTAGCTCAGCTTTATAAGAGACAGGAACACACACAAAAAAGTATTGATCTCGAGGGTATCGATTCCTATTACGATTGCATCAGATTTCTTCTAAGGTCTGTAGCAAATTGATCTATAGGCTCTATTTTCCCACCTGTATATTGGAGGTCCATAGGCTTTAGGGAGGGCTTTTTAGAATAACGCAGCAGCTTGTTGCTTTGATTTCAAAAGAGCATGGAGCTTGCCAAATCTCTTCAAAGGGAAGGGAAAAAGAAAAGGTAATTTGCCCTTGTAAGTCCTGATGCAACATGAGAATAGATCTGTGGGCTTTGTAAATACGGTGCTTAAAGAACAGGTCCTCTGTTGTGTGCTGGGCTGCTGCAAGAGGAAAAGATCAACCCGAAGGAGAGTCAAATTGCAGCTCAGTATTTCTTGGCTCAGACTCTCTACTGAGCTTGGGTGTCACTCTCCTTAACCAGAGCAAGAAAAATAAAGACCTTTTCAAGAGTAGGATTCAACCTACCTAGCTACGTGTTAGGTTATTCTGAATTTGTCATCCTATATTCTCTTCCTAGTCAGTGGAGAGAAATCCAGTAGATGTGTCATCTGATCCATTTTAAGCATCTCTGTTAGAATGAGAGGAACTGCTCTCTGAAGGCGTCTGTTTCTTTCCATTGACTACAAATGGAGTATACAGCGATTAGCTCAGACTTAGATGTACGGCTTTTAAGCCCCAAGCTGGGACAGCTTGTATTTCCTTCTTTTCCTCTTCTGCTCTTTTTCTAAGATGTCTCAGTATCCTATTCCTAACCAGCACAGGATGAATCAAGGGGGCACACCCTTGTTGCTTCATTGTTCCCCCAAAATAGCCCTTCAGCTGTGCACGATTCCTCTGCCCCCCAGCCTGTGTCGCTCATTACACCACGTCATTCCTTAGCAGATTCCCCACAAGACACTTGCTAGCTGTGAGGAGGGATCAGACAGCTGCAGGAGGAAGCGCCTGTGGTACAGAGTGGCGGGGGAGCAAGGCATGTCCTCGGCCACACCTCAAAAGGGGTCCTTCTCTTTTCATGGCTGACATTTTTTCCTTGGACAACATTTGCACAGCAACTGGTGACAATGCTGGGCTGTGGTCATTGGGAAACACCCCGACATGAATCTTTACTGGCAATTCTTTTCAGTAAGATGCAGCAGCCACAGCTGTTAAGTTTCTGCACCAACATAGCACCCAAATTACCCATTTTCACTGTAAGACAAAAGAAAACCCATCTGATTTAGGTCAGGCTTACTTAGGCTCATTGTGTTACCAGTTGGCTTCGTTCCAGCACTGGTGTATTTATCTTCATATCACTTTTCAGCACCAGAAATGTACTATTCTCCCTACTTTACAGATGGGTTCCTGAAGCAGAGTTCATCTTCTCCCAGGCAACAGAGAGGTGAGGAAGTTACATGGGAACCAGAGTGTAGGAACTTTACCAGCCTGGAAATTAAGCTCTGCTGCTTACATCAGGGAAGACAGCACCAAGGAAGTCTTTCATATGGAATCCTGATGGAGTAGTGGCAATCCTCAAACATGGGTCAGGCTGTGGTAACAACCCTAGCTGCAAAATTTGAAGAAATGGCATTGCCTACACCTGGAAGCCCAGATCTGACTCTGAGGAACTGGCCAAGTACCCCTGGGCATGAGCTCAAGCAGCTGGTTAGCCTCTCCTGGCTAGGTGTGCTGAAGCATCTGCAACAAGTTCTCAGCCCTGTTTTGTCCCTGGTAAAGGAACTTCAGCTGGGGGTAGTCCCCCTCAAATAATCTGCCTTTCTAGAGAACTGGAGATGCTCCAAACGGTCCTGTGCTAAGGGAAGACTACTGTCCTTCTCAGTCCTCAGTTCTGTACAGTGGGCGGACAAAGGGCAACTTCTGTTACCGTGTTACTACCATCAGGCATACATCTCTCTTCCCATCGCTACCGGGTGATATGCCAGCACGTCTGGTCATGGAAAGGACGTCTGAGAGTTTGGTAAAGAGAGTCACAAGCACCATGTGAAATTTCTACAGAATAATGGCAAGGGCAGAGCTAAGCCAGCTAGCTGTTACCTGTTCGGTGGCATGCTCTGTGTAGGTGGCAGCATCCTCTTAAAAAGACTGTCAAGACTCCACAAGTTATCTCATGAAGGAGAATCAAGGCATGTTTTGGAGGACAGCGATTGTGGTGGAAGCCACCTCTGTGACAGGCAGCACCCAGAATGGATTCAGGGGTTACACCCACCCAATAGCTCAGCTGTTGGTGGTTCTTACTGACAGGACAGCACAGCCTTCCGCGGAGCGGTGCATCAGTTTGCAGGCAGAACCACGGGGAAAGCCTGGTCCCATCTGCATGCTGCTCCTGTAGATGTGAGATACTCACTTGGGCTCTATGTGGTAGAGTAGTCGGTAGTTTACAGGATAGAGTAGTGAAGTGCAGAACTGGATTCCAAGCTGAAACCTACAAGGAACGACATACAGTGTTTGTATCTGCGGAAGAGAGGGTTAAACTGATCTGCCAAGTTAAATGACATACTGCCACCTTTGAAAATCCTCATTATCCAGTCTAGAAATGTCTGCCATTAGTGTGACACTTGTATGTAAAGAGATAAATCTGTTGCAATTAGTTGTGATTTTTATCCGTGCACTTTACTGTTTATGCTTGACACCAGTCTGGCAGCAACAGCAGAAGCTTAATAACACAGAGGTTCGTTCATTTATTTATTTATTGTCTTGCTTGCTACTGTATCTGCATCACATTTCTAAAAATGCCTGCGCAGCATCTTCCACTACTGGAAGAGTATTAAGACTAAATTATGCATCTCGTCTTTACCAGTGGAGATGGAATATCATAGGAATCAGGGAAGCTGTGAACTGTACCATCTGGTCAGTTATCTATATGGAGAACCCATTAAACAAAGTATTTAAGCAATGAAATATCTTGCTTATTGTTAATAATATCCTGAATATGAGGAAGCTCATCACCCAAGTTCTCTGGAGTCTGTGGTTATGCTGCATAATTACATAATAATCAACCACACAGTCATTGCCTATCCAGTAAACATTTTAATTTTATTCTGTCATAGAGGAATACAGTGGTGCTATACTGATCTATTAAAAAGAAAAATCATGACTCAATAACCTCTTAAGTCATGAGGGGGGAAAAAAAGGAATCTCAGGAAATAAGAAATGTTTGCTTACCAGTATTTGAGTGTTTTCACTCACATTTTCCAGCAACAATACAGGTAAATAATTAAAATGCCATAGTTACCTCAAAGTCATGACTCATCTGAAGTCAGTGGAGTTACATGAGTAACCCCATAAGGGAAGCATACTCTCAAGTCCCAAGAGTTACGATATCACATTTCTTGGTCCATCAATTAAAGGCACTTACACACTACAACCAGTACATCTGGAATCCCAATTACATTCTGTGCTGCAGGAAGAAGTTTGGCCAGATTCAGACCTTCAGCTCTAATTCCATCTTCCCCTGACGTTTAGCTCCATTCCCTCACCGACCACAACTGTCAGCAATTCAATTCCCCATTTTTGTCTTCAGATTTGTCCACTGTTTCGAATGTGATGCACAGAGACTTTAGTGGAGACAGACTTTACCTTCTAACAGTTAGCAACATTACAAAAGATCACCCCGTCGTGAAATCAGGGAAAAATCAGACATCACTACACTCCCGTCTCTATGTTAAATAAACCTAGCTCTGTGATTCAGTCTTCTATGCCTAAAATGGGAATAATAGTACATGCTGCGCTTTGAAGGATTAATTACTCCTAAATGTGCAGAAATATTCGTATAGAAGATATTGTGTAAAGACCTGTAACTCTTCACTGCTGCAAATGTAAACAAACGCCATTTCACAGCACAACATAATACCAGTGAGAAAAGTCCACTCAAGATAAATCCAGGAAATTCAAAACGCTCATCCATCCAAAACCACCAAACCAAACAAATTCCAACATGGTTTGGGAAAACTAGCAGTGTAAAACTTTTATTCAGGTCCAAATAAATAGCACAACACTTTTGAAACTGTACCAATAAATGTATCTTCTTAGGGTTAAAGAAAAACCAAACATCTTTTTAAGTCCTCAGTGAGGACTACCCAAGAGGAAAGTGTCCAAGTCTCCTGCTGTGAATAAACGTCGTTCTGCCACATTCGTGCAATGTCTCAAGTTATTTTGAGGTGTTACAGGGACCGGACTTGAGTGCATTGACTGATGTTTGATTCAGGGACAGCAGTAGTAAATGTCTGCTGCATGAATCCAAGAACTGGGTATTCTTCACTGCTGCAGATGTCCCTTGTCTTTTATGCCAATAGAGCCATTATGGTGATTTTTTTTCCCTCTCCTTCTTCACAATGACAAATGCCAGCACAATCAAAATTTGGAAATTTTCCACGTGAAAAACAGGAACAGAAAGAAGATTGTTAGCCTAATCAGCTGTGCTATGCTTTCAACTGTGACTGTGAGGAAAAAACTGGCCAGGCAGACCACCCTGCTTATGAAAGGATGATACCAGGTGCATCATGGTAACGTTAGAAATATCTGTAATAAATCTCATACTATGTAAGAAAAAAACCCGGCGCTTCCATACTGAATGTGCTGTACAATACTGCAGGTCTTTCTTTCTTTGCATTTTAGAATGACATCATTGATCTTTTTGTATAAGTGTAATTACAGCCTCACTTTAATGCTGCCAGTAATAAGGTACTGCTCTTAAAGAGGCAAAAAGCTTTATTAGATACTGCAAAGAGCTAGGGATGCTCTTAAAAATAATAAAGGGCAGTCAATCAATCACATTTGCTCTGCCAAGAGCTTTTAAGATGTAATGCAAAGGCTTGAAGCTTCATTACCAAAACATGTTTCCTGTTGCCACTTAAAAAAATTCTGCTGAAGTTTAATGACTAAAATGTAGGTAATGAAACTGAAACAGTAATTGCATGCTTAAGAATGAAAATACAAAGTAGATCTCCTTTTATTGAAGAAATTACTTTAAAGACTGGCACTATTTCGAATGCTAAAAACACATGGATCAGTGCCACTGAAGAATGCATAGAGATTTTTACAGAACCCACAGTGTGGATACAAAGGTTCATCTGAGAGTTCAAATTTCGAATAGCAACACACCAATACCAGGAAACACAATGTGGATATAGTGATTAAAATAAACAACCCCTCCACAAGACAGGCTCTGAAGAATCCTTAATAAAAAGTGCTCAGGTCTTCTTTTATTTGTCCCCTTTACTAGTGCCTAAAGCAGCTGGAAATGGTGGTGTGCTTTTAAACCACGCAGACAGAAAGTGGCGGTCAACACAGGATCTGTGGTAAGCCAGCCTTTAAAAAAGTTAAATTTGGGGTGTTTTGTCTCCTCTGCTAGAGTAAGAAAGCTCATGGAATATAAAACAACTTTATATTGTAAAGGGACTCTACTGTGTGGTACCACATAAGGAATCAGACTGGCTAGTAAACTATGCTGTCTTTTTAAAGCCAAATTAAAGGCACGTTCAGCTGTACCAACATCAGACTACTTGAGCAGCTTTCTTTGCTGCATATACTGAATGGGGATGCCCTTGGATGGAATTTTTATCTGAGATTTACTGTTTTGGGTGGTGAGATAATACTTCAGGTTACATCAGTCTGCCTTTTTCTTCTTCTTGGTTGAGAGGTCAAAAATGTTAGAGGCTTCTTTGTTTTCAACAGTTGCTGTGCAATCAAAGAGTTCAAGGATCTACACAGTGTATGAAGAAATTAAATGTTCTCCAAGGCTTCCAACTCCCTGACACCCAGAATCACTGATGTGAACCAGAAGGGAAAGGGTCAGAGATCACCAGAACAAAGACGGCAACTAGAAGAACAATTCCATTAGGCAGAGGAACACTTACATTAAGGCTGCCAAGAAGACATGCCAATCTGGGTTTGGTATTATAACATGGCAAAAATACATTCATTTTCAATTTAGAAGCTTTCAGTTAAATTAATTTTTTAAAAAGCGATTGGAAGTTCTTGGCATTATTATTAAATCAGTGCTTTAGTTTTGGAAGCTTCTTCACTCCTACAGTGTTTTTAATCGATCCTTTTCGGGGATTAACCATCTTCGGGTTTCCTGGAACACAGCATCTCCCTCTGAAATAAAATGGGTGAAGTTAGTCATCAAGTGTCACATTCCCTGTAAGCTTTAAGTGCTAGAAATTTGCATGCTTTTTATATTTACATAATTGATTACTATTGTGAATTAATAAACCTGAGAGAGAAAAAAAGAAGTGTATTTCTGGGTTTGCAGGCTAGCAGAGCATCTAATTATTCTGCATACAAACTCAATCCTCATCTCATGATTCCTGACTATTTCCTGTTACTTAAATGATGGCATTTGAAGAACATGAACGGAATCCTAAACATTTGCACAAATAACTGGCTAATGAGACATCTTCATCAGTTACATAATCCCCATTAGGAAATGGAAAAACACTTCATGTGGGTATAGTTACAGTTCTCTGCAGGTATTCCAACCATGCTCGTCATACATAGGAAATGCTGCCAGCAGACTTCTGAAGTGGATCATCATGGATACGTACACCACCTACATAAAACCTATTAGAGCTGTTTTCATCTTGATCTTCTAAGAGAAATCACTGGGAATGTAAGCCAATCTCCGGGGAGAAATGGTGATTCCACAAACTCCAAGGGTCATTCTCATGATCAAACAGCACGCATCACGTTGGTACATTTGTTCTTCTCTCTGTTCATTACTACAGTGTATGGTTAGCACTTTACATACTCTAACGACAATATACAGGGTTTCAATGTCTTTCTCAAGTAATAGGCATTCTGAAGGAAAATATATCACAACATCACATTGTTATATTCATGATGGTAGCCAGAGAAATATTTTGTTATGTGGTAGAAGCTGTGATGACATGATCTCTGCAAGTTTCAAATTTCTGGGCAAACAGCCAACACAGTTGTGCCTAGGGCTCGCTAGTCTTCTTGAGATTGACGCATCCTTTGTTCCAGCTCTTAGAAGCAGTCATGGTCTTGAAGGGATAGCTGCCCCCAAAGAGATATGGAGCTGTTTCTACTCAAAGCTTGGAAGATCAGAACCAGAGGCCCCAGTTTGATCAATAATCAGTTGATTATTCAAATTCAATTGATTACTCAAATTGAATTAATCTGTTGATCACTGTAGAGCTGGACCAAGCAGACAGCATATGTCTGCATGGAATTCTGCAGGCAGCAAAACCTCTTCCCACTCAAAACCAGCTGGACTCATGGACTTAGAAGCCAGGTAGTTGCAGCCAGTGCATGGTGAAACTGAGCTAGTAAGCCCTGCTATATGCCTTAGTATAACAGTAAGGGCTCAGAACAACACATTAAATTGCCTGCTTATATTACATCGGAGACATGAGTCATCATGACATCCATGTTTTTTCCCAATTGCCAACTAGCCTATCTTCTTGTCCTGTGAAATACCATGAAAAGGACCTCTACTGAACTTGGCCTCTATGTTTGGATAGCCAGGAAACTGAACACATCAAGAATTAGTGTTCATGATTACTACTCAGAAATGTTTCAGTGTTGCTTTAATATATAGGTTGGGTTTTTCATACCTGTACCTATTGTTAAAACAAACATTAAGCATAGTTTCTTAGTACGGTTTGAAATCCAGTGAAGGCAGGTGTTTTCTGAAAGGCCAGCAGAAGTGAGATAAAAACTCTGGACAGAAAATTTTCAAATTATTCTCAAGAACACATTTATTTTCAATCATGTGGGTCTTCTCTTATTTGAATGACATTATTTCTCATTAATGTCAGCTTGAACAAACAACCTTCAGCATGTAAATCAAAACATAATTTAAAAAGAGTAATATAATAATGGTTGTGTTAACCTTGTGATGATCAAGAGGTGCTTACTTACATTCCAGTATTTCCTTAAAATGCAAACTATGCCAAATCCCCATTCTTATTTCCACGTTGCCAACTAAGACCAAAGTTTGACCTGAAAGTTCATTGTCTCTGGTTATAAAAGCCAATGATTTGCAAACTTGCTACTAAGGACAATTTAAAAGATGAACAATTCCCTCCATGTGTACTTTGAAAAGTTGAAAAAAAATCCTCTGAGGGAAACTGGGTTGAAAGGGGATATCTTCTGAGACCAGCAATTACAGGACACATTGTTTTCTTTTACACTTTATTTTCTTTTGTTTGATATAAAGAAAATTACAGAAATACACTGTCATATAATTTCAGGGTAAGTAATGGTCTACTAAAAGAAATCATAAAAAAACCCCAGCAAATCACAGATCAGTGCTAACCCTCAGCAAATCTCAGTATCTGGCTGATGATGTTTAATCTCCCAGCAGAGAGAGTGAATTCTCCTAGTTCTAGCTTCCTGACCTTCTCCACATGAGCTATGTTAAACATCACTGGGGCCACAAGCAACACACTGGCTATATGTGGGATACCTCAGACCCATATGGTGCTTTCTCTGCATTGAGAAACTTCAGTTATAGACATTAATTCATACTCTACTACATTAATTCATATTCTACTAATATCCTCTCCTGGAGCATGAAGATCCACTGTTCCGATTTATGAAATCCTGTGACTCTGTGTTTACACAGGATGCAAGAATAAAGCTGGTAAGCAAATATGTCTACACAATTTCATGCTTATAATTTACTCATTACATTTTCAGATATTCTCAGTATGTATTGTCTATGTTCATTTTAATAATCTAGGTAAGTGGGTTCATGGAAGATTACTTACTGTGAGATACAAACTACATAGAAACCATACTAGCCTCAGGAAGTCTCAAAATATAAAGTATTTAAGAGAGTTCCAAAAGCAAGTATTATATCTGCCTGCTTACACAGTTTTGTAGGCATCTACTTATGTCCACTGCAGGCAGGATACTGGGTCCAACACACTTTTGATATGATTTCCTATATTCCTTATATTCTTAACATTTTCAGATCTGTTAAAAAATAAATCTTGTCCAATTTCAAGCTTTCTCACACGCACTACAATCAGAAATTAATTTTATTTCTATATAGCTCAGAGCAAGTGGACTCTTTTCAAATTTAAATGTTTAACCCATATAACTAAACAGAAATCTGTTAAACAATGAAGCCTTTATATTTTTTCATCTAAAAGCACTCACATTATCATCCACAAAAAGCTTTACAATCTCTATTGGCTAAAAAGCACCAAGCAAGGCATTTATTTGAGAGAATTACTCTTAATGGACTAAAGGGTATACTTGTTGCTCCCAACTCTGCAGTAATATAGAAAAAAAATAATCCACTTTAAACAAAGGTTGAAAGGGAAGAACATCAGAGGTATTGCGAGATTTCAAAATATAAATATAAATTCACTTAAATACATGTATTTTCAATATTGCAACACAGTATTAAACAAAACTGATTGAAAAGCAATATCAAAAATTATGTTAAGATTAGCACTTTGTCAGTAGGGTTATGGTCAGTGATATTTACCATGAACAGAGAGTTCCAATATTCAAAACATAGTACTTGGCAAAAAATAATAAACCAGAAAATACAGGGAATGTAAAAAAAACTTACCTCAGTATCTGGTTTTCTCCCTTGCCTGTCAGAGCATCTGGTTTTTGCCTTTCAACAATTTTAAGTGTAGCTGAGGTCTGCAGTAGCCAATTTTTTACAAAACAAGTTAAATTCTAACCACAATCACAGTTAAAGCAGTAAAATTTTTCTAAACTAATTTTGACCCAATATGGTCTTACTGCCATAAAGTGCTTTAAGTACATATTATACCAATACCTTGTTGATTTGGGGAACTGAACACATGTCAAAATCCCATTTGTACAATAATACCATTATTTATTAAGCTGGACGATCACAGAATATGTAATTTCAATCAGCATATTTTTGGTCATACTGCCTATAACTCCACATTTTCAGTGAAGAAGCATTGTATTTCTAACATACTTCTCAGAATGGGAAACAAAACAAATTATAGTGACTTAGTTGTACTTTTGAATGATTAAGCCATTAATTAACAACAGGAACTACTTTAAAAAAATTAACACAGCATGGAAATCTTTGCATACTCTGGAAGTCCACATTACCGGACATACTGAAAAAACCCCAGTTGTTACCTTTGATATTGCATCTAACAGAATCTGAACAGGGTTAAATCAATTGGTTCTTCTCTTCCTTAGCTCACAGGGTCCCCTCCTCACCCAGCACTTGCTGGCTCATCCAGCTGCCTTTACTAAAAGTGCCTCTCGGAGGGACAGCTATACCATGGACGGAAAACCAGAAAACGCAGAAGGTTTAGGGCTTGTCTAGCTGCTGTGCACACTTGGGTCTCTAGTGTAAGTGAATGGAATTTTCTCAGCCCCTTTGAACAGATCCATCAGGAACATGTAATAAATATATGATAATCACGATATACAATGCATCGGCTACACCAGGCCAGTGAAGATTTTTTGAAAGCCTAGAGCTAGATTTTGGGACTACCTAAACAAGGCTCAAGGTTTGGATTATTGCATTATATATTACATTAGAGCATTACATTTTATAGCATGTGTGAAAACATCTTGCACTTGTGAGAAAAAAATTCTGTCACTGAAAAGAAGCATGTCTCAGCGCTTAGAAGCTAATGGTTTCTACTGTGCTTCCACGTATACAATGCACCAGGCAAGTACTCCTGACCCAGTCATAGCAAATCAGCTGTAACTAAAGCAGAGTGCAAACATAAAAATGGAATAGCATCTGCACAGATTTTCTTCCCTGAAGACAACACATTTTTTGCCCTCAAGGAACTCTAGTACTGAAGATGATGGCTAGTACAATTTATCATCTCCTGAGCAGATGTGATTCAGTGACACACGAGGCAAGACCTATGCTACAATTGCCTTCACTGGTTTTGGGGTTTTTTTTAATTTATATGAATATGGAGTGCCAGTATATACAATTATTAAGCACTGTTTTTGCTGGTACAGTTCACTCCAGGCCTATCCCAACTAAAATGAGCTGTTGTAGCACAAGCAGCTTTCCAGCTGTACCTATGCATAATTGTGGGCTTTTTCTGCAAAGAAATCCCAATCACGAGTCAGACTCTACTATGACAGTAAAAGTTTGTGGTAAAAATCTAGCCTGAAAGAATGGCCCTTTTAAAGATCTGCTATCATTCTTCTTTGTCTGCTTCTCCAACCGATTTCTCAATACCACCAGAAAGTGCTTTGGGGTTTGTGGAGTCCAAATCCCAAAGCAACATTTTTTCAGATTGAAAACAAAATGAAAAAGCAAACAAGAATACACCATAAACCATCAGTGCCTCTAGCATGAGTTCTCAAGTTTGTGAAATCTTTAATTTATTTTAAAAGTATCATTTAAAATTGACTATATCCTTATGCATCCAGGCAAGACAAACTACAAAAGCACCCAGAAGACACATATATTTTGTAAAAAAGCAGAAAAGCACTTGATAATAAAAAGGTAAATAAAATAAATGGCTGCTCAGAAGCATATCTCTCTTCTGCTTCTGCCGCAGGCTTCAGGAGGAATCCAAAACACAGCAGAAAAAACCCCAAAACATCTGGGATTTTTTTAAACATCTACCAGTAAAAACTTTTTTTTTTAAACTGTGATCTATAGAAAAGCACAAACATAATGAGGAAAAAAAGGCCTAAGAACACATTATATCCATTCTCTGTAATTAAGAGATTGTCACTGAAATATATTGTGGTCACAGGATAACAATATCCTGTAGTATATTTACTTTAGAATGTATGGAAAATGCTACCTTATGGGTAAATCCTTCTAACTCAACTGCTGCCAACATTACTGTGCAGACTGTAGAACAGTGAAATTTTAATACATCTGAAAGAGTCTGGACTGAATGTAAGTTTACTTCTGCCTCTGTTATTAAAATAAACTGTTAAAAGGGAAGGCATATGTATATAGATTTTAAAAGACTATAAAAGCAACAATCAAATCAAAGTCATAGCAGAACAGAACCTGAAGAGACTAGATAAGCCACTGATTCTTTTGCAACCAACAGTCAACCATGATTAGGTTGACTACCCTGTTCAGCTAATGACATAAAAAGTAAGTATCTAATGTAAACTACTCACCTAGGCTCTGCTTATAGCTCAGGAAGAGACAGATAAGTCCCTGGGAAATTAATTTCATCTTCATCTAAAACAGGTGTGACAATTTGTGCCTTAAGCATGCTTCTCTCTCCGTTGATTACAGAGGATCCCTCTACAATTGCTTTAGATTGGCTGTAGTCCTGGTTTCGCCTGGGACAGAGTTAATTTTCTTCCTAGCAGCTGGCATAGTGCTGTGTTTTGGATTTAGGATGAGAATAATGTTGATAACACGCTGATGTTTTAGTTGTTGCCAAGCAGTCAAGGACTTTTCAGCTTCTCATACTGCCCTGCCAGTGAGAAGGCAGAGGGCACCCAAGAAGCTGGGAGGGGACACAGCCAGGACAGCTGACCCAAACTGGCCAAAGGGGTATTCCATACCATAGGATGTTATGCTCCATATATAAATGGGGGTTGGCCAGGAGGCAGTTTGGCTTGAGAACTAGGTGAGTATTGGCTTTGGGTGGTGAGCAATTGTGCTGTGCATCACTTGTTTTGTATATTATTATTATTTTCTGTCCTATTAAACTGTTTTTGTTGCAACCCACAAGTTTTACTTTTTTTCCCCTTTCCAATCCTCTCTCCCATCCCGCTGCAGGTGGTGGGAAGTGAGTGAACAGCTGTGTGGTTGTTTTAGCTGCCTGCCAGGTTAAACCATGATAGCTGTTTAACATTCAGAGAACTAAATATAGGGAGATTAGTCTGAAGATGATTATTTTGCTCTCATATGCTTCTGAAATCATAGGGGCAAATAATTGATTGCTGAAAATATAATGCACTAACTACCTTCAGTGTTGGTGGCAAAATCCTAGTCCCTAATACCCCATTTAAGCAACATGCCAGTGCATATACCTCACCTCAAATAATGTTTTATGCATGCTTAAGTGCTTTTCTAGGCAGTTGAACATGGGCACTCCTCTTGCTAGCATGTTCAGTAATAAAATCACCTTTTATTTCCTACCTTCTTCCTCCAGCAGTTCCCAGTTTCACTGTTAATGCAAAGATATTAATAGTTATCATGGACATTTCCTGGGCTTGCTCTTGGTTTCATGCTGGAAAGTTACTTTAAGCAATTCTTTCAGATTTCCCAAAGCAGCAGTGAGAATCAGTTGCCCACTGTGCAAACACATGGAAACACTGCTAATTACAGCCTTTCACCCCAGTGTGCTATGATAGGGATTCGGTGGCAGTCATTCTTGACTAAGCTACTACTTTTACATTATTCAGGAATTAAGAGCTCTTTCAGAGTAAGAAGTACTAGAAATCTTTACAGGTTCCTTTACAGGTTCCTCCAGTTTGTACTATCAACTCTTTTATATTACATAATTTGCAGCAATAAAATTTAACATCTGATTTCACAAAAACGAGGTATCTTATCCCCTATCTTATAAATTCAATTGAAATATGTGCTGTATTGTCATTCTGAGCTGGCTGGCTAGTTGGTCTTTGAAAGAAAAAAGGAGAAATAGGAAAAAGAGGAATTGCTACTTAAGGTGGGTGTCACTACTGGTATCTTGGTTCTGTTCTTTTCAACTGAAACACTAAACTAGCATAGCGGTCTTGTAACTAATGGATGGGCAAGCAAGCATCAGAAAATTGCTTCAGCTTTCTCAATTAAGGGCATTTTGATTATGTTTGGGAACAATGAAACTCCAATTGATATAAAAGCAAAAAACTATTTTAAAGTAAATAAACTGATATCTTTCAATATCTATCTCTTAAAATTTTTATAAAGCAGCTTTTGTAATGGATTTGGTAGATGAAGCGATAAAAGACTTTGACCTAATGGCATTAACAGATGCTGTTGTTATATTAAGAAAGCATAATGATTTTTAGAAGTTATCAAGTCTCATGCTTCTCTTACCTGCAAGATCTCTGAGAGGTATGTACGCCGCTCATCGTTAGCTTTGTGATAAGCCTGCAGTTAAAATAAGGGATATAGGCTACAGGATATAGCAAAATGTCTTAAAAGTTGAATCATACAGGAAGAAACAAATATACAGCAGAGCTTTTTTCCAGTGACATACGTTGTAGAACTATTCTATTGTGAGTTCCACACATTGTCTGTCTGCCAGACAACATAATGGCTTTTATAGATTAGAGGCATACAGTGATTACAAACCTTTGCTTCTTGTTCCAGTCTAAGTTCATAGTTTTTTAGCTGATTCTGGAGACATTTCTTCTCTTCTTCTAGTTGTTTAAGAACCTCCTTTAAGGAACCCTGTGGTTATAGTAAATAAAACGATGTTTTACAAATATTTCCATTCTGTATAAAGATACCATCACTATAGTCCTTATTCTTCAAGCATTATGATGTTTGTCATTCTGTTTGCTTCTTGTGCACTTTTTGTTTATATGGTTCCGGCTGGCACACTGCAGAGACAAAAGCAATTCACCATATGCTACAATTATCAGTTATGCACTACACATTTCCACTGTGTTAAAACGATACAGATACGGTCTTCTACACTGCTCCTCCTTGACAGGTTAGCAAAGTCACCTTGTGATGACCAGCCAGAATTGCTCCTTACTTCTAACCAAAGTTCACTCTGATGGCTTCTCTTCAGTAGGAGGAAGATTTCAGATCTCATCTGCACATTCATTTTCAAACCACTTGCCAAGAGAGATGCTGCACTGGCTGAAGAGGCACGTGGGATGTCAAAGGTAACCCATAACAACTTGGCTAGAAAGCAGTATTTTGTGGGGAGACTCTCTTTCTTAGGTGTATAGCCATCTACCTTGTCTACAATTGGGATGAGCTAGAATAACAGTGGTAGAGTTCATTTTTGGCTCTTATGTGTACAGAGAAATTTTCACAGCTGCACAGTGATGGCTCACAGTCAACAAGGGATCAGCTAGAATAATCAGATTCTCCTCTGCACCTGTGTCCAGGTGATCAGCTCTCAATTCATACAGAATTTGTTCACTATTTTTGTAAATCCTTTGGTCTACACTATTATAATTTTAATCCCATTTTTAATAATCTAGTCTTCAGTGTCATTCTTTTCCTAAGCAACATCCAGACCCCTATTATATTACATAATTAGTATGAGGAGAAAGATATCATAATTTATTTCTACTTTGTGTATCAAGGTCATACATTAAATGTTAAGATTAGTCCTAAACCTGGCCCTGGAACAACTCTGTCTGTACTCTCCCAGCAGTCTCCTTCACTAGTCACTGCTATCATGTTCCATTTGCCAGCTCTTTACTCCTTCAACAAATCTACTCATTTCCATTTTCTCCAAATTAATCAGTTGCTTCCCATGTGACATGGTATCTTTATCAGAGGTCACAGTGAACAAGATTATTATATTTATTGTGACAGCAAATCTATTGTCTCATCACAGAATGTCAACAGGCTTGCCCGCCATCAGCCACTTTTAATAAATCTGTAGTTCAGTCTGGTTTTGCAACAATTATTCCTTTCTTTATCTTAAAACTAAAAAAAAAATTAAAAAAAAAAAATTTGCTTTTCTCCCATGCACATAATGCCATCATCCACAGATTTATTAAAGCCACTTGCTTTCAGATCAGTGATGTAGTAAGCCAGTTCTTTCAGAATCCTAAGGTATCGATTACTCATTTCCTTCAATTTAAGCACACCCAGCTCCTTGAGTTTTCCTTAGGATTTGGCTACAATCATTTCCTCTTCCAAGCACCTGCTGATATCAGCTATTTCTTCCTTTGTCCTGCATTTGTTTCTGCCTTTGCTGAAAACATAGAGTGTATATATCTGTTTAATATAAAATAAATGAATTAATGATCACTTGAACTGATAGTTTTTGTGGCTGGCTTTTCTGCAATATTCTTCTAGATTTTGAAAATCTAAACCAGAATTCGCTCCTTTTACTCCAGTATTTTCTGATAAAATGTGTTAACTATCACATCCACTGAGACCTGTGTCTCATCATTATTACTAGCACTTGGTTTTCAGTCTTTATTTACAAGTATCATATATGATACAATTTCTGGAAGTAATCTAATAATATTATATCCAAATTAATCCATCCAAATTTTATATCTATATTTGACTGTATGGATGGGATTCAGTCTGAGGTGCGGATATCTACATTTGAGTGTCTGTCCTAGTTTCAGCAGGGATAGAGTTAATGTTCCTCCTAGCAGCTGGTCTAATGCTGTTTTGGATTTAGGATGAGAACAATGTTGATAACACACTGATGTTCAGTTGTTGCCAAGCAGTGTTTACAATTAAGTCAAGGACTTTGCAACTTCCCAGGCCCTGCCAGCTGGGAGGGGACGCAGCCAGGACAGCTGACCCAAACTGGCCAAAGGGATATTCCATACCATATGATGTCATGCTCATTATATAAGCTGGGGGGAGCTGGCTGGGGGGCGGTGCCACGGCTCGGGAACTAGCTGGGCATTGGTCAGCGGGTGGTGAGAAATGTCCTTGGCATTACTTTTTTGTATATTGTTATTATTATTATTATTACTAGTACTATTTTCTGTCCTATTAATCTGTTTTTATCTCAACCCACGAGTTTTACTCTCCTTGATTCTCTCCCCCATCCCACTGGGGGTTGCAGTGAGCGAACAGCTGTGTGGTTGGTTTAGCTACCTGCCAGGTTAAACCACAACAGTGTCCATATGTGAACTAAGCTCCCACTAAGAGTCACAGTCAATACAATCAATGATGCACAGAGATTCATTCAGCTGAGCAACTCAAGAACTCAACTCAGTTGCTATCTGAGATGCCGTAAAGGGTCCAAGACATTCATGTGTGGCAGATATGACACATGGGTTACAGGAGACACATGCCCTTCTAGAGCAGCAGTGGGCTACTCTGCACTGAAACATCTGCAAGTCTCTTTGTTTACACAACTATTCCACTGAAGATGCCTACTTAGATAAACCTAGATACAACTCTCTATACTCAGCTGACTGTATTAATGAGACCTGCACTGCCTGTAGTAGAAATTAAGATCTAGCCAAATGGAGACATCTGCATATAGAAAAGAAAGTACTGGTGTCCTAGTATTTAAGTGACTCATACTGTTTCAATATGTATTTCAATATTATTTCCCAATTTTATTGTGATTAAAATTTGTTTTCTTATCCATCTTCAAGATGAATTAATCCAAACAGATGATGAAGAAAGAACAAACATTAATGTAAAAGTCTCTCACATCTGCTACATACCACATCTATCTATCTATCTATCTATCTCTGTTTTGATCCTTCCTGCCAAGTGCATACCTTTAATACTTGTTATCCCTTCATGTTTTCATGATCAATGTTGTTATATTTCAGACTAGTCAGGTTCTTCCATTTGCCTGCTTAGGCCCCCTGTGTAAAATAAGCATCTGATTCAGATTTTTTGTTTATTTCTAACTCAAGCATCAACCTAGTCAAAATAGCTGAATCATTTCACTTTCCGTACTACCTGACCATTGCCTTAATAATCAGTTATTTCTTCTTATGACCTTAATGCTGTGCTATGCCTTTATTTACCGGGTTTTCCTGGTAAACATGGAAAGACAGATAATATGACTCTCTCCAAATATTGTCCCCTTCTTCTTTTGTGGAAATTTTTCCCTATTTATCATGCAAACCTCAGATCTAGAAGGCCAGTCTCCATGTATGGTCTGTTTCTCAGAGTGTTTATGAATGCTTGGTAATGGTAAAAAAAATCCCAAACCTAATTCAAGCCCTAAGGGATCAATACCGGGTCCAGTTCTGCTTAACATCTTCATTAATGATCTGGATGATGGGGCAGAGTGTCCCCTCAGAAGGTTACAGAAGACACCAAACTGGGAGGAGTGGTTGATACGCCAGAGGGTCATGCTGCCATCCAGAGGGACCTCAACAGGCCGGAGACATGGGCTGACAGGAACCTCATGAAGTTAAACAAGGAGAATTCCAAAGTCCTGCACCTGGGGAGGAACAACCCTATGAACTGATATATGCTAGAGGCTGCCCAACTGGAAAGCAAGCATGGTAGAAAAGGACCTGGCAGTCCTGGTAGACACCAAGTTGAACATGAACCAGCAATGTGCCCTTGTTGCAAGGAAGGCTAATGTTATCTTGGGCTGCGTTAGGCAAAGTATTGCCAGCAGGTTGAGGGAGGTGATCCTTCCTCTCTACTCAGCACTGGTGAGGCCACACCTGGAGTGCTGTGTCCAGTTCTGGGCTCCCCAGTACAAGAGAGACATGGACATACTGGAGAGAGTTCAATGAAGGGCGACAAAGATGATTAAGGAACTGGATCACCTTTCCTGTGAGGAAAAGCTGAGAGAGCTGGGACTGTTCAGCCTAGAGAAGGAAAGGCTGAAGGGGGATCTTTTTAATATATATAATTAGCTGGAGGGGGGGCGCAAAGAGGACAGAGCCAGGCTCCTTTCAGTGGTGCCCAGTGACAGAACACGAGGCAATGGACACAAACTGAAAAACAGAAGGTTCCCTCTGAACATCAGGAAACACTTTTTTTACTTTGAGTGACCAAGCACTGGAATAGTTTGCCCAGAGAGGTTGTGGAGTTGTGGGATGCTGGACTTGTCCAGGCTTGTTGGTGCCGAATACAGGGCCATTATGAGCCAGCAGAAGGGGCCCTGGGGGAGTCCAGCTTGGGCGAGAGGAGGGATTGAGCAACTTGCTTATCTTGTACTGATAAGCACTGGACCTGAACAGGGGCAGGAGATGAGCAATTTGTTCATCTTAACAAGATGCGGCACCTGATGGGTCTACTCCTCAATCAACTAAGTAACGCCTGGGGTGAGGGGGAGCCTTCACAGCTTGATGTTACTTTGGTAAAACTAAACAGACCACCACTCCTCTATACTGAACACCTTTGTTCTCTGCCACTCCCCCCCCTCCAGCCCCGATCAACAGCACAACAAGCCTTGTTAAGGGCCAATCAGTACACAATACCTGACTTAGTCCCACCTCACCAAAAGTATATATCTGGCACTCACAATCCTCTTTTTTGAGGACGAGAACTCCAACTATCCAGACGGGTCGACGGGCCTGGACCTCGCTCCTCCCCAAGCAGGGACGCCTCTTTGGTAAGACTTGCACCTCAGATTATGTCGGATGTTACCCCGGGAAAACTGTCATTAACAAAAGCGCTGAACCATTAACTTGAGCTCAAAATTGTTGCAGTAAGTGCATTTATCAATGGCAATTCCAAACTTTTTACATCTGTTGCCTCAATAAATTACCTATTTTTCTTTTCAACTTTGCAAAACTGTTTCAGTGAAAGTCCTTAGTGGGGCTCTGACAGGCAAATGTTGACTCTGATATGTGGCTACACACATAATCCTTTAGACATAAACCGTTGACTGAGTCTGGGACTAAGACTGGACTTAGCCGCACCTAGGCTCCTCTCTGAGAAGGAGTTTAGAAAGCACGGGGGTCCTTTCTGAACCTCATGACTCAACAGGAGGGCCTCCCTCAGCCACACATCAGACTTGTACCCTTTTACACGACAGGAGTCTCCCTCCTTAGAGACATTAAAAAAAGTCTAGTCGTGATCCTAGGCAACTTGCTCTAGGTGTTCCCGCTTGAGAGGGGGGTTGGATAAGACAACCTTCAGAGTTCCCTTCCAACGTCAACAATTCTGCGATTCTGTGACCTTCGTTTTATTGTTACAACTGTGCCTTCCATCTCTTGGTCAGTACCTTGGTCAGACCAGTTCAGCTTCCACTTTTCTGGGCACCTATCCAGCATAGCACAGTCTTCTTTGGTCTGTTCCAGAGTGAACTTGAAAATGCCATTTGTCATTACACAAAAGATTATGTCATTCTTATAACATCATTTTCATCTTAGGTCCATAACTTACATCCTTGACTTTGGACACCATCAAGTCCTTCTATTTTCTGAATGCGTAAAGTGATAGTCCTACCAATGGTTTCTAAGAGATAGCCACCAAACATATAAATCTGCCTCTTACTTCTCCCTGTTCGAAATCTCTGGTCTTCTCCTTTCTAGCATCTGCAGATCACTGCATCTTTTATTCTTTTTCATAATTTTCTCTATAGCATGCTAGTTATTCGGCTGCAAATTTTAGTTTTCACACAGACATTTCTGCCTGTTACTGAGATTTCCCTAGGAATGATTTCCATTAAAGTAAAAATTTTGCAGGAGCATGGCAAAAGACACAGTGCTTTTAAAACATGTAGCCAAGAGAGAATAATCTCTCCTACTGTTCAAAAAAAAAAAAAAGATACAGAAGAGATGTATCTTTCAAGAATGTTTCACACATGACTGAACTGTTACTAACTTTAATCGGTTATAACAAACACACTGGAGACATGAAAAGAGTTGAGGGGGTTTTTTTGTTTCCTAATTAAAGCATAAGCACCTTGGATGCAGATGAAATCTTTGTCCTAATACAGAAGGTTCCTGTAGTCAATACAGTCAACATTGGCCAATTCAAGAAAGAAAAGTAAGCTGCAGAATAAAAAGATTTGGCTAAATGCCACTAGGGTCATGTGCTAGTTCATTAGGATATCAGTGCCTGTACAGAATTAAACAAGACATATAGAGAAGGCCTTAGCACTGTCAAGTTAGGAAACTCATTTTTTGCCTCCTTGACCCAACTGCACATCAAAGATTATAACCATGTGACAGCATATTTTGTACAACATATTTTGTACCACCACAGTAAACTTAAATACAGTAAATACAGAAGTTCATGCTGCTCTCCAGATTTGTTCTATGTAAATCCACAGCCCACTATTTGTTTCCTCACTAGACTGTCCATTGGTGTTACGTAAGACAGCAAGACTTGGTGTTGCAGCTGTTAGTCACAACAGAGTGATTTGGTATCTCCTCAGTGACGGTACTCATATAATTTCTTTGGATTCTTTCACCTACAAAGTAAACTACTTTTAGATCTTTTTTCATTTAATCTTTTCAGAAGCACTGTCTATTTTTTGCTGCCAATGCAGCTGGTTCAGTGCAGATGCCTGGGCATTCATTCAGCTCTGGAGCAAGGATGATATCCAACCGCAAGCAAACAAACGGTACAATACACTGCTTCTGATGAGCAAGCAGACAGAAATAGGTTATGCGACTAAAGTATACAGTTACCATTCCTCCAGTATCTGGGTGCCTCATAATTTGTAATGCACCTATGCTTACAATTCTCCTGTGAAATAAGAAAGTTATAAATTACTCGCAATTTACAAATTGGGAAGTGAAGCCCACAATCAACACGAGACTAGAGTCTAAATTGCACTTCAGGCAGACTTTAACATCCTAATGCTAACAAAGCAATCTATGCAATGTCTTATATTCTTCACACCTAGTTTTGTCATATAAGTTAGGTAGGCATCTGAGCTGTTGCTACTGTGGTTGCCCGTAAGCACAAGCTTAATCAAGCTGCTTAGTTTGCTGCTGAAAGCCTTTATGGAGTCTCAAAGCAAAGCTTCCTGGTGGTCATCCTCCTAATGGGGCACACCCTGAGAATGCTCCACCCACATTACATGAGGAAGGAATCCCCTTCTGTCTAACAGCCTAAAAATTAACCCACAAAGAAATTAGATGAGTTACATTTTAGTCCTCTGCCACCCTAAGAGCTTGAATTCTTATATCTCATATCCTGAGAGTGCCCTTGCCATCATATTTAACTAGTGCTGAGATAATTTTTGAAGCAGGCCATTAATCAGTCAGAAATGCAAAATTTACAGGTATGCAGAAGGAACAAGTGAGAAAGGCTGCAAGGTCATGCCTACTTCTGGAAAGCAGGCAGGATTTGGAGACAGTCCAGAGGAGGGCCACGAAGCTGATCAGAGGGCTGGAGAACCTCTCCTATGAGGACAGGCTGAGAGAGTTGGGGTTCTGCAGCCTGGAGAAAAGAAGGCTCTGGGGAGACCTAATTGAGGCTTTCCAGTACGTGAAAGGGCCTACAGGAAAGATGGAGAGGGACTGTTTATCAGGGAGTGTAGTGACAGGACAAGGGGCGATGGGTTTAAGCTGAAGGAGGGTTGATTTAGATTAGAAGTTAGAAAGGAATTCTTTACTGTGAGGGTGGTGAGGCACTGGAACAGGTTGCCCAGAGACGTTGTGGAGGCTCCATCCCTGGAAGTGTTCGAGGCCAGGTTGGATGGGGCTTTGGGCAATGTGGTCTAGTGGAGGGTGTCCCTGCCCATGGCAGGGGGGTTGGAACTAGATGATCTTTTGAGGTCCCTTCCAACCCAAACCATTCTATGATTCTATGATTTCAGACACAATTCTTGGGCATTTCTTACCAACTTCCCATTGGTTTTCCAGCTCTACTACGTACTCTGTTGTGAATCCCGATGTAGCTGCCTTTCTTCCAGTTAATAGCTAAAAAACTTAGGCACATAACTCAGCTTTCTGACCTGTTCCTAGGTCCACGCACCTAATTGATGATGCAGAGCTCAGTATGGCAATACTGAAGTTCTTACGGGAATCTAGTGACACAGATGTTCCTACTCAACTAAAAGACCTCTCCAAGTCCATAAACACTATAAAATGCAATTTCGAAAACAGACACAGAAACGTCAAAGAGGTTCTAGAGACCCTCTTTAGCCAGGACTGGTTGTAAGCTACCTCCCATCCCTACTTTCAAGGCAGTAATTGAAGATATATATAGATATAGATGATATAGATATAGATATAGATATAGATGAGACCTTATATATCTGAAGTCTTTAACTGCTGCACAACAGTATAAATCAAGAAGCGAGATACACCAGCATATGAACTCAGCCAGACCATTAAGGGCTGGATTTGCCTTTCCTGAATTCTGTGGGAAGTAAGCAGAAAGAAACCTCCGTGAAAAAGATTCAGTTCTCGATGCTTATGGTTGTATGATCAGCTTAGTGCTTAATACAGTGAAACAACACAAAAGCAAAAGCTCACAGAAAACAGAGTATAAAGCATACAGTACCACAGACTTGCAGCAGAGTTCTTGGAGCACAGAAAAGCCTCAATACAAAGCAAGGACCAGTGAGAGCTCAAGAAAACCAGAAGGAGCCTCCCAGGTATGCAGCACTCCCCCAGAAGGAGAAATTGTCAATGAAACCCCAGGATGAACCAGAAAGATAAAGTCTGAAAAAGCTTTTTAGAAGTGGTTTAATTGAATATTGAAATGTGTTTTTTAAGTTAGATTTATTACAGGTTCTTCTACTAAGCCTTGAATAGCTGGACAATGTATTCCTGAAAAGGAGACGTAAGCTGACTAAGGGATTTAACCTCAATTTAAGATCCTTAGTTTTCAATAAGTCGTCCATGTCAAGCCACTCTGAGCAAGCTGGTAAGCTAAAAGACACACTGAGATTTTAAATGAATACTTTCTTTATGCAACGGAATTTTGCAGGGCTTAGCAAGATTCACTCTCAGAGCAATGATACATTAAGTCTTGTGTCCAGCGGTGACCAAAGTCCAGCTTCACAAAGGGAACGCCAATTCCCCAGTTCTTTTTTTCACACAATTTCTTTTTCATTCGACTGAAGTTACATATTTGGCGTTAACACTTGCCAGAAAATGAAATTATACAGAATGATACTGCAGCTGAATTTTAAAGCCACCCACATAAGTTGCTCTCATTCTGGATTTTTCCTTGCCCTGCTACCAGTGGCAACAGAGGTGACAATTTCTATCAGTCATTTCACAACAGACAAGTTGACAAATCCATGACATCATCAAGAGGCTCAAACTTGCTTTCATCAGAATCCAGCTCATGCAGACTATTGATCCTTATGGCAATTTGCTTCAGCTCTAATCCTCTTTAACTTTTCTCCATGAGTTAGAACAGAAGCAATACATCTGTCAGTTGTGTTGGGAAAAAAAAAAAAAAACGAAAACACAAGAAGCCTTTGCAATCCATCCTACTTGACATTTTAAATCAAATGAAGTTTTGTTTAGAAAATAAACTCCCTTCCCTGCAACACTAGGAGCTGACGTTCATCAGCTGATCTAGCTGAATCTTTTAACATATCATTTTAAATTCATCAAGACTAAAAAATCAATACAAAATCTTTAGTTTTACTCTAACAGAATTTGATTTTAAGTTGGTATCAATAACTTCAGTAGTCGTATATTACTGAAGAAATGATACATAAAAATTACTTAGCATAGCATATTTCTACATAGAATGTGGACTCGATATATATACCCTAGGTCCTGTAAGGGCTCAGTAGAGGTGAAGGCAGGCTCCCTGTACTTGTCTAAATGCCAAGTGCCCCCTTGTGGTTTAGCGTCATCTTCATATTCGAAACCAACCGAGGGTTGAACTACATGAATGCAGCGCGTCCTGTTGGCACCAGACATGGGCAATGGCCAGGGGAAGAAATCAGCCTAGAGACTTGTTGGAAAGTTCAGGCTCCTTCAGTGTAACAGGGGTGGGACGCTGCTACCCTAAATTCTGATGACAATGGTCTCCACAGCATTGCTCGTGGAGGTTATCTGCTGACCTGGGGAGGAGGAAGTTAAAACCGAGACTCCATTGCTGTGGTTCAGATTAAGAGAACAAGTTGTTGCTGACTCTAAAATGTTTCACTTAGTATCACTCCTGGTAGGCCTGAAAAAGTCTTGAGATTGCTTCCTTATACATTTTCTCTGGAAGGTATCCCAGGGTCCCAGACAATTGCTACGGAATTCTTGCGCCAGCTAACAATGCTATTTGACTGCAAGATTTTTCCCTGATTGTTTTCTTTGAAATACAAAGTGTATTCTGCCTCTGGGCATACCACAAAGAGATTTGAGTAAAAAGTCTGCTGGTTTGTGCAAGACCATCAGGAGGAACAACTAATGCCAACATGACAAGGAAAGGAAAAAATGCAAATCAAAAAGGTCTATCGGAGGCATCCAAAATACTTGTCTGAGGTCAGATGAAAGGAGTAGGAAGGGACAGTCTGTGAGGAGGCAGGATACAGCTTAGGGCAGTCAGACCAGACTACAGAACTCTCTCCAAAATACTTCTAACTTCCATGAAAAGATAGGATAACAGATTTCTTCTTCCCATAGAGCTAATGGTGACTTAATCCAGCAAGAGCAACAAGGTTCATTGAACAGTGACTCTCTAGGAGAGTTGTAAACATTTCCTACGCCTTTATAAAGTGCTGATGCTCCCTATAGGCAGTTATCAACACCTACTGAAATACCAAGTCTTCATTGCGTGTTTTCACAAACCCAAGATTCCCCTCCTGTCATGTTGCCAGCACCTTCTCCAGGGTGACACTGCCACACGTTCTGCTTAAAGTTTAAAACTGACAGCAAAAACCCTGAGGTGGTTGTGTGGGGGTCTCAGTTCTGGGGTCTCTGTGCTCTCAGAAAGGCAGCTTCGCAAAGCAAGTATCTGGCCCTTAATGTCAGAATTTTGTCAGCTATGGTGCTGGACATTCCTGAAAATGGTGATTTATCACAGAAACCTTGGTTCCTTGGCTGATCTTAACTAGAGCGTTGCTAAGGCAATGCTATCATCAGGAGTGTGCTCTTCTGAACTGATTTTGCAGTATGCTTTTCAGTATTTGCATACTAAAGCCGCTATCTAGGGATTCTTTCTTGCAGAAATGGTGAGAGAGAAAGGAATAATTTTCTTTCTGCTTATATGGGAAATTATGTTTAGCAGAGAGCATGTATTTCATCAAAAATCATTTAATGAAAAAATGCAAACAAATGAATGCAGCATGTTTAAGAGAGGCAAGTAAAATTCACATCATGTTATACATTAGAGAGAAGGCATTCCTTCTGTAATTATTTCTGAAGTACTGCATGACATTTGTATTATTCATTGGGACATAAAGAAAATTACTGACTAAACAGTTTTCACTGTTAGAACTCCCTTATGCTCATCACTGTTTAGGTTATTTTTAATCTGCCCTTAGTACACAAAAATTATTTTCTAAACCCTGGCTGTAAAAATTTGTGTGTTCGAGGTATTGGTTCTGCATTTACTGTCATGTGACACCTACATGATTTCTTTTGAAACAAAAAAAAGGATTATCTCAAGTCAGTATAAGGACTTCAGAATGATAATTGTATATTTAAATGGTTTAGCGATGATTTTAATAGCAAGGAATCATTCATCAGTACGTTTCTAATTCTAAAGCAAAAATAGTGCAAGCCATCTGCAACAATTATTGCAGTTTATCAACACAGAAAATCCTCTCTGCTTCCTTGTTCATCATTCCAGAATTTGCATTTGTATTCTTCTTTTCATTCAGGTTTTTATAGCTTGCTGACTACCAGGGTCCCTGATGACTAATCTTATTTTTATTTTCCCTGTAGTGCTTGATATTGAGAAAACATTTTATGCTACCTATCTCTAAATGGGATGGATTACTCTACGGACATGTTTTTCTCCTTCTGTTGATTATGGTAGGACAAGCTGAGTGGGATAAATCTCTTTAGTATCTTTGAGATATCTCCTCTGTTAAATACAGCTGGAATTGCTTAGGAAGTTAAGAATTATTAGAGGTCCTTCTAATAATTCTAACTGCATAATTCTAACTTACTTGGGAACATAGGTTAAAAAGATTTGCAAATGCTATTTAATTTTCTAAATATGTTGCTCAAAACAAAATCTACTGTCTACTGTTGCCATATTCTAGAAATCTGTATCATCTTGCCAGAAGAATCACTTTGCTGTCTTTCTACAGAGCCTCATATGCAACTGCAAGTCGAAAGCTGAGTATCAGAGTGTACTTTTGATTTAACACACACACACCTGATTTTATATATACCCGCTCTCAGCATTTTTACTTCAAGCAAATGTAGATTGATGACTGGCTGCAAAGCTCTTTGTTTTTGTACTCCCACTCACCACATCTGCTCTTTATTCTCATCTGTAGAGAAGCTAAATATTCCCCCCTACTCCCCTGAACAATTCTTAAAAACATAAAAAGGATTTGGATAAACCTATATGCTTAAACACCACAAAATGATCTGTGTATTTTTTTACCAGTGTTTTATCTCCTAACATTTAAAAGAAAAAAAAGCAGCTCTGCATTCTCCAAGAGTATCTGTAAATATACACTGACTTTTCTGATACATTCAGTGGAAAAAAAACCAACAGCAAAGCCCACAAAATACTTTTATTTTCTTTCCTTCTTTCAATCTCCCAAAAATCAAAACAAGGGAAAATGAAACATCCCCCTACAGCCCTAAGCACTTTTTTCTCCCCTCTGGCTAGAAAACAGAAGAATGTATTCACTCTAAGCCGGAAGGCTGAAGGACTTAAAACTGCAGAAGAAAAACCTACGGCATGGCACATGGGCTCCAGACTTCCCTAGGTGTCACTGAGTAAGTCTAGGACTCTTCAAACTGTCTTCTAGAGTCCTTCTGGCAGTATCAACCTTTCGGTTGTGCTGTCATTCCTTCCTTTGTGTAATCAAACCTCTCAGAACCACAACTCATAGGTGAGGAGGCAAGGCAGTATTTAGTAGGGATTAGAAATGTCCTGGACTGGTGCAGCACAGCTGCTGGTGAAGGAGATTATCTCACTAGTAATGACTCTCCGAGTGCTTGGCAAGGTGTAATTGGATTGGTTAAGAAAGTGCTAGCAATGGGATGGAAATAAACACTTCTGATACTGTAAGCATGCATGCCAGTCTGTGCTTTATAGGCTGACAGGAATAACGTTGTCTGAAGCAGATTCTACTGTAGATTTTCCAGATCAAGGTTCTGTCTTCAAGACTTCTTCAAATATAATCCCAGTCGTATTTTCAAATCAACTCTGTGAAACAGGAAAGTGGGATTTGAAAGATTTTGTTCTCTTTTTAATTAACTGTTAAAAAAAAAAAATCCTGCCAACCTAGAAAACACCATGGTCTCTAGGATAGTACTAAAAGTGGCAAGAATGTTTACTATTTGTGAAAGCCACGGATCCCATCAGAAAGAGCAGTTAATTATTCACACCCTGCTTACAACAGATAATCATTCCCACTAATATGGCATGCAGCCTCCTCTAGGCTCAATAAACTCCCATTAATCTTCAGAATCTGAAGCACAAAAAAGTAAGATGGAAACACTTCTGTAAGCATAAGCAACTGGAATAAAAATCGTCAGAGCCCTGCCTCATAATGTTTGTTATTCCTGCTTATGTTACAAGGCATTATTACATCTTTATCTGCCTTCCTTATTTCTAAAAGAGGGTTAGAAGCAGAAAAGGTCTAAAAAGTAAAAGATTTCAGCAGATGACAGACTAAGGAAAAAGCAGTCCTGAATCTAAAATTGTTTTCAGTTCATCTACTACTTGAGAAGACTAAAAGGCCAAAATATTTGCTGTTTTTTTCTTGCCATTTTCTCCCCAAGATCACAGAAAAAATGTTTTATGCTTTATTGAAATATAGGTCATGAAATATGAGTGTATTAAGAAATAAAAATTTGAAAATGAAAACAGATACTTCCTTTGATGTTGCAAAAATAGTGTATTTACTGTACAATGAGGAATTTTCCTGTAACCATATTATGCAAAATGTTACTGTGACTATTCATCTATGTTATCACAGTTGATGCAAAACTGGGACTAGTGACTGATACACCAGAGGATTGTGCTGCATTTCAGAGGGGCATCAAAAGGCTAAAAAAATAGGCAGAGAGGCATCGCATGAAGTTCAGTTCAACAGGGGGACATGCAAAGTCCTGTTCCCAGGGGAAAATAATTCCAGCACCAGTATATGCTGGGGGCCGACTGGCTGGGCTCTTCTCAGTGGTGCCAACTGAAAGGATGAGAGGCAATGGGCACAAACTGAAACACGTTTTATAGGGTTTGCGTGGCAAGGTTTTCGTTGTGGGGGTGCTACAGGGGTGGCTTCTGTGAGAAGCTGCTAGAAGCTTCCCCCATGTCCCACAGAGCCAATGCCAGCCAGCTCCAAGATGGACCCGCCGCTGGCCAAGGCCGAGACCATCAGTGACGGTGGTAGCGCCTCTGGAATAATGTAGTTAAGAAGAGGGGAAAAAACTGCTGGGCAACTGCAGCCAGACAGAAGAGTGAGAATACATGAGAGGAACAGCTCTGCAGACAGCAAGGTCAGTGAACAAGGAGGGGGAGGAGATGCTCCAGGCACCGGAGCAGAGATTCCCCTGCAGCCCATGGAGAAGACCATGGTGAGGCAGGCTGTCCCCCTGCAGCCCATGGAGGTTGATGGTGGAGCAGATATCCACCTGCAGCCCGTGGAGGACCCCATGCCAGAGCAGGTGGAGGCACCCAAAGGAGGCTGCGACCCTGTGGGAAGCCCAGGCTGGAGCAGGCCCCTGGCAGGACCTGTGGCCCTGTGGAGAGAGGAGCCCAGGCTGGAGCAGGTTTGCTGGCAGGACTTGTGAACCTGTGGAAGAGACCCACGCTGGAGCAGTTGGTGAAGAACTGCAGCCCATGGGAAGGACTCATGTTGGAGAAGTTGGTGGAGGACTGTCTGCCGTGGGAGGGACCCCAAGTTGGAAGAAGGGAAGAGTGTGAGGAGTCCTCCTCCCTGAGGAGGAAGGAGCGGCAGAGACAACGTGTGATGAACTGACCACAACCCCCATTCCCCGTCCCCTGTGCCGCTGAGGGGGAGGAGGCAGAGAAATGGGGAGTGAAGTTGAGCCTGGGAAGAAGGGAGGGGTGGGGGGAGGTGTTTTAAGATTTGGTTTTATTTCTCATTATCCTACTCTGATTTGATTGGTAATAAATTAAATTAATTTTCCTGAGTTGAGTCAGTTTTGCCCGTGACGGTAACTGGTGAGTGATCTCTCCCTGCCCTTACCTTGACCCAGGAGCCTTTCGTTATATTTTCTCTCCCCTGCCCAGCTGAGGAGGGCAGTGACAGAGCGGCTTTGGGGGACACCTGGCCTCCAGCCAAGGTCAACCCACTACACACACGAAATTCCATCTGATCACAAGAAAGCACTTTTTTTTACTGTGAGAGCCATCAAACACTGGAACACATTTCCCAGAGAAGCTGTGGAGTCTCCTTATGTGGACACATTAAAAACCCAACTGGACATGATGCTGGGAGCCTGCTGTAGCTGGCCCTGCTTGAATAGGAGAGGTGGACTAGAAGATCTCAAAGGGGGCCCTTCCAACCTAAATGATTGCATGATTTTGTGATCCAGGTTTAATATATTTCCATTTACTCATGGAACTAGTCCAGCTACTCCATCTCATATGCCTTACTGCAGGTCGAATCACACAACCTTGACTCAGTCAAAAATTTCACTACATGATTCTTCCCAACACTCAGGTCTTGTGTAACTCCTGTTTAATGATTTTATTCTATACTTTATAAATTTATAAGCAACTGCATATCTGAAACAATAAAAAAAGTAAGCAGGATTGATTATTTTGGTTTCTAGACCAAGCTGCTGATATTTTCTATCATGAAAAAATAAAGATTATACAAGTTCTTCAATTACACTGTGATTTTTTGTTAACCAATTTAATGTCATAGTACTCACCACAGGCATTTGATCAAAGATGCGAACGATGGACAATTTATCTATAAATAAGCAGAAAATTTAACCCATTGATATAATTTCAACATGTAATCACTAATTCTATCAGAAACCAGTTATGAATACCCATTTCTACCTGCTGGATTGCCACGAATAATCTCCATTTTCTTTTGAAGAATATTAATTTGCCTTTCCAGCTGTTTGTTCAATTCTACTTGTGTCTCATATCTGGTTTTCCATTCATTACCTTAAAAATAAATACAGGGTTATTCTGTTTCCCAGATTATTTTGTGCCATTTCAAGAAAAAGCATTTTTTCAAAGCATTTCCTTTTTTTTTTTCTGGAGACTGAGAAAGTCTCCAGTTAGTAATGCACATAATGAGGATTTTTGCATACAAAAGACCCTGAAAATATAAATCAAGGGAATTTTTCACTGGGCTTACTGTGGCCAGAATATTAACCAAGTCTGTGAATTCATGTTATTCATAGTGTCATTAATAAATAAAGTTAACATGTGGCATGCAGTACTTCTTAATTTGCAGCATCACACCTCTAATAGTCATGTTTGAAAAGGGAAAACTTAAATTTCTAAATAAAAAATTTTATCTCTGTACTCAAAGGAATTAATTTTCTGTGTTTCCTAATCAATTAGCAAGACTGTTGCAATTCACTCACCTTCATCTTCAACACTGCTAAGTCTTTTTTCCAGTTCTGTTACTGTGTTTCTCAGTTCAAATATTGAGATTTCAAGCATTTGCCTGTGGTATTTAGAGAAATCAATAGATTGGCTATTGCATTAATCTTATTATTAAATTTTAAAAAAATAAATTTAATATGTTTTCAGATTAAGCATCTATTGGTCTTTCCTATGTAATGACATCATCTTCCCTAAGTTTTTTTAATATATTTTTCTCTACAGATACTACAGTGCCTTAAAAAACAATAGAAGCATTTCTACATTGTGAATAAAATTACTTCCATAAAAAAGACAGACATTTCCTAAAATTTAATAACTGTCTAGCAGATCATCAGAATTAAAGAAATGTAGAGAAGACCCTGGTCTTAATTTTTCATCTAAAGGAAGATGCCCAAGAAATATGTTTTTTGAAACAAGAACATGTCTGAGAGATGTGCCCTTTGAAATTCTGAATTAATTCTTCATTTTGACTCATTGTTCAATGATTAATAGTAATTTTCTAAACTGTACCTTTACAAAAACAATCAAAGCATACCATGTATTATGACTATCAGAAAAGAAAGCCAGTGATTAAAGTAAGATGAGTGTTACAAAAAAATACAGGAGCTAACGCCACCATTTTTTTTCAGTAAAAGTCTGCTTCCGAAAGCTACAGAAGCAGACCAACCAATCTTAAGAAATAGAAGAGGTATGTCTGGAATGGGGAGGACTGAAGAGCTTGCACAGGAGAGAAATGTGAAGAAGAGGAACTGAAGGCAATTCAAATAAGTTTTCAGTGCAAGAAACACGGGAGCACAGTCAGAATGGCAGGGGAGAGCTAGGTCTTCCAATCCCTCCTTGCTCCATTGCTCTTTTTGTCCCTAGTGACATTAGAGAGAAGGAACAGGGAAAGAAATAATGAAAGCACTGTATAATAATGTAAAGTACTGTACAATAATGGAAGTTCTTGTACTGGTCCCCAGTACCAGAAAGACATGGACCTGTTGGAGCGAGTCCAGAGGAAGGCCACAAAGATGATCAGAGGGCTGGAGCACCTCTCCTGTGAAGACAGGCTGAGAGAGTTGGGGTGTAGTGGTAAGACAAGGGGCAATGGTTTTAAACTGAAGGAAGGTCAATTTAGATTAGATGTTAGGAAGAAATTCTTTACTATGAGGGTGGTGAGGCACTGGAACAGGTTGTCCAGAGAAGCTGTGGATGCCCCCTCCCTGGAAGTGTTCAAGGCCAGGTTGGATGGGGCTTTGGGCAACGTGGTCTAGTGGAGGGTGTCCCTGCCCACAGCAGGGGGGTTGGAACTAGATGACCTTTGAGGCCCTTCCAACCCAAACCATTCTATGATTCCATGATTCTACGGGTAACTTGTGGGAGACAAAAAAGGGTGTGGTGAAAGCCCAGACTTGAAACACTTGAGTCAAAAAGCTTCAATGCAGGAAACCCAAAGGAAATCTGATTGCTGCTGCCTATTTGCTCCCACTGCAAATGAAAGAGGCAGATGTGTAGGAAAAAGAAAGACAAGACCTTACTACATTGCTGGTATCATTCCAATACAAATAGATAAGGTTTCTGTAAGGCAGATTTCTATCAACATCTCAGTGCTTGGAAAACAGGAAATTATGACAACAGTGAATGCTAAAATGGGATTTTTGAAAAGAAGTAACACTGAAAATTAGACAGTCAAAGCTGTAACTAGAGTTGAGCTGTACCAAAATGAAATTGTTTTCCTTTTCAAACACATCCTAACTAGGTGCTTAGACGGATGCAGAGGGATAACACAGTAAGAATGAGTTCTTTAAATCCAATGTTTTCAGTTTTTAATTTCCATTACCATTCCAAGACTATGTACAACATTTCTTACATTAGATTTTATTATTCTTTCTGCACCATTAGCAAAACTGCCAGCCAACTTCCAATTATATTTTGTCCTGATGAAAATGTGTACAGAAATGATAAATTGTCAGGTGTCAGACTGTAATTGCTACTGACAGAAAGTCTTATTTTCATTTGGCAACTGAAACCAGTTGGGTTTTTTTTTAAATCTAATTATTATTAAATATTTAATACTCCAATAGCACCCAGAAAGTAGCCAGGGTGGAACCTCTCTATTTTAGTCAGTGTATATGCAGTAAATTACAGTGCCTGCACTGACAGAGAAGGGGTGTAGAAATAAATCTCTTTGACGAACTCGGTAAATACTTCAGCTTTTTAATGTATCAAACTATTTTGCATTTCTGGAGTTATTTCCAATTGTGATAGGAAGTGACGGTCACACCACATATCTGTTACTGTGAATTTAATGCAGCTGTGTATAACTGCCTGCCCAAATAAAGACTTGGTCTGTGCTTAGAGGGACTGTGGTGTGACTTTACCTGCGACCTCACATGTGTTAAACATCATTAGACATATTCAAGGCCTATGAATCTTTCCCACGTCAATGGACAATTTATATTCATCGCAGAAGAAAGCCCATAAATCCTGGAAGCTCACTTTTAAGCCATCAAGGGAACTTAACTACATCCTTACATACTAGGCATAACAAGAAAGTTCTTGTGAAGAAAAGGAGAAAAAAGTGCATTTCAGATAAGGCGGCTGTGATTGAAATGACAAAAGAAAAAAATTGCTGAGTTTCTTTTTAAGACAGTTTACAGGTGTTACTTTACATGAAAGTGACAGCCACTTAGGATGAAAGCCATTTTCCTGCACATTTTGCTATCCAGATCTGGATATCTGGTACATGTATCAGACAAAAGACTGCATGAAGCATTTTCTATAGTGGAGAGAGAAACCAGTGAAACATTACAGGAGAGGCTCAAGGCAAATCATTGGTTCTAGGGCATCAGCTCTGTAACACGGCAGACCTTTACTGATTCCTGTAGAAGATAAAATACATAGATGCCTTCAGAACCTATGAACAAAGCAGAAACAATACTGCACAGTGCAAAAGGCACCACAGGGAAGAGCTTATACAGTACTGAAAGCTACAGACTTCTGACACTTGCAGTCAGCAGTGTGCTGGGAAAATGCTGCAGCTTTCCTTGCCAGGAAAGCCACAGAAGCTGAAATCTCACAAGCTGATTTAACACACAACGCCATGAACATTAGTAAGTAGCTGACATGCACAAATATATGGTTTTAAGACCTCTTTGTCTAGTAAGAAGTATGCTGCAGTATTATGTGCCTTCTCTCTCTCTCTCAGAAACATTTGCCATGACATTTCCCAATCAAAACCTGTACTGAATCTTGATTACAGTAATTCAGAGTCAGATTTAAGCTTTCACTAAAGCCTTTGAAAGATTTCACAGTATTACATTCACAATCACTGAGAATCAGCAGGTACTTTAGGTACAGACCCCTTACGGACATGGATGATTCAATTTACTCTTTGAAGTAAAAAATCTCTTCTTCATGAGTGTTAAATGAGAGTGGTAGGTGGGCTGTTAGCAAACTGCCTAAATGGCACAATAATCAAGTAAGCCAGTAAAAAGAAGACAAGGGTGAGATGGCTGTGAAGGAATGCAGACATCTAGCTGTAAGCCAGTCATCCTCAGCTTGCTTTATACCCAATGGAGAGAAACAGGCACCTCCGAGGGTGTGAGTCATCTCGTGCTAAAACAGCTAGCCAAAGTAGGTCAGATGAATCACACCTTCAAAGGGCCTTGCTGTATTCACTGGCTATACATGTGACTCGTTTAGATGTCCAACAACCCTAGTCATTAACAGGTTGAAAAAATAACTTCTGTGAAATAGGCAATAATGGTATTGTCTATTTGCATGCATAAAATATACTATGGGAAATGGCTGTAGAATGCACCTGGAGCAGCAAGTCCTTTGCTGTCATGCCATCACAATAAAGGTTTTTATTAACTCCATATCCTTTCCTCGGCAAATAAGTCACCACTTCACAGTGTGTCCTGGGCTTTGGGCCCAGTCTTGCAGAAGATTCTCAGGAATATTAGCAAGAACTTAAGGTACATAAAGAATCTAGGTTTTCATTAATTAAAAAAAATAAAAAATAAGACCAGTGAAACAAAGCCAACACCACTCTTTTTTATCTGAACACCTATAATATCAAGCTCATGTGTCAGGTAAAAGAATTGGTGCATGCAGAGGATAACTGATGTATTACACTGACACAACACTGTTCAGGAGATTTAGTAAAAGGACATTTACTTACACATTGGTGCAAATATGTACAAGCTGCTTTTTGTGCCATTTTGAACGCAGAAGCTGCCTAACCATTTTGACTCTGTTATTATTGGCTTCCCCCTTTCCATTAGTGAATAAATATTTTATAAAGTCCACAACTGCAGGACTAGTTTGAAGAGAATCTGCAGCCCAGACAGTGAAACAAACATTGTCCAGGGGAAAAAATCAGTATGGTACAGAATGTTTGAAAATGGTACAGAGATGTAAATATTAAGGGTCTGACTTAAGGCAGCACAGGAGCTTCTGACATTTTCTAACTTTTAATTTATTAACATTCAAAAGGCAATCATGTTCTTTAACACAGGGAAAAATGTGTAAATTTCTAGGCAAACTGAGGAGAAAAGCAACCTAGAATCCCACCACCGCATGAGCATCAACAATCAGAGCACTGAAACATTTGCTGCTTAAGCAAAGGGACTAACTGGTAGCAGTAACAAGTCCTCATCTCTGCAAACTGCACTAGAGATGCCATACCTTCCCTGTAGGTTTCACAGATACATACTGATAGTAGAGAAGAGTGAAATCCAGCTTTCTGGTTTTATTCAACATTGTGGGAAGACGAGTGTATAAAGAACATCTCGTTGTCCATTTGATTCTTCTTCCCCCAAACAGGCATAAGGTCTTTTCTGTTCTTATCCCATTGTGGCTTCCAATCCCGGTGTATTGGTTTGGGCTTGGATATAGTTAATTTTCTTCACAGAAGCTCATACAGTGCCATTCTGGATTTGTGATGAAAAGAGTGTTGGTAGCACAGGGATGTTTTCGTTATTGCTGAGCAGTGCTTACACAGAGCCAAGGCCTTTTCTGCTTCTTACACCCCCAGCGAGTAGGCTGGGGGTGCACAAGAAGTTGGGAGGGGACACAGCTGACCCCAAGGGACCAAAGGGACATTCCATACCATGCAATGTCTTCTTCAGCAATAAGAACTGGAGGGTGGAGTTTGCCAGGGCAGCTGTTGCTTGGGGATTGGCATTGGTCAGCTGGTGTTGAGCAAATGGGGTTTTTGCATCACTTGCTTGTCTTGGGTTTGTTTCTCTTTTTTTTTTTTTACTTATTAAACTGTCTTTATCTCAACCCACAAATTTTCTCACTTTTACCCTTCTGATTGTCTCCCCCATCCCACTGGGCAGGGAGTGAGCGGCTGCGTAGCGTTTAGCTGTCTACTGCTGTTAAACCACAACACCCAGTCCTATTTTCCTTGCTTGTCCAGTACCAGCCTCATTTTTGGCTGAAATTATTTATCCTAATTCATCGGGCTCCTTGTGCCAGTCCCAGAGCTTTGGCCAGCCGTTCCGTTGCCCACCATGCCCTGTGCCCCACGCTGTCTCACCACTCCTCTCCCTACCCCGTTCCCAGCACAGCCGACCCGAGCTGTGGGAGCTCCCGGGCCGCCCCCCACCCACCACACCAACCGGAACGCTCTCCCCAGCCAACAGCCCCCATTTTGCCGCCGGGAGGCGGCAGTCGGCCCGGGACAGCCAGTCTTTCGGCGCGGCTCCCCGGTGCCCGGCGTCAGCCCCGTCCCCCACCGGGCACTCACTTCTTCCGCCTCTCCCGCCCTAGCTCCAGCGCCAGACGGTCGGGGTCTGCCGCCCGGCGGCCGCCGTCTTCCCCCATGGCGCCGTCCGTCCCGGCGTTGGCGGCCGTTGCGCGGGGTAACGGCCGCCGCGCCCGGAGGAAGCCCGAGGGAGCTGCGCGGCCCGGCCCGCCCTGCCGAGGCTGCTGGATGGCCAGAGGCGGGCGGGCGGCGGTCCTGCTCCCCGGCCTGCTCACCCCTCGGGGCGGGCGACCCCACTTTCCGCAGCCGCCGTGGCTCTCCCCTGCCCAGGATAAGCGGGGAGGGGGAGACGGGGGCCGGGCACGAACGCCCGCCTGGGAGCCGGCGTCGCCTGGGGCCGAGACGTGCGCTGTGTGCGCCAGTCTGTACACGTTGGTAGCAGCTCTCGCCAGTCGCTGCTGTATCGGCCTCTGGTTCGATGGGGTTTTTCTTCCCTCTGTCCAGGGAAATCCCAAGCCTATGGCTCAGGCAGCACCAGAATTAATGGGAAAAACACGGTGCAGTTTTGGCCCAGTTAAAGACTTCCAGAATCATAGAATCATTCAGGTTGGAAAAGACCTTTAAGATCATCAAGTCAGTGTGCTAAGCTTATCATGACCTGGGAAACACAAATATGTGCAGATTTTTTTTTTTTTTTAAGACTTCTTTTGGATGGAAAGTAGCACGGTTTTAAATAAATGCTTTGACCCACATGTGAAGGCAGGCACAGCACAGCGGGGCCTGGGCTGAAAAGAGTGCCTAGCCTGTATTTTAGTCCCCTTGGTAATTGTGATGTGTACTGGGCATAAACTAGTTTGCAAGTACCTAACCTGAGACAGGGCAAAAGACCTTAGAATAATCAGTCTTAATATCCCTAATCAAGTCAATGGAGTCAATTACTCAATATATACTGGCTGATACTTTAATTATCTTACAGTGTTCCAGATTCATGCTTTAAAATGTTTGATGTTGCATTTTTCACACAAGGGAATTTCAGATCAGTTCATGGCTTTCTCAAGGTAAAGCTTTGTGAATTAATCTAACAGCTTAATGCTGCCAAGAGTGGCACCACCTCTGTCAGGTTGTCCCTGAGGCTGCTTCAGTGCCAGCTCTGACATTTGTGTAACTCTCCAATGAGCCAGTACAGCTCATGGAACCTACAAGATTTACATCAGGGAAAATGCTTCCAGTTTCTGCTGGTTAGGGAGCTGAAATGCCTCACCAGCTGCTCAGAAAAGCACCAGAGTTGATGCAAGGGACAGGGTGAAATTGGGAGTGGTTAGTGTGCTCATAGATCAACTCTCCATTTCACAAGACCTAGTGCTCACTAGAGAAACAGTTCACTTTCTCAGGAAGGAGATGGAGTGTAATTTTGCTTTACTGGTATGTTGTTGGAGCTGTTGGAGTGAGTCCAGAGGGCTGGAGCACCTCTCCTATGAGGACAGGCTGAGAGAGTTGGGATTGTTCAGCCTGGAGAAAAGAAGGCTCCGGGGACACTTAATTGCAGCCTTCCAGTACCTGAAGGGGCCTACAGGAAAGAGGGAGAGGAACTGTTTATCAGGGAGTGTAGTGACAGGACAAGGGGTAATGGGTTCAAGCTGAAGGAGGGTCGATTTAGATTAGATGTTAGGAAGAAATTCTTTACTGTGAGGGTGGTGAGGCACTGGAACAGGTTGCCCAGAGAGGTTGTGGATGCCCCATCCCTGGAAGTGTTCAAGGCCAGGTTGGATGAGGCTTTGGGCAATGCGGTCTAGTGGAGGGTGTCCCTGCCCATGGCAGGGGGGTTGGAACTAGATGATCTTTTGAGGTCCCTTCCAACCCAAAACATTCTATGATTCTATGACTGTGAAAAAAACAACGGGTATAGTTTCTCAGATACTCAAGTAATTCTGTTGCATGAGCAGCAAGCGAAATGCAATAGCTCTACAGGTTTTTGGGAACAGAAGCACTGTTTTCAAAGTTCAAAACGAGGGTTATGTATTGCCATTACTTTAACATAACATAAATTGGTATTGCCATCCAAAAGTCAGCCCTGAAATTTTGTGAATTTTAGTCCTAAGGTGGTAGTTTGTGACACTGGAATGGTCCAATCTAATGCCTTACTGATACTGCAGCAGTAGGGTCACTAATCCAGGAGGATCTGGGGGTAGGACAGTAGGATGGAGACTGAGAAGCTTGACTGTAAGAAGAAAAAGTCATTTTAATGTCATTTGTCTAATATATAGGGCAGGAGGTGATTTTTGACAGTCTTGAGTTATAATTGATGCTAGCATCTAATCAGTGAGTTATCACTTGAGGTGTAGATTGAACTCAAAATTGTCTGAAATACAAGAAGCAAATTTAGAAGAGTGCTGCACTGTAACTGCATTTAAATTTAGCTGCTCCTTTTGCCTTCAGGATTTACTGAATGCTCCCTTTTTAAGGTACATATTGAAAACACATTCCATACCAAACCAGTAATTTAAGTAATGCCTTGGACCTAGGTTAGCATTCATAACTCAGTGCACCAAATCTTAACAGCCAGGGTATTAACCAGTAACCATTTTTCTTGTTACCATTTTTTGTGAAGAACTGTTTCAAGATGACCTTAACCAGCCTAGTGAATAGTTCTCCAACCAGAAGGCATATTCAGGGAGCTCAGAAAGAGTCCTGGAATCACAAGGAAGTCTGAGAACAGAGAGCACCGGTAACAGAGGGCTGTATCCCGGCCATGGTGTACTCTCTCTGCCCCAGGAGGCTTTTCTTTGACCTCCTCTCCAGGATACTTTCAGTTCCCAGCCTCAACTCAGGGGTTACTAGGTGTCCTAACTAGGTAAGCTCTCAGGAACTAGGTCACAGTGCACATCAGGATGAGCCCAGACCACACTGGTTGGGTTGGCACAGGACAGCAAGTCTAACTGGGTGCTTCAGCAGATCGTTTAGGAGCTGGAGTGGGAGAAGAGCAAAAGTATCTTGTGGGCTGAGGTCTTGTATGAGTATGTAAAACTTCAAACCACCGATATTTTTAACAATGACGGCAGTAACATAGTGACACTTGCAACACATGGGAATTTGCTCCTTTTCTTTATTCCAAATAAATGGGTTACAATTAGATATATGGTTACCTACAAAGGGACTTTCATTGTTTTAAGGCTTTTAATGTTATCTTTGAGATTAAAAGTTTTAGTAAGAAAAATTAGGAAACTTGGTCACAACACAATGTGGTTTGAAAAAAAGTCATACTTAAATACATATATTTGGATTATGTGAAGGCAATAAACAGCTAGAGTTGCTTAAAAGCAATGTAGACCAGTTGCTGAAGACAAGAATTTGGATTATGACATAAATTAATTTTTACAAAGAAGTAGTTATTTCTGTAGCACCAGTAACTAGGGTATGCTGACTGGCTGTGTGGACAAGGGGAAACAGGTGGATGCTGTATATTTTGAGTTTACCAAGGACTTTGATAGTGTCCTATAGTACCTTTACAGGCAAATTGGTGAGATACAGATTGGATAAGTGGGAAACAGGGTCGGTGGAAAATTGGCTGGGCCATCAGGCTTAAAGTGTGGCAATCGGCAGTATGACTGCTTGACTCTGGGATCAGTACCAGAGACGATACCCTTAATTCTTTATTAACAACCTGGAAGACTAAGCGCACTCTCGGCAAGTTTGCCAATGATGATGAATCGAGGGGAGCAGTTGCTACACAAGAGAGGAGGGCAGGGCTGCCATTCAGAGGGGGCTGGACAGCCTGGAGAAACAGGCTGCTGAGAGGAACCTAAGGAAGTTCAACAAAAAGCAAATGCAAAGTCACATATTTGGGATGGGAAAAGCCTGTGCATCACTGTAGGCTGGGGTAGTAACTGGAGTGCAACCTCACAGGAAAAGACACAGGGGTCCCTGGTGAAGAAGCAGACCATGAGGCAGCAACGCACCTTGCAGCAAACCAGGCCAATGGCCTCCTGGGCCGCATTAGCAAGAGCACGGGCAGGAGGTTGAGGGAGATGGTTCTCAGCACTCATGGGACTACCTGCTGTAGTCCTTAGCTTTGGGCTCCCAAACAAATCCCAAGGCCCTGCCAAGCTGGTCAGGGGCTGGCGCACATGACCTATGTTCAGCTTGGAGAAGAGAAAGCGTAAGGAGATCTTAGTGCTGTCAACAGCTACGTAAGAGGAAGGTGTAGAGAAGATGTAGAGAAGACGGAGAAGCCAGACGTTTCTCCAGTGTGCACTATGGAAGGATAACCAGCAAAGTACCTGAGTCCATATAAAAAAAAAAAAATTGGCCCACTATAAGGGAGAAATATTTTTACCTTTACTGGAGTCAAACTTGGCAAAGGTTGCCCAGAGAGGTTGCAAAGTCTCCATCCTTGGAGATAATCAAAACATGAGCAGAATTGGAGCAGAGTACTGTGCTCTAGCTGGACCTGTTTTGAGAAGAAGGGTGGACTACAGACCTCTGTAGTCTGGGACCTCTGGGGGTCCCTTCCAACCTACACCATTCTATGGTGAGCTGGTCAGCGTGTTTTAGCAGAAGGTAGTTCTACCAATTCCTTTTTAAAGGATTACAGATTCAGTTTGTCAGGGAATATTAAGAGACAGGCTATCCCAAAGTGGTTTTAAATCGGCATTAAACCAACCAAACCTTGGAATCTAGAGGAATCCATTCAAATGAAGGGGTTTAGACTTGAGGCAAGATCAGTGGTTTATACTTACAGAATGGTGGGGATGCCAGAGACGGCAGTAGCTTATGACTTAGAGGTCATTAAAAGTAATCTTCTTAAGATTTGAAACCAATATTATAGCAGAAAAGACTTTGAATAATTTAATTTGGAAATAGCAATGCATTACGAAATCAGGTAGCAGTTCACTCAGTAAACAGCATTAGTAAGACTACTTCTAGGACTGTCAGACATCCAAACATGTTCAGTGTTCCAAGGAGAACCAACCAAGCTGGGAACAGAAAAGGAACCTAGGATATAAGGCTTAGGGAGCTTAATGTATATAGCCTATAAAAGGGAGAGATGAGATAAGGCAGTAAGTATGTGAAGTAAGTGGTAGAGGAACTGGGGAGAATCCTATGGATTTGCTGCCCAGGGCCCAAGTAGCGACAGCCGAAGCAGGGTAAGTTAAACAGCATAATATTTTCAGCAGTGAGAATTAACTAAACTTCGGAACAGCGGAAAAGGGAAAGTCATGGATGTATCACATTAAAAACTGTAAAATGGGGTAGGCATTATTTTTTTTAAAAAAAGCTTTAATCTACTTTGAGACAAATTTGAAAGACTGAGTAACTGTGAAGAGAACAGTGGATTGAACAGTACAACTTGCCTGATACCAGTGGCATTTACATTTTTTTCCCTCAATATGTTACAACTTTGTCTCTTGAAGACTGTAAGACTTGGATCTTAACTGTTTTAATACAACTTGTTGTTCTGATGGTTTATAGATTAAACCAAAGGGCATGAGCTATATGCAAATCCAAAATGGGAGGGAGAAAGAAGATAGAAATACATACATCCCTATTGTTCCTAACAACAAAAATGCTTTTGCTAGTGTGAAGTCTTTAGTAGCCTTAAATTGGTTACACTTGCTGGCAAGTAACAGACTGTAGTAACAGAAATTGCTGGACCTTTTTAGTTTCTAGTATTTTAAGCTCTAATTGATGAGTTTGTTTCTATCATAGACATATTCCAATGCTGTTCTTCTATTACTTCAGAAGTGCAAGTCTTTCCACTCACTGATCCGTACAATAGCTTCACATCATAAAAAGGCCAAGCACAGATTAACCAATTTTAATTTCATCTTTATTTCCATAAATCAAAGTTACACTTCAGTGGTTAGATCCTTTGTTTCACATTTCTCACCGTAAATACACACCTACAGTAGCTACCACAAAATGTGCACCTATTACCATTCTAATAGACATTAGTTGTTACTGCAATTTTTCAATCTGACACAAATATAATTTCTAACAACCATTTATAGTTATTTTCTCCATTTACATGAAATTGATTTAAGTTGTAAGTTGATGGTGGTGTTTGCTGCAAGTCCTGCCAATATCAGAATGTGTAGCAGCTTTAAAACTCAGTAATAAACTGTTAAATAAGTAGCAGTGTAAAAGCATCTCAGAGGTTCTCCGTATGGAGTTATTTCCCACTGCACTAGGAGTAAGATGAAAAACCTACACAGTAGCATCTATTGTATTCCACACACATCTCTCCATTAAAAGGGCTTGTCTTCATACCCTTTAAAGATGTACCTTGTGCAACTATGAATTTAATGGAATAAAGATGCTGACAGTTAGAACTACTTGTTAAAGCAAATACATAATGTCTTCCATTAGGAGGCCATGATATATACTCTGAATCTTTCTGGATTGGCTGAAAAGTGCAGAATGCATAGAAGTTCCTAGTGTCCTCTACAGAACATTTTTTACAGAAAAATAATTTATGCAAAAACATACTTATCCTCTCTACATAAAAATCTCAATTTCAAAGAATCTTTGTATATTCCTCATGGAGTCAACAGGAGAACACATTTCTCTAGAGTTGTAAATACCCTCTTTTAGAAGAAATACTTGGTGTCTTTGGTTTGCTTATATGCTGGATGGAAAAAAAAATAGTTTTTAAGAGAATAAATACCTAATTACCTGAGGTTCATCTTTCATTTCTTCTAACATGAACTTTGGATAAGATTAGCTGTTTGGTAGCTGAAAAGAGAAACGCTCTACAAAACAATGAAACACAAAGCTTATTTTAGTAGCGCACATGAAATAAGACAAGGCTGGCTTAGTAAAGCTAACTCTTAAGGTTAGTTAAAAAACAAAACTAGTAATCCTATTTGTTCCAGAATTAGTAATCCTATTTGTCCTGTATCACCTCTTTCTTTACAAATATAAAGCATTACAAAAATATTCATAATAGTATTTCTACATAAATCTATTATTCCATATTATATTCTGAAAAAGTGCTTATAGGGGCAAGTTTATTAACTGCAAACTCCTATCCTTGCAGTTGTCAAAAACCCTGATCCAGTTGTATAAAACCCTTGTTCAATACAGAACAAGGAGTAAAAACAACTTTCATTCTTCCTTCTATGAAGACCCTCCCTATTTTTACATTTTCATGTCAAATTAAGTAACAGGTGCTTGAAAGGTACAGTGAGATTTGTGTTAAATCACAGATTAGCAATGTAGTTACTTCTAAATAGGAAGTTTCATCTCTAATGTAAGGCTTTGAGAAATATTTCATTGATTTCATTTTTTCTCTTTCTTCTCATTATCTAATACTTTATATTCATCCAGCACAGCATGGCCGGTTTCCTTTGCAGTTCTCTTTACAACAGCTTTGAGACCAATATTGTCGATGTTAAATGCTGTCACACCAACATTGATTGCAGAATTCATGGCGTTGTCTGTAGCATGGCCAGCATCATCTCCATACCTTAAAAAAGAGCAGTTTTATAGGTATATATACTTGTACTGTTCTCTTCACTATAATTCTTTTGAAAGTAAAAATTAAGCATTACCAAGAACAAATAATAAGCACATAGCCTGAATGTCTAAAGAATAAAATTAGAAATTACCAAGCCATTTGAGTAAGGGCTGCTCCTCTATCAGATGGATTACTGTTTAAAGATACCAATATGCTTCTGCCCTTTTTCCTCAAAAAACCTTCCAGTCTTTCTCCCTCCTTCCCCTCTAGTTTTGAAGAGAAGAGCAGAAGGCTTATCTATAGAACCAGAAGAAGAGGGGGGATGGTCATTGTGTGCAATAACACCTAAGTATTTTTTCATCTAAGTTCTCAGGTAAAACTCCTAGTAGCCTCTACTCCCTCAGGTAAGTCCTCACAGCTAGACCCTTGCAGCTGCTAAACCTTCTCAGTCTTTATCATGGGTGGTGGCACTGAGGAGGAGGAAGGGCAAACACTGTCCTGCCTTCTTGCCTGCTACAGAAAAAGGGACCGGAATCATCTCAGGTTTTGGTTTTTTTTTTCCTTCCTCAGTTGGTACCACCACTGCCAGAACAGTGCTTGGTTAGTACTCATCCTAGATCACCTTTCCTCTGTCTACATGGCATAATATGATACTATGTCTGGTGTAACAGCAACACACCAGCATGTTAGTTCAGAGTCCCAAATTAGACTCACTGAGGTAGTGCATCACTGCGCTCAAGCAAATTAACCCAGACAGTCTCTGCTCAAGCAAATTAACCCAGACAGTCTAAAGGGTCTCCTGGGTACAGAGAATTGCTGACACAGCTATGCTCATATGCTGGAGGTAGCAAGGTCCCTACAAAAAAATCCATTATGCAGTGAAAACTTATCTGAAGTAACCTGGAATCAATACAGTGGCAAAGGGGAAGAGGCGGCAGGGAGGAAAAGTTACACAAAACCCCAAAAGGCTCAGAGCTATCTTGAGGATTTCTTAAAAATTACCAGGAGATAAAAACTTGCAGTCTCTCCACTGGGCTGTGGGTCTAGCTTCTTTATGTTTTAGGGGGCAAGTCAGCAGTCTCATATTAATTGCTTAAGTGTGAGGAAGGGTACACAACTACACCAGTAGAGAGAGAGCATACTGAAGGAGGACAAGAATATAGTGAGAGCAGTAACTCCAGCTGTTCCAGGCAGCCAGCCATTTCCCCAGAGAGCACTGTCATCAGACAAACCAGGCCAAAGGGAAGTATTTCTGGCAGCACCAGAATCCCAGCAGTTCACCGAGTTACTTTTCTTCTGTGCTTCTTATGCCCATATTCTTTGAGGACCTCAAAATAAGGCTAGAGAGAAGCACACAATATCAAAGAATCCAGAAATCTATTGCGTTTTCAGTACAGCAGCCATGGCATAACGGCTGGAACAAAGAATGAATAAAATAATTAGTAATTAGTGCTTTTGTTTTGAATTCTCTGATAGAGCAACAGCCTTGAATCACTAACATCTGATTTGCAGATCACAATCTCACAGCAAAACTGCAGTATTTGTCAATTTGATTAGTTATTTTCACCTCAGGAACATCATAAGCCAGTTTTATATAACATCTGTAAAATGGGTAGCCTAACTTAAAGTAAGACTGTAGCTAATCCAATACAGTTAGACTAACAATTTCTTAATATTTGATAATTGATTTTTCAGTTTGCCTACCTCAGTCGCATCATTTGTAACTTTTTTTTTTTTTTTAAAGAAAAAGGTTGGGCAGATACTGCAGTTATTTATAGTATTGTAAAAAACCCACCAAGGTAGTAGCATGGTACTTTGGCAGGACTATTATTTCTGAAGCTATGTTTTCCCCCAGTTCTGATCAACATACACATATGATGAGTATCTCTTTATAATTCCATCCACAAAGGTACTGCAGCTAAATTTTAGCTGAGTTTTCTGCTGATTTAGAGAGACTGTGATGATGCTCCTTTAGCTTTGTTTCCATTAAATGGAATTTAGCTCATTCACTGAAGTATTTTGAGTTGCAGAAATCTTTGTCACTGAAGCAAAAAAAAGCTTCCAAAAGAGATATTATGTAGAATTTTAATTTATATAGATAGATTCTAAAGATCAAATATCAAATATTTTCAATTGTATTGTAATTAACTGCAACATTTAATTACTTATTGTTTTTCACTCTTAGTGGCTGTTGACTGCTGATCTCCGTATTTCCTATACAAAAAATACTAACGTGAATTTATGTGAAACGAGTGCCAGTACAATACCTCCTGACATTCCTACTGAAAACAAACATTAACAATAAAGCACCACTGACTAGAACTTCACTATTTAGCCTCCTATTTGAAATGCATCATAACGCAACCCTGAATGCCGATCCACTTTGTACTGTATGCTGATGATTCCCTTGTTACTTTCTGCTAGTAGCCTGTGTGCACTTTCAGCATTCCTTTTTAACATCTCTCTTGCTACACTTACCCATTCCATTATTCCACTTAACCTACATGCTTTTGCTTACTCTTCACTTTCTATTATACCTACTGCACTTTTTTTTTTTTTTTTGAGGGCTGCACTTCATACGTTTTGCAGTTAATTCAATATATTCCCTTATTCTGCACAGCATCTCCCAGTATATGCACTCATGTATGGGGTTTGCACAGCAAGGTTTTGGTAGCAGCAGTGCTACAGGGGTGGCTCTTCCCCCATTATCTTTTTCTAATAACATCTGTATTTTGCAAGTTGAGTCTATGCTATTATTCCCATTTATGCCTTAGATTTCCTTACACAATTTTGTTTTTTGTATCTCCTCACTTTAGTCAGACCTGCTGATAGATGAAGTTCTTCCATTTTTCTTAAGTTTAGCTAAGTTTACATAAATTCAGGATCAGAGCTGTGAGGTTTAAAGTAGTAACTTTCTTCATAAAGACATTATACTGTAGAGCGAAGACATAAATCTGAACATTATTTGTAACATAGCCTGAAGCTGAAGAATATTTCTAGAAGAGAGCTAAAAAATACCACAATCATTTACTCATTTCATATTTTTACTTACAGGAGATGCTCATTACTGTGCACTTAGCAGCTTATCATTTGCTGCATAATTAGAGCAAAGCACGTATTTCAGTTAGCTTCCCTGCACTATCATAAGCTTTTTTTTGCCAGTATTCAAACACAATGACAGTATGTTGTAGAAGACAAAAACAATAAAAACATAACTTACTTGTATTTGACAGTTTTCACAGTCTCACTTGAAACACTTTTAGCAATGCACTTAGCTGCACTTTCTAAACCTTGCCACACTGTTGAAAACCCTGTAAAAACAAACAGCTTATTTGAGTTCACAGCATTGAAAAATATGCAATTAAAAAAAAGCATAAGGAATTTCTATTACCTTGAATTCCACTTGCTGCTACCACCAGAGCACCATCAAAAGTGGATTTGCCATCTTTATCTTTCTTAAGGGATTCCGGAACTAATTTGCTGCCGTGCTTCTTCACGTGTGGAGCCAGCTCCCTTCCAACACAGCTTGCTATAGAACACACTCCCTCAACTACCATAAGACAACAGTATGCACATTATTTAGCAAGAACATAGAACATCTTTCTCTAAAAGCCCTTACATGTAATCAAAAGCTTCAGTGAAATCATAAGTGTTGTTTCTATTTAAATATGCTTATTTGAAAGACAGACTTTAATCCATGCTTAAGTACCCAACTGATAGAGAAGCAACCTTATTTTTCAGATTCTGCTCAGCTCCAATTCCTAAGAAACAAGTAAGGTTGGTCTTACAGCTAAAAAGCACTTTAAAAGAAATACATACACACACATCACATACTCTAGTTTTAAGATACTGTGTCGACTGTTTTATTATCCCCAATTTGCAGATAGGGAACAAGCTGTGTTTCTTTCCCGACCTGTCTTCTGGAGAAGTCTTTCTTACAATTACTTTAGCTCTTCAAAGTAATTTTATAACATCCAGCACAATTTTCTTTTAAACTTGGATGAGTTGCTAGACACTAAATATAAACATTAATGCAAATAAATAACAGAATGAAGTCACTGAGAGCTGCTAGGGTTACCAAGCACCTCTGAACACCAAGCCATTTCTATCTGTGAGTTTATACATAGTCTAATAGACTTGTTTCAGGTGTGCATATTTAAAACCACGCAGACACACATTCTCTAGTGGTACAATATGTATGCTAGTAACCAGGGACAGTACAGCTTTTAAAATATGTGGTTATCAACTTAAGAAGAGAGAGAGATCATTTTGAGTTAACTTTCTAAAACTGAGAAAAACATGCCAATCTTAAGACTGTACAGATTATTCTTTTAGGAAAGAAAAAGATGCCTCAAGGCCATATAATAAATATTAGTCCTTAAGCATGTCTCTCACAGGAGATAACTAGGCACAAACTACTGATCACTGGGTTTCATCAGGTCAGTCCTTCCTCTAGTTCATTGCCTAGAGAAACCAGCTCTCATTTTACAGAATATTTATTATTTAAGGCAAAAATATAATATACTATGAGATGGAAATTTTTACCTAAGAATTGGCTGACTTTCACAGCTCCTCCGGTAGCCTGTTTTGCTACTTGAAGCCCCTTTGCTACAGTTGGGTTGACTTCCAGAGGTTTTTCTTCTGGTTGAATGTGTTCTCGCAGTTTAGAAGCTCCTTTGTGGATAGCTTTACCAGTATATTCTGCTCCTTTTATTAGGCCCCAGCTTACCCAAGATGCACCTTCAAGGCAAAAAACCATGTTTCTTAGAATGGACAATTTTATAGACTATGATTCCTACAGCTTTCCCTCCTCTGCCTCTGCAACAGTGGCTTTAGAAACATTCCTGATTACACACTTGCAATTATACTCTTCCCTGAATGGGCCAGCGTGAATTCCTGCGGTGATTTCTGCTCCTACACCACTCACATTTTTTGAAGTCCCTTTATTTAATAGAACCAGCCCTCATCCAAATGTCAGCTTAATACAGTGTCCTGGTTTCAGCTGAGAGGGTTAATTTTCTTCATAGAAGCTAGGATGAGGCTATGTTTTGGATTTGTGCTGGAAGCAGCGTTGATAATATAGAGATGTTTTTCTTATATGGACCTATTGTTGAGCAGTGATTACACAGATCCAAAGCCTTTTCTGCTTCTTGCACTGCCTTACCAGCGGGATGGCTGGGGGTGCACAAGCTGGAGGATACACAGATAGGACGGGTGACCCAGACTGACCAAAGGGATATTCCATACCATATGACATCATGCTCAGTTTATAAGGAGCTTGGGGGAAAAGGAAGGTGGGGAGGAGAGGGCAGTGTTCAGAGTGATGCCATTTGTCTTCCCAAGTAACCGTGACGCGTGACAGAGCCCTGCTTCCCTGGAGATGGCTGAACACCTGCCTGCCCATGGGCAGTGGTGAATAAATTCCTCGTTTTGCTTTGCTTGTGCGCGTGGCTTTTGCTTTACCTATTAAACTGTCTTTATCTCAACCCACGGGTTTTCTCACTTCAACTTTTCCAATTCTCTCCCCCATCCCGATGGGGGGGGTGGAGTAAGTGAGCAGCTGCTGACAGGGGTAAAACCACAACATACAGATACTCATTTTTTTAATAGATATCCAATCTCCAGCTGGGTGATAGAACTGCACATCTCAATGCTATTAACATTCTGAAAGGTACAACCCAACCCTCTAGCCCTCCCAGCAGATTCATATTTATTGCAATCAGCTGGTGGTCATTAGTACATTCCAAAGGTTCTCAGAGGAAAAAAAATGTTTATCTGCAGAAATCACAATAGACGCCTGCTTTAATGTAACTGCTCATACAGGAATAAAATTATTCTCTCACAGTGGTTTGAGTCACAGGGGGTTATATCTAACATACAGTCAGATGAGAAGCCTAACTCATTTGCAATGAACAAGACTGTTGCAAATGGATTTAAATTCTGCACTGTCTTTACAGAGCCCATCAAAGTATCCTTTAGACGATCACCCCACCTTCTGTGATGGGGTTACAGCGTTGGTGGATAAGGGAAGGGCAACTGACATCATCTACCTGGACTTGTGCAAGGCATTTGACACTGTCCCGCATGACATCCTTGTCTCTAAATTGGAGAGACATGGGTTCAATGGATGGACCACGCAGTGGATAAGGAATTGGCTGGATGGTCGCGCTCAAAGAGTTGTGGTCAATGGCTCAATGTCCAAGTGGAGATCAGTGACGAGTGGAGTTCCTCAGGGGTCAGTACTGGGACCGGCACTGTTCAACATCTTTGTCGGCAACATGGACAGTGGGATCGAGTGCACCCTCAGCAAGTTTGCCGACAACACCAAGCTGTGTGGTGTGGTTGACACGCTGGAGGGAAGGGATGCCATCCAGAGGGACCTTGGCAGGCTGGAGAGGTGGGCCCGAGCAAACCACATGAAGTTCAGCAAGGCCAAGTGCAAGGTCCCGCACGTGGGTCGGCGCAATCCCAAGCATGACTATAGGCTGGGTGAGGAATGGATTGAAAGCAGCCCTGAGGAGAAGGACTTGGGGGTATTGATTGATGAGAAGCTCAACATGAGCCTGCAATGTGCGCTTGCAGCCCAGAAAGCCAACCGTGTCCTGGGCTGCATCACAAGAAGCATGGCCAGCAGGTCGAGGGAGGTGATCCTGCCCCTCTACTCCGCTCTTGTGAGACCCCACCTGGAGTACTGCATCCAGCTCTGGGGGCCCCAGTACAGGAGAGACATGGAGCTGTGGGAGCGAGTCCAGAGGAGGGCCACGAAGCTGATCAGAGGGCTGGAGCACCTCTCCTGTGAGGACAGGCTGAGAGAGTTGGGATTGTTCAGCCTGGAGAAGAGAAGGCTCCGGGGAGACCTAATTGCAGCCTTCCAGTACCTGAAGGGGCCTACAGGAAAGATGGTGAGGGACTGTTTATCAGGGAGTGTAATGACAGGACAAGGGGTAATGGGTTTAAGCTGAAGGAGGGTCAATTTAGATTAGATGCTAGAAAGAAATTCTTTACTGTGAAGGTGGTGAGACACTGAAACAGGTTGCCCAGAGAGGTCGTGGAGGCCCCATGCCTGGACGTGTTCAAGGCCAGGTTGGATGGGGCTTTGGGCAACGTGGTCTAGTGGAGGGTGTCCCTGCCTACAGCGGGGGGTTGGAAATAGATGATCTTTAAGGTCCCTTCTAACCCAAACCATTCTATGATTCTATCATCACTACTGGAACTGGTGAACAACTCCTTCTGACCACTCAGCTTCTACCAGCACACATGCATTTAGGTGAAAATAACTGCTTAAGTGTTACTCACAGAGGTTTATACTCAACACAATCCTCTTATTACAACAGTACCTGACAAGATTCCATGGGCAACTTTCTCGCTCCATTCTGGCAACTCTTTCTGATTTTCTGCTCCTTCAGGCTGCGGTTGGATATGTACGGTCTGAGGCAAGTTAACTGCATCACTAGAGGCTTCTGAAGGCTAACAAGTGAAAGTAAACACCTGAGAATCAGCTTAACAACATATCATCAGAATTTCCATCTTAGATGTTTTAGATCATACAGATCCATTATCAGAAAGTGCTAATGCTGTGTATTCCTTGGGTAAGTGTACAGAAATTCAATGGAAATTTGTGATTCAATTACTTTTGCACAGAAATGCTATGCATTTGAGAAAAGTTTATCAGACAGCTCAGCATTTTCCATACATTTTCTTCATCCAGTTACAATTAAAAGATTTGCACGGCAACACGGCCATATGGTTAAGTAACTAAGTGGAGAAAACTTACAGTACAAGTTAATTAGCAAAAAAGATAAAAGATTTGTCCATCCATCATTTTTATCTTATCGGAGGGAAGTCAACTCTGTTGTTATTCAGTACGGGAACCACAGTCCAGCTGCACGAAAAGAATGCAGCTGTTCTGGTTGTTTTGCTTCTTATCCTTCTCTCCCAAATTCAAAAATAAAGGACATTATTCATTCTATGTGCTGTTGGTGCTTTTGCAGACTGGCACAGCCAAGGAACGCATCAAGTTGTGTATGATACTGTTCCCAATTTCAAGTTGGATGGATAGGTTTGGTGTGATTTCATGTCAAACACGAGAGTTTCTGGAGTAGATATTAATGGTTCAAGCACAGCAACCACCAGTCTGGTTAGTGTTTCTAAAAAATTTAACATCACTTTACACAGTTCACAGACAATGCCTAATTAAAATTTAATTAGAGAAAGCAAAAAAAAATTGTAATACATTTAGGTTTTGGTTAGGATTCTATTTTTAAGACTTTTCCAAAGTAAAAGTAAAAAAATAAACATTTCAATGATTGAAAACACTGCTAGTTAATGAGGGACAGTAAGAAAAACCTTTTTGTTTAGTCTAGAAGAGTCTTTATGAAAGCATTCATAAATGAAACCTATAAACCAATTAGAATACACAATATAGAAGAATATTTGATATTGCACGGAATTCTTAGATTCCTCTGAAATATTTACTGGAAATAAAAATAGGGTATTGCACAAAGACAGCGTTGCAGTAAAACAAAACAAAAACAACATTAACAGAAAAGAGTACATTAAGTCTTGGAAAGTTGCTAAGTTAACAGTGTATCACTGACTTATACTATATCATCAATTACTGCTTGACAGCAGGGTGAAACCTCATGTTTAAGAAATGTCTTTAGCATGTTACCAAAACACTTCGGGGACAAGGCAGGAGAAAGGACCTTAATACACAGCTACAACTACAGAAACCAACAAAAAAATCCCAGTAAAAAACCCCAAAGTGTGCTCCAGATATAATTTAGTTACACCACAGTTTGGGTCACTATGTAGAAAAACATTCAACAGACTTTCAAGGACTTTGCTAAGGAGCAGAAATGGGTTCTCTAATAAGACAAGAGACTCTGTACTATAATTACATTAAATATACTTGTTAATTAGATCCTCATGAGTACTATATAGAACAGATACATTAAAGGGCCATCAGACTAGGCTTTGAAATATTTGTGTTCTATCACAAAGTTTTTAAAACTCCAGAAATGTGCTACTGATTTGCAAAATGTGGTAGCCCGCAGTAATTGAACCAGCTCTTAACAAAGAAAAACAAATTAAAAAAAAAAACCCACAGGGCACAGCATACAGTGCTGCTTTCAACTAAGTCTGGAATCTCAGCAGTTCTAACATGTATTTTAGTGACATATTTTTTTTTATTTTTTTTTTTTTTTACTATAAAATTTTGGAATCACTGTCCTGGAATTTACCTGGACTTTGTGGCCAGACATCTGTTTAAATTTATCTTCAAAATGCGCTCTCTCAGTTGCTGGGAGCTCTGAAGATAACCCTACTCTCTCATGGGATCCTGGCACCTGTGACATTGTATCAGGGAACATTAACAAAAACATGGAATTTTAGGACAACAAGGAACTAATGAGATATCCAATTTGAACTACTTCTACGCAGGAAAGATTACAGAAATTCTATCCAGTAAGTCCTCCACTGAAATATCACATAATTCTGTAGGACTTTTCCCTTTGAAGTAAGAAGTACTGGCCTCCTGTGCTAGTGAAATTTCCTGCTGAACTCAACAGGGATTTATAACATAACAGAACTTTTCCCACGTGGCATGCTGCAAACTGGTCCTTCATCATCACTGCATTCAAGTCTTGGTGATTCAACAAGATTTTATCTTTCATGAAAAGATATAATCTTGCTATGAGCTTTTAAGTAGTTATTGATTACCGTTCTTCCTGAACTGGTGCTCCAGTGCTCTTACAGTAATATTTTTCATCTTTTTTCCAGTCACTGTATCTTACTGCACCTTCATTAGACTATGGGTTATTTTCTGTTTTCTCTATCTGTTAATATCTTTCTGCACTAAGGCACCAGGTTTATCTATTTTGAGATCCCATTTGGAAGCAGATTCTCGAGGCATGCAGTATTTTCACAGGTCTTCTCTGAAGCAGCTTACTATTTTTGAACTGTAAACACGTTTGGGCCCAATATTCCGAGAATCGTATCATCAAGACTACACAGAGAGTGTGTGCACACACGGAGGAAAAATGTGCTTTATCCTGAACAGAAAATTTCATTTTGGGTCTTACGTTCTCTTTTGGAAAATAGAGAAAATATTCAAAATGGTCTCCAATTCCTCTCTGTGCTTACACTTTAGTATTTTAAAATTTCTGTCCTCCCATCTCACAGAGCATACAGTTTCATTACTAGGTTGCTTCATCTTGGCTGCTTTATTTATTTCTCACTGGTGATCTTAGCAAGCAAGACATGGAACTTTGCAGTTTTACAAAACTAAATGTAAATGGGAGAACGTACTGATTGTTTCCACCTTTCCTTATTGGCTTAAAAAAGGCAGCACAGGAATTTACCTGGATTCGAAGGTCAGACATCTGTTTTAAGAGATCCTCAAAGAGCTCTCTGTCAGCTGCTGGAAGTTCTGAAGACAGCACTACTCCCACGTAGGACCCTGGTATCTGGGACATCGTGTCAGGGAACATGTAGACTCCAGTATTGCAGCACAGAACAGGAGACTGGTTACACATCAGAGGATACAACCAGTCACAAACCTAGAAAAGATAAATATATAAAGGAATTAAAGTATCCTTTTAAAAAGAAAGGCATGTAGAACGTACTGATAAGCACCACAAATTTGATTTTCCATAAAGTTTAGTAAGAAAAATAAAAAAGCCTTATGCCATCTTGAAAAAAAAAAAGTAAAAAGTAAAAAAGAACCCCCAAACAAAAAAAACCCCACCTCACTGTGGAAATACCACTCTTGATCAGTTCTGATAGTCTACTATAGAGAAAATACTAATTTCCACAGAACTATAATTCAGACTGGTAGCCTCTTAACTGAGGTCTAGTCTTGAGGCCTAGGTATAGAAGCAGATGAAACACACTGCCAAACAAGTCGGGCTTCGCAGTGCCTGTAAGTTCCTGTAGCTCTCAGGACAGGTTTATATGATAGCATAAAGAGAATGTATGGTCGTCACTGGCCGACTGTTGAACACTGCTAACACAGGTGGAGGTGAACCAGCAGACCCAAAACCAGAAGGTGTTTTTGTTTATTCCTCCAAATTTCTCCTTCGCTAATGAGAATTCCAACAACCAGTCTTAGCAGCAACAACGAGATCCAAAGTCAGAAACCTGACCAGAGACACAATGTACATTACAGAACACGCCTGCATGAAGCAAGCACAGGCTAAAAAATTCAACTGCATCTTTGTTATTTGTAGTTCAGAATCTAGACTAACATGGGCCCTCAAATTCCAAATTATCAGTTGTGCTAACTGCAATACCTTATCACTGACTGAGACTGAAGCGAGTAGCACACAAGCCCATTTTACACTGATGTGTTACAATGGGTTTATCAACATGTCTGCTCTACGTAAAGAAAGGGAAGTTAATTTTATGAAATGAAAAGGAATGTTAAATCAGCTCCTTTAGAAAATGGAATTCACCAGAACAGTCAGCACTTGAGAACCCTGGGAAGACACAGAGGCCATTTTCTCAGAAAAAGTCATAAAAGCATGTATTTGCAGAAAAACATTTTTCCAACAGATTTCATATCCTTCATAGTGTCACATGCACATTTAGGCTCAGAAGAGCAAGAACTTCAGTAGATTACCTTTTAAAGTTTTATGACAGCTTTTGAAATATAATTAAAGGAGAAAATTATTTTTCTGTTACCTGAAGAAATGCAGGTGGACGATTCTGGGCCGTCCCACTCTCTGTATCCAAGAACTTCACAATGCGTAGATATCCAGGATATGAAGGAGCACTAACCTGCCCATCAGGAGTCACAAAGAATATCTGTACTCCTTGGGGAATCAAGATCAGCTCATCTGCATCCACCCCTAGGTTTTCAAGGGGGGGTGGCTGAGTACACTTACTGTAGTAGTCCTCACCTACAGAAGAAAACTCCCCAGAGTCTGTGCCATAAGACACAGTGAAATGGCCATTGGTAGCTTGAGGAGTATAGGCAGGAGGTGCTTCATTTGCAGGTGGCTGACTCGGTACAAACAGTGACTTAGGGGCTGGGGGTCTTTCTGGCTTTTCTTTGGAAGGAATGGATGGGTACAACTTGGGCACCCCAGCAGGGGCATCCATTGCAGCAGGACCTGCTTGTACAGGTGGGGTGTTTTGTTCTAGAATGCAGAGTCGAGCGTGAACGTTTTGGAGAGTCTCCCTCATCTTCTGTTGCATTTGCCTGGCAGATTCCCACTGGGCCACTACACATGCAGGACCCTGCAACGGAATGCTAAGTCCTCGGAGCAAGTGGTCACGTCCTTGCTTATAATAGTTTCTTGCCTCTTCCTTCTGACCCAGTTCATCTGTATTCACTCCTTTATTGATTAAAATAAAGGCTTTCCTGTACTCTTCATTAATAGCTTTAATATTTGCATCTTCTTGCGTAACCGGATCCTGTAGTTGTTCCATTACTGCAAATTGGAATAGATTAGTAAGAGCATTCACAGATAAAGCCAAAATTTACCTCAGAATAAGATGTCTTCTAATTGGTTTCTAACAATGACCATACTTTGTGTATTAGCAAAAAGCTATCTAGTTGCTTGGTACAGTGTCTGATATGTTACGGTTATCTCCTATTAACCTTTGGATTTAGAATATATGATTCCAAGTTAGCAAGGAATTTAACTATCACATCTAGTTACATCACAGACAGATATTTCTTAAAAAATAAACATCAGAAGAATATGGATATGACTGATATTAAAAGTTCCGTCTTAAAAAGTATTAAGATCAGTAGCAAATGATGGACTAAAAAAAAATACTAAAAATCTAACTTTACTTTTGATAATATTTTCCAAAAAATCTCTAGGGTATTAAAAAAAAAAATCAGTTAACATTTTGTCTATTTAAATAAAGGCTGAACTTACAAACTCAGTACATTTTTATTCAAATTATTTAAGGGAAAGCAGCCAACAGACTTAAATCTTGATAGACTTCAAGACAGACACAGAACTGGGAAGAAATACTTCAAACAGTAAAAGCTATGCCTTACGAAATGAAAACAGGGAATTACTTATTTCCTTTACAGTGTTTATAAAGTGAGAAAGATGACCGGTGTTTTCCCTTTGCTCCCCAGGTGACAAAAACGTGAAGTACTGATATATACAAGAGGTTGCAGGTTCTATTTCTATTTTGGAATGTATTCCTCATACAGCCTCATATATATTTCAAAACTGAAGAGCAGAAAAGAATCCAATAGGTTTACTTGAATTTTAAAATGCATAAAACCCACTGTTTTAACTGAATGCAGGTCTTCAGTCTTGGCCAAATGCAGCAAATACCAATCATTCTTGGACTAAGATTGTGTTTACAACAAACAATGTAAAAAAAAATTCCAGTGAGGTTTTTTGCTAACAGTGTTGAGAGGCGTTGTCAATTCAGAAAAACCAGAGTAAAGATCATGGACAACAAAAACAGGATACTATTTAAAAATGAAAGAGCATGGATTTTTAAGAAAAACCATGATTCTGTACTCTAAGCTGGATCAAAGAAAGGAGAAAAATCTAGAGATATCTGTCAATCATAATGATAGCAAACTACAGAAAACACGGGGATAAGTAAAATCCAAAGTGTGAAAAGAAAAATACTTCCATTACACATACAGAAGCATTAATGCCACTGTACAAAGCACTAGTGAGACCTCACACAACATTGAGCCACAATCAAGAAAGCTGCAGCTGAGCAGGAAGTGGCATGCAGAAGGCTACTGAAATTCCCTGGTGAATCAATCACTTTTCCCTAGATACAGGTATATTTGGCTTACCAAGCCAATAAATCAAAGGCTAAAAGATTGGATTAGCCTCTATAAATAAACTGGATGAAAAGAACTAAGTACATCAGGAAAGAAGAAAAGAACTAGTGAAATCCAAACTTTTATTAAAATCCTGAAATAGTACCTACATTTAAAGTTTATTTAATGTCTTTTCTTGTTTTAGTCTAACTATCAATAAAGTAAAAAAAAAATAATATATATATATATAATCTGGAAAATATCCTTCCTCTACTCCAACAAAAACAGAGAAACTTAAGAACTGCAGGTCATGAAAAGATTTTAAAGAGGCAAAGATGGAATGCTGTGCTCTACTCCTAGATCCATTACAATCAAAATGCAGATAGCACTTATGTGACTGATGCATCTGCAGTCACATGACAGAAGTTCCATGTAACCTGAAACACATCTGTATTTTTATGACGTGACAGAATTCAACTTCATGCAAAAGCCAAGGTGCATGACTTCAGTCCAACGACAGACACGTAACTAGGAATACGGCAGGCATGGCTTGAGAAGGCAGCCCACATGGAGCCGATCAGCAGCGACTCAAGCCACAAGGCTCGCTGCCCATTACCCACAGCAGAAAAATTAATCTGGGGCTGGAAGAGATTTTTCTGGTTGACTGCAGTCAATCACTGCCAATAGGCTGGACATCTTTGATTTAAGCTGAAGAACAACACTGGCATAAGAATAAATGTGTATTTAATAACAACCAAGGACATCAAGTTTAGAAGTTATACACATGCTTCTGACCAGCACAACAGCAAGCAATTATAATGAAAGTAATCGGAAAGAACTCTAATGAGTTTATGAATATAGCTGGATCCTTACATGAAAAATTATATGACATGGTTAAGTATATTTTATGATCTAGGAGAGCCGTTCTTGTGTTCCTATATCACTCATAAGATGTCCATTGGTTATTAAGTTTCCACATAATAATAATTAAAAAAAGACATTAACCATTTAACATATGCATAGTCAAATTATTTGCTAGCAAAAAACCTAGGGACTCCCAAACCACATCCTCTTCTGTCAACAACTGTACTTACTAATAAAAAAATCCAGTTTTCCTTTTAAGAAGGGTACAAGATATAACTAATTTAACAGTAAAGAACTCTGATTTTAAAATTATTGTAGGCTTCCAAAAATAGAAAATGTTTAGAAGACTGAGAAAGAGTTTAACCTAACATCACAGCTTACTTCTTTATGAGCACAATTTAGTGTTTTGACATTTTTAGTGCCTGTGAATCCAATTCTGTAACAAGTCCCTTCTTAAGGCTTTAAGTAAACAATTCACTTGTGTGAACACAACTGTAGCACCATAGTCTACTTTGCCCCATTTGTTTTATTTTTTTCTGGGGGAGGATAAGGTAGAGAGACTTTCCAGATTTAAAATAATTCTTTTGCTAGTGATTCTTAGTATACAACAAGAAGAGAGATCAAACAAAACCCTAAAGTCATAGTTACGTTTTAACCTAATAGTTAATTAATTTACTATTCACTGTATGCTCATCATACTGTCAACACTACTGTTCATGCTAAAGCTCAGCCTTTATTAACACTAAAAAGGTCTGTAAGAAAACAGAGATGTCAGCACGATCAGTGTATACAGAGCACTAGTGCATGGCCATGCACTGCAGAGCTACAAAAGCTGTCTCAGCAATTCAGAAGAGTGGGAGTGTTACAACTAATCTCTGACTGTTTGAAACATCCCAAGTTTGCAGTGTATGTACAGTATAGTTACCATCAAACTATGCATTTGGGTGGCAAAGCACTTGGAAAAGGAGGAAGAAATTCACAGTAGATTTTAAGTTTAACACAAGATCATTAAGAGTCAGCCTGAAAAGCTGAATTGAATTCATTCTTATTAATTTATTAAAATTAATACAAAATAATAGATATTATGAAGTAAATAAACCAAAATGGATTGCTCCGTCACAACACAAGAGAAGAAATACTCTCTGAAATGGAACATTTAAGTAGCAATTTGATCATATCCAAGGAAGATGCTCAGTCATTATTATTTTCAGTGTATGATCTTAATATAGTATTTAAGTGCCCTGCATGTTTTAGTATTTATCTGTAATCCATTTCTGTATAATGCAAAATCTTATATCCTCTGTTTTAAAGCTGAAATAAATTGCAAAGCGTATAATACTAAATAAAAGAATACTGCAAAAAAGAACCTGGGGTCCTACAGATGGTATAGATTGGCCCAGATCTGCACTACTTAGTGCTAAATAAGATTTAGAGGAACTTGTCTTGGAGAAAGCTGGTCCAAAACAGAGCTAAGAAAAGCGATAACAGGCACTGTAGATAATCACAGATCAATCCAGTGCTTGAGCTCATTCCTTGGTCCTTTTTCATTTATCAGTTCAGATATACTCTGTGGTTTTAAGTGACCAAGGGAGGCTACAGTGCAACCAAAAAACTCGAGTTCAATCTGGTATCATAAGCAAACATCTCAACTATGCGGCTGACCATCCTTCCTCTGCAGCAGCAAACCCTAGTTAATTAAAAAATAATGTATACTAAAAAAACCAAGCAGCTCAATGGTGGATATCACTGCCAGAAGGTAAACATGAAACTTAAAGCGTATTAAGAGGATTAAATACCCTGACTGACAGAGGTAGGGCACTCTTTCCAACTCACTATTTTTGAAACCTGGGGGGTGTAAGGGAGAAAAAAGCAAAACCAGAACAAACCCCTTAATCCAAGAGTTCTTTCTATATGTCAATTGTTTTTCTATCAGCCACTGACTTCAAAGATGAAGAAGATGGAGAACTACCATGCAGACAGAATTGTTTGAGTCTTATTTCTGTAGGGAAAGAGCAATTAAGAAATCATTAGTAACTTTCAAGAATTTAGAGAACAAACTGAATTAAAATAAATGTTATAAAGGATTTAAACTAATACAAGCCAGGTAGTAGCTGATAAATTTACCTTTTTTTGCTTTTAGTTTAAACTACTTTGTTTATAGCCCTTAAATTTTTCATTAAGTGGTGGCCTACTGTTAGTTTCTAAGCACCCAAGGCTAGAAAATATAAAAAACTAGACAACAGTCAGTGATCTGATCTAACATGGTAATTAATTCTTACTCTCTTAAAATTACTTAAGTCTTCAATAAACTCCCATGTTCTGACATTTCAACCTGTACCATCTTCTCTGGCCAGTATCCCAACACCTATATTCACCCAGTGAGCATGTCTAATTTCCCTCCTCTCAGTATTACTGCTGTTTCAAGCCTTTTTTTGTCCAAATAAATGGACTGAATTTCTGACTCCTTGGTCTGTACGTCCATTGCAGAGCTTTTAGGCTCTGAGTGCCTACTCGGCACTTCTCTAAAAAAGGAAAGTGAAAAACCAGTATGGCAGATAATTCCCTTCACCATGCAGCTGTCCGGCACTTGTGTTTTTCACAGTATTCAAGTACAAAGTCATCATCACTATCTACCATTCTGTGGCCAAAAATTCGAACAACATCACGGAAAATTTAGCGCTACATAAGATTGCTATTTAATACTTTTTCATCAGCAGTGTGCCTGCCAGTTTCTCATCATTGCCAACCCATTTTTCCGCATACAAACAACTCGAACCCAAACTGACATGATTCTTTTCAAAAATACAAAATACAAGGAGCAGTTTTCCAAAGTATTTTGACAACCAACCTCTCAGTTCCTTAAGGAGACACTCAATAAAAATTATTATCATGGCTACTTTAACCTGGCCTGGTGACACCCCACCCTGCCGCCCCGGCTCTCCCTGGCACCAGAGCTCGCGTTGGTGAGGGGGCACCGCCACCCCCCGCCCCAGCCCTACCACCGCTCGCCCGGCAGCGGAGGGGGATTCCCTGCTCCTTCGGAGTCGGCCTGACAGCACCGCGGAGATGCGGGGCTCCACACCTGCCGGCCGGCCTCAGGCCTCTCCGCAGCGGCACGATACTCGCCACCCGAGCGCTGCCACCGCCCACCAGGCCCTGCCCAGGACCGTGTCCTGGTTCCCCGCCGCTCACGCATCTACCCCCCGCCCCGCGCTGACAGGAGGGACGCCTTCGCTTCGGGACACCGCCCGCGAAAGCCCGGGGGCAGCCGAGGCGGCGGCGGCCGCACTGTGGTGCCCACCCCACGACCTCCTGCCTGCCCCGCCCCGGGAGAACAAGCCGCCTCACCGCAGCCCGTCGGGCCGGAGCTCACCTGAAGAAACCAAATCCCCGTCAGCCCGGGAGCGTCCGACCTCGCAGCCGCGCCCACCGAACCAAGCGCCGCTCGCCGCACCCCGGCCCGGCCCCGCCCACCTGCTCCACCCCCTCCTGGGTCAGGCGGCAGTGGGCGGGGCCGTCGGCACGCGGCTGTGACGCCACCAAGGGCGCGTTGCGGGGGTGCGCGCGGGGAAGGCCGGTGCTGAGGCGGAGGGGGCGGGGCCAGCGCTGAGGAGGGCGTTCGCTTCGGCGGCAGCCATTCGGGGGTCAGTGGCTGTGCGGCGGGCTTTTTGGCGGGGGAGGGCTGGGAAGTGAGAGAGAGCCTCGGCAGGGCGTCTGCGGAGGGCCCATGTTTGTTTGGGGAGGTGGCTGTGTCAAGGTGAGGCGCATTTCCAAATCTGGGGAAGGTGGGGCTGGCTGCCTCCCCGAGTACCGGCTGCTTAGCTCTGGGAGGGAGGAGCTGCGTGGTGTGAAAAACCGAGTTTCGGTTTCCAGCACTTGCCCTACAACATGAACACTCGTGTTGCAAGTGAAACTTTTAACTTCTCACTGAAAACAGCTGTTAAAATTTCTGAATATAATCTGGCAGTATATTATTAATTTTCCATTTCCATAATAAATGCTAAAAATCTTCTGCAGGTTGACTTTGACATAGAAAATTTCTAACCATGTTAAATCTAGTAAAAGTGTATTCCATGGTGCGCAGTTCTTTACCTGAGCTAGCTCTTCCAGAACTTGCTGAGTACCAGCCCTGTTGGGGGTAATTAACTTGCTTTCTTGGGTACCGTCATGTGTATGCTGATCATGGATCAACTTTAACACACTCAGGACCACAGACCGTAAGAAATTCATTGTGTTTAGGTAGTGGCAGCCCTGTCCAGCACAGTCCTGGAAGATGGGTTCGCCTCTTAGCCTCACGTAGTATCTCTGGAAATTCATCGCACGTTGTAGTTTCTAGCACAACATTTATCTAGGAATTCTGGGGGCCCAACTTCCCGCTTGCTCTTTACTCCTTTCCCTACTGATGGGAAACAGAGGAGAGACAAACTATCCACAAATCGGAGAGTTCCTCTCTTCAAACAAGGATGAGGTTGACATTTGTATCTGTAGTAGTGTGCAGATGGATGAGGGTGGCACATGCGGTTTGGGCTCGTGGAGAGGGTCTAAATGTTGTTTTAGACCAATGATATGTTGGGCTCAGGTGAACAGAGAATAGTGAATGATGTCATATGGATATATTCAAGACTTACAAAGAACTAGAAAATAGTTTTATGAAGGAGAGTGATACTCGCTTTTCAAGCAGTGCTGTAAATCAATAGAAGGACTTTGTAAATGTTTGGGGGTTTTTTTAACCATGCAGGTGGTCAGACACTGGTCATGGTTTGCCCAGGGAGGCCATGCAACCTCCATCTCTGAGGTGTTCAGAACCCAACTGGACAAGACCCTGAGCAACTTGGTGTAGCTTCAGAGTTGGCTATGCTTTGAGCGGAGGGTTGGACTAGATGATTTACAGAGATCACTTTGAGCCTAAATTTTTCTGTGATTCTATGAAATAAATGCCAGTCTCATCCTTAAAGAGGGAGAACCACCAAACCCAAAACAATCAAAACAGTGGCCTTAAATGGATTCCTAGAGAGGAGGGGGAACAACACACAATTCTTCACCTCAGAGCTCGTCTCTTAAGTTTGGTTCCTCCTTAGGTACGTGGTTTAATCAGAATGTGGAAATAGATTAAATAAACCAGCTGAAAGAGTGCTGAAACACAGGTCAGTCTTGAGAAGATGTAAGTGATGAGGTGATGGTAGATTGTTTATTTCTGTAAGAGCAGAAGCTGCAAGTAGTTTATGTAGATCAGTTGAGAGGATGCCTCCTAAAGAGAAAAAATTATATCATTTTTACTGGTCAATAGAGAGACCTCAGCATTTTCAGTAGTTCAGCGTTTTCTGGAAACAGGTCTAAATAATCCCTTTTACTGACATTGTTTTGTGAAAGCAGGCCTTGCTAGACCTAGAAGTTGGTGAAGGACACAGCAGCGTCACAAGCCAGGGAGGGATGAGCTGAACAGATGTCTGCCGAGGCTGCCTGGATGCATGCTCTGAGCTCTCAGGAACACGCGGGCACGTCTGCCGTGACAACATTTTCTTCCATGCAGATGCTGCTCTGCCGTATCAGGCCCCCTCACACGGCAGCTTGTATCCACTGCGAATTTATATAAGCCCTAGTACTTTTGCTTTAAGTTGGAATTTGCATTGGTAGAGGGCTGAACCTCTGTCACTATGCATTCTCCCCTGTAGCTGTAGAAATAAACTGCTTCTGCCTGACCTGAATCTGCAAAAATCAGGCTGCATGTTTATTTCACAAGGATTCATCCTCATTTGCAAATGATAACTCAGCTTGTGGTGAGCTATATCTTTAGTAGTTTCAATCTAAACAGCCACTGTGGGATTGCTTAATTTTTGTCTTCACTTTCACAAAAATAATTTTCCCCAAATATCTCCTTTTTTTATGCTTTAATAACATACAAATATGTTCTACATGAGCTAGGCAATGTTTGTGTATATATATGTATTTAGGTATATAAGCATGTATATATATACAAATTATTTAAGGATCATTCGAACAGCAAAATCACTGAGGGATCTCAAATTGATCTGTAAAAGTTAGCAGACGTGGGGGTGTGAGGCTGTGAATTAAAAATATGTGAGAATTCTTCAAAACCACTTACTAGTATGCAAATAAATTTCATGGACTTAGACCAAACGCCAGTACGACTGTGACCTGGTTAAACATCCGATGGGAATCATGCTGTGTAGACAGAGTGCTTTTAGTCAGCAGCCCCGAAATACTGATGGAAACACTGTTGTGTGGGTACCACTGGGCATGTAAATATGCCACAGCTTGTAAAAATAGTAAAAACTTTTGTGGTAGATGAGTAGATGATCTTATCTCTGATGATTACCTTTTTTCTGCTTTCAAACCCCATAATAATTTTCAGATAAATTGTCCTCAAGCCAAGTGAGGGAATGGCAATAACAGCTCTCTGACAAAGGTAATCTTGCAGCTTTCTAAAATTATGCCAGGTACTGACCTGAGTGAACCGGCACTTCGTTAAGGTGCAAGAACATGTCTTCAGTGTATACGTGTAACGTTGATAGGCTTGAACTACAAGCAGGGGTAATGCACTTAACAACCTAGACAGCGAGTGTGAAACATCTGGGAAGGGTAGGTGGCTCCCAAGAAGATCTCATCTGGGATGCCCGTTCCCAAAGGGCAGTTAACAGTATGGCCCTGGGAAGGAGGAGGCTCTGCCAAGTCAAAGATATAGATATGGGTCCAGATAACATCTGTGCATTGCATCTGGCCACTTGCCAGACTGCAGCCATCTCAATGTTTTTCCCTGCCCTTCACTCTGAACAGTCATTTGCTTGTGTCTAATCATGAAATGCTGTCTCCCTAATCTGCTTTCTTCTTATGCTGAATAGGGGGCACCCACAGAGTAAGCACAGAAAACCTAGACCATTTTATGGGACTCCAAATTTAACATTTCCAACCTTCAGAGATGCTACAAGCATGGTCTTCATGTCAAACCTAAGGGAAATTTTTCTGGAAAGGGTTCAAACAGCTCTTGGAGGTTCTGCTGTGGCAGGGGCTGCTGCAATGGAGATAGTTATGTGAAAACTAGGGAGGCAGATGATGGACCAGCTTAAGCTGACTGGGAGTTCAGTTTGTTAATTCAGCAGTACATAAAATAAGCTGACAAAAATGGTCAGAAGAGAATACTACCAGGAAAATACCTGGCTCTATAAAGACTAGTAGTAACAAAGTATTCTCTTGGGTGGTTTATAGCTAAATGCATCCCTGCTGGGACAGATCACAGTAAAGCTGGGCACCACAAAACTCGAGTTTTTTACACGTTGATTAAAATACTGAGATGCTGCTTGTTATGTTCAGAGGAAAAATAAATTCAAATGCTGATGGAGTATTCTATCATCCCCCTTTGTGGTGCTTGGAATAGTGGCCACTTTACTAGATAGCAGCTATGTGTTTTCCAGAATTACCTGACATACTGTCAGACTGCAGAAAGCAGGGAAGGTGGTAAAATATATTTCTTTTAGCACCAAAGGTGCAAAGTATACTGCTGCCAAAAAAGAGAGACTATTCAGGGGCAAGGACTTTGCACTTCACAAGTCTGGGAGTGAAATTTTATACAATTAATAAATAATCCTGAATTCTGCAGTTTATCTTGGGGTTTTTTTGGGAGGCGGAAGGCTACACAGAAGATTAAAAATGCAAAATTGAAAATGCAGAATTAGAAAGCAGTGCATCTCACACTGTATCCATAATTAAACGGGTTTTTTAATGCTTTTGATGTTTGGGAGAAACAGATGTCTGCATGCTGATTTCACTTCACCATAAATTAATTTCTCTGGGAACATGAAAGATAACTTCTTGTTTATCTCTGGCTTTTTGTGGCTCACACCACCATCAAGCACTAATGTGTCAAACTGAAAAATAATGGATAGCCCTAGTGATATTAAGCGTTGTTTTTTCCATTGGTTTTCAGTGGCCAAGAATGGCTTGGCATTTGTGATAAACTGAGTTAGTCATTTGATTGCATGTAGTCTCTTGATCTTTTAATAAGAAGGTGTAACTGTCATTCAGCTCTGTGTGCATGTGAGTGTGTATGTGTGCACAAAAGCACATATACCCAAACTTCAAAGTGTGCTATTCCAAAAATTATATTGGCAGAATTAGGGCTTTGTGATATACTGCATGTAAGAACAATTATCATCAAGATCTTGCTACAGGTGACATGGGAGAGCATCTGTTTTCCTGATGATTTAGGTGAGGCAATCTGGGGCCCTGCCTGTGGCATTTCTGGCCTGTGTTCTTGCAGTCGTAGCTCTTCACGATTTGAAATTCAGGCTAATCTCCTGTTGCTTGAATTAGAACGAGTCTGAGGGCTGTTATTCTGTAAGTAGCAACGTTTTCTTGCATCTTCCGTGGATGAATCTGGTACGGCCAGTTTTTGGACTAGACAATTCTGTGAACTGGTCCTGTGCAGGGATATATGTCATCTTGTGTGTCTTGTTCGGTAAGGATATACGAACTACTAGCTAAAAGACATCTACTCAACCAGAATGATTGTAGTTCTCCACTGAGTAATCCCAAACAACAGTCTGGCACTGCACAGCTCTGTACATAATACTCTGGATGAAATGTGGAATTGTGCTGTGGAAATCAGTTCTTCTAGTTCCTAAGATGAGGTGCTGAGACCATCCATGGCTCCCTCAGTATCAGGGCAAGTCCTCTGCATGTGTCTTCAGTCTCTTGGTCCTTTCGTTACCTGAGGAGGTGTTGAGTAGGATGCTTGGTGGATCAACATCTTGAGCATGCAATGATACGCACCCGAAAGTGCCTCCACATGGCCAATGGCAAATCCAAACAGTGCAGTTTGAGTGTTCAGCTGACACTCTATATAAACAGTTTCCAAACAATTCATGGATCAAACGTAATAATAAGGATATTTGTTAGACAAAGTGCTTTGTGGAAATCCTGATCTTTGGTAGATGAATCTCAAACTGGAAAGAGGATCTAGACTTCAGTTGACAAATGTGTGCTTTTAACTTTATTAGTTACCCCATTCAACTGAAGGCATGTATAAACCTTTGAAAAATAAGATCCTGCATTTGTAAAATAAGTCATGCACAAGGAATAGCTTGTTCACCATCAGATGCAATAATTTTAACCTTGTTCTTATCTTTTCAGTTTGATGTCAAAATAGTATTTTATAATATTTTAAATAATAAATGGTGCCTACACCTTTTTAAATTAACAGAAATGCAATTGGAATTTTTGTATCTGTATTCTGCTCTATTCCAAACTGAAACTGAAAGAGTTTCTGTCTAGCAGAACTGGACTAAAGATATACTGTTACTGTATAGCTAGATGGCAGCATTCACATTACTTTGAGAAAAAACGGTTATTTGAAAGATTTTCAGAAAAATCTGGCTGCCCTGTAACAGTTAAATGGCATGGCCCTATTTTGAAATGTGCTGCATAAGAATGTCCGAATACCTAATACATCTGAAAATCTGACCATTTCACGTAGGTTTCTAGATCAGAGATACGTAATTTGGCCCTACAGATAGTAAGTATGAAATGTAGTATTTCCCTGTTTATCTAAAAAGATAAAAATCTGATTATGTGTCTACATCATTCAAAACAGGCTAATATATTATTATATATGATTCTTTTTATTTGAGAATTTGGTAAATAAGATACTGCAATAAAATCAAATCAAATCATTCTTTTTGCGTACATACTCCATTTCCTTAAAATCTGAGGCAATATTAATGGAAAAATTGAATCTTTGCCATTGACTCAGCAGGGTTTGAATAATTCTTAAAATTATCTTTTACTTTTTTCTTCAGTAGAAAACCTCCCAAACCTCATTTATTTCATTACAAAAGCAATTAAATGTAGTACAGTAAAATGCATGAGTTGTTGAACATGTCTAGAATAACAGGTTAGTCTGTAAACACAGTGAATAGGGAAACAGATTCCAGCTCAAATCCCAAGAAGCTACTTTAAACAGCATTAGGGGGAAATGTGTTTATGATAGTATCATGAAATGCTACAAGCCTCTTTTGATGGTGTACGACTTTTTTTCCTTTCAGATGCATAACAAAATACTTATTCAACAAAGTCTTTCTGAATGTCCAACAAGCTCCTTCTATCCATCCCACCAAGCCTCACCTATCTTCATCAAGCACCCTTCATTCTTGCCTTGCCCTGTAAGAGGACAAGGGCACCTGTCAGAACCTTACAGTGTTTTTCCCTCTACTCACCGAAGGTGTTATTTGGCTAGTCCAGGCTACTACGCACAGAGCACAAGCCTTCCTGTCCCTAATGTGTCAGCCCACGTGGAGGTGAGCCTGGGAAGACCCGGGATGGGAGCTTGGGCCCCGCTGGCTCACACAGCCTGAGGCTCAGACAGAGCTTCTACTATGAGCAGAGTTGTGGGCTGGATCTACCTTGTCCTCTCACCTTTCTGGGGGATGACCAATATCTGGAGGCTCATTTGCTAAAAAGCTTGCTTTGCAACTATATGCAACCTTGGATGCCTGATGCTTTATGAGGAAAAAGGGTTTACTTGCACTCGGCTGAAGACCAGAGTTGCAAGGAGCTGAGTGGCAAAAAAGCACAGAGGAACGAGACCAGGAAGGTATGGGTATGGGTAAGGAGGAGACAAGTAGGTTTGGGCAATGATTTCTGTGCAGCACAGGCAATACTTTGTAAATAAAAGAGACAATCATCTGGGCTAAGTACTGTTGCTTTATGGTATATTTGCTGTTGGTAAGATGCTGCATAGATGGCCAGTGACAACCGTGGATCATTTAGGTCATTTGAAGGAGCATCTTGGAAAGTGTTGTAAGAGCTAAGTACTCTGGAGGTTTCTTCTACGCTTTATTGTGTGCTGACTTTTCTGCATGAACAGAGCTGTGAATTCTTTACTTTCATTCTTGTAGGCTCACATGAATATTTTTACTGATTTCACTGCTAACTGCTTACAAATTGTCTCTAAACATATGCAAAGTCATACATTCTTTTACTAGTGACATGGTATTTCCTAGAATCCCCCGTCCGTGACATTCCTGTACTGAGGGTTACATAGATGTAGAGAACAATGGGGAAGCACCTGTGCTGGAAGGAGTTGCCTTCTGAGTAGGAGACTAGAGACAGCGGGGGGTACAGACAAGAAGCGGGGGATACAGACAAGAAGTCCAAGGCAGGCATGGGACTGTTCAGAGCCACATTCAACCTTAAAGTAAATTAAACAGTAAATTAAAGTGTTCTGATGTCTTCTGAAAATCAGCTCTACTACACACTTTTAAAGGGTCCATGGGGACAGGACGGATGTGGACTACAATGTCAGATGGGCTGGTTCCCTGGCAAGTAAGAGGGAGGTCTGTTAGGAGTGGCTGTCCTCAGCTGTTAGCCACCACTTCAGCTGTGACACTAGTTACAAGCGCCTTTAGGATTGTGCTGACCTGATCTGGAGGCCAAAGGAGATCCTGGCATTGCCGGGATGATGTAGGCGTATTGTCTTTTCTGGTAAGCTGTTGCTGTGGCCTCAGCATTAAAACAAGGCTGAGTTTAGCCCTGCTATCACAGTTCAATTATTTATGAATTTCAGCTCACTGTCCTTGGAGGCACCATCGAGAGAACCTTTTCTGCTGCTCTCTGTTCTTTCTTATCTCTAGTTTATAGACTAAACTACAGAAAGCAAAGCAGGCTAACTATCTAGTGTGCAGAGATGTCAGTGTGAAATCAAATAATACTGCAGTGAAAATCACGTTTTGCTCAGGGTCTGTCTATACTGCAGACTATAGGATAGTACAGAGATGCTTAAACCTATTTTCAGTATTTCTGCATAACACTGAAGGTTATACTATGGACGTATCTACTTGAAATAATAATGTAGAGTTTAAGTATGATTTTATTAGCAAAAATGCACCATTATATTTCTATTCAGTAATTCTGGTCTTACAGCCCTGTCCTGACTGCCTTGCTTGCTAACCCATAGGCGAAAATCTTTCTGAATTTTCTTTATTTCTGTAAATCCGATACCTGTGCTTTTTAGTTTATAGGAATGGTTTTTTATATTTATCAGCTCAATGGAAGAAAGCTGCCATCAGAACCTGAAGTCAAGCTCCAAAGTTTTTGCAGACGTGTAATAACAACCAAAGGTCAGTAAATCTTATAATCAAAAGCTGTAGAATATGGAACAAAGGTCAATAGTTCATTAAATCTCATCATCGGAAGCTATAAAAGTTGGATGAAAAAGTCACCTGAAAGTTCACAGCTGTTTTATCAATACTTGGATAGGGAGGTCAGTGCAAAGCCTTGGCCTTGAATATACAGGTAAACGTGCTAGGTAATACATTACCTATCAATATAATTGAATTTATTTTTAAATTTGCCAAAACATAGAGAAAAATGAGACCATGATGATACGAACACCTAAGTACATCCTTAATATTATGGACTGACCTGCAGTAAATGAACCTACATGTGTAGGATTTTTTCCTAGTGTCAAGGGAATTTGTGACCCATCGACCACTCTGTGCTTATGGTAATTCATGTTCCCTGGGTTACAAGGCTGCATCCTGTACTCAGAGATACCTCCTGGTTAGTTCAGCTTGGCAGTCACCATACTTAAGTACCTGAAGCATATATAAAACTTGAACTTTAAACAAAAGCTTCTTCGTTATTGTGTTCATGTACTTCCCTAGGTAAATTACACAGTACAAGTGTTGGCATGTTGTTCCAACATTGTATAAATAAATTATAGTAAAATTACTGTTTTCTTCATTCAATCTTCTTGGGTGAAGGAGAAATATGTATTAAATTTAACGAACATGAAACTCTCCTGAAATTAAATAGGTATTTTTTAATTTTCTAGAATTTATATTAGACTTCAAAATTATTGTAATTGAAATATTTAATATCTTTCCTTTTTATACAGGGATTACAAGTAAAACCCTTCTGGGGCTAATTTTACACAAACAAGTCCCAATAACTAGCACTGAGAACTCTTTAACCTACTGGATAAAGTATCTGTATGATATTGAAATGCAAGTAACAAAGTTATATCCCAAGGATTACATTTTTATGAAAAAATTTTCATACCTATTATTCCCTCAGTACCTGAGACATTATTATATTCCAGTGCAATTATTTTATTACCCTCAAATATTATTTATTAAAATATTTAAGAAAACATAATATGCAGCATAATTAAATCTAGATTTTTATGTGCATAGGTCTCAATAAGTGTTATTAGAGAATTAACCTGGTTTGAATTCTGCCCTCGTAGAACCAAAATACCCTTTCACTTTCCCTTTCGCAAATCAAATGAACTAATATTCATTTCACCCTTCAAAAGCTCAGGAATTCATGTCTGCATACTAGTGGAGTGCAGAGAGGCTGAGGGTGGAATAATCTCAACAGGCAAATCATCTTGGTTTAAAAGCCACCCAACGAACCAACCCATGAAGAACTATTTGTTTTTTCTTTGATTTGGCACATTTTTAATGCCACTGATGCAGTTCATGGTAGGTTCCCATCGCAGTCACATCTGCGGACCCGATGCAATGACGAACTGCAGCATGGAGGTGGGGAACTTGTTAAAACAGCCTTGCTGCCTGAGAAAATAGGGCACCACCAGCATTCTAAGGATCTAAAATACACCCTCTAAGCTATTTCTCGGGTGTGTAGTAGTTAGCAGTTCTTTTCTTTTGTTAGCGTAAGCTGACAATAAGCAGTAGGACAGGGATCACCATTCTTTGCTAAGGACAGCAGCTCTGCAAAACTAAGGTGCCGTGAGAAAGGCACACTTCTGGGCATAAGGAAGCACATGCATTGGGAAGATGGTGGCTTGCATCATCCAGGAAAATAACACCTCCACACAGTATCACCTGTAATGGCGAAAGCTAAATTAGCTTTCCTCACAGTTTGCCATGTTCCATCTTGACTGGTCAAATGATTAGTTTGTACTAATTTAAAGAAAACACATATTTGAAGATATTAATTCTCTCCAACTTGTTTTTACTTGTAAAATGCCTTAAATTCAATAAATATTCAATACATATTTACTCAAGCGGAACTTGTTCCACTGTTCTTGTCTACTGCATAAATTCTATAACTATTTTCAAAAGCTGCCTCAGTAAAAATAGAGATATTCAAGAGCAGGACGTTGTTCTCCTTACTTCAGGAATGGGTAGTTAATTGGCTTATACAGTTTCCTTGTTTCGTTTGAAGCTTTAAAAAAGAAATAGTTCCTGTAGACATTTTTATCCAGTAGGTTGAAAACAGTGAGTGTATAAAAAATGCTTCTGGAATGAAATTAAGGTGCCAAATTCAACCTAAGTTTGAGTTAATCCCTAGTGAACTGAATTCTGTATGAACAGGATTATACACATCAGAGGTGAGACAGCTTCTAGTTCTTTGGTCTAGTTTGAAATACTTAAAGTAAGAGGGCTTATATCACCTCTGAAACATAGCACTGTCGTTTTCTTGTATTTGTGTTGGGTTCTGTGTGGCAAGGTTTTGGCAGCGGGAGGGGCTGCAGGGGTGGCTTCTGTGAGAAGTTGCTAGAAGCTCCCCCTGTGTCTGATAGAGCCAATGCCAGCTGGCTCAAAAATGGACCCGCCCCTGGCCAAGGCCAAGCCAATCAGCACCTCTGTGATAACATATTTAAGAAGGAAAACAAAAGAGTTAAAAAAAGCTTTTGCAACCAGAGAGAGGAGTGAGAAGATGTAAGAAACTCTGCAGACACCAAGGTCAGTGAAGAAGGAGGGGGAGGAGGTGCTCCAGGTGCCAGAGCAGAGATCCCCCTGCAGCCCATGGAGGAAGGATGAGGGGGTGTAGAGATTCCACCTGCAGCCCGTGGAGGACCCCACGCCGGAGCAGGTGGAGGCACCTGAAGGAGGCTGTGGCCCGTGGGAAGCCCACGCTGGAGCAAGTTCTTGGCAGGACCGGTGGACCCGTGAAGAGGGGAGCCCACGCTGGGGCAGTCTGCTCCTGAAGGTCTGCACCCTGTGGGAGAGACCACGCTGGAGCAGTTTGTGAAGGACTGTAGCCTGTGGGAGAGACTCCATGTTGGAGCAGCAACCCCCATTCCCTGCCCCCTTGTGCCACTGAGGGGGGAGGAGGATGAAGCTGGGAGTGAAGTTGAGCCCGGGAAGATGGGAGGGGTGGGGGGAGGTGTTTTAAGATTTGATTGTATTTTCTCATTGCTCTACTCTGTTTTGCTTGGTAATAAATTAGATGAATTCCCTCTCTAAGTTCAGTCTGTTTTGCTCCTGACGGTAATTAGTGAGTGATCTCTCCCTGTCCTTATCTCGACCCAAGCCTTTTGTTATACTTCTCCTCTCCCATCCCGCTGGGGGAGGGGTGAGTGAGCAGCCGCGTGGCACCCAGCTACCGGCTGGGCCTAAACCACGACAGTATTAGACCTTTCTGCCTCAGCTTTTGCACTTGTAGTAAAAGCAGCATTCTCCAGTGTTGGCATCTGTTGCCCTGTCTTTAATGTTCCCTTCTGGAAAAGTTTATAGCCAGAAAGATCTGGAAAGAGATTACCAATCAATAATTAAAAAAAAAAAAGCTCATGTAAAGCAAAAAAGTATGGCAGATACTGCATTTCCCTGAATACGTGCAGGGAATGCTCCTTCCTAAAAACATTCTTACTTCTTGTAACTGTACAGAGAGTAATTCTGCTCACTTGTCAGCCAGCATTGACTACCCTACCTTGTATAATAGCACCTGATGTCAAGGAATGATCCTAGATGTTATTCTATATTAAATACACTCAAACAGCAGTGTGTTAAGATATAACAAAACTGTGACACTAACATAAAGAGGCATGAACCAAATTTGAGAGACTGATGGAGAAGGAGAAGAAGCTAACATGAACAAGCTGGCAGGCTGATACCACATATAAGGAGGAAAATAAGACAATGTATGATTGAAGCAACACAATATAGCTATGGAAAACAGATGTTGGCCTTCTATGATGGGGTTACAGCGTTGGTGGATAAGGGAAGGGCAACTGACATCATCTACCTGGACTTGTGCAAGGCATTTGACACTGTCCCGCACGACATCCTTGTCTCTAAATTGGAGAGACATGGGTTCGATGGATGGACCACGCAGTGGATAAGGAATTGGCTGGATGGTCGCGCTCAAAGAGTTGTGGTCAATGGCTCAATGTCCAAGTGGAGATCGGTGATGAGTGGTGTTCCTCAGGGGTCGGTACTGGGACCGGCACTGTTCAACATCTTTGTCGGCGACATGGACAGTGGGATTGAGTGCACCCTCAGCAAGTTTGCCGACGACACCAAGCTGTGTGGTGTGGTCAACACGCTGGAGGGAAGGGATGCCATCCAGAGGGACCTTGGCAGGCTGGAGAGGTGGGCCCGTGCGAACCACATGAAGTTCAACAAGGCCAAGTGCAAGGTCCTGTACAGGGGTCGGTGCAATCCCAAGCACAACTATAGGCTGGGTGAGGAATGCATTGAAAGCAGCCCTGAGGCCAAGGACTTGGGGGTATTGATTGATGAGAAGCTCAACATGAGCCTGCAGTGTGCACTTGCAGCCCAGAAAGCCAACCGTGTCCTGGGCTGCATCAAAAGAAGTGTGACCAGCAGGTCGAGGGAGGTCATCTTGCCCCTCTACTCCGCTCTTGAGGCCCCACCTGGAGTACTGCGTCCAGCTCTGGGGGCCCCAGTACAGGAGAGACATGGAGCTGTTGGAGCGAGTCCAGAGGAGGGCCACGAAGCTGATCAGGGGGCTGGAGCACCTCTCCTATGAGGACAGGCTGAGAGAGTTGGGATTGTTCAGCCTGGAGAAAAGAAGGCTCCGGGGAGATCTAATTGCGGCTTACCAGTACCTGAAGGGGCCTACAGGAAAGATGGAGAGGGACTGTTATCCTAGTGATAGGACCAGGGGTAATGGGTAATGGGTAGATTTAGATTTGATATAAGGGAGAAATTCTTTACTGTGAGGGTGATGAGGCACTGGAACAGGTTGCCCAGAGAAGCTGTGGATGCCCCCACCCTGGAAGTGTTCAAGGCCAGGTTGGATGGGGCTTTGAGCAACCTGGTCTAGTGGAGGGTGTCCCTGCCCATGGCAGAGGGGTTGGAACTAGATGATCTTTAAGGTCCCTTCCAACCCGAACCATTTGACGATGATGATGATGAAGAATTCCTTGGACTAATTTTTTTATTAACTGCAGAAAAACCTAGCTAATTATCTTATTACAATATACTGTTTAAGCCTTAAGTCATAATTGATAGTTTTATTTTGTGAACACGTTCTTGAAACAAACATTTTACTTAGAAAACAGTGTAAATGCCATAGAGCCTTATGAATAAAATATTTGTTAGTAAAATTATTGAATACAATCCTCAGCAAGATAATCTCGCCACTTTCCCGCTGTTATAGGTGCTTACTGTGTTTACAAAGGCTGTTGCCACATGTGTTCTTGAAGTGCAATGCATGGTGCGGTGCTCTGTCCCACCAGCTGCGGGCCAGTGCCAATTATCCACCTTGTACAAGAACCTCTTTCTGAGGAGCAGCAATAGCAGCTGGAATTGGCGAGGGCCAGGAGCAATCCAGCTGCAAGCAGAAAAGGACATATGTCCATGGCCTTGTTTATATTTTGTCGAGCAGTTCCTATACAACCCAGGAAGTGTCTCGGTGTGGGATAGGTACAATACCCAAGTTTGCTGTGAAGCACTTGAAAACCAAAGTGATTTCAATCTGCAGATGGAAAGAAGGTGTGCAGAGCCACCAGTCTGTATTGACTCTTGGAAAGATGCCCTCTGCAGATGAAGGGTCTTGTGTGGTGACCCAAAAGAGAAGAGAATGAGGCTTCCCAGTTTCTCAGAAACCTCAAGGGGTAAGGATATCTCCAGCTGCAGAAGCTGAATCCATCTCTCGCATGCAGTTGTTTGGGGTTTTTTTTGGCAGATGTTCTGATCCTCCTTTCTTACTCCTTTAGGGCTGGAACTGACACAGGCTAACGCCTCCAACACACCATAACCACAAAGCATTTGCAAAGAAGTGCACCAGCAGGCACAGTACTAAATAAAACCACCAAATTTTTTCAATTTCCCTGTGGAATAACTATACCCTAAGGAATCAAAAATTCGGCTCTGTCAATTTTTGTGTATGTAAGTTAGCAGCTATGTTGATCTGGGGCTGTAGCCTTTTAAAGCACATCTTTTCCTGCTCTTTTAAAATGTCAACATTAACTATCAAATGAGAATGTCCTCATGGTCAAGAACTGGGGAGGAATAAAATGTCTCTAGGTTTGCTGGCTGCCCACAGCTGTAACAGAGGTGGCCTGTGCACCAGGAGCTGCTGCCTGACTGCTGCCCTCACTTCTGCCAGGCTCCCCTGGGCACAGCTGCTGCGGAAGCTGAGACCTGGGCTTGGAGAAAGTCCAGGAGCGGTGGGGAGGTTCCAGTAAGCACTCCAGCACTGCTCCAGGAGCGGTGGGGATGTTCAGGCAGGCAGGTACTCCGGCACTGCTCCAGGAGCAGTGGAGAGGTTCGGGCAGGCACTCTGGCACTGCTTTTTGTTGAGGTCTCTGTATTTCTTGCTTGAGTGACAGTAAAGACCAATTAATTTGGAAACCTGCAGGAAGGCGGTACGTCTGTTGCAACTGTTGTACATCTGCAGCAATGGTGCCCTGGTGATGTGGAGTGCCAGCTGTGCTGAGAGCAGCTCGTATTAGCAGTGGTGCTGGCAGGCGTGAGAGCAGTGGGTGGCATGAGGGGTGGTGGGGAGTCCCAGCCAGGCAGCTGGGGCCGATCCGGACCAGCTCGGCGTGTAAGGGCACGCAGCGCTGTGCGTCTGGGATCCGGGGCAGCTCCGTGCTGTGGGAGGTCCTTCAGCAGCAGTTGCTTGAAAACTGACAAATTCCACCTCGCTTCACCCCTTCCAAGAGGCACATACAGAGTCCTTGCATTTCCCAGCCTCCTCCTGTGGTACTTCCCGCTGCACTGGGAGGCAGTGGGAGCTGCAAGACCTGGGTGTCTGCTGGAGAAGCTGACTTTCACAGCTCATCCTTTATCTTTGCTGTAGAATCGCTGTGAGATTTTCCTCAGAAATGGCTTGAGTTTCTGTGGTTCCTTTGTCTGGTGTATGCAATTAATTAAAATCTCTGTGTGAAAAGCTCTTCTGAATGAAATGTCCTGTATAAATATGTTATTATCATTGCCAAAAAATTATTTTGAAACCCTGCTTATCTCTAGCTTGTTTTTCCTAGTTTGGTTGCTTTAGAAAAAAGCATAATAATAATGAATAATGTGACGATACCATCTTTTTCTACTGCTTTAGTTTTCTAGACGTGTCAGTATTATCTTTCTCAGCAGTCCTCCTTGCACTGAGTGGATATAAACTCTTATTAGGAGACTGCATTACAGCTTAAATTGCACATAGCAATCACCTTGATTTTGCTTGTCTGTCCTTCAAGCAAATTCTAAGCCAGAAAACCATTAATAATACCTTAGTATTCCTGATGTACATCACCTTTACAAACAATTCAAGTGTTAATAAATTAAATTCATTCCAAGAAATAGCGTCCTGTGTTCTTGGAAATGAATTCAAATCCTATCACTTTACCATTTGCTAATTGAAGCTGGACAAACACTTGGTTTATGGAGACAGCTAGTAAAGAGACAGGAAACAATATGCATTACTCATCCACTCTCCACTTCTGAGACTAGTATCAGCTGGAAGCTGCATATAAATATTCTGCGTTGTTCGATAAACAAATGTCGATAGATGCATAGAGAAGGTGGCTCTTGATAATCTTTTATGAAAGACTTCTTGGAGAAGCTGGTACCAGTGGAAGATCGTGGCCTCCCGTGTATTTGATTTTGGTATGAGTTTCTACAAGGTGATGTGTACGCTAGTCCTAATTAGCATGACTGCACATCAGCTCGAAGCTTTCTTGGCAGCTAGTATCAGTAGTGCTACAACTAGCTGTGGAACTGAAGAAACATGTGGTGGTCACTATTGTACTACACTATTGGAATTACAAAGATGTTGCAGTCTCTTAGTAAAAGACACTGCAGGTTAGAAGACACTGCAGGTTAGAAGACCAGGTATTTTGGATCTTAAAGCAGCAGGGCTAAAATCCATATGGAGCTGCAGGTGCAGTAACAATTTCTTGGAAACAGACTGAGCAAAACCATTTTTTAAATTAAAAAAAAAGCTGTAAGATTAAAAAAAAAAATCTTGATATAGATCTCTGCACCACAGAAGGTGCCTGGTGAATGCTAAAACAAAGACCAACGGGCACTGGAGAGAAACATCCTTGTAATCTTTTTGCTGCTCTTCCTCCCACCTTACCTGCAGCCATTTGGCACAGAGGGACGTGCCGTGGGGCACCCCCCAGCTCTGCCTGCCTGCAGTGCCAGCAGCAGCCGGCTGTTTGTTTTTCTTCTTCAGCTACATCTCTCAGCTTTCCTTTGAATCTGTAAGCCCTGCGGTTTATCTTTCATTGCTCACCAGAGGGAGATAACAAGAATAAACCCCTTTGTTCCAACAGTGATAAAAGCACGAGAGGGAGAGATGGCATCCTCCGTCTTCCTTCAAATCAACAACAGTCACTCTGTGAGAATGACGTGTGCGTGAGGCTGTGGACCAAGGGGTGTGTTGGGCCAATGTAGTGAGGGAACGTGATGCCAGGACGGTTTGCTTCATCCTCCTGGCAAGCCAGCAGCAAAACATTTGCAGGAGAAAATTATTGTCTGCAACGATTCATACACATTTCTATCCAGAACATCAATCTGTCAGTGGGAAAGGAAGCAGTAACAACTAGTTCAAGATCACGGTTAGCCAAAAAATCCCAACCCTGCAAGCTGCATATCAGAATGTCCTGTCAGCTCTGGGAGTCATTTGCAGGCAGCAGCTCTCTGAGGTTCCCAGTATTTCATCTCTGCGGGATGAGGTTACACTGGGCAAGCCGGTGACGGCAGCCTTTGCAGCCCATTCGGGTTTGCTTGTTCCCAACACAGAGAATTAAAATAATCCCCTCAGCACTCTCTGCCCCATGGGAGGATCCATCTCCTGCCTGAGGACTGTTTTTGGCCCATAAGGCAATGCAGGTCACGAGTTAAAGGGTGACAGCACTCTGAGCACAAAAAAATCTCAACTGTTGCTAAATATTGCTTTTTCACGATGAGATGTTCAACATACAGAAATCAAAGTGAGTATGGAGCCCTTGGTGGTCCAGATGATTACACTGAAGTTCCTTCTCAAGAAAGGTATTTTCCCTTCTACTCAAAAAATGTAATGACTACATTAGCTGATGTCTTAGTATATTTATACTTTAATTTTTCTACTTCAAGACATTCCTATAAAGGTCTGCCCTGACCACTGCTGTGGAGCTGAGGTGATTATGGTGATTAGAGCACAGAAAGTGTCGGGGTTCACATCCTCTTTGTCAAGGAGACATCTGACTTGGTCTCCCCCATCTTGGCTTGGGACACTTACTACCTGAGCTTTGTTACCACCAGCACTAACCATTTCGTGAATCTAGGCTGTTGTTTCCCATGCTTTTCCATGCTGCTAAAATAAGCCCTCAGATCAAATATTTCCTTTGTTACAGAATAAAATAAATGCAAACCCCTGAAAATACTTATTTTATCTCAGTATCTGTTCTTCTTGGGGTTGGGTGGGTTTTTTTGGTTAAAGCACAAGAGAAGAAAGACTGTTGGCACAATCCTGGTCTGTATTACCAGGCAGCAGATTTAAATCTTGGGGTTTTATTACTGTGAGGGTGGGGGAATGGAGCTCACTGACAGCCCTCCTCCAGGTAGCAGGGCCCCCCCTCAGTGAAATTCTGGCAATACGTTCAGCTGAATGCCAGCCATATCGGTTAATATGGATCTTGCTACAAAGGGTGATTTTTGTTCCCTGAAAAAGTCACGCATTTTCCTTACTCAGAGTCTATGCACACTCTTTTCAGCGTCATTTCAAAATACACTCTGTTCAAAACCATTGTCAAAAGCATAAAGGAACAAAATTAGTTTTTCTTAAGTATAGCGTATCTTATTTTTCTTATGATCTTACTTTGCAGTGGTAAAAGTATTTCTACAGATAATGCTGTACATGGTACAGTATATATTGGCAGTATTATTGAAAAGCCAAGCGCAGGGGAAGAAAAAATATGAGGTTTATCTCATTATCTTTAGGAGCCTCCAGATAAAATTGTAAATGGGTGTTTTCATAAAGCTTTCCAGTTCTCACCACCCAGTACTAATTAAAGCTTTGTATAAATTCGCATATCTTGTCACAAGCACAGGGAAAGTATGGGAAAATTAAAACTGCAGGCTTTGCTGACATGCATGTGACCTTTTAATTTTGCATATTTTTGCTATCTTTGTTTTGAACAAGAATTTTGCAGGGGAAGTTAATGCTGTCCTATTAAGAGAGCTCTTTTATATGTGTGCGTGTGTGTGTATTACTGTACGAGTCCTAGCAGAATAGAAAATTCACACGCGGACCTGAGCTAATATAAACACACAGAGACATTCAGCCTCCTCCCAAGAGCCTTGCAATACAATTTAAAGTAAGTTGCAAGCATGAGGAATAACAATCGTTGGGAAGAATGAGGGAAGAAGATGGGATATCACAGATAGCACTGCGACACACAAGTCATTGTAGGTTTAGCTTTGAGCCCTTCTTTTAATTTCCTATGCAGCGAGCATCTGGCTGGGTGGGTATTTCTGGCTGCCTCTGATACCAGAGAAAAGCAGGAGCCTGCTCTGCTGGGACCTGCACAGACAGATGTGTTCAGCAGGACGTTTCTCCCTCTCAAGGCCACTTAGTGTTTCCAAAGCAGCCCAAAGAAAGCTTGTCTTCCTGAGAGCCAGGCTGCCTTTTTACTGCAGGGCAGCGCCGGCGTGTAATGATTTCCTCATTATTTGAGGTCTCTCTCTCCCGTCAGTCAGGGTTGCCTCTGAGTTGGGGAGCCGATGCGCTCTGCACTGCGAAACCTTGCAAGAGGCGAGGTGATGCTCTGATTAAAGTAACCCTGAATCTCTGGGGAACATGCTGGCCTTCGAGAGACTCAATTTGTTGTTTGACCTGGTTTTCTTCAGAGAGGCCGCTGGAGAGCGCGGAGGAAGGATTTGACATACGGTACCCACACTGACACAGCAGGCAGAATCACGGGAATACGTCATTTATGAATCAGTGTATTAACTCACCTACAGCTCTACAGAAATACAACTTGTAAAAAAATTCTTAATGTGTTACCTGAGGTACTGCAGAGTAAATCAGTTGATAATTAGTAATCCACTAATAACAAGTGATTTTTACGGTTTATTAAAGAGTTCTGTGCTGAACTTACTTAGATGAAAGGTTGTTTCAGGGGATTATAGGAACTACAGATTTTATCCCTGGCTGTATGTGCTTGATTTCTCACTGCCTTGGATTTTGTATAATGGCATGCATATGGAAAAAAATGCTGGAAAGCTCTGTTAAAGCACACTGGTAACGATATACAGTTTGGACAGTTGCAGATGACTATGTGGCGGGAGAATCAGACCCTTTTCTGTGGAGACAGTGGTGAAAGGCCAAGCTCCAAAGCCTAACTTGGGCAGTGAGAGATAGGAATAGCTTTGTAGCAAATCATTAAATAATCGTGCATTTATTCTGTATAGAACTTATGGTAGTGGCTTCCGCATGTGTCATTTTAGCAATCTTTTTTGTTACCAAGTCTCAACAGATCATGCAAAAACCCGAATTTTATCTTGACAGTCACAACATTAGTCTGCTGCACATTCAAACAGACTGTTGAAAGAGAATTTTTTAACAGCTAAAATCCAAGCACCTGGCAAACAGAATGTTTTCCAAGGAGATTGGTTTATTTCACTTGACAGTTTTATTAAACTTTAATCACCTTCTCAATGTGTGCATTGTCTTGTACCCGCTGTTCTTATGGCCTAAATTGAGGACTTTTAAAAACGGTGAATACTTATTTTTCTGATTCTGAAGCACTATGCAGTTCTGCTGTCTTTCATTATTAACCATAAACCAGAGACAGAAATTGGTGAGATAAAATGAGGCAATAAAACAAAATTAAAGTGCTGTCAACACTAGATTTGTCAGGACTTTAATGAGCTTTGCAATAAAGGGTGTTGATTATAGGTAATATTTCACAATGCCATTCATCACTCAACAAAATAATATACTTTTAGGAGACAACTGTAACTGTGTTCTGAAATGATGGAGGTACTTACAGACAAGATTGATGGGTGCTGTGAGCAGGTGCCATTGCCACTATGCTCCAGTTAAAGGCTGTGTGCATTGTACGAGGTTAAAGTCGTCTCTTACCCCTGTTTGCTTTACAGAAAGCTTAAATAACAGTAACAGAACATCCAAATCAGCTCACACTGTCTTCTGCTACCCATTCCTATGGTTTTGTGCAGATCACGTTTCCCTCATTTCCCTCTAACATCCACATCTTCTCTCGTGCTGCAGGAATGCATCTGGCGTCTGCAGCTGAGGCGTGTTACCAGTCAGTAGCCAAAGGCATATCATAAGGCTACTGCCCTGGCTGGCTACGGTGGACCAGATGCCCGTTAGCAGCCAGGCCTATGGCAAGCACTATGCAATGTTTACATTTCTGCCATAGGGACCACAGTGGGACACTTTAATTCCTCTGTCACTGCCCATGGTACCTGGGAAACTTGTCCTCCGGTTTTCTAGGAGAGTGGAACACCTGAAGAATTTACTGAAGAACTTAAAGGCCAATTTTCTAGCTGGATCAGATCTTTCATTTACCTTCAATCCTTTTTTCTCAACTATGAATCTAGTTGTTTCTGTAGATTACTTTCACTTCACACTTGTGTGGATGAGAAAATGAGGTCAGTCAGATCTGCTAGGTGTCATCCTCTACATATTTGCATTGGTATAACTACAGGTAGTTGCTAAACCAGTGAAAACGAGAGGAATGAGGATCTATCAGCACAATGACTCACGCCTGGTGGGTGTGCACAGGTAAGATCAGAAGTGTCTTGCCTGATAGAGAATCTGCTTGGAAACTGATCCTTTGTGTCCACAAAGAGCTGTGTAGAAATGACGGTCTGAATAATGAAGCAGCTGACTTCAGTGTGGACACAGGTACTTACATGCCCAAAAGCTGGAAAGCATTTAAATTGCACGTGTACCTTTATGCTACATGTTATTTTTGGCTGCAATCACAGAAAAAATATTGGCTGGCTTTCTTGCTAGCTGAGGTTGAGAAGATTACATCAAAGCTAATAAAAAAGGCAGTTTCAGAGCTGAAAGCTATGATATGTCAGTCCAAGTCCTGAAAATCCTTATTGAGCCTGGTAGTCTGACTCACACAACTGCTTCTTCCTTATCAGAGCCTTCTTAATCTGGAGGAGTACCGAAGAGTCTGAGAAAATCTGATCACGTATTACCTGGAGCTGGCTCAGTACAGCTGTCAGATTCAATGCATTAGTATTTCTGCAACTAAGAAAGAAATCATTTATATGCCCTAAGATTTTAATTGGTACCCGGATCAACAGTATTCAGTATTCCTCAAATATGCAGCCACTGCTTTATTTTAACCACATTTTGTCACTGATGCATGTGATACCAAGACGTCAGGACATCAAGAATGTAGGCCTGAGCCTATGGACTATCATGTGAGGCTATGGCAGACATTCTGGGTAATCTAGTATGGACAGGGGAAAAAAGGAAACCCAGAGTTAGCTGTGACCGTTATCAACGGCTTTACACCTTACAGTGCACACAGCACTGGACTCAGCATTGACATTGAGTTACTCGGCACTGAGCGGGCCAGGGCAAGCCAGGGAGCTCTAAACCTGGGGCATTTTCTGGTATCCTTGTAAATGTCAGCCAAGGCATATAGAATATCATTTTGCTTTTTGATGCATGCCACATCACTTTTGGATTGAGATTTGTAAAAGTGATTTTCGTTCCTTTTGGGGTGCTCTGGAAGATGTTGTCAAGCTCTTTAGTATGTCCATGACTAGCTCTTTAGTAAGACCCAGTAAACGCTGGAGTGAATGGAAAAACTTTTTGTCTCCAGTCATGGTTAGATGAAAACACAAATCTCCTGGGATTCATTACAAAATCCAAAATGGTGCAGGCTGGTTCAACACCTGGTAGCCTGAAAGTTGGCTCTGATCAATAGCTAGGGAGTTTTTGAACCGTCGTTTCTCTTTTTGGATATTCACAGTCTGCAGACATGATCTTCTCTTTGGTCTTTCTCTTACTTCACAGGGACGAGATCCAAGCTCAGTGCCCACCACTGCACATACAGCACAGGACACCTGCCGCCCAGTACCTGCTTCACCCCATGCTCCTCAGGACCAAGAGGGGAACCACCCGCCAGCAGCCACCTTCCTTGGTAACTTCCTATTCTCAGACCACAGTTATTCAGGGTGTTATGTCATTTGTTTCAGCCTGGTTTTATTGACTGGGTAAATAACTCTTGATTACAGCAGTTAACAGTTTTCCCTGTGGTTATGTTTGGCAACAAGCTGCTCACCCTTCTTTAACTGCACTGTTAATTGGGAGGTCTATGTTTCCCTTCTTGTCAAAAGCAACTAAGCTCCCTGCCACTGGAATTCCTTCTTCTCCCTTCTCCTAGGGTGAGAGAACAGCGATTGTTTGCTTCGTTATGCTTCAAGTCTTCTGTATGCTTTTAATAAAATCTGTAATTAATACTTTTAGAGTGGTTTTTTTTTTTTCTGTGGCTGAGCACATCTTGAGCACAATTTTTTAATGGCAGTAAACAAAATTAAAGAATACTTAATTGCACTTCCAGCACGACTCTGACATTTCTTGTAATGACGCAATAGCCTTGGGTGGCTAAATGTGCATGTCTAAAAGAAGACAGTATGGTATTTGTAACAAGAAACCTGACTTCATTAACTAATCAAGCGTTAGAGGGAAAAATCTGCACAAAGATTTGGCACTGTTAAAATCCAGAGACACTGGACCTTCTGGGAACGCAAGGCAAGCTATTAGTGCCCTTTTCCTAGGTTTTGGAAGAAAGCAGCAATAGTCTTTGACCTGTAAAAATGTATAAAGAGGAGGAAAAGCTTGAACTGACTCCAGCTGAAGCCAAAGACAAAACTAGACATGTCAATACAAGCACAAATGAGCCCAAAACATCCACACATGGGAAAATGATAACAGTATTATTTCTAAATACAGAATATATATTACTTAGCCATCAGATATCACAGACTGAGAGTTTAGTTTTAGACTTTGAAAAAAAAATTAGACATTAATATGCTTCTAGATACAAAACAATCACAGGAGTTTGTGTTCATCTCACATAACTTGAGATAGTCTCCATCTATAGCCAAAGGAGGGAAAAAGACACCTCCTGAGGTTGACTCAGCTTTTCAGTCTTTAGGCCCCAGTTTAAAATGAGATGTGCCCTTCTCTCGCAAGAGAAAATAAATTTCAAATTTGTCTTCAAGAGGAGATAAATTTTCAAGCAAGACATACTCTATGTTCTGTATCTGGACTACAAGAAAGCTTTCTCTGATTTATATGCCACTGATCACTGTCACAGCCAGAAATCTGGGATATAATGAGGATGCAGCACTTTCTGTATTCACACAATGTGCACATGAAAGGAATTTTGTATTTTTCGGAATAATAAAGTGTTGGCCCTTGCCTGAGGTAGGCTGTTCAACCAGATGAACCACAGGTCTGCTGGGAAGATTGTCATTATATACCTATTCATACATTCTTATTCTTACCTATTTTCATATTCTTGTAAGAGCTTTAGATTACATTTGAAAAACCTCAACATAACTTTCGGAAAGAAGTCATATTTATGTAGCCATTGAATGAAAAATGTGTTTATTGGCTCTGAAGAAACACACTATTCCCTACTATGAAGTGCCCCGTTCAATGCTTACAAATCCTTTACCGCTTTGTTTGTACTATAGCATTTCATATAGTTTGATTTGAAGGCATCCAACTGTTTTCAAGTTTTGAGATTCCCTTGTATATGAAGAAACTACATAGATAGGTTCATTGCAATGCCTTAGGACAGAAATCAAAAGATGCATTTAAAAACTTGAGCCTGGAAGAGGGCAGAAGATGCCATATCAATGCAGCCTTCAGCATTTATCGTGGAGATATAAGGAACGGCAACTCTATCACATTCAAAGTACAGGTTACATAAAGTGACAGGGAGGTGGATGCTCTGCAGAGAAGGACCTGGGAGTTCCTGGTGGACAACAAGCTCTCCATGAGCCAGCAATGTGTCCTCGTGGTCAAGAAGACCAATGGTATCCTGGGGTGCATTAAGAAGAGCGTGGCCAGCAGGCCAAGGGAGGTTATCTTTCCCCTCTACTCTGCCCTGGTGAGGCCACATCTGGAGTTCTGTGTCCAGTTCTGGGCTCCCCAGTTCAAGAAAGACAGGGAACTGCTGGAGAGAGTCCAGTGGAGGAATACAAAGATGATGAGGGGACTGGAGCATCTCTCATATGAGGAAAGGCTGAGAGAGCTGGGGCCATTTAGTCTGGAGAAGAGAAGACTGAGGGGGGATCTTATCAATGCTTTTAACTATCTAAAGGGTAGATGTCTAGAGGAAGGGGCCAGACTCTTTTCAGTGGTGCCCGGTGACAGGACAAGGGACAATGGGCACCAACTGGAACACAGGAAGTTCCATCTCAACATGAGGAAAAACTTCTTCATTGTGAGGGTGACCAAGCACTGGGACAGGCTGCCCAGAGAGGTTGTGGAGTCTCCTTCTCTGGAGATATTCAAAACCCTCCTGGATGCAATCCTGTGCAACCTGCTCTAGGTGATTCTGCTTTAGCTGGAGGGATTGGACTAGACGATCTCCAGAGGTCCCTTCCAACCCCTACCGTTCTGTGATTCTGTGAAAACTGGCTGAAATGCCAGGCTGAAAGGACTGTAGTCAGTGGCACTAAGTCCAGATGGAGGCAAGTCACTACCTTTGTATCCCAGGGGTCAATACTGGGGTCCATCCTGTTTAACATCTTCATTAATGACCTGGATGATGGGAAAGAGTTCACCCTCAGCAAGTTTGCACAATACAAAACTGGGAGGAGTGACTGATACAGCATATGTGTGTGCCACCCTTCAGAGGGACCTCCACAGACTGTAAAAATTGGCTGACAGAAACCTCATGCAATTCAGCAAGGGGAAATTCCAAATCCTGCAGCTGGGGAGGAACAAGCCCAGGCACCAGCATATGCTGGGGGCTGACGAGCTGGGAAGCAGCTTGTCAGAGAACAACTGTGGGGTCATGGTAGACGACAAGGTGACCACAAGTCAGCAATGCACTCTTGCTGCAAAGGTGGCCCATGGCTTCTTGGGCTGCATTAAGAACATTGCCAGCAAGTTGAGGGAGGTAATCCATCCCCTCCACTCAGCACTGGTGAGGCCACACTTGGAGTACTGGTCCAGTTCTCGGCTCCTCAGTACAAGACACAGATTTACTGGACTGAGTCCAGCACAGGGCTATGAAGATGATGAAGGGACTGGAACATCTGATGGATGAGGAGAGGCTGAGAGAGCTGGGACTGTTCAGCTCGGAGAAGAGAAGGCCCAGGGATATCTCAGTAATGCGTACAAATATGTGATGGGAGGGAATGAAGAAGAGGAAGCCAGGCTCTTCTCAGTGGTGCCCACTGACAGGACAGGAAGCAATGGGCACAAACTGAAACACATGAAATTCTATCTGAACACAAGAAAGCACTTTTTTGACTGTGAGGGTGGTCAAACATTGGAACACATTGCCCAGAGAAGTTGTGAAGTCTCCATCAGCAGAGATATTCCAACACAACTGGGCATGATGCTGGACAATCTGCTGTAGCTGACCCTGCTTAAGCAAAGGGGCTGGACTAGATGATCTCAAGAGCTCCCTTCCAACCTAAATGTTTTTGTGACTTTGTGATTCATGATCCTTGAGAATTCTGGTATTACTAATGGCTTACTGTAACTTCAGTTGCATGCAACTGCAGACTGAATGGCTGCTTGCTTTGTCTTTGTAAAAAGTTTCCAGAATCTTGGTTAAAACTAGTCCAAATACATTTGTTGGGTTTTTTTCCCCACAAAATCATATTACTGCAATGAAAATTCCTATAAATATTTCTCCATATATTTAATTTTGGAATACTTTCATTTCAGAAAACTTTGAAACTCCTTCATAGTTGTATTTATGCATTTTTATTTATTATTTTTAAGTGTTTCATGACAGATCATGAATGGTAGTGCTACAGCATAGATGGAATATTTAATTCTTAAAATCAGTAAAAGCAGTTAATACATTTTACTGATTGAAACAACTTATATATTTTTTTAATATTACTATCTCACATTGTTTCATTGCAGTGCACAGGGAATCTAGGGAAGGTATTCTGTCCATCCACAAAGTAGTAATTTATCTTCATGATTCTAGAGTAAAATTAAAATAACAATATTTCCTCTCTATATATATGCAATATGCTTGTTTGTGGTTGTACACATTATATAGTACAATAGGTATTTTATGAAATATATCAACATTAAAAAATTTGAAATTACATTCTCAAATTTTAAAAAGTTTTACATATTATTTTTTATGTGCAAATCCCATTTCATGGGAAACTAAAATGTGTCTTCAGGCAAGGAAGACGTTTCAAAAAGTCCTAAGTTCCAGCAAATTAGGAATTCTATTTCAGCTCTCTCAATTTCTCCATATTAGGAGTGTTTTACTAGTCCATTTCATAAGCAGCGAGTGAGAAAGAGCATCACATAAAAAGAGGCAGACCTGATCCCCTGGATGTTATGCTTACATAAATCAGAGTAGAAAATCTCCCAAAGGAGAGTTTCTTGTGTCATGCCAGTAAATGTGAGAGAAGAATCACGTGTGGATGTAACCAGCTGGTTATTTAGATACTAATTAACCTTTCCAAAGCTTCAGTACATCACTGTTTCACAGGCATGCAGCAGAGGAGAAGTCTTTCTGGGTATTTCCAGCCAGGTGTTGAGAAGCCTCAGTTTCCCCGAAAGGGGACTGCACACATTAAGGATGCTCAGCACCGTCCAGGACTGGGTCCAGATTGCCTCTGGTGAATGAGTGTGTTCTGGGACTGCCAAATAACCATGCTGGCACCGTGGAGAAGGGGAAGAGCCATGCTTGAGCGCAACTGCTGCACAGGGGAGCCAGCCCTGCCTGATCTGCTGTGACAGACACTGGGTCATTCACAGGCAGAAGCATCATTACCATGGTCCAAAAGGGATGCTGAGATTAAATGGACAACAAGGAGACAGTAATTACAGAAGGGGAAAGCAGTGACATTTATGTCCTGTTTTGGTGTATCTGGCTCCAAAGGCTTCCTTATTTGCCATAAACCAGTGGGATCCCATGTGTCCATCACGCTAGTGCTGAGATCAATGCAAGAACCAGGTGTAAAGCGGTCAGCAGTGCACAACTCTATGCTGGAAAAGGACCACCAGGAAAATTCTTAGTAGTCTTAAAGGGTATCATGCATTACTGTCCAAAAATGAGATCTGAAGCCCTAAAAAGCTGGCAAAAAGGTAAAAGCTCTCTACTCTCTTGGTACTACGCAAGTATTAAAAATAAAAGAAGAAAGTCTGAACACATATGCTAGGCATTAAAAGGAAATCTAAATTCAGTAAATGAAACAGAATTCTGTAAGTACCTTCTCTGATAGTATATTCTGTTTCAAGAAAGGCATTTATTTCTGACTATCTTATCAGTACCACAGTGGTAGTCTGTAAGCTACAGATGAACAGAAATATTTTTTTTCTGGCTAACAAATGAATACTTACAGGCCCGGGCTGTTTTACAGATAAAGACTCTTCTGAAATGGCTATAGTTCCTTCACCTCTCAGATGCCTCTTTTCAGCAGCGTATCAGAGGCAAAGGTTTCCCTGGCTTTAGAGACAATCTATGGATGCTTATTACTACCTGAGAGTAGGACACGGCTTCTGGGGCGGAAAGCAGGGAATGATGAAAACAGGGAGAAGGCAGCACCTGGAGGACAGAAGAACATGACACCAATCTCTTGACTCTCCAGACTGAAAAGGGAGGGAAGAGTTTGCAGTTCTCTTCCTATGTTTTCTGAGGAAAGAGCTGCTTCCAGCATAGGGAATTAGTTAAATATAAACATGGAGGTGAAAGCTTATGGGATCATCTAGTCAGTGATCCTATAGCCCAAATGTAGCGCTACAGGAACTAATTTTCAAGTAAGAGTTGTTTTGACCTTAGAGGCCAAAAAGTCTGTTAGATCCTCTCATTGAGCTTTCTATCTATTAACATACCATAAAATTTTTCGCCAGTATACAGTCTGGTAGCATATATATCTTTTAGATAATGTGTATCTTAAGTAAAGGCATACTGAAAACATTGAAGGACATCCTGTTTTCCCCTGAGGGTTCACTGTAATGGGTCATCAATCTCATTGTTACAAACATTTGCTTTATGTCTAATTGGAATCTGACTGTTTTCAGGTACCTGTCATTGAATCTTTTCATCTCAGTGTCTGCTAGAATAAATGGGCTTTTCAGGCTTGGTATCTTATTCCCATGGGAGTCCTGATACAATCCTGTCATGTTTCAGTCTTCTGCTTCGTAACATTTTGAGATATTTAAATCTCTTCCTGTAAGGCTTTTTTTTTTTTTAAGTAAAAACTTCCACATCTTTTTTATTTATTTATTCTTTTCTGCATCCCTTGCTACATTTTCAACATCTTTTTGATATGCAGATATTGGTTTTCCCTATTAAAATCATCATTCATGTTTTCTACATTATAGATCTCATAAGTTCTTATTCTCCACCACATTGAATTTGGACATTCAAACTATGATCTCAAAGCTTCTCGGCTTTCCAAGATGTACTCAAGATGAAAGTTAGCAAGCCAAAGAGCACAGATGACTACATGAACAGAGCTTTTTAATTTTTAAACAGTGCAAAATAGTTGTGCTGAATTTTCCAGTCCTCTATTTTCCCTGCCTAATTGCCCATCTACACTGCTTATATACAGATTAGTTCTCTATTTAGTAATTGGATTCTCCTATTGTTTGGATTTCTTTTATTCACACTAGACTTTTAATATCTTGCCCTCCCACAAGGTCGTTTTTTTCCAACTATGCATTGCATTTTCATGAGAGGTATACACTTGCAATTACAGGTGCTCTATAAATCATCATCACTGTGAATCACGGACATAAATAAAGTTGATGAAAGACCTTTTACTGCTATCAGTTATAACATAAAACAGGTTACACAGACAAGCTGCGACCTGTGAGATCAGATTGGTATCTAGAGTTTTAATCTCTGTTCTTGGCTGCGGTAGAGAAAAATGGCTATCATTTATCACTACCAAAGCATACAGTAGGCAGTAAGAATGTGTGAGCTCAACTACATTAAACAGTAGCTGCTGTGTACGTACATAAGCAATGCTATAACCATACATCTGCTACAAACATTTATTAGCAATATGCTGTAATTATGAACACAGATTCATTGTAGATGACTTGAAACAGCAGAATTCGGATAATTGCAGTGGGAAAGTGTAATTGCAATGAGCAAGCATCATTAACTAATTTACTCAGATAATCAAGGGCCAACTAAAATTACGTTGTGGAGAAACCACACAGTAATCCAATTAAAACACATAAACCAAAGGAAAAAAGGCAAGGGAACTCTCCAAGTAATGGAAGAATTTGGCTACTTCTGTTTCCTCTTTCAATACACTTTCCTGGCCATAAGGCTAATAATCCCGGTATACAGTTTGTGATGAACAGTGCGCTGTTGCAAGCTGCCACATATTTGTATTTTTCTTTAGTTTGAAAAGGGCAAGACTGCAATGCTCCGGGTGTGATCGGTATAGTACAGCCTATTTGCTTCACAGGTTATTGAAATCCACACTAATGGCCTGATGTCTAAGGAGCTCATCTGACAGTTTTGATGAAGCTTATCACTGACTTCTAGGGGAAATAAGGGAAAGAGTGCCAGGGACACAAAACCACCCGGCAATGGCTCTGTTAAGCCGTCATCTGTCTAAGCACCTCTGTCTCCCTTCACCCATGCATGGTGGCATGAAGGCATGTACTTAATACATAAGGCGTAGAGTTCAGAGGCAAACCTCTCTTCCAGTTTAGATGAAACCATTGCCAGGCTCCAGCAATGCCAAATCTTGCATGCAGAGATAACTGAAAAACAACAGTAGTTTTCATGGTTCATTCTGATAAATAGATGTCATTCTGATCATTCCCTCCAAAGCCAAAACATGCATTGCTTTTGTTCAGAGATTGTTCATGCCTTCAACAGAGATTTTCAATTTGATTTGCAATAAATGCTTGTAGTATCAAAAAGTTAATTACTGAAAGGTAAGATCTGAAAGTTTTGGTGTTTGATTTCTTTTTCTCCTAAGTCAAAAAGGAAATGCCATATCAAATTGCTATTCTATTAAGAAAACTATTAAAATGGCTTCAGACAATTATAGTGCCCAGTTCTGCTCACATCCTTTAGTTTAGCTGTAACAAAGTCTTATGGTATGAATTTTAGCATGTGAAAAGTCCCCAAGAAGTCACCACCCTGTCAACATCCAACATACATCACTTCAGAGCTCTGCTGAGCTGAGGCCTTCGTGAATAGCCTTTGCCTTCACAACACTATAGATGTTGATCATTGCATCTACTTTTCAACACAACAAAGATGAAAAACTGTTTTCCATGACTACCGTAGCTATGAATTTTGCCTCAATTTTTGTTATAGGTAGTTGATGTCCAACTAGTCATGCATACAAAACTCATCTGCTTTATATGCATACAAGCCACTCCATTTGAATTACTAACACAAACAAGTAGAACTGATAGCAACAAATAATAAATAACTGGTCTTTTAATGTCCAGATGCTGCACTCTGAGAACTTGTCTGTGATTTGTAACCCGAGAAACAGAGCCAAGAGACAGCTTCCATAGGATCATCGAGTCAAAACATTAATTTCTTTTGAAACTTTTGAACTGTCAGCTTCTGAGTAGAAATGAACAGCAGCTGTCAAAAACAGCTGAGTAACAGATGCTGTGAATACATGGACCATAAATTAGGGGCCTGATTGAGAAAAGATCTACTATACAACAAGGGCATTTTAGCAGGCACTTCAGCAATATCTGGCAGAAGGGCCTAGTGCTGGAGCTAGGCGGTTATTAAAGACAGTGATTTGAACAATCAAGAAATGTCTATTTCTGAATTATACAGAACCATTTCAAGGTTCTGTCAAAGTTACGGGTGTTTTCCTGTGTTGTTCTGAAATAAAAAGCAGGGTTGAGATATTAATGTTCTACGAAGGACATTCATTTAAAACATGTACAGTGCTATCAGCTGCTTTGCGATACAGAGAAGCTTGTAAGGGAATAAAATAAGGACAGCAGAAATGTTTCATTTTAAGCTTGATATTTTCCCTTCACATTCAGTGCTAAAGAGTATCGTTTATATTCTGTGATTGTTTTGATACTGAAAAACCTCATTTTCTTGTCCTTCTAGGTTAAATGGAAGTAACTGCAGTGGTGCTGGGAAACCTGCATAGTCCAAAGCTAACAGGAGCAGCCCTAGACTGCTGTGGAGAAGCAATCCCAAAGCTGGAAATGTTTGAAGCCATATTTGTCATCTGTCACACCACTTGATTCAGAAACATCTTTGGGGTCAGCTCCAGGCTATTCTGCTGATACCCTGTAATGCAAGGCACTGGGCTAATGTACCTCATGATCCCAGTAAGAAAGGCACTCAGACACCATAAACTATTGCTTAAAATACTATTTTCTGGAGCTAGCACAAGAAAGAGAAAGAATACGGATAATCTTATGTCCCTTCAAGTGCTGGGAACCCTGAGCTGTGCAGTGTCAGACAGGCCTCTGCTCAGGGCATGTGATACAGATCCCACCTGTAGAAAGGTTCACTGACATTTTGGTTTCAAGACCTCTTATAGAATTTTCTTAGACAAAAAAATACTCTATTTGTCATTTCTACCGTCAAACAACCATATGTTCACATAAGAACTTGCTGCTCCACTTTGAGATAAAGAGAAGGCCAGGCAGGTGGTGTAATCGACAGCACCAAGTGGGAGCTGCCTGTGGGCTGCTCTGTTACCATCACCCAGTTGAGTTTATGCTGTGGCCAAGAGACCTGCGCAGTCCAGGCCTGAAGGACAAGCTGTAGGTGCAGCACAGCACAGGACCAGCCTCTGCCTACTCAGGTTCATTGTTACATGGATCACTAACTTTGATGCACAATAGTCTTCTGATTAGGATCGTTACAACCCCAAAGGGGAACGCCTTACACCTGCTCGAGGCTTTAGGCTTTGCTTCCCCGCTGTAGGCATCAGGTGGTGGTCTCTGCCAGCTTGGTAGCTTCCACTGCTCCTTGAGGTGAGTTCTGCCTACTATCAGACATGAGACACGGTGGCAAAGGATTGTTCCTGGAGGGTCTGTGTATTATCTAGCAGGAGGCTGATGGAATTTGTAGGTAGGCTGTGCTCCAAGGTCAGGGGACCTAGAGAGACAATAAGGATGAAGAGCACATTAGGCTTCTCCCAGCATCAACCACGCCATGAACAACACAGCTGCAAGCACAGAAGCGAGCGTTCTCCTGCAGAGGGAACAAGATGTTTGTGGCTCTGTCTGGGACATAGGATATATTGCTGGTTCCCTTCCTTCTTTACATAGACACCCTAGGACTTTCACAGATTATTTCTGTTTTCTACAGCAAGTTGAGGATGAGTATGTGCACAATACAGGCAAATCTCACAGTCTTACCTTGCACAGCAGTTGCCAAGAATGCAGATTGTGTACTGTAACTCTGAAGACATTCAACATCTGGGGAACAGGAATCTACTTTTGAGAGTTGTTCTGGGATCATCACAGCTCTTCTTGCACCAGCCTCACATGGTTGTCTCTGGGTTGTTCTGCAGAATGGATTTTCAGGAACGCTCTACTTATCAAGGTCCTACATTTATTGTCCTCCCTCATGCCCCTGGCTCCGTATCTCTATGTAAGAATTACTCCACACCCACCTTACATTTAATATAAGTGCTCTAGTGGCATGCAGCATAGTAAGACTCAGAAATTGTCTCATAGCAGTACATGTAACAAAACGGGCTGCTGATTGATCCTGCAAGCAATATGAACCTCTCGCACTGATCGGTGATTTGGCTTGAGGAAAATCACATGGTTCACTTTCCAGATAAATTTTGGCTCTCAGATTTGATAATCTGCTACCATACACATAAGGAGTAAGAGTTATTAGTTTAGGCCTCTATTTAGGAAGAAAGCTTTAACTCTAAGCCTTGGAGTTAATTGATCTTATAAAATATATTTAAAAATACACAAAAGCATGTATTGCAGCAGAGCCCTAATACACATAGAGAAAAAGTAATTTTGCACAGTGTAAAATGGTATGTGTGTGGCAGTTTGATTGTTTTCTTTTTTATAACTGAAAGGTTTAGTGTATGAAACCTAGTGGAACTTGCTTAATAGAGAACGCTGGCAAAGTTACGAGAGCAAACTTATTCACTAAATGATTCTGAAAGGCAAATATCAAGTATTTTCTGGAGAAGTCTAAGGAAGACTGATGCATTACAAATTAAAGTTACATAGACATCATTCACAGAAGCATCGTAGAGGGGAAACAGATTTTAGAGTACATCAGCTGTGCATACAGAACAGATTAAAGAAATATGTCCTTTGGAAGAAGCTACTTTCTTTTACATCCTGTAAATTACAGGTGAATATTACACATAACCTCAGCTGACAAGCATACATGTAGCCCTACTTAAATTATACCAATTAACACTAGATAATCAGTACAACCTGCACCATTAAGTTTAGATTAAGGGTTAGTGAAAAAAAAAAAAAAGGTTATAAACATTCCAATGTAGTTTCCATCTTCTAGGACTCAGAATATAGTTATTTCTGTAAAACTTTCCTGAAATTTTTTAGAAAAGCAATTTAGTGTTTTGAAACTGATTTAAACACAATATTTCTTCCTTTTTATGTCTCCTCTCTTTTTGCCCATGAAGGCAACAGAATAAATTATAGCTCTGATTTTCTTCTACTTTTTCTTTTGGACAAGTGCAACTTTGCAAAAGCGAAGGGCAGTTGGAAAAGTTATAGAATGGCAAAAGGAGAAACACAAGAAGATGAAAGGAGACCAGATGGCAGATATTACTAATTTGATTCCATCCTGACAACCTCTTTCAATTATGGCCACTTTTTTAGTTTATAGAGGGTGCTGAAAAAGCACAGTCCTTGCTCTCAGACCATTTTTTCTATGCTTAGGAGTATAGTCTCAGAAAAACTTCAGCTTCTCTTATCTGTTAAAACAGGGAGCCCATGTGTCTAATGCCAATGGGGCCTGGTCCCTGGCCATGCTAACCTTTGGATTATGCTCACAAACTGTTGAAAAACACAGTCTGCCATGAGCCTGAACTGCAGTAGACACCATGTCAGAGCTGTACTAACAACTGTATGGTATAGATAACTGAGCTGCATGGGCGTGTACATTTTCTGGCCCTTTTTAATGCACTATCATTAGCCAAGCAATACAGAGTGTGGCTGTGACTGCCCATGGTACCAGCAGTATGTGATCCCATCCCTTAGGCTGTCGGGTGCACTGAGCTTTTTCTTGTTGGGCTGCAGAGTTGCCCAAACTCACTGTTCGCTGTGGGCTTTCCTGCAGAGGAATACTAAGTAAGCTTGGACTCGAGTGCTGGTTTGGGCCTGTGCTAAATATCCAGTACAGGTAGAGAAAGCCAAAGTGATCTAATATCTGTGGAGAGCTGGTGGCTCAACCAAGGCTGTGTCTTGGTCTTATTTGTATGCCTTGGCCAACAACTCCTGAACCCTGCACTCATGTCTTAATTGTTGGCCATTTTTCTGATTTTGGTAGAAAAACACTGAAACTCAAGATAAAATCTTAAATAAATTCTTAAATAATGTGAAATTAATTTACTGGTATGATAATCAAAGCAAACTGCAGCCAGGGCACTATTCACAACCCTAGGAATCATAGCCACATGAAAGAAGAGAGGTCATGTTCGTCACTGTTTTGGTACTGTAAGACCATACAACAAGGTCTTGATGGGACCTTGCAGGTCACTGAGTCCAGGCACTGCTCTCACTGTTGAAGACATTTCATAATCATTTTTATAAACTTTCTGAACTGAAAGACTGCTCCCGCAGCACATTTTCCAGGGCATTGTGCAGCCGTGCATTAAATTTGCTATGCAGTGGATCTTCCAGGGTTGCTCTGCAATAAGCTGACCTCAGAAGAGTCTGTGGCACACGTGGACCTGCTGTGTGGTTGCTCAGTACATTGGTCTGAAAAAACTTGCTGAATATTGAATACAATCTGGCCAAGGTCATAATAATTCTGTGTCTAACCTGCTTGAATGTTTTTTTCCTATATGAATATTGTGTTGTAATTCAATATGAGACTTGACGAAACAAGGCTGGAAAGTTGCAACAGCCTTACATTAACCGTTTCTCATCTTGTAGTTACACGTATTTGTAAGGCAATGGCTGTTTTATGTGAAGATGCTTCTTCCAAGCTGCAGGCCAAATAGGTATTTAGGCCAAGCGGAAAACCTAGGGATCAAGACAGTAGGGACAAAAAGATACTTCAAAGGGTGGAGAAGGGGACAGCTGACAGTGGTCCAATCTGTGGATAGAGGGAGCTGCTGAAGCAGCTGTTTCCTTCTCAAGCTCATCAGAGGAAGAAATATGCAGAAAAATATCCTTGGTCAAAATATGCTATGATTTCCTTTCAAAAGGCAGTTTTGCCCCTGTATGTTTATAACTAGAGCACGAGTGAATCGTGTTTTGAAGCCACAGAGATAAAAGATGCTCCCTATAAGGGCGACATGACCAAGATCCCAGGAGGGGGTGGGGGTGGTGGTAGCTTGAAAATGAGAAAGGAAAAACCGGAGTGTGCTTCATCTCTCCTCCTGCTCCCAGGCACACTACCAAGCACCTGCATTTGTACATACAACATTTTTCTCTCCTGTAAACAACTCTTGCAAAAAGTTTGATATAGTAAAATATAATCTTCAAATATTTCTATAGGGAAATTTAAAAATAAAATCCAGCTCTTCAATTTCTAAAGAGGCCCTCTATGGCACCTCTGGGAGGTCTGACATCGGGGGAGAACTGGAGGTCAGGCACAGTCACTCGCCGTGCCCTGCATCATGAACTGCAGCCTGTGCGGAGCTTGCTGTGTAAAAGCTGGGACTTAACAGTGGTTCTCAGAAAGGAAAGCAGGAACCCATGCCTGCTCCCATGGCATGGAAGAAGGGAAGTCCCTTTAATTGAAGAAGGTGCCAAATCTGGAAATTTCAACATTCAAAGCAAAAACTGCAAAAGGAGAAAGATAAGGAGTTAGGAAAGATTCAGGAGACAGATGAGTCTTAACCAGCCCTTTAATACTGTCTTCTCCAGAACCACAGAGGAAGCATCGTCGCCAAGTCAGGAATTGCTCTGACTTCTCTGTCTTCCTAGAAATCATAAGGCAGTAATTACTGCAAGAAGCCCTAAGGAGTCCACTCAGGAAGGCTTCAGTTTCCTCTCAAGCACACACAGGGAAGCTCAGAAGTAAATGATTAATGGCCCAAAGCTTTATTTGATCTGCTGCTACAATTAAGTAGTGGCTGGCAAAGCTCACTGGCCTCCCTCAGGTACTAATCCATATCGGGCTCTTTCAAAGAGGTCCTGAGAAACTGGAGCTTAGATAACCTCATTAAAAGATATTTGAGAGGTGTTTCAGTTACATTAATGTACTATATGACTACTGAGGATATCCATATGCTGCTCATATATAAAAATATGAATAAGTCATCTGTTGGGTAATTGAGGTTCTTCAGTTATGTCTAAATGGTATGCGGATATGATGGCTTTTGGGATAGAAAGGATATTCACTGACTGAAGACCAATTTAGTAAATAACTTCCATCCATGTATTTGGCTAGGAGTGACATGGAATCTTTGTATGAATGTGACTTACGTGTTATACCTGTAACTACCAAGTTCTGACATTCCTCATGACAAATACCATATGGAGAGACTGAGCAGTAAGAAAAATAAGTTTGGGCAGAGGTAAGATTATTTCTATAAGCTACAGGCAGTTCCCACAAATAGCATTTACCTATCTGAAATTCATAGAATCATAGAATCATAGTATGGTTTGGGTTGGAAGGGATCTCAAAGATCATCTAGTTCAAACCCCCCTGCCATGGGCAGGGACACCCTCCACTAGACCACGTTGCCCAAAGCCTCATATGTACTTGCATGTTTCATCTATCTCAGTATCATACCCAGACGTTTTTACTGAAAATAATAATAAAAAACCCCCAAACAGTTCTGGCACTGCCAAAGGAAGATCCCTCCAAAGAACAGCCGGTATTTTCAATGTTGCCTTCCTGATGCTGGTACCTCAGTCACCTAATGCTTTTTGTGCTGGACCCACAGTTCATGGAGCTATCTAGAAACCCAGCTCAGAGAATGGACCCTGCTGGTAACAATGCTGCATTGTTCTTGTGGTTGTGTTACTTTTCAGGTGGCCTGAGTTCTTGGTTTGTCTCAGGACCGCACAAATCCTCGTGCCAGCAGAAGGGTGGCAGCAACAGTGAGTGGCTGGGAGCAGGGCAGTCCTTGCCTGCGGCAGGTGACACCATGCTGAACGCGAATGGGCGCACAACCAGGGCATCGGGGACATAAATGGCTAGAACCAGTGATGCCCTGAGGGAATGAGTTTCCTAAGTCATTCCCTTGTTTTTTATATTTTAACATTTTACTCTTGAATATACAATTTTCATTCTTCTGAAAGAATGAAATCAGAGACTGAAATCAGAGTCCTGATACTCTTGAATTAGAAAAACATTGCTAAATTGTAATTTAAAGAAAGAAAATTTTTGCTTTGATGGAAAAATCCTTTTTTTTTTTTTTCTTCCTTTATATTGGAAAAGTGTGGGATTGGGCTTTTTTCACTCAAAATATGCAAATTTCAAAAGCCTTTTAAAAAATGTTATTAAACCTGAAAAATTTCATTAGAATGTGGAAGTCACACATTTAGAAGTGGTTTTGATTAACATCCACCTTCTTAGACTGCTACAGATTCTACATATGTCATAGCACAGGATTTTTTCAATATTTTTAGTAATCCCATCAAAACAATAGGATAAAGAGTATTTAAAGTTCCACTTAAGCTGATACTTAATTTCAAAGGGTGGCAGTATACTGATTTTTCCAGACATGAAAACTTTATACGAAAATGTTTAAAGAAGTGTCCCCCAAATGAAGACTTCCTTGTGCAAACCTGAGGTTTGGAGAAGACATGAAAGAAAGAGAAGAACACAGAAGTAGAGCGTAACCTTCTGTCCCACTGACCTGCGTTTGCCCACGCCTGTGGCTGTAACAGCTCCGCTGTGGTAACTACCTGCAACCACCTGCTTACGACCTTGCTCTGCAAGGACATGGAGCTCCTCCAGTTGAAAAGGAAAAGTAATGTTACATGGCCAATGAACCAAACACAGTTACATTTTTCACCTTGAGATATACCACTTACCTCCTATAGTAAATTAATTTGGGGGCAGGGGGGGAAATAATTAAAAAATAAGCATAAGAAGAGTGGGAAGAAAAAATACAGACCTTAATACAGACTGGATGACAGGGACTGCAAAAACCAATTCTGGCATAAGACCCTGCTTGATGTATCCAAATTTTGGATCATAGCTCCTACATTTCAATCACACTGGAGAGCATCTCAGGAAGTACCACAACTGCCCAAGGCAGAGACGGTTTTGACAGTAGTTTCTTTAACTTGCTCTTACAGATCTGCAAAAAGGGAAATCCCTGAATTTCCCGTGCTGTTTCTTCTGCGGTGTCACAATCCCGCTATCTAACCTAAATCTCATGCTGAGGTTTAAGCTGGTTTAACTGCTTTCTCTTTTGTCTTCACTATGGACTTTGAGAGGGCTCATGTGCCACACAGGCTGTATTCCTGTTTGTTCATGCTAGGACAGCCACAAGCATGGTGACTCATGCTCAGTCTGAGGTTCACTATAACCTCCTGATTCTTCTTCACGGAGCTGCTACCTACTTGGCTGTTCCCCATCCTGCATTTCTGCGGCTGATGGCTCTGTCTGACCCTGCATTTGTGCTTCAGGAGCATCCCGCTTTTCCAGAATATTTTTCCAGTTTGTCAAGATCATTTCTGAAATCTAATCTTGTTCCCCAGCATAGCCACAGGCCTTTCCAGGACCATCGGTGGCGTTATCCACAAATTTAATAAGCATGCTTTGTGTCATTGCCACGTCACTGGTGAAAATCTCTGATGGCGCTGAACAAACTGCTGCTTAATTCCTCTTATAAAGCTCTGAATTTCCCACGTCACTGGTGAAAATCTGATGGCGCTGAACAAACTGCTGCTTAATTCCTCTTATAAAGCTCTGAATTTCCCACGTCACTGGTGAAAATCTCCGATGGCGCTGAGCAAACTGCTGCTTAATTCCTCTTATAAAGCTCTGAATTTCCCTTTCTGACAGCTGAGAACTGCTGACAACTGACAGCTGACCTCAACTCTGCCCGTAACGCTGCTGTTGTCACTTACACATCCTTCCCTTATATTCTGGATGTTCAAAACCAGTAGGCAGTGCGAGGCGGGGGGCGGCGGCGGGTCCCGCTGCTCTCGGGCGGGCACTCGTGCCCCACTGCTCCGCGGGCGCTGCGCGGGGCGGGCCGTGCCCTGCGCGGGGCAGCGCGGCCGGGGCGGCCCCCGCCGGGGTCTCCATGACGACCCGCCGCCGCTTGGGTTGCCAGGGCGGCGGCGGCGGCGCCGGGGGTTGCGGCCCGGGCTTCCAACTGGCCGCGGCCAACAGCCGCCGCCGCCGCCTCCATTGGCCGCCGCCTATATAGGGGCGGCGGGCGGGTGAGCAGCCTCCCCGGCGGTGCGCGGCGCAGGGCGGCGCAGGGTCCTCCGTGGGCCGGTAGCGAGCGGAGCCAGACCGGTCGGTGCGAGCTCTCCGGCAGCGCGGCCGGCCGCCTGCCTGCCTGCCTTCCTGCGGGGCGGGAGGGGCTGTCCGAGGCGTAACCACATATTTGTGGTAGTTTTGCTTTATGGGTTTTTTTTCCCCCAACTTTATTTCGTTGTTTGTTGTTTTTTTTTCTTTTTCCTCCGAAAGGTACCGACGTCGGGGCGATGCGCCGCACCGGTGAGAAGAGCCGGGCGGGGCGGCGGGAGCCCTGCCCCGCTGCCCCCCGCAGCAGCGGCGGCCGGGCCGTGCTGGGGGTGCTGGCGGAGAACGGGCAGCAGCGGCCCGGCGGCCAGGTGAGCCCCGCCCGCGGCGGCAGCCTCCCTCGCTTGTCAGCGGAGCCGCTTCGGCAGCGGTGCCGCGGCCGCCGCGCCTTCCCTCCCCGCCGAGGGGCCGCAGCCACCTGCCGGGTTCCCCGAGGAAGCCCCGGCCCGCGGGCCAGGGGGAGCTGCCTACCCTGGTCTGAGACCTGGGGCTGGCAGCCCGCCGCGGGCATGGGCGGTGCACGCAGGTAAAGGCCTGGGGGTGGCGGCGGAGTGAGTAGTGCGATCAGGCTCCGGTTCATGAGTATGTGTTTCCCGAGAAACCCTGCTAGTAACCGCTCAGTCCTAATCCACAGACGTTTACCTGTGGAAATGCTTTGAACAAGTAATCCCTCCTGGAAGGACGGGAGAGTTGGTGAGACTTTATTTGGCCATTTGCCCTCTAAAGTGTAGGAGGTGGTTAAGCAAAGTATTCACTGGTGCTTACCCAAAGGTGCCATTGCTGTGTGGCTTCAGGGTGGTAGAGTCTTCAAGAAGCTAAAGTTCACACAAGGTGTCTGTCTGCCTTTCTGTCCTTGGGCCCTCCTGGAGTCTGCTGGTGTGGCAGGGAAAACGTTATTGTACTGACTACAGGGCCTAAAATAGCTGTTACCTGTACACACTCTTCTTGGTTGTGACTGTGTAAAGCCCTGAACTCAGTTGGTGACTCACTGTTAGCAGGTGATGTGAAGGATTGTATCCTGGTCAGACATTGTAGTTATAGGGGTTGTGATGCTTGAGCTCAAAAGTTCAAGCTTTGGTTTGTAATTCAGCATAAAATGCCTTCTCCAGGTGCAGTCTGATGGTGCCTGAGTGCTTCCTTTTGTTACTTTAACTTGCTGCACTTTAAAGCAGCTGCTCCTTGCCATAAAGGAATGCGGACCAGACCATGCACATGCCAGAACCATCAGACCTGAGCAGCACCCTCCCCTCATTCTCCTTGGCAGTGGGCACTGGAGATGAGGCTACTCGCCTGGTTCCTGACCTTTGCTACAGCTCACCGTTTCTATGAGGAGTTTGTTGCAGAGAGATGGCAACAAGCAGTACTTCTGAGGCACCAGCTGTAGCTGGTGGCTTTTCCAGTAAACTTTTATGTTATTGGTGTCTGCTAGGTGAGGAAAGTGATTTTTTCTTTTTGAAAACAAGTGATACTTACTGTTGTTTTCCTCCTGAGTTGCCCTCCCACAGCATTGCTGTGTGCTCTGTTTCAGGGTGCTACTGTTATCAGACGCTTCTCTGGCTCTGAAAACACCATCCCTTCATCTGGAAAAGATGAATTACCCAACCGCATGGTCAATGCTGCATCAAAGCAAGGATTTGCTATCTACGTAGATGAACCAGAACAGAAAGAAAACCACAGCTGCCAAGTGGCTGAAGAGCTGGAATCAAGCCTGTGTGAACTGGATACCAGTGCAATGACATCCAGTATTCAACTACTGCTGGATCTGAGTACAGGTAACTCCTGTTACTACCAAGGTGGTATCTATAGCGCAAGTACATGTAGCATGGTGTGAATTGTAATGCTGGTAAGCTAGTAACTAGCTTATGTTACAATAAATAACACTTCAAGATTACTTGGATTGTGTCTACATGAGGCACACCGCTTCTGTGTTAGAAATAGCAGGAGAAGGTGAAGAGGCTAATTAAGCAAACGTCTTGCTGCTTCCTCTTACCTGTTAGGATCTCCTATGATAGTGGACACATCCTTCCAGTCCCAGCCCGAGGATCACATGGGAGATGCCATAACTCTGACTGTGGGAGAATATGCAGAAGATATTCATCAGTACCTCCGAGAGGCTGAAGTGAGTGGCTTGTAACAAGCCTATTGATATTTGTGGTCCCCAATGGGCTGCAATACAGCAAAGATGTATGGCTGCCCCAGGATAACCCGAGGCTGCCACTGAGCTACAAAGGAGAGAGAGCAAGCAGTAAAAGCCATTGCTGAAGCTAGAATTATAAGCAGGTTCTAGACAGTGATAAGATCTTTCAGGATTGCTCTGTATCCCAGAAATACCCCACTGTTGGAGCATCTCTTGACTCCTTGGGATGAAGAAGAATTGCAGATGGGAGTTGAATGCTGCAAAAATACTAAAGCAACTGGATGTGACCTCACTGACAGCTTGCTTGCTATAGTAGTAGTTTTTCCTACCTTTCTGTATCAGAGCAGTAATGTGCAGTGTCCCAGTAGGAAGAGGGGAAAATTGTGATTTGTTTAAAGTCAATTTTGAGTCCTTCTGAATGGCTTGTATGTGCTTGATGGCAAAGATTGTCCATAGTCCAGGAGATCTTTTACTATTCAGCTGCTAACACAGTAGCTCCTATCTCTTCAGTGTAGAAATACTACTTTCTAGAGATGCTACTAGCTGCTAATTAATACTACTAGCATTATAATTATAGTTAGTAGTAATGAGTTACTAATAGTGGAACAACTCATGCTCCTTTTGGTATAAGTATAAAGAATGGCTTTCTTCAGAGTGAGCGTCTTGATTCTTCAACTCTCCCCCCGCACAGGTAAGATTCAGGCCCAAGCCCTACTACATGAGGAAGCAACCAGATATCACAACAGGAATGCGTGCCATCTTGGTAGACTGGCTGGTGGAAGTCGGGGAAGAATATAAACTTCGGACAGAGACTTTATACTTGGCGGTGAACTTCCTGGACAGGTTTCTTTCCTGCATGTCTGTTCTCAGAGGGAAGCTGCAGCTTGTAGGAACAGCAGCAATTCTTCTGGCTGCGTAAGTGTTTCATTTCTTGAAATCTCAGTGAGCTAAAACTTATTTTTAGTTTAATCTGAAGGACTGAAGCTTGCAGTGGCAGGTAGCTTTTCATGATGTCTTAAGATTAGCAATTTGACCTGTTTTGGCACTACCAAAATTAAACATTTAATGTTCTTGATATGAGGAACTGTAGTGGGAAAACTTTGTAACTGTAACAGCAGGAGTGAAAACACTACTGTGTTAGGCTGCTAATCTATAAGGCTGTAGTAGATTCACAGTGGCACTCTGCAATTAATCTTGAACTGTTTTAAGTAGACAGGTACCCAACAGAGCCTAGGAGTGCATGGAGTTTTGTCCAGAGTGCATTGTGTTACTGAGACTTGCTCTCTGAGGGCTTGCTATTAGTCAAGAGCTAACAATGTGAGTGTATTTCTGTCTAGACCGATGAATCAGAGTTCTTCTAAACATCTTTGCCCGAATTTGAAACTTAATTCTTACCTAGCCTGGAGAAAGGACTAGAACAAGAGCTGGATGCAAATCTTAGTAATGTCATGTGGTCATCCTGATATAGGTCCAGCAGAAATCTTTCTTTACCGTAACTTTCAAGCTGACAAATGGGGCTTCTGTATTCCTTTTTCAGGAAATATGAAGAGATCTACCCACCAGAAGTGGATGAATTTGTGTATATAACAGATGACACCTACACAAAGAGGCAGCTGCTAAGAATGGAACACCTGCTTCTGAAAGTGTTGGCTTTTGACCTAACAGCCCCAACCATCAACCAGTTCCTCCTTCAGTATATTCAGAGGCATGGAGTCTGTATCAGGACAGAGAACTTTGCAAGGGTATGAATTATCTTCCTTTTAGGACTGAGGGGGGAGAAATGATGCTAAAAGCAGAACTCCTTGTATTTCACTAAGTTATCTGAGCAGACAGAGCATAATATAGTAGCAGAACCTATCAGAAGATAATTTTTTTCTCATGGCAAGTCTTGCATTTTTCTCATTGCAAGTCTTATCCCTAAAACTGGATGTTTGTAGCCTACTACTTTCAGAAGGCAGCTTGTGTGCTGAGACTTCTGGAAAAATGTCTCATGGAAATCCTAAGTTTGGTCTATCTGTCTGGTCAGGGATAATGAACTGACTAGGTAGATGGGTGGTAGGAAACTGGTCATTTTTCAACAGTGTCTCCATAGCAAGTCTGCCCTGGATGTGGTGGTACTACATATTGCTACACAATGATACAGCATATGGCTGCATAATTGCATAGGCAACCCTGCTTAGAAACAGGGTAATTCAAGCTTATAGGAAAACATCCAACCTGCTGCTTATCTGCAAAGAGTATAGGGTTGTACAGTGACTCTACTCCAACAGAACCTAAATTTCTTAAAGCTGTCCATTTATCCCTAATCTCCAAGTGAGGTCCATCTACTTGAACAAGAGCCTCAGAGGATGGGAAGAGTTTATCTGTTATTTTTACAAAAAATGAATTTTCTAAGTCTCTGTCTGTAAAATTACATCAGAGCTGATGATGGGACCAGAATTTTTAGATTAGTGTAGATTGTTTGGGCTTTGTCAAAGTGTGGTCTTTCTGTCCCCACTGAAACATGCTAAAGATTCTTCTGCAAGATCAACAGGGCTAGAATGCTATTTCTACTTGCCAGACATGTTTTTCACATGAAACAGAGACCATTGACAATTTTCAGTGCTTGCTGTATGGAACTGATTGTACCAGCTAGGCTCAGTCTTTTTGAAAAACTTGTGGTTTTTTGTTCAGTATCTTGCAGAGCTGAGTCTCCTTGAAGCTGATCCTTTTCTGAAGTATCTTCCTTCACAAACTGCTGCAGCAGCCTACTGTCTAGCAAACTATACAGTGAACAGGTCTTTCTGGGTAAGAACAACTGCATGTTAAGGAGTAGCTCAAGCATTTTGTGTTATTAGAAGTAGGCTGAGAAGCAGGAGGAATAGCTTCAAAGTATGTTGTAACAAAGGCTGGAATCCTAAGATCAGTAGATGTTCCTGAGCTAATGGGACTACCTGATAAATGAATGTTAAATCAACCTGAAATATCCTGTCTCCTCTCTGAAGTGGGAGGGACCTTGCTGTCTTGCTCACTTACATCAAATCTGTACCTAAGGCCTTGTCAGTCTTAAACCCCAAAACTCCTCCTGAAAACACAATTCAAGGGCTTTCTGGGAGGGAGTACTCTACTTGAGTAGAGTGATTACACTGAGTGGCAGCTTAATGCAAGCTTTGATAGGCCTCTCAGCTGTGTGTTGGAGGAATAGCTTTAGCAGAGAGTAGAATCCAGAAATGTAATGGATGCCACATCCTTAGAGCAGAAGGAGCTTCTTGTCAGATCTCTTGGCTCCAAGAAAAAAACTAGACCAAACCAATCGGAGGATATCTGAATCCTTTTCAAGCCTAAAGAATCTAGAGTGAGCACTGATGTAGTGAAAATGGCTTCTGGTCCTGTAGAAAATGGCCTTCTAGATGAATGTTGCCTTCAATAGAGTAACACTGGTTTGTTTTTCTCCTCTGACCAGCCTGAAACACTTGCTGCATTCACAGGATATTCATTAAGTGAGATAGTGCCTTGCCTGACTGATCTGCATAAAGCATGCCTTGATGCTCCCCATTGCCAACTGCAAGCGATTAAGGAGAAGTATAAGCACTCAAAGTAAGTAACCAGGAAGCCAGTATTCTGTAACTTGGAGGCTATTACCACAGGATGACTCTGGTTTAGCAGCTTGGGCTACAGCTGCTGTAGTTGACAAACGTCTTGTAGTGGTCAGCTTCTATTCCTGAAACAGAAGCCTCTGTAAGCCTCTTGAGGGGAAAGCTTTTCTGACCAGAAGACTAGTTCATCCATAGGTATACAGGTGTACTGGATAACAATTCTGCAGTGTTGCAGGATGATTCTTTTCTTCCCCAGTGTATTGCACAAGTAGGTGGTATCTTTAAATTTGTCAGCTAAACTAATATCTTTAGTGACTGTGTTTCTATTCCAGGTACCTGCAGGTGTCTCTTCTGGAGCCCCCAGCAGTTCTTCCTCTACAATAAAGACCATGGACCCTGGAATTGAAGATTACTTCCTTCCAATCAGCAAAGCTGGTTTAACATTTCATAGAGCGCTGCAGGTCATGTGTCTGTAACCATAGTGATCAGAATGGTTTTTAGCCAGTATTTTTTAATTAGATGCCTTTTTTAAAAAGGATATTAGACTATAGTTCTTAATATAACTGACAGCACTTTTAATAAATGTCTTATTACACCGTTCCTCTGCGAATCTTCTGACTCCTGTTAATATCTGCAGTAACAGTAGAAAGGGTTGTAGTTTTTGTAAAATCATTGTGAGCAGGGCTTTTAAGCTAGGTCAAGTGGATAAAGTGTGGCTTGAACCACCACAACCTGACATCTCCATAGATATGGGTGACTTGCTGTAATATTTTATCTGTTTCTTCCTCTTCTATGAGACAAGATCATGCAGCCATGAACAGAACCTGTTTTCTGGAACTTGTATACCATATCACAGCAAAAACATCCAGATGCAAGTGGTCTATGAACTCAACTTGTGTGCAGAAGACCATCAATGTTGAAGTAAAAGTCAAGCTTCCCTTTATGGAGGTGAATAAGGGGGATTCCTCTGCAGGGAGTTGGAGGAAGGGGCATCTGTGGCTGGCAGAGCCTTAGGAACACTTCAAACACTGGTGGACAGACTGCAGTAGAGCAATGCTTGCAGCTATGAGGAAGAAACTGGAGCATGTAAGGTACTGGAATAGTGGAGTTGAGCTAGATGGCTGCTGTGTCATACTTGTGGTATTGAGTAGTCTCATGGCATGGCTGTCTGAGATAACATCTCCTGCCACTGGAACACTGCTGAATGTGTGCTCTGCAGACTCTGGAGACACATCACTCTTAACAGTTAGCCCTGCCCCATTACCCCTTCCTTCCTGCTAACTCTTATTCTGAGCTGCTACACTGTCTTGTGTCCCCCAGTTATTCATTAGGTAATATTTTTTTAAAAAATGAACAAAACATACCTTGAGTACTCTTAAATACACTGTCCAAAGTAAATAAAAAAATTAGTAATGTTGGTTGACACGTAGAGAACTATATTCCACTCATCTGAATGGCAAGGTAAGTCTGAGGCGTTTTCCTACTGCAAGAGTTTAAAACTTTCAGTGCCTGCTGCTTCTGAAGAGTAATCTATACAGGACATCATGTGTTTCCAAGCAAGAATATATGTAACACTTGACATCAACATGCAATGCAGCAGAAGTACTAAGTACTATCTAACAAGCCCCTTCAATTTTGAAACCTGGTTATACCAGTGTATATGTCATGAGGCTCTTTTTAGCTTCAGGGGTTTCACTTCCCTCTGCATTTAAGACTCTTCCCCCTGCTGCCTACTTGTCCAGGCTGGTGAATCTTCCTATTAATGTAAACCCTTGTATTCCTCCAAAATGGAGTTAGTGGTTCATTTGTCTCAAAGTAAATATCCTTTAAGGGAGGGGGAAGCATTCTGTTTCAGTCTAGCTTATGTAGTTCTTGGTTTCTTGCTTCAAACACTTTCTAGTTGAGCAAATGAATCTGTCTTGGTATTTACTCATAATGACAGATGTGACCAGATATGTCATGCTTGTGTCTGTGATACCCACTTTATCGTGGGGGCCTAGATCCATGCATTGTCTCCATGTGATGAATTTTACGGCTTGTGGGTGAATGCTTTAAAGGTGGGCTAAGAACTTTACTCGTACCTGCAGCCAACTTGTAGGTGGCTCAGAACAAAGGTCAGTCAGTGGTGCCTAGTTACAATGGGGAACGGTGGATTTCTTGGTTGCATGTTTCACAAGGAAATGGTGCATGTACTGAGCAAGAGTCTAGCTAAATCTACCAGGCTTATGAGTACTAGCTTGTTTGTGGTGCTTCAGCCTGAACATAAGGTGTCCTGAAACCCTATGTTAATAGGCATTATTCTACTTGTAATAGAGCTTACTGAACTGCAATTACTCTAGTGTTGAGTATTTTGGAAGTGGTAATGAATGTCTCAACACCAGGAAATCAGTTCTGCATTTATAGCAGTTTGAAGGTATTCATGTGGTCATGTCACAATAGTAATGGGGAGGAGATGTGTTTTTATCTTAAGAACAGTCTATGACCACAGTCATGTCTCGCTTCTGAGCCAACAGATTTGGTGCATCTAATGCAGTAGGAGGTGTCCAGGTCTGAATTGGCTGAATGTTGTACCATGTGGTGTCTTCCTAAAAGCCAAACTTTCCTTCTGTTTTACTTTTTTTTTTTAGAGTTTACCTACCTGAAAAACAGATAAAATAATTGCATTTAACTTCCTTGAAGATTTAATTCTCTGGTATACAAACTTGCCTGACTGTAATATCTGAAGAAGACTATGCATTGCCTGCTTTCATGTTTGTTTTGTCATTATTTTGTAGCTGAGCTTGTGGCTTAAATATTCTTTTAGTCCAAAGGCTAAAAAGGGAAAATGAAAAAAGTGGTTAAGGTGAAGAATCATGTAATGCTGCAGTGTGAATGCTCATAACAAGTTTGTGCAAGGTGGATTAAATTTTAATTTGTGAGACAGAATAAACTCATCTTCAAGTGGTCTCATCTGAGATCTGTGGGCAATAATGGTACTTTGAATGTTCTTGCTCTATTCTCACTTCCTTTGTTGTATTTGTCTTACTCAGAGCAAGGAAAAGACTTATTGCTCTTGTATGAGTGAGCCTTGACTCTTCCAAGGTGAAAACTGAGTGCTATCTCCTCATTCTGTGAGTCATCACACTTAACTCTAGCCCACTCCTTATGTGGGCTCTCCTCTGCAGCTGATACTTGAGAAAGGTATGAGAGATGCTTCTGTTGGCCATATTGTGGTAATAAAGGTGAAATAATGCTGTTTTAATAAGATGAGGTGCTTAAATGCAGATGTAAAACCACTTAAGAGTACTTAAATGATGTATTGAAAATAATCAAGTATATAGGAATATGGATTTATAAGGAGGGAGATGAAAGCAACCCAAAAGGAAGCTTTAAGTTTTCATTGATGTAGTGCCTGTGCTATACAGAAAACTTAAGACCTGAAGAGGTCACAGCCTTGTTTGATGTTTGAAACAAACAGAACCAGACTTCTTGAAGACAGCCATAACCTGGAAAAGAAATAAAGAGGAACTGACATTAAAGACTACACAGAGGCAGTCTCAATTCTTGACTATCCCATTCAGTGGCTTGTAGACCATGGCCACAAATAAGACCTCGGGATTTTTGTTTCAGTTTTCTGTTCGGATTTTTTGCTCAGGAAATATTTAAACTGTTGTGGTTTCAGAATTGTCAGGCCTGATCTTGCTCAGTTAGCTCTGCTGTGAAGATCTGTCTGACTTCCAGCATGTGTATTTCGAAGGCTGAATATTGACTTCTGTGCAGGTCACAATATCTTCCCCCTGGTTAAACTGTCTTGGAATGATACACTGAGTGTGAAACGAACTGGTGGGAAAGCAGGCTGAGTACATCCAAGGAGCTTTGAGTGATCATTCAATACTTTGAGTGGGTTGGAATTGGAAGTGTTGAGGATTTTAACTTTGACCTCTGATGTTCGGTTCAAGAGCTCTTCACCATTGGTATTAGAAACAAAAAAACCCCTCCCTAATCTTATATTAGCAGTTTCCATACTACCATGCTGTGACTTGCGGAAGACCCAAATGTGCTGTGGTTGCATGATCCTGTTTCTTCTGTATTGCAGTTAATTTTTTTAACCAATAACTTCTAACATTAAATATTGTAGCTGCCTCTGGTGTCCTGAGAAAGCTGTTCTTTGCAGCTGGGGATGTGTTGTGGATCCACTGTTCCCTTAAGATTAAAATGGACAAGCAGAACTCAAAATAATACTCTGTGGCAAGGTACTGATTTAACAGCTAGGGTCTGTCTTTGTTTTCCTCCTCTCTGGAGTGAGTTAAGGATGTCTGAGAGGTAATTAGGTAATTAGGGAGAATGATTTAACTGTGGTCAGGACAGTTAAGCTGTTAATTCATGACTGAAGGGTGTCTGCCTTGCTGGGAAATCTGGCTGTGTGATTAGTCTGTGTACATACCTGCTTGTTGTCAGGTCTACAAATGACTAGAATTAGCTCTGATTGCTGAGGTTGGTACTTATTTTTGTCAGTGACCTTGAAGCAGCTTGTGGGGCTGCTCTTAAGGATGAGAAAGAAGCCAGCAGAATCTGTGACTGCTTCCTGGAATTAAGCTTTTTGTCTCAATCTTCCTCATGCACCCCCTGCCACAGAGCAAGATCATATTTGCATACTGGAGAGCTGTGCAGACTTCACCGAAAGAGTGGCAGGGCATTGGAACAGGCTGACCAGAGAGGTGGTGGAGTCACCGTCCCTGGAGGTATTCAAAAAATGTGTAGACATGGCACTTCGGGACATGGTTTAGCAGACATGGTGGTGTTGGCTTGATGGTTGGACTTGATTATCTTAGAGGTCTTTTCCAACCTTACAGATTCTATGATTCTGTGCTAGGCAGATGTGAGCTGGAAGAGGTACAGACCCATTCTGTAACATTCAGATGTTCTAGAGCCCTGTCAAGTTGTCTTAAGAACTGTTAGGTCTTCTGCTGGTTATAGTGGATGCATGCATTTTCCCATTGCATCAGACAATTGAGTCTCATTGAATATTTATTTTTAGCTCTTGTGTCTGCTTCATAGTTCTTCTCTTGTATGGTAAACTCATACTTTCTCTTGGATGCTTGTTCAGCTTGCAGTCACTTAATATAAAAACCACAAAGCTTCACATGATGAGATGCCTGTAATGAACATCCCTGGCAACATGTTTATGGAGGATGTGCACTTCATCTGATGTTCCTGCAGAGATGTAGAGAAATCACCTGGCTTAGCCTGGGTGATTGAGTGCTAATATAGCCACTACTGACTCCTCCATGCCCTGCTTGGGGTTTGTCAATGTAGATGTCAACAGTGCAAATGTCGAAGAGAATTTGCACAGACAAATGTCCAAGACAGTCTACAGAAAGATACTGAACATATGCTAGTTAATCCTAAAGTACATGCCTACCCTCATCAAATTAACTTGTGTCTAAACTAAGCCAAGGGAAGAAAGACCAGGCAGTTCTGACCCTAATCCTCCTGGAGATGCTGAAATTATGGCTTTGTCCTGGAGTTTTGTACAGTGCTTGTCTAGCTAGGCTGTCCTGGTACTGAAAAATAATTGTGAGCTCAGCAAGGTCTGGTTCCTGGCCAAATGTCTGTCTCAATTTGGCTTGTTTCCACAGTGCTTAGGGCTAGCTCTTTTTTTAAGCAGATTGGTCCTGAGGAGAGCTTGTTGGAGCAGGACAAAATAGTGTGAGCTAACAGGCTATGTGGGAGGCTGTGTTCAGTGCTCATGCTTGCTGTCTGCCTCTGTTTTGTTGTAGCAGTGTGCCCAGAATGACCAAGTGTCCCTGTCACTAATACCAGTAAATACCTATCTAAACCATAAGGGAGCCCTCAGTCCTTGTCTTTCAGATGTTCAGACCGTCTTTATTTGAACACAGAGGAGTTACTGGAGCCAACTGCTGGGAGAACAGGCTCATGTTAAAGCATTAAGTTCTGGCAAGAAATAGGTCTTCTCCCTCCACCATCTGCAGCCAAGCTGCCTTTTCTGTTTGTTTATTATTGTTTGTGTTTTGATGTGTAAACAACTTGAAAAATTAGGAGAGAGAGCCCTAGAGACCACGGTATTCAACAGATTAGGCATTTGGTACTAATCAGTGAGCTGTTTACAGTAGAATACTGTAAACCCTATCTAGGCAGAAACTGGAGTGTGATACGTAGCTCAAAACAGGATCATCCTCCATTTGGCTCTTTGTCCCTCATAAGGAGGATAGAAGTGTCTGGGAATTAACAAAATGGGTGGCAAGACAGACCGCAGATGAGCGGCAACAGCACTGCTGTTCTCCCATGTGATAATGGAGTGAAATGGTGAGGTGGCAGAACCACGTTCACCCCAAATCACACTTGCGTAGCACAGGCTTAAGAACAATATATCTGTCCCAGTGCTGTGATGTATTGTCAGCTCTATTTACTGAAGAGACACGTAAAAATATTCTCAGGTTCAGCCATATAAGCAAAGACCTTGAGCTTTTTATTGTGTTAAACCAGAAGCAAAGAGCAAATTGATTTATAGTAAAAATACTAGCGATATCTGATGGTCTCCAAAGCATACAACCAGAAGAGGGCACCAACGTCCTTGCTCTGTGGGTTGAGGAGGCGGTCAACCTAAGTGTTTCCCTAAAGGATGCTGGGTCAGAGCTCAAGGAGGCTATTTGGTCTTGGACTCATTTTTACATGGTTTTAGGTAGACCAGCAATGTGTGAGATCACTGCAACAATACAGTTACGTTCAGTTATTTTTGCATTAAATGTAACCAGGATTTAGTGAAGCTGCAATGTAAGGTTGTCAGCTGTGCTGTCTAGCTCTCACACATGGTGGTCCAGGGATAATTAAAGAAAATAAATGTAATTTTTCAGAACATCCATAGTCTTGTACTGTGAAGTTGGACTTGTTGTACTAGTTTAGCCAACGCTTTCAGTTAGATCTTCCTGGCTGTACAAATCAGGCTATCTGATGTTAACTTAAAACTTGCTTCAGATAGGATAAAAAAATATGCCATGAACTTTAACAGCTTCCAGTAAGCATGCTGTTGAAGCAGGTCTGATGGAGGAGTGTCTCCTTATATTGCAGGTTGGGCAGATAAGGCTCTTGTAATATTACAGAGCTTGTATGGTTTGTGCCGGAGAGGGGGAATTCCTGCCAGAGGATTAAGCCCTACTTAGGAGGGGAGGGGGAATAGAAAATTGATAATTTTAAGTTAGAACTTACTCCTCTTGCTCATTGGAAACTTCAGTGTTAATTCTTATCTCAAGGTTATCTAGTCAGATAGGAAATGGTTGCATAAGACATTTATTGCCTGGTTTGAGGTGTATGTTGGATCTTACTTATGTTTTCCTTATTCTGTTCCCAATCTGAATTGAATTTTACTTTCATAAGCAGCTAACACATTCAAATCTATGTGGTTTTTTTTGTCTGCAATTATTTCTAAAATGTATTTGCTCTTAGCTTTAGCCTCTAAACAGAAGGCAGGAGGTGCACTGGTAAGAGTCAGTGGAAAGCTTGTATCCAGAGCAGTCATCTGAGTGCTGCAGCAGTGATCTAATAGTATTCAACGTAAAAGTTGTAAAGCATTTTGAGTCAAATGGAAATATTTTCTCCTCATACAGTTATGTTGCTGAGCTGTGATTGAGGCTAGGTTCCTTATTCTTTCTGAGCTTTTTTGGATATCTATACAGATGTATTTTAAGACAGTTGCTAACCAGTTGTCATGTGCACAGAGGCATGGGCTGCCTGAGGCACCCCATGGACATTGGCTAGAGGAAAACAAATGTATTGTTCTGCCTAACAGTAGCAGTTTTCCAGAGGCGTTGCTGTCTCTGAGTAAAAAAGGTATGAGGGAGAGCAGAGCATGTTTACATCATGTGTGCATATCTTCAGTAGGCACTTGAGCACCCGTGAACAAATGCAATTTTCCGCATATGCCTGTGCATCTGCTAGCTGAACACTGTACTCCTTCCTCTGCCTATTTTCTCTTCATTCACTGACTGCTCACAACTTTCAAATGATGTGGAACGAGGATATGGCTCTGCAGAGGCTCCTTTGCCAGCAGGATAATGCTGTGCAGGGCTCCTGGCACAGAGCCAGCAAATAATAAATCTCCCATCATGCAGGACTGACACTAGCGCTGAACAGAGCACACCCATCCTTAAAAGCATCTCCCTGCACCAAGTCTTACACATGAAGTTGGATCCTAATCTTTTTTTTACTTAGTTATCCCCTATCGCCTGGTGAAAAGACAAGTCCAGCAGGGAGTAAACAGGCTCTGATGGCTCTATTTCTTTTCTAGCAAGTTATCAGGACAGAAAGTTCTGCTGCAGTTTGCCAGATTATGCCTCACATAACTACTTTCTGTAAATAGCTTCTTGTCTTAGTGCATGAACATTAGGCCATTGTGAAACTCACAGCACAACCACTGCCAACACTCCCAGACCTCTGAGCTGGGCAGTATGTAAAGGATGTACGAGTAGCTTCTGCTTAATACTGTTCTCTGGGCTGATTCAGAGGTTACATTCTGGGAACTGCTGATCTCTGTAACTTCCACTTGTGTTAAAACAAATGCTGACTGGACTTAAACTGGGAAATCCTTTATCTTACTGTCAGATGAAATCTCCAGAGCCATTCATAGCTATCTTGTAAAGAGAAGTTTTTTAAAACAAACCAAAAAACCCCCAAAGCCACTCGACAAACTTAGATTCACTCATCTAATTACCAAGATGACTACATCATCAATATTGTATCAATACTGTACTGAATTCTCTTTAGCAGAACACAATGTTAATTAAAAAGTTGGAAGTGTTCAAGGCCAGGTTGGATGAGGCTTTGGGCAACGTGGTCTAGTGGAGGGTGTCCCTGCCCACAGCAGGGGTGTTGGAACTAGATGATCTTTGAGGTCCCTTCCAACCCAAACCATTCTATGATTCTATTTCCTCTCTCTTGGAGAAGAGAAACTTCTGGATGCTTTGGAATGGGGAAAAGCCTCCACAGGTGCTTATAAGTGTCTGAAATCAAATATTTTAGAATCTTTGGGCTTTTTACCTTGTATGCTGTGACACAAGTGATCACTCTAAGGATGTTCAAGGAGATTCTGGGAATTTTTGTGCTAATTCATATTAAAGATACTGAAAAATTTGAGAGTAGCATTAAGTGTAATAGTATAATTTTCAATGTAATGTTAAAGCTAAAAAAAGCTCATTACAGTATTAAATGTAATGAATCTATCTGCCCTTGATGATCTATAAGTGACTTTGCTAAAGGATTAAAGGCTATTACTGGATTTTTGTTGATTACCCTTCTTGAGTGCTGCTATCTCAAACTAGTGAAATCTTCACTAAATCTAATCCTGTCTTCAAATGGTGCCTTCAAATTGCATCTGGCATATGAATGATCCAAAATCAGCAGTTTCTTGCCTTTGTCTAGAAGCGGGGAAAAGGTTATTATGAATACTGCACCTAACAGTAAATGCTATAGAAATTCAACGTAGTGTAACTAGCCAATGATTATGATATTGATTGTCTATAGAGAGTTGATTCTATATGGGTTCATGAAATGTTAACTACAGCTTGTTTACCCCATGGTCCTCATTTAAGATAGGCAAACACTTGTAAAATATGTTCCTATCTATGTTCTGCATCTGGGGTTGGTGTTGACAATTTCTGAAAGATCCACAAAAGAGGTGCTGACCTGGAACTCTATTTTTGGTGAAAGGCTTGGCTCCTTGCATTTTTCTCTAAGGAAAGTTCTATATGTCCAAGCAGAGAATCAAGCAAACACATGAAGCCTCCAATGCTCACCAGCAAGCACTTGGACTAAAATGAATGGGTAGTCCCATTGTGGCTGGTCCCATTGAGCAGAGGCTGAACAGGAACATGGCTTCCTCTTGTTCAGAGAGCCCCTAACATGATCACTCTTTGCTAAATTCATTAAGTCTCATCTGTATTAATGCTGTCTTTAATAAATGCTTTGTAGGGTTCCTGCTGAGCAGAGTGCTTTTCATTTGTTTCACCAGTGGTTCTGCTGTCTGGACCTTTTAAGTTACTGTGTGTATGGTCTCACATTGTACTTCAGCCATAGAAGAAATATATATATCATTTAAGACATGGTAGGTTATGATAGCTGTGGGCAATGGTTAACTGGAAGGCCTGTTGCAGTTCAGGTTTTGGCAACAAAAAGTGATTGGTTTTTTTGCTCAGTATAGAGTCAGTATATAGAGGTCTTCATTGACACTGTCTAGATACATGTTCAGCCTGGAGAAGAGAAGGCTCTGGGGAGACCTAATTGTGGCCTTCCAGTACCTGAAGGGGCCTACAGGAAAGCTGGGGAGGGACTGTTTATCAGGAAGTGTAGTGACAGGACAAGGGGTAATGGGTTTAAACTAAAAGAGGGTAGATTTAGATTAGATGTTAGAAAGAAATTCTTTACTGTGAGAGTGGTGAGGTACTGGAACAGGTTGCCCAGAGAGGCTGTGGATGCCCCATCCCTGGAAGTGTTCAAGGCCAGGTTGGATGAGGCTTTGGGCAATGTGGTCTAGTGGAGGGTGTCCCTGCCTGCAGCAGGGGGGTTGGAACTAGATGATCTTTGAGGTCCCTTCCAACCCAAACCATTCTATGATTCTATGCATAGATTTTTAAGGTCAACAGAGATTATCAGACTTTTTGATGCCTTTTTATACCTGTTTAACCATGTTTGATTGGTGCTAAATCACCCTTGATACTAGAATCTCTCTATTTTTAACTTCTACATGTCTGACTCTAATTCTAAGTCCTTTAATTTCTCCCATTCCCACATAGGTTAAAGAGCCCTTCACTAGCTGCATTTTCATCCCATGCAAGAATGTAACAACAAAAATTGTTACCCTATTTTTTCTTGTAAACAAAACAAACTGAGGTTTCTATGCTTTTTATGGTAATAAATTATTGGTAGCTCTCATGAGTTTATAGCATTCTTCTCCAGTTACTGAACATCCTCTTAAAATTTGGGTATCGGAGGATGGGTCCTCAAGGTCTCGTGAACGCAGTGGGTGTAAGCCGCAGGACTGCAAGGCCCACAGTCCCTGAGGAAAGTAACATTCTAAGGAGTATTGAGAGTAAGTGCTGGTAGCTACACGTTGCTGAAGATACGATTCTTGCTGAAGCCTGCTTGTAATGAAAGCTGATTCACCAATTTTTAACCTGCTATATACAAATCAAAGGCAGTCTCTCTGCCTCCTGGCAAGTTACCAAAGCCATCAGTTAGGCAGCAGTTGGCCAGATGTCTTCTACACTGCTAATATATACTAATGGCAATTATTATGCCAGTATTAAATATCACCATCTGTGTTTTTTTAAATCTGAATTCAATGCCACTAAAGGACTTTAAGCTCTTCAATGTATTTCTTTTAAATTTCAGAGGTGACGGCATTGATTTTAGTCCCTATTTTGTTTCTAGTAATGCTCACGTTGGTTGTACTTGGATGGTCAAACATGTCTGGGACTTCTTAACTCTTTTTTTGGGGGGGGTAAGTATAATAGAAGCAAATAATTAAGGTCAAGTAGGATGAGCAGTTTATGTAAGTAAAAGTCTGAAGGAGGCAGGTGACTTAGCAGTGAAGGACACAGCAAAGCCTGAGGTATGCAATGGTATCTTTCCCTTAGCCTTTCCTGGCAGGGTGTGTTAATGCCTCTTGTGTCTCTGAGGGCTGGGGAGACGGAAGGCCTGCAGCAGAAAAGGACTGAGTTAGGGAACATCTAATTCAGTGGATATAGCGGGTGTCTGTGGCAGGGGGCTGGCGGCAGAGGCTGCAGGGGCCTCTGTGAGGAGGGGCCAGGGCTGCCCTGAGCCGGACACAGCCAGTTCCAGCTGGCTCCAGCAGATCCACAGCAGGGCACAGCTGAGCCCCTTGGCCAAGGTGGTGGAGCCCCTGGGAAAGCCTTTTTAAGAAAAGGTAAAAAAAAAAACCCACTGGACAGAGGAGGAAGCTGAGGGAAGACCAAGGTTGGAGGAAGAGGAGGTTCTCTGTGGCCCCAGAGCAGCTATTCCCTGCAGCCCATGGAGAGGATCCATACCAGAGCAAGAGGTAGATGAAGTGGTGGAGAGGAGCCATTACAGACTGACTGCAGCCCCCTGTACTGCTTGGAGAGGGGAGAGGAGTCTGGAGTGAAGCTAAGCCTGGGAAAGCGGGGAGGAAAGCTGTTTTAAAGTTTGCCTCTGTTTCCCACTAACCAAACTGGTAGTTAAATATTTATTTTTATTGGCAATAAGTTAATTTTCCCCAACTCCAGTCTGTTTTGCACATGACTGAGTAAGCAGGGTTTGTTTAGCCTGGAGAAAAGGTGGCTAAGGGAAACTTAATTGTTTTCAACTGCTTAAAGTATGCTCATTAGAAAGCTAGAATGGGATTTCTGAGAGGCATAGCTGAGGCTGGGAGGCTCTGTCTGCACATCAGGAAAAATATTTCACCATGAGACGGGTTAAGCACTGGTGCAGGCTTTCCAGAGACACGGTGGGACCTCCATCCTTGGAGGTGTCCAGAGGTCAATGGAACAAGCCTGGAGCACCTGCTCTGGCTGTGAGGTTAGCTCTGCTCTGGGCTGGTGGCCTCCAGAGGAGTAGTCTAGCCTGGATCCTTCTGTCATCCCACAGGATGCACTGATGGAACGGGGAGATATAACTGTAGAGGGGCTGGTTTTGCCCTATGTTCCCATTGAACATGAACAGCTAAATGTTAATTAAAATGGTAGTGCAGGATCATAAGAGCAACATTATGTAAAAAGGTGTGGAGTAGTTTTCTGATCTCTTGAGCTACTGAGCAATAGAGCCTCCACCTTTCAGTATGTTACTATGTGTGCTTGTTTAGATATCTACATACATAAATATATACATACAACCCTTCACCATTTTTCCTCAATGTGTATCCAGGCTGCCTATGGTCAGTGCCTGACCTGAACACCATGACATCTAAGGCTGAGAAAATGCTGACATTTTTGGGCACCTGTTTCTGAGACCTAGAAGAAAGGAGCTATGGTCACTGAGAAGCAATCTATGTGCAAGTTAATCTTCAACAGTAAGCAATCTTCAGAGTGTTGAACCTTAAGATGCATTGTACTGCTTGGAATACATTCTGCAGAGCCCAGGGCAGTACAGAGATCAAACAGCAGTTGTCTTGCTGTAGCTTTGAACCACAGGTATGTTGCTTTGCTGCCATGCATGCCAGAAGTATATAGTTCTAATTAATTGTGTATCATACATGTCAGTAATATTTTTTGTTTTATTGATGCTTATCAAAGCCATGAGAATGCAAAAAAAGAGAAGGAGACTCTTCCTAAAGCAGAAGACAATATTTTCAGTCAACTTCATTTGACATATATGTGCCTCCTACAATCTGGTGGCCTGATCCTCAGAAGTTTAAAGTGGGAGATAGGACATTTATTTTAATGGTAAAATTATCTATAGCTGTGGAGTGTACAGGGGGTTTGTATTTTTCGTCCCTTTGTGTGCACCTGTGTACATAGCCTCTGACTGATTTGAACATGTTCTTGGTCATCTGTGTGCTGACACCCTCTGTTCATTTTGAGATGCTGCAGAACTTCAATGTGTGATCTGCCACCTTGTGGCCCTCAGTTCTGTCACAGTCATATCTCATAATTGATGACAGAAATGTTGTCATAGCAGTTTTCATAACTTTTCATCCCCATTTGATCCATTGTGTCATCTGCTACCGTGAGGAACAGAAAAGTTATTTGGTAACTTTGACCTTTGAACCCTAGAAGATGAAATAAAACCAACTCATTCTATGGCATCTAGTGACTGTTTATTAGAAACAATTTCGAACTACAGGCGAACTTGTATGTTGGGTGTGAAAGGCTCCAGTTGACTGACCCAGGCCATGGAGAAAAGTCATGCCTGAATGACCTAGAAGCCTAGGTCTTCAATTTAAGAGACTTATACTCCTGAATTATTTAAATACTTAAAAACTGTCAGAATCGGTAGTAATGCTTGACCGGGGTTCATTGTGCAGCTTGTTCTCCTTTTGAAATGCACTAAGTATATAAACTAATTCACTCACCTCTAATTTATTTTAACTAATTGCACTGTTAGTGTGGCGATAGGTTGTTGTAAACTGTTGTGGCAATGTTTCATTCATGTTATTTAGGGAAGATCTTATTAGTATTGCAAAAGCTGAAGCATTTAAGGTACCAAGAGCAGAGATGTGGCAGTCTGGAACCTCAGTGAAGGTTTGGGATTTTCAAAGCAGTGTCAGACTGCATTGCTAACACCTTCTAAGGCGGATTCATACTGCCTTTTTTTTTTGTCGTCTCACACTTCACTAAATGTGCCATTGATCTTGATTTTGGCAGCAACTTAAAATAGTTTTCACATTTTGAAATGAATATGTAAACACATTTACTCAAACTTACACTGGAACCAGGGCTATAGAAAATCTCAGCAGTAACCTAACCAGAAATGTCTACTCTTGTTGTGGTTTAACCTGGCTGGCAGCTAAAACAGCCACAGAGCCATTCGCCCACTCCCCACTGTGGGATGGAGGAGAGGAGAGGATCAAAAAGGAGAAAAAGTAAGACTCATGGATTGTGGTAAAGACAGTTTAATAGGACAGAAAAGGAAGATAATAACAATAATAACAACAGTAATAAAAGAATGTGCAAACCAAGCACAACTGCACAACACCCGAAGCCAATGCTCACTAGTTGCCAAGCAGTCACACCTCCTGGCCAACCTGTAGTTATATACTGGGCATGATGTCATATGGTGTGGAATACCCCTTTGGCCAGTTTGGGTCAGCCGTCCTGGCTGTGTACCCTCCCAGCTTCTTGGACCCCCCCTCTGCCTTCTCACTGGCAGGCCAGTATGAGAAGCTGAAAAGTGCTTGACTGCTTGGCAACAACTAAAACATCAGTGTGCTATCAACATTATTCTCATCCTACATCCAAAACACAGCACTATGCCAGCTGCTAGGAAGAAAGTTAACTCTATCCAAGCCAAAACCAGGACAATTCTGTTCACTCCGGGGTTGGCAGATCTGCATATTTATGTATTGCCTCTACATTAATAATTCTAGTCATAACTGGTTTCCATTTCTGGAAAAGACTGCATATTGCATAAGATAGATCAGCAGCTGCAGTGTTTATAATCTTTTGCCCTTTTGTGCGTTTTATGGGAAATGGCTTTAAGTCCATGTTGGTATTCTCTAAGTGGAGTAGCTTAATGCATTTTTGTAAGTTTCTTTATTTTTCCAGAGATTTTGCACAATTGTTTTGCAAAATGCTATGTTTATAACTTCCTAGAAACAGATGTAGTGTTTACTGACTGACTAAGAGGAGCCTGGGAGTAAGGTTTCAGACTGCTTTGAGGCAGAAAAGTAAGGTGAGATATTCAAAGGCACTCAGTGTTGATCTAATCTGTATTCCTGCTGAAGTAGGTGGGAGTGTCAGAACTCCTGGGCATGCTCTAAGGAATGATGTGAAGCTTTTTACAGTAGGTTTAGCCTCATTTTCTTACAGTTTCTCTGTCTACAAAAGTGAAGGCAGTAATAATCCATCACAGCCATGTCAGTTAATGTCTAGTAAGAGGAACAAAAAAAAAATTGTTAAAGTTTCATATAGCAGGAAAAACTGTGTACTGGTAACTCGGATTTTTCTGGTTTGGTGTTAGAATGATCTAAGTTTGCCTGCCTTCTATCGCAAAACCAGAAACATGGATCAGAGTAACTGGGCAGACATCTGGGACTGGTGACGTCTGGTCAGAGAAGGGATTTGGTCAAGAACAAAGGCAACTACTAACATGTGATGGATGAGGTGTACAGATAGGTTGTTGTTTGGAGCTCACCAAGAATTAATCTTTGCAGCCCAGGATTTAAGCAGCTAGAATGGGTGAATGTGGGGAGAATGAGTGTGACTCGTTAAATAAGCTGTGTAATCTTCCCTTCCTCTCTCTAGAAGCCTTTACTCATGTGAGCTAGAGCATTCAAAACTGCTTACACAATCAGAATAAGAATAAAGAGGTGAAAAAAAAAACAAAGTGAAACCCTCCAAATCTTTTGGGCTTGATGCCAGCCCTACCAGGGGTAAGGCTTTTAATGAAGAAAAAGAGAAGGGTGAAAAGACATTGTTTCCAGCCTGTCTTACAGGACTGTCTTGCCCTGGGGCATCTCTGGATAAAAGCTGTGGGGCAGAGGCACCTACTGTTGATGGTTTACATGCTCCAGAGCTCCTGAATTCAGTTCTGTCCCTGCTAGGGCAGGTTAAGCCTCTTCAGTTTTTCATGGTAATTGTGACAAATGGGAGCCCAGGGGTTTAGCTCTTTTTCTCTGAAAATCAGGCTTTCTGTGTGGGTGGTTGATAAATGGAAGTCTTGAAGCTTAAAATGTCCGCCTTCTGCTCTTCTATATCCTTTCTTCACCTATAAAGGTAAATCTATTTCAGCATAGTTTTCTGAAGATATTCTGAGGCTTTTTCCTAAGCAATTAGCAGATGCAAAATTGTATACAATATAAGAAAACAAATACATTAGTAGGAAGAGTATGAACATGAAAATATTTCTATAGGTACCCAAAGGAGAGAAAAAACTATTTACCTACCACTGAGGCTAGGAAGACAGAAGTGTTAAATGCCTTTTCTGCTTTAACCTTCACTTTTTGGTGGTCGTAGTCAGACTGCTAACTATCATTAGTTGGACTGCTAATCTTGTTGCCGCTATGATAGATGTAATGTTGAAAGAGTGAGCCATTAGCAATTCCCTCCCAGAACTGGAGGGGAAGTGAGTTTCGGAAGACTGTAAAAGGCAAATTTAGGGGAATTTGGGAGGGGAAAAGAAAGAGAAAGGAGGTATTAGGAAGTTATAGATTACTTGGCATCAGTTTTGAACCAGGAACACAACAGAGGGAATGTTAGCAATCAAAATAAAATAATTTCTAATCATCTAGACAATAACCAAGGTGAATGACAGCCAACATTGTTAGATACAAGCTAATCATATATCAGCTTAATGTCCTCCTAGGATGAGTGTTGTAAATAAAGGAAAAGCAATATGTTGTTTTTTCTTGATTTTTAGTAAGGCTTTTGTCTGTGATGATACTCACGTAAGTAAGGGGAAACCTAGATTTGATGAAACTGAATAGGGTTATGTGATTGGTAGGAAATTGTACTCAGATGGTAGTTATCTCTAGCTGCTTATCCAAGTGGATAGTCATTAGTGACAAGTTGTTTTCACGAATGACTTAGATGAGGTAGAGAGCATGCTTATGAAAGTGCTGGTGGCATTATGGTGAGAAAGGATGCAGATCCACTGAGGGACAGCCTTGGTGTTCAAACAGTCCCGCCAGGCCGAAGTGGTCTAAGCAGAAGATGCACTTTTGTAAGGACGAATGCGCATTTGCATGGAGGTAGCAGTGGGAAAGCTGGGGAATACAGAGTGGGAGGTGATTGCTGGGGGAGAGCTGTGTTTGAGACAGGAGTCAGCAATGTCAGGCTGGGAGGTGTAAATGCAGTCCTTGCATGCTTCTCAGAGCAGTAAGGGAGGCTCTGAAAGGGTCCGGAGGGAGCATGGCCAGCTGCCCACTGTGCACAGCTGCTGCAGGAGGCCTGCCTTTGATCGCTTTAGAGAAGGGAAGACAGAAGGGGTACGTGATTATGGTCTTCAATTGCAGGTAAGGGAGGGAATAAATCAAAGGGGCAAAAAGGAGTAATTGTTACAGCAATGAAGGTTTCAGTTATCTCTCAAGGAAGGAGCTATGAAGGAAGACAGCTGAGCGTGGAAATTGATCATCTCTGTGGTTTTTAAGAGCAAGGCAGGTAAGTATCTATTGAGAGCAGTACAGGTATTGGTGCTGCTGCCTCAGAAATGGGAAGGGCAAGATAACTGCATGAGGAGATCCTCCTAACACAATAATACAATTTTTATGAAATCACTGAAGAACTGGTAGGGCAGAACTCATATATGTAACACTACATTCTCTTCACATTTTCCCAGGATATGAGTAAAAATATGGCTCTTTATGGCTCTTTACCTACCACTTCTGCCAAATCAGTATCTAGCTTGAGGGCTTGCTGACTGTCCAGTCAATTGTTTTTGCTCATGCTGGTGCTTGTCAAAACATGGTTTGGAAATGCTGCTGATGCTAGAGAAGAGAATAAAAGCCAGCTCATGCTCCCATGGCTCTGTGAACTCAGCACTGTTCTGTGTATTCATACTGTCTTTGATGCAGTTGCAAATAGCGCTGAGCAACAGAACGGTCATATAGCTAAGACAAATATTAGCCATAGGGACTTGACCCTGTTGTACTACAAACACTCCAAATAAAATAATATTAATAATTGTGGTGGGTAAACATGGGGATCTGACAGAGGTTCTGCCTTAATGCTTATGGAGATAGTAGTATAAAGTAGAAGCTAAAATGCTGACATGAAATCACTGTGTTAAAGTGCAGGTGGTTTGTGCAGTCTTTGGGGAAGAATGTGAGTTGTCCTTCAATAAGCCTAACTACATAGCACCTGCTGCCTTGCCTTTTTCTGCTGGTAGCAGTAATAACTTGTATCTCCCAGGTTTTTGATACATGAAATTTCCAACAGCTTCTCAAATCTGCTTTCTTGGAAGCATCAATGGAGCACACTGTGTGTGTATGTGTAATTTTAAACACACACACATATTTTCCCCTTTCTAATTTGGTTATATTTGCTTTATCTTTCTTTTGGAAAAGAGGAAACTGCAGCAAAGGAGAAGATAACAAGCCCTAGGACTTGTGACTTTTGAAGGTTGCTCAGCTGAAGACTTTCTCATGTGCAGAAAGAATGCAGAGAATGAATTCTGAATTTCTGTAGTAAATGAAAGATGACAGACTTCTGTCCTACTCTTCGTAAACTGTAAGTTCATCACATCCTAGGATAATTCAGTAGGAAGGTAACTCAGGAGGTCTCTAGTCCCACCTCTAGCATGAAGTGGGATGAGTCATGACAGCAGAGCTGGCTGCTCTGAGCTTTTTGTTGCACCTGGTCTTGAAAACCTGTAAGGATGGAGATGGCACAATCTCTCTGGGCAACCTGTTCCATCGCTTCACTCTCATGGTGAAAAAATTTCTCCATATAGCCAGTTTGAGCATCCTTTGTTTCAACTGATAATTATTGTATCTCATCCTCCCATCATGTACCACTGTGAAGAGCCCAGCTCTGTTTCTTCAATGACCTTCTCATAGATACTGTACAACCCTTTTTCTCCCCCACTTCCATTAGTAAAGTGATTTTTTTTATTTTGATCTCTAATGTATTTGTCCTTGGGTGCCATGAAAGCATCAATACCTCCATTTTCACAGGTAGAGAACTAAGCTAAGTGAATTTATTAGATTATTAGATGTCCTGTTGATCTGACAGTAAGGCCTAACTCAGCTCCAGATTTAGACACATACATTTAGGTTTCTGCATCGTGGATGCCTTCAAGTGAAGTGTCTAATCTCCCAGTATATTCAATGGAGGTGAAGTCAAAACAGCCCTTGGAGCTTAGAAGTCATTTATCTCACACCTTAATACGCTCAGCTGTCTTGTTCTCTGGAGTCTGCTACCTGTACTGAGTAGATCTCCACTGGCTATAGGGGCATTGGCTCACACATAGCCACTTCCATTGAATCACAGAATCATGGAATGGTTTGGGTTGGAAGGGACCTTTAAAGGTCATCTAGTCCAACCCCCCTGCCATGGGCAGGAACACCCTCCCCTAGACCAGGTTGTCTGAAGCCCTATCCAACCTGGCCTTGAACGCTTCCAGGGATGGGGCATCCACAACTTCTCTGGGCAACCTGTTCCAGTGCCTCACCACCCTCACAGTAAAGAATTTCTTCCTAATAGCTAATCTAAATCTACCCTCCTTCAGCTTAAACCCATTACCCCTTGTCCTATCATTCCATGCCCTTGTAAACAGTCCCTCCCCATCTTTCCTGTAGGCCGCTTTCAGGTACTGGAAGGCTGCAATAAGGTGTCCACAGAGCCTTCTTCTCCAGGCTGAACAACCCCAACTCAGCCTGTCCTCACAGGAGAGGTGCTCCAGTGCTCTGATCATTTTTGTGGTCCTCCTCTGGACTCTCTCCAACAGTTTCATGTCTCTCCTGTACTGGGGCCCCCAGACCTGGATGCAGTACTCCAGGTGGGGTGTCATCAGAGCAGAGCAGCAGAATCCCCTCCCTCAACCTGCTGGTCATGCTTTTTTTGATGCAGCCCAGGATACAGTTGGCTTTCTGGGCTGCAAGCATACACTGCAGAAATACGAATTTGTTTCTGAACCTGAATCCCACTTTAAGAAACTGGGTCAAATTGATACAGGAAGTCAGTAGCAGAACATCATTTGAACTTGCATCTCTCTGGTCCGTGCTAGATATCCTACATACTAGAAGAGCTGTTCTGTTTCAGGGGAACTGTGTGACTTTGTCCTGTGAATATCTGTGGTGGGTTGACCCTGGCTGGAGGCCACGTGCCCACCAGAGCCTCTCTATCGCTCCCCTCATTCACCAAACAGGGGAGAAGAGGTATAACGAAAAGCTTATGGGTCGAGATAGGGACAGGGAGAGATCACTCACCAGTTATCGTCACGAGCAAAACAGACCAAACTTAGAGAGGGAATTCATCTGATTTATTACTCAGCAAAACAGAGTAGAGGAATGAGAAATGAAATCAACTCTTAAAACACCTCCCCCCACCCCTCCCATCTTCCCGGGCTCAACTTCACTCCCGGCTTCAACCTCCTCCCCCCTCAGCAGCACAGGGGGACCGGGAATGGGGGTTACGGTCAGTTCATCACACATTGTTTCTGCGTCTTCTTCATCCTCAGGGGGAGGACTCCTCTCATCGTTCCCCTGCTCCAGCATGGGGTCCCTCCCACGGGAGACAGTCCTTCATGAACTTCTCCAATGTGAGTCTCTCCCACAGGCTGCAGTCCTTCACAAACTGCTCCAGCGTGGGCCTCTCCCACAGGGTGCAGACCTTCAGGAGCAAACTGCTCCAGTATGGGGTCCCCCACGGGGTCACAAGTCCTGCCAGCAAACCTGCTCTGGCGTGGGCTCCTCTCTCCACGGGTCCACAGGTCCTGCCAGGAGCTTGCTCCAGCACAGGCTTCCCACGGGCCACAGCCTCCTTCGGGTGCATCCACCTGCTCTGGTGTGGGGTCCTCCATGGGCTGCAGGTGGAATCTCTACACCCCCTCATCCTTCCTCCATGGGCTGCAGGGGGACAGCCTGCTTCACCGTGGTCTTCACCATGGGCTGCAGGGGGATCTCTGCTCCGGCGCCTGGAGCACATCCTCCCCCTCCTTCTTCACTGACCTTGGTGTCTGCAGCGTGTCTTACATCTTCTCACTCCTCTCTCCGGCTGCAAAAACTCTGTTTTTCTTCTTCTTAAATATGTTATCACAGAGGCGCTGATTGGCTTGGCCTTGGCCAGCGGCGGGTCCGTCTTAGAGCCGGCTGGCATTGGCTCTGTCAGACACAGGGGAAGCTTCTAGCAGCTTCTCACAGAAGCCACCCCTGTAGCCCCCCCGCTACCAAAACCTTGCCACACAAACCCAACACATTATCAGAGGACAGAGAGGCACAGTTTGTTCAAAGCAGCGCTAGTAGTTTAGAGAATGGTGCACAGTTTTCTTCTGATGTACAAATCTTGTTTGACAGTTCTGCACAGTATTTTATATCGTTTCCAGTTCAGTGGCATTGGGTCTAAATACTGTGATTTATTCTCTCAAGTAATTTACTTAAAACTCTGACAGCATCCTTTTGGACTGACATGTGGAAATGACAGTGAATTCAATATTGAGCAAAATGAATGCCTGTTACAGAGGTGAATTCAATGCACATGAAGGTAGAGTGACAGTTGTAATTATTTAATACTTCTTTTAAGGGAAGAATAGTTGCTCTGATCATAAAAAGCTTTAGAAATGCTAATTCCTTTTGTGGTTTCTGAGATGAGAGTGCACCACTAAATACATGAAAAAAATACTGAAAGAGGTGTGAAATATCTTTGCTGTTCAGAGGATTTTGCTTTGTGGTATTTAGCTGTATGTTGATGTCTGTCTGGTCTCTAGCTCCTCAGGCTGTATCAGACTGAATTCCCTATGGCTTGTCTCACATTGCTGGTTTGGTGGTCTGTGTCTTTCAGGATGAGGATTTTTGTTTAACCAAGCCAGGAAAATGATGAATGATCAACTGGAAGTGAACACAGGATGACACTGCGCTTTGCTAGTGGTCAGAAAGCATGATGACTGCTTTTTTGGAAAAGCTGTGTCTTTGGAGTTTAGATGTTTCTTAATTACTTAAAAAAAAAAAAAAGCTATAAGGAGACATAGTGCAAGTCTTCTATGGGTATGGGGAGAGAAGACAAAGTCTCCTCTTACATTTTTTTGTGTTCTGGGAAGATCAAGTTGGCAGACCTATGAAAAATGAGAATATTTAAAAATGTAAAATTGTAATAAAAAAAAGCAAATAACTCCGTCATCTCTTAGCTACTTCTAAACCACCCAAGTCTCCCTTTTTCTTTCCGTTTCCACTTCTTGTCCTTTATGACAAATATTCTGGAATGGAAGAGGCAAAAATCTTAAAATGTATAAGGCTAGGTATCTGCAGTGTGCTTAGTGCTGCAGTGATTTCCTCTATGTACAATTCTAGTTGCTCACATTCAACGAAGTGAAATTCTACAGAGCAAGAAAAGGTTAGTAGGATGTTTGGTCCTTTCTGATGAATCTGTATTGCAAAAGTAAAAACAGCTTTTCTAGTTTATCCCAGATTGGTATTCAGTTCTCCACAGATACAATATTTATTGTTGCATGAGCATTAGGAGGGAAACAACCTCTTGAAGCTAAGCAGCATGAAAAAATGCAGCTCAGTAAGTTTGTCGTGGTTCTAGACATTGTGGAAATGAAATTCTGGAACAGCCTTCCACTAGGAGCCACCGGCCAAGAAGGAGCTTACTCCTCCTAGATTATGGCAATGGAGCGTAAAATGTGATAGCGTGTGACAGCACACTGAAAAAGTATGTCTACTTTGCTCAGTAAAGGAGGCCAGGGAAGAAGCTCAAGTTTCCCATCCCTGTTTGTTATTGGCTTACTTCTTGGTGTTGCTTTGGACTATGCCAACTAGCACTCTCAAAGGTGACATCCAGGCATGGTTTCAAGGACAGTTTCCTTCAAGGCTTCTCCCCCAAAAATGACGTAAACATGACTGCACCCAGGTGGGTTCCCATGGCGCTTCCATAGTTCTCCAAGCCTACCACAGGGGGCTTTGCACTCTTAAACATGCTGTTATGCTACTGCCTGGGGAAGTTCAGCTGCTGCATGGTGTCTTGCTGGTTCTCATTTCCAGAGCCTGTCCACACTGTAAGACAATGTAGGTCTCCCAAGTCAGTGCCTGCAAATCCTCAGTCCCACTTAATGGTTTCTTGACCACCTTGAGGGAGGAGGTCACCTATTTCAGGTGATACAAAATTAACATCTGTATCTGTACAATTAGTAGGCCTCTGTTCCCAGCCAGTGGGAGAAGTGGTAAGAGGCTATGGAAGGCTGCATAATGGTCTAGTGGAAATGTTTAGGAGCCAGGCAACCTGAGTCCATATTTCCTTTCAAGTGTGTGGCATATCATCTTCCCTAATTTTCCCTGCTAGGAGAATTGATTGGCACATATCAGAGTCAAGCCTACGTGCATATCAGTATGTAGGGAGTAGGCACTGTGAGCCCTGACACTCAAATGCTAACTAGAAAGCAGCCAAATGTGATCACTTAGCCATTTCCAGATCCCAGAATGCTTCTTCAAATCATATGGTCTCTCTAAATGTTGAGGCTTTCAAGGGGTCTTTGGGAAGGCAGTGGTACTCACACCAGGTTCCCAAAAGACTGGCTTCATTTCTACCTTGTCACTATGCCCAGCCGAGGCCGGGCCAAGCATCGGTGTGAGAAAGAGGCTTCAGAGAGTATCCTTGGCTGAAAGACTATCACCTGCCATTGATTTTCTACTTTCTGAAAATAATTGGTAGTGGTTAGGTGTTCACTCAGGGCAACACTGCATGCAAAGCCCGAGGCACCTGACTGCTCGGTTCAGCTCAGAGTTGTGTGATATCCAGCTGACTGAATAGCTGCTAAAGGTAGTTCCCAGATCAGCTCTTCACTCTGACATCTTCCTGAAACTATCTATCAAGCAATCTCAGTTAATGGATGCTTTTGCAAAAATTGTAATCTTATACAGTTGTGAGCAGGAAGAGACCTACATTTATGGGATGTTCTCATTCATAGTTCAACCAGTCTAACAACAGGAAGAGTGTATTACAAAGAGGTCTCATATTTCATTCCATTTCAGGAAATGATATCCCTATTTTACCCTTATTATTTTTGGAGAGCAATAGTTTTCCTACCCTTACATGTATGCTCTTTTAAAATGTAATGAGCCACCAGATTTCTGTGTGGTTCAGGCAAAGACAGAGCTGGAGGGCTAGTGGCTAGCTCATGGATAGTAAATGAGAATTGGAGAAAGAATGATGGGAAAGCATCTGGAAACCCTGACTTTTCTCTTTCTTTTCCTCTTCATTAGTGCTAGAAGGTGGCACTAAGCCATAGCCCACTGTGATGAATCGTACTCATGGACCTGTGAGGAAGCCTGGAGGCACTCTGCTCAGAGATGAGGAAATACTTGCAGGGTTTCCCATTAACATTGACAGTAGAGCCATGAGTGGCCTTCCCATGGGGAAAGGGCTCCATTAACCCCTGCATTTGGGAAGGGTGTAGACTTGCACTTCAGCTACTGTCTACCTAAGATTTAAAACAACAGCATGGCCTTGAGTTTGGGTTTTTCAGAGCTTCTGACATAAAACAGTGAAGCTCCAGAATTCTTCCTTCGCTACACTGCTGCCTTTCTAGTTATCATGGGCATGTGCAGCTGAGGAAGACATGCTACTGAATTTCATTTTTGAGCAGCTTAGCTGCTGATAGCCACTGAGATTTATATAAGGTTGTGACATTTGTAGTTCACTTTTCGAAAGGCTGAAGCTTGTTCTAGAATATTTTACACCTTTTCCTTCCTTTTTTTACTATACTAAACCCAATATTTTCTATTTACTCATTTTATCAAGCCCAGTTTTTATTTATTTCTGTTTCTGCAATCAAAGGCAACTATCTCCTGCCCTCTTTTCTTTAAACAAAACCAATAACATCTGCAGTTTAACAAGCCCAGGCATCAGGTAGCTGATACAGATTTTTTTAATTGATATCAGGTAAAATCAGAAAATAAGCTTATTAATGAAAACTATGATTAATGACCTATTTTTCTTTATACAAGCTTTATATAAAGATATTGCTTTATACAGGTCACAAGAAGAGTGGCCATCTGGTGGGTAACTCCTCTGAGGTTGAAGCAACAGCTGGATGGTCAGATTTCTTGCAAGGAAGGAGTGCTTTTCTTGTGATTTCTGTTTAATGAAATTCAGATTGGGTTAGTTTTAACTATAAGATTTTATATTATATGCTATCCTCATATCCAGTCTTCATTTCTTATGTAGGTATTTGAAATCTACAGGTCTACAGCTCACTGTGCTTCAAAAGTCCTTTATTCTTCCCTTCTCTTCATCCCTGTTTTACATGAGGAATGTTTCTTTATCAGATGATTACAGATGATGATGCTATCTAGGTAGAATTTGCTGCAGTAGATAAATGTATTTTAAATTCATATATTCGTGTCCAAAATTCTATTTTCATTTATTTTTAAGTTGTAACGATTTTAAACAGGTTACAGAGGAATTATAGAGTTTTCAAGCAGAAATAATATAAAAGGCATGTCTAGCCTTTGTATGCTAAGGCTCTTTCATCAATCAGGATAGAGGTACTATGCAATCCACTTTTATAGCAGGATCCTTCAGAATTATTTTGCATTTACTGCAGAATTTGATCACAGATGAAAAAATACGAACATGCTCTCTTTTTTGATAATAAAAAATTCTGACTACTTTGTAATTATTGATGTGTCTTTGGGATACTTTGAGGTCCATCCATTTGTCTAGGTAATTGACCTAATATATACAGGCCAATGATTAATTCATTGGCTTTTGGATTTTACAGGAAACATCTTCTTGGATTTTAATCTGATTTGAACAGACAAAGAGCATGTTCTTATCTGTACTCCCAGGAGGAGTGAAGTAGCGAAGTCCTCTCCCCTGCCTTTTGATTACATTTAAACTCACTACTCATGCTTTAATTGAATTTTTATCAAATGACTGGAAGCTTCCAGGCAAATGAACCGAGTTTAAATTTTGTGTTTATTATCTGCTAATATGAAAAATACATGGTTATCAATTTGTCTTATTTTTCTTAGCCCAGTACTGTTGTAATTTTTGTCAACAGAGGCAAGCATTCCTTATGAAGACCAGATCTCAGGAGCTAATTTGTAGTATCTATTAGCCACACAAGCATACAGGCTCGGGCCTACCCTCGTGGTAAGCAGCAGTGAATTTTTGTCTTTCAAAACACTGGAGAAACACATCATCTATGGCAAACCAGAGTCCTCTGAGAGGAAATTAATTCAAGAGGCATTTTATGATAAGCCAGTCCATGCCTCTGGAGTAATATCGTGCACATCAGTGATGCCTTCAGCAAGAACTTGACAAGCCAGTTTCCCAAGAGTGACAGGTGTAGATGGTTATCTCAGCCATGTTCCATGATCTTTCTTCCTGGTCCCTGCACCTTTTTTTTTTCTCTACCAGGTGTGTCAAATATGCCAGTTGGGCTCTGGTCCTCCTGACCTTTTTATGTGGACCAAAGATTCTCCAAAATCTAAGCTTCCTTTTTAATATGCCTCTAATGCATGGTGAATCTGAACTGTATATTAGCACAAAGTACAGGCCTTTTTATACTTTTTTTTTTCCATCGGTCAGTGAATTTTTTTCAGTATCAAGGTAAAATTGATTTGATCTAAACTCAAATGTCTTGTCTAAACCAGTTACTTGGTCTTCGACTCCCTACAGTTGATGTGGGGAGAAAGGTGCCTTCAAAACCTGTCATCCCCTGGGTCTCACACACATGCCTTAAGATGAGATGAATGACTCCCTTGAGGCACCTATTTCTTTCTGTTGATGCTACAAGAAGCTTAACATCTACATCTAATCTTAAATATCCACAGTGATCCCAGAAACATTTCCCTTAACTGTTTCATTGGCATCATGGGTAGTAATGACGATGTAATTGCTGCAGGAAAAATATGCAGATAAGAGAAAAGGGAAATGAGAGAAAGGCATGGAGAAAAAAGGGGAATAGACAATTTTTCTATAGACAATTAACAAAATAGTAAAATGAAACAAAGGATACAAATAGCACTGGTCCTAAAAGGTATTATTTTTTCCACTGAATCAGATGGCAAGGCACTGAATAAACAGCAAAATTTAGTTATTATTTTAGGGCACCTTCTGTCCTTCAGCTCTGCTCATGTCTCCCGTTGATATCTTAGGATGTGTTATGTTTTGGTCTCAGGATTAAAGAGGTCTATGTTCCTAAGAATCTTTCCTCTTGGGTAACTTGGACGCCTCTTTTCCTTCTTCTCTAGCATGATCTTGTATCTCCCTGCTGTCATCTCCAAAGTCTGGATGTGATTCCCTGGTTTCTGTCTCTGATCTTCTCTTATTTTTGTAACTCTGCCTTCTGAAAGTATTAGAAGCCATCTGCCACTGGTTAAAAGTCACCTGTTCCTCTTTGCCCTGATAGTTCAGATCCTTGCTCATACTTCCTGAGAAGTTAAATGAAATTGTTCTAACAGAAAGCGAGTCTTTTGAGTACTCTGAGAGCTCTGTGAGGCATCAGGGTACCACAGCATCATATGACCATTTAGAATTGATCACCTAGTGCAATGCAGCAGTGTTAATAAAAATAGGCATCCATAGAGCCAGGCTACCATGTTCATGTCACGGAGGTGAGAGCATGTTGTTCGTTGGCTGTTGTGTGTCTCTCTGATGGAGGGGAGGAAAAGAGAAAAGGATACTCCTCCTCTTAATTTCTCAGTAGACCTCCTAACCCTCAGTAGAGTTGAGGGGGGATTGATATTTTAGAACCCAGGTTCTTAGTTTGGAAAATTATACTTGAGCTTATAATCCTGAGTCAGTGATGTCTTAAGGAGGAAAGAGCTTTTGTTTGCAGGCTGTGGCAGTACTTCAGACATCTCCTGTGGTGGGCGGCTGCGCTGTGCCCACACGTCCCACCAGACTCATCAGTAGTGCTGCCTGCCCTGGTGGAACCAGTGTTGTTCCTCCTACCTGCCTGAGACACTGATTTTTGCAGTTCTCTACACTTAAAAAAAATACAGTGCTATCTCAGGGAAAGGTTTAATTATAGGTTTGGGGTGGGGGTTTTTTGATCTTTCTTTATATTTGTAGTATCTATCTTATTCTTTGGTACCTGAAGGCTTTGTTCTTTAGAAATGCTGGGCAGGCAATGGAAGACTGCAGGAACAGTTTCTCTGCCTTCCCCATTTATGCACAAAAGAAAGAAATGCGTTCTTTTCCAGTGAGACAGGGTGAGTTCAAGTAGGTAATCTCACCTCACTTTGCAAGCTGACTTTCTGGATCTACTTAGTCTCATAAGATCCTGTTCATAGATCTTGAAATGGCTAAACCACAACACAGTGATAAGAATTGCTCCATCCTCTGACTCTCCGAATCCAGGAGGATTCATGGAAACCATACCTTACGTCCAGGATGTGAGCAAAAGATGTTGTTTATTGATACAAAAGGAAAAATTGCAAGATGTTAGCAATTGAATTAGATGTCATCTTATGCTGCTTCTGATGCTGGGAGCCCCAAAGTGATGGCATCAGATGGACCCGTTCTTTGGTGTACAGCACTCTATGCAGTCTCATCTGCAATGAGGCGTTGACAGACAGGGCTTCCCCACTTTCATTCCAGCACATGCTCTTTTTACACTTCTGCCTTTGTAGCATAAACAGGTTATATACCATACAGTTGCACACTGTTTATACAGAGCTAACCACTAAATTTGTTGCCAGACCTTTTTCCACTGCCACTAGCCCCGCACGATAACGAATACCTCCCATGTTTCTGCTACAGTTGCCATTTTATAAAAGTTATTTTCTCCCCTAAACAGTTGTTAGTTTGGATTTTCCCTCTGCAGATTTTGCCTCTACCCCTTTATGAATATATCTTAATTCGGAAGCTCAGAACACCCACACTAAGCTAAAAGTAAGCTATTTTTGCATTTTTACATTGACTCTGCCTCTAGATAATTTTTGATGTGTATATGAGGGAGACAGCAAAACTCAGGCTCCCTGGTATTTTAACATTATGACCATCCTGCCAAAAATATTTTTGACATCTGAACACTTCAATTTCTTCCTGATGTCTAGTTAACAGATCAGCCGGCAGACTCATCATAATATTGGTGTACTTTGGTTGTGGTAAGAGAAGCGTGAAGAATCACTGGTTGAACTGCAAGTGCTATCTGTCTTGCAGGTTTATTTTAATCTTTGTAGAAGCAATTCTGCTTCATTGTCACTGAAGTTCTTGTGACAGATCCACAACATAAATAAATTCTACTTCTCTCTGAAGAAAGCCTTTTTTTTATCTTAAAAAAGCAAACCTAAGGGAAGACAGTGCAATTTCATAGGACCTGTGTTGAAGAATGCCTTTTTGGTTGCTGCTGCCAAAAAAGAGAAAGGAAGAATGAAAAACCTTAAACCACTTCACTCATTTCTCCTCGTCACTCTTCAGATTTAGCACTAATCTAAATGAAGTTGCAGCCTATTGAACCAATAGGATTTTTTTGCCATTGACTGAAGAATCTCATGCTTTGTTTGCAATTCTTTATATTCTCCTAAAAATGCAAAGAATCACCAGATCTCCTTTTAGAGTAAGAAATCTCTCTTTGGATGCCATCAGGGAGAAGCTGGTTTTCAAGTCACTACCACTGCCTGTAGGAAGCCTATGCAATGGTATGTCTCTTTGCTATTACACTGTGCATTCCATATTGTAGCACATACTCCAGAACTCAGAATTACTTTCTTCCTCAGCTACTGGTAGTTCCTGTGTCAGATTAAACAGGATTTTCCTTAGTTCCAGCAGAATTCTAGAAACACATACTTCCTACATCAGTATACCGCTCAAAATATATAGTCAAGGAAAAAAGGCTTCTCCAGTCCATAGTAAAGAATGTCTGAAAAGCTTGAAATCCTTTCTCGTCTATATATCCATGGGGCATGAGAGCAGAGACAGCAAAAGGTATGCTTCTCCGTGCTTTAAAGTGTAGGGAGTTTCACACCTTGCTGGAAGTACTTTCTAGCAGAATCTGACCTGAAGAGAAAGGAAAGGAAACTGGGATGCAGCTGATGACAAAGGCACAATAGAGACTCACTTTATTGTGCAACATGTGCTCCTGGTTCCTTTGCATTCTGTAATAAACTGAGTAAAAAAATACCTCTAATGGTACTTACAGAGGTAGTAAAGATGTAGGAAAATGAGCAGATGTTAGTTATGATTGTGATTGATTGATAGTGAAGCCTATTGTAGGAACAATGCAGGAAGTCTTGTATTTAAGATACCAGGAAGAGATACATGGTCTGGATAATGACCTATAGAAAGGGCCAAAATTATGTAAGATTAAGATCTCTGACTCCCTATCTTTTTGGTGATTATGTGTGATTGTGGTGTACTCCTCTGGATTCTCATAGGCTTTCTGAGTGAACTGAAGAAACTGGTGCTGTGAGATGTCATCTGTTCGTGAAAAGGCAAAAAAAAATCATCTCAGTTTGGTATAATATGGTCAAAGAGTATCTTGCATGATGTTGCTTTGCATTGAAGATCTCCCCAGGGGAAGCACTAACAGCCCCAATACATTCCTAGTTTGTAGCTTGTTATTTTCCCCTATACAGGCACAAGTTTCAACATGTGTAAACAATAGTAGTGAGCAATACCACCAGCTCTGTGTCCTCAAAGTGCTTCTGCCCTCTTCCCATAGGAAGTCCAGATCATACTGGAGCTAAAATGATTCACTTGTCTTATGTGACCACAAAGAACACAAATAAATTAAAGACTGCTGCATGTTCTGCAAAGTTCCTAAAAGGAAAATAGAATTACGGTCTGATGCTTATTCCTTGAATTTTAGTTAAAGAATGGATTTTTTTCCTAGTTTCTTGGGGCTGGGGGAGAGGGAAAAGGGTCTTGCTCAGATGTCTATAAGTGCCCCAGGGATGACTTACCATGGGCCCTTCTCCAGAGAACTTGCACACAGTTAGGGACAAGCCAGAAGAGGTATGTTGTGATGGGAAGTGAAATGTTTTACTTTTCTCTCCTATCCTATCTTGCTTCTGCTCACCACCACTCCCTGCCCCTAAATCCCAATTGTTAAACTAAATTATTAGGTTAGTAAAATAGATATCCAGGCATGCAATACCTGAAAAATACCACTATAGGTAGAAATATGCTTTCTTAATGTCATGGTTTAACTTGGCAGGCAGCTGAAACAACCACACAGCTGTTCACACACTCCCTGCCCCCTGTGGTGGGATGGGGAAGAGAATTGAAAAGAAAAAAAAAGTAAGACTCGTGGGTTGAGATAAAGACAGTTTAATAGGACAGAAAAGGAAGATGATGATGATGATAATAATAATAATATACAAAACAAGTGATGCACAGCACAATTGCTCACCACCTGAAGCTGATGCTCAGCTAGTTCCTCAGCAGCACTGCCTCCTGGCCAACCTCCCAGTTATATACTGAACATGATGTCATATGGTGTGGAATATCCCGTTGGCCAGTTTGTGTCAGTCATCCTGGCTGTGTCCCCTCCCAGCTTCTTGCACATCCCCCGCCTTCTTGTTGGCAGGCCAGTATGAGAAGCTGAAAAGTCCTTGACTGCTTGGCAACAACTAAAACATCAGTGTGTTATCAACATTATTCTCATCCTAAATCCAAAACACAGCACTATGCCAGCTGCTAGGAAGAAAATTAACTCTGTCCCAGCCAAACCCAGGACATTTAACTTGTGTGTTTACCTTCTATTTCTATCATATGATCACCTATTGTTTTGTAATTAATATGATGTATTAAGACACATTTTCTGCAGCTTCCAATGCCTTCATGTAGCAGAACCATATATGACCAAGTCCTTAAAAACAAAGCTGTAGATTAAGCTATACTTCAAGCATATACACTACTTTGGCCATCACTAGTCTAAAGCTGTATAACTTCAATAAAATCAGTAGATTTCCAGCAGCAGATTTAATCCATATAAATTATCAAATATAAGAAAGAATGTTTACTGGTATGCTGAAGTTTGCTATGTAGTTAACTGAGTCAGGATGCTTTTAAGGAGGCCAACCCTGTAGGTGCATGCTTGGTTAAACTGGCTTTGCGCTAGCATTTGTGCTACCTACAACTAAATGTTTTGACCTTGGAATTGCCTAGGCTTTGTTTTTGTAGTTGCACAATATGTAAGGCTTTCAAATCCAAACCTTAATGTCCAAGAAAAGGATCTATATGTAAAAAATGAACAAGAATTAAGCAGTAAGATTCCTAGAAATTGCATGTTATGCTGAGATAACCCAGACCTCAAAGGTGGTTCATGAACAAATTGTCAGTGACCCAATAAAAGTGTTATCTCACATGAACACAGTCCTTGGCGTGTGCTGTTGGAATAATTAACTGGCAAATAGAAAAAAGTACTGTGTGCAGGACTACATGTAGTTAATCTTTTAAAAAGCATAATTTAATTTTCTATTAAAAGTGGTTTAACTGAAACTTTTAAATTTTGCTTAAGGGAAAAAAGTGTACACATTTTAGACCAGATTCTTAAAAGTATTCAGATGTGAGAATGACAACAAAAATCTGGCCCTCAGTCCGTGTGTTTCTGTGGAAATGCAAAATGTGTAAGCTATGTTCTGTTCATTTCTGCATAATTACAGATCCCCGCAAGGAATGAGCTTTAGTAAGTTCCATTTTTGCATATTAATTTCTTAGCTAGACTATTTAATCATACAGTTGAGAAAAGAGTAACATTTAATCAGTATTAGAGAAGTGGGAGCTTTAGGAAAGGGATGACGGGGGCAGGGACGCTGTTCACCTGGGAAGCCGTTCACCTTCAGGTCACTCGCTCCCCCTGAGATCTCCTTGGGAATAACCAAGAGCAGTTCCAGTCTCACAGGGTCTCCTGGCTTACTAGAAATTAACCTGTATTTTCAGGCCATCACCTTTGCCTCAGCTGCCACCAGGCAGCTTCAGAAGACAGTCAAAAACCTGACTGGCTACAGAAATAGCCAGGCTAGATAGAGAAACTGGTATTCCCACCAGGGAGGTAATCCTCACCGGTGTGAGGGTGATTTGCTCCATTAAACTGCCCTTTCTGCAAACAGCCAGAGGACTCCAGTTCCCCTCTTCTACCAGCAATCTTCTCATGGCAACTCCTTATTAGGATTTATTTTGTCTAAGATGTCATGGATGTAAAAAAAAACCCCAGCAATCACACCATTATTTTTGCCCATGGCCTGTGGTATTGACAGGTAAATGATGTTCCCTCTTGCCTGTATCCATTAATCAACAAATGGCCTGTCCCATGCCTGTCCTTGCTCAAAACCTGGCAAGCTTCTGAGTGTCATCCCTGGTTTCCAACAGAAATGAGATTTCGTACAGCTTATGTGCAGTGGCAGCCTGTGCCATTGGCCAAGACCAACCCATATGGCTAAAGGGAGCTATCAGCTACAGTACCCTCCAACAGGTCTTGCTAAAATAGTTGGCTGGGTGGAGGGGAGAAAGTGTACGTGCCCTGACTGTGAGAAAGGCTGTGATGTTCACCTAAACAAGAGTCCGAGAGAGAGATCGTGTGAGAGAGCACAAGGGAGAGCAAGAGCATGCAGAAGGATACACCTCTGCTTGCTGCCACTCTTGAAAAGGTTCATATCTAATGCACACGTTTTCAGATATCACCATGAATCAACCTAAAGACAGAAACCCAGGGGAAAACAAGCTGCATTAGTTCTGCAGCTCATCAGCCCTCTGGTGTAATTGCTTCAGTGACGAGCCAGAGACACTGTTTGATATGTCTGTGTATATTACACGAGTCACCCTCTGAACTAGTTAAGATACAAGAACTTTGCTTGATATTTTATGAATCATACTATTTAGACGTGTTAAATGCTATCAACCACTTTCTGTCATCAAAGGAGCACAACATTATCTTTTGATCTTCAGCAATAACAGATCCAAGATTAAGTAAAACAAATGGGGTTTTAATTACTGAGGCTGAGTAGAGCACACTTTAAAGGCTCTGGAGTTGGTAGCGATAGTTGTATAAAGTTGAAAAAGTTTAGTTCTATCATCTTGCTTATATGGGAATGTCACATAAACTCAGATTAGGTCAGTGAAGTTAAAAGACACATAGCTAATGAATATGAGACAGATATCATAGAATCGTAGAATTATTTAGATTGGAAAAGACCCTTAAGATCATTGATGTCATGTAGCAGGTTCTTCAGTCCTCAGAGTTAGGTTCGATGCCTTTGCCTCAAGGGAGGAAAAGTAATTTGAAAAATTGAAGTTATGTGAGGTATAAAAGTACTTTTCAACTTGTGCCCTTTCTGCTGTACAACTGAAATGAGGTGGCATTCATGTAATTTTAAATTCATTGCATTTTGAAGTATGGGTGAAATGAACTGAAACATGGAAGCACATTTTCTTCTGTAGCAGTCTGGAAAATAAGCAGTTGCAGTCAGTCATTTTCTGGAGGAAAAAAAAAAATCCTATTATGCTGAGTTTCTTATTTGATGCCGAGCTAGTCTGCTTGGCAGAGTTAATCAAACATTGATTCTTGGACTAATTTTCACTTTACTGTGTGAATGTGTGATAGCAGAGAGAATAGTCTGTACTGATGAGGTATGCACACTGGCTTGCTCTCTCTGTCTTTGCCTTTGCAAAGCTCGGGAAAGCTTTGAACTCAAGCCACGAGGGAGCTAGAAGGAATTAAGAGGCAAGTCCTGTGATCAGAGGCAGCAGATAGAACCATTATGTGCAGTCTAGACATTTGTCATGTAAGTATTTAGTCTGAGAGAAATCCCTATGGCTCGTGTTGCTTTCTGATGTGGATGACTTTTGGGGAGCTGTGTGTGGTTAGCAGTCACAGCTTTTCCTCTTTGCAGGAAGGAGGATAATTCTTCCTAAGCAACACGAATTCTTGAGATGGGGTTGTTGCAATGGCACAGTACTCTGAGGTCTGGACACTGCCCTTGGACTGAAATTGTCAGTGTTGCCCCAGGTACATGTGGAGTCCAGGCATCAAGTCATTGCTTGTTTCCTATGGGAAGCTGACCTGGGATACTCAGCATGTGCAGCTTCTCAGTGGGTATGCAACATGAGCAAAACACGGCTCTTTGTCACATATTCTCCTGCTGTGGGTGATGCCATTTTCCTTTCTACACAACTATCTAAACTTGTTCTGTGCTGAGTCGTTATCCTTCCCTCCATCTCTTATTCCCTGGGTTGTTGCAAAGCTGCATGTGCAGAATCCCATGCAGTCAAAGAAACTTTATTGTATGTCAAGTTATGTCACCTCTTTTTGTGTTCTCTGTCTTCCTCTCTCTAGGTTCATTCTTAACTTTGCACTGGCTTCTTTTCAGTCCCACCAAACAAGCTTATAACTGTCAAGGCAGAAGCTTTCTTCTTTACAGTTTCTGCCATCTGGAACAGCCTTCTTGTAAATCTCTGCTCCACTGACTCATAATTTCATTTTTTTTGTCATATGAAAACAAATCCTTTCTCCCATCTCTTTCCCTTGGTTCACCTCTCCCTCCAAGACACTGTAGCTTTTCGTGCTTTAACTTTTTTTTTTACTTTGTGTCTAAGGCCTGAACTCCAAGTGTAATATTCAAAAGCTTGGGCTTGTGTTCTTCCTCAGTATATTTTGGAATTGTTAAACCTGAACAAAGTTCTGCTAGGTGGTTTCTGAGAGTAGGTTAAAAGAGACAAATTCACGAATGTTTTAATAAGATGTAACACCAGTTTAAATGCTCCCAAGTGTTTGTTGTATGGTTCAGGGGAGAGTTTGTTTTAGAAGAAATGCATTTTCTCCTTCAGTGAAGACAGCTTTTTCAGAACCCTGTAAAGAATTAATAACAAAAGTCATCACTACTGGACATTGTCCAAGTGGAGGTGAATTGCAAACATTACTAATTAGATGAAAAGAAAAGATGAATTTTTTTTCTCATTAAAAAAATATAAAGAGTTGTCATGCATGAGATTAAAGAGATGTCTCTTCTCCACCTGTCAGAGCTGATTGCCTTTGTAGGTACAAAGGCTGAAATCAAGGGTTCACTCATGTTCCTTCGTTGTTAGAAAGATATGAATAAAGTGCCTAGTGCTCTCTTCAGTGCCTGTGTCTCTGTAATAATAATAATAATGGTAGGAATGTTCTTCCATTAGGGCATGAGGGATTTAAATCCATAAATAACTTGAGTGAATAGAAACAATTTCCCATCCCTCAAGTGACCAAATTGATTTTTTTATAACCTACAAAGAGGGAAGGTGCCATTAATATTGAACGGGAACATGTCTGAATGGATCTCATGTGATTTCTGCAAGAAAAGGCAGCCCCTCTCTGAAGCCAGAGAATGCCTGCTGTACGCTTAAAGCACTTTACAGCCTTTATGTGCTAAGGTTAGTGGTGGGGGCTAAAGCAGCAAAGTCAGTACACTTGGTAGATTATTTAAAATGCATTTATTTCTGTAAGAAAGTCAGGGCCTCACGCTGCCAATATTTGAATAAAATATCACAGATGCTTTAATAAAAAAAGTGATCCGTTCTGTATCATGAAACCAGAAGCTGATGAAATGAAGAATGAGGTGAATGTCTTAAGCAAAAAAGGGTTTTATCACGCATTCAAATGTAATACAGCGTGGCTTATTCGTCCATCTTCCTGGCTGTATACGAGCATGGCAGAAGAGCAGTGCCCCGGGGAGCTGGGTTTCATGCCCTCTGCTCCGTTCCTTATACACAGGCTAGCTGTAACCTTGAGATACAGATTTTGGAGGACAGTTTCAAGATCAATTTTTCCAATTCAGCTTCTCTAACTGGAGCCTTAGCGGATATTACTTGACTGTCAAGGTTTGTTATATGGGGTCTTGCCAGCCACTGCATTGGTATGAAAGGAGCTTTAAATGAAAGCTGAGGACACGCACTGTATTTTTATTCTGAAGCCATCTGTGTGGAAGGACAGGTAATTAATTCAGCATGAAAATTAAAAGGCATAACTGGAATCTGTTAGAGCAAGTAAACAGACTCGACAGCAGACTGCTGCCCGGGGGGGGCTCTGCAGCCTGACTCCTGGCTATGAGACTACCGCCAGTGCAGAGCCTTCGCAGTAAAGTCCTTAGGCACCATAGATGCCTTCTGCTCACATCAGCAGGGAGACCAGCCTGGGATAGAAACCTGCCTGAGAGGCAAGGTCAGTACCCAGACAATGCCGAATCTGTGTCTTCAGCTGCACTACCAGTACCTGAGCTAGCTAGTTAGGACATACCCGAAAAAACACGAATTGTGGGCTTTAGCCTACTGCTGAAAATTGCCAAATCCAGACCTGCCAGCAATGCCAAGTCTGAAAGCAGCCAGTGGCCATATTCTGATCAATTCTATATTACCTGTGACACAGGGCAGCTCAGACCTGCGTGGCTAACCTGAGCGGTGACTCTCCTGGGACTGATGGGTGCTACAGAGCTGTGCCTCCTGGAGAACAAAATCTCAGTTGATTTCTGCTTAGTGTCCTGAACTAGCAGCTTGCTGCCAAAAGCAACAGTACTGGCAGCCCTACATCTTTTCATTAATTCATAGCTGAGGTTGGTGAGGACAGCTTCTGCCCCTAGGTCCCCCTCCCCAGAGCCTTCAATCCTTCCATCACCGGGCCTGTGCAGGGCCAGTTCCTTCTCAGCCGTTATCAGCTTTCCCACATTGCATGGCAGTCTCTGCTGTAAAATCAGTCTTTTGTTTCTGTGAAGACGAAGAAAGTCCTAGAATCTAATAAGCAGCTGTGAGTGAATACAACACGAGGACACTGATTCACCTTCATTTGCAGATTGCCACTTGCTAGTTTGTTTTTGTTGTTTATTTGAACTACTGTTAGCTCCTCTCCACAAGCAGGCAAAATCCACACACCCCTACTGCTAGTAATGAAGTACAAAAGTAGACTAGCTGACAAGGTATTTTCTAACTGAAAGGCTTTTGTGCCAGGGTATTTCTTTAGTATGGAGTTACACAGAGAGTGGCACAGAGACTTAACTATGAGTTTACTACTACTAAATAGCTGAAATGCCATATGAAATGTCAGTGGAGATCGTGAAGTAATTATACCCACTAAAAACCTCCAATTAAGATGTTACTTTCCACCAGAGACAATGGGCCAGATTCTGTATCCAAGGTAACTTCACAAAGCACTTTAGAGACAGACTGAGTTTGTACTCCAGCAAAAGATAGTGCAATTGATATTATTAACTTCCTTTTATAGTAGTAGCCCACTGGGAACCTGGGAAGGACTTGCCAAAGTTATTTATATGGTTAACTGAGGTAAGCTGAATAAAGGCATATTTTACAGGCCAAAACCTGTTAAGGAGCATCCACTGGCAATTCAAATTTCTTATACTGAACATCACTGCTGCAGCAGGTTTGTTGGATTCTGTCTACCACGCTTCTTGTTGAAACTGAAATCACTGCAGTTAGACATTTAGAAAATCTGGGCCATGACCTTTTTTAGCTTACTGTCACAAGGAAGATGCAAAGGCATAGAAGCTTCAGCCTTCACCTTTAGAGCATGTTCAGAGTGGCAGCACAAAGTGCAGATCCACTGCAGTTTATTTCTGTGCAGCACAATCCTTTAACTCATCAATTCTCACTATAGCCAATCCAGTAAATAAAAGATATATATAACCAGATGAGGAATATGGAGGAAGGATGAGAGGAACAGCAAATTTAAACCTATACAAAGGTTACACCCACTTAATAAAACCTACATACCCACTTAATAAAACTCTACACAATGGAAGACTTTCGCAAGACACTAGTGAACAGGATATTTTCACAATCTTGCTAAAGTGGTTCCTATTCACCAATAATTTTGTCACTGTGACGCCGAGTCACCCAGCACTTAGTGTCCATAATTACAGTCAGGGAAGCTCAAGATAATAAGAGTGGGAAGCTGTTGAGTGCTGGTTACAATAAATCCATGGATACAGGCTCTTCTATTGAGAGTTTCAAACTCTTCGTTGCTACATGCAGAATTTACATCCTTGCATCCCATTGAGATTTATGGAGATCATTTTTTTTAATTCCCTCTCTGGTGGCCTTCCAGTGTCCTTACATTTAAATTTAGAGCTTTAAAGCTATGGCCAGTTGTACCAAGGAGATTCTATTGTGTTTTCTAACACAGGACATTAAATATATAATAGCAGCTTAATGAACCATTAAATACACTGGAAGTAAAAGAAAAAAATCCCCATCTACTGTACTATATTTTTATTTAATATTTGGAGCCAGATGTTAAAACTGTATAGCAAAGTGGAGCTTCCCAGAAAGCTACAACTCGATTATCTCAAACAAAAATCACAAGCGTTGTCACCCTTTCACATCTGTACTATGCCCTAGGAAAGTAGCCCTGGTGAAAGGCAAGATTCACCATTTTGGGGCAGCAGAGCACTCGGGGCCCAGAAGTGAAGTACTGGAGGGTGTAGGAGCACAAGTGGCACCACTCGCACTGCACCATGTGCAGTAACCCACACAGCTGCGGGTGCACATCTTCAGGGCACGCTTTTAACCCGACACTAGTTAGAAGCCTCTCACATTGCATGGATGAACCTGCACCATGACTCCCTTTGCAGGCCTGAGAAGTTATGTCCAGTTGTAGTTTGTGTAAGCTGTAAACACAGATGCAAGTCTTAGACCTCAATAGCAAAACCCGCTGTGAGCCGCTACAACTCCCAACAGCTTTTACAGTGTGAGATGTATTTTGAAAGAGCAGTTTATCCTACTGGGCACAGAAGATAACTGTATTTCTTAGGCCTTTTTTCCCCTTATGGTGTTAAAATGGATTCTAACTGCATGTTAGGTTGAGAGTGGCTGATTTGTAATGTACCTTACCCTTGTGATGAAAGGTCCGGGACTGAATAACAGCACCTCTGTAAGGACCAACAGATATGAAAGTCAAACTGACTATCTCAATTAAAGTATTTCTAGCAGAAAACATAAAAAAATTGGATGCATGGTGCCTTTATGTTTTGCAGAAAAAATTCAGTTGCCTTTTCTGGATTCAGGTTCATTTAATTTCATTTTATTTCACTTCTGACTGTTCTCCTCTATGATCACTGCCCTTTACTAGACAATATGTTATTTACATCTCTTCCTATGAATTTGCACATATACATTAATCTTAGTGTCCAGACTTAACATTTTTGTTAAGCGTGCTTTTATTTTTTTAAAGTGGTGGAAGACTGCATACTCTTCCATACTGTACGCCCTGTTTAAAAAAAAAAAAAGTTCCCTTTCACTCCATGCTGGCTGCTTCTAAATTCTGTTCATGGACCCAAATAAGTATCATGTTTTTTACTGTACAGCTCCACAGAGCTGTTGTGGTTACATAGCAAGTAATGATATGAAGGTTTTTGTGGATACTACTGATGTAAGGGATCAGCTCAGAATTTAGCTGTAGAGTCTCCAGGAATGTTTTTACCCAGGAATATTGCTGAGTCTGTTTCAAACAATGACGTTGTGCAGAAGCATCAGTAGCTTGTGTCCCTTCTGCTGCTGCCAGCCGGGCGTTCACTGTGCTCTGGGGTACGGTGCCTCAGTGGAAGGAGCTCGAGTTTCTGTCAGTTTCTGGTTTAGATTAAAAATATGTAATTACAATTTTTTCTCAATTATGTTCTGTGGTTCTCTTTTCACATGAGGAATCAGTAACATTAATTGAGAGAATTATTTTTTTCTTCCCTCTAAAAGATTATAGCTGGTTTGGAGTAATTTCAGATATTTAGGTAACTGCCTTTTGTTGACATTAATGCTTACCACTTTAGTTCCTTTCTTTCACACACTCTTCCTATTGCCAAAAACCTGCAAGATGACGTGTAATGCAGGAGACTTTATTTCATTTCCAAAACACTCTTTTTATTCTATAGGAAGTCAGCTAAGAATTTAAATATGTTTCTTTCTTACTCTCCAGATTTACCTGCTGTGAGAATCAGTGCACCTGGCACAGTCATGGCACCCTCATCCATGGCCAAATCATCCAATGATCTTCACATGGCAGGGCAGGGCAGTGGCTGATCTCAAATTATATTTATGTTGAAGAAGCCTGTAAGGCCTGGCAAAGGGATTTAGCCTCCTGTGACACCTGTATTTGGATGCTAATCACGGTGACAGAATAAAAATGTTTAACATGCAGATTTATAAAACCAGTGCTTTCCTCTTCTCTGTTTTGAACAATAGTTTCAATGAGTGACATTTGAACCTATGAAACTGGTTGTCTGCAATTTTTTAAATGAGTACTTAATTCTTTCTCTTCTGTCTTTTAGCATTCCTTGGCAATATATATACTTCACATTAGAAGAATTATCTGATCTAATTATTTTAGTCCATGCAGCCACTCTCTTCCAATTGCTGCCTTCACCTTTGAATTAGAGAATTGCAAACCCTGATGCTTGATATCCAGTAATCACCTACTTGAAGTATCGATCTGCAGCCATCAAGTCTCCTAGAGATGAGAAATGACCACCTAATGACTTGATTTCTGCAAAGACAGACAACTGGGAAACATGCCGTACTGAGAGTTTCATATAGGAAATGGCATTACCAGAGGCTTCACCTGCCTCCCAGCTGTGTCTGAAATATAAAAAACATTCTCCGGAACCCCACTGATATACCCTTCTCCCGTGGCTGTTGGATCTGGCATTTGGATCATCTCCCATTTAACAATTAGCAATGCTACAACACTACCTTTTCCCCTTCACAGCTTTCAGAAATTTATACATGAGTAATCAGAACAAAAACCTTGATGTTTTTATTTCCCTTTTATGTTTTTAGAAGAGTTTCGTTAATGTGCTGGAATCAGAAGCTACTTTTTTGTGTTCATATATACACCCATGTAAATAAATCAGGGAGAGACAGAAGTTCAACACATGAACTGTCTCCCACAGAGATCCAATTAAAGCTTGCTGGGTTAGGTTTTATTCTGGAAAAAACAAACCAGCCTCAGGTTTTCACAGCTGAATCACAAGCATATACTTTGCATAAAACATATGCATATACTCAGTGCTTTACAACCTAATTGTGGTCTTGAGTTTAAATGATTCACATGTTGCACTGAAGTCTGCATTTTTAAGGGCGTTCTGAAAAAAAAACCAAAACCCACAACCAACAGATTCAGGACAGGCTGGAGAATTAGAAAGGTTATCAAGAACAAATTAGCACCAAAATTCTTCTGCCTTGTGCCATGCATTATTAAACATTAATAAATGCCTTGGAATGTCTCACTGCTTAATTATCTGTTTTGAAAATGAATTATTAGTGAAACAGACATTTTTAGCTTTAACTAAGTAGGATACCTTGTGTTGTGAAGACCTCTGTGTTAAATCACCCAAGAGAGTGTTTTTGCCTGTAGTTCAAATGTAAGTATCTGCCTTTCCAATTATCTAATAATTTGTTTCTGCTTATAGTTACCCCTGGGTATGGGACATTATCATAGGGTAGAGACAGAAAAACCAGTGTGCTGGCAATTTTTAAACAAAATCCTGCCTTTCATTTCTTCCCTTGCAGCCCAGCTTTCTCTTTCCACAGTCATCGGTTCAGAGGAATAAGGGAATTCTCCACGTCTGATGTGTGTGATAAAAAGACAAGGCACCAAAAAATTGACGTGGTATGTTGGAACTGCTGTACTAAATTGGAGCAGTGACCTCACTGGTCCAAATGCTTTTCTTTCACAGATATCAAGCTTTGATGGAAGAGGCCTGAACACAGTAGTGGGGAATTAGAGACTTACTTGCTTGTATAACTTCTGCTCACTCTTTTTCCTCCACCGACTCACACAGAAGTTATTGTGGGCCCCCCAAAAAGCTTGAGGTTTAGGTTAGACCACTGTAATTTGTTAAACACACTTAATGCAGTTGTGGACTTCACAGTACCTACATCCTGTCCCATTGTCCACCATTTTTAGAAGATGATATGTTCTTTCCTCAGTTATATTTGTGGCCATACATTTTGTGATTGTTTGTTTCAGAATTATTTCTTCTGCCTTTGAGTTTCACAGATGCTCCCTCAAGAGAAGGTAAATAGGAGAATGTGATTTGCTACTTTATATTGCATATTCTTTTATGTGCCAAACCCTTTTCTTAGGTTCCTGCTTTAATAGCCTGTATTTTGTTACTTACTCTTCACTCTAAAAACCTTCATCATCATCGCTACTCTTTGAACATGTTCTAATATCTGCCAGGCCCTTTCTTCAGGTTTGGGCTGTGAGAAGTGCAGATGATGGTTAGATTGTACAATGGGATTACGGAAGGATAATGAGAAGCAGTGAGAGCAGAGGGACGAGGCTGTCTGTGGTAACATAGGGGAGAATAAAAGGGAGTGAAAGAGCATGAGTGAAGGAAGTAGAAAACACAATAGAGGTAGGAAAATAATGGGGAAAGTAGATCATTAGCTACTATGTCATAACGGTACCCAGAGATACCAAGTGACTGTCTGTAGGAGACAATAATGCCACCTCAACAGCTTCTCCGCACACTCCCAAGGGCTCACAGCGCAAGGTTTAAATAATTTCCTGCTGGGAATGATTCCCCATTTCACCTTTGGGGAAAGTATTGGGTAAATGTGCAAATGGTCACAAGGGGTCCCAACCAAATCACTGCCAAGTGGTAAATTAAACACTGAGGAATGGAATTAGGGGACATGGTGTTGGTGTATGTGTGTGGGATATACTCTCAAGCCAGTGAAGAGAGGTTGCATTGCAGTAATTTCTTCCTTCTAACTGAAATGCCTTTGCCTCATTTTTTAAATGCCAGCATTGTAAAACTAATCTGTGTATCCATTTGGCTGGTTGGCATGGTGTTCTGGGCAGGAGGTGGTGCACCATTCTCCTGGCCAAGAGTTTTATACCAAAGGGTCTCTTACAGCAGACCACTGGACTCTGCCACAGCCAAACGCCCCTAAGCAGAAATGGCAGTGAGAGGTAATTGAGAGAAAGCCCCATAGTTGTCTAGTCTATTGTTAATATGTTGGATGTAGTCCCTACAGAGAGCTTACAAAAAAGGGGATATTCCTCAAAAAACGTGTAATGAGGCTGTGGAAATCCTTGCCACAAGACTACATAAAAGCTAAATGATTACAGTGGTTCAAGAGGAACCACAGAAAGTTCAAGGAAGAGAAATCCATGGAGAGTATTTAAAAATACAGACATTTTCTCTACTTGAAGAAGAATCTGTGCCTCAAAGCTTGAAAGCTGAAGACTCTTAAAGGGAATATTAGGTATGTTTGCCCTGTTCTTAAATTCTTTTGGTGGTGAGATGATGTGGCATGGTACAGTAATTAATATATTCTGAAACTAGCTGAAAAATTGAATTTATTATGATGTACATAAAAAGGATATTTCTTGTTTTATCAAAATTTAATGAGCATGGACATATGATCACCAGAACCACCAGAAATGCCAATAGGAAATTATTTCTTGCAAAACAACCAATCCCTCTCTTATCTTTATGTTCAGGTTTTAGGATAAACCTACACATATTCAAGACAAGAGGCTGGAATCAAAGGGGATAATTCTAACAGATGAAAGGCATGGACTAAGAAGAAGCTTTACAGCACAGCAATTTTCCCACATCCCTTCTCATGCTAAATCATTGCTATTCTACAGAAGTAAATGTCTTGTCTCTTGCTGTCTCACAAATGTTAACAATTTTATCATCTTTCCTCTTGCTAACATTCTCCTGTACTCAACAGGCAGCAGGCACCATATTTACTTGAATTGTCTGCATCTAGTGCAAACATAATAGTTAAAACCAGTACTATTGCTCCCAAACTGTTATTAATGTAAAGTCTGCTCTTCCTGCTGCAGACATGAGGAAGGGGTTGTGTGCCTGAAAAATTGTCAATTGTTTCACCTAAATTAGTTCTAAAGGAAAAATTTGTCCCTCTCTACAAGCTTTGCATCAATTAAAAAATACAAAACTTGGAAAAAATAGGGAGGGAGGAAACACAAGCCCAGAGAAGAGAGGACAGAATACATAAATCATTACACAGTGGATGTGTTAGGTCCCTGTTAGTCTAAGAAAACAAAGTTAAAGACCAGTGAGAATGAGACAGATGACTTCATCCTGAGCAATGACAGGGATTAAATATTGTCTCCAAAACTGCCAAGACCAGACTGGAGTTTAGGGGCTGGTATTATCAAATGATAGGTAAAAAAGGAAAAACTCTCCCCTTCGAACACTGTTCAGTCTTTCCATCACAAAACAGGCACTGTGCGGCAGTCCAAATTAAGGGAGAAGGAATATCACATCTTCCTGCTAGAAATTACAGGATTTCTGAGCCAGGGCTACTCATGTCAAATTGCCACAATCCTGGCGTGTACTATGTCTTCCAATGCCAGTTTTTTGAACTGTTGTTGGGCAATGTGGCCACATACTGCCAAATTCTGTCATCAGCAGGAACAGGATAATCCACATGCACTTGGGACTCTGCAGGCAGATGGATTAGGCTTTCTGGTTGCTGATGCTCTCTGGTCACGCAGCTGGTGAAGAAGAGGAACAGGAGGGTGAAAGTGGTCATTTCTGGGTATTTCTTCAGAGCAGGTTCTCTCAAGAAAAGGAAACTTTCTGAACCATATAAACCACAGAAGACATGCAAATTTTTCCCAACTGACTCAGGCAGGAAGATGCCTGCTGGTAAGGGAGGGAAATTTTCTTCAGCAACAAGTTCTTTCTATGGAGATCTGATTCTGGGCTCAGCCAGGTAGTCAGTAATTAATAATGCCAACAGGAGATGCTAGGTAATGAAGCAGCCAAATGATGAATGCTGTGGCCATGCAGATCTCACTTCTGGACTTCAGAATAATGGTGTCATGGTTCTGCTTGTTGTGGAAACATGCTGTGTAACAGGACAGAGACATAGCACTGGCACTTATTGTCTCTGCCCAAGGATGGGACTTCTTTCATCTAATTTTTACTGTGTAAAGGGTCTCTTATTTAAACTCTTTTCCTACGATCACTAGGTAGTCCCTAGAGAGAGAGAGAGGTACCTTTGCAGACTGATTCATTCTTGGTTTTATATGTCATTCTTAGGATAGGCTGACATCCTCTGCAAGTGCCTAGCTGTCTCTGGCTATAGAGGAAGGGAGCCCAGGCAGCTGACCTAGACCACAGAGTAGACATTAAACAAGGTGAATCCTTCTCAGTCTCTTGGCAACCAATGATCAAAATGTTCTTTTCTCGCAATTTTAGGAGGATTTGTCGATCTTCTTTTCTCTTTCTGGAGTGTTTTGTGAGAAGGCCAGGTATTTTTAAAGTCATTTCCCCCTTGCTAAAAGTTTTCTGCAGCAGAAATTGGAGTTTGGGTGGCTGGCAGCCTGCAAAGAGCAGCAGGCAGGGAGGTAAAAGGAGTATTTTTGTCTCTGTAGCCTGTCTGCTGAGTTGGAGGGTAGGTCTGAAGCAGAGGAACTTTGAGGTGAGCTGACCTAAGTTGTTTTGAAGGAAAACATGCATGAGAAGTTGTCTTAAATTTATTGAAAAAGGTAAAGTCAGTGTTTTGCAGGAATTGTTATAGTAGTAACTCATGGGCTTTCTTCTGGGGTTTAAAAATAACTCAGTATGCTGCGTATCACTGCATCCTGGTATGGAAAACTCAATTTAGACAACAGGACCATGTAAGAAAAGGAAACAGATAAAATAGGAGAAAACAGAGATTTGGGATATTGATGTAAAAAAAAAAAGAAAATAAACAAGTGAATATTTCTAAGTGAATTGCTTTAATTATGTTGAAAATACAAGGTCTTCCCAACAAAACGATCTCTGTTTGTATGTGAGTATCTGCAGTAAGGGAATCATGTAATAGCCTGTAACGTACTTGTCTCTGCAGAGGACATTGTACACAGACAAGAAGTTATAATAGAGTTACTTATCCTCTAACAATTATGAAGGAAAACATCTAAATTTTATTTCAGGTTCTGCAACATGAGGCTCCAGCCCTTCTGCTCTTGTTACATCCAAGTGTAGCTAGTGCTGTGGACCTGCACCCTCCTCCTCTTCTGTAATAAGCTTTTAACAAGTGAGATTTGTTATTAGTAACATGTAAATTTGCTAGAGCAGCACCACTTGCATCACAGTAACTGAGTACCCACTAGTGGGTTTATTATCCACCACCCATGCTATGGTTTGTCTTCATATATTTTGCTGAGTTGAAACATAGCATACAGAAAAAAAAAAAAAAGACCAAAAAAAAAGGAAAAGGTGCTCATTCTAACTTACACAAATATATCTAATTATATTCTGAGCTATTAGCATTAAATGAATTGCTGTTTCTGCTGGGAGCTGAGATCCAGCAAGTTTCTGAGCTGTAGTTGTGCCTACTCTGTCAGGCAGTGGAAATTTGTGCGGAAAACAGCAGCCGTCTTTGATGATGTTCATAACGTGTTTATGGTTAAAACAGCCTCTTTATGATGGATGTTGCTGCTAAGTATTTTAATATAGGAAAATAATTTTAAAACCAGTTTATCCACCTTCATCATCAACTGAAGAGACTCATGAGGGTTTCTGAGCTTATCACATTAGTCACATGCCCTATTGATTTTACCTTCAGATTGGTATCTTTATCACTCATGAAACCTGCAAATTCTTGAGCACTTTTGCTGTACTGTTTGGCCTAGCCCAGAATTAATATAGATAAGCTAAGAAGAATTTAATTTCTGCTGAAATTTTTCAACTCACTGATGTGCTTTGTTCTCGGTCAGCATTTTTTAATATTTTATCCCAAAGCCTGTGATACCAAGTGGTCTTTTTAAAGCCCCTAGGACTTGAACTCATGTAGAAATATTAAAATCTCTCCAGTTATTTTAAAAAGACAAATCAAGACTTTGTATAACCTTACATTTCTAATACTGTCGAAATAAGGACATTTCAGATCTTAACAATATACTCATCTACTCTGTTATCTCTATGTCTGTGAGTTTGCTTGTTCCAGTCCTATCACAAAAAATCAAATCTGCTTAAGCTTTTAGTCAGCTTGTCATGTTTTATAAGAAGGGGAATGGCATTTAAAAAAAATAACTTTTTTTAGCTACTTTTTGAGTTTAAGGATTACTATATGGAAGACAGTACAGGACACAAATATATTGGCAGTCAGTGCTTCAAATTAATTAATGAAAAAATAATCAAAATATGGTGCAGTGCATAAGAGAGGAAAGGAATAATCCAGGATATCACTCAATATATATTACTTAGTTATTTAATTTACTATATTCCTTATCCTGGCATGCAGGTGCTATATGAAATTAATGGAATACGTGAAACAGTTTCATGTCCCAAGTCTGTAAGAACTTTTTTTTCCCTTCATTCTAGTAAATGAGGAATCTGCCACTGATACCACTGCATCACAGCTGAGATTTTCTAAGACCAGGAACACAGCTTAGTCCCTGTGCAAGAGAAGGCCTAATGGAAAGGCAGAAGTTATTCATGGTATTAGCATGAGAATGGGTTGGATGGGCTTTTTCTACCAGTCAAGTTAGGGATCTGCTTCCCAGCTGAAGATGATGGTATCAAAACCATCAAGAGCAGACCTTTAGAGATTTAAACCAAAGGAACCCACAGAGAAACACTTTGATAGAACAAGCACATAATTTCCTGAGCATTCATTCCTGGAACAGAAGCTGCTTTTGAGAAGAAAAAAGGGTAGGATTCACCTCATCAAAGCTGTGCTGTTAAAAGATTGTACATCTGGACCATTGTTTCTAAATTAGGCTTACTAGATGTCTACAGAAATAAATTCATTTCACCGCCCTCTACAGGTTTCCAACTATCTCTCCAGTGTGTGTGTCTATGGATTGACTCCAGTAATCAGGCATCCAACTTTAAGGGATAAAATGAGGTGAGAGCAATTTCAGCATTCATTACACTGGAATATTAGCCAAATATTCAAGTTAACAGGTCACACTTCAAGCCTGAATGTTTTGAGAATGCCCCAGAGCCCTTGGAGTTGACTCTATTCATTCTGCATCCTTGACCGTCTCCTCTGCCTGCCATGCATAACCATCAGTACTGCCTGTGCTCAGTGTGTGTTTCTACAAAATGAGAACAACGATCCTGTAAAGTGCTTGGAGGTCTGAAGAAAAGAGCTGCTTTTAACATATACAAGGTTATTCTGACTGTCTTTTTAAAAGTCAGTTTAAATCAAAGGAGTTGCCAAATGAAAACGAGAGAAGAAAATGACTGGATATTTCAATTACATACATGACTAACAGAAGAGAAACTTTCATACCCTGAATGGAAGAATTTAATCTGCAATATGAACAGCTAGTTCCAATTTGCACATTGCAAAGATGTTGGATTAATTTTCCAATCCAGATAACATCAGTAACAATTCTATTAGGTAGAGGCCTCTGGATGCTATCTTGATCCCTAATAATTAGTAATAAAGACAAACACATAGTGCTTAGACATTGGGTATTCATTCCACAGAAATCACAGGACTTTATCTTATTTTGTGTGCCACAAAGCAGCTTCATGTTGAGCTCACTTGCTCTTTCTTCCCTCTCCTGTTATGCAGTACTGCAACCCTTGGGAGTTTATGCAGAATCAACTCATCATTGATCCTTCCAAACTCAACCCCAGAAATAAATACTTCAGAAGCATCTCCTGCAGTTGCTGCTTTTGACAAGGGAGGAGGCCTCTCCTCTTCACTCAGAGTAACTCACCATGTCATACCAGGGCTGACCTGGGGTTTGTCTCATCTGGGATGACTAATGTGTTAAATATTTATAAACCACTGATAATACTGAGTCATCTGCTGTCAGTACTTGAGTGTTTTCCTTTTTTTTTCAGTGAAACTGTGCAGCAATTACTTGCTCTGTTTCTAGGTGCAATGCACCTAGAGGATCTGGACTTCAGCTCTGTACATAAAGGCAATTTTGCAGCATTTGGTGGAGCTCTGCTGGTTGACCCCCACAGTCCCCTGTGCTTCCACCAGCAAAGATGCTGGTGGAGAATTTGCTTGTTGGAGTTTGGTTTAAGCTTTGGATTTGTTTGGAAAGACTTGGTAATGACTGTTAAAAGATGAGGCTGTGAATGGAGTAGCTAACAGAAGTACTTGCCTACCAAACTTCTTCTATCAGTAGATCCCATTAGGTCTTTGAAAAAAAAAAAATGAAAAACAAAACATCATCACATCTCAGAAAGACACCTGAGTCCCAGACCAAGTTGTGGGCCACCATTGCTAGTGTTTGCTAAGCTACCTCAGGGTTTTGCTGACTGATAAACTCATTGTTACATGTTATTGTAAAGCTGTTGCTGTGCAGCAGCACTGCTGTTTAGCTCACTGCCTCATGATGCAAGGTGCTTTGCTTTGGGCCAACCCAGTGAATTTCAGAAAGTAAACAAAAAGTTGAACCAAGCACCAAACTATATGCTGAAGTGGGGAAAAGGATGTAAATGTCACATTATTGATATTCAGGTGCACACTCTGTCTATAAATGAGTATAAATTAATAATTACAAATTCTGGAACATTTCTTGCTTCCTCTGGGACCCTTGAGGACACCATAACAGTTTTAATAGAAAACACATTTGGCGATGCCACTACATTTTTACACTGACCAAATGCTTGAGTTTCACAGGAATCATGTTTTTTTTCACAGAATCAAATTCTCAGGTACCTTTTTGGGTCATCTCTTGGGCTTTGCCCCTAGGGAATGGAGGAGATGTGGCTGACTGCAAGCATCCCCACACAGGCTTTCATCTACTGACCGCTCTCTGGTGGCACAGCCGGTGGAGCTGGCTTGGGCTGTTACATGCATCCAACACAGCGAGTCTTTCCCTGGAGTAGTCTGCATTGGTACATCCACCCCTACTGGTGTCCTTTGAGCTCTCTTTGCAGTTACATCCTTCATATTATGCAGTTCCCCTGCTGGGATGGGGGGCACTGTGCCCCACCCCCCATTGTAGCCGTTCACCAACTCGTATGCACCAGTGGTCCTACAAGCACCCATGACCAGCGCTCTCAGCTGCATCTCGCTTCTGCCCTCTTAGCACGTGTTTGGAGACAGCTTCTGAAATGTCCTCTTGTTGGAAACCTTACTTAAATTGGATGATATTTGAATATCAGATGCTAATATTATTATTTTTGATTGTCTATGAACATTGCTAATTTTAACAATCATTTACATTGTGGTCCCCATTTTTAAAGGTGAATTCAGTGCCAGGTCGCTTTGACTGGGATGGAGGAGGAGCAGGATGTAATATCCACTTGAATGGTCCCTGGTGATTTTCAGAGTGTTCTTTACTGTGATGTGCTCTGGCCAAATCTGATACCACAGGGAAAGCTCCCAGCTCCTACCAAACCCAGCAGGAACTGAGGAAGTTGAGCACTTACAGGACCAGGCCGTTTGGCATCATTCTTGCTGAGCAGGTCATCTTCTGTAGTATGCAAATCCCTGAATCCCTCTGCAGCCCATGGAGGGGAGCAGACACAGCAGCATCAACCAAAAGACTGACAGCCATGATTCATACTGAAGTGTTTCCTGCTGGGGCGGATTGAAAGCATTGAAAAAATGCAGGTGGCCTCTTCAGACAAAAAGGCGCTTTTTTTTTTTTTCCAGTTCTGATATGTCCTTCCTGTGGAGGGCACAGTTATTCTTATCATTCCTTGTTCATTAGGCTTGTTGGAGATTTATCTCTAATCTGAGATAGAAAATCCTGTACTAAGGGTGAGTACCCCAAAGAAGGTATAAGAACCCCATTTGTCATAAATGTTACTGCTTTGTCTATTTGCTGATCCCTCCAAGAACCTAGGACAGAATATGACTCTCCAGTTTAATTTTGGCTGTTTATTAAAGATCAGAAATACTTGTGGATCATCCTCTTTGGATCTGCTTTGGGAGGTGATTTGGACTGCAGTGGGATTTGTGTGTGTGGAGTTACACACACCCACTTGCACATCAGCTTGGTTGCACACCAGAACCACTGTGGCTTAGTGTGTTGGGTTTGTGTGGCAAGATTTTGGTAGTGGGAAGGGCTACAGGGGTGGCTTCTGTGAGAAGTTGCTAGAAGCTTCCCCTGTGTCTGATAGAGCCAATGCCAGCCGGCTCTAAGACGGGCCCGCCGCTGGCCAAGGCCAAGCCAATCAGCGCCTCTGTGATAACATATTTAAGAAGGAAAACAAAAGAGTTAAAGGAAACTTTTGCAACCAGAGAGAGGAGTGAGAAGATGTAAGAAGCTCTGCAGACACTAAGGTCAGTGAGGAAGGAGGGGGAGGAGGTGCTCCAGGCACCAGAGCAAAGATCCCCCTGCAGCCCGTGGTGAAAACCATGGTGAAGCAGGCTGTCCCCCTGCAGCCCATGGAGGAAGGATGAGGGGGTGTAGAGATTCCACCTGCAGCCCGTGGAGGACCCCTCGCTGGAGCAGGTGGAGGCACCTGAAGGAGGTTGTGGCCCGTGGGAAGCCCACGTTGGAGCAAGTTCCTGGCCAGACCGGCGGACCCGTGCAGAGGGGAGCCCACGCCAGGGCAGGTTTGCTGGCAGGACTTGTGACCCCGTGGGGGACCCACGCTGGAGCAGTTTGCTCCTGAAGGTCTGCACCCTGTGGGAGAGACCCCACGCTGGAGCAGTCTGCTCCTGAAGGTCTGCACCCTGTGGGAGAGACTACGCTGGAGCAGTTCGTGAAGGACTGTAGCCCGTGGGAGAGACTCCATGTTGGAGCAGGGGAATGTTGAGAGGAGTCCTCCCCCTGAGGACAAAGAAGCGGCAGAGACAATGTGTGCTGAACTGACCGCAACCCCCATTCCCTGCCCCATTGTGCCGCTGAGGGGGGAAGGTTGAAGCCGGGAGCGAAGTTGAGCCCGGGAAGATGGGAGGGGTGGGGGGAGGTGTTTTAAGACTTGATTGTATTTTCTCATTGCTCTACTCTGTTTTGCCTAGTAATAAATTAGATGAATCTCCTCTCTACATTCAGTCTGTTTTGCTCCTGACGGTAATTAGTGAGTGATCTCCCCCTGTCCTTATCTCGACCCAAGCCTTTTGTTATACTTCTCCTCTCCCATCCCGCTGGGGGAGGGGTGAGTGAGCGGCCGCGTGGCACCCAGCTACCGGCTGGGCCTAGACCACGACAGTCCTTTAAGGGAGTAAGATTTATATCTATTTTTCTCTAAGGGCTTTGAGATTGCAAAGCAGTTGAATGGAAGCAGTCTGCTGTGAACACTAAAGGCAGGCAAGTGCACCATGTGCACCACACAAACTCTTACACTCTACTGTTTGATCTGTTCTGTTTGCACCCAGAGCTGGTCAGCACAGTGGAGGTTAGTTGATGGTGTTGTCAAAGAACTGTTTATTGGCCAGCATGCATCAGCTCAGGGCCCCGTACACCAATACATCTCACCCATCATGCCTAGATGCTTATAATACAAGCAATTGCCATCTTTATAGACGGCTCTTGGAGTGCCCATAGTCTGTTGTATCCTACACAAGTGTTAAACTCTCAACCCTCTTCCTTTCTATGTGATTTATATTAACTGTTTTTTGTGGGGAGGAAAAAAAAAAAAGCCTGAAAAACCAGAAACTCTACTATCTGCAGAAACGATCACGTCAGTTGGCCACAGGGACAACCAGCAGTGCAAATCTGGACTCTTTGGACTGCGAAAGGGATTTTATTTACTGATGTGGGCAAGACACTAAAGGGGGAATGCAGGGAATACTTTGGCAGTGTGCTGCATTGCTGTTAGTAGGGAGCAGAAAGATCATGAGGGTGAGAAATCCTGGTTTTCTGGAAGGGGACTGCACAGAGCCAGGATCACAGAAAGGTGCTTGGGAACATGAGTCTGCTGTAATACTTCTGAAAGGCACCTGAGCTAGGAAGGTAGGATTTGAGTCACCCATATCAGAGATTCCCAACTCATTCCCAACCATACTGCAAGTGACAGGTCATCTGTCTGCATTTATTGAACAATGATATCTGACTGTCTTCTTGGGCTAGGAGATAGCATCTTAATAAAAGTTCTGTTAAGTACTTTTCAATAAACAATAAGCAGTAAGGGGACAGAAAATTTGAAGTTACCAATCAGCTTGATCTTAGACAAATACATTTTCCTTGAGCAGAAAGGGAAAAATCACTTTCTCTCTATCTTACACCGTCTGAATGGGATACCAGAGGGCCATGGGAAGTGAAGGTTAACCTTCCTGTATGGTAATAATGTACTGCAGCTTTGCACAAAAGAATTAACTTCCTACATTCATAACATATAAGGATAAGGAGTTTTACATCATTGGGTCTGACCAATTTCACAAGCCATTGAATTTCATGCAATCATCCATGTATGAAGACACCTTGTTTGACTAAAGCATGTCTTTCAGAATGGGTAATAAGGCTGAAATAGAAAACACCAACATATAATTTCTCATTGAAATGTGGATAGCTTCAGCTTCCAAACACGTCTGTAAACTCTTCCAAATACGCCTTACTCCACTAGATTTAAAACTTCTTGAGTGTCCAGATTTTTCTACCTGTAAAGGTACTTAGGCACAGGAAACAAGCCACCATTCATTCTACTTACAGGCAGCAAGCCACCATTCATTCTACTTGTGATACATTAAACAGTCTGATCCTGTCAAGTTTCTCACTGTAAATAATTTTCTCTGATCATCAAAGGTCTTACACAAAGCCTACATTTAGTATACATGTATAGTTAGCTCTATCAGCCCAATTTCCCAGCCAAACCCTATTCTTCCCTTTCAGGAGGTTGCAAGGCAGGTTTTCCGTAAATCCATGCTGAAAAATGAGGGACAGAGGACAGAGATTTCTTTTGACACCTGCTGGTGGACAGGGAGAAAAAATGTTCTGGGCTGCTTGAAAACTCAGGCAACAGAGAGAGTGCCAAAAAGTGAGGAAATTTTGTGGTGTTCTCTGCAGATAATGGGCCTGATTTGCTTTTAATCACGCACATGAAAATTTTGGGTTACTACATATTTTTTAACATTTTGGTAGTGATCTGCTATTGTCCTTTCCAGGCAAAGAAGGAAAAAGGGATAACAGGTTCCCTGACAAAATATGTGGTCTGGACAGGGGTGTCCAGACAAGAAAGAGTTGTTTCCCCCTCTGATGGTCTGTGGATGCTATTAGCAGGGCTCTCAGTGCAAAAAACTAAAAAAGAAAAAAGTTTCAGGAATTGGCATTATCTAACTTTTCAAACTGTAATGGTGTATTTTTGGAAAACATTTAGAGCTGAAGCCTTATTTAGAGACCACAAATTGTAGTTTGGTAATTGTCCTTAGAATGACAGAATGCTCCCTTTTGGTAATTAAAAAGAATTATTATAACATTACTAAACCTTTAAATATTTCATGGTGAAAAACAAATCTTAGTAACAGTAGAAACATATATTCTCTCAAAGTATCCCAAACAAATAATACAATATTTTCCTCTGATATGAATATGTAAGGTATTTTAAGGCAGGAACAAGGGGACCTTCCTGGCTGGTTAGACATCTACAGTGTAGTTGTCTACACTTGAGCTTGACAGCTTTGGTTTCCCTTGGGACAGCAGGGAAAAAGGCACTTACAGGACATGTTTCATGTGGTCTGTTTTAGATAGCTCCTTTAGGATGAAATGAATCACACTCTAGATATACTTAGATGACAAGCTCAGACATAGAAATCCACATTTTTACATGTATGCGTTTGGCCCCACAAATCCTACCCTGGTCTCCTTCTCCTCCACAATATGCATAGCTTGACTTACACAATTCCCTTCCTCTTCCTCCAAATTCTCACTCAAATGATCTTGCACACAATCTGTCTCTACATGATGGCAGTTCTGGCTCATAAAGATTTCTAGCTTGTAGATCTCTATGCCCTTGAGTGTATTACTAACACATGCATTCAGTGATTTGGCAGGAATAGAGACAGTTGCTTTCCTAAGCTGCAGGATTGCTTTGGGTGCTGGGGAGTGAGTCACCTTGCCACTGTCCAAATTCCTTTTTGCATTAGTTGTCAGTCCGGACAATTTGGATTCAGCCCAGTGGATTCACATCACAAAGATCATCTTCAACTTTTTGCATGATAGCTTACATGCAGTACTTGTCAGAAGAGACAGTCTTTTTATGATGGCATCTGGCTTGAGTCATTTTCACCCCTTAGCACAAAAAAGTGGCTTGCAAGATTCAACTATGTCACTTCATGCACTTTTAGGGTTTTACAAAGAGCATGTGAATTTCCATGGTTTCAGAAAGAGATTTTGCAAAAGCTCCTGTGGTTGTCCAAGTTGCAAAAAGTCTGTTCTGTGAAAAAAGTGTTGCCTTTCCATGAGTTTTGCTTGCTTGCAAAGGCACTAACAAAGTCACACCTTGAAAAGAGATGGAAGTTGACCAGTGCTCTGCCTGCATCAATCCCCATGGCCATGTTACCTTATTAGTATTGCAGAATCTGTTATGTCTGCTAAACCCAAGAGTACCTGCTAATTGTGGTTATTCCTGTGGGTAGCAGAGTGCATGCAAATAATGTCAGCCTTCCTTTGAGATGATTGCTGAAGCTCGATTTTCTCACAGTGATTTTTTACTAGCTTGAAGCAGAGGGATCTACATGTGATATAAAGATTATTGTCGTATAGGTTAAATCTATATTTATTCTTTTTTTCCTCCCCTTTGGAAACCAAGAATTCTACAAGATTTGATTCTGTGCAGGAAGGTAGAAAAACCACAAAAACGTTGTGACACTTGTTGGAGACCTGAACCTTTGGTTTTGGTAGAAAAAGGCTTATAGTGGGGGTTTTTTTGTTTGTTTGTGGTTTTGGTTGGTTGGTTTTTTGGGGGGTACATCTACCCCTCTACTCCGCTTTTGTGAGACCCCACTTGGAGTACTGCATCCAGCTCTGGGGTCCTCAGCACAAGAAAGACAGGGAGCTGTTGGAGCTTTGCTATTTTATTTCCACTGTCATCCATCTGCTGTTGCCAGCAAAGGGAATAGGGCCAAGAGGGAACAGCAATTCTTCTCAAACATGTCTCTGCTTTCTTCAACAGTAACACATTTCTCCCCACCTTGGGCCCACTCCTTTTTACTCTGAGTGTGAGTTCTTTCCCTGAGTCTTTCAAGCCTTTTCTTTCTACAGTTTGGGAGCATTTTAAGTTTCTCTTCTGGCATCTTATTATAACTTTTCTGTAAGGAAGAATCATTCCTGAGGTGGTTCTACCTGATAGCACTCTATGTTTCCTCCTTACTTTATGTACTTTCAGGAGTCATCACCGTAGCTGTCTGATCTGTCCTCATAGGCCTTACTTAACTTTCTCAAGGATTTTGAACAAAGCTTCACCAATATCTATGTCCTTCTGAAATTTAGATATCTCAATACTTACTTGAGTTATTGTTCTTTCATATGACACTAGGCAGTTTTGTACTAGTCCCAGTATAATGTCCAACGTATCAATGTGGGAAATCCAAACCTCATTTATTTTCCAAAACACTCACCACTTACAGAACTGAAGTACACTTCAAATATGTATGTGATTGAGGAATATGTAAAATTATAAAGAACTGAATTGAAATGTGCTTGGCACTTGTCACAAGTATTGCTTATAGATTTTATGCTTCTTTAGAGCGGACGTCATCAGGGGTATGATTATCCTCCAGCTAAGGAATAAATTGTTTCCATTCCAGTCTAAGAAGAGCTTTATATATGACTGTGAAACAAGACTGCATGATTAAAATGCTGTCCTTCCACCTCCCTTGGGCACATCTTTGAGGTATGATGCCAGTTTCTATACATATTTCTCATAGATCTCCATCCTGGAAACATTTATGAATAGTAAAAAAAAAATAAATTTCAGGTGATATTAAGTGTTCCTTTCAAAAATAATGTTTTAAACACAATGCAATGTTTCAACGCTATTTTTTTGCCTTTGCAATACAGATCTTGGTCCTACACACTTGAGCTATGTTTGGCAGGACCAATGTTCATAGGACCTTGAGTGACTGATGTATCATGTTAATAGTTGTGGATATTTTTTGTTTCAGATGAGCTGATAGTTTAGAAATAGTAGATCACTAGGACATCAGTCCAGATCAGACTATTCAACCCAGTTTGGCCTAGAAGTGCGGATGTAATTTAATTGTAAATGTTGGATGTAAGCAGGTAAGCATTCAGGTGAGAGTTGTCTTCTTGGCTTCATATGTTGTTCTTATATTGTCTGTCATCTTCCCAAATTGGTAATGTGGGAGGTCTGATGGCAGATGTGACAGAGACAAGGACATCATGTAAATTGTTCTTCTTGATTTGTTAATGCAGTGCCGTATTCCTCATCTGATTTTGTCTCCTCAGCTGGTTACCTGCCTTTGATCAAATTCAGATGACTAAGGAAAGCACTTATATCTGGACTAGCTATATATATTCCTCTGTTTCCTTTTATATAGAACCTAAACACTTCCAGGACATAATTCCTCTCATACATAACTAAATGTCTAAAATAGGTCAGACATATGGTACCCCAAAAGTGCCTATTTCTATTTATGGTCCGCCGACCATAAAGACAGTTTAAGGTGAAAGGCTCAGGTGTGGATGTATATGCCTACTGAATGCATCCCTGGCTATGCTAACCCAGGCTAGGGCACCATAGGTGTGGTGACAGATGTTCACTGGCAGCATAACATCTCGGTTTTTGATCACAGTTTCTGGATGCAAAGGATAATCACCCCCTTCTGTTATTCAATAGGAGAGAAAATATCTTAGTCTATTTAGCATTTAAATAAGCTCCACAATAACCATTAATGATTTCACAACTAATTCTAGGAAATTGTGCCTAAAGAATTTTTTTTCTATATGTGACCACCCAAACAAAGTCTTAGCAAAAAAGAAGACTTAATCTCATTGGCCAGGGTAGAGCAATTGATGAATTTCTTTAGCCAAGACATAGTTTGGGAGAAGACTTCTTTTTCATCTACTAACATTGTGAGAAAATCTTCATACAACAGAAGCTGGTACATTGACCTTTGATACAGGTTGGGGGGGGAGGAAGCCATGATTCATCCACATCTAGTACTTTGATGTCATCTCTCATCAGTAAAGCTGCTCAACTCAAAATCTCTTATACCATCTGTTGCTTTTGATCTGGCTGCTTTCAGTGCTGTCATTAGCACTTTATTACATATGGAAAGCTTATCCATTAACAAGCTGTCTTGTTGTGAGATACACATTATATTTCATCACCTTTGTCATCATGGATAATATGTAATACCTGTCCAAATTCAACCCCTGTTTTTTGGTGCATGCACTTCTTGGCTGAATCTTTTATTTTACTATCATCTCCCATGTGGTTTTAGAAATACAGCTAGTCCTAACTGCAAAGTCAGTCATCATTACTACTCTTTGCAAAGAAGAATTCAGACAGGCCTTGGTATACAGAACTTTTTTGTTTTAAAGTATGCAGCATCTGACTCATCCACTTTGTATATAGATACACTGTTATTGTTGTTCCTTTCATTTCTGAAAGGAAAACAGTAACAAAACTCATCAAAATGAACTTCTGCATTCATCGTCTTTCACCTGACAATGGCAAGGTTCTTGATGCCCATCTTCTTTGCTGCAGCATTTTACCTATATAGTCTATATATCCAGTGCTTCAACACTTCTCTGTGCTTATAAATACTTGTTTTATTTCTGTCTGAAAGTACGTTCTGCTGTACATGATTTAGATTTCTCAGACATTTCCTAGAAGTTTCTTCTCTGCCAGAGTCATTGCTGTCTTGCCTTCCTGACAAAGTAGTGATCAGAAGTTATTTTGCTCTATAGCTGTTGTGACATTTTTATGATTAATAAGTGCTATATCAGCTTCATAAAAAAATTCTGGAAATGTCAAGGACTGGAACATGCTGGTGAATCCAGTCAGCTCTCAGAAGAGTATCCCTTTAATACATATCCTGGAGGGACAGCTGTGTGGCACTGGATCTCCTGAAGCTGGTGAAGTACGTATGTTTTCTTTCCTGCTTTGGCAAAGTTTGCACTGGCTCATCCTTCTTTAGGGCTTTATATTTATAATGAGAGTTGCCTGTTTATAGTGAACTGCTCCTCATTCCTCCCCCAGATTGTCATCAGCATCTAAATAAACAAAATAAACAATAAACCATAGAAACAAATGTACAAGCAGAACGAAAAATTGATGCAAAATTGTCACACTCCTACTACCATAGAAATGTTAGCACTAGAAAAAGGGCTCTATCAAACCACACAGATGATAGATATTCAACTAAGATTTTGGCAGGTACCAATTCTCCTCTGATCCAGGAATGGTATATAGAGTCATCCCACCTGCAATGAGCAGAGCACTGAGGCAGCCTTTCATGGGCCACGCAGACCAGGAGGTGTTACTGGGCTTTGAGCTGTAGCAGAGATCTCTCAGAAGGACCCTGGTGAGGACCACGGTGCTGACTGCAACATATGAGAGGGTCTGGGACAGCACAGCCCTTCAGAGCCAGGTCAGATCTGCTCAGATTTGGAACCCTCTTAGTTCTTAAAACAAACTGCAAATGAGGGTAGTGAAAGGAGAAATATCTCCTATTAGCACATATTACCTCATTAACTAAGTTCTGAGAACAAGACCAGAATTAGGACGATACAGACACAGGTCATGTCTGTAAACTAAACTGTATCACTTCAGCCACATATTCTATTTGTTTTAGGAAAAAAGACTACTCCCAGTGAAGATTTTTTCATTGCTGGTGCCACTATGAAAATACACTTAGCAACATTTTTCTGAATACTAATGAAGCAACCACTCATTTTAGCACCTTTACACTTAATGGTGGTCATAAATCTTCTGACTAGCCTTCCAAAGTATCAGGGAATGAGTGTTTTATTTGGTCTTCTCTCTGTGGAATGGCAATATTTGTAATTTTCCAGTGGTGTTTAAGTCTATCTATCATTTCTTAATGAGGGAAGATGAGAGTGTCATACTGTGATCAAATCATTTATGTCTTCTACAGGAGACATCGCACTTGCAGGCTCTCGTCCTGCTGGGGGACTTCAACCACCCCAACATCTGCTGGAAAAGTAGCACGGTGAGTTGTGGACAATCCAGGAGACTCCTGGAGTGCATTGAGGATAATTTCTTAAGCCAAGTAATAGCCCTAACAGAGGGGATGTGATACTGGACCTGTTGGTCACCAACGCAAGTGAGCTAACTGGTGATGTCAAGACTGGAGGCATGATTAGCAGGGCCTGTTGCAATAGGACAAATGGTAATGAATTTAACTAAAAGAGGTTAGATTTAGATTAGATATAGGGAAGAATTTTTTCACAATGAAGGTGGTGAAACATTGGAACAGGTTGCCCACAGAGGTGGTAGATGCCCCATCCCTGGAAACATTCAAGGCCACGTTGGATGGCGGTCTCAGCAACCTGATCTAGTTGAAGATGTCCCTGCTCATTGCAGGGGGGCTGGACTAGATGATCTTTAAAGGTCCCTTCCAACCCAAACTGTGATTCTGTGATTCTACTCACGGGGGCAGGAAAATAATCATCTTGGAGGACTTTCAACTTCAGTCATTGCACCACAATAGAGCCCTAGTTCATGTCTGACTGAAGACTCTGAGGGAGTCCTTTCATGGCCATTTTATTTTCCTGAGGAATGGTTGTTCTTTTCCAAAATACCCCCACAAGCACAAAGCAGAATGAGCTCTCTGAGCGTCTGCTTTAACCACGTGGTTCCCACCCTGCCAAACCTGTGTTCTTGCAGCTGCCCAGCACCAGGTCTTCCCACCCTCCCACTTCTCCTCACTTCAGTATCTGCCAACTTTTCCTTACTTGACTTTGCAAAAATAATCTATTTAAAGATATTTTATTCTTTTTTATGAATTAAACTCCAAAAGAGAAGTTTTATTTTTAGCCTAGATGATTGGCCCTGTGAGTTTACATTGACGCATCTGTGGGAGAGTTGATTTGGATTAGGTTGGAAAGCAATAGGGATGGAGAGATGGAAAAAAGGTATTGCTTAGGTCCACCCTCCCTGCTATGCCTACTATTTCATGAAACCATGTGTTCTGTATTGAGCCATCCATTTCCATTTACTCTTTCTGGTTTTGTCTCCTTGTACTTTTGTTGCAAAGGTTTTTTTGCCCATTGCGTTTATGAGATGACTGAAGTTAGTCAGAGTTGCACTGCTTCAAACAATAAATGAAGCTTTATTGCCCCAAAGAAATGTTTTCATTTCAAAGCACCTTCTGTTGGTCTTAGTTCAGTGGAAAAAATCCAATAAAATAACTTCTGCTTTACTACGATCTCTCAAATCCTTATAAAGACAATTGTGAAAAATAATAAATCTTTGGGATAAATGCAGAAAATTCTCTGATTAAAGACAAATTCCTCAAAACAAGCAAATTAAGAAAGTATAGTCTGTTCAAGATCTGTCTTTAAAAGATTGTTATTTTGATTGGATATGGTTCTCACAAACAAAATGATTGTGTTGATTCTTTGGGCTTTCTAGAAGGAAAACCTGTTGAATTATATTTATTCAGTAAGGCAAAACAGAATGGATACCTATGTCCTGTCATCCTCTCTAGTTTATATGAACATGATATGTATATATAGATATATATGTGTGTGTATATAATATGCTTCTGGTTTTACCCATTACATTTAAGATTGATAAAATTCAGATTATGTTTTTCACAACTTTTAATTTCACTGTTTATATTGGGGTAGGGTAAATAATTTGTAACAAGGAACTTATCTGATGAATATTCTTTCTATTCAGGAGTTCTCTGTGAACAAAGCCTAATTCTTCCCAGTGTAATTGCCATTCATAATTATTTCCTCAATAATTCATGCAAATAATTTGCAGCCATAATTCATTCTTAAGCAGGTTCATTGAGCCCATTTGTATTCTGAGCTACGACGGTTGGGAGCATGATCATTCTGTATGTTTCTATCCTTGATGGCAGAGGCAATTGAATCAAACTTTTCATTCAGCGTAAGTGCTCTTCCAAATTGGGATGGATTTGCGTGTGTGATTTAGTATCTTTCAGTGGTGGAAGCAAATTGACTGTAACTCTTTTAATCAGGTGTCTGGTTCAACCTGAAACTTTTGATGACTAAATTCTTGAATTCTGTAATCGGTCTGGAACAAGTTGTGCCATTAACCATCCTGAATGTAAACTCTTTGCTGAAAGATTGCTAAAAAGCAAACCAATGTTTTAAAAATCAAAGCAATATTTGGAAAGGTTATTTTAGTCTTCTGTTGATAACAGCTAGGTAAAAATGTTCTAATTAGCTCAAGAATATGTAGCAGTGTAGTATATAAAAAAAATCACAGGGAAAAAAAAACCAAACTCTGCTGAAATATTGTAAATTGAATAGTCTCTGAAAGAAATCCCCCTCTCCATGAGAGAAACACAGAGAGAGAGAGAGAGCGTGAGCACGAGAGAGAGAGCTTTCCTCTGTTATTTTCAATCTCGAGGATTTCAGGGACAAAAACTGCTTCAATTGGAAGGAGTAAAGGGAAATTTTAATTAATTTCTACTTGAAACAACAATTTAGGTACATTCACTCAGACAACAGAGGGGTTTTTATTATTTTTCTTTTAGTTTTCTTGATTTTGTTCTTTTTTTTTCTTAGTGGTTCTATTTGCTAAGCTTCAAGTTCTTTCTAATACAATTACTGCAAAGCTCTCCCAGTTTATTGGCAGATAAGACAATAAATAAGCTATTTTAACTATGACATTGTTCAGCAGAGATTTGACCAAATTAAAAATGGTGTAACATGGAGGCATGAGTCCCAATGAGAGGTACAACTGCTTCTCACGGTAGGAGTGTTGGTGTAAACATCTGAATGTATAAACACATTGGGATGACCAAGCACCTACAGCTGCAGAAACAGAGCATTAAATGATTGTATTGGGTCTAGCTGAGATGGAGTTAATTCTCCCCACAGCAGCCCTCATGGTGCTGTGCTGTGTATTGTTAGCTAGCAAACTGTTGATAACACACCAGTGTTTTGGCTACTACTGAGTAGTGCCAGCACACATCAAGGCTGTCTTTCCAACATTTCTTTTTCCCCAGCAGCACGCTGGGGGTGGGCAAGATCTTGGGAGGGGACACAGCTAGGACAGCTGACCCAAACTGACCAAAGAGATATTCCATACCATATGACGTCTGCTCAGCAATAAGAAACTGAGAATAGGGGGAGGAACAGGGCGGGGGCATTCGTTGTTTTTTTTTACAATGTTTGTCTTCCGGAGTAAGGGGTACGCATACTGAAGCCCTACTTCCCAGGAAGTGGCCGAACATCGCCTGCTGATGGGAAGTAGAGAATAATCTTTTGCTTTTTGCTTTGCTTCCGCGCGCGGCTTTTTTGCTTTAGCTACATTAAACTGCCTTTATCTCGACCCACGAGTTTGGGGTTGTTTTTTTTTCCATCCTCCTTTCTCCCCTCCCTGCCTTACTGAAGAGGGGAGTGATAGAGCGGCTCTGGTGGGCACCTGGCCCCCAGCCAGGCTCAACCCACCACAATGATGGATGCCAAAAAGCCTAATTTGTGGCAAGTACTTGCCCACTTTCAAAAGGCAAAGTACTTTTTATTTTTTGCAATATAACACATGAGGTAAAAACTCTGGCAAGTGGTTGTTGTTATGCTGCTATGAGCAATTTGGGAGCCAAATTGGCTCTTCAGATGCTGGGACCTCTTTGAAATTGCAGGAGCCCCCTTCTTGGAGAACCTGGACTGAGATGCAGGGAGAAGACCAGCATCTGCGTTGCTGCCAAGAGGGAAGAGAGGCACCAAACCCCTCACCTGCCAGGTTACTGTAGTCCTGCCTGGCAGACCAAGGAAAGACAGTGTCACAGCCATGATCCTCCTTCTAGTGCCCAGAAAAGACTAGATCAAACAATCCTGCATGCTTCTGATAGGACCTACTAGACATTGTTGAATATGTGAGGCTGCTGCAGCACTACATCCCCAGGTCCAGCTGTCAGCGATGCTGAGTGTGTGTTCCCCGGTTAGCACACACACAAAATGCGGACACACACATATATACAGCTGGCTACACAGGTCAGCACAGACAGAAAACACCCATCACTGACACAGACAAGAATGGCACAGATGGCCCAGTCCTGTTCCTCCTCTTCTGCTGATCGGGACTGAAGTCCACTAGTAGAGTATGTGCACACGTATATGCTCACACAGTACAGATTCCTCCAGCAGCCGGTGCTGGATGCTCAGTCCATCCTTTAACCCTTCTGGCACTTAGTTGGACCTATAAGCCTCTCCCAGTGAGCCCCACACCCCTGTGGGCAGTGACCTCCCCCTTAGGCAGGGTGATGGGGCCATGCCCTGGTGGTTTGCCAAGTCCAGGGGCTGCTCGGTCTCCTTGGACACCCAGCAGCGTTCGGGGCTGGTGCAACCTTGGCACCGCTGCGTTACGGGGTTCCCACTGCTGTTGCTCCTCTGCTCCTTTGCATTTGCAGCAGTCAGCCTGTAATCACAGCACCTAACATGATCTCATTGATACATTACTGATATGCTAAAGGTGGTGATTGGCAGTAAAACTGACAGTCACATCCCTGTTTGTTACATTTCCATGTCCCAGTTTATAACATTTTTTCAATAAACCTTTTAAAACTGACTCACATTTACAGTAAATGAGCTAAATGTGTCTTCTTCGCTCATCAATAGCCGCCTGAGTGCCGCTGTGGGCAGAGTTATCCCACACTGACAGGCCAGAGCTGATGGAATTTAAGTTCACAATTAGCAATTATTTTCTTGTTCTGGTTCTTTGATTATAATTTTTTATCTTGTTAATAATATAAAGCCTAGCTCAGTGGATACTTGCTGCAGGAATAAACACTGAGAAAAGGTTTAAATAATCGTCTTTAAAAACCAAAGAGACAACTATGGCAAGAACCACAAGCAGAGTATGTGTAGCATACATCTACAGCAGATAATTGTCATTTTAGTAAAATGGAAGTTTCAGAGGAAGTTGAATGATTCCAGCTGGGGTCTTTATGCTACCGAGTGGAGGTGGATCTTGAACACCTGTATTTCGCCTAACATTGAAAACATGTTCTCTGGGGCTGGATTCCCAGGCATTCAGGGAGCTCGCTCACAGCTGCCTGGTGGCAACTGTATCTGTGGCTCTGGGATCAAACTGAGCACCTGGAATTTCTGTTAATTTCCTTTGGCATTTTCCTGCAAAATGTATGCTTCTGATGAATGCTGTGTTGTCACACACTGGTCTTCCTGACCTGTCCAATATTAGGATGATCCAATTCAAGAAAGTCCTGCTCCAAAGAGCTTATCAAGCAGCATAAAAAGGAGTCTGCTTGACAGCATCAGATACCCTGATCGAGCCTTTTCTGTGGATTTCTGTTTGTACTTCTGACAGCAGCATCTTTAACTGAGGGCTGGATATGGCCTTTCATGTTGTCATTCAAAGAACATTTCCAGGAAAAGAAGAAATGAGCCAAACAAATATGATGTCAGGGAAAAAGCCAACACTTTTTAAGGACTTTCAGCATCCTCTGACTGTTGCAATGCAAATTTACAGAACAGTTTAGTGTGTTGGAGAACACCAAGTGTAAGCGTGAGGTCTTAGGATTCATTACTCTGGTGGAGGCACACCCTGACTTGGGATTTGCCTGAGCTGAACAAACATTTCAGTAAATCTTTAATTTGCTGTTATATATGTGTGGCAGATGACCTGCCTTAAAGAATGCTGGAAGGGAATGTCCTGGCACGAAGTTGGGCAGGAGTGTTCATCTGCTTGAGGGTAGGAAGGGTCTACAGAGAGATCTGGACAGGCTGGATCGATGGGCCTAGGCCAACTGTATGAGGTTCAACAAGGCCAAGTGCCAGGTCCTGCCCTTGGGTCACAACAAGCCCATGCAACGCTACAGGCTTGGGGAAGAGTGGCTGGAAAGCTGCCTGACGGAAAAGGACCTTGGGGTGTTGTTCGACAGCCAGCTGAACATGAGCCAGCAGTGTGCCCAGGTGGCCAAGGCGGCCAACAGCATCCTGGCTTGTATCAGAAAGAGTGTGGCCAGCAGGAGGAGGGAAGTGATGATCCCCGTCTACTCACCAAGGCTGTACCTCAAGTTCTATGTTCAGTTTTGGGCCCCTCACTACAAGAAGGACATTGAGGTACTGGAGCATGTCCAAAGAAGGGCAACAAAGATGGTGAAGGGTCTGGAGCACAAGTCTTATGAGGAGAGGCTGAGGGAACTGGGGTTGTTTAGTCTGGAGAAAAGGAGGCTGAGGGGAGACCTTCTCGCTCTCTACAACTACCTGAAAAGAGATTGTAGCCAGGTGGGTGTCAGTCTCTTCTCCCAAGTAACAAGTGATAACACAAAAGGAAATGGCCTCAAGTTGTGTCAGGGGATGTTTAGATTGGATATTAGGAAAAATTTCTTCACCGAAAAGGTTATCAGTCACTGGAACAGGCTGCCCAGGGAAATGGTTGAGTTACCATCCCTGGGAGTATTTAAAAGATGTGTAGATGTGGTGCTTAGGGACATGGTTTAGTGGTGGACTTGACAGTGTTAGGTTAATGGTTGGACTTGATGATCTTAAAGGTCTTTTCCAACCTAAATGATTCTATGATTCTATGAAATCCTTCCTGATGTCCTGCAAAGATCCTGAGAAAGGACTTCATGCCTTGTCCACTGATAGGGACCCCAGGTGCTTGGGGACCACCAGCTACCTGATTTGCTCTTTTTTTGGAAGCATAGACAGAGCCTTCTGGACTGACTCTGGCTACAGAAGCCCCAACAGGAGGTCGCCTGTGCCATGGATCTGTGGGGAAGCAAACCAGAGGCCAGGTTAGCAGAGATGGTCACATGCTTAATGTTGTAAATGGCACATAGGTATTTTTAAAGGTACTTAAGTACCTAATTGTAAAAACAATTTTAGAGGTTCACAGGACTTTGGCTTGGGCATTGCATTATTTGCACCTGTGCCACTGTGCTATGATGATCTGGTCGTTTCTAATCACAAAGTATGAAGAGATTCTTATGCCAAGACCAATGTCTGCCATCAGGCTGCTAGGCACCCTGAGAATCCCACCAGTGCCCACTTGAAGTGTATCAGCGTTTTGTACAGACTGTCACATGGGCAATATCTAGTAGAAGAACCTTGAACTGTTTCTATTGGGGATGGATTTCAACTTGCCATCCCCAGACGGTCTCACAGATTTCACTGTCTGTTCTGGCCATTTGCTTCCTCCTCCTCCTCTCTGTTGTTAAGACGCAGATTGAAATTCATATTTTCTGGCAGTGTATTGAAACAGAGGGAACTTTTTCATTAAACACAGAATTGGAAACTGTATTATAATCACTGAGGTGCTAAAAAGTCAGGTTTTCAAGTCTGGGAGATTTATAAGGTTTTAAGAGTCTTTCACTGAGTCTTCGTGCTCCTTAAGAAAAGCTTTTAAAATCATCCAGAGATGTATAATTTCTGTGTACATTTATGCACATATATATGTATGGTTTTGAGTTCTGCCCATGTCTTCAGTTATTCTGTGGAACAGTGAGTATAACCCAACTCGGTCTTCTCTTGCAGCAGTGCCAATCAAACAGAATACAGAATAGCTGTGGCCTTAAGCTACTGTCTATAAGAACACTTGCCAACCTAGTACAGGACTTGAAGCAAAATCTGTGTCTGATGGATTTCTTACTGTGCTCTGAAGTATTTCTTTATCACTTGTTCCCCACTTGTTAGGTGTTACAGACTCACAATCCTTGGTCTGTTGTTGCTGATACTGCACCTTCCTTCTCTCCACTTCTCTTTCTTCTTTGTAACCAGCCGACCTGTCAATCAGCAAAAAAGGAAATAAAACCATAAACATTAGAGTTGACAAAAGCCAGGTGATTCTTGCTGCTCAGAAATCGAAATCTGATTTTCTTATTAAGAGACATTTAGGATAGTGCTTAATTGCGTCTGAAAAATATATTGCTGCTGATATTGAATGCTTTGATAAAAAGAAGGTTACTCTGCTGAGTGCACTGCTGGTCTGATTCACTGGTCCACTGGCCCTATTGAAATGTTGTTCTTCACTTTTTGTGAAACTCTGCTCTCTAGTTTTCTGTATTAATAATCCTCTGAGCATTCTGATATACATGTCTAAGTACTTCACAGAGAAACAGTCACAGGGAACTGGTTTTCCTTTTTCTTCAGCATCTGGGGGACACTAAACCTGAAACTCCCTACCAAAAAGCAAAAGACCTCATGCTTGCAAAAGAAAATATGCTACTCAATATCTTTATTTTATCCTTTACTTTGTCCTCAAAGTGAACATCTGGGCATCTTTCTGAGTCACATGCAGCTGTCTGTGGGAGGCCTAAAAATACAACATAAAATACCTTACTCAAAACAGATCCTTCAGCTATACTTGCTTGTTTCTCATTCACTTTCATTTCAGAAAAAAAAAATAAATCTTTGAACTGAAATCTTAGTTTTTCATATCTGTATTCCATAAAAGCTGAATATCTTATGTGAAATGACAGAAAGAACCAGGGCACTAAATTATTCAGAGGCTTCCTGAGAAAATATGGGACTTATCATAATGAAGGCGAAATCCCTGTCCAGGTTGCTACTTGCCAAAAATTGCTTCCATCTACTTCAGTAGCTGAGGTGAGGTGTGTTGATACTCTCATTGTAGAGCCTTTGTCATTAGTCCTCTATCATATGATATGTCTATGCTGTGCAATGTGTATAGAGTCTTGTGATACCTGCTGCAGTCTGAAATGAAATAGTTTGAGCATCAGCAAGCTGTTTGGCACAGGAATGGGTTCTTACCAGAGAGGCTGAAAATCTGGATTTACAAAACTCCTTGGTTTATCATGGGAGGAAAATGGTTGGTGCCATTTGCTAGTAACTCTTCCAGCTTCTGAGTTTATCTGGGGAAAGCTCTTATTTGTTCCATGTAGCCCCACTGAAAGTAGAAACGTTCCTGATGTTTTTAAGTCTTGTGGAAACCATGGCCAGTGGGTGGACCTGCCAGGATAGCTCCTTTGAGGGGGTTCCAGGACTCACGATCTATGTCTACACTACCAAGAGGAAGAGAGCCAGGAAGAAAACTTGTGGTCTTGAGGCCAAAGGACATCAACTGGCTCTTGCCCACATGGCTTAGAGCTCACCACAGAGCAGAGCAGAGCTGGCTATATCTACACTATATTGCATTTGTCTTTGAGGGTTTTCTAGGTCCTATGTAATGCCCTATGGCTTTAATACATGAATATACGATTTTGTAGATTTTTTCCAGTTTCAACTACCTTATATTGGTGTTGCAGGTTACTAAAAAACTGTTTCTATAGCCTGAAACTGAGGACAGATGTTGTGTACCTTGGCATAGGGCAGAAGAGCATATGGGAATGCTTGAGTGTGCATAAGTAGTTCGGACAGCATTAGAGGACTGTGTGAAGCCAAACCTGGTGCAGCCTCTTCCATAATGTCTTTGCAGAGCTGTTCCTAAAGTGAAGTATACCCCTAATTTTGCCCAAGAGAGAACTGGGTGAAGTGGCCCAAAGCCCAGCAGGAAGTGAACTATTAATTAAGCAGAGTGGCCAACCGAGGTGTACTGTTCAAGCTTTGTGTCTGGTTTGTTCTCATTAGCAGTGTTAATGTAATTACTGCCTCTCTAGATTTTCAGGTCTCCTATGAGCTCCTGGTGTTCTCCAGAGTTTATGGAGGTATCTGTTGCTCATCCTGTGGGGACGTAGGCACTGTCACACGGGGAACCACGGCAGGAGATTTCCTTTTGCCCTCTTCCTTCTGTGAGATTTATGTCAGGAGATGGATGACTCAGTGACCACACAGGAGTCTTTTGGCTCCCAGGTGCCTTTGTCTCTCAGTATCTGAGAGTTTTAGTTACCCAATGACATAGTATATGATGTCTCACAACACAATAGCTTCTTCCAGTTCCAGTAACACCTCTTTAGTGGTCCAGCCCAACATGGGAAGGATAAGCCTGCCTCCGTGTGTTTGATGAGAAAAGGAAATCAGGATTTGTTTTAGCTCTGCCCTACTTTGCCATTAGGAGAGCTGAAGCCTTCAGACATAGCTGCCTAAAGCAGGTTGCTAAACCCGTTCTGAGACACCAAAAGAAAAGGTGCCAGATTTGCAGATGTTCTGGGCATGGGAATCAGAAAAAGCTGTACTTCAGCAGCAGTGCTGAAAATAAGGCCATTCTAACTAAACCTTGCTCTAGGCTTGTAATGTTCGGAAAACCAAGCTGCAAATGTCAAGCTTCTTTCTGCATTTCATTTTGCAGTAATACTTAGTAATACTGGTGTGTCTTTGTGCTGATTCAGAATCCCAGTGAAAAGAGTGGGGTGCCTGAGAGATGCTGTGATCACTAATGGCTGCTTTCCCATTTGCATGGAAAGGCCTTTAAGCCTTCCCTATGACAACTTTTCAGATGCTTACATCTTACGATCCACAACAATCTTCCATAAATGCAATTTTCTCAGTTTATAGGTGCTCTAAGATGTCAGATGTTTCTCTTTTTATGCAGGGACATATGCGAATCCTTCCCCATCATGGCAGTCTCCTACTTTCAGGGAGCACTGCAAAGCCAGAAGCATTTAAAAGCACTTCAGATAGTTACATTTCTTTTAGCACCTTATCCCAATTAATGAACTTAAACTTATTTTCTCGTTTAACTGTCATGGTCTACTTTAAAATGAAATACAGTGAAGGCAAGATAAGCAGGACATGGACAAAATTTCACTTCTGCTTGTGCTGTGAGTTTGTCAGCATTACAATAAGTGCTGACATTATGAGTAAAGATAGCAGAACTGGGATGAAATTCAGAGGCGTTCTAATCAAATGACCCGCTTTAGGGACAAGCTATGAAGAAAAAAATCTAGTTTCTTTAGCACAGCTCTCGCTACAGTTTTCTGACAATGCTTTTGTTCTTTGTGCTCTATTACTATACCAGCATTCACCTTCTGTCTGATTCCCATAGTAAATTTCAAATAGTTGCTATGGCACGTACTTTCAAAATGGCTTCTTAGCTTCTCTCAAAGGAGAGAAAGATAATTTTAAGGGCAAAAACTGTGAGATGAGAATGTCAGTTTTAACTCACAGAAATATTTGGGTATTTTGCATTCAGTCCACTGCAGCAATAGCTACTGCAGCCCAGTAACAGAACTGGACACTGCGAAGCTGGAGACCTCAGCTCTTCAGGGCTACTGCGGTTGTAGTACAAATATCGATTATGGGCTAATTCCTCTCAGCAGGAATTTAAAGCAAATGCAAACAACATTTCCAAACAGCATGGATTTAAGGTGGAACAGAATTCTGAAGAAAATATGTCGTCTTTAATTGTTGATGATGAGCATGATAACTTGTAATGGAATTTAATAAAGGGAAGGGAAAAATTTGTGAGTAAATATCTTGAAGAGCTTTTTTAAGTCATATTTGTTGGGGTGAATCATTGTGCTTAAATTTATTTTAAATCTCAGCTTCAGAAATTTTATTATTAATCAATTTTTTGCAGAAGAATTATTTTTATAAAAATCTTGGTTCAGGCTGTAACAGGCAATAGACAGCCTCATGACAAGTCTACATCTTGCAGGTAAAATTCCACTAGCAAAAGGTCAGGTCTGGTAAACTCCTCCAAAATAGGTTAGGAAAACGAAGACTCAATCTGTTATTCCATCAATTCTCAGCTGGGATACAAGCCAGAATTACTAGAGGTGCTACTGGAGTAAGGAAGAACTGTGTGTACCCTACATGCAATCCTAGCATACTGGGTGCAATTCTGCTTTGGTTAATGTAATGCTTTGTGCTACCTTATTGCTGACAACGTGAATTGGTGCTATCTCACAATCTCTGCTTTTAAATGTAATTTTGTTAATAGTCATTTGCTGAGTATCAGTTGAAAGACAACCAAGGTTTCTAAACTCAAATATCATTGTTATCTTACCAGGTCAATATTAAACAATTCACTGAATAATTCAAGTTTGAAAGGTTTTGAGTGCCCCTGAAGGCAAGAGAAACAGTAGATGCTCAGGTAACTGCAATGCAGACTGCCTGTTCAGGGATCTAACTTCTGGTATGCAATTTTTAAGATCATTGGCCTAGACAATCAATGCTTTGCAAAGCTGTGAGAGAGGTCTGCCTCTCTTATAGGGAAATCAGAGACGGTTGATGTGAAAATATTCAGTATTTGAAGAACAACTTCTTAAGCAATCTCTGGTTTTGTCTGCAGGAGAAGGGAGAGGGAGTGGAATAATCTCCTTTCACATCACTACAGTGCAAATCTGCCTCACCCCGATCTTTGGTTATGGCCACAGTGGTAGGGAAAAGCTGCAGGTATCTCACTTGCACTTGTAAGGTGATTTGACCTGGGTGTAGTCTTATGAACTTAACGTTTGCCCAGAAGGTCCATCTAATCCAGTGGCTGCTGCCCCACAGAGGTGTGTACCAGGTGCTTCAGAGACCGGTGCCACAGCTGGGACTTCTTCTACCCCACGGGAAGCTTCTCCCCGATTCCGGTCAACCAGTAACTGGATTATAGGAAATATGAACAACAATCATTGGGGAGGACTGTCTATTTATAACTACAAATGTTCTTACAGTCCACATAGATGAGACCTTGGCCTCTCTCATCTCCTGTTTCAATGAATTCCACACATTAATTATACAGTGTGCTAAAGAGAAAGTACCAAAAATCCTGTTGCATTTTCTTGGAAAGACCCTCAGCTCTTCAGGCATCCTCTGAGCAATGCGTACCCATGTCAAAGGTCACGTCTTTTGGACTATCTGTTGGAAGTGTAACCTGATATAAGCAGGAGTTTATCTAAAAAAACCCCAAACGACCCCAACAAAAATATAGCTCCCGTTGTATATGGGTTTGAATACAAACTGCAAAGCTGAATCCTGCAAACTGTGTGAAACAGACTTGAATCCAAACGCTAATCGTAGTTTGGCATCTCGGGTGGATGGACCAAGTCAGAAATACAGATCCATGCTCATCAAGCAAAGAGGTGGCTGGTGAAGCCAAATGGGAGTCATGGACCTTGAGAGGGGAGGATTTGCAAGCTGAAGAGAGGGGACTGGTAGGCAGAAGGTATTAGCCCAGAACCTCGCTCTGCTCCAGAATTTCTGGGTCCTTTAAACCAGATTTGCAAGTGCTCAGTCATTTTGAGATACAAACTTGCAGCCCTTGAAATGGGGCTTCATTTTTCAAAGGTCTGCTCCTGAAGCAAATGTGAAACGACCCTTGCAGTGCCAGCAGTGTGCCGATTGCCTGGCTACTGCGGTGCTCTCTGCTGCTGCGGGCTACCTGCAGAATTGATATCAGTGCTTGTGTTTCTGGTCTGTAGGATTTCACATAGTGACAGAGAAACCAAGGATTTTGCCACTGGAATTTCTTGTGATTTTCATCAGCTAATTTTAGCAAAAAAGGGCGTTGATACACTTGTACAGAGAAATACTAAGAAATAGATTTTTTTCCCCCCACTCTTATGCTTCTTTTTTTCCACACCTATTTTTATACTGCTGAATCTTTTGTTTCCTTTTCTTTACACAGGCACTGTGATCATTAACTATGTCTTTGTAATGCATGCAAATCCCGGAAACTTTGCACTGGCAGACTGCATGCATTTTGCGTTTCTCTTGTGTACCGTACAAAAAGAAAGAGGGTCAAATTATTACACAGGAGTGCTTTATTGCACTGGTGTGAAAGAGTGTTGGTTTGTTTTCTGTGAGCTGATCTGGATTTGTGTGGTTTGGACGAGAACAAGAACAGTTCTTTGGCCACAGTGTGTGTAGGGTACATCATCTTCGGAGCAGAAGGAAAATTACAAATAAGTGTGTTTATTACGGTCACTGCAGAGGATTGGAGTTGGCCACCAGTGCTGGGCTCCAGCAAATGTAGGAGGCTACAGTGCAGTGTTGAGAGTTGGAAGAATAACTGATAACGGTGTGGAAAAAAAAAAAAGTTATTCCTGAAAATCAAGGGTATGAAGCTGTCAGTAAAAAGGACAGGTGAATTTTGTAACTAAAAAAAAAAATACTGATGACTTATGGCCAAAATAATGAGAAATTATTCTAATTGTTGGACAGATACTTATGATATAGCTGCTGTCTCATAAAAATTCAGCAGCAACATGGTCCCCACCCTAGAGCATTTACTGTCTAGAAGATGGATGTGCAAAAGAAGTCTTCACCAAAGAAGCTTTCTTTTTCTCTTTCAGTTTAGTAGTTGTTTCATTCATTACCTTTCTTGGCGTTATGAAAGAAGAGGTTCTTTTGTAAGGCTATGAATGATTAAAGGTCATGAGATGAAAACAAAGAGGTCTTTTATCCCTACGCATATACTACAGACCGCTACCAGAGGAACTGTCAGGGAGACACGCACCTTTTTGCTGATTCAATGCTTTGGGGTTTTTTTGTTCTCATGCACATAATAGTTGCCGACGAGAAGGCATGTGACTGGGAAGACAGGGACAGGATTTAAAGTTTCATCATCAGTTACGGAAAAAGATATTTAGAAAAGTACTTGCTTCTGGAATGGGATATTGGGAGGCTGATCAGTATGTAAAGAGGCATTAGAGACATTTTATTTAGCTCTAGAAGAGTAAATAGAAATGTAAAAGAAAATCAAACCAGTGTCAGCTAATCTATAGGTAAAGTTGTGACTAGTATACACATCCCCAAGAGGATTAAATTCACTTCAGTGTCATCCAGTCACATCTCAAATACCCAGGAGAGTGTAGGAATTCATCAAATCCCAACTGAATGGAGTAACAATAGAACTTTGTACATTTGTGAGAAGTGTAGGAAAGTAAAAAAACGCATAGTGGCAGAGCAGGAATCAAGGGGAATTCAAATGCTTTAACAGTATTATTAATTGATTAATGAATCCTTTCCAAATTCTGTAGCTACATAATAATATAGAACAGATAAATGTTCTCTGTGAATTTACAAATTTACAGCTTAGATATTGTTGGTTCACTCTGAGCTCAAAGGGAGGATTGAAGTGGTGAACAGGACTTTGAAGGAAACACTGCCAGTGATTTTTTTATTTTTTTTTTTTCCTTTTCAAATGCATATGATTTCTTCCACTTGGGAATAATATTATCTGCTCATGGACTATATGGGGAAAGGACTTGGGCCAGGAAGCTTCACAGCACAGAGGGAACAATTGGTGGACAGTGTCCTAATTGCAAAGAGACTGCAGCATTTTATTGTTTGCAGGCATTATTGTTCACCATATTTGCTACATCAGTCATTCTCTGAAAGGTACTAATAGTGACCTTGGTATTGCAATATCTAAGAGCCTCTCACATGCCTCCATTTAATTAGGCACACAACTCCCTCCTGCAATTCAGAGAAATCACATTAGCTGTATTTCCAGCAGAGAACTGAAGCACAAAGAGCTTAAGTAACCTGTCAGAGATGACACAGGGTGGAGAGGGAAGTGAGCAGCATCCAGGGCTTCAGCCACAAATCCCGTCTCCCTCCCCAGCTCCCTACTCTCATGACCCACCCCTTAAAGCCCCCTTGTGCAGCCAGTGCTAATGCACTGATAGGGATGCTGGATTGTTTTACAGCGGCGTGTAGAATTACTGGAAGTGAGTTTATTGCTTTCTAATGGCTCAGGTCATTCATCCTTCAGTATTCATGTGGGAGTAGGCATCTAGTGAGCTGAAACACTACTGTTGCAGCTAATGCTAAAGCTGAAATACGGCTTTAGCAGTGCGCTTGGCTTAAATCAATGGAGAAGCAAAAACAGAGCTCATCCCAACATGCCCACCATGTTTCTGTGAATGTAAGTGTGAAAAAACAATCTGAATGGCTCTTGGTGATACTCTTTTCCAGTCCATATTTATAAAACTTAGCTTTTGATGTTCTTGCTGCTGGGCTGCTTAATAAGAAAGGTTAAACATTATGATAGACATCAGAGTTGCTTTGAGTAGGCTCTTCTAGGGTCTGTTGGTGAGATAAAATGGTCAAGGTCATGCAAAGGTCACTTTTTATGAATTGCAATCGCCTTGTTGCTTCTTATCTCTCTCTCACCCCTCCTTATCCTCAAAAAAAAAAAAAAAAGTGCATAAAGACAAGTAATTCTACGGATAAACTAAGAATCTGAGTGCAGGATGGCCAAGCCAAGAAGTTAGTCAATCATTTACTTTTCTAATATTGGTCTGTGCTTTTGCTCTTATTGCTGTTTGTGTTTACTGCTGACTGACTGTGTCCTGCTGGCCCTGCATAAAATTTGTGGTTATCACAACAAAAATATCATAGCCCAGATGACCGTTATACTTGTTATACATCTAGCAAAAACATAGATGTTCCAGAGAAGGCCTTCCTCATCTGTTGACTGGGGACACCGAGGACACACTCACTCTCCTGTGAGCCACTGAACTGATAGTTGATAACATCTGGTCAACCAACACTTACTGGAGGAAGCCTGAAGCTTGGCTTTCGTATCTGGGATCTACAAAGCTGAGCCTTTCTGCTGCAAGAGGGACAGTCTGGTTGCTGCGATGCCAAAGGCAAGACCTCAGATCTGTGGTTTTCTTCTGTGTCTCTGAAATGGCTTGTCCCTCAGGTCTGCTAGGAGCGACTGCAGAGACTACAGTTGTACCTGGACAGATTCAGCAGATATGAAAACAAGACCTTGACAGCTGCACCCTACACTGAAGGGTCAATAGCTACACAAGCACGCTCCTCTGTGAGGGCATGAAGATACTAAAAGGTGCAGAAAGACTTGAGCATGCCCTTCCCACACACTTTTCCAAGTTGTGAGCCAGCTCTGGGGATTGAATAACCCTGTCACATAAACTGCAAAGAAGAGGTCCTGTCTCTATCTATCTATGGAGACAAGCCATGACTACCTGTGACCTTGCTCATGATACATTAAACAAGCACTTCAATCACAGTCACTCGGTTGCTTTCAATTCAATTCATTGCTTGAGCATGAATTTTTCAGAACTAATTACATCTGATCATGTGTGACTTGGACACGTGAGCAAACTAAAGGTTCAGCAGTAAGGCATGAGATGAATGAGAAATTGTTTGGCAAGGTGTTGTGGTTTAACCCTGGTAGGCAGCAAAGCGCCACACAGCCTCTCACTCACTCCCCCATGCTTGCTTTCTCTCACACCTAGTGGGATGGGGGAGTGAATTAGAAGGGTAAGAGTATGAAAACTCATAGGTTGAGATAAGGCAGCTTAATAATGAAAAAAACCCAAACAAAAAAACCAAGCAATGGCACCCCTGGCCAACGTTCCCCTTCTTCTCCCTCCTCCTCCACTCCTGTTTTATTGCTAAGCATGATGCCATATGGTATGGAATACCCCTTTGGTCAGTTGGGGTCAGCTGTCCCAGCTGTGTCCCCTCCCAATGTTTTGTGCACCCCCAGCCTGCGTGCTGGCAAGGCAGTGTGAGAAGCAGAAAAGGCCTTTACGCTGTGTAAGCACTGCTCAGCAATAGCTAAAACATTGGTGTGTTTTCATCAACACTGTTTTCACTACAAATCCAAAACATAGGACCTATGAAGGAAATGAACTCTATACCAGATAAAACCAGTACAGAAGGATAAAAAGCTAAGAGCTTTAAGCTATGAAGAGATAGAATGTAGCCAATCCCAAAGAGATTGAATAAAGCACATACTGTCTCCAGGAAAGAGGTACAATATGCAAGACCAATTTTTAATACAAAAGATAGTAATGAAAGGGGAGATTCTCTTCATCTTTGTTTTCAGCCAAGGAGAGGACAGGATGCAAGGAACCATGCCATGACGGAATTGCCTCATTTCATGAGGGAGGGCAGCAAGATAAGATGGGCTTTGAGGGAGCAAAACTAAGGTAACTGGTAGTAAGATCTCATGGGAGGCAATCAAATTGGAAATGGAGTAGATGGTTCTTTCTTTAAGGAAATGCTCTTAAGAGCACAACTGCCAACTGTTCCAGAGAGGAAGAGGAATAAGAAATTTAGTAAGAGGTTAGTGTGGCTAATTACTGAGCTCTTCATTGACCCAATCTCAAGGGGGCACATAGAAAGAGGAGTGAGAAAAGATTGGTGAGTGCAACTCTAAAACGTAAACATGAGGGTATAGGGAAATCAGGAAAAGAAAGGCACAAAATGAGATATCGCTGGTCATAACATGATTTCTCATTAGCTTCTGTGGGAACACCAGTAATATGGAGACAAACAGGAAATGTGTAATCCATTACCAGTAGAGGGGGAAAGCTATTAACTGATTATGCTTAATGCCTTTTGCTTGCATCCATGTTAAATGGGTTTTTTTGCTTCCCTTAGTAAAAAGGTTAACTGCAATCAATTGACTAATCATTTCATACCCACGACAAAGGGGCAAGATGCACCTCAGGGTCTACTGCAGCAAGCTCGGTAAGCTGCGGAAGACGTGAGCTCCTGGGAGGCTGGGAAAGGCATGGATGCTGCCGAGCTTGTGTGAGAGGGCAGGGAAGAGCCAGGCAATTCCCGGTCTTCAGGTTGCAGAAAGATCCTGCAATAAGCTTTTTGAAATCACTTAGAAGAAAGTCAGGTGCATCAACTCGCATGGGTTTACTGAGATTACTTAGGAATAAATGACCTACTCCATAAAGACTGTTTGGTAGAAGAGGGGCTGGGTTACAGTCGCCAGCTGAATATGGGGCAGGAATTGCATGGTTTTGAAAAGGAAAGAAGGCAAACACTGTCCCTAAACAGGAAAACAGCCTGCAAGCAAGGAAAGGAGTTGTATGCTTCTCTTGGCTGTGGAAGGTTGGCTCCGGATTTCTGTGATCAAGTTTTGGTGTGAAAGAGAGCAAATAAAATGGTTGGGGGAAGGGTGGGAGATATGGCATATGAGGAAAGATCAAACTTCAGGGTTGTTTAGCCTGCAGAAGGAAGGCTGCTACATAGGTGTGAGACAGAGGAGAGGTGACTGCCAAAAGGAAGAGAAGAAGCTGATCTCTGCTTGGCATGGGCTGGGTGGGAAATCGTGGGCTCATACTGCTGCTGGGAAGCTGAGCGCTGTCAGGAGCTGTTCAGGCTGGGAGGATCCTGCCCCTGAGAAGCCTTTCAACTCTGCGTCCTTCAAGCCTGCGAGAACTGCAGTCTGAGAACCTGGCAGCCAAACAGCCCCATGGAAACAGTGTTAGTGGGCCGAATGAGAAAAAAATAACAATAGTGTTTCATGAGCAGGCATTGATGGCATTGCAACCGCTTGAGGATGGGCTGTGTTTAATGACTGCAGTGACAAGCTGAAGAGTCTTGCAAGCTTTTCTGGTACAGCTCTTCAGAAACTTTGGTGGGCATCGATGTCATTCAGGCAATGCAATGTCAGCAACCAGCCCTCCAGGGCAAGCCAAGGACTCCCATCCCTGCAGCTTCTCTACGTGGCAGGGGGGTTGGAGCTGAGACCTTACTGCACTCCCCAGAGCTTTGCAGCTTTTGCCCCAATCACAGCAGTGACCCTGAGCACCTCCTGGGGGGAAAAAAAAAAAAACCCACTTACATAAATGTCTGTAAAGATCTTGCAACTGCTCTTCTCATTTGTCATGAATACAGTGCTGATGCAAGGACAGAAGGAGATGAGAAAAGCAAGGGACGCTTGCAATTTGTGGGAAATATCTATGCGGTCAAATCACCTGCTACACGAGTCCTCATGGAAACAGGCACTTGTCATGACTTGCTAGTGCCAAATTTTAGCTCTGATCATTGTAGTTGAACCTTGCCAAATCAGCTCAGCCAGCGGAGCCACATATTTAGCAGACAGCGAGATCAGTTCCCCCATGAAAGGCTGGATCTCCGCACTGCGGATGGACGGAGCAGCGACAGACTGAGGCCCCTTCTGCAGCAGACACATCAGCACACAGAAGCCATCCGGCTGCCATTCAAATGGCTGGAGTCTCTGAAACATTAAATTAAATAAAATGAGAAAGGTTTGTTGGGCAAGTGGAAGGTAGCTCTGAGGAGCTGTGGCTCAGTGAAAGTCTGCAGCAGCAGCTTACAGGATGAGCCCAGCTCAGGAGATAGGCATGACGTAGCTCTAAACTGAAGAGGAAGCTCAGGTCCTGGTCAGGTGTAACATCCTAGGTCCAATATGGCTGGTTTCCAAAAATCCCATGTGCATTTTAGAGGATTAATTGTTTTCTGTATTGCCAGTCCAAGTAGATGCCCCTACCTTAGCAAGCTCAGAAAGGATTTTATTTACATAAAATGCAGTTTCAGCACAGGTGTGCTGTGAAGGTGAGACCAGAATGCAGAGCAGGGTATTTGCAAATCAGGCATAATCTTTCCATGTAGCCTTTGACACACGGCGCTAACTTTTCATTTTAGTATGCAAAGTTTGCCTTGGTCAAAGTGCTGAGCTGAAAAAAACACATATGCCACCCTCAAAGCCCAAAAGAAACATTGCCAATTTTACAAGTGGTTAAACTAAGCCTGGAGGACTCCTGGTTTCTGAGACAGGAACTAACCACCTCTAATAGGTCCTTTCCATCTCCGGCTTCTCTGAAGCTATGAGTCTTTGAAGACTGTGACTGACAGGTTCATTAACACTGAACAGCCTCAAACGCACACAGAATAACTCAGTGAGCTAATTAGAAGAGCGCTGGGATAAAGAGAGCATGACAATAAAATATTTCTGACGTTAATTAGAGGAAGAAAAAAAGCAAGACTGAGCTTCCCGAAAGAAATGTGAGTTCAGAGTGAGTAATCCTGCAGGATGCGGAGCACTCGGGGCGGCTTCGAGGCACAATCCCGGGGGGCCATTGCAGCAGGGCACGGAGCCAGGACATGGGGCTCCCCACACCTGCTGAAAGAAAGGGAGGGGGAAATAGGTTGCAGAAAAGGCCTGTCTGAAAGAGTGATTCCCTTCTGCCGATCTCCAACCTGATACACAGGTTTTAATTCAAGCAGGCTAAGGTGAAATGCAAAGCAAGGGGGAGGAAAACAAATCTAGCCCCCAAATAAGCAAAATTCAGGCTAAGAGTAAGGAAGTATGAGAAATAGAGAGAAGCTGTGGGGCTTGAATGGTATCCACATGTGTTGCTGTATGTCTTAACTTTCTCCCATAATGTTTTAAAAAAATGCACTAATGTTTTTTCCCCATTCCTGTCCTCTCTCTGATTGCTTCCAGTTGGATGTCTCCGGGACACATTTTCCCCAGGTGTGCTCCTACAGCTTCACACGCTCATCTTCCTTTCCATGGGGCTCACTGGCAATGGCTCTTCCCCCTGCAACGTTCAGGGTCATGTGGAGCCCCACAGAGGGACAGCTCGGGTGGCCACCTCTGCTCCAGCCCTCGCCCAGCCCAGGGTGGCTGTGCTGATCCCACCACTCTGTCTACACACATATACAGATATTTCAAGCAGGAAAAGCATTACCCAAAACAGCTTGGGAGAAATCAACACAGAGTGACTGCTACTGCAAGGGTCTCTGAGGGTCTCGATGCAGCAGGAGCCCAGCGGCTGCCCTGCCCTGACACCTCTGAGCATGGAGATGCTTACTAATGAGAAACATAAACATAGCTGCTTATGGCTTTTCTCTTTTAAATAAAAGAGAAGGAAAAGTTCCAGTAACTAAAGAGTTCAGCAGCAGACACAATTGCTGTGTGCATCTAGAAACATGGTACAATTTCACCTCCTATATGTAATGCAACAGGGAAATGATGAGTTTTCACAACTGCTTCTTGCTCGCATCCACCATCTCATTTGACCTAAAGTATTGGGTTTGTGTGGCATGGTTTTGGTAGCAAAGGGGCTACAGGGGTGGCTTCTGTGGGAAGCTGCTAGGAGCTTCCTCCACGGGCTGCAGGTAGATGCCCAAAGCAGGCTGTGACCCCATGGGAAGCCTGTGCTGGAGCAGGCTCCTGGCAGGACCTGTTTCGGTGGGCACCAGGTGTCTAGCACCTGGTGCTAGGGTCAACCCACCGCACCTCAATGTGTCACGTGGATTTTCTTATTTTGGGCTTATGCTCAGGAATTTTCTTTTCTCATATAAAAACAATGGATGCATTTTTATTTATAGTGGTATTAAAATATTCTTTGTGACATCTTTATACTGTGGCATTTAAAGGACAAGGAGTTGAATGTTAGGCTTCTTTAGTGTGTAAAACATTCAACTTTTCTTAAAATCCTCTCTTTTTCCAATAACAAATGATTGCAGCATTTGTCATAATTTTTTTAATGCTAATTTATGATGAAATAGCTTGGAAGAAGCCAGACAGCATGATTTAGATAGGGATTAGAACAGTATAAATAACAAAAAAAATCACCTCAAAAAATCACCGTTGAGAATGCATTGGTTTCTCTAAAGGCTTTTATCACCATCACTTCTGAGTACTGGCTTTATATTTAATGACCAAAGTGAAAAAAGAGAGTTGTTATCCTGCAAGGTATGGTATATGTGTTGCATAGGACTTTCTGAAAGCACAAGGGATGCTCAGCCAGCTGTCAAGGTTATATTAGGAAACCCTGTCCAAAGAAATATGTTCTGCATAAAGCTTAAAAGCTGGTATTGTGACAGCCTTCTGATGAGCGTGGATTTCATCAGTAAAAACCTGTCACCTCCCGACAGCTGCAACGTGGTCCTTCCCAGCCAGGGCAGCCAGAGACCCCTTGTCAGCTCCAGTCACCGCCATGGAATTGAGGGATCTTCCTTTTGGGGATATAATAAATAACTAAAACTTTGCATTTTTGTATCTGCAAACCAGAAAAAAGTCTAGAGTTCAGACAAAATGGTGAGAAAACTTGACTTGGGGAATCAGAAGAAGAAATGATAGTATTTTAATTCCTTTTTCTGTATTACTCAGTTGTTTTGTTTGCAAAGCTCTAAGAAATAGGCTCTTGCTTTTAATCAGAATTAGGAACATGAAGGTTTTAGCACGCTCCTGTTGTATTTCAAAACACACACTGTTTTGAAATAATAATAAAGAGATTGTTGATTTTAACAGTAGGCAGGGGAGCAAATTTGGGAAACCATCCTCTGCCAGTGTAACTTGTGTCTCCCCTGTTGCGTCCCTCAGTTTGTGGCTCCGCTGCGGACATGCGTGTGTGGACCAAGAGCTGCATGGCAGGGCGGCAGGACAGGAGCACGCTTGTACCAGCAAGGAGGATGCAGAGCCCCAGCCACCAGTAAAAGGCTCCTAAGGCAGAATATGCCAAGAAATAAAAATAAAAATTGCATAGCTTCCAACGGTGCACACCACAGAAACTAAGTAGTTCTGTTTCTCCTAGAGCTGGAAAACAGCACCTGCAGGTCAACACAGCTGGCAAATGGCAAACCGGCTTGGACTTTAACTGAAGAGGAACAAAGAGGAAAAAGTGATAAAAGTCACTTCTTAAGACAAAACTTAGTCAAATAACACACTCCAGGATTTAAGCGCAAACATCTCCTGACTTCAGCCAGCCCCCAGGAGAAGGGCAACTTTAAAGACGACAAAAATCCTCAGGGAAGGCAGGCACACCAATTACTCGTTTCTCAGATACAAGGAGGGGCAGCATCCTCACCAGCGTGCAGTCTAAGCACTCCTGAGGCTGTTCACAAAGAAGCAGTACCTTCCCGCAGCAAAGCACTGGCAGTACAGAACACCACAATTATTTACCTATCTTGGCTTCATCTCAATTATTTTCCTATCTTGGCTTCTTTATCTCATATTATTCTTTTTCTCAGGGTATGGTTCATTACTTTCCTTATTTGCCTTACTTTTGTGCAAAGTTTCCTATCAGGTTTTTTTTTACCTCCACTGCAATTTCAAAATCTATAAAGAGCTGTAAATACCCACTCTATTGCAAAATCATAGGAAAAACCTCACATCTTCAAATCATCTCAGAAGCAAATAGTGAAATATGAAGCATAGAAACACAAACACATATTCCCACTTCTCCCTCCAAATGTGAAAACCCAGTATAAAAAGGAAGCCAAAAGCTTTTACATGTTTCTTGTATTTTTATCACTTTACTTTTCAGAGCTACAACGAACCTTTCAGACAAGGAGTTCCAAACCTGGGAACTTTGAAACCCTCACCCAGTAATTCTGGAAGATTCATTTATTTAGGGGAAAGAAAACAAACAAACAAACAACCCAAACAAAAAAAAAAAAAAGGCAACAGCCTGATTTAAATGTTTAAACACATGAACTATTATCTGCAATTATTTGGGGTCAGTAACATTTTTTTCTGAAAGTCTCTACAAAACATGACTTTCTTCATGCAATAGAGGAGTACTCCTCTGTTTCTGGAAAGAAGGGGAGTAGGGCGAGCAAATGAAGGAAGTTATTTTAAGGGATTTAACAACTGAACTGGACAAATTTGATAATCAGTGTGTTTCCAGCCACTTTCTGCTAATGAGAGAAAAAAGTACTTTTAGGATAAAACACACATAGTAAAATGTCCTAGAAAATGTATTAGAGAATTATAGTCTTTCCACACCTTTTTAAACAGCTTATAAATACGCGTATAATGAGTCCTGTCCTCTTCAGGGCCTCTAAGTTCTACTACAGTATGAATTGAATAGTCAGGAAAGAACAGAAATCCTCTATGCACATTACTTAAAACCATCAATGCATGGATATTAAATATAGATTTAACATTATAATAATCTAAGCCAATATCTATTAACTTCTCCAGACTTTTGAGATGATTTCCATAGTCCTTCTAAAATGTGTAAAAATTGCTTTCGACCTCATTTGTTTCACTGAGACCTTTCCATGTAAGAAACAATCTAGATCCGTATATGTTTAAGGTTTTCAGCTGATCATTTTTTTGGTGGTTCTTGTTCTTCCCAATTATGGCAAGCACATCAGTGTTCATCCACACTTTGAAGGAAGCTCTAAGGCTTTTTGGCTGTGCTAATTCAGCTGTCTCAGAGTGGCTGCCTGAGTCAGCACGCTCACTATTGACTGAGTAATGCTTAATGGCATTTTATCTGCCTATGTGTAGGTACAAAATGCTAGTTAGAATCATAGAACCACAGAATGGTTTGGGTTGGAAGGGACCTCAGAGATCATCTAGTTCCAACCCCCCTGCAATGGGCCGGGACACCCTGCGCTAGTTTTCAGTATATGTCAGATACAGGTAGAAAAATTAAGGATCGGGGGGTAGTAAATAGTTTCACAACTGCGTCTTGTAAACAAAGAAGCTATAGATATATATAATGTGATTTTGCTTAGCCACCCTTAATTGTCCAAAAAGTTTTAAGTGGGCTTTTTCTCCACTTAATTGAGCTCCCTGAAAGGTTGTTTCTAGTCAAAGATAGTTGTCTGGGCTTCCTCAAGCCAGAGGAGAGAGTCAAGTGGTTTGTCTGTTTGGCTGAAGGCAGGAGGACCTGAAGTGCTGGCGAGCCTTGCCTCTCTCCATTGGCACCACTGAGCCTGTTCCCTGGCCTTCAGGTGGTTAAAGGTAAGGGATATCCTCACTCATGGTGAGACACCAACTCCCTCCTGTCCACCTTTGTTTTGTTCTTGTCTGAAATGAATTATTTATCAAGGGCATGCCAAGAAACACCTGCAGCATGATCTCCTTCCACAAATAAATGCGTGTAGGTAAATTCCAACCGACTCTGGATTCTCTAAATTTCCATCCATTTTTACATTTGCTAATTAGATAATTGGCAACTGACTAGGTGCATTTATTCTACCCTGCTCTCTGCACAGTGTCCCTTGTCTTGTGCTAGAGATTAAGAACTGTGTGATTGTCACAAAAATAATCATGATTGCAATTCATACTTGGGGAGTTCTACAGGTATTTTAGCTAAGAAAAAAACCTGTGAAACAGGTAGTAAAAAAAAAACATGTTAGGATTTTTAAGTAATTAAAGCCCAGGTCACTTTGCTTGTCTCCCTCAGACTAGACTGCAATTATGCAAGTCAATTATCACTTTTATTTTGTAAGGCCTCAAGTTCTGGCTATTAGCTCTGAATTTACCACAAAAAAAGTCAGGAGATAAAGGTAGCACTCTTGATCACTGACCTTTGAAACAATACTTCTATAAAGCAAAACCTAGGCAGCAGCTTGTCATCCCTTTCCAATTTGAAATTTCCTTGACCTAGCAGGGCAATATATCTATCAGATTTTAAAGGTATCATCTTTGGGAGAGTGCCAAAGAACCACACCAGTCACCTATTCTTTTACAACACAGATGATGTCATTTAAATATATATTGCTCTGTGGTCATATATTCCACAGTGCATTTCAGAAACCTCATTGCACTGGTTAAACATAAATTTATTTCTTTTGCGGCACTTTAGCGGTAAAAAATGATTGAGGTCCCAGTGAACTCACAAGTGTGTAATACACCACCCTAATTCCCAAATGGTCAGATCATCCAGGCTCAGCATATCCTGACCCAGCAGTTATGATTTTATCAGTCTCTCACCTGATTAGCAGAGACGAGCAAGAAAAGAGAACAGAATTAAAGGACCCTTTAAATTAAAGGACCCTTTCTCCCATTTCTGTTACATGAACAAACCCACTCAGTATCAGGGATCCAGATCCTTTCTTCATGCACTTTTACAGCTACCAAACGGCTACATAGGGCCGGGATGGCCAGAGCTGTTAGACATATTACTATGCAGGGCTAATTTCTTCTTTGCTCTTCAGTAGCAATTGCTGGCTGTCAAGTTTCTAGAAATACCTGATCATCTGCAATAGAATCATAGAATCATAGAATCACAGAATTGTTTTGGTTGGAAAAGACCTTTAAGATCATCAAGTCCAACCATTAACCTAGCACTGCCAAGTCCACCACTAAACCATGTCCCTAAGCACCACATCTACACATCTTTTAAATACCTCCAGGGATGGTGACTCAACCACTTCCCTGGGCAGCCTGTTCCAGTGATTGACAACCCTTTCTGTGAAGAAATTGTTCCTAATATCCAATCTAAACCTCCCCTGGCACAACTTGAGGCCATTTCCTCTTGTCCTATCACTTGTTGCTTTGATAAAAGACAGATTTAGCTGTAGATATGGATATTTGAAAAATAATTAAATTAAAAACAGCTTAATGGCCATGAAATTACCTTTTCACGTGGTGAGCTCTTTCAACTAAATTTTCCTGAGTGTCTTCTACATACAATGTAGCATTGAACGCAGACAGCCTAGTCACCTGTCCTTTAACTTCACATGCCAATGAAAGACATAGGTTTGGATGCATATGTATACCCTAGTAAGATACAGAAGGACAATTTACTTGTCATCACCATGGTCTTGTGGACTTTTCTCTGTGTTGGGATGCAAAAAACATTATCTGGCTAAACTCCAACACCTGAGTCACAGTTCAGGATATAACTCAAAATCTACTTAATCTGTTCCTTCTCATAGCTCATCATAACTTGGCCACTACCTGCCAGTGAGCTGTGTGTCTACATAAAGCATAACTTTCAGTGAATTTATTCTGAATTCTCATTCACTAATTGATCACTTCATCTTCCAATAACTATACAGTGAAAAAAGATAAGCTTCTGCCCTGCTTTTCAACCAGAACGTCATGAAGTGCTTTCAGTTCTTTACATTTGTGGTGGGTTGACCCTGGCTGGGGGCCAGGTGCCCACCAGAGCCGCTCTCTCATTCCCCTCATTCACTAAACAGGGGAGAAAAGGCATAACGAAATGCTTGTAGGTCGAGATAAGGACAGGGAGAGATCACTCACTAATTCTTGTCACAAGCAAAACAGACCAAACTTAGAGAGGGAATTCATCTAATTTATTACTAGGCAAAACAGAGTAGAGGAATGAGAAAATAAAATCAACTCTTAAAACACCTCCCCCCACCCCTCCCATCTTCCCGGGCTCAACTTCACTCCCGGCTTCAACCTTCCCCCCCTCAGCGGCACAGGGGGACAGGGAATGGGGGTTACGGTCAGTTCATCTCACGGTGTTTCTGCGTCTTCTTCATCCTCAGGGGGAGGACTCCTCTCATCGTTCCCCTGCTCCAGCATGGAGTCCCTCTCACGGGGTACAGACCTTCAGGACCAGACTGCTCCAGTGTGGGTCCCCCACAGGGTCACAAGTCCTGCCAGCAAACCTGCCCTGGCATGGGCTCCCCTCTGCACGGGTCCACCGGTCCGGCCTGGAACTTGCTCCAACGTGGGCTTCCCACGGGCCGCAGCCTCCTTCAGGTGCCTCCACCTGCTCCGGCGTGGGGTCCTCCACGGGCTGCAGGTGGAATCGCTACACCCCCTCATCCTTCCTCCATGGGCTGCAGGGGGACAGCCTGCTTCACCATGGCCTTCACCACGGGCTGCAGGGGGATCTCTGCTCCGGCGCCTGGAGCACCTCCTCCCCCTCCTTCTTCACTGACCTTAGTGTCTGCAGAGTTTCTTACATCTTCTCACTCCTCTCTCCGGCTGCAAAAGCTCTCTCTCTAAGTGTTTTTCTTCTTCTTAAATATGTTATCACAGAGGCGCTGATTGGCTTGGCCTTGGCCAGCGGCGGGCCCGTCTTAGAGCCGGCTGGCATTGGCTCTATCAGACACAGGGGGAGCTTCTAGCAGCTTCTCACAGAAGCCACCCCTGTAGCCCCCCCACTACCTAAACCTTGCCACGCAAACCCAACACAACATTGAATGACATAAAAGTGTTAAATTGAGGACCATGCTCATCCTTTGAGAGCAACATCTGACTTTGTCAGGTTATCTGGTCTCTCATGGCCTGGTTTTAAAATAATTTCAAAAAAATAACCTAATAGTCTACACAAAAGCTTGTATTATATATTGGTATTTGATAATTTACATAACTCACAAAAGTGGAAACTTACTTGAGCATACCTTCTTGGTTAGAAACCTTGTTTTGGAAAAAAAAGGAGATTGTTACTGATAATTAGGTGGTAGGTGAAATAAATATATGATGTCTGGAAAAAAACAACTTGTAGGTCAAAATTTCTTTTTCAGAACAACTCAAATAAAAAGGCTATGCCCCAACTGGTAAAAAATTACAGCACCTATAAAGTAGCTATAAAGGATGACTTTAAACTTAAACCTTGAAAAAGGAGATACTTGTTTGTTAGCACAATAAATTTCTTTACCACCAAATCAGAAATAAAACAGTACAAAGCACAATCTCGTTCGCTGTAATGTATCACATAGCAATCCCTGAGTTACCTAATTCATGTAGCAATTAACACCTCGTATGACATGAATCCTGTGCCACATGTCAGGATACCCTACTCTGTTAGCTAACCAGTATTTAGTTTACATTTACATCACATCACCATTACAGGCCAGAATGTCACCTCTCTTGACCTGTCAGTAAATGTCAGGCATTAGGAGTCAAAACAGCTCGGCCCTTTTAACTATCTTATCAGTTGTCAGAAATGAAGTTAACTGAGCACCCTAGTCTAAACATGTTCTGGTTTTAACACATCAGCACATCAGAGGGTTTGTTACTCGGTTATCTACCGAACACAAAGAAGCTGCTTTTTTTTTTTTTCTTTTTTTAATCCTGAAGGTAAAATTATTCACATTCCAATCTCTTCTATTGCAACTGTTGAAACCCCATTTCACAAACTGAGTGCCTTTTGAGTTACATCACTAAAATTACTGGAGTCTTAATGGAGAGGAAATAGATCCTATATCCTAATGGATAATAGGAAAAGATGAGGGAATTCATTTATTTCATGTATTTTTCTCTTATTGTTAATCATGACAATAAGAATATACAGAAACCTATCTCTTTAGGAGCAAGGGATGAGAGATTTATTTAAATGCAGGTTTTGGTGTCTCTATTTCAGGACTTAAAATTTTGGTAGAATTATAGAAATGTCAAACAGAAGGGCTATCAACTCACTGTACTGAGAATCTGCATCCTCGGACCATCCTTAGAGACGTTTCTTTAAAGTGCAGTGAATAAGAAAGATTCCCATCCACTTCTGGGCCATGGAAAGGATGGCAAGAGCAAGAGTTGTTTAAGTATGATTAGGTGCAGTAAAATCTGACTTGAGGGGTAGGGAGGAACACGACGATCATGAGCCAAATTTCATTCTTCAGTCATCTAGTACAGTACATGTCCAGACCACACTGTACCCAGGGTAAGTTACCTAATGGTGAACTTACTCCCAAAATGGTTTGTATTCATACTAGGCTGTGGTATGGAAAGTAGCTAGCAGCTAGCTACTGGAATTTCTGGGTTTGCATGTGGTCATATACGAGATGCATGTTCTGCTGAGGCCAATGAAGCACAGCCTGTGTGCTAGGTACAGTTAGCACAACTGTCTTTGAAAGCTTGTCAGCGCCTGACTTAAAACCATCAAAACAAGGCAGGGGAGAGAGATATCTGTAGCAGTGCAATTAAATGTTTCAAGTGCCATAAACAAGTGATGTATAAATATGAGCAATTCTGAGATCTAGTTTTGGAAAAAGTGAGGATGTGAGTGCTGCAAGCACAATCCCCCTTTTGGTAATGTATGGATATTTAATGCTGATGTTGAATATTAATGAATAGTAATTGATTGGACTGAGTTATTTGAGCTATAAACCCACTCATTTTTGAGCTGCAGGAGTTGATAAGCCAGATAACATGATTATCATGATTATCACCTTTGAGAGCTGTCACTAGCATGTACCTACCAAACTGCTTATCAAGGATTGTAGCCTAACACTAAAAGGTTGCAAGAGGACTCCTGCTGCAAGCCAACCTATACCATACACCTAATGTAATCTTGCTGCCACGTACATTGAACAACTAGGGAAAAAATATTACCCATAGCAAAATGCTTCGATAACTAATTGACACAGATTTAATATAGTGCTGTGCTCCTATATTGGTACAATGACATCCAACACACCAAGAGCCAAGCAATAGGAAGACAGAAGAAGAGTTTGTGCTGGCTTCTCATGATCTAATATGACTGCAGGAGACCAGCATTCACAACTGGGCACAATTAACAAAAATAAGCCCTTGTAATCCATTTGGTCTTCCCAAACACTGCACTAAGGCAAGGGGAAATCAGAAACAGAAGAGAAGGTGGCTCAGGTATGTATGTCCTTCATGATTCTTGGGATGCAAAGAACCCAAATAAAAAACATGGACATGGAAGTTGCATAGAAGCTTAAATGAAAAGAATAAACAATGAATAACAGCAATGAGCAGAAAGCGTAGCTCAACTCAATGCAAATTTTTGCACAAATTTTAGAAAAACTCAAGAAGAAAAGGAAGAGGAATTTGCTCAGGTTATATGCAACTCGGACGAAGGCAAAAATTTAAGCTGCAAAAACAGGATAAGGCAAACAAAGAGCACCTGACATGGCCAGGTGTAGATAAAACTGAACACACAGTGTGAATACTCTCTCCGACTAATCAAGGCTGAAGAGTGCAAGAGAGCTTCTTGCAAATAGAAGATTTTTAATCATATTTGGATGAGAAAAATACTGTGAAAATAATGTAATGCATGTACTAATCCTACAAGCAGTGAGGAAAGCGCTCTTTTTTTGCACTTCATAAAATAACAGAGCACGGTCTCCTCTGCCAGTTGGTGTACTAGGACCTCAAGCCATTTGCAACCAAGCTTAGTTCTGGTTAAAGGAAATCCCTCATAACAGAAAGCACATTCACAATTATGTGGATAAATTAAAGGCATATTTAATTTAGGCAAATACACAGAAATTCAAAATACCTATATTCTAAAGTACTAGGGTTTAGTATAATTTCCATCAGCTCTATAGGATTCACCCACACTTCATGGTTGACCACTGGGACTGACAGAGCTAACTTGGGTCATAATAAACTAAAATATGTCACAGATGATATTGTCCTAGCTGAAGTGTGAGAAAATTCTGGACACAGAAGACCTTACTTACTGCAGCCAGGCATATTTTTCCCCAGAAATGTAAGCTAGTATTGTGTCGGTTGGGGTAGACTCATTTTTCCATAGAGAAAGAAGTTTCCTCATGTGGCTCATATACTGGTAAAACAGGTTCATGGGAGTTGATCTATCAACGTGAAATTGGACCAGGGAATGCATTTTACAGGAAAACTGACAGTTAACACACGAAGGAGAACAATTTTCATATCCCTTTCTGTCCTCAATCATCACAGCAAGTAGAAAGCCTGATATGCACCATCAGATTTTTGTTGAAAAGATTTCTCATTATAAATGTGAAGGACTGGAACTATGCAAGTCCCTGAAGCCTTCTGAAAATCAGAGCCAGCCCAGCGAATGTGACAAATGGCATTTCCATCAAAGTGATAAGGGGGTGAAGAAATAGAAATGCTCAGTCGCCTGTGGGGGGAACCACATACTAAAGATACCCGTGTGGATATTTTCTTGCAGAAAGTATATATTTGCAACAAAATTACTGTATTTTATGCAAAATAATTTGAAATAGGAGATCAGCTCTTGTTCTGGTGCTCTGCAATGCAAAGATAATTTGTGCCATAAAAGAGTTGTATGCCCATTTTCTGTTTTAGGCACATTGAGTTCACTCATATTTTTTAGAAATGAGGCACTGAAAAGTAATAGCATCATTCAAAGAAATGGAGGCGACCAAGTTTTTTCATAATGTGAAACTGTGTTATGACCCAGGCCATAGCCTGTTTGATGTCAAATGGAACCATCAGCAAGTACCTGATAAGGATATCCTCTTCATACAGCACCTCCCGTAATTAGTTTTTTGGAAACAGTATTTTTGATTATAGGAAATAGAAAGGTGGATGAAAGTTTCACTAAACAGGAGGAGATGTTGGGAAATGCATCTATAAAATTGTCTAAATTAAGTCCAGATGATACAGGGAATTGCAAGACAAAAATCTGCCTGATGTTAGAGAGAAAAAGAAAGCTCTGGTAGTAACAAATAAATAACAAGTAATTAACAGGGGACTTTAATTAAGTAGAAATTATTCTTTGAACCTCAACAGGAAGATACTTGCAGGAATTAGTGTTTTACAGGAGAGAAGACTAATATTGTTTAGTAACTGTTATCATAGAAGATATATGTCTTCTTGCTCGTAGTGTCCTTACTCCAGATTTCATTTTCACTCTCAATATACAAGACAGCGTGGGATGAGCTATAATTATGCCTTTTCCAATCTCTGAAATGAATCCATTATCTAAAGGGAACCCCACTGTGAGAATGAATTTGACATGGTATATAAATAAGTCAGCTTTTGACATAATATATGAACCTGCTAGCCTTAAAACTGAGAGTATTATTTGATTACAATGATGGCTGTTATAGTAAAATAAGCAATTACATGCATAAAGTAGAAAAAACCTTGAAATTATTTTGTATGTGATGTTGATTTAGAAACACATATCTCTAAGATGTGTATAAAAATTCACTGTGCTAGAGTAAATTAAAAATAATAGTAAATGCAAAGTATGACATCCACAATTTATTGTGGTAACACTAACAGAAGGAGCAGCAGAAATGGCAGAATTTATTTTCCTAGTGAATAAACCCGAGACATATCAGTCAGTCTCTAAATAATATTCCACTTTTAACATAGATAACATTAATTTACTTGTATTTCTGCAATTTAATCCAAGATCAGATTCTACATAAACTATGGTGTAAAACCAGAGCTATATTTCATTGAGTCCTTGCTTTTATGCTAAGCCTTATTACTGAAACTAATTAATGGTTTAACTTTGAAATCTCAGTTCTTTGCACGTACAGATCCATCAGACAGAAGACCCAGGTGCGTGTGAAGCAGGAATGCCTTGGTAGGTCGGGTCAGCACAAGGGCCTTTGAAAGCCTGCCAAAATCCAAGCTGTTAGGAACAAATCAAGATGAAAATAAGGTAGGTGAGAATTGTGAGACTGTGAAGAAATATCTTATCCGATTGAAACAAATAAACAAAACTGATAGTTTAAGAACTGGATGAATTCATAACAACTCTGAAGTTATCCCTCCTGTTGGTAATCGAGGAACTATTTTGTTGCTACTGAAAACCATGAACCTACACTGCCTTACATCAGTTATCTGACAAATTATCCATCCCTTTTGGTTGATGAACTGGAGGTATTTTTGAATTAGACAATTTTTTACCTATATGCAGATGCAACTTTTCTAAAAGTTTTCCCCATTATCTGGCAGGTAAATATTCCTGTTGTAGTCAAAAAATGTTCTTTAATACATATGGCCTCTTAAAGCTGTGTTAAAGATCCTGTTGCATGCCAGTAATTCTAGTTTATACGGATGTGTTGGAAGTCTAGGTGACTTCAGCTATTTGCACACAGTGACAACCTTGCCCATTGTGAGCTGCTTTTTCTTTCACGACAAATACAGAACCAGGTCCCACGTCACAGCTCTTCACCATATCCCAAAAGGAAAAGTTCATGCCCAGAAGCAGTTTTCTTCAAAATATCATTTGGGAAGAAAGACATGACTGATCCAGAAATAGGACTGATATTTTGAGGTATGGAGTGGTTTTACAAGGACATGAGAAAAAATAAAGCCCAACTGTGCAACACAATATTCACAAGAGTAGACACTCATATTTACAGAGACAGTGGGGTTAGGCCCTGTATTATTGCTTATGATCGAGATAAATCTAATTCCTAAGGGAAGTGAAGAAATACATCCTGTATGTCTTTTAATTTCAAGGACAAGACCTCAGTCCAGCAGAAGCCTACTTATTTAGACTCCTTGGCCACGAGAGAAACTCCATTAACCCTCCAATGAGTGGAGGCAAGTAGGATGAGAAAAGGGGATTGCATTTTCTTATTAGGAGTTATAGCAGCAATGGCTCTTATATTATGAGAAAGCAAATTTTACAGATTACATGCCTGATTTCCTATGGAAGTGAAGCTGACACAATATCATCTGTCTCATCTGTGTATAATTTCCTGCCTCTTTATATCTTTTCAATGTTGGCCAATTTCAGTGAAAAAAATCTTGAAGTTACTAAATCCCATTAATTTCATGCAAAACGGCAATGTGGTGGAGGGAACAGATTCGAATTAGTTAATGGACTGAGTGAGAGCCTGTTGGGTGAGCTCAGTCACATTATCAGATGTTGGAGAATCCACAGGGCAAGAAGCCACGTAGATGAAGGAGACTGTTTGGTTTTCTGGTATAGACCTGAACTAAATCTTTAAGAAAGAGGCAGCCACTGATTCAGTAATTATCTGTCTTGTTCTGATGCAAAATTACTGACACTTTAGGCCTTAGACTAGCAAATCATTAATATTATCTGCATTTTTATGTAGGCTACACCTTTGTAACACAAATACATGCTAAGATTTTACACTTAGCAGTGTTGAATCTAGTCTTTTTAGTATCACTTATAATGATCTGTAAAATTAAAGAACCCAAGCCATGCTAATGAAATCTGTTGATAAGGACAAGAGGAAACAAAAAGTGTCTGAAGAGGAAATAATCTGAAATTGTTATATTCAAGAGAAGGGAGAACATTATAAAAGCGTTCTTCTCAGAAGAGAGCTTTGGATGAGAAGATTTGCCAGAACATACACAGAAAAGCAAGCAGAGCACTTGCCTGCTGTTCTGTACTGGAACTGCAAGGAATTCAGATAATAAAAGTTAATGAAGGTCTGAAGAAAATCTTACATTATTTGAAGTTTTTGGCACAATTGTCTCTGTCACCGTTAAGAAGATGTACGAGATGATACGCTATCAAAATTCTTTGGATTTCAGCAACTGTAAAGTCTCTTTTCCGTATTCAGTTGATTGAAAATACTACCAGAAGCTCCATTTTTAGCTTTAAAAGCAATTTTAAAACCCTGATAGTCAGCAGAAAATATGAAAGAATACAAATTTTAACAAATGAATAAAAGCAAAAATGAGTCTGTTTCACATAACTCAAAATTAAGAATACTACTTCACAAATATTCATTTGCTATGTATATTCATGGACATATAAATGTAGCCATGGAAAAAAGTCTCTCTTCTTCTGGTTATAAATAAATGGTTTCTGGATTTTTTAAAAAAGCACCAAAATATCTTAGTACAGGCTGGAATGATATATTCACGTATGCATATATATTCATATTTATATATGTAGTGCTCTTCAAGCACTACACATGTGCAAACATGAATGTATATGTGATATATGTACACTTGAATTCCCAAATGCAAGTATTTATAAATCAGACATTATTACACTAATATGGGATTTATTTTATTATATTTTATTTTATTTTATTTTATTTTATTTTACCTTTGTGAAGGGGAAACATGCTAATGGTCCAAATATAAGCCAGACTATAAAACAGCAGAAGAAAGATCAAACAGCTTTAAGCTCCTCTGAAGCCCTGGTGAATATTTGTCATGGTTTTTGACACCTGTCTGCGGGGCCAAGAGTTACCACATACCTTTGACACACAATCTGCGGCTGCCCTGGTTTTATTTCTGGAGGGTGCTGCTGGGGGTAGACAGTGTTACCTGCAAGAGACGTGGAAGATGTGGAGATGTGGAGGGTCTGCAAGAGATGTGGAATATTCATGGGCACACACAAAGGTGATGAGACCATTAAAACTCTGGAAGCAATTGCTGGTGGGTCACCTGGCACTTGCATCCTTGCAGGATGGGCACTCGTCTTCCCCTTTGCTAATTCCCTTTTTTCAGATCTATGTTTATCAGATTGATGAGACCCTTTTCAGCTCTGACTTGAAGTTTTCCTTAACTACATCCAGAGAACAGCACAAACCATCCTACCCCATGAGTTCTCCTAACAGGCTGCTTTTTAGCCTGAGAGGAAACAAAACAAAACAAAACAGAAAACAGAGGGGAAAAAGATAAAAAGTCTCATGCACAAAAAATTACTTTTTCTCCAGTTGTTCAAATGGAGCTGAAAACAGTTAAGACAGAGGGGTTATCACTCCAGCTGGACCACAGTGGTACCACATAAAAACCTCAGCCTGATTCCCAGGGGCTGAGGGCTAAAAGGGAAAAAGCTAAAGTGCAGATCAGTCAGTGAGCTATATAGCAGCAAGAATAAGAGCTAATGTATAATTCAAACAGTGTGTTAATTAGTGGAACATAGATTACAAGCCCTGGGAAATGACAGAAGAAATAGTTTCTCTTTGAATTTAAAAGCATTGTAAACTTGTGCCTAAGGATTATTTAACAACAGATTTCCTCCTATCAGATAATTAATAATTTATCAGTTTTAATAACAGGAAAACTTGAAATTCTTTTAAGCATGAACATTTGACTCAACTGGGTTACTCTAAAGGTCCCCACATACCCTTAAATGAAAATACTTTGGGTTTCACAGCAGAACAAGAATATCATTGGGAAGAAAGGGAAAGGTTCACTTTGGAAGAGGAGGGTCACCCTCTAGAAGGATTTAAAACTCAGTTCAACCACATTATGTCCCAAACAACTGGAATAAATATGTTTGTATTTCGCCTTAACAGATTTTAGTTTGACTTTTAGTTGCCTGCTACCTGAGTTTGTCAGCAATTCTGACTGACCCCCAAATATTAATGTGGTGGGTTGACCTTGGCTGGACATCAGGTGCCCACCAAGCTGCTCTATCACTCCCCTCCTCAGCAGGACAAGTGGGGAGAAAATAAGATGGAAAAAAGCCTTGTGGGTTAAGATAAAGGCAGTTTAATAAAGCAAAAACAAAGGCCATGTGCAGAAACAAAGGAAAAGAAAAGATTTGTTCTCCTCACATTGCCGGGTCATGTTGAGCTTCTCGTCCACCAACACCTCCAAGTCCATCTCCTCAGGGCTGCTCTCAATCCATTCTCTGCCCAGCCTGTAGTTGTGCTTGGGATTGCCCTGACCCATGTGCAGGACCTTGCACTTGGCCTTGTTGAACTTCATGAGGCTTCCCATCAGCAGGCGATGTCCAGCCACTTCTTGGGAAGCAGGGCTTCAGCACATGTAGTGGTTGCTCCAGAAGACAAATCTCGTAATAACAAATGTTGTCACTACTCTTACTTTCTCTTAGTTTTATTGCTGAGCTGCCGTCATATGGTATGGAATATCCCTTTGGTCAGTTTGGGTCAACTGTCCTGGCTGTGTCCCCTCCCAAGATCTCGCCCGCCCCCAGCCTACTGGTGAGGGGGGATGTTCAGAGACAGCCTTGGTGCTGTGCCAGTCCTGCTCAGCAGTAGCCACAACACCGGGGTGCTACCAACACCTTGCCGGCCACCAACACACAGCACAGCGCTGTGAGGGCTGCTGTGGGGAAATTAACTCCATCCCAGCCAGACCCAATACAGTGAAGCACAATGTTAATGGCCTGCAAGATGTCCTCTGGTTTCTGCAGGCATTTCCTCACGTCTTGAGGCCACACTGAGAACAGTTTTCCCAGAAAGGCAACCCTCTGGCAGTGCTCCCACTGCTCCAGAAGTGAAAGCTTCTCCCATCCTCACTGCAAGCATGTATTTTTTCCTTGATGCCAAATATGCCTGTACACATCCATATGGCCAGTTTATGTTAAAATGACACCAGTGTCTTCCAACTCCTAGGGAACGTCACTTAGGGCCACTTTCACAGTGATTTCCAGGCACGGCTGTGGCCTGGGGAAGATGCTGGCCTCCCTCACAGCAGCACAGAGTGCCACGAATGCTGTCTGACAGCCCATCCCAGCCTTGGGCTCAGGCAGGTGAGCAGCCCTATGCACCAAAAAAAAAATAATTCCCTTTCTTTGTAGCCTTGTGCTGGGGCATAGTGCTGCAAAAGCAGGCAACAGCAGCAGGAGCAGAAACTATGATGCAAAAGGCAGAAAAAACAATTGATTGCTCATGTCTCGGATGAGCTGCCAAGTCCAAGACAGACAGACTGATGCCTAAACTGAAATAGCAGCAGCAACTCACCATTCAGCTGGGCTTACCGCGCTCGGTAAATTGAAGTGTTATTGATTAAAAAGTTCAGAGTAGGTCTTTGGAGTTTTATCAGAAGTAAAGTGAATCTTTAGGAAATGTGGCTCCCCGGCTGAGGGCTGCAGAGCAATGCTCAGCGGGGCTTTGCAAACAGCCTCGCATTACAGGAGAGCAACTTCACTGCCAAGCCATGCAGATGGGTTGATGACTAAAGAGCAAGAAGAGTAAGGATGAATTCCGTGCCAAAAAAATCTTCTGCTGAAAGAACAAAAGCAAACAAGCAAACTAAAAAGAAAAAAGAAAGTTTCACGAATCATGGACTGAAAAGAAGGATATGGCTTAAAAAGTCTTGAAATTTGCCTACCTGATCTAATGGGGGGGGAGAGTTTGTTCCTTTGTAAAAATGAATGCCTAAAGAAGAATTCTGCAGCACAAAAATTACGGTTTCCACTCAGGTTCCCCTGTATTTTACACACAAATCTCAGACTCCTAAATCATGTCTGGCCCTCCTCTTCCCACCAATGCTTCCTAAAAGGATTTATGGGAAACTCCTGCCCTCCTGTGCCTGGGTCCTCACCCACCCTTTCCCTCCTCCTGAAACCCCAACCCCTCTGATGGGGTATTCTGCTGCATCGGGGCTGCTCTAATATTGTATTTCCTTCCCAAGTACAGGGACCAAACAGCACAGGGAAACCCCTAAAAATGAATGCAAAGGGCTGACATGTTCCTCTTTAACCAAATATTCATCTCCATGTTGTTGCTCTTCAGCCTTCTCTTCCACCTCCTCCCCATCTCCCTCTGCTGTAATCCTTCTCACTGCAAAGAGCCATATATGTCTTGGGATAAAGAATTAATAAATTAAGAAATGAATAACACTACCCAAAGAAGCAAAAGCTTCCAACAATGGCTATTCATTATTTATTTGTTGCCATCAAATTAATAAGTGCTGTTCGTCTTTCAGGATATTGCTTTATAACTGTCTGCTATATGTCTTTTATGAAAAAATTAAGACATCCATTACAATAACAGCCCTTAGCACTTGCACTTTACGTTTTCAAAACACTTTACAACCATCATATTATATTAAGTATGCGGTGTATATTAAACCCATTGCAACAGATAAGATTATTGTTTTCTGACATCTAGAATGCATATAGAATAGTGATAATACGAAGACTACCACAGCATGTCCTTTATTTTTATTATATATTCTGAGCAAAGTGTCTCTAAACCCAACCTCAAGCATAGTCTTTTTGGCTCACTTGTTTCTGTCAAAAGTAGGAATAATCTGTGTGAGATGTCTGCGCTCAGACATCTCTGCTCTTTAAAAAGGTGAGATCCATAAGGCACCCAGGGTTCACCTCTGCATCCTTAGGTCCCCACACCGCCCTCCCAGTCCCCCACCTCTGGTCACCTCCCACGTACCGTCAGAGCGTGCCGCAAACCCCGACCAGAGCTGCTGCTTCTGTGTGTGGCAGGTACCCAGGTCTTACATAGAGCACTTTGATCTATGAAGCTATTAAATGATATTTTCCTCTACTTATGTATGCAAAGCACTGGGTGCAATTTAGCTCAAAGAATATATTAACACTAATTAGACTTCATATTATAAGAGATGAAATTCTGTCACCAGTCCATGTTTAACCAGTGCTGTCCCATTGTCATTGCTGATGACTCTTCCATTATTAGCATTTTTGATAATCAAAAGCTACAATTCCTCCAGCCCAGAAGCCCCGAAGATGACCAAAAATCCAATATGTTTTTGCGTGAAATTTTTCACTGAAATATGGAACTTGGATCATTTGAGAAGAACCAAATATCCTTCCTTTGATTTGCTTTGAATGGATGGAGATTTGTCCATTCAACTCCCTTTAAATTCATGGCTGAGTGAATGGACAGATGACTAGTAATTTTATCATCAGCTACTATCCTGCTTACCTTTTAAGTAAAATAACATTGAAAAATCCTACAATTGAGCCTTTATATTGGTTCCAAACTTGGAAATATTGACGAAAGCCTAGAGCCAATATAATGCTCATTACTTTTCTATATCTTATGTCCCTTTCTGCCTACAGAGTGTCACCTGAGATCAGAAATACTATTATTTATTATTATCTGTATAGTAGCAGCGTTTGGAGGCCAGGCAACTTCATCTCTGCGAAGGCGGCCAGGCTTGCCATACCAGCAGTGCCCGTGGCCACAGTGGCTGCTACGTGTTTGGCTAGGATTGCCACTTTCTCATTAGCATTGATATCCAATGTTTTAATTGTCACAGCCACTGTTACTTGTAGTATTACATGCAATAGAGTGAATGACCACAGCTTTGGTTTTGGAAGGTCTTGAGAGCAACCAGCACTTTACAAGATTGGCAATGGTAGAAGCAAGACTACAAACCAGGTTATTTGACTCCCAAACTCCTGCAGTAACCAGAAGACACTTCACCTGTGGTATATTAGAGAGGATCTAATCAATACTTATAAATATCTAAAGAGCGGTCGTCAAGAGGATGGGGCCAGACTCTTTTCAGTGGTGCCCAGTGACAGGACAAGGGGCAACGGGCACAAACTGGAACACAGGAAGTTCCATCTCAACATGAGGAAAAACTTCTTCATTGTGAGGGTGACACAGCACAGGGACAGGCTGCCCAGAGAGGTTGTGGAGTCTCCTTCTCTGGAGATATTCAAAACCCTCCTGGACACCATCCTGTGCAACCTGCTCTAGGTGATCCTGCTTTAGCTGGAGGGGTTGGACTAGATGATCTCCAGAGGTCCCTTCCAACCCCTACCATTCTGTGATTCTGTGATCCTCTATTTTTATGCAAATCTTGTGTTACCCATCCAAGAACCCACTCTGCTTGTGGAAACACATTTGCTTGAGCAACTGATGAATATCAGCATTTTGTGGATGAAATTTAAGCAATAATGTTGGAAGTGGAGGCATAAATATCTATGCAGGCTTTAATTTGTAAAGTTTATTAAGGTGTTTATTTCTTGTAACTGATGTAATGTCAGAAGAATTAATTTGATTTCTGCTGAGTTATTGTGGATGTATACTACTATCACTGAGCAGATTAAAAAAGAACTTATTTTTCTTAAGTTACAAGACCTTGATGATGAACTAAAGGTCTGAATGGAGTATGTATGGCTAAAGCAAAACAATACATCTTAAAAATATGTATAAAATCTAAATTTATAAAATTTATGCAAGGTTTCCTGAAATTTGCATGTATCTAGCTGATTATTAGAATTATTCAGAGGAGAAATAGCATTCAATTGTTTCAGTTCTATTCAGAAGCAAATAAATTAATCTCAGGGTTTTCAGCTATTGGAGAAGAAAACACCTGGGCAGCCATGGCTTTCAGAGACTATTCTAGCTAAAAGGAGACAAAATATACCTCAGAGAGGAACAATGTTCAATATTACAGCGAAACTATTTGATTAATAGACGAGAACCATATGAGACTGCTTTCATAGCTTTTTTAATTTCAGACATAGCCTTGTTCTCCTGACACACATAAAGCACCACAGCAGTAAGTCACCCTGTCTTGCTCTTCCTTGCACAAAGTTTTGGTCACTGGGATTGTGGCTATAATTTTAGTTACCACCATGATGAGTTTATAAAGAGTCTGCGGTCTGTAAAGCTGGTATCAGGGCATTTGCCTCCTCTGACTTGCATCTAGTAATTTAATTCTTCTACTTAGGTGTTCATGCTGTGCTTTTGTTTTCAGAAAAGCTAATGAAATTAAGTGCCCTCTTAGAAATGCTTCAGTGTCTTCCAGAATAAGATTAAATGAATGAAAGAATATTTTTAACATATAAAATAGCACAGCTGGGAGGGATAAATGAAGAGAAGAGGCATATTCACACATGACTGTTGACTTCCTATAGAAGCAAAAACACTTGGGCTCCAGGTTGGTTACCGTCTTAGCTGCAGATGGCAGTTTTAAATACTGTAATTATTTCCCAAGCTAAGAACAGAGATACACTACAGAAACTCAGATACCCTGGCATGGTTTATGGGATAAATTCCAGCTTTATAATCCTGCCATGGGATATAGTGTGGGGAAAAAAAAAATAGAGAAAGGAATCAGCACTTACTGCCTCTTGAAATCCTGCAGACCTCCGGCAACATGCAGGCTTTCTCTGCTGTAGTCACTATGTGCCCAGCTGTATCTTTGCAGCCCGTGCAAACCAACCAGCAGTGTTAGTTTCTGTCAAGTTCAGCAGCCTGTAGGGTCAGGGCTCTTAGCTGCCTTTCACCACCTAACAGGTTGGTCCTGAACCTGACCTGCTGCGGGCTGTAAGCATGGGCAGAAGGCATCACACCCTCAGCTACGTCCTTCCCCTTGCTCAAGGGACCTAGAAGATCTGGATCAGCAGTGAGAGGTACTTTGAGAAGATGATCCCATACTCCCATCACTACATAACAAGTATAGGTGTCCAACATTTAAGTGTGCAAAGTCTGATGAGATGTATCCACAGCAGGTGCTTGGGTACCCTTCCTACTTGTCTCTTCTGACCCTGTCAAGGTCTGGTGAACAGAGACACCCACGATGCTGGTGCACTCATTTCTTTCTTGAACTCAGGGGCTGTAGGCCAGGTGCACAGAAGCACCATAGAAACCTGTTTGACAGCACCTCTGGGTTATTTGTCCAAGACCACACAGCACGGGCTGAGCAGGATGAGGACCGGCACTGCTCTGCACTGCAGATTCCTGAGCCCAGGACCCCAAGCGCCCTGCGAGACCGCTGCCCTTCTCCACCACCCACTCCTGGGAAAGGAAAGGGTAGTCACGACCAGCACCCCTCCTGGTTTCTGCATGAAAAACTCAACTCACCACACCATGTAGTGAGATTTAAAGTCTCAATCCCCTTCTCATGCACTTGGAATCAGCTCCACTGATGTGTGACTGAGATCTCAACCTGGGCTGCTTTTTCAACTTCAGAAGTCTGCGGTTGGCACGTACCTGAAGGGGAAATAATTAAAGCCACACACAGGCTGGGTCAGAAGACAGAGCATCAGTGTGAGCAGTGGGAGACTGCTGCAGGAGCTGTCTCAAAAAGTTCTTTAAAATTTACAAACTTTGGGGGCAGGTAAAGCAGTGGGCCAGTGACTCACGCCACGACTGAAGGAGAAAAATAGGGATTTGGTGGTCATAGCCAGGGAGCCATGGGCCACCGGAAGAGATGTGGAGTGGCTGGAGGTGGATGCCCTGGCTCCCTCTCTTTCCCCCTAGGGAGATGAAGGCTGTCTATCTGCCTACCATTCACACAGCAGCACAGATAAGCAGTCCCTTGCTGAACAAGATGCTTAAAGTCTAAGCTCTGGACACAGGGTTCTCCAGATAGAGAGATGCAAGAGGAGATGTGCAAAGGTAATTCTTGTATTTCCAGCACATCATTAACTTGAGGGTTCAGATCAAAGTTAAGGATGTTTCAGGAAGAAAAAAAATAAAAATCTGAGTCATGAGAATATTCGTTTTTGTTGCAGGTGAGCTGGACAGGAATCCTTGCTCTGTCTCACTTGGCACGGGGATCCAAACCTCTCTCACCTCAGTCATTAGTGAGGCCTTGCTGGGCAGTAGTTTCACCTGTATGGACGAGAGGAAATTTTTATACCTACAAGTCAGGGTAGGAAATAGAGGAAAATAAAGACTCTGCCGTAAGGCAATGTAAGAATTACTTTGATATATTTGTATCAGTAGCATGGTTAATTTTTTTGTATATCTGGACCCTGTATTGCTTGTTCTGGTTTTAGACCTCCGTCCTTTCGCCAAGAACAGAAGTGTTATTTCAGTTATATATCAACATACATAATTGACAGGAATATTAGTAAATTAAAGAAAAAAAAATAGTATTCTGGTATCAGCTAATAACTTAGTGCACTTTGATGAGTAGGAAGTCAGGAGATGTAATATCACAACTTGCATGATAGAAACAGGAACAACAGTTTAGTAAGAGTTTATTTGGGGGGGGGAAAGTGTGATGCCTTTGCTTTAATTCAAGTCATAACTTTGAACGTTGATATACCTTGTTGTAAAACAGTGTCTCTGGCATTTCTACAAAGAATATGTCAAAGCAGTCGAGCAAGCTCGTAGGGTTCCAGCCTCCATGGGGTTATTTCTGTAGCCTACCAAAAGTACAGCAGTACAGTTCAGAGCTATTGTATGCATTTAATACTGTTACCTCTGTGAACTGATTTGACATGAAAAATGTTGTGTTAATCCATTTAACTTGGCACAGTTGATGGATTGAGACACCCAGTCTTTTTTCAGATAGACTAGTAAATAACTAGAAAGTGGTAAAACTAAAGACTTTGGTCATTACTGAGCTGGACTTAAAGAGAATAAACGACCCTGGGGAAAAGACTCCAGTATATGCCTCACATTGAAAGCTTGTGAATTTTTAGAACTAGTTCCCATATTTTTCTATTTACTAGGGGAAAAAAAATAATATTCATACTCATATATTCAACTTCTTTTCTGGGAATTCATTATTGATGCATAATAATAACAACTCATTTTTTATTGTTAACCAATTTATACAGATTAAAAACAGTTACTTCGGCTTAAGGGCAACAGAAATACTAAATCAAATCCTTCCTTCATTTGTGATGTTATTTGCTGAGGACTTTGCATTCATTACACTACAGCGTGTCCAAAATTTAAAAGGTTGACTAAATAGCACTATTTGACGTTTTCTTGCTTCCAAATGTCAAGTCCTTCACAGTTCATGTGACCATAACTAGGGATATGAATTTACCTTGTACTGATAATCAGGACTATAGACCAAGAAACCTGGCATCTTACTAGTATGTATGCATGCATGTATTGGTGTAAATTATGAGAAAGCAACGAAGAGTTGTATCATAAAAAGCTGTTGCAAGAGAAAATCTATGAAAAATCAGATTCTAAGCAGTGATGGGTTTTTTGTTGTTGCAGAGAGTGAAAAACTGGCACCAGCTGAACTCCTTCAATTAGTTATGAAGGACAACTTGGAACAGAGATTATAAACCACATCACAAATTCATTTTCTTCTTCTGCTGTTAACAATAAGAAATAGCTGCCAAACAGAATAATTTCATGGATTTCAGTATTGGGAACCTAGCTCAAGAAAATTATCTTCCAGACTGAGCAAAGGGGATAAATCAGTTTGTGGCTGACTGCTCCTTACATGGGTCTGGGTTCCTTTTAGGGCTCTCTCTTTCTTGCCACTCATGTGATTCGCTGGTGTCCATGGAACTGCACGTGCATAAAATTATATGAGAAGTGAATCATCCCCAGTAGGCAGCTATTAGCCTACCATCCTGAAACTGCTAAACCATCTTTCTCAGTCATCCCTTGAGTCTTCTCAACAGTGACGTGTTTAGTTTTGCTCTATTTTATTGATTAACAATTTAGGAAATAAAATCCTTTTTATAGCACCTTTCATTGGAAGAGCTCTCAAATAGCCTAGCACACAAGAAAGGACATTGGGGAATGTGATGGAGAGGTCTCATCAGAGACACCAAGACGGGTCCTGTCCTCCAAGTGCCGTCTGTCTCTCCCACCACAGAGCTGGCCCTCCAGACACCTTGGGTGATTTTTGAAAATAACAGTAAGGTTTTCCAAGCTAGCAAAACCTGAAATCCTGGAAAGGGAAAAATCTAAGATTAAAATTGATCAGACTAACAAAAAACAGGACATTGTACTCATGACACAACTTACATATGGCTAAGTGTTGCATTACCCACTCCGTGTTGGCTAGCCCTGGATAATAGTCTTGCTCGTAGTCAGCATGAGCCTGAGCTGGAAAGCATAACCCAGAAATCTAATATGACCTAGATGATCTGCTTTTCAAGGACAAACCTATCCCACTGAACGGCTGGAGCAGGCATCTTCTCTTAGTGCTCCGGTTTATACTTCAGCAGAGCTTTGAGCTTCCGAGCCTCAAAGGTGCAACACAGGAAGAACTTCTCTGTCAGGCTTCCTCTGATCTGAAATACAGTCAAAAAGCAATAGCAAAAAAGAATTGCATTTGGATAGATGCACATAAAATTGTATGAGAAAGCATAACAATCTATATCTGAGTTCTCTTTTTAAAACCTGAGGAGAAACTATAAAGGAGAATGTAATGAGGCAGGAATAAGGGAATTGTAGTTTATAAGTGGTCTGAAGCATGGCTCCATAGCATAGCATATATAATATGCTTGCTTTAGGGTAAGAGTGTAGAAAACTGCAAAGCTCCACTTTCTACAAGGAGATAAGCGCTTGCAGTGAAGAGTTATTTGCCTCTCAGTCTATCAGTCTTATGCTTTAGCATCCTTGACTGCAGCCAAGGGAAGCCAAAGGCAAAGGATCTGATGTTAATGTCAATGAAGGACTCTCCTCCTGGATTACAAAGTGCATGTTTAGTACTTCTCAGAATCAAATCCAACTTATTTAAACACTGTCTTGATCAAAAAGCCTGTGAATATTGCACTTGCCATTAGCATAGCTGTTTTGGAAATAAAAAGCTTTTGTCCCTTTTGTGTATCTTGGGTGTCACTGGCCCAGCACTTCGAATGTGAATAGATCACAGAAAGAGGCAGGAACAACTGCTATTTCATCACTTTTAGTTGGTGACAGAAACTGAATTTCATTACAGGGTTGAGATGAAAAGTTGATCTTCTCAGAGTGTATGTTCCTAGGCTAGCTTGTGTAGATGCACTCAGGAGCTGATACATTGTCAGAATTATTCTATCTCGGTGCTGATGTCATAGCATTTTACGTTACCACTCTCTGAATAATTAGCTAAGGTTATCACACAGTTCATAGATTACATCCGATTCTGATGAAACAGGGACACTGCTGGAAAAGGCAATGTTACCCCTCAGGGACAAAAAGAAGCAGCAGCCATTGACCTTTGAGATGCTAAAATTATCAAAAACCCTTTCACTTCTTTAAACTATAATGAACTTTCTTTCCTTACACTAGTTAAGGTTTTCTCAGCTCAGAATCTATTACTGTATTAAAAAAAAAAAAAAAAAAAAAAGAAAGAAAAGAAAGAAAAAGTGCCTTCTAAAGAGATAGAGACCCCCTTTGGGAATATTTCATCCGACACACATAAATAGATGGGCTGCAGTAGCTGTGCTACAGTCCCTGGGTAAAAGGCAGCTCCGCGTGAGATATGTCTTGTGCTTTGGGTTTGTTTTCCCTTCTCGCTGTCTGCTCCACAGCCGGCTCTGTGGGCTTCAGACAGGAGGCCCCCGATGAGATTCGTCTCTACTATCGTCGCTTCTGCTGTTTTGTGGTGATGAGACTGATCTTTTTATGGGATCATTTATCTTTGTGATGGAGGTCCTGATTTTCATTTATACTTAGGCCACTTTGGAGTGCTCTGGCAGTGTAATGGGGCTTTAAAATCAGCTTAGATCACATTTGTACTCACTTTAAAGCACTTCTGCTCTGACAGAATGGTATAAAATGGTTGTAGAGTACATGGCCATCAGATTTGTAACATTTTGATTAACTAACAGCTATATATCTATCTTTTGAAAATGACATCAACATTAAGACATCACAGGTAGGAATACAAGGGTAGCTCTGCCTCGGGTATATCCAGCACTCGTAAGTGGATGATCTGATATAGGTGCAATAGCAGCCATGAGTATATCTGTGAAAAGACCTAATACAAAATTATGCCTCAAACAGCACTTTGAATGTGTATTATAAGGAGAGAAACTCTGATCTGGGAATTTATCAGTAACTATTACAGAGAATAGTGTTGGCTCATTCATTGTGCGAATATAGCAATGAAACTGAGGAAATGGACTATATGGCTGAGACCAGATTCTACAATTTGGAGATCACATTCAGGCTGTTGGCTGCACATAGAAAAATGCACATATATATATATAGTCTGAGCACAACAACCAATTGATTGTATCAGCAAAGGGCATAAGTATCAATGAAAAACACGGGTTGTACTGGCCGATGCAGTGATACGCTTTTGGGAGAGGCTGGAGTTTGCAGGGAGGTTAAAGGTACAGAACAAGATTTGAATTTGGAAATCCTGCTTTGGCACTTAAAGTTTTTCTGGCACCACAGTGAGATCCATGCAGGCACAAACCCCTTTCCAGATTGCAGTTCACTGTCCCTGACTTAAGTAATAAAATAAATAGAAATTTTTAAAAGGAGTGGGAATCGGCTTGTCATTAAAATACCTAATTGTATGTGCATATTTGGAGGTGTCTTATGTGAGCTGAGTGCGCAAGATCCCATTATAGACAGTGGAAAACTTGGGCTCGGCTCAGCTCAGCGCCATCTGAGATGCCCTTAGGCATCCTGCCTGCTTCCCAGTTACCATGAAAGAAATCTGCAGGTTTCCTATAGGCCCTTCTCATATCTACCAGCCCTGTACAATATCTCAGGTGCCCTATGACAGCTAAAATGTCATGGATGGCTCACTCTGGGCAACTGAATCAAGCCTAAGATGCCACAGTTTATGGGTTTAATCTGATGTTTCCAATACTTATGTAAACCAGAAATCACTTCACTGAAATAGGGGAATTAGACCATGTGAACTCAGGGCAAGAAACACCATAGTCCTCCTCAGAGAGAGAAAAGTGCTATTAGGCATCAGAAAAACCACACATGCACACATGCATACACGTGCCACCTTATGACTGCTATGCCTAGCAAAGCTTCAAGTGGAGCTTGCATCTTTGTAAAGACCAGAGGTCATTAGCCACAAGACACAAATCTCTAAGAAAACAAGTTTTTGCAGTTCCAGTGCTTGTAGAACTCTTTATTCATCATAAGGTATGTATGAATTTCATTGCCTTTAAAATCAAGTGCAACTTTCTCATCTCTCTCTGTATTACAGGATTTGCTGTTGGCTATTCATGCACCCCGATTCCCAGAAGAAGCAGCAGTCCCCGGACATGAGAAGACACCACCAGCTGACCTTGGACATTATCTGTGTACTTCATGTACCTCACTGCATATATGTCCTAAACAAAGAGTTGGCTTATAAATATTAAAAAGATTCTATGATAAATGTTAACTATTAACAGAAAGAGCTGATCCATGCCAGCTTTTCATATCATGGACAAGCAGTGCATGAGGCACTTGTTCTTTTATTAGCGTGTGAATATATTAATATTATACAAGTGACATTTAGGGAAATGAATAGCCCATTATTCCATAGGGCTCTCATTAAACATAACCTCTCCTGAGGTTGCTCGGTGGCAAAATTCCTAAGTGAATTAGTAGGAAGCATGGAGAGAATCAATGAACTTTTCAGTGACTACTTTTAATAATGACTGCAGGTAATTAAAAAGACCAGAGGTATCTGGAGAATTCTAGGTCTAATAGTGGTCTAACAGTATTTTAAAAACATCTAATGATGGAGTCAATTGAGCTTTAAATATCATTTAGCTGGTCCTTGCATTAACAAGTAGCTTTTATGTGATGGAGGAATTAGAAGTTAAATATTGGCTCAATAAGTCTTTAAAGGCTTTTCCTATTTGCAGTGTTGGCCATTATTAAATAGTAATGTTTATGTAAATTGTAGTGCAGAAGCCTTTTCAGTATCGGAAAATGTTACCCTGCAAACTCATTAGCTTTCAGCCACTGTGTTCACAAAAAGGTACAAGACAAAATATGTGCAGAATGCGGTGCTACAAGCCGAGTACAAATCCAGGCACTAAGACAACATGGTCAGGTTCAGGAAGGTGTCGCTACTCATTGTCTTCCCCTGGGAGCTCGGCAAAGAATGAGGGGAGAGCCAGCATTTCTGGGGAAAGGACTATCTGTCCAAATAGCAAAGGATTTTATTTTCATCCTGGCTCTTAGTAGACCTGCGTTCTCTATAGGTAAGTGTTTAAAGTGAAGATCTCAGCTGGACAGATGAGGATCCGATTTTCTAGTGGGGTTTAGTTCATTTAACTGCTATGTGCCTGTATCTTAGGAGTGTCATGAAGCAGCCCTTTCTGAGGAAGATCCTAAGTTCTCTAGATACTCAAAAGCAGAAAGATAAATGGATTTAAAGCCATCAGAAAAGGTCATATACACCTAACTCGTGCTCAAACCTAGATGAATAAGAACTCCCTCTGGAGGTTTTCACAGTCACCTACCACTTTCCATTGACAACAAAGTGGATTTAAGCATTTCAGAAAGACTCATCTTCAGAGCCTTAAAATACGGCTCTGTTTGATGCATAATTTGGGTGAGCTGCATCCAACCAAGCACTTCAATATATAAATTACAGTGATTTGGTGAGGTCAAAAAGAGCCACTAAGGTAAAGGGAGAAATTTGGATAAAACGTTTCTTTGTTGACTGATTTCGTAACAACAGAAAAAGTTCTGCATTTCACTTTGTAGAAGCCCACAGAAGGCTGGGATTGTATCAGTTTCTTCCTCCCCAAGCTGTGGTACACCTGGAAGGAAGACTAAAGCAGAAAAGACCTTGTGAAGCCAAGCAGACAGCATCCGCTACACACAACTGAAGCGGATATAGCAACTGTCTTGGCAGATGTTCCAGCAGAGTGGGGGAATCAAGAAGCTGCTTGCTTACTCCACCACCTAATGACTCTGAGCAGGTACAAGGAATCATATCAAGAACCGTCAAAGCAGTAACAATAATAATATGCAATTTTTCATACTTTTCTGTGCATAAAGCCATTAAATCCAGTAAAGCCATACTGTCTCATGGACAGCCAAGTAGCAGCAGGAATGACACTGAGCTCTGGAAGGCCAACTGGACTAAGCATCGGTTAAGCCATATCTCTTTGACATGCCCGCTCCAGGCCAGAACCTCAGGGGCAACCATACCCATCCAGAGTGCTCTCCAGACCTTCAACCTACCACTCTGACTCCAAGGCAAAGTCAGTACCTAGTTGACTGTAGCTGTATTTAAAAAAAAAAAAAAAAAAAAAAGAAAAGTGGCTTTGTAAGGAATTTTTTTGTGTTCTCACCATCTGAAGACTCTCCATGTATTTTTCTGCTTTGCTGTTCCTTCATCTTTTTTTCAAACCTTTTCTGAAAAGATCTTTTCTGTCTTCCTGTTTTTCTGTTTAATGCTCTAATGGAATGTTTTATCTTTGCAAAACATTTTGAGATGCATTTTGCATGAAAGACACTGTCCTGAGGAAGGGCCAGCTCATACTGTGCTGTTTGCACAGAAAGCGAGAAGGAGGAAGAGCAATAAAAGAGCGACTTAATTACTTTGGAGCTGCAGTGCTTCCCACTACCACGGCCTCTGCATGAGGTCCTGACGCAGCCACCGAAGTTGACTGAGAGACGCATGATCTAGCTGACAACTCCTCTAGCGCTGCTTTAACCAATGTCACTGAGCAGCTCACAGCAAATGAATAAGCCACAAAGAGCGGCAGGACATCAGTGATGTAACCCAAGCTAAAAAAACATCAGGAAATATCAGTGACCTCTAAGAAGCACAAAAGCCTTTCTGCCCCATTCTCCTCTGCTGAACAAACACGTACCCTCTTCTAGCGGCACTGCTCACCTCCCCTTGAGAGATGCTTTATTCAGGAAAAGAGTGAAAAATCAGAGCACAGCTGCAAAAATGAATTCCCACTCATTGCTTAAGTACTGGTATCTTTTTGTAGCTATACGAGCTAAGATGATATGACCTAGCCTACATTACATAGGTTGAGATTGTGAGACATATTGAATAGATCTGGATCTGACTTCTGAGCTTCTCCCAGGACCAAGGATTACTAATGACTATGCCTGATGCTGTGGGGTAAGCACATTCATCAGTAGGAAGCACTTAGGAATCTCCTCATTCCTCAGTGGATTAGGCTTTGAACTAAAATCCACTAAAGTGAGAAAAGTCCAAGGGATCACAATTTGTTTTCTTTAGAAAGCACCAGTAATTTTTTTTTTGGCCAGTGCTAGCAACTGCATGCTTGGCTTAGCAGCCCCTTCAGTTCTGTTGCATTTGCCTTTTCTTCTCTTCTTTCTCCCGCTTGACCTCAGAGGGAAATTCTTGCTGTCTGTCCCTGCTTTCAGTTCCACTGTTGAAATAATTGAGCTGTAACCAAAAGAAGCATTTCTCTGGCCTTCTTTCTCTTTTCAAGTTTCAAAGATTTTGCTTTACCAATTTTGCTTCTCCCATCTCCTTAGAGTTTCATACCTGGGCCCCTGTCTATAACATGATAAAATCAATATTGAGCGCTTTAATCCACCATCTGTCTCTGTTTATATCCAGTGACATCCCAGACACAGGACTTGTACCAAAGAACCCTCTAGTCTGAGTATACAAATAAGAAAGGATATAGCAAATTCTCAGTATTTTGGTTAAAATGGTTTCAGCGGGATTCTTCGCCTCTGCAAGTTAATCATTGCCAGTAGCATAGTAGGTGTCTACAATATTTTTTTCCTTACAGATTCAACAGGCTGTGTGTGTTATTGCCACAACAGCTCATGTAATCAGCAGCTCCACGTCAAATGTGCCCTTTTCTGCAGTGGCTGCAAGTTGAACTGAGCCAGTGGCCTGCTTTTGGATTAGGGATATCATAGCAATCACTGATACTCTACTCTTTTTGTGTTCATATACCGTACACATGACTTTGCCCCTGAGAAGCCAAACCTAAACAAAAAACACCACAAAACCACAGAAAACATTGACTTCCTTTATCATAGGTAAAATACGGAAAGGGCATTTTTATCACTTGTCAAACCCGTCTCTTTTGCAAGTCACTGAATTCAAAGGTTATTATCAAGCAGAAATTTAGTTCATTCCTTGGGAATTATTTTCCCTTGAAGATTTGTGTTTTATTTACTTATCCATGTGTCTTGTTCCTCCAAAACTGACTTTGTTTCATGGCATCCCAAGTTAGTCTTCTACTGAGACTGTATAGACTATATCAAAGAAAACATATCTCACAGAAGTGCCTCCGCAGCATATTACGAACTGCGCAGCTCCCAAAGAGCAATTTAAAATGAAGAACAACCTTTTCCAACATCCTTTTCAGAACTGCACATGGACATTAGCCAGACACAAGACTGAGCTGCAGAGGGTGCATTAAACTCCCCATCTGCTCTTCATAGTGCTCATCACTGATTTATAACCCACAGTAAAGTCATTTGGCCAAAAAAAATCGTAGTGGATGAGACAAGTGCACCAGAAGCCAGCTGAGCCTTTCCTCAAACAGTGTCCACAGAAGGAAATGTGTCCCAGCCAGCCAGCATTTTCCCAATATTTGATTCCAGAGTATGTGATATCTGTAGGTAAGACACTCTCCAAATGAACTAGCAAAGCCAGATTTTGTTCTCATTTACACTACTTTACAGGCATTATCTGACTTGGTCTTGGCACAACTATTAACTCACTCCTGTGTAAATGATGTCAAAGCATCCTTGAGGGCCTCAGCAGCTTTCCTGAAAACTTGGAAGAGTTTTCAGAAAGACACCTGCAAGTTTTCGCTTCCCAGGGAGCCTGCTTTTCTAACCCACTCCTTCATCGCGCCCAGCTCCTGGTCGTGGTGCTACAATCTGACCCGCCGCAGACTCTGCCACGGAGGAGCCTGCATTTCCCACGGGCTGCTCTGCCCAGTTAGATGTAGACTTCACACGGTCTCTCTTTGGAAAAAGGATCAGCCTCGGGAGCTCGAGCAGCACATTTCAGCGGTGTATGCTATGGGACGGCCGTGGGATGGTAAGAGGCAGGTGTCAGTGCGGGTTTGTAGGATGCCCGATATATCCCGGCGACTTCCATCCTCCTAACAGCAGCAAGGCGGAGGGGGTTCGCCCCCCCCGGCGAGGTGAGTGGAGCACGGGGGGCCCGCCGGGCTGGCAGTGTGTCCCCCAGCCCCCCGCCCCTGCACTACCGCAACCCTCCCCGCCACCGAGCGAAGGGGCAGGCGCTGCCCCCGCCCCGCTCCGGCCCCCGCAGCCGCGCAGCGCCCCGGGGCTGGGGTCGGCGGCCGGCGGGCGGGCAGCGCGGCGGGGACGGGCGAGGGGCGGGCCGGGGGCGGTGCTCGCTCCGCGGCCGAGCAGGACGGCGGCGGGAGCGGGAGCCGGAGCTGCAGCCGGAGCCGGGCGCGGTGAGCGGGGCGCGGGGCTGGCCCCGGCGGGGCGGCTGCGGGCAGGAGGGTGCCGCGCTGCCAGCTGCGCCTGAACCGAAGCATTTCGGCGCGGTCTGGTCCTCTCCCTCTTTAAGGGGAGGTCGGCACTTTGGGTTTAGGGTGTTTCATCTCTCTCCCCGTCTAAATCCCGGCGCGCTTTATTCGCGCCCTCGGTGTGAGCTGAGGCTCGGCTGGGTACGGCTGACCCGCTCCGCTCACCTTTGTGCAGCGCCGAGCACCGCTTCCTCCCGCTGTCCGGTGCCGAGCGGTGCCTTAGCGGGGCTGAGGCGGGTCTCCCAGCAGGGTTTGAAAGCCGCTGTGCGCACGGGGAGCAGTCGGTGTCTGTCCTCCGTGCCTCACCGGCTGCTGCTGCTCCGGGAGAGTCTGCTAAACGTTCTGTCTTTGGCGTGCCGTAATCAAGGGCATTCGATTTTCATGTGTGCTTAACCTAGGTGTGTGTTAGGCCTGTGTTTGATTGTTCCCAAATCTGTTTTGGAAAAAACCTGGTTTTGTGCTTACGGACTTTGTGGGTTGTCAAAGTGCTTGGATTGAATGAACAGTTCTTCGTTTCGGAGAAATTGCTTTTGCTGGAGGCAGAGAGGGGAGCGCTTTGTGAGAGTGTGGGGACAGTGTCTGGGGGTGCACTGCTTCTGGAAGGAGGGATGCCGAGAGAAGGGAGGCACAGGTTGGTTTCCATTTCTGAAAGATGCTGCAAACTAGAGGTTTGATTGTGCGAAGTGTTGGGTCATCACTGTGCAAGCACATTTTTGGTTCTGTGGGTATAAGCATAGATTGCCACTCGTGTGCTCTTTCACATTGTTTGCAGGAAGATGACAGGAAAGGAATTGCTCCCTCTGCAAATAAATTGTAAAATGCCTGTCCAATGTACCGGGAGCTTAGACAGCTCAACGTGGAAAAAGAAAAGAGGATGGATGCACAAAAACGTGCCCTTTCCAAACACTTTACATCTAGCTATAAGCTGCAGGCTGTTACAATATCATCTCAGTAGAGGTAATGAAGTTTGGGACAGAAAGTAAGTGGAGTAAACTCTTCCTATCCTTGCAAATGCTAAACAGTAGTTAGAGTGAGATTGTGAAAATAGTGGTAAAGGGCTGAGGATTTGCCGTATTGCTTACATTTTTATATAAGCAAAGACAATTAGGAATGCATATGAGTATTATTAAATTTAATTCTGAGGTGGTTATAGTAGAATGGGATAAAGTGGAATAAAAGAAATGTATAAAATCCAGATCATATAGGATGTACACAGTGCTGGCAATTTTATTGTGATAGGGGATCCAGCTGAAGGGTTGGTGTCTGTTTCCATTACGATTTTGCTTTTTACAGTCATTTTGACTCCACTCAGACTTTTTCTGTGCCTGAACAGACTGAAAGGAAGGGCAACCTGAAACCACCAGCCGCCTCCTCTCTCCTATTGTGCCTAGAAGAGCTTGTCCCCCTTAGGGATGGTTGCTGCTGGTTGTTGCTGGGTACTGGCCACCTCTTCCTCAGACTGGGTCGTCCATATCACCTAAGGTGGGGGAAGAGGAGGCAGGCATGTCACTCCCATCTCCCTCATGTTTCCCTGGCTTTCCTCTGCTCCAGCTTGCAGGCTTGCCTGCCTGCAGACTGCTGCTTGCTATATCCAGCGTGCGTGCATCGCTGTCAACAGGAGAAATGCTGTAGGACCTTGGACTGGTGGGGCTATTTTCAAGTCTACTCTAGTACCATCTAGGTGAGTGTATGTGTATGCATGTGTTTGGCTTAGGAAGTTATTGCTGTTTGCATTTTGTTAATGTTTTCAGATGTAGAAGGCTGACTGGGATAGCTTGTGTCTGCCAAGTGGCTTGGTTCATAATTGGGTCTTACTGGTGCAGCGCAAATTATAAATTGTATTCTGTAAATTCCCCATCAGAGGCAGGAAGCAGTGCAGTTTTCCTCCTGGTGCCCCATCTATGCAGAAGCAGAAGAGGAATTAGCTCAACCATAGAGTACATCCAGAAGTTACTAAAAAACCTGGTGTTTCTGATAGGTTTGAGACTTGGAATTTAAATACTAAAAAGTCAAGGCATTTTCACCTCTACCTCTTACGCTCTCTTGCAAGCACTCCTCCCCTTGTGTCTTCATGACTGCGGTTACCTCCTTTTCCTGGCTCGCACAGAGGAAATCCTGTTACGGCATAGTCGATCAACGGCACTGCTGCAAAAACCCACCTCTCAGCCTGCCGCTTTGGCTGCGTCTCCCTTCTTCGTCAGTCCTTCTGCTGCTCCCCCTTTTCCCCTTCATCTGACACGTCAGTCACAGGCTTCACTTTGAAGTGTCCTCAATAGTCTCCCCGTACGTGATGTACCACCTCTCCTTTACCAAGACATACCCCCTAGACTTTGATCAGCCCGTGCTCTCAGCATCTGTCTCCCTCAAGCTATCACCTTTGTATTTCCCTGAGCTTCCTTTGCGCTTACTTGTAGCTTCATACAGGCACCTTGTCCATCATTTCAATAATTTCCCTGATGTGTCCCAGCACGTTCGCTTTTGCTGTGATGCCTTCAGAGGCTGTCTGGTGAGATGCTGAGACAAGCCCTCACCCGTGCTGCCACACATCCCTGTTGCTGGAATTAGTCTGGCTCTGCATTTGAGCACAACAGTGTCCTCTAAAGCTAGGACACCTGAGAGGCAATGTCGCACAGATAACTCTATCTAGCACCAGCAGAAGCTCTCCTTCCATAGTCTGTGTTATCTTCACTTGCTCTTTTTGGTATTTCAGGTGCAACCCTGCCCCCTTATGCTTACACATTACAGCGTGGTTCACTGCAACTCCCTTCGCAATAGTGTTGTATCTTTGCATAAGTTATTGCAGACTGTTTTGCAAACAGTGACAATATGTAAATATTATGCACACAAATACAGATATGATAATGCCACAGTCTCTTTGTCAAGGGAAGGCATGCAGCCTGCACTGGTAAAATAAGGAATGGCGTGAGGATGGAGATCTTTTCTGTTATACCATTGAGGGGAACTGTAGAATCGAAGGAAAAGGCCATACGTCTCTTGGTAAAGCAGGCTGAGGCACCTGAGTCGGGAAGCAGAGTTACAGCGAGGAGAGTTGCTGTGATAGCACATCTGCGCCTAAAATTCCCTTGACATTTAAGTTCACAGTACGTAGTTGGTACTGAATCTGCTTTTTTGGGGGAGAAAAAATTCTGAAACAAAATGATGCATTAACAGAGGTTTCTGTTGAATAAAGTGTACAAATTTCTATCCTAGCTTTATATTGTCCCAGGATTTCTAAGTAGGTTAAACTGAAATCTGCTTGACATTTTAGGGTTTGATATGGACCATATACTTTCTTTGTTTATATAAAATATATTGAAGCATGTGTGTCAGCTGAATTTTACCATAGGAAAGTGTTTTCTTATTACTCTGGACTCCATTTACTGGCTCACAACTTCATTAGCTAAGGACTAATAACCTCCTTTACTAGCGAAGTTAAGGGCCACTTTTTGTTTAGCAGAGCCCCTTGCTGAAGCCTGCAGGGAGGGCTCCCGAGACCTGCTGTCACGATGTGCCCACGGGTGGTGGACATGCCCCCGTGGAGTACAAGAGACAGAGGCTCTCAGCGACGCTCGTGTGTGCAGCCACCTCATCTGGCACTGGGTGGGATGCTGTGCCGCAGCACTGGAGGAGACAACAGAGACCTTAAATCCATTCGCTTCCAGATTTAACCACATTTTGTCCTAAAACTGTATTCCTTGTAGGTGAAGGGTACTGTGCCCGATATTTCAGATGTTTTTTTCCCCTTTACCTCGAGGGATGCCAAACCTGAGGGTTCAAGCCCTGCAAGTTGTTAGTTAGCTTCATGGGTGAGTGTGATGGAGAAGGAAAGCAAGCTCTGGTAACAAGGACTGCTTGCCCTGGGGCTTGATATTTTATCTGGTAGGTTTTGCTCTGCATAAATGATGTGGAGGAGCTGGAGCACTGCCCCATGAGAAGTCCATGTGGCTTCAGGAAGGGTGAATGCAGAGCACAGCCCTCCATTGCCACTTGGGCCCAAGCGTGGAGCCCAGCATCGGTCCCCTTGTGTCAAATACAAAAGGTGGTTATCAGGAGCCCATATTAGGAGTGAGGCATGAGCTAACAAAGCTTAATTAACTTTTGTTTGTTCTGAGATTAATTGTATCACCATCACCCCACACGTGCTGGGTGGCATCTTCTCCCAAGAGGCTTATCAGTGTTGGGATGGTCCACACAGCCGCTTGCAGCTTCTGCAAGGAGGGGGAGCAGGAGTGGGATGACTCAACCGTGAAAGGAGACGACAAGACAAAAGCAACTGAAATACTTTCATATTCTTGTTCCAATGAGGGAAATGGGGTTTGACTGATTTTTGTTTTAATTTTTTTTTACGTTCCTTTCTTTTCGCCCTGTGAAAAAGTACATTCTAATTAAGCAGCCATTCCACCCTACACAAAATTTTCTGTTCAAACAAAACTTTCAAATTTGGGGTTGCAAGAAATCAAACGAGAAGTCATTCCACAAAATGCAGAAATTAAGGAATCCCAATACCCACCGATTCCTCCCTCTTCCCTGGCTAACCTTGCCCTGGACCTCGTTCCAGCCTGCTGTCTCCACGGGCACCCGCAGGCTGTTACTTTGGCAGTGACATCTCGGTGGCAGTGTTTGACTGTAGAAGTCAATTACTGAGACCTAAACCTATTGGGGGGGGACCAAACGGCTGTGTGAACTTTCATGTTTCTTCTTCCTGACCATCCGCTGTCATTAAACTTTAGGAGCTTGACTGTCTTTGAGGTTTCTGCCTGGGGTTGAGTTTGTCTGAAAGTGACCAACAGGAACAAAAGAATCAAGGGAATAAAGCTGGGACTGGACACCGAGAAATCAAATATCACCCATCACTATGGTCAAGGAAGAGTGGGATTTTGAGGTCTGTTGGGTTTATTTTAGCAACCTGTAATTTTTCACAGGAAATTTTCAACAAAAGTGCATAATAAATATTTTTAGCAAACCAACACAGGAAAGAAACTGATCTCCCCAGTGACTGTGTGTCCTTTGGGTGAGATTCAGACTCACACTCCCATGAGAGGCAGGAGCATGGAGGGTCCTGTTTCCCCATCTGAAGTCCCAGATGTACAGTGATGAGACTCCTTTCCCCACTGACATCCCGAGAGATACAGGGAACAGATAGGTCCCTGCTCCCCACTTATCTTATTGGCAATGGGAGTGAATACAATGTTTGGGCCAAATTCTGCTGTGCCTGAACATGGTCAGTGTGAGCCTCAGATGTGGGCTACTGCCGCAGCTGAGACTGTGAAAATAACTGCGAAGGGCATTAGACTGGTGCAAAAAAGGATGCAGGACCGTGGGATACAACTGTGTATGCCTGTAGATAAGCTTCTTGATGTTCTGGTCCAAATATTTCTGTGTTCTACAAAGGTAATTAAAATCTCAGACCTCTCCAGCTCACTGTGTATGCTTGCCATTTGAATATGAATGCACGCATTTAAAGAGCCTTGAGGATGCATTGTGTTTTGCACTGCATCTCTGGCGCGTTTAATCAGCTCAAGATTTGGTAGGCTCTGTTCCCTTCGCCTTGTCGGGGATTGGGGCGTTGCATTGAATGAAGGGCTAAATGGGCAAGAGCAGTGCTCTGTGTATCTGGGGGGAGAGGGACTAAAAAAGATCCTACGGAGACAAAAGAAAGCTGGAAAAGAAGCAAAATCATTTATATTTGTTTTGTTTGAAGATAAACTCCATTTTGCATTCGTGCCTCTTTCCCCGAAGAGAGGTGCTCTGAAAGAAACAAAGGGAAGGGAAAGGGTCTCTGCTACTAGTAGAGAAAACTGAGGGGCATAGGAGGTCTTTGTTACGCGAGGCAGATTTGCCAGCGAAAAGGTATATGGGGGCTGTTGCATCTCCGTTTCCATCCCAGTACCACTACCTGTCTCAGCCTACGTGCTTCTGGGCGATGGGGTGCATGCCCTCACATCCAGAGGATGTGCTGGGTCTATCCCCGGGGAAGCCCACCTCGGGGTTCACCTGCAGCCTCCCACCTCTCCTTCTGCGTGATCAGGAAGCTGTCCGACTCCCCTTGGGTGGAACATTAGTATAATCGATGTTATCAAAACATTTGGATTTCAACAATGCTGACTTTTAACAGCTGCACTAGATAATTTTCTTTATTGAACTTGGACAGGCTTAAACCATAAGTGATTCAGTGGTTGAAGGGATGAAAGCAACACAACAATGCATTAACATTCATCCCCAGAGATCTGCTTCTCTAATGCAGTTCAAACCAAATGTGCTGAAAGGGTAGAGCTCGGAGATGTATAATGATTGTGCAAGTGTCTTTTCTTTCCCGGAGGGGAGGATCTTTTTGAAAGTGGCCCTACTTTTCCTTTAATCTGCATCATCTGGGATTGTTTCTTCATATACAATCAGTTTAATTTGCTTTATTAAAAACAGTTCAGGGGCCACAGTTTAATTTTAGGTATTGAACGAACGTAGCACACAAAAATCTCCTAGATGTCTTGTGCATATACAATATTCAGTCTGGGGATATCAGGTAAGTGAACTTAAACTGCAGATTGTCTGAAATAAAGAGAATAAATAAATAATGGCTTGTAATCCAGAAAGACCTGATTCCTGGCAGGAGTCCTTAGGGGATAATGTGAAATGAACTGGAATGCAGATACAGGGCTCTGGTGCTTAAAGCAGTGCCAGGGGACAGCAGGCTGTCTTGGTCCTGGAGCACTCTGCAAAAGAAGAGAAGAAAGGTGTTATCAAAGCATGGCTGTAAAGCAGAGATCAGGAACATGCTTTTGATATTATACATGCAGTGCTGTAACTGGACAGCAGAAGGATGTGGCTAGCAGGAATGAAACAAGCCAGGATTCCAGTCGGTTTGTTTTCCTCTGAAATTTCTGGCACTGAGAGCAGTCAAAATTCAGCACTTTTCCTCCCTGTTTTTTTTTTATTAATGTAGTTATTACTAAACTCTTAGGCTTTGATTTTCTTTTTTATAGGGGCTTATCTCAGCATGCAGTCCCTTTAGATTTGGGCGTGATAACTAACCACATCCTGCGCATCGGACATTTGGCTTGCATCCCCGTACCTTCCTGCTTGTAAGTATTTTATTCATTCTCTTTGCTTGTTTTTCTCTTACTTTTAAAGAGCAGATTGAACTGACAGGCTCTGGGTCTGATCCTAGGTCATGATGTCTTTGCTTTACATCGATATAAGTAAGTCTATAATGTGCAGATCCGTGGGAAATGTAAATGATAGAAGCATTTGATCCTATCTGAATTAATCTAAGTCTCCTTATGGCTCTGAGAGTTTCCTTTTCCCAGCCCCCCACAAAACCCCAAACAAAATATAACTTGATTTTAACCTGCAAACAAGCCATCTGGGCACTTGTCGTCTTAGATTTTAAAAGTCATAAATTTAAATCATATTAAATCATAATAAAAAAATGAAATTAGATCATAAATTAAAAGGAAGACTTTCCTTGTGGCAGGAAATAGTTTTTCCTTTTCCTTGAGTGCACTCTTTTATTGAGTCAGTTGGTGACTGATCCTATTTCCCAGGCAGAGAGGTAAAGGGATTCTGTGCTCCTGGAGGGTCCATCTGTAACAGGAAAAAAAGCATCCTACTTGCTTTCAATTGCCAAAGGCATTTGTGCAAGAATAAGAAGTATTAAGGATCATATTCTTGCTAAACTCCAAGTGAGCAGTCATTCTTTGCCTTTGCTACGTACATTTTCAATGGAATAAAGTGTTGCTAACTTCTTTTCTGTCTAGAGCTACTGTCTAATTTAGTTGTATGATGTTAAACTGCTATATTTTTCCAATCTAGAGCAAATCGCCTTCCAAGGCTGAAGGGTTCCCTGTATGTAAAGTTCATTCAGTCTTTTGATATGAGCACGCAAACGTATTTTTAATGGCATTAAATGCTATGTGTTACACATTAGCTGGAAGAACCATATGCGTTGATATAGTCCTATATGCTAAAGGAAATAAATGTAGAAAACGAAGATGAAAGAATTAAACCAGAAGCTTGGTGGCCTTCGTACATATACCGAGTTAGTGAAGGTTAAGAGAAACCTTAATCTTTTTAATAGATCTAGTGAAAACTTGCTGCCAGCTTTTGGAAGTAGTCACTATGATAACAGGACTTGGGGGGGGGGCGTGTTGCCGACAGCAACACACTTTTAAGGATGAGGAGGTTTCATCCTGGAACTGGCATCACCGTATCGCCTGGGCTCTCTTCTGGGAACCTTCGCGATCCTCCTCCTGCTCTTCCTGCCCTGATGCTGAACGAAGGAGAGGCGATTCTGGTTTCAGGTCATGAGGGGATGATATCATCATCTGCTCGCTCCTGGCTTTAACTTTCCAAAAGGGCAAAAGAGAGCAGAGAACACACTTGTGAGTCCCTTCATAGAGATAATCAGTGTCATCTTTAATGAATGTCCTCTGCCTCCCCTCTCCTACTCAAAACAAAGAGCTGTCTGCCTCATATGGAGCAAGCAATTTTTGCACAGATCCAGAGTACCATCTAAGCAACTAATCTCCCTTTCCTAGCCATTTCCTAGCCAGATTAATGGCCAGTAATTTCAGTGCCGTTTGCTAACCACCAAATCCTCCCCATCAGGGGGATGGTCTCTTGTGGGCACTTGTTCCACTAGTGTCAGTGTGCATCTTCGAATCTCATCTCCGTGTCCCCTCTGGACGCACACATGCGTGCAAGCGTGGGAGCTGGATCCACAGGAGGACAGTGTGTGCAGAGATAACGAAACCTGGTGGCCAGAGGCTCCTTCTGCCAGGATCCATGGACATCTGACGTGGGTGCTGGGTCAGCAAGCAACTCCCTGCCCCCCCGCAGAGCCCTCTGTTTTAGAGAAGATGGTAGAAATCTAATCCTCCTGTTGCATTCAGCCTCTGCCTTTCTGTATACATTGGGCTGAAAGCAACCAAAAGGGGTTTAGGTTTTTAGGGAAGGAAGGTAGATACCATTAACAGCATATTGATGTCTGACAGGACAAGGGACCTCACTGCTGTAACATTTGGCAAATTAAGCTCTCCTCTGTTAGGAGTTGTTCACAATAAGAAAAGGTCTTTTTAGAATATCTTCTGACTGCGAAGAAAGAGTTGATGGGAGATTGTGACAAAAATGTTAGTTTATGTAGCATAAAACCACTGATTTTCTTTGATGTCAATTTGTCTCTCTGCTTAAACATTTAAGTCTCTGAAATAGCCACGCTATTTCTCAGTTTGTAGTCACGAAAAACCAGGAAGAACCAAGAAAACAAAGTGCTTATCTATGGCTTACGATTTCCCAAGAAAATCAATCTACCAGACTTATCTTTGCTTCTTGTTCCTCAACTTTTAGAGCCGCAGTGGTTGTGACTATGCTCCATTAAATTATATTTCACTGAACCTGGAGAAATAGAATTGTTGCATCAAGAAATGCAGAGAAATACAATACAGGCAACTGGTTGGTAAAGGATTTATGACACTGGGACTATGAAAAGCAGTCTGTTTACTGCATGCCACCCTGGAGAGTGCTGCTGTCTCATTTAACATTCACCTTTGAACAGAAATGACTACTGTCTCAGCGATGCTCAAGATTAAATTGCATATGTTACATATAATTGGGCACCCAGGGCATATGGTAATTCATGAGGCCTCCATTGCTGACCCCGTTTCCATTTTCTGAAGAAACAGGTTTTATGACAGGTACCATCAAAGATGCAAACAGTTGATATCTTTGGCATGGCTACCCAGGCATGATACTGCATGGTACCTGGGATTTACCTCTTACATAGTGATGATTTACTTAATCCCTCATGTCCCCCATTTGCCCTGCTTTTGGTGAAGGCTGATTTGCCTATCTCCCCCTTAGCATGGGATAAAAGAAAAGATGCAAAACTCCAGCTGAGCCTGCCTACAGTATCTGCCAGGTAGCCCTACCCTTGGAATAAGAGTTGGTTGTCCTGTGAAAAGCGATTCATACCGAGGACATGAATGGATGAACAATGCACAGCTGGAGGATAATACTTAAAGTGTTTCTGGTTGAAAAGCGAGGATGTACAAATGCCACCATGTGTCTAGCAGGGCCTTTCCTTGTGTGCCAGCCCTCATATTAGGGGACTAAAGTAACAGAACAAGGTTTTGCTCTCTTGTATGTCTAAAACCATCAGAGTGGCGGTGGAGGCTGTGCCTTCTTGGTACAGTGAGTTGTTTTACTGAAGTGCCTGAATCTATGTAAGCAGTTTGTCCATCAGGGCAGCAAGGCTGTGTAACAGCAGAGTAATAGCAGGAGGAAAACTCAGCCAGTGTCAGAAAGGCAGAGTATGACCTGGGACTTCCTGCAGTGGTGGGCCTGGGCTTGATGACTGAGGAAGCCTCCTCAAGCTGTGCATCCCTGTCCTGGCATTGCAGAAGTGCTGCTGAGAAGGTAATCCAGATCCAGTGCGTGCCCCAGGAGACAGGTCCCTGTTCTCCTGTACCAGGAGTTTTTGGGAAGCCTTCTCCTGTCAGAGTTCCTCTCCATCTCTGGTCATTCAGCAACAGCACTTTAAATTCAGGCTTTGCCTTAAACCAACTCAACTTTCCAACAATAGAAAAGGGAAATGTATGGACCGCTACAGAATGGGAAAACTTTGGTTCCTTAGTTGAATTCCTTGATTGGTTTATGGCTCTCTGGGTTTATTGCAGTTAGCCACTTTCAATTTTGTCATTATACTTTGAAGTCAGTGACGAAATTCCCAATCACTTTTTTGGGACCAGATTTGGGCTACAATTTTTGATGATGTTATGTTTAGTTTTCAGAAATGCACAAAACCAATTACTAAACAAGAAGGTGAAGTTAACACCTAGCTTTACTGGGGGGTTATTCCTTTGGGAGGATGAGGGTAAGAGAGACAAATGGTTGATGCCACTTACCTTCTTCTCCTGGCAGAAGCGGGAACCTGAGCCAAAGCAGTACCCGTGATGCACTGAATAAAACTGCTTGTGGATCCCCTTCTTGAAGGCTGGGAGGTCTTATTTGCGGTGTGGCAGAGGTTCATGCAGCCCTAGGACTGTGTAGCTGCATTTCGGTCCAGAACGGCATTTGCACTCCTGCCCCACATTGCTGGCTGAGCCCTCCTGGCTGCTCTCCAGTGGGGTTGCAATGCTGGAACAGCACCAGGGAATGTTGTCAGGGATCGGGATCGCATCCATTTTATTTCCGTACATGTTTTGTACCTTACCTATGAATCCTACTCAGATACCAGGACCAGATATGTTCACACTTGATAGGATTTTGCTGTTTTACTCCAACAAGGTACAGATGGTTGGTAAAAATCCTTTTAGATTGAGTAGGATGTTACACTTTTAGGTCCGTATTTTTAAATTTGTGATTAAAACAACATAGATTTTTTTTTTCTTCCTAAAATACTACCCAAAGAGCCACTTTAGCTGAAGCTACATTTTATGGTGAGATTCATTTACACATCACATCACTACACAGTGTGAGTGAGGCAACTAGGATCTGGGCCATAGTCATTTGGAATCAGAGTTTACAGTGTCTCTGATCTCACTACAAAATATTTGGTTAAAAATAGCCCAGCTGACGTTGTAAGACCTATAAAGGCTCTGATCTAGCAAAGCATGCACGTCTCTGCTTAAAAGTGAGGTTCTGATTAGTCCTATTTAAGACCATAAATTTTCCACTAACTTCAAAGAAAGTCCCATGCCAAAGTTCTTCCTTGTACCAGGGCCAAAACAGTTAATCGTAAAAGTAGAACATAGATCATCTCAAATTTGTGAAGAATGTAAAGACTTTTAACTTCTGCCATGTTAAAGAATTTATGTGAATTAATTCCTTAAGTTATTATAGATGTTATAATAACTCAATTAATAATGGATCTGCTTTTCATTATGATGAGGAATCAAGGATAAACATCTTCTATATCAAAGCTTATCTTTTAAAAAGGATAAATTAGCTATAACACACTTAACTACTTCCAGAACATGAAATGAACACGTATTGTTCCATTAGTTAATTTTGGATCACTAAATTAAACACAGTTCAAAAGGAGTATAATCTCATAAGGATCTCTCTTTGTTCAGTCTGTTGTGACTTATTTCATGACGTAGAATAAATACTGTTTCTTGTGGGGCTAAATACTGTTAGAGATAGAAAATGGTTTTGGTTTAGTATATTTTATGCATCAGTATGAGTTATATGCTACAAGGGTAAGAGTATTTTTATCCGGTATTCAGAAGCAGTTTTGTATTCCTGCATATCTTGTAGACTCTTGGGATGCTTGATTAAGACTACCGAAAGCTCTGCAGTAAAGCAATAAATGTAATAAATAAATAATAAAACAACATCCGGAATGTAACCTTTTATCCATGACAACATGGATGTGTATGTAGTAGTAAATTAATCCAGGCCAGGGCATAGGCCTGTCATCATCTCTCCTGTTGAACTGGTGAACACACCTCCTGACATGGTTTTGGCCAGCCAGCACCCTCCAAGCAATGCCTGGACATATTTGGGGTTAGGGTTGGCCATCATTCATTCCCAAAGGCAGCTGTGATTTGGCCATCCTGTCCATGGGGACAAAAGGAAGTTTAGCCATCTTGATGCAGCATGCCACACAAATTGTCCCTGAGACCAGAGAATAGCCTTGACCTGTTTTATGCAGTAGTATAGATGTAGTTCTGAGGTGTAGAAAATAAAATAGGGTTTAAATATGTAGAATTAGATTCTATCTACTGCTTAATGTAGTCCTTGTTTACTCAGGCACTTAGGGCTTTTTATGGCATATAGCATAGCCTCCTATATTTAATTTACAATGCAAAAGTACAGTGGGTAACTATGCAAATAACTTCAGTGACTGGAGAGCAAACTTCTTAGCATGTTCAGTGGATGTCTCCAAGGCTTCTGTGTTCTCAGAGAAGAAACAGCACCAGCAGAAAAGTACCTTATCCTTCTTAAGGATCTTTAGTCCAGGTTGGGTCACACCTAGCGTCAAAAAGTGTCAGCCTCTTGAAGAAAGAGGTGCTTTGCTAAGTTAGCAGAGGTAGCGTGTTTAAAGGGAAAATTATAGGGCAGACCATTGCTGGGAACAGCGCTGGGACACTTTCATGGAAACTCAGAGACACTTGGGCAGTTGTGTGACACACAGAAGGACAGACCATGGACTGTCTCATCATTACTTCAAGGGCCTGATTCTGTCTCTCTGGCTGATGCTGACAGTGTTTGCTCGCTCTATCACCATGAAAATCAGTGGGATTTTCCTCAAAGCCCCTAACTGCAAGTTGGAGATAACTGTATTGAACTGGGACCACAGGACGAGGCTGAAAGCAAGGTCAAGATGAGAGGGACCACGCTGGGAACATAGTTCTGTACGGATATTGTCTTCTTTGTGGGAGGAAAGCTCGCTGCCTTTCCTTGTGGTGCCTGAGTGTCTGCAGTGAGAGGTTGACCACAGATGGATGGATAGAAAGATTGCATGCGGATGATTTTATGCAGAAAATGAGCTTCATTTCCTACCTTGCATTATCTGTTTTGTATCAAAACAAAGGCAATGGGTTACACTGTATAATTCAGCTATAGCACACCAGCTTTTTACAAGCAATTCCTCATCACCAAGCCTTCTCTTATGCTTCCAGACTACACCTGGGAACTAAATACGTCAGTTTAAAGAAAGGCAGCTTAGCGTACCCTAATCTGGTCACCCTGTGCTACTCTGACCTTTGCCAACACCCAAGCGTCCAGATTCAAACACAAAGTGGCTGGAGGCAAAGTTTTTTCAAAGATGGGATCTCTTTCCCATTAGTGTTCGCTGCCCTTAGTTCCCTCGTGGTTGCTGAGCTGCCAGGGCTGCCCATTCCCTCAGGATTTTGCTTGTAGGTATCAGAAGCTGCAATATTTCCCTGAAACATGCCTGCCATTGAGATCTCCATGGCAGCATTACAGTGAGATGCATTTTGATCTTTGAAACTATTTGATCCATTTCATAAATATAGAGTAAGAAAGCAGGTCTGACATCTTCTCATTCTGGGTATCTCTGGCAAGGTAGTATAGAGTAAGTGACTAATGGTAGTGGATTTAAGTGGTCCCCAACTGAAATGCCTCTGTGCAAACGGAGTCGGAGACCTGCAGACACCTGCAGGGCTGTGATTTCACTGGCATCACGGAGATGTGGTGGGATGGCTCCTGTGACTGGAGTGTTGGGATGGAAGGGTACAGGCTCTGTAGGAAGGACAGGCAGGGGAGACGACGAGGGGGTGTCACCCTCTGTGTCAGTGACCAGCTGGAGTGCATGGAGCTCCACCTGGGGATGGGTGAGGAGCCAACCGAGAGCTTATGGGTCAGGATTAAAGGGAGGGCAGGGACAGGGGACATTACAGTGGGAGGGTCTGCTACAGGCCACCCAATCAGGAAGACCGAGCGGATGAGGCCCTCTATAGACAGATAGGAGCAGCCTCACATTTACAAGCCCCGGTCCTCATGGGTAACTTCAACCACCCTGATAATCTGTTGGAGGGACAACACAGCAGGGCATAAGCAATCCAGGAGGTTCCTCAAATGTGTGGATGATAATTTCCTCCTCCAAGTGATAGAGGGGCCAATGAGGAGCAGTGCAATGCTGGACCTTGTACTCACCAGCAAAGAGGGGCTGGTGGGGAATGTGAAGCTCAAGGGCAGCCTTGGCTGCAGTGACCATGAAACGGTGGAGTTCAAGGTCCTCAGGGCAGCGAGGAGGGCACACAGCAAGGTCACTACCCTGGACTTCAGGAGAGCAGACTTTGGCCTCTTCAGGGATCTGCTTGGTAGAGTGCCATGGGACAAAGCCCTGGAGGGAAGAGGGACCCGAGAAAGCTGGTTAGTATTCAAGGGTCACCTCCTCCAAGCTCAGGAGCGATGCATCCCAACAAAGACAACATCAGGCAAAACTGCTAGGAGGCCTGCATGGATGAACAAGGAGCTCCTGGACAAACTCAGACACAAGCAGGAAGCCTACAGAGGGTGGAAGCGAGGGTAGGTAGCCTGGGAGGAATACAGAGTAGTTGTCCGAGCAGCCAGGGATCAGGTTAGGAAAGCTAAAGCCCTGACAGAATTAAATCTGGCCAGGGACATCAAGGGCAACAAGAAAAGCTTCTATAGGTACATCAGTTATAAAGGAAGACTAAGGAAAATGTGGGGCCTCTCTGGAAGGAAACAGGAGACCTGGTTACTTGGGATATGGAGAAGGGACTGTTTACAAGGGCATGTAGTGATAGGACAAGGGGCAATGGCTTTAAGCTGAAAGAGGGTAGATTTAGATTAGGTATTAGGAAGAAATTCTTTACTGTGAGGGTGGTGAAGCACTGGAACAAATTGCCAGGTTTAAGGCCAGGTTGGATGGGGCTTTGGGCAACCTGGTCTAGTGGAGGGTGTCCCTGCCCATGGCAGGGGGGTGAGAACCAGATGATCTTTAAGGTCCCTTCCAACCGAAACCATTCTCTGATTCGTCATCCATTGTGGTGTTGAGCAGCCTTGCTCATCTAGGCTGGGGAGCTGAAGCCTTGAGAGGGATTTTTGTTCCTTGACTAACTTTATCCACAAAACAAATTTGGATTCAAATATGTCTATTCCATATAAAGTACATTTTTGATTGTGCCTCAGTTAAACAACTCATGGTGGGGAAGGGTCAATTTTAATTCATTGATGGGGAGGATTTCTCCTAATCCCTGCATTTTGCAAAATAGAGATATAAAGATAGTTGTTAGTTAATGCTTTAGGAATTGCAGCTTAGTGCTAAGGAATAATAATTTGTAAGTCTTAAGAACTAGATTGTCTGAGGCACACATTAATTCACATTATCAACTAGTAAATTAAACTTGTTGTTTGTTTTTTTCTTGCAGTTCCAAAGGACACAGTCTTACATTGTCCTGGGCTTAAGCAGTAAAGGATAAATTTTATCACTGGTTGACTTGTCATCTCTTCATTGTGATGGAAAAATGGTCGCCTAAAATAAACCCTCTGTTATGCTGCTAAAACTGCCTTTGACTCCAAGATCAGTTGTAATTTTTAAAATACAAACCCAAAAATGTCAGAACCCGACCCTTCATCTGGATTTGTAGGAAACATGGAAAATGGGACTTTTCTGGAGCTGTATCCCACATCTCTTTCAACTTCAGTGGATTCATCACCTGGCCGTTTATCCAATGTCTATGTCTATGTTTCTATATTCCTTAGTCTCTTAGCTTTTCTCCTTTTGCTATTGATCATTGCACTTCAGAGGCTGAAAAACATAATTTCTTCCAGTTCCTCCTACCCAGAATATAATAGTGATGCTGGAAGTTCTTTCACTAATTTAGAGGTTTGCAGTATTTCTTCCCAGCGCTCTGCTCTCTCAAATCTTTCTTCATGAAACTAAATGAAACGCACAGGGAATGGAAGAGCTTTGTCTAGTTTCTTGGGGAAGTAGTGCATGCAACATTTGCCTTAGGAGACTATTATGAAGAGGTGGCTTTTAAAGTTTACTTAGTTGTTGGGGTTTTTTTCTTTCATTTTTTTAGTCTTCGTTTTGCCTTTTACTAATGTTCTTTTTTCATTTTGGACAATGGATAATGACACTTGATCATCGTTTCCTGCCTGTAATAGTGATGCTGTCTTTTTCTCACACATATACGGTGTTCATTAAGAGTATTCCTGCCAAATTGTAATATGGTTCTATCTGGCTGTGTCATTTTTCTGCTGTAGTTGTGACCCCTTCCCTGGTTTTGTATCAGTAATATGCTGACTACTTTTCTTTTTCCTTTTTTAATTAGATAAGGACTTCTAGATGAAATCCCTATTGCAAAAGTATCAAAAATCAGCTTAAATTATAAATATTGGGACAATTTAAAGTTGTTTGTATTGTTTCTTTTTTAATTTTCACATCTTTTGCAATATTTATTGATGTTTATAAAACACGACTAAAATCCATTTGTTGAAGAATGTTGCTTTTGTTTAGTTGTACTCACAACTCATTCTGTATAAAGTCTCTGTATTTCAGTTTTTGAGTCTCTTTGGCTACCTTAGTAAAGTGACTACAATAACGATGCTCACTGCTGAATGTGTGGAAGTATTTTTGGACCCTGTTGCATCTCATTTGCCTAATGACTTGCTCCTGCAGGGGGCAGCTTTTGCTGCTGAACCATAAATACAACACGATTCCTTCGCATCCTTCACTGGTCCCCTAGCTTATTCTTAATGGATACCAGTACAAACCAGTGGTTTCTTTTAGAAGATCTGCATACAACAACCATAGCTGGCAACTGAGTAAGTCCTGTAACTGTCCTTTAGGTACAAGACATTTGTACTTGTGTGAGCAGGGCCAGCAGGGACAGAAATTGCTTGTCCTGGTGAGGACTGTCTGGGATGGATTTTGTTCTGTAATTTCACAAATGCACACTGGGGTGGAGGGGGGACATGGGGATCTGTGTGATGGCCAGGCAGACCTATGCTCTGACACTCAGGAGGTGCAAAGTGTGCCTGCAGAGGCTAGGAAGAGATGGGAAGGAAAAAGGCAGTGGTTCTGCCCCTGTTCCCCATCAGCATAAGGAGAGGCCAGAGGTGTGCAGGTGAGAAACGGATAATCTTTCACAATATCTCACTTACCTTTGCGATGCCATGGTCTGGGTTAGCATTTCCCCCTGCCCAAACTGTAACTTGGCATTCAGTTTCTGCAGTAAAATAATTAGCATCATTGTGAACAGGATCCTGTGGTCAGCTGGGAATTAGGGAATTGGGCCGGTCTCAGCAGGAGCACGGGGCGACTGCTCTCCCTGCGCACGGCGCTGCTGCCCAGCCGATGGGTTGGGGAGCTGCAGAAGACCTCCCGACCAGATTTGTTACAAATACCCTCCTGCCGAGCTGTCAATGCCTTCATCACCAGGACGCGTTCTGCCATTAACTACACAGGCTTTAAAAGAGAAATGTGGAAAACCCGGGGTAAATATAATCATTAGAAATGCAGCTGTTCAGTGCCAAACAACACACAGATGATTCTGGAGTCGATATTTTCAATTTTTAAAAGTGAACGTATGGTATGGTAAGTGGTAATGACTTACGGTGGTGATTAGCTCCTTAAAAAGGTCAAAGAACTTGCTGACTAATTAAGACCTTAAGCCTGCAGGTTTGATGAATATATTTAGTTTCTGGAATATTTTATTCATCTAGACAAAAATTTCTTGTAAGTAAGTCACTTTTCACTGTAATTGATGACAGGCCTTGGGAAAAGAGTTAACTTTTTAAAAGTGATCGAGAAACATTATTTCCTTCCTGAAAGCTCTTCCAAATCCCAAACCTGTAACAGAATGTATTTGTGTGTTGACTGGTAGATAAAAATAAATGAACTGTAAATCAAGATGGAGTAACTGTTCAACTATCTTCTCTTATCTACAAAGTTGTAAATTTGTTGCTTCCTTTGCTGCAAATGCAGGAATGTAATCAAAACCAGAGATGAGACCACAGGTTGAGATGGGTATTGGTCCCAGCAATATGTTTTCCATTACTAGTTTATGCTTGTGGATATAGAGACATTTAATATTAAATACAGACTGTTGAAAACCCATTGGCTTTGTTCAATGAGCCGTTGTCAAGCTTCACAAGAGCAAAAAGTATTTCTCAGACTGCACAAAGTAGCAAACGTAACTGAAACCACACATTTGATTTTGCTTTGTAGTTTACTAGAGTCTATTTTTTTTTTTCCACTCTGTAGTGACATATGGGACTATACACAGTCACCATGATTTCAGCTGAGTTGCACCTGTTCTCTTCAGGACAGATTTGAGTAGAAGCAAATTGGATCCAACAGAATAGCATCAGGAGAAGCCCCAGGCAAAAAGCACCATGGCATTTTTGAGGAGTACTAGGTATTTGTTCTCCAAGAAAAAAAAAAAGGAAGGAAAAAAAAAACCAACAACAACCCAAAACCAAAACCAAACTCAACCTGATCTAGAGTTGCAGGGATTTTCCACCATGGCAAATGGAAAAACAGATTAGGTTCTTAATTTTCATCATTTTTTTTTGTGTTTTCTACCTCTCCCTCTCTCTGTCTCCCCTTCTTTCTGTCACTCACAAACCAAACAAACCTGGACAGGCTGGAGAAGTGGGCAGAGAGGAATCTCATGAAGTTCAGCAAGGTAAAATGTAAAGTCCTGCACCTGGGGAGGAATAACCCCAGGCACTGGGACAAACTGTGGGCTCATCAGCTGGAAAACAGCTCTGCAGAGAAGGACCTGGGGGTCCTGGTGGACAAAAAGTTGACCATGGTCCATTAACACGCTCTTGCTGCAAAGAAGGCCAAGAGCATCCTGAGCCACATTAGCAGAAGCACTGCCAGCAGGTCACGGGAGGTGATCCTTCCCTCTGCTCAGCACCAGTGGGACACCTGGATTGCTGTGTCCAGTTCTGGGCTCCCCAGTACAAGAGAGATGTGGAGCTACTGGAGTGAGTCCAGTACAGAGCTACTAAGGTGATTAAGGGACTGGAACATCTCTCATATGAGGAGAGGCTAAGAGAGCTGGGACTGTTTAATCTAGAGAAGGCTCAGGAGGATCTCATCAATGTGTATAAATACCTCATGAGAGGGAGGAAGAAAAGGGAGCCAGGCTCTTCTCAGTGGTGCTCACTAACAGGACAAGAGGCAATGGGCACAAGCTGAAGTACGTGAAATTCCATCTGAAAACAAGAAAATATTTTACTGTGAGGGTAGTCAAACACAGGCACAGGTTGCTCAGAGAGGCTGTGGAGTCTCCATGTATTGACCTGGGCAACCTGCCTGCAGCTGAGCCTGCTTTAGGCAGGAGGGCTGGACTAGATGATCCTCAGAGGTCCCCCATCAATGCTGTGATTCTGTGATTCGTGTCAGTGAAAAAATTCAGTGGTTTCTAGCTCGCTGCCTCCTCCTGGTGTGTTTTATCAGCTCTGGAGCTGAGTAAACATCTTTACTGGGGAGTGATTTGTTCAATAACTTGTTACTGAAGAGCTGCTCTGTACCTCCTCCTGCCTGCAGCCACACACTTTTCCACTGCCTTTTTGTGGAGTGGGTTCACATTTCATAGTCCGCTTTTGCCCTGGGCCTCTTTTATTTTTACTAAGCCCTCTGACAGCAACAGTGCCATTAGCATTAGTAATGCATGACTCCAAGACTGCATTGCTTTAGTTCAACAAGTACGGTCCATTTAAGTGTAGTTAATCAAAGAGTACCTGGTGAGTGCTGTAGCAGCCTCTGTAGCTAAGACTCTTGGACTGCTGGCCACCCTGGCCTTACTGTCAAGTTAACCCATCATATTCGTTTGTCCTCAATGTTACCAAATTATTCCCTTCCCTGTCTTGAAACAGTGTCATGCTCTTCACCTAGCAACTCCTCAACTCTGTGGAGGGTTTATTCCACTGAATGAATTTTCTCCTTTCAGCCCTTCTCTTCTTGCCAGATCACCTGCAGAGTTTGTCTCTGTAAGCTCAAAGTCTTGTCTGGATTTCCTACAAATACCTCTTAACTTGGGAACAACTCTTACTTTTCTTCCACGCAGCTTGTTTCCCCTCCTCTTTCACTGTCAAACCCTGTGGTACTCTGGCAAGGCTGAATCCCCACGGAGCATTGTGCTCTGCTGTACTTTAGCTTTTTTCCTTCAGAGTCTTTTTTTTTTTTTTTTTTTTTCACTGAGATGACTGGGAAAGACATCTGCGTGGGAAGGTTATTTACAAAGTCCATATACTTCCCATTCTTCTTGACGGGACCATTTTTGCTGCATCTGTTACGGTTGTCTAAGGAAACATTGTGAATTACAGCCCAGCTGCTTCCCCAGCTGAATGGCCTTTTCACATCCTCAGCCCCTCGTCCACTCCCAAAGACAATGGCCCCGCTCTGTGGCTACAGGAGAGGATTACATGCCCCAAATTCAGGGTGCAAAAGTAGCCTGAAAAAGTCCTCTTTTTTTTGTCCAAGAAACGGGGGCTTGCTCTTGCCTATGTCTTTGGCGTAACAGAGCAGCCCTCAAGCCGCTTTACACTAAATGAACTGTGCGAGGCCAGCCAGTCTGGTGTGCAAATGGGACTCACCTGCGATCACAGCCCCACTCTCACACCATAGCTCCATAAAACTCCTCGCTCTGTCAGGCCACCCATAAGTGGGGTGGCCAAAACTTGCCAAGATGCTGTCCCAGGCTGGGGCTTGGCCAGGGCCACTTTGCTGATGCTACACAAATACGTTTTCATGGCTCCTCCCAGCACTGGAGATAAAAGCAGCATCAGCATCCTGTGGATTTGCTTTCAAGACCAGGTAAGTGCGTTAGTGTAATCATGGTAATCACCACCCAGGTGACAGCAAGCATGACCAGGTGAGATGAGCTATTTTTCACTTCTTTGGGTGTTTTCCTTGGTTTAGATCAGTAGGAGCTGATCACCACTGTAAGTCTGAAAACCTGGCAGGTGGCTATCAGCAGGTCTAGGATCCCTGTGAGCCTTCAGGAAATTGGACCAGGCTCCTTTGCATGGTTTAAGTTCACCTTCTGTTCTTTACTGTACAATGGGTTAATTTGTTTCAGCAGTTAACATGCTCACCAAAAGATGCAGCTTTAATACAATTAACCTCTGTGAGCAACTTCTATTAAAAGATTAGAAGCAAAAAAAAAAAAAAGTCCGCTTTTTTAAGTATAATCTAATGTATATTTATTTTCCAAGCAAACTTCAGAAGTTTTCTTTGGAAATTTTTTTTTTTGCCACAATATCCATTTCTAAAAAATAGTGGAAAAACTATTTGGTTGAATTACTAAAAATAGAGCATTTTATTCCAGCTGTGCTGACATAAATATTTTTGCCCACAGATTTTTATATGCAAGACATTCTACTGTTTTAAGGGGCATATAATTACTCTATACTTTTATTTCTCTGCCTTAGCCTCAATAAACAGATGTAGGTGTCTGCCAGAGCAATTTTACCACACATATTTACTTACAAAGCTGCACTTCTAATACCGCATACTGATTTCGTCACACAGATCAGGTCCTAGAATATGTTTACATCCCTTTTTTTGTCATGAAGTATTATTAATAAAGTATAAGATGGAGACTAAGCTGTTTTAGTTAGTGAATTGCGCCTTCACTACCCCTTAAACACACAGATCAGTTTGTCTTTTGTCCTAGAATATTAGTTAACAGCCCATTTGCACAGTTTTATCTTGAGCCCAGACTCAGCAGTTGCTGACAAGTAAGAAATATATGCAAGGGACGTATTTATGTCAAAGGTTCCCTGAGTGCTTTGCTCAGGGCGAATCCTGCTCTGGCTCCCTGGATGCTGCTCCGGTGCTCAGAGCCGTGTGCCGGTGGCTGTCTGCTGAGGTACCCCCACAACTGCACCCCTTTTCCCAAACAGCTTCATCGGGAAGCAGAAGATGGAAGCAAACACTGAGGCTTGCGGATGATATTAAATACGGACAAGCTGCAAACACCTACCAGGACAAAGGAATAATATACAAAGCCAGTGAGAACAGAAGCATGGAACAGGGAGCAAAATGAGATGCAGCCTGAAAAAAATGCAAAACAATGTGTCTGAGGCAGAAGTAAACTGAAGAAGGACCACTGGTGGTGGGAGAAACATGGGCAGCAGTGACAGAAAAGCATCTTCTGATGAAAGGGGGTGGTGAATTAGGTACAAATGGGCAATACTGCAACAAAAAGATAAGTAGGGCTACCATCCCCCAGGAGGCACACGGTGCCTTTTCCTCCCATCCTCAGTGCCAGTGTTGGGGGGATATGGGGACAGGTAACAGGCAGGGGGGCACTGAGGTTAGTACCTAGGCAGAGCCACCAAGAAGGCAGGGGGACCTTCACCTTGTGACTGATGGCACAGAGAGCCTGGCCTGAAAGCTTAGACCCAAGAGGCAACCTCCACGGGGAAGCATGGCTTCACCAAACACAGATGGCACTAATGGTGTGACCTGACAGGTACCTCGTCTTCTGGAAACAATGGGTTGGTGTTTCCCATCCTACCACCTGCTAACGTAGCTGTGTGTTTCAGCACATCTGGAACTAACTGCTTTTCAAAAACAGTTCTTTATGCATCCAGAGAGGTCTTTTCCATGAGAAATAACTCCATCCTTACAGTAATTTTGCATGTTATTGTGACACTGTTGGAAAACCCATAGGACTGTGTCTAGTCTCTATGGCAAAAAGACTGAAGAATGAACAACATAAGTTTTCAGTAGTTTCTTTAAAGTAAAAGCTGCTTCATTGTTCTTAGTTTCCATGCCTGCTTTAAGAGGTTGGGTTTATTCAGAAAATAATTCCTGAGTGAACATGTCTTTGTATCTCCTCTGGGATAATTTTCCTTCATTAACTTTTTCTATATTTGAGGAACTTGCACTATTCCAGATTACAGCTCTATGTTATACTCATGAAGAAATGGCCAGGGTTGCCATTTCAGCCATCAGCAGGAAAACAAGTGCTCATGGGGAAAAAGGCTAACACCAATGTCTGATCCCAACAGTGGGTTAAAGGCTGGGTTAGATTTGCCAGACAATTTAGCTAGACCCAATTTCATGGTGTGTGTTGGAGGCATGGAAGGAACTGCCAGCCCTGCTGATGCAAAGCAAGGGGCAAGTCTGTGCTTTGCAGCAGGTGAGGTGAGGTGAGCTCCTGCGGTCCCATCCTCACCCAGAATGGGTATCTATCCCTCCTGCACTGCTGCACTCTCCCACATCCTCTGCTCTTGCATGGGCTGGTGGCCCAGGGTGGACCTGGTCCTTGCACAGATGCTCTGGAATGACCGTGCCTGGGATCCTGGCTTGGGCAAGTCCACGCTGGACATTGATGGGCTCTGTGACTCAAGTAACCTCCTAAATAAACTCCATCCAGTGCCATAGGTGTGTTTTCTACCTCCACATGTTTCAAAAGAGCAAACCCAGTGAAGCACCCCTTTAGCAGGTATTACATGCCCTTGCCCAAGCTCTGTTCTCAGCTGCTGATGTGCGGCCAGCAAAGTCATTGTAGAGAAACACAACCAATGACAAGAAAAACATGTCATCCTCCAGTTTCTCATAACTGCACCTGCACCACACCTCTGTCAGCCCAGCTGCTGTCTTCGAGTGGTTTTCTGTGGCTGTTGGCATGTAGGGTCAAATGTTACTGACTAAAGGACTCTGCCATCTCCTCTTGAATCTCTGGGGTTTTTTCATCTAGGAAGCAAAGGGGTTTTTCTGGTTTCCATATCATAAAGACTGTTGCAGGTAGATAAAAATGTTAATTCATTGATGCACACTTTAGCTGGCCTCAGTCGCTCAACCTACATGTACGTATTGAAAAGGGACCCAGAAGCTGTATGTAACATAATCAAGCTCACTCCCCAGAGAAACCTCCAGGAAAGAAAAAAAACAAAACAACCCAACAAAAAAACCCCCCAACTATTGGTAAACTCTCCATTGTGTTAGAAAACATCATAGCTTATGCTGAAAGAAGATTGGACTGACAGATTTATAATTGCTTGGATCTACTGAGAATTCAGAACAAGGCAAGCTGTTTGACCAAAGGTGCTTTCTAGTGTCTAACTCATCAGTATTCATTAAGTGGAAATGTAGGCTGCTGTGATGAAGAAGAATATCAGATACAGTAAGTTGAACTTCAGCAAGATCAAAAGCAATTAGTTAGGTACTAGAGTCAGAGTGCTTCATTCAAAGCAGAAGAGAAGACAGAGAAAAAAAAACAGCTTTGCATGATTTTGCATTACAACAAACGATTGTAATTTTGTAATACCAGGGTGGTTACGGGGAGAAAGGGAAAGTGGGAAAAAGAGCAAGACAGACAGACAGACAGACTGGCTGATAAATGCTTTTGCTCAGCTTGGGTCCTCCTAGCTTCTGTCATCCAGATTTGTCAAAATGGATATCAAAAGGGAAGAGCGCTGCTGCTGCTCTCTCCCATGCCCTGATCCATCTGAGATGTCCTCTTAAATTCACCCTGTTGGGATGATCTTCTAGGATGGTTTTTGGTTTGCCTCCCCTAGGACAGATCCCTGCAGAGGGAAAAGTGAAAAGCAAAAAACAAGGAAGTTTTAGTCAGAATAGAACTGGATACATAAATAAATAGGTATACAAATAAATACATAGAGAATAAGAGCAAGCAAAAGGAGTTGGAAAAGATGTGTAGATAGAGAGATAGAAGAGGTCCAAATTCAGTTCAAATTCTATCTAATTTTTCCATTAAAAAAAAAAAAAGAAAAAAGAAATGGATGCAGAAAGACAAGAGGAAAAAAAATAGAAAAATGTTGCTTTGTGGCAAACCACCCACCAACTGCTTCCTATTTACAACTAGAGACCCACCATGCAAAATAGATAAGTGGAAGGATAATTAGGAGAACGGATATGATTAAGTGTTTGGGGAGCATGGTATCTGCTCTGCCTGTGTGTTCGGCTGCTCCAGGAAATGTGCCAGAGAGAACAGAGGGAAAGAGTCATCTCTGCAGAGAAGAAATAATGGGCAGGTTGACTCTGCCTTCAGTAACGCCGGGATCTGTGAGTTTTGAGTGGGGTTTGAGCCAGCCAGGATCTGCTGCTCACCTGCTTCCACCTACTCCCCCTCCAGACAGCCTCAGGGGCTGTCCTGCAGCTTCAGGTGTCCATGGCTGGTGGGGGCTGGCCACTGCCGCCCCTCTCCCAGCAGCCAGGGTGCTGCAGGAGCTGCTGTGAGACAGCGTGACTCCCCCTCTGAACGTCTGCATACTGACCAGCTAGAAATGTGTTAGGACAGCTTCATGGTCACCTAAAGCAGCTACCTGGCCTATGTCTTGCTTGGAAAAAATGTTTTTATATCCCTTTTTTTTTTTTTTCCTGTTTTGTTGATTTTGTTTTCTTTAAAGCAAAGACATAAAATTAACTTGGAAAAGCAGACCTCACTTGTATCTGAAGATACTTCTGTTACACTGGTATTGTCTACTACTACAAGGACTGTGGCAAAGAGAATAAAGAAATAAAAGTAGAATGAGAGCAAGGCAGAGTACAGGACTGAGGGACTGACTTTGCCTTACGTCATTCCTGAGGATCCCAGGACTGACAGTGGATTTAATCTGTTCTTTTTTCAAATTAAAACTGTAAAGAAATGATACCACACAGGAGCAACCCAGCTGCTCCCCCCACCCCTTACCTGAGCTGTGGTAGCCCACATAGTTGTGGCTGCACAAGTGGGTGCAGGATGATCCAAGGCCGCATCTGCTCCCTGGGCCTGGGCCAGCGCTGGTGTAGGGGCCGTACACCTTCATCGAAGTAGTGCTGTCCCAAGCATATAAGCCCATATACCCTCTATGGCAGATCTCCTCTCATCCTAGCTCAGAGCATCAGGTGAGAAGTTCATAGCTATCTGTATCCATCCCTGCAGACACATGCTTTCAATCCTCTTTCTGTTGTATTGGTATACATATCAGGTAATAAATTATAGGTGCATACTACAGAGACTGGAAACACCATCCCTGGAGATACTCAAAACTCACCTGGGGAAGGCCCTGGGCAGCCTGCTCTGGCTTTGAGGTTTCCCTGTTGTGAGGTCAAGGCTGGACTAAGTGATCTTGTGGATCACAGAACATTCACACTTGTGGATGCCCCATCCCTGGAAGTGTTCAAGGCCAAGTTGGATGGGGCTTTGGGCAACCTGGTCTAGTGGAGGGTGTCCCTGCCCATGGCAGGGGGGTTGGAACTAGATGATCTTTAAGGTCACTTCCAGCCCAAACCATCCTATCATTCTATGATTTTATGATCTCTACAGCTCCCTTCCAATTTAATTTTTCTATAATTCCATGATATGAGTTAATCTCAGCCCAACACTGAAGAAATTAATGTAGAAGTACAAGGCTTGTCCATTGCTATTGGCTGTAACATCAGCATTTGCTCTTAGTAAAGTCTACTTTGGTGTAAGACATAATATGGATCCTAGTACGATTCAAGCAATTTCTATTATTAACCTTGATATGCTCGTGTTTTAAAAGTCTCACTGAAAGCAGAAGCCATGATAGTTCATACATTTCTTCTAGGGCAAAGCGAGGAAAGCAATGGTTCCAAGTCTGTGAAGGAGACCACCATCATTCCTGGAGCCCTGAAGATCACTGGCCCTGAAGTAACTCCAAGCCTTCAGTGCAGAAGAGGATTTTTGGTATGCCAGCACTGTCTGGTTCCAGAGGTGGGACACCAACCCAGCCTGCATATGCTACAACTTTCCCTGTTCTCTTTTTCGAAAGACGTTTTGCTGGAGTATTGATGCACCAGTTTGTGTCTCTGCACATTGCAACTGAGAGAGGCGGGAAAAGATTAACAATACAAGCATGACTTTCAATGACATTTTTTCCAGTTAAATGATTAGCTTTCACTGACTTCATTATCCCTGGTAACTTGTATTATAATAGTACTCAAGGTGACTGATGCCTCACTGTGATGAGCATCCTGAAACACAAAGAAGGGCTCTGTCCATCTCCACATCACCTTGGTCAAAACAGTTTTCACTTTAGTCATGTTCATGTCTCAACTCCATTTAAAATCCATCAACAACCACTGTGCCTTTCGGTCATTATTTCCATCGGGAGATCCTATTATTACTCAGTACTGTTCACCTTATTATCATCTACTATGCCCTTACAGCTACAGATAACTTAAAATTGCTATGCTTAAAACAGTGCAGCAGCTGAGGAAGCAGGGTGGGAGGTAATGGTTTCACCACAGAAAAGATTAGATACTTGTGTTTCTGAAATAAATGATGTGCAGGCAGTGGGCAATGATTCTATTGGAATTAACCTGCCAGCAGCCAAACCTGCAGCAAATTCCTATGCAGACATTTCCTATTTTTTTCCATCCTTTGAAAAATACAGGTTACAGTTTACTGTAATGAGCTTAATGCACTTCTGTCAAAACTGTTTGTGCTAAATAAAGCACATTATAAGCTGAAATGTTTTATTACAATATTTTTGAAACAAGCATGCTTCTGAGAGAAGATTGTTTTGAACTATATTTAAAAGTGATTCAAATATCTCTGATTTTTTAAAAAAAGTACCCAAAGCATGTCTGTACAGATTAAATGAAACAATTTTGTTTAACCTAAAAGTAGATTTTTTTTCAAAAGCAGGGTTGTGTTTTTGTGAAGAAAATTTGCTTCAGATTGACCTGTGATGAATTTTTTCAATTATTTAATTCATCCAGAAAAAAAACAAAAAGTCAGTTATTTATAAAACATTAATTTAATTTTCTTTCATGACTTGATCCTAATGCACGTGTGCACATAGACCTTCTGTTGACCTCCATGGAAGTTATGCATCTAAGGGGAATGCAGAACCAGACTCAGCAGACAGAATTAGTGTTTTTCTAATTGCTTTGATTGGTGTTTAATTTTTCCGCTGTTTAGAGCCCAAGTTACTGACTTTTAATGGAAAAAAGAAATGTATGCTGGAATGAGAATGTAATCAGATAAGAAAAATGCTTAAGATTATATTAGAGCTCCAGAAACAGAGCAATTGGCAAATGTGAATGTTTTCATTTGAGTTACAAATACCACCGATTTCCATTTCCTTTGCCACTTCAACTAATTTGTATTCAGAAAACCACGTCCCTGAAAATGTGTAAAACGTCTGCTTTGAGAAACCGAGTGTCAGTAACTAAACTGTGTGCATCATCGTGCAGAGACCTCCGGAGCTGTAAGGAGGAAGACTAGATCATCTGCATTAAGGACAGTGATGTATCAGTTGTCCACGGGATGGATTTGATCACGTTATTCATTAATTCAGCCTACAGGGCGGAAAGAACTGACTCAAAAACGTCTGCAATGACACAATGGAAGTATGTTGGGTTTTGCAGATGAAACATGACAATGACTTTAGCTGGCTCCCCTTGAATGCAGGTACTTCAGGAAGCCCCTTTTTTCCTATTTTCTTTAGTTTTTCCAAAATTACTGCTTGTCCTACGTACGTGGCACTTTATGCTAAGCAATCCGAAGCCCTCCGGTGCAGTAACTAGGTGTGAATTGACCTCCTGCTGATTCACTGAGCCTAGAAAACCTATGCAATAAAAACTGCAGTGAAACAGGAGGGTGACTTGACAGCAGTAAATAACACAGGCCTATCCCTCTCAAGCGTACCTCTACCAATGCCCTTTACTGAATTTTACCAACTTTGTTTAGCAAGCAACACGGGCTTTCTGCTGATAATAGGTACATCTGCTTCAGATCAAAAGGGTAGGGAACAAGTACTTCGTGCAGGCAGACTTGGCTCGTCCTGGTTCCCTGTAGCAAATTTTAAGTGGAGCTGGTATATAACAAAAATCACAGCTGACAAGATGTAGTTTTAGCCACGTATCTCTCATCTGGATATCAATATACGGCACCTCATGTGGGTTTTGGATTTGTAACAGTAATGATCCTCCAAGCGTCTCCTGAGTCCTAATAAATTCAGCATGCCTATCTGATGAGCACATAATGTGAAAAGTCTCTACAGTTAAATAAGGAAATGCTGTAAATACCATTTTGGGCAATATGTTTGCTAAGTATGATAAAGATCAATTACTTTCAATGCTTAAAGGTGGTGCTGCCACAATTCTTTACAAAGCCCTTTTATGAAAATGCTCTTATCACTACTACATGTTCTATCACAATTCACTGGCACTATTTAATTTCTTCAATTCTGTACTAATCATTATTAAATACAGCTAGATTTCTCAGGGTGGCTGCTACAAAGAAAAATACTCAGCCCTGAGTATATATAGAGCCCTTTTCCTATATACAGGCACCAGGAAGGATGTATGATTAAACATGGGATTCTCAAAAACTGGCAGATTACTGCTCCGACTAGAAGTGGGGATGGAGAACGTAGCATAATTCTTTCTTTCCCCATCCTAAGTGTTGGACAACCTGTGCTAGCATGCAGGGAAGCAATGGCTTCCTGTCACAATTCACACCTACGAACTCAGATCTGGAGAGAGGCTTTTTCCTCAAAACTAACCTCAACCTTTCTTTCCAAAGACGAAAAAGTTGCCTGTTGTGCCATGAGGGCTGGTGTCCAGTGTCACGGCAAAGCTGGCAGCCAGGAGAAGGAATTGCCAGGCAAATACAGCTCAGCACTTTGAGCCCCACGGTGGAGGGTGCTGACTTGCTCTACGGGATGCCCCATTGGCATTAATGTCAGCACAGAAGGACTTCAGGGAGTGAATTTGCCTAAAAGCCCACAATAAATCCAGACGTGCTATCTCAATGTTTAGGCCTTATAACTTGCCCAAACCTGGACAAATTTTCATGGGAAACTCAAAAGGACTATCTGAAATTCGGTGCATAAAGGTACCAAAAAAAAAAAAAAAAATTAGTGAAAAGGGAACTTGGCAAAAAGTAATGCATTTTTTTCCTCCTCTCATTTTTTTTCCTTGAAAACTTGAAAAAAATCATCTCAGCTGGACACCAGGCAAGAAACTCTCAGCCTAAAGAAATACAATCTGGCAATACAGCAGTAAGCGTAAACAGGATTTTGCAATGAAAAACCTTGTAACTTACACTAATAATAATTGGGTGCTATATCAGATGCATCTTCATCGAAGTTTTACAACATAATCCTAATAAAATACAGTATGATAAAATGATTAACGGCTCATAGTTAAAGTATTAGAATATGCTTACCATAAATTAACACTTGAGAAAGCAATAGTCTTGATTCCTTGAGGGCATTAGACATTTTGAGACTTTTCTGCTGGCCACAGCTGTAATACCAGAGCTAAAGAAATTGTGTCAGTGATTTCTATGAAACATCTGCGTCCATACTCTGGAAGTAAAGTCCTGAGTAATTTATATCTCTGGGCTAAAGTCCAGTGAAGGAATTGTTAAGTAATCACTTCAAAAGCAATTTCCTTTAGTACAGGATGTCCATGAATTTTAATAGGTTATAAGTATACAGTAGCGAGGATTTTGTTTCATGGTATGGTTTTCCTTCTCTGAAATTAAATCATTGCCAAATGTTCTTGAATGCACATTAATACACTTTATGATTTAAACGAATTCCTAGAAGCCAGGCTTTATGGGATGGGATCACCTCAGAGAGAATTCCTTCTCTTAAAACACTACTGGTGTTATTCTATAATACGTATTCTGAAAACATTATTTTCTAAGTTATTTCAGATACTTTCTATTTTGTTTTCATAAAACACCCATCTGAATACTTAGACCTCTGCACCACTGCATCCTGGTTTTCTGGAAGTCCCCAAGGATTTGTGGTTTTGCAGGGTTGAATTACAATATTTTAATTACAAAAATCTTCCTTATTATTTAGGGATTATTTTGTTTCCCTGCAAAATCCAGTAGTAAAGTTTGGATTAAAAACATTAAAGAAACACTTTCAGTACAGGTTTTTGGACTTATCAAGGCTTTGCTTTCACAAAGCTATGGACCAAAAGAAGCCTCCCAATGGTGATTTTCAGACCATACATATGAAACACAGATTTGTCTGACATCCTGAAAATGTTTGTTGACAATGCCAAATTAGTTCATTTTACTTTTTCTCACTCTCATATACACATCTATGTATTTGTGTGCTTACGTGCATACCACCACACTCCTCCATCCTCCCAGTCGCTTCTGTTATTCTTCTCTGAATTTGTCAATCGCTTCAGGGAAGATGCTCAGCATCCCACACAATGTTGCAGCTCCTGTCACCTCACAGGCATGCAGAGAATTTGCTAGATTCTCGCTTTGCAAGGAGATGCCTCTGCATAAACAGCCCCACATTGGCCATATAATGTGACAACCTCACATTTAATCATTTTTTGCTCCCCATCACACTAAGCCTCAGTACACTGTTGCCCTGGTTTCGTGCTCCTACTGGAAATCTCTGCCTCAGCTGAGCTTCTCCACATGCTGTGTCTTACCTTTTCCCAGTTTGAACCTCATTTTGTTTTGTTCTTCCCATGTTTGTCACGAATCATTGTTATTTATTTGCCTGTTGTGCTGTAAGTCTACAAAAGAGACTGCCTGGGGCCCTCTCTGTGTTAAACTCAGTATTTGACGTGTTTCAAATTAAGTAGAATTGGAGGAATAAGCACAGTTATCAGTGGTGTAACCCATGGATATACACGGTACAGAGAACCCATCACGCCTATCCTCCAAAGTATCTGGGAGGGTCTGAAATCAATCAGCACCTTTGGAAGACTGGGCAGAGGGACGTTGTGCATGGTGCAGTCAGAAAACCGAACTCTGGTGCGCTCCATTAACCTCAAAGCAACCTTTCCCTCAGCATCTTTTCATCAGTTCTTCACCTCCACTGTGCCCACCTTGTCCCAGTTTAGCTCACCCTTGGGATTTCTTTTAATACTCTGTTTACTCCTTCATCCAGTTCATTAAATAAGATGTTAAATAAGCCTGCATGTAATACCAGTCTCAGCAGTAAGCTGCCAAGCACCAACTTGATACATTAATGTTTATAAACGCTTTGTTTACAATTCAGGGAGTTTTCACCTTAATGAAAGTACCTATCAAGACAATTATGAGAGTAATATTTCATAAATGACTCTACCTAGCGCATTACTAAAATGTAATTATATTGGTGTAAATTGTCAGAGCTATCAACAGAATTAGGCATGTTAGATCTGTAGATGTGCTGCTGTTACCTCCTCTGCTTTTCTTCTCCCTAATTTGCCTGTTTGAGGCAGAGCCAGGGCCTAGGGGTAACAGGGGAGCTTGGGCAGCACATGGAGCCATGAGATACCGTGGAGAAGATACAGCTGGGAGAGTTACAGACTGCTGCATTGGATGGGAAAGGTCTACAGTACTGTCCTCTGTGGCTTCTGCTTTCCTTTCATAGATCTTTGGGGTTTTCCTTCCTCAACATTCCCTCCATCACACGATGAGGAATGGGAGCTTATCCTTTTCCAAATGTAACTGCCAGGGTCATTCCTCCCTTCCAGAGAAACCAAACTTTATTTGATTTTCTTAGAGCATGAGCTGCCTTGCTAGGGAGTTTCCTGCTCCTTGCGGTCAACTCCACCAATTAACAGACAGTCCCTGTAAGAGATCTCCCCTTCAAGGAGCGTGCATGGAGCTACAGGGCTTGCTTCATCACTTTTCATCCACTTCTTTCTGGTGCAAACCTTAAACAACTGTTGGAAGTCTCTTCCTGCCTTGTCTCAGCAGCAGCAGCTGGCCTTTGGCTGGGAAGCACATCCAGCTCCAGGAGCATCACTAAAGCTGCTCAGGATTGATGGCTTCTCCTAGGCACCATCTCAACTGTCTCGGGCTCTGCAGGAACTGGCAATGTGGCCGCTCCCAATTAAACCCTACATTTGCTGCATAAATACAACAATCGCCATATGACCCGAATCTACTGAGGTTTTTTATGTTTATATTTTCCGGGAGTCTATGTCTGGTTTAGCAATTAACAGGTCTTTTATTAGATCTCCTTTACTTCCTAAATGCTCTTCTTTTTCTTTCTCATTATGGACATAACCTTTTTAGAGTCAGATAAAACTCTTCTTGTGCGAATTTAATCCCCTCACCGATTTCTGGATGTTTTCCTTTCTGGCAGCCTTTTTCAGACAGGAAGTGGCCTTCATTAAAATGTGTTATATTTTTCATTTGTCCTTTGATCGCTTCCAACTACACTTCTATTGGCTCTCCTCCTTATACCTTTTCCTGAAAAGCCTTAGACAATTTTCTTTGTTTTGTTTTGTTGTTGCAGGTTTTCTTTAATCTCGGTCCTTCTGTGCAGCTCACGAATCTAGAGCTGAAGATGAGGATGGTGGGGAAGAGGTGAAATTCAAAGCATTCCTGAGATCTCAGCCTTAAGCACGAAATTAAACACTGCATAAAAGGAGCAGCGCCTTCTAGTACGGCTTGCTTAACAGCGCTACAGGTAACGCTACTCCTGGCCACTGAGAGCACTTAGACTCCCAGCTAGTGGCGTGCAACCTCTGAGCATGACAGTATCAGAGCATAAAACACATCTCCACTTTTATTCGGAGGGAATATTTGCTGAAATTGCTATTAAGCAATGGAAAAAGTATGAAACTGGCAGAAGGGCTCTGTTTTCTGCAGAATCACAAACTCATCACTTCCGCTGGTCTTAGACTTATTTGCTACAGTAAATTCTGTCCTACATAAACTGACAGTAAAAATAAATACTTCAAGGTATTTTGTCATCTCAGAGGCATTTGCCTTACCACAAGATGCCATGGCCTGTGAGGTAGCTGAGTATAGCAGCATTGTGTTTTACTTACCTTTCTTTTAAACACAAAGACTTTCACAGAAGACTACCTGAAACAGGGAGTGTCTGAGTTTCCCTAAAGGAAAAATTAATAGGGCATGAGATACTACATTTCAACCCTGACTGCATTATTCAGGGGGAAAAATAAAAACAACAAAAAAAAAAGCAGCTTTAGTTTTACTTTAGAGGACTCACAACAGTGTTTTAGAATATGTGGCTGGTCACTTCTTAATCTCAGTAGTCAACAATAATATCATTTGTGATGACTTGCAAAGCTACTTCTTAAAAGCGATCGATAATTTTGAATTGAAGCAAAATGTATGAAATAGTAGTAAAACCAAAATCTTTTTGAAAGGATTTTTGGAATATTTCACCATCTGGCTTGGGTCTCAGTGTGGATCTGAGGCATGAATATGTCTACATAAACGGAAAAGAAATGTGGGAAGGTCATTGAACTTAGAGAAGTGTTGGATATACTGCACAAACCAAAACCCTTTGCCAAAACATTATTATTGCAGTCTCTGTTTCCCTGCTCATTCATTTCAGGTGGCAACAATTTTTCACAGTGTTCAAGATCCCTCCTGCTGCAGTCAGGCTGCGCAGCCATCACTCACCATCCACTGAGCTACCGTGTTAGGGAATAGAAATCACCGGCTTGCAGGAGTCACAGTTAGACCCACCATACTACCACTGAGCTACAGACACTCGGTGCTAAGTGGCCATCTCTTTTACACATCAGCTGATAAAAGGTGACAAAACTTTACAGTGTTAAAAAAGGCTCAAGCTGGGGACCTGCACTATCGAAATTACTTTGAAATGTCTTAATTTTCATTATCTTGAAGTGGGGGTTTTTGTTTGGTTGGAGTTTTGTGGGTTGTTTGGGGTTTTTTTTCTTTGTTACTAACTGCTAGTTAATCCAGAGAGAATAAGCACCTCCTACTGAAGGTGAGACATACGGGTAAATACACACAGTGGAGCTATTCATCTAAACATAAACACTCTTGTATACGGTCGGCTGCATAACTCTCTAGGCTTTATCAGTGGTACTGACCAGATTTTGATATCCACTTCTGAAGTAGCTACTCCAGACTCCCTGGACAATTAATGGAGGGAAACAGAGTTAATGGAACAAAACCTTCCAAATACCTGACTTGTTTCAGATATCTGTCTTCTGATGTCGCATTTCATGGTTTAGAACTGATTTTTGGCAGTCGAGGGAGTCTAGACTGACCAGCTCAGGTGTTGCCACTGCAGAGGTTTATGATGGGGCAGATGACGTCCACATGCTTCTGCTCTCTGAAGGCCTTGCTTGCAGAACTATCACAGAAAAGCTGTAATGCATTGGCTTTGCATCTCCCTTTTCTGGACATATCCACCAAGCATAGATCAGAGACTTATCTTTTTGCACAACAGCTGAAAACTCTAGTGTAGACAAAGTTTGAGGTTTGTTTTTTTAAACTCATTCCTTCTACAGTTCCTTCATCAACGTCTGATGGAGCAAGTTTCATTCACTTCATATAAACTGGAAATTAGCAACTAGATAGTTGAAAATAACCAGCCTCTTCAGCAGTGTTCTCCAATGGAAAGACTCCTCTTGTGTTATCGTCCCCTGCCCAAATAATGCACCAGGGAAAAACTGTTCAGTTCTCATAATTTAAACCAAATAAAGATTGAAGCAGTTTATTGATTTGTTAACGACACATAACTCAAATGCAGTACATTTGGGATCAATATCAGTAATACAACAGATAAACCACATCTCCTGCAGGAGACGAAAGGTCCCTCCACAAGCTCCCCTATGCATACCCCGGGTGTGGGTCCCCACTTGTTGCACCCCATACCATCACGCCACCCACTGAGCACAGGCTTCACAGCGCATCCCACGGGGATGATGCTCCGTTTGATGTAGGTGGAGGCTGCAACACTGACAGGGCAGCTTCTGGCAGTGTCAAACCAGGTTTGACTATTGCTGGTTACCCTCCAAGCTGTCTTCCCTCCAATACCAGTTTTCACACTTCTTTCATACTTCTTTTCAGGCTGACTCCTCCTTTGTTTCAAAGCTCTCTTTGAAGTTCCCTGGCTACTGTTTAATCCATTGATGGTGTCTCTTCCTCTTTAACACTATCAGTTGGGGGCTGATGGTCACCTTCATCTCTAACATGATCAATTAACACGGGCAAATGTCCTCCAGACAGCGTTGTGTATTCGATACAGACACACACACACAGACACTATTTACCTCACACTCTTGTGTTACCAGGTGGTGTTATTCAGGCCATTTGCCACGGGTGGGCTGTGCGAGCACCTCCGCAGTTATTTTTAAAAGTGTTAGGAATATTCATCTCTTCCTTGGTTACTTTTTTTTATTGTTTAATGTAGTTTATGGTTTAGTTTGGCATATCTGTGGATGCTTGAAAGTACACGCATTTCTCATTTAAGCAAAATGAGTGGCACTGCCACTGAATTAAAGCTTGCATGTTGTAGCTTCTGACAATTACATAAGCAAAACCAACTGTGGCCATGCCCAGCACACCGAGTTACTAAACTGTTGGTAAGACATTTAGTACAGAGGCCATATTATCATACATCAGCTTTGTTGCAGCCTAGCGGACTGAGCAAGGAGTGGGAAGCTGAGAAATCCTTTGCTTCCACACTTGCCCTTGCTGTTGATGTACCATGGTACATTAAACATGAAGCCAGTGCAGGCTGTCCAACCCTACTGAAACCTCTTCAGCAGATTAAATGGTCATTTAAAGTACTGGAGGGATCTGCTCCAACTTCAGGGGAAACAGCAGCTGCATCTGGCCTTAATAAACCTTCATCTCATGCTTTCTGTTAAGAACCTGGGACACAAGAACTAGCCCGTGTCATGGGAATGTTGTACTCTGCTACCTCGTGATCCTCTGCCATCCTAGCTATTTACGAAGTACGGCTACAGCACAGTGGATCAAATCCTGGCTTGTTTTGGTAACAGGCTATTGTAGGTAGGAAGAGCAAGGTAGGTAAGAAGAACTGAGAGAAAACAGCCAGCTATTATCTGCAAAATGGGAACATCAAAGCTCCAAAACAAGTTAAACAGTGGTGTTGCCAATACTGAAAACTTACTCTCCAAGGGTACTAAAGAGTTAAACAGACTTGCCTGAAGAAAGAGAAAGAGGTGACTCACCAGCAACTGCTTGCAGGAAAACCAGCAGAGACACTGAAAGAATAAGTTATATGATGCTTTCTTTGGGCAAGTCTTGGAGGAACCTAAATTTTAGAAAAAAATTGACTGATCTGGCAAGGAAGGGCTGGAATAAAGGCTCTACTTGTTTTAATCTTGTTCTCTCTGCTTGTTACATTTCTATGAATAAATAAATCACAGTAGTCTGGGAAGCAGTTGTGCTGAGTTGTCTTGATACCAGAAAACTGCAGGGTGTGATGTCAATTTTGAAAAGGACTCCGGGGGAGCTCTGAGGAACTCTAGGTCTGTAATCTTGATGCCTCTACCAGACAGATTAATTGAAAGTATAATGAAGATTAGAATTAGTGGACACTTGTATAAAAATTGTCTATTTGAGAAGAATCAGAAAGGTTTCTGTGAAGAGAAATCCTCCCTTATGTGCAAGTTCTTTAAGAATATGGATGGAAGTGATAAAGATCATCCTATCTACTTGGATTTCCAAAAGACTTTTGACTCAGCCCATTGCCAAATATCACTTAGGAAACTAGGCAGCCATGGAGCAAGCAGGACAATGCTTTTCTGGATGAGTAAATAGTAAAGAAATGGGAAACAAAAATGAGGAGCAATTGTTCACTTTTCAGACTGGAGGGAGCTGTGTGGGATCTTTTAGCTATTTGATATAATATTGTGATGAGCTGGAAGAGGGGGTTATAAAGGGATGCACTTCAAAAAAAGTCTATCCAAACTTGACATTTGATGGGTTCTGAGCTGTTCATCCCCACCCAGGACTGAGCTCCTGGGGTTATAATAGAAGTCCCATGAAAACAGCAGTCCCATCATAGTCCTCAGCTGTGGTCAAGCTGACAAGGAAATCAGGAAAAAGCAGTGGACATCCTCCTGCCACTGTACAAATCCATGGTTTCCCTCTGTCACGAAAACTGTGTGCAGTTCTGCTCTCCTCATCCCCAAAAGGTTTTAGTAGGAAAGGAAGAAGACAGTAAAATATTCAAAGGTGTGAAATGGTATTTATATAAAGACTCTCCAGGCTGGAAAAAAAAATGTATAAAATTATTTGTTCATGGAAAGAATGGATGAGGATCAGTTGTTAATTCTTTTTTGCTATGTAAGGATGAGGGAGCCGCAAATGAAGGTAGTATGAGCCAGAAAAAAAAGACAAAGCAGAGAAGTTAGTGGCTCATGCAAAGAGTAGTTGACAAAAAATGTGGATGCTAAAAGTTTATATGTTTAAAGTTTCTAAATAAATACAAACAACAGCTGGCTCAGAAGGCCTGTGACCTGAAAATAGTTGGCAGTTGAGAGAATATTGGAGGAAATTAAAATTAGTTGTCCTGATTTTATACTCTTCCCTAGGTATCTACTTACTGATACTGCTACTGGACTCAATGGACTTCTGGTGTGACCCAGTTCTTCTATAGCTTTCTTTCATTTATGCCCTAGGGAAGATCCAAATTCTGTTGGGTGGATGAAGGTAACTAGGATTCTGGAATAGTGGATGTTTCAACATGATAACCCAGCCAGAACTGGGATGCTGAGAGGCTATCATTTAAAAGAAAAGTTTACAAAGAGTTTGAGTGTGTCTTCCCACTTCTCTACCCCAAGGCATAGCATAGTGCAGTTCTCTTTACTGGGAACATAATATGAAAGAAGGTTCACCTCCCTAAAACTAACCAGAATTAAAAGTGCAATTACATTTTTGGTACCACTTAAGCTCTGGGAATGGAACCTGACACCAAAAAAATGTAAAAAGTAAGAAAGAAGGACTGCTTTTCTGGATGCATTCTGAGGTATTAAATACACAGCTGATGTAAAAAAATAACAGGCAATGACAATTAAAAAATTTATGGTAAGCAGCATAGTAATTATTGCCTGGGAATGCTATAAAAATGGCAGCATGGGGTTCCAGGTGTGTTATGCTAAGGACTTCTCTCTACAAGGAGGTTATTTCACACAGAGCTGGGATATGCTCAGCATTGCAGATTAGATACTCAGTCAGCTATATCCTCCTGTAGTTAAATCATTGCTTCTCTGCAGCAGAAATTTTATCCAAAGTAAATTTTCAGCATTCAGGGTAGATATCCCAGAGGCATATGTGCTGCAGGTAGGCCCCTACACATCACAGAATTCTCCCTGGGCCCTGTATTGGAATATATAGCGAAAAACTAGGCAGAAGCTACTCAAACTCTGGGACTTTGTGGACAAGCACAAAAACATTCATGATTGTAGCTGACACAGATGATTTTCAGTATTCACATTATATATCCTGTTGAGCTTGGTGCAATATTTAGGGAAAAATAATGATTATTTAATAAAAATGCTAACGTATGAAAATTATACATTCACAGTGTGATTTTATGGAACTACCACTATCAAATGTTCTCGTTAACTGTAGTTTTTGAAGCGTATTTTTTACTTTCTGACTCTGGCAATATTTCATTCAACATCACCCACCAGTACAGAAAAAAACCATAAATGACACTAACCAAGTGCTGTTCCCAACAGGATGGCATCCCTGCAGGATAACTTCCGCAGGGGCTGTAGTACAGGAAAGGCCTGAGGGCTGCCCTAAAGCAGGACCTTTTTTGCAGCATGACTGTAAAGGAGGAATGGTCTAGCAGATGCCTTCACATCACGTGTTGCTGCCCCAGAAAGAGTGTTTCAATTCTTTAGTGGTCTCTGAAGACTCTATAGGAAATCTACAATGACTTTACTCTTCTGTGAAACCCAGATCCATCCCAGCTAGCTTCAGACACCCAGCCAGAGCACTTATATTCCCAGTAACGTAGAACAACAGCAACTGATCAGCGGGGAGTTCATTCATCCAAGGTACAGGTGGTTTCGTTTTGCAGTCCTCCCTGAGGTGCAGGAAGGAACTGAACCGAAGTATGTCATTTGCTGGATAAGTGTGAAGAGGGTTAGCATGCTATATAAAAAGATAAACTTGCTTGTTCCTCCTGTTTTGGAAAAGCATTTGCTGGCACTTCAGTCTGTGTAGTGTTTATCTGAGAAAGATATGAAAAATTACTTGATTTATAGTTCTCAACTGGAGTTAGGAGTCAGTTAGGCATCTAGCAGATAAGCACCTCAAAGCTAAAGTGCTTTTGGGCTTGCACAGAAGCATGGCGTTAGGCGTATTGAGAAGAGTATGTGGAAAACCAAGCACGCTGCAAAGCACACGTGCCTCGTGCTTCAGCAGCTGATGAGTAGAAATGGGATTCAAACCAGACCTTAGCAACAGCTCTATGTGTGCTTAGCATGCAAGCAAGAAGAGGTGGGACAGGTCTTCCCCTGGTGAACAGATCTTCACCTGTCTCAACTATTGCTAGACCACTGGATCCAGCACAAAAACGTTGTCCTGCCATTGCAATTTAGAGAAGTAATCTGCAGGTAAGAGGCAAATGAGAAGAGATTCTGCTTTCTATCCTGTATATACTTTCTACCGCTAACAGGCATAGAAAGACTTGGTAGTGGCTCTTTATAACGTGTCTGAAGAGCATATGAACAGTAAAAATGTCACCTGAAGTGACGATGTTTATTGGGCCATAAGAAGTTGTCCAGTACATGAATTTTTACAATAGGGGGAACTGATTTATAAATTATTGCTTCATCACTTTCATTATAACACCAAACTTCCCTATCTTTTCATATTTACGTTGAAATTGGCCTGTAAACCTAATAAGAATGACTGAATTGTATCCATGGTTGAATTGATGGCACACTGAAAATTATAAGATTATGTGAATTAATAAAGAAATGAAGCAACATGATTAGGAGAGTAGCCTCGCTGAAACAAGGCTCTTGCACAATAAAATGTAACACTGGACAATTACGACTTAATTTTGCAGTGTTGTTTGAAAACAAAAAGTGATGTAAAATAGCATTCTGGGGTTCCATGTCTGTTATATCTTAACTGACCTTCAGATCAAACACACTCCGTTTATCAATAAGGGATGTGCTCTGCCAGCCGCGGAAATTCTGCCTACCTTCTAAAACTCTGACTAGCTTCTCTGCTCCTTACACCTGCTTCGATGCCTACAGAAACTTAAGGCTCGAATTCATGCAAGTTCTGTCAGCCCTAAGATCTTCCAACTGAGGTTTTTTACAATTTGTGCACAACCCCATGACACCAGGTTGGTGATCACTGTGTTGAGAATGCCCTTGAGGGATTCAACACATTCGGTGTTAATGATATTATGTATACAAGATGCTTGCAGAACTGAAACACAAAAAAGGGTATTTCTGTCTCAAAATAGGCAGATCTGACCATATGCTCACAGGGAAGTGATCTCTTGAGTAAGAAGATGGCATTTTTACCTATCTGCTTTCCAGAGTATGATTATACTATAATTATTTTTGACAATATTTCAGAACAATGTGCTCCGATATATTCTGTAAAATTAATGAAGCCATAGCAGTGGCAGGTAGAGCAGCAGCAGCACTTTGCTGTTAAATCCTCAGTGAGTATTTAATTATAGAATTAGGGACTTTATAGTGAGAACCTGTCCATTCTCCTGCTACCTCAAGTAGAGTGTCAAGGGCTTTAGGAAAAGGTGCTTTGTGGGTTAATGAATTAGAAATAAATTTTAAAAAAAGAATAACATAAACTACCAAGGTTCCTCTGTAATAAAAGATGGCAGATCTTTTATAGAAGGAGACAAATTATTCTGTTCAATGAATCAATATGTGCACACTTGCTAAACTGGTTTGTTTGTTGTGACCTGCTTTTTAAGTGCCAGCTATTTTGTTCTGCGTGACGGTAGTCACAAAGGAGGCACAGTCATTCTAGCTCCTTCATGGAGCCTTAAGAACATTTATTCTAGCTGTTTTTTTTAACCCAAGAAGGAATCGTCTGCTGAGAAAGCACGTCTTGCTCACTTTGGGATGGAGTTTTACTCATTGTAAGTTTGGGAATTAACCAAATTGCATATTCCATTTTTGCTGGATGCCTTCAATCCAGGAAACGATATTGGTTCATCTTCCTGAGTCAATAAATTCCTTTCTAAATGGAGAAGCACCTTATTTTGCCTTCTAAGTCCCTGACGGTTTTGTTAAGAGGTAATAATTTCTGAAACTAGATGGGTAGTGAAGGTAAATCCTGTATTGGCTCACTGAGAACCAAAATTGAGATCTATATCTGGAGCACTGGACGGTTGAAACACTAAGCAGATGGCTTGGCAGCTTGGCAGGCTGTAGGTTCGTACTCTGTCAGTCTACCTTCATAAGTTTTTAAAGCCTCTGCTAGTTCATACCAAAAGACTTCAAACAGACAGAAAATGTTGACATATCATCGATGTATTCTAGTAGGAGGCATTAGAATCACTTTGAACTGGATACTTTACGCTAATAGAAGATAAGTCACTCTGGCACCTTCAGGGTAGGCCAGGGAGCCAGAAATTCACTATTTCTCTTGCAGAGTGCTGTTGCCTACGTCCCTGCATAATTCTGCAACTTTGTGCAATTAGGCCGAGTCAGTGTGACATATATGCTTAGCTTCAAACTTGCCCGCTGACTTCCCCGGGACTGAACGTGCTTCCAGGTATGCTCTAACACCGTTATTGCACTGACTTCACCAGGAGAGCTTACAGCGTACACTGGTAAGCTTGTGTAGAGCTCTCTGCGTGAGAATGCAGGAGATTACTGGCAGTATTGCTCACTGCTAAGTGAAGAAAAATCCTTGCAATAAAGTTGATAATCCGTGGTAGGCAAATCAGAGTAATAGAATGGAAATAGAATCTTCAGACTCTTAGAGACATTTAATCAAAGTAACACTTTCCAACACTTCAGCTGTATTCTTAAAAGTGAAGCCTTTATCAGCAGGATTGTAAGAAACAGTTGGCGAGATGGAAAAAATCAGTTAATCATAGTCACACAATGTAAGAATAAATTAATAAGTTCCCTTTAGTCTTATAATTTAACAAATCTTCCAACTGAGCAGATAAGAAACTTTGGCAAGACTACAATACCTACAGTTTTTAATTTTTATCTGCTGGCAACAAAAATGAGCTACAGAAATCAAGTGATAAAAAATTTACAGCATACCAATAATATTTTTTTTCTACATTTCTTTTTGACTTCTATAATGCCGGGTGAAAGAAAAATAGGGTGCTTCTACTTTGTAGGCATGTGGAACATTTTAATCTCCACTCTAACAACTCTCATCAAGTGTGTTTCTAACAGAGATGAGAAACCTGGCACTGATGAAGTGGAGTGAAGTTGGTTATGGGTTAGTGAGGCTGATGAAGGTTGTTAACACTTCCCTTCAGTGGGAAGTTGCCAGCTTCTGTTAAGGAAATTACAGCACCACGGCTACTCAAAATGCAATTCTGGACATGTTCTCACTAACTCTTTGTTGCCTAGTTTTTAACTTTGTGTTTCTGGTAAAACTGCTGGGGAGGTAGGTCAGTGTAAGATAAACTTCAGGTTCAGATATCTGCCTCAGATATCCTCTGATGTCATCAGTGTGGGCATGACGCTGATCCAGGCACACAGCTAATAGCAACCTGGAGAGATCTTTGAAGCTGAGGCCTCGGATATTCATGATGATTTTTTAAAACCAGTTTTGGATCTTCAGGACATGAAACACAGCCTCTTTTTGCTCAGATATCTAAGGAGAAAGGAGCACACTAAAGACCGGCAGGGTATCTTTTTAATAGGATACTAAGTGTGGCATAAAGCAGTCTTAAATAGATTTGCACCCAGAAAAGCCCTGTGAATCTGTGTCAGTACCTTTGAGGGTGATGTGGTGATGTAGAATTTAACAAAATGCCAGTTCAATATACTACATTATATCTTAAAGTTTCAAGCCACTTTGGGATTGCCATTTGTCAGGCAAGCATCTGAAATCCTGCTCCTTTCAGTTTTCATTGCTTCGCAATGTCTCTTTCTGCAACAAAATCAGATAAGACAAAAAAATCACTATGGATATCTTTAAATTCTTTGGCCCAAATTGTCTCCTGTCATGGATTTCGTGCTGACTTGCCACAGGTAAGAGTAAAACAAGATCCTGACAAAGAGTATCCTCTCCTTCAGTGATGGAACAAGTAGTAGAAGGCTGATAAGTCCTGTTTCATTAAACAGATTTCAGAAAAAAGATAAGTAATAAATGTTTCAGTATGCAGTGGTCACAAATACTCATGGCATCCTCATATTTTTATTTAAAAAGACCATTCACAACAGGCACTTCACTGTTTACATCATTCGAATTACAGAGCAGGATACTAAAGCTCTTTGTCATCCAAATATTCTTAGGAAATCATCAACTAAAATGAAGTCCAAAGTCACTCTATCTTTTTATATCAGAATGAATTAGCATTGAAAAGCATTAATAACTTACAAAGGAGACTACATGGAAAAAGTGATCAAAGTAACACAAAAACTCCGTCATGGGAATTAATTCCTGAAAGCACCTCTGCTTCCTTGTGCTTTTAATGTCCCTTTCAGAGGTTTTATGAGTTAAAGCCCGATGCCCTAACTCAGTATTTCTACAGTCACAAAGGCCACAGTGATTTTGCCTCAGAAGAACATCAGATGTAGTTACTGACTGAAGAACTCCGCAAGTCAAACACTGCTCTCCCTAAGGTGCTCCCTTCCCACAGCTGGAGGCTCACCCTCCCAGTTGTACTACTGGACTGGATGAGGCAACTGAACAAAGATGTATCTTTTTAAATTTGTTTTAAGCTTGATTTAGTTCCTTATCATATTCATGGCATACCCTCACAAACAGCCCTGCCAGCACAACTGTAGGGGAACTGCCTGGTGGAGTAAAGGCAAGGGATGGAGAAGATGGCAGTGCCTTAAGGCGTCATTGCACCACAGCCTCGGACACATGCCCTTTGACTATGGAGGTCTTTAGTTAATGCACAGTTTGTACTACTGCTTCTATTAGTTATGATGATATATGCAAACACATCAGTGAATTGATTGCTGAGTCATGTAAGAAGAAGCTGGCTGTATTACTGACTTAAGAGTACAAGCTGGTTAGAAACTACTGCAAGTAGTCTACAGTCTGTCTACCTCACTGAATGGAGTTACCAGTGCTCAACAAAGATAGGCTCCTTTGTCCAAGGGATACTTTTGACGTTGAATAAAGTAGCTTTAAATTAGTATTGCATATTGTAGAAAAATCAAGATTTAGTATTTCTGTTTAATCCTGGTAGAACTAGCTGCAGTATTGGAGAATAGCTCTTGCATTAGCATCGCATTGATTTCAGCATCAAAATCTGGAGGTGAAATTAAATACCATGGCTGAGTCCATCTAACATTTTGTGGCTGAAAGAGAGAGTTTTGGCTTCTCCCTCTTTCCCATGCAGCATGCACATGAGGGCCCTGAGTGTATCACCACCTTCACCCTGCTTCCATGGGTATGATTGCCTGTGCTCATGGCCAACTTTGATATGGGGCAACTGCCTGACCATAAAGAGCTAAGTGAGAAAGAGCTAAGAGGTGCCTCTTTGGAGTGAACTGCCCTTTGCTTGGGAGAGGCTTTTAAGGTGATGCTTTTTGCCTTGGTCCTTGCCAGAGCTCCACTGCAGCCATGCCTACACCTGGCAATGCATCTCACTGCCATGGCCACAGCCCATGGACTTAACTTCCCAGCTTCACCTCAGGCCCTGCCCCAACACTAGGGACTTGTCCAGTGATCTGGGCTCTTGGCTGAAGGCAGCTACCATCACAGGGTCTGTTCTCGCCTCCCTCAGGCACTGTGGGACATTGCTGTGGGGTCTCTGCCCTGCCCGCCCTCTTGTTACTCCGGCTCCCGGCTTGTGTGGCACAGCCCTGCGCCCGCTGCTCCCTGGCCATCCCACTGAGCCGAAAGGACTCACTGCTCTGGCAGTAAGCAATTCACCTTTCTGTCAGGCCAATTCTCTGCTGAGCATTGTTATTACAGTGTATTATTATCGTAACATATCACATATCATCGACGACACAACCCATAAAGTTAATGGCCACACGTGTCCATGACCTGGCTCTCCTCTGATGTTCCAAGATGTAGGATGATATCTGTGGTGGCACTGATGGGCAGCTGGGCTTAGCACAGCTCACAAACCTGGGCTGCTTCTGCCACAGCCCATGTCAAGGACCCTTTTAGGAAGGGTCTTGCAGCCAGCCCAACGGCCCAGTGTAACCAGCAGGCTGTTTGAAAAGAAGGGTCGGATAAGGTAAGCCAAGTCTGCTAACACCTGGAAACATCTGAAAGACAGTACAGCTATGCTACAGTGTGCCATAACAGACACTTCTGTTTTTCACTCTGCTAACTGCTTGAGTTCACACTGAGCCAGTGATTAATTATATTGTTTGCCACCTTGATGATAACATCTTAAACTCTGTTTTTAGTAACCAGGCTATACAATAGTAAAAAATAGGAGGCCTCAGTGATGTGTTTCTGCATTCAAGATATCTTCATCTTTATGCCAATTAAAATTTTTAAAATTTTGCTTAATGAAGAAGCCACATTCCCCTAGAAAATTAACCTTTTCTGAAGGACGTCATGTCAGGACATGAGAACAGTGAAATGAACGCATCTGCATGCAGCAAGAACCTTCCTTCCCCCTTCTCTTCAGTAACAAGGGGAAAAAAGATTTGCTGTTTCCTCTGCTGTGGTTGGTCATATTGCTTTCTCGGCTTTGAGAGTAAAAAGAGAGTAACCTAGAGAAGGATGGTTATCTCTTCACAGCAAAGGGCCTCAAAAAAAGCTGCAATTGCTTATAATACGCTCTTCCGCTCATCAGCTAGAGTGCTAACTGGAGCCCGCCCAGGAAGCAGTGATGTTGAGAGCAGCATAAAAACTAACATGAGAAGGGAATAATAGCTAGATGCCTTGGGAAGCTGCAATGTCAGAAGTTGTCAGAGGGTTTAGAGACAACAAAAACAGTGTTGGATCATATAAAAAATGCTAGTCTCTGTAACCCAAAGTCGTGGAGTTGGTCTTGTCTTTCTTACCTTGTACACTAGGTACCTACCTCAGAGCACCCAGGGCTGCCTTGACTACCAGTGATGAAACACAGACACTGTGAGGGCACGCACGATGGTCGGATGTTTTTAGCTATCTATTTTACAATTAATACACTTATTCACTTCGCTGACAGAAAGGGAAGCCTAAAGTGGCAAGTATAAACATCCCAACCATTATCTCTTGCATTTTCACAGACACCCTTCAAACATCTCCAGTGGGAACACAGGACACTGCTCACTGCAAAAAATGCTAAGAAGAAAACAAAAAAAGAGAATGAGGTTCGCTGAGAGCAGAGGACTAGAAAGGAACCATGAAGAAACTGTCCTCTCCTGTGTGAGGACTTTTACATCACACTCAGAACTTTTATTTCACAAAAGGTTAGTGCCTTTTCAGAGAGAGATGACTCCCAATCGGAACGTATCTCAGCCCTATATAGATAATTATCGTGAATGAAACCAATTTGTCATGTTGAAATGCAGTTTCGTGGCTCATTACAGAGATTGGAGACAGAAAAAGTGCATCCAGTTCAGGTTTTAAATGAATCTTCTCACTGATTTACAAATGTTAAATGGTCTGAGGTATCCATACTGTTCCTAGAATGAAAATAAGGTTAGATTCTTTCTGAGTAACTACACATCCACTTCAGCAGATGCAAGTTCATTATTTTAGTCATGAACATCCAAAATCAGTGTCACAGAGAACTGACCAAATGTGGCAGATATCCCTTCTTGGGCAAACAGCTGAATAAACATGTGTATGTGACAATCAGTAGCTGGCATTTTTTACCAATTTTAAATGAGTTGGTTCAGTTTCAAAGTGATAGTCATCAGAGGAGAAAAATACTTTGTAGCTCTACGAAACATCATAGCACGCTCTCCCAACATGGAGCTATTACTCTGGGGAACAAAAACCACCACAAACCCCCCTACTTCAAAGCTAGGTAGATCTACACTACATTGCAGTCACTGCAGTAATTGTGGTTTATACCAAAAAGGCTGTATAGACAAAGAGGGTAAAGAGGTCTGTTATTGCCTCCTGCCTTTGCTCCTCAATTGAGGAAATGAAGGATTAATCCTAGATCCTCAAAGATGATTAATCATGAATTCAGTGGAAGTGTGGGACTAATTATCTCTGAGGATCGGAGCCAAAGCGATTTGCTAAAGGTCACCAGGAAGTCTGCGACCATTACAGAAAAGGCACTTGAATCTGATAAATATGAATCCAAAGCTACAACCAAACACTGTTTCTGACTTCTGCACAGCGCATTTAGGAATCCTGAGGGGACCACTTTGACGATAACCTCTGATACTCTGAACACAGCAACACAAACGATTTACTAACAGGCAAGGGAAGCCGTGACTTTGCAAAGTACTGGTCACCCTGTAGCGACTGTTCTTTAACCTGCGGTTGAGTGTCAAGCGGTTTGTGCCTTGGCGAGTACAGGCTAAGCTACCTCACGTTTGCTGTGGGGTGAAAACACTCTCACAGCAGAACAGCTACTGTGGTGTAAATTTGCCTTGTGGTAACTTGTTCATGCAGTCAGTCACTCCTGCTGACTTCCAAGGATTAGAAGACACGCTCCATAGGTGAAAAGTGACCACCTCTTTTTATTTTATCCCTTTTTTTGTGATAAAGTATATTAAAATATTTTATGGGGGTTTTTTTTCCTTGTCTAGTTTCGAATATGAAATAGGCTTAGTGTAATTCTCCGACAGGAGTTCTATCATTGCTAAGCTGATTAGAAATCCAGGAGCAACACAGCTGAGCTCTATTATAAGCTATCGGTAACAATCACCACTGGGAATTACTGTGTACTCCTGAAGAACAAAATTCATTTTAAATCAGAATGAGAGATGCGGGACAGTCAAGGAAGCTTGGAAGGTGACTGGGTAGTGTTATCAGTCAAATGGATTTTATAAAACATCAATTTTTCAAAGCTTTACTCACTAACACGGTATAAGACCAGGCCCTCAGGGATTCTGCATTCTCATCAGGGGCAACACTTGGCAGTAAAAAGAGAGCTGGGCTATAAATCGTTTCTGATGGCTTGATTCCTTGAAAGCCTGCACCAGTGTAATCACTGAACTTTTCAGAGTACTTGATCACACAGCTGGCATGCCCTAAAAGAGGGTTCCAATAAAACGCCTCTGACACGCATTATCAAGCAGCATAGCAAACTGCTGCACAAGCAGAACCCCTGGCATGCCTCAAAGCCTTGAAGGTTACATTCAGCTGATGAGGAATTTTCTGAAGTTGAAGGACGTTTTGCTCTCTTCCTACTCATGTCTGACATTACCATCATGATTCGTGTCTGATGCAGGCCAGCTATGTGCCACTGCATGAGTGTGCGAGCCGACAGAGAACACGCCAGCAGCTCTGTTACAGAAGCAATCCTGATGGCCCCATGCATTGGACAGCACTGGGTGACCATATGACAGCACATGGTGGTGTGGAACGGCAGACTGGCAGAGTGTTGAGCACAAACTTTGGCATCCTTACATTTGTTGCAGAACAGTGAGTCCAATAACTATTGCTTCTTCCTCCTCCTCCTCATCTTCCTCTGAAATGGACTCCTGTTGTTACCTTGCTGCCATTTGATCCTTACCATGATCTTGGCCATCTCCCTGAGCGATCATTGCTGCCTCTTAATAAGGAAATGTGGTTTTACGTAAGTAGCTAGATTAACAGGCATTAATGGTACAGCAAAATTATTGCAAGTTTCCTCTGACCTTTTTTGAGCTACTTCCTTCCTAATTTGGAAGAATTATCTATATTTGCAAGAGGGAACCAAAGACTCCTTATAAATCCTTTTTTTTTCTCTGTTGGAATAGCTAACAGACACGGCAAGACAAGAGGTCTGTAATTCTCTCTCCACACAGACCACCAAAGCCCCTTCAAGTTCTCCATTGCTAGTGACCTGGGACAGATGGCTCAGAACGATCACTTTTAAGAATATCTTGGAGCATATGCTTGCTTGCTTTTGAATTTAAAGCTGAATGGGCTTGAAATTTATGTCAAAGGGTCATCCCAAAGCCCCAACTTTCATGGCAACCTCATCCTGGAGGTCCCTACAGCTTGCTATTCCAGCATTTCCCCAGGACTCTGCACTTAAGCAGTGGTTTTGCTCAATGTGCTCTCCTCCAGGGACCTAGATGCCTAGTTTTTATGTAAATCTCTGGACAGTGAAAGCTACCATACCAGAATTTGGTACTGACTGACAGGGATCAATGTACACAAGACATGGGTGTGGGGAGCTGGGGGCTGTGGTTCCTGTTCACAGGGTAACTTCTGGTTTTATTCAAGGATTCTGTAAAGCTATGTGATCACTTCAGAGGAGGGAACCCAGGTCTTCACCTTATAAACTTAGCTGTGAGACTTAGGGTCTTTTTGGGGACTGATCTCTTGACCCCATTGTGCTCGTCTTCCTGGCTGCTTGGAGACTTCACTTGGAGGGAAGCGCTGTGGGTACCCTGCCCCTCTCACAGGTACAGCCTGGAGGTCAACACACTGTTGGAAGGAAGGGTAGATGGTTTGCATACTCTGAGACTGATGAGGATGCTGAATCCAATTTCCACACTTCCTGGATGATTTAGACTCTTAGAAGATGTGAATTCTGCTCTGTGAAGTACTTGCTTCTGGACGTAGCACTCAAGTTGATGGAGGCACTTAATGCAGGTTCCTGCCTCTAACAGTAGAGAAGGTCTGGAGTTCAACCACCCCTTTTCCCATGGACTAATTCCTGGGCTTTCTGGATTGCTCTTTGGAGGTGCTCCAGGACATGTCTATGCTATGTGCAGAAAAGACTGAAGTGCTGGATGCTCTTCTACTTTTGGGTTCTACCACCTGACTGTAATGATGGTGCTAGCTGAGACTCTTGCATCGCCCCATAATGTGTTCCATGTCTTAACTCTTCACGCTGTCTACCTTGGCTCCTAACTTACATGCTCTGGTTCATTTGCTGAGGCTAGAGGGCTACTTCTTAGCTACTGTAATATCGGTGTGGGAGGCATCTGATACTAGGACTGGTGCTACTGGAAATCACAGAATTGGAAGACAAGGGCAGTGACAGATGAGACCCTATGAAACCTGAGCACCTCCCAGTTTTTAATTCCCTTTTCTCACACCCACTGACGAAAGCACCATCCAGTGGAGTGGAGCAAGGCTTTGTGCCCATGGCAGCAGCCAGACTTCAAAGGTGGCAGGAATGGATGGTAATACCCCTCTAGTTAAGGGGCCTTTGGTGAAAGACTCCAGAGAGCTGTTGCTGGCACTCAATTCAGTAAGACTAGTTTCTTTTGAGGAGAAAAAAGAAAAAAGAAAAAAAAAAGATGAAAACAATAACAATCCCCAGGAAAACAGCAGTTCATATGCTTGATAAAGGCAATAAGAACAGTATGCTCACAGGAGTGCTTCCTCCAAATGCTCTCGTGGCAGCCATCCAACAAATAATCATTCAAGGACTTCCTGAGTCAGAGATACTGTCACCATGTATATTACAACCATATTATGCAATTGTTTAATCCAATTGCGTAGTACACAATGGATATTTAAAATGTATGTTGTATACAGTTATATACAGTTATATACAGTACTATTGCATATAACACAATACATCTGCATTTTACTTTGCTTGAAGTTTTCTTTCATTAATTTGTCCAGTCACTTTTTGAACTATATGAACTTTTAGCATCCATAACTTTCTGCAGGGAAAAGTTCCACAGCTCGACTGAATATTGTATGAAAATTCACCTCTTTTGTTCGCTTTTATCTAGTCATCTGCTAGGTTCATTTGAAGTTCTCTTGCTTTTGTACTGGATGAGACAGCTTATAATAACAATTTAAAATTGTCCTTTCTAGCCACTCGTTTTCATAGACCTTTCTACCCTCTCAGTTATCTCTCTGCCAGTCTACTCACTTGTCTATTTATTATTCAGCAGTTCCATACCTTTGATCATCCTTATCACTCATCTCTGTATTTCTTCCAGTTTTGCTATTGCCCTTGAGATAGAAGAACCAGAACTGTACTGAGCACCTCCAACAGGCACACTGTGCATATTATTTTCTGTTTAGTTTGCTATTGCTTTGCTAATATTTTTTAATACATTAGTGGCTTTTTGCTTAAAGATAGAACAATTAAAAATATATTAGAGAAATAACAAGGAAATACCCTAGATTATCCCTTAGCACCAATGAGGTATGAACTGATTTTGGCACACTAAATGCAAAAGCAGGAAAGATGCTAAAGGTGCAAAGAAGTCACACATAACTCAGAAAGACCGCTGCCTCCTACTGAACCCTAAGGAACTGTCTTAAATGAGAGTTTTTATTAAAAATAATGCTTTGATTAACCTTGTGCTTTTCTTGCCAGCATTTATTGCTCTACGGAAGGGCTATGACATTTCCAAGGGGCCAGCATTTGAGCAGTATTGCATAACTTACTGGACCAGAAGGAGATCTAGATTGATGCTTTATGGTTCTCAGCTGGGGACAGTTTCCTAAGGAGCTTTAATTACCTGGCATGGAAGCTGGGACATGTGAGGGGACAGCTTCCTGCCACTGTTAGCTACCCACCCAGAAAAAGGCTCCTCCAGAAATTCCAGGATTTTCATTTGGGAGGAACTACTTCCATGTTTTATAATTACAAAGATCAAAACTAATTTAATTTTGATTCAGCATAAGGCCTTCAAATACTAAAGTAATTCTCTTAGCTCAGTGTTTTCCATACAGATTTGGTTGGAGTCAACATAAACACACAGCACCGTTTGGAAGACAGGCACTGTGAGGAGGCTTCTTCTCAGAGTTTTCATGGCTTTGACAAGTAATTAGGGTTTGAATTTTGAGTCATGACAGGCAGAATTTTAATCAGGAAAACAAGAAAATGAATATGTAAAGAAAGGAACAGAGACAGATTAGCATCAACTGAATGAGAGCAAAACCAAAAATGCCATCATCGTGTTATCAGAGCTTTGGAGAGAAATGCTGAGAATTTTTATGGCATGCATAAGGAAACTGGGAAAAGAGAAGTTTGAGAGAAATGTGACTTTTGAGAATGACCAATAAAGGAAAAAGAAGCCAAAGGGAAGAGGACTAATTTAGAACTAGGTATGGGTGATCCAAAACATTTCCAGTACCAGGTTCAACTTGATTTGGTAAAGCTATTCAGAGATGCTGATGAAAGGAACACTTCCAATTCTTAGTCCTCATCTACAGAACAGATCTGCTGAGGAGAAAATGGAAAAAAAAAAAGTTTTAACAGTATATTCACTTATTCACATGTCATTCTACATTTAGACTCACTAAACTAACCTATAACAGCCCCACCAGGACCCTGCAGCACTCACAATTTCAGGCATCCTTTTCTGAGGAAATTGGGGACATTTCCATATAAATACTGGAGAATCTCATGGAATTGTGTGAAGACAAGTCTAACTCCTTTATCTTCAAATCAAGAAGCTAAGCTCATTTCAGATCAAGACTAGAGTTTGCTGTTTCAGTAACAGCACTCTAGACTTTGCACGAATGAAGTAGGAAATAAAGGAAACTAATCCTGCTGAATGAAATCAGCATTGGTGGAGTTTCTGCTCATATAGGGGTTGTGAATGGCCTTCCTTCCTTACTGCACTGCAGTTTACTTCCTGACCCTACAATCTCTGAGAGAAGCATACTCTACTATGTACTCAGCAGGAGTAGGAGAGCAATGGTCCCTCGTTATTCTCACATTTCCATTTTTCTAATTGAGTGTTTTACTACTGTGTTTTGAAAGGTGTGATAAGCCTTGATTTGTTAAATCTTTTTTTTTCCTGCAGGCATTTAACAGGTTTTCAGCTGTATGTCTTTGGCTTTAGCTTATTTAGCTTGTTTAACACCTTTTAGCTTATTTAGATAATTTTAGCTTATGTCTTTTTCTTTTGATGATTCTTGGCAATGCCAGTTCATGATTCTGGGACTCTTGGTAGATGCAGCATGGCAAATGACAGATACAGTCTCTGTGCCACAAGAACTTCTGGGTAAGAACCAGACAGAACACAGTCCGCTGGGTAAAACATACTTCACCCACATGAGAATAGGAAGTGAGCATTTAACACATTTTCTTTTCAAGAATTTTTTCTTGATGGCTCATATCTCATCCCTCCCTTTCTTGCCTCTCCTCTCCCTTTCCTTCCCCTCCCCTCCCTCTTTTCTGTGAATTACCAGTGTCTTTCCTACAAATAACCTCAAATATTCACATCTAGAGCTGTAGAAACAGTTTTCCTCAAGCTAGAACATTTAATCTTTAATTTTGGAACATACTCATTTCTTTATATGAATATCAGTATGGATTCTTATCAGACAGTGGGACTAGAAAAGAATTAGTTTTTATACAAAACCTTTAATAGGAAAGCTCAGGTCAAGAATTCACTAAAGTACAATTTTGTCCAATTTCTTTCTTCTGGACCAGAAGTCAGAGGATGGATTTGAAAGCTAGCAATGACAGGCTGCAGGGGACAGAGAACTGTGTTAATGTATGCCATCCTTCCCTGTTCCTGCCAGCTATAAACTCTCCAGCCAAGCCTTTCTGTTGGCATACCCATGGAAAGAGCAAGACAAAATCCTGCTTTTAGGAGGGAATGGAACATGAGGTATAAAAAGCTTCAGAATCTGACCTTTGCCTTGAGATTGCCTTGTCCCTCCACGGCAAGGGCTGCCAGAACCAGCAGCGTCATGGGGTTGCCCTGCTTGCAATGCTGAAACATTTTAGGAAGGGTAGACACACAAGTTTTTGCCCGTTTCTTCTATTCTGCCCACATGGTCTACAAAACTTGTCCCTCACCCCCACTGTACCATTATGGCCTCAGCCTACTGCACAGTCACTGCAGCGGCAACTTGTCTGTAAGAAAGCCCTCCTCTTTGTAGGAACACTCAGGTCAGAGCATTGCTGGCACCGTCTCAAGGATACAATTGGTTGTACATGAAGCTGCCAGGCCTTTCTTTGCTGGGCCTCTTTAGGAGCACGAAGTAGCAGCATTATCTGAGGTGCAGCTTTGCAGGAGGTATGCTTTGCTCCATCTAATTGATACAAGAGCAGATAGAAATTCCCAAATTGCTGTCCAATGTGAAGAAATCTGAAAGCCCTGTGGAAAGCCCCAGTAGTTGCACAGAAGTGCATTACTGCTACAACAGCACTGGGCCTGTTTCCACAGATAAGGAGAGAGGCAACGGTCAGCACCCCAGCCCTGCCTCTCTTGATGCTCTAGAGAGAAGGACACCACAGGTAGCAGTGCTGACCGTTGTCTTGCTGAAGGAAACTCCCGTGAGTATAGGGAGCAACTCAGACGAAATAAGGGAAGAGGTGGAAAAGAAGACAAGTTTCTCCTTTGCCACAGTGGGGAAGACACAACCCTACATAACGGAGGAATTATCCTTCCCCAGATTACAGGGGAAGGGAAAGAAATATCTGCAGAACATCTTTGCACTAGATTTGGCTGGGTCATTACATTCAAACAATAAACACTTTTGCAAACTATTTTAGCTAGTGTGACTGAGCTCTATGGTCATTGACATTAATAACCTGAGTACCATCAAAAGAGATTTATGGTACCTACAGCTGAACCGAAGGTGGTTTAGAGAGAAGGAGGTATTAGATCATTGGATTTGAATCTTTGGTATTTCACAGATGTATCACCCAGTGCCCCTTTTATTGCGGTATCTTGTGTTTGGCTAAACACATTTTCCAGCAATTTAGCTAGGCTTGAATCCAAGAAACAGAAAGCTGGAGAATCCGCCACTGCTTTATTAGCTTAATCCAGTGGTTAAGCAGCTTCGCTGTTAAAAATTTGTGCGTAATGTCCCATTTGAATCTGTATGACTTTAGCTTCCAGAAACTGTTCTTTTGCTGTGGTTTTCTCTATTTAATTCAATTTAATTCAAGTCTCTTACCATTATTATCTCTTCAAATAGGTACTTAAAATGTCATGTGTCAGGTCTTCTTTTTGACTCAACTCGTGTCTCATTCTAAAGCCATCCCTGCACTTAAAGCCCAGTTGAGAAGGTTTTTTTGCAGATATTCCATTTTCTATACATTTCTTTTAAAACAGAAAAGCTAGAATTGTTAGTAGTATTTCAGAATCAAGTTTCATGAGTGTTCTACAGGAAAAGGAACCTATCTCCCTGTGAGTATTGAAAGTGACATTTTTACCTGAACATCTCAGTGGGAGTTTTTGGTGAGATGCTTACACATTGTGACCTTTAAATCATTTTCAGAACTGCATTCTTGCAGCAAAAGTTCACCACTCTGTAAGCTTGGCTTGAATTTCATGTTCTCAGCTTCACGTTGTCGTAAACTACATTTTTTGAAGGTGCCGGGGTCACTGCCACGGCCTCACTGTAATTTACCATACTATGTATCGTCATATGGTCTGCAAATTTCATCAGCTGTTTGTATTTACTTCCACATCATTAATTCAAATGTTGAAAAATATCAGAATTAGTACAAGTCTATGTAAAACCCCACTACAGACATTCATATTGAGTTATGACTCTCTGTGGACAATTCATCACTGGCGTCTGTTTAAAAAATCACTTCCCAGACTATTTTCTTACTGTTCCTTTACTGTTCATCTACAATACTGATCTTTATCAGAATGCACTGGTATACTGCCAAATTTCTTACCAAAGCCTAAATAAATTACATTTTGTACTTTTCTCAAGCAAACATATACTATCTTAAAAATACAATTAAAAAAAAAACCCAAACCACAATAAACAAAACTAAAATCAGACTCACTTTAAAAGGCCTGTTTCCTATGAAAAAGAATCTTCATTGGCACTTACTGTATGCCTGACATCCAATTCTTTAATAGCTGTAACTCATGTCTAGTCTTCACTAATGAAGATTTATATACCTGTGACTTACATCAGGATAACCAGTATATACTACTTTGAGCCATCATCCCCGTCTTTGGAATATTGCTGTTGTATTAAGAGTCTTCCTGTCTCTCGGAACAGTTGTGGTGTTCCAAGATTTATTAAAACTAAACTTCAACAGACAAGAGGTCTACCTGGCCAGCTCCTCAGGTTTCTAGGTACAAATTACATAGGCCTGTAGACTTCACAAAATTTTTCTTTTGCAGATGTATCCTCCTTAGTTGCTACAGAACTGGAAAATACTTTTCATTTCCTCTTACAATGGAAAAAAAAGCATGGCATGTTCTCCAGCGAATTAACAGAAACTTTATTTATTAAACTTTTTTTTTTCCTTACCAATAACTTCATAATCTCCATTTAGGAGCAAGCCTAAGAATTTCTTTTCTAATAATCCTCAGCTTCTCATTTTTTCTATATGATGCTAACACTCTTTAGCAATTTTTCTACATTTCATGACTGTATATGGCTCCTTATCTATAATTTTTTATTTACAAATCCTGCCCTGGCTTCATTACTGTGCCAAGACTGGCTCTAAACCAAAGTTGTCCCTTCTGATAGATTGGAACTGTCATTTTTAACCATCTAATAAATTCTTCTTTTAAACCAAGTATTTTCATTTTTTTTTTACATTTTTGTTTTAAAAATTAACTCTTATACACACGCTGTACATGTTTACGTGTAGTACATATTTTTCTAAATTACCGTTTAGGGTAATCTTTTTTCCACAGTGACTGCAATTAGTCTTGGTTACTGGTCCACCAACCTTCCACTCTGTGATTAATTCTTCTTTATCATAATCAGACACTAAACAGCACAGCATCTTTCGTGTAAGAAAATGACCATGTCAAATGTTTAGAAAGTCTAACAATGTCTTAGCACTGGCAGTCTGAGCCCACCCTCCTTGGTGTTCTACACTTTTAAGGTAATACGATGATGTATTTGTTATAGAATAAACTGTTAAAAGATCAAAAGTTTTGTTGATCTGCCTGACTAGGACATGCCTGAAAGCCCATTACTTTAAGTACAATCACTTTATTATGTGGGAGTAAAGAAGCAGAGAAGACTAACAAGGCTAGACATGGGTTAAAGAACAACTCTCATGGATTACATTAATACACTAAGTAGTGCTGGCTGTCTTGCCTGTCAGCAAGCTACCAAGAAATTAAGGATATTGTATACAAGCTCATGTCTGATGCTGATGGAAATAGGCCAAGCACAGCTGCAATTGGTCACGTCATTGCAAACATCTGACACACTTACCCTTGTAACGAGAGATCCAGGTCATGGGCAAACTAGGAGGACTAAACACAGTAAAATAAATTATTAGCCTTCAGGGATATCATGGCAGTCAGTAATGGTGACTGATTTTTGTGTTAATGTTTCTTTTTCTTTTTTTCTACAAGCAAGATGGATCTTCCAGACACTGCCTGAATAAGTAAAAGCATTGTGATTTCCTTTGCAGTAGGGCTTGAGTCATAGAAGAGACCATCAACAAATAAATAGCTTGTAGGTCCAAATTCTGCCTTGAGTGGTATTTGCACAGCTATGTGCAGATTGGCAGGGTTGACTTTGTTCTTACTGATTTCAGTGAGGCTGCTCGGGCTTTAAATCAGAGCTGAATTTGGCAATTAGTAGTCCTTCCTACTAGATAATAAACAAACATATATAGACATAGGTTCACTTTATTAATACTGTTTTAAAAACAATCAAACCAATAGTGTCTATTTAAAATAAATGAGAGGGCAGGCTGTAAAACCTAGATTCTCTGCTTCTAAATATCTTTCGTAATACAGGCAGTTTCAGAGGAGCACAATGATCTAAACTTCCAGCTTGTGTTTATTATCTAAAACACAGCATTTGCATTTTTCATCACCACTAATGAAGCCCAAAATATGCATCTGTGTACTCCTTACACTGCAGACTGTCAATTAGCTTTATCCTCAAAGCACTGGCCTGAAGCTACTGGCCCTCCTCATTTCAGGATAAAGAGTAGTGGAGGAAACTCTTGGTGGAGTGGCAGTGCCAAAGAGAAGAGAAACAGATTTACAGTTTTCAGACTTTTACATGTTTCTAAACATGACATATAATTCTTTAATGAGAAAAAGCAGCTGAGCAAGAATTATCTGATTCTTAGACAACTGTCACACATTACTTGGAATAAAATTGTCTTCATTAAAACCCTTGTGTGAAGAATAATTTATAATAAGAAAATAATAGCATGGGAACCACTTTATTTCATAGCATTGTACAACAGCTGCAATATAAGGAGGAACACTCAGAAGTAGTGAGAATTTTTTTATACAAACTATTCTGTTGATGAAAGGCTAAGTCATAACTATCCTTCCAGTACCTAAAGGGGCCTACAAGAAAGCTGGAGAGGGACTGTTTACAAGGGCATGTAGGGATAGGATGAGGGGTAATGGCTTTAAACTAAAAGAGAGTGGATTTAGATTACATATTAGGAAGAAATTCTTTACTGTGAGGGTGGTGAGGCACTGGAACAGGTTGCCCAGAGAGGTTGTGGATGCTCCTTCCCTGGAAGTATTCAAGGCCAGGTTGGATGGGGCTTTGGGCAACCTGGTCTAGTGGAGGGTGTCCCTGCCCATGACAGGGGGTTGGAACTAGATGATCTTTGAGGTCCCTTCCAACCCAAACCATTCTGTGATTCTATGATTCTATGTTTAACATGTGGGGAGCTAAACAAAATTCATCAATGGTTTGAGCATGTTCAAATTGCATTTTAAGCTCCCTACCCTGCTTTCAATAATTTAAATGCCCAACTCTATATAGGATGGACAAAATGGTCTAGGAAACTGAGAGTGGAGGACAGAAAAGTCTAGGTTGCACATTTTTCCCTTCCCTTCGAAACACAATCCAATGGATGATCAGGAGAGTCTGACTGTGTGGCACAGATCGCTGTAAGACTGCTCACAAAACAGTACAAAAAAGGATGCTGAATTCTAACAATTCATTAAGCCTACATGATGCTGTGTATTTAGAACACAAAATAAACTTCATATTTACATATACAAAGTCCTTAGGAAGGACTTGTCCTTACTTCTCTCAACATCGGATACGCCAAGATCTCTCAGCACTTTTCCCATGTTTCCTGTATAGTTATCCATGAATCCTTCTACCTTGCAAGGTAGACTTACAGACTCAACAACTCATTTTCTCCTCTAGGACAGCACCTATGGCCCTTGGGAACTGAGGAATCCTACTTTTCTGCAAGTCACTTACGCCGTACCATTCCTAATGTTTATTAGCTATCGTCAACTCATAAAAACCATCACACGACATTCCACCACTGCCATCCAAACAGCTTGACTTCCCTGTGCTGAACAAAGTTACAGAAAATCTGCAGCAGTTGGGGTGGCACTGTTCAAAGGGGAACATTGTGCTCTGCTTCTTTAAGGAGGTGGTCTCCTCTGAGTGCTATGACTTGAAGCAACACGGTAACTCCTTCACAAAGCTGCATGAATGTCTGCTGCTCCTTGGAAAAATTCTGGATCTGAAGCTGATCATCTCCAATGTACAAAGCAACATAATCTTCACTAATTTTCCTGTACTGGAATATGCAACCAGTAGCATTATTCTGCACAGTCATTAAGTCCGTAGTGACCAAATTAACTTCTAGTTTTCTGTATGCCAATAACTGCTTCTAAAATAATAACCAGGATCTGCACAGAGTCTGAGTGTCTACTGAATGGTACAAGCCATTGATCACAACTGGGAGAAGTTCAGCCCGTGAATCACATTTATCCTTCTGGCTGGAATGGATAAGAATTATGCAGAAACAGATGTGCCTCAGCCAAATGGGTTGGCAGGCTACAGGGACTTCTGGGTTCACAAAAAGCTTCTGAAAAAAATACATGGAACTCTTTTCCCTAGAAATGGCCTTTGATGTTGAAGTCTGTGATATGCCTCCAGAAACACTTGCATCAGGTGTATGAAGCTGCAATGCCAATGTGGTAAAAAGACTGCAAATCAATACAAATGCTTGAGGGGAAGTTGTGTGATGGGACCAATAAACTCAATGTTTGAGAAAAAAGTTTCATGTGAGGTAGCAGTCCCAGGGCATCTACTAACTAGCCAAGGAGCTGGCCCTATATCCCTGAAAAAGAAGGATAAGGCAATCGGAATTGAGAGAGAGAAGCAAATGACTAAGCAGTGCTCTTCTGGCCCAGTAACGTCTCTCTTCTGAGCTCTCTGCGGGTTGGTCTCAGGTTCCTGTATTTGGAACCAACTTGATCCAGCTGGAAGTCTGGCCCCTGACTCCTCCAGAATTAAACTGTTTAAACATCCAGTTTTAATAGAACAGCTTTGAAAACAGGTGGGTCCCCAAGGACTTTCCAACAGGCTGTTAATCCTGAATGCTTGCGGGCAGGCATTCAGGTCCAAATTAGACATGTTCTTGGTTGTCAAGATGAAAGGCAGAGAATAGCTGTATGCACACAGTACAAAGACAGCATACTTGCCTGGAAAATGTTATTCCTGTTACTAAATATACATGTCTTGTAACATCATTTTAAGAAAGGAGAAAAGAAAGAGCTTCTTAGGCACAGATTCATTATTTTCTGCAGATCAAGCCATGCTTCAGTTCTGCAGAGTGCTAATTTGTTCCCCTCTCTCCTGCAAAAAATGAGTCCTTTTCGATCTCTGATAGTCTGAATCTGACCATATTGAAGTCCCTATATATGAACTCCCTTTGTAGCTGTAGTTGCCAAGCATTTCAAAGAGAATAGGAATAAGTTATTGAGCAGTATACAACAAAAGTTACAAAGCCATTAATTCGACTGCTTTTTCCCTGACTTTCTGTAAAGAAGAGTGGGCTAGCAAAGCATGTAAATGAGGAGCCTACAAATCTTATTCACCGACAGTTCTTAACATGCAATTTCATAAACCAGGGCATTTTGACTTTCCTGTGTCAGGAACATTCTACGCCTCTGTCCTTCTCCAAGAACCGGTACTCTCTCCATCCCTGCAGTACAAAGGAGACAAACGGATTGCGATTCTTTCTTTTTAAAGAATGGTGGCTTAAACAGAACACATCAAAATGAAAATCCCCAACTTCATATTGAAAAATGAAAACAAGGAAACCTCTGTGATTGTGTAAAAGAATTGGCAAAGTCGCTATTTCACAGCTTCAAGAAAGTGATAGAAAAGTCTGGAAAAATAGCTCCAGTTGAAGAAAGAAATTCCTATCAATGGGTTAGAGCCATCCTCATCCATGAAGGGGACTCTCAAGTGTGAAATACATCTTTCAGAAAAACTATACACCTTTGATAATACTTATATGTGAGAGATGTGAGGCATTAAACCAAAAATAGAAAATATGAATTTTTCTGTCCAGATAACTATGCCAGAAGTAAATCTTCCAACTTTTGCTTGAAATAACATGCAAAACCTACTTATGAGAACTACACAGGAAATATCTCACTGCTTGATTATAGTGAGAAAACACTACTCAGAACACAACCTGTGTAACTCACCCCAAGGCATGACTCCTCTAGATCATGAAAGAATGTCAGCATGAAGGTCAAAAAACATGAGCAACGTTACCAATTGTTATAAGAAAGGAAGGAAAAGATGCTGACATCAGATACGGGCATGCATTGCTTGTATTTGGCAGTCACAGATGTTAGCAACGGACAGAGCAGCTAATCTGAAATATTTCCCTGCCAACAGAGGATCGCTTCCCTTATCTAGAGCTTTGCTTCCATCTAGTTTTAACTTTCCTAATAAGTGAGGCTCTCCCTATTTCTACTGGAAGAAAATATTTCATAGTCTAAAACTGAGGTCATTACTTTTTTTTTTATTATTTTTGTAAATTTATCCCATTATTTATGTTTCCTGCTTCATTAAGCAGAGTGGTTCTGCCTGCTTTTGTTACGGTAAGCAATTTTCTTCTGTCATTCACGCTTTCTTGGCTATAAGGAGAGAGATTTTCTGGCATGTTATTTTAAAGTAGACCTGAATAAAATTATTTAGATTGAGAAGGAATCAATATGTAAAACAGTAATAACTAGAATTAACAGATACTGAGCCCTGCCAAGGTGGGCACTGTTCCATACCACAAAGGCATATATCATGACTCACACAGAACAGGAGACATCTCAGGACACATTCAAGGATGCTGGCTCTGCATGGGAGGAGAACATCCGGAATGACACTGATCCTGCTTGTGTGCTAAAAGCAATAACCCCACATCCATTCACTGTGAATGGAAATCACCTAGACTGATAAGACGGGCTCCAGATAAGGTCTACTTCAGCAATTGAAAAGAGCATCAAAGAAACACTGTTCTGAGATTTATAAGTGTTCTAGTAATTAAAGCTGTTGAGATCGCAAGGGCTAATAAATGTTCAATGTGAGGTTCAAAGTATATTCTAACTCCTGTCCTGCACACTTTTATTCAGCTCTATTTTTGATTGATTATATTGTGGTTGGTATTTTTATTTATAAGCTGCTTAATTTATGTCTAATTAAGTGTAAATAAATGAAAGAGGAGACTTACTTTCAGCAGACTTATTTAATTTATCTCTTGTCATGGGACAAAGGTAACCATGCAAAATGAGAAGGGCCTGGGGAAAGAAACCCATTTCTGATGGCCATTTTATGTCATACATATACTAAAACCAGAATACATACCCATAATGCAAACCAAACTTCTGTTTATTTAGAGGTTTTTTATTTCCATGATTTGCAAAAATAAACTTGTCTGTAATTCATAAAGTCTAATAAGTTTCTGACTGCATAGTATCGATGGGAAACGGAAATACCTGAATAGTGTAAAAAGGGATGTTTATAAGATTTGATAAAATTGGCATAAAATTTTTGTACACTTATCTGAAAACCAAGTTTTAACAAACTGACTACAGTGGCTTAGAGTCATTTGCTTTGCTATTCATGGTAAGACTTCAGTACTCACTGTCACCTGGAAATTCGTATCAGTGAGCATATTGACCACTCTGCACTTTGCCTCCCTTTGAGGGGAGATCTGTTTTGAGGCTGCTGAGCTTTTGAACCTTTCCATCATGGTATCACTGCACAGTTTGACTTGAACCCCAACAGCAGGTAGGAGGAATAAACAGGGAGATTGCTAAGCAGTAAGAGGTACAATAAAGTAGAAAAATCTCTCTTGACTATATACTTGCATTTTGATTCCCTCATCAAATGATGTGTTTCTAAAGAGATGTGTTTTAAAAAGAATTAGTTCTCAGCTTCCTCCAGCAGTCTTCATTCCCTTGTATCTTTCAAGTACCTTTCATAGCTGTTTTAAAAACCCAATTGCTCTCCTTGACTCGACCTTTTCATTTTATAACAGAGCAATAAGGTTACAAGATAATTTGCATTTAGATTATGTTTTCTTTGTAGGGATATCACAACACTGGATGCACAAATTTCATAGTCTCACTTCTCACAGAAGTTCTTAGTATGGCCCATGCTCTTAAAACACATCATAAAGGCAAATGCACTTCTGTGTAAAAGATAGACAGACAGAAAACTATTGAGTGAACAGAATTCATATCATCACTCATAGGAAAATGCTGAAATAACTTTCACAATTTGAAAATATTACTGCAGCTAAAATCATTAGTACTATCTTGGTCTGTAAGTAGGACAGATCAGCCTCTCCAATGATGATTACCTTCCTGAATCTTATCCTGTATCTGTTTTTTTAATACATGTTGTTTCCCAAGACAATTAAGAACTGGATATTAAGAACTGGCACAGATATCTAGAACATTAAAATGAAGTATTTCACAAACACAAATGAAAGAGACAGGAGAAAATTACAGAATCTATTTAAACAACAAGCTGTCAGCCTAAGGACAAATGAACTTATTAGATTTCAATAATCACATTTGGCATCTCCTCTTAATTGCACCTGGGAAGGCAAAACATGATGCAGCTGCTCCTGGCTGGATGGCAATGACGTACAGACTAGTGACAAAATTTTCTAAACATGACCTTCCTTCCCCAAGAGCTGGATTGCCAGAAGTGCAGCCCAAGGAAACTAGTACTTTGCTTGATTTCTTTTCCATCACAATGTTTCACTTTTCTGAGCAAACTGGGCAGAAAAAAACCACACAAAAAACCCCATCAATGGCAGCTTTTTAAGAAGGGCTTCATTTGTTAGTTGTCACTAATTTAATTCCTGTTTATGTCTCTATGCCCTTGAGCAAGCAGATGATAAGGTTCTGGGGTAAACAGAATTGGATAATACTTCACATTGCAGTCCAGTAATAGGCTCATTAAACATCAAATCGATTTGCTAATTAATTAACCCCCTCAATATCTTTGTAAAGTATTGTTAGTTTCCTGGGGTTTTTTGTTGTTCTTTTTCCCTCAGATGAGGAAAACGAGAACTAAGGAGCTGAAGTCTGCTTCCAGACACACTCTCCAATGAGATCCCCACGTGTTACCAGGGTGTCTGAGGTAGAATCCAACTGATTCAAAGAGAGAGGGAGTTTTCAGCAAAATGTTTGCTTGGAAACCTTCACTCCAGAAATAATTTTCTCATTTAGCCTCGATCTGCTTCATTCTACTGGTCTGACTGGCCCGTGCCAAACCTAGCTGCCTCAGTGGGGCTTCAGAGAAGTGTTAGGGAAGGACACCAGCAACTCTTCTTCCTGGGATTTAAAGGCTGTCAGCTTCCCATTTCTTATTTGCACTTGAATTAGTTACAGTGTGGATACATGCAGGGAGTATAGCTGGAGAAAAATGCTATTGCTTTTGATTCATTATTACATTGGATTTTATTTTAATTAATATCAGGAGCATTTGGGATTTTAAGTAGGCATTCTTTCAAGATGCACTTAAATCAAAAGAAATAAACTAAAATTATTTCAATGGAACTATAATGTGAAAAAAAAATCCAAACATTTACTGGTAACCTCTGCCTTGAGGAGCTCACATCTAAAGAGGTAAGAGGCAGGAGGACAACATCACTACATGTAATTTTTACATGTTTAACTACTGGCACAAGTGCAAGGCTAAGTCCTGAAGAGAGAGTCTCGTAAGTCATCGCAGCATGGCTGTAGCAGAGATGCAAAGGCACTGAGGCAGGTGTGGGGAAACTAAGTCTCCACTGACAAAAAAGAAATAGTCTGTAATTCCAGTTTAAACAATAGAGCTGGGAGTCATCTCGGCCATGTTAAAGGTGACTGGTGGGTCAAAGGCGATGAGGACAGTTACACAGTTCATTGTTATTTGTCCTATAGATATACCACCTTATTAGCTATTTTGACAAACGAGAGAGAACTGTATTATGACACCGTCAAGGGGGAAACCGAATAGCTACAACTGTAAACAGCGTAATTGTTTACCTTAACGACAGGAAAAGAGAGCTGTGGTAATTGCCAGAGAACAAATGGGGTCAGCACCGTTTCTTTAACATGGGAAGAACCCACACATGCAATGAGAAAGGCAGGAACCCATGGAGAGTAAGGAGGTAAGAAAAATGAAGGGGAGCAAATGGTAGGCAACCAAAGAGATGGAGGTCAGTGGGGCTTCTCTGCAGGAGTGAGGAAAATTCCATGCCTGTGACACAGGAGGAGGAAGCAGAAGGAAAACTGAAGGTAGCCATGACAGTTGCATTTGTTCTTGGAATAAAATGTAAGACCTTTGCAAAAAAAAAAAACAAAACAAAACAAAAAACCAACAAAAAACTCAACTGGGTTGAGGAGTGGAAAAATGGCTAAGATTACAGATACAGCATTCATTTACCTTGCAGAATAAAGATGTTTACTTTGTAATAGCACAAACTGGGTGAAGATGGTCTTAGCTGTTCTGATGAACCTTGTAATAGGGAAAAGCATCTAAAGAGCCATGCAGAAGTAAGCCGAGGAGAGAATCGATACCTAAATGACAAAAGGGCAAGGAACAGCGAGCTGAAAGCTACAAGAGCAATAGCAGGCTGGAAGCCATAAAAAGGCTAAGTGGGAGAGGAAGCAAAACTGCACCCCTGGGTCCCTGCTCTCCAGCTGGCAGTGGCTGGGGAGCGAGGACACATGCACAGCCCAGGGAAGGCACTTGCGAAGATCAGTGGCTGGACAGTTTGGTCCAGACAGCCATCATGGGACTGCAGCAAGCCAGGGGCTGAACGGGCTGACAGAGCCAAACCACGACATGGCCACAAGGTGGTTCATCACACTTGGGAAGACGTGGGGGCGTCACGCTAGTGGAGCTGGCACAGTCTCAAAGCAAAGTCCCAGAGACCTGCCCGGCAGGCCAGGCCGCCATCAAGGAACCCCGGGCCCTTCCCCCTCCCCTCAGCACCGCCGGGCACGTGACCCCGCCTCCCGCGCCTCGCACCTGGGCACGCTCAAACCGCGCATGCGCGCTCACTCTCTCTTGCGACCGGCAAGATGGCGCGCACGGCCTTTCGTTCGGCCGGCCCCCAGGGCGCGTGCGCGGCCCGCGGGCGCATGCGCGATAGAGCGCGGCGGGGCGGCGTCTGCGCGCTGTGGGTGCGGCGGGACGGCCGCGGGCTGAGGTGCCGGGGAGCGCGCGGCGGGTTTGGTTACCGGCGCCCTGCGGGCCAGCCCCGCCGCCGCTCCCTCTTCCTCCGCCTCCTCCTCCGCCTCCTCCTCGCCGCCGCAGCTGGCGCTGCTCGTGATGCAGCCGTGCGGCGGCGAGGAGGTTGGGGCGGCGGGGGGGGTGCTGCCGCTCCCGAGCGCTGACCCGTCGCTGCCGCCCCCCGGTAGCGGCGGCCTCATGTTATTCTACGAGCTGGGGGGCTCCGGCGACGGCGAGGCCGAGGTGGGGGAGGAGGCCGAGGCTGTGGGCGGCGAGAGCACGGCCAGTCCGGAGGAGCTAGAGGAGGAGGAGGCGGCGACGGCGGCAGCGGCGGCGACTTCGAGCGGCGAAGCGGCGGCGGGCGGCGGCTGCAAGAGCTGCACCTACCAGGGCTGCAGCGAGACCACCACGCAGGTGGTGAAGCAGCGCAAGCCCTGGATGTGCAAGCGCCACCGCAACAAGATTTACAAGGACAAGTACAAGCGCAAGAAGAGCGACCAGGCCCTGGGAGGCGGCGGGGCGGCCGCCGCGGGGGGCGGCCCGCGGGCTGAGGTGAGGCACCGCGGGGAGGGTGGTGGTGGTGCGGGCCTCAGCTGGGGCCCTGTCGGGTGGGGAGGTCGGTGGGCAGCCCGGCAGCCGTGTAGTCCCCTCGGAGTAGGGGCTCCCTGTGGGAAATGGTTTCTGTCAGAGGAGTGGGACCTTTCTGCCCAGAGGAAGGGCAAGAAATCTAGTACAGTCCTAGAGCTCACTCTTTCTCTGGTGCCAGAGCAAACCCCGTTTCTTTTTCTCTTCTCTGATATAAATTATAGCAGCTTACAAGAAGATTCCAGGAAAAAAAAAATTGCTAAAAGATGCTTTGCTGTGTAGTGTGTGTTTATTTCACAGGAGAAAAGATGAAAGCATAGATGTAAGACAGATGTTGATCGTCTTGCCCAGCTGGTGCTGAAATGCGGTGTTTTAAAGTAACAAAGGCCATTGGATATCAGTTTATATTGTATATAAAAATCAGTTGTGTAGGTTTTTCAAGATACTTGTTGATTTTATTATATTGAATGGCAGTTAAATATTTAGACCACTAATAGGTCATACTTACTTTTCTGAACTTATGTATGTTGTTTAGATGGGGAAATATCAGTGGGAGAACTGATGCTAATGTTCAACTTTTTAGATAGTTTTTTTCCCTACAGTTTGTGACTCAGCCAGGATAACAGTTTCTGATGGTTGCTTGTACCGAATTAGCTTTTAAGATCTTGTATTTAGATGAGCTAGAAGAAGGAAAATCATTTTACTTTTGAAGGTGCAGGCTAGTTTGTGCTTGGAGACAAGTATAAAATAGTGGTTGCCAGAAGAAAAAAGTGTTACTTGGTGGTCCTCCTAAAAGCAATCCTTTTTTGTCAGCACAGCTGTCTTGGGAGTTGTGTGACTGGGAGCTGATCTAACTCCAAACTAACCATCAAAAACTTTCCTTTTTCTGTTTTTCTTCGTATAAACATAACAGCAACCATACTGGGTGTCACAGCAAAGAATCTTTTTTTTTTTTGTGTCTAGCTGTAAAAGGTGCCATGAAGCAGGTGTGTAAAAAAAAAAAAAAAAAAAAAAAAGGCAAGTGTACATGATGCTGCTGGGGAAAGTTCTCCCAGCTTCTTTCTCTTTCAACTCGGAGGACTTGCTGAGACAGGGGTGGGTTTTCTGGTGTATTTTGTAACACTGTGCTGTGCGTTCTGTGTACTTTTTCAGATTTCTGTTGAACCTTTGTAAACTCAGCATCCTTCTTGTTTTTGCACCTGCCTGCTGTTAACTTAATTTGCCAGTTAGCATTTACATTAGAAGATACAGTGAACAACTAATTCTTGTTGGGTTTGTGACACTTGGTAGGCTTGCCTCTTCAGTTGTTTCCTTCCTGTAGTGAAAAGGTGTAGCGTGCTTGTTTCCAAGTGAAAAATTGTGTATTTTTATCATCCTTGTTACCATTCTGTGAACCTTCTGTAGTTCTAGTAGCTACTTCTCTTTTAGATGAGAGAACAGAAAATGCATACAGTATTCAAGATGTGGGTGAATTCTAGATTTTTATACTGGCAGGATTTCCCCTCTTCTCTGTCCCTTTCCTAGTAATTCATTGTACTCAATTCATGATGTGTCTACACAAATGCTTGTGCTAGCTCAGAAAAGGGGAGAGTATGTGAGAAGTGTACAATTGCTGCATTTCATGCAGTGATGGGTTAAGACTTTTTGATCTGTAATGTGAAGTAGTGATTATTGCACGTTGGAAGAGAGCAGGCTTGCTTCTCACAGTTTCTGCAAGCAAGGTTGCTTTGAATGTTATGAAATTAAGGCCTGAACTTGCAGGAGAAAGCAAGATATTTAGTGCTAAACTGAATGTGCTTTTTTGCAGTGGTGTCTGTCAAGGCCCCACAAGATACTGTCATCTTGTGGAATCAGAGTTAGATTCCTAATAGAAGTTTCATTTTTCACTTCTGTGGACAGGATTGAAGTGAAAGATACTGGGATACTCTGGTGGCATTGTTTTTGCTTGAACCCTTTCAGATAAATGGAAGTGTCAGTAAGTTGTGAATTTAATACACATAGGGTTCAACCTTGATTAAAGTTTTCCAAACCATTAATATTTTCTCTGTAGCCAATTGTCTTCTAAACAATGTGGCTCTACAGTCTAATTTCTATGACTGCTGATTGTGCAAGGAACAGAATAAATTTACAAAGAAAAAACCATGTAGATCTTATTGTGTCTCCTGTGGTTTTGATACATTCATAATCGTATTCTGAAGTATGTTTTGTTTTGCTATTAAAGATATTATTGTCATTCCTACTCAATTGCAAATGTTAAATATCATTCACTTCCACAAGTTGGAGGTTGAGCTTTTGTGAATGACTTCATTTTTAAGAAATGCAATCAAACAAATGCAAGCTGTTAACTAGCCATTATAACTTGGTCAGTTTTACAATTTAGAAGACTAACTCAGCTGCATTGCTTCGCTTGTGACTGATGAAATAGTGAAAATAATGTGGAAAGAAGAGGTCCATTCTTGAACGGAGATGTTTCCGTTCTGGTGCTGTTATTTTCCTCTGCAGATTAATGAGGCAACCATTCTTCACTTTTGGGATTTTCCTGTGGTGAAAAGTAAATATATTATTATATCAGGGTTTATAGTCTCACTTCTCTATTTTTTTTTTTTTAATTTTCTTCAATGTGCAGGATAGTGTTGAAGGTTCAGTTTCTGTTACAAAACAGAGAACAGGATCCATTGGAGATCGCCCAGCAAGACCTACTCTTTTAGAACAAGTATTGAATAAAAAGAGGCTGGTAAGTTTTGTTTTCTTAGAGGGTTTGAGCTCAAGTAAAGGAACGCAGTGTAACAATGTTTAACTGTCAACCTTTGTGAAGCATGAAAATCATTTTAATGATCATGTGCTACATGTGCAGATTTTCAAATTTGAGTTATGCTGCAGTGCAGATGTGTGTCTCAGCATGAAAAATACTAATGACTGAAATGATTGATCACTGCCATGTTAACTGGAGTTGAGTATTTTTGTAGTACTAAATAGACGTGGTTATTTCTTTAGGGTAAATAATGCTTATACTGTAACTGAGATGTTTTTAACTTGTTAAACCAACTTTTCTCTAAAGCTTTAGATAGAACAATGCATGGACTTTAGGTCTGATGTAAGCTTTAATTACTGTAGTGTGTTGTAAAAGTTGTAGACCTATCATATCACACTTGAAATTGCCTGTATATTTGTTGATAAAGCAAACAGTATGACTTGTAATATTTGTAGACTACATGAATGGCATGTGTTGTCAGTTTTGAAACACTTTTGTTGCTCCTGCAAGTATATTTAAAGAACTAAGCACAAGGAAGGGAAATAATTCTGTACATACTGTTCCTTGGGCGGCTTCATTACAACTTTCAATGTTACTGGTTTTTACAGTCTCCTTTCTCCAGAAGCTAATGTGATTGCCTGTTCTCTGTTAGCTATGCAAAGCAATTTAACAAGCCTCATTAAAGTGCTGTAGTCCTTGTTTGGAAATATGAAGTCTTTAAAGAAACATTGTATCAGTTTTAGGTATACTGTTATATAGATTTATTTTCTTGAATTCTTAATAATAGCACCTATGTAATGATTATGTGTAAAACTCCGAAGAGTGTCTGTAGCTCTTCAGTTTTACAAGAAAAAAGTAATGAACTATGGAGTTTTTTTCACATTCTCTGTTGTTCTTCAAGCCCCGCTTACTGAATTGTTGTCCCCTTTCCTGGCTGTTTCTATTCATGTGGCTTTTAATTAAATTTTAAAGTATGTTATTAATGAAAGATTTTTTTTCTAGAAATATAGCAACCAGAAGCTCTTTAAATAGATGTTGAGAGCTTTTGCACAGAGTTATGTTAAGGTTCCTCAAGAATTGAGGTTTCCTTGCAGTTTTCCAGTGAAGTGAGATTCATATTCTCCTTGATCTGGTTCTTTTTTCTCTCTCTTCCTCCAACGCTGTTTCAGTCAGCGTTATTTCTTCTAGAATTTCTGTTTGTTTTGTGCATGCCTACACAACACAAGGCCTGAGGGTTACATCGTGACCCAGAAAGATCCCTCTCAGCCCGTATATCCAAGGCTGTTCCATACCTCAAGTTCCTGCACATGGAAGTTACTGCATGTTACTGGTAGCTGCCTGCAGGTTTATCACTTGGAAGTGCCAAGTCCCTTGTGCTTGCTCGTAAGTTTCTTGTGTGTGGTTAAATCTCTGTGAGGAGAGGCTTTTGTGGTGGCCCGTGTGTGCCTGGATGTGCAGCTTGCACTGGATAAAGATGTAGAAAGCTGAGGTGAGGGGCTCAGAAGCAGCAAGTTGTCGGTGGAGAGCCTGAAGCATCTTAATGTCATAAACCAGCAGCAGATAAAGAACTACATACTGCAGAACTACCCTGTGCAGTGAAGTGACTTGATAAGGCTCATGTATGGTAAGGAAAAGTTGACTGTGCATCTGCTCACTGAGCCTATTTGTTATTAGTAACTGCTTTCAGTGGCTGATTTACTTATCTTACCTGTTCAGTGCTGCTGTAGGTGTGAGTTCTATGCAGAATGGTTGTTTTCAATTATAATCTCTGCTGAATTGCCCCAATAGCATGAAGTTCTAGACCCTGCCCTGGAAGTTGCTGGTCCTTTTGAATGTAAATCTGGATTACAGAATTGCATGCAGTATGTCTTTGGTTGCATCAGTGAAGTGACCATGCACAATGAGCAAGCAGTCTAGGGAATTAATTCAACTGCAAAATAACCTTTTTCCTGTGTTAATTTTTGGAAGGATCCATTCCCAATCTGATTTACCATTTGACTTTATGAACACTTGTGCTGCCACCATGCAGGAATGAGAGTGAACAACCAGAGTTGGATCACAGACTGCAACTGTTCAGGCCAGGAGCCAGATGCAAATAGTTGTAGATATTTCTGTCTTTTGGCTCATTCCTCATGGCTGGACTGCTGTTTTGAAATGTTGGGAAATTATTGAACACTCAGTGAAGATAGAATCGTAGAGTATCTCAAGTTGGAAGGCATCCATAAGAATCATTGAGCCCAACTCCCTCTTCCTCACAGGACTACCTAAAACTAAACCTTATGACTAAGAGCGTGGTCCGGACACTTGAACTCTGACAGGCACCTGAGCTTTGCTGTAGAATTATAGTATTTTATTTTATTTATTTGTTGTAGTATTTTTGAGCTATCTGCAGAAATTGACTCAAAGCTGAAACACAATTGAAAAGTGTTTGTTTTCAATGTGTCAGTGAGATTACCTCTTTTTGCTATCTTTGGTTTTTGTGATATTGTATATTCTTTGCATTCTGAATCTGCTTTCGGCATGTGCATTAATGCTGCTTCTGGTTACCTGCTGATGTCCTGAAACAGTTTTTAGATGTTTTTTTTTGAGCGCATTTTGTCATTCTTCAGCATTTAATTCAACTCTCATTTATATGGGTGTACTGGTTTGGACTGAGAGACAGTTAATTTCCTTCACAGTAGCTTGTATGGGACTATGTTTATGGTAGCTGTTTAATAGATGTGAGTTCTTTAAAGTCCACGTTCTCTTTCTTGCAGTCCCTGCTCAGAAGTCCAGAAGTAGTGCAGTTTCTACAGAAACAGCAGCAACTGTTAAGTCAGCAGGCTTTGGAACAAAGACAGCAACAGTTTCAAGGAGCACCTGGGTAATCAAAACAGATTGATGACCTGCTGATGAGTCTGGTGCAGAAGGAGGAAGAGAATGTATATTTTATATAAATACAAGGAATCTTAATGTTTAAAGGAAAACTAAAGTTGCTGCTGTTACATATTTTACTTGTTTCTTGTTTGCACTTTGAGGTTTTGAGCTGCTTGAGTGTCCGCAAACTTGTGAGCAAATCTGGAGGAGTCTATTTTTTGATTCTTTTTAAAGCTTCATTTTAATGTTTAATTTTTTAATAGAAATTTACTAGTAATGTTTAGCTGTACACCCTTTTCCTACCAAAGTCTTCCACTAAATTAACATTTTTCTATATAGGGATTTACTATTAAACAAGTCACTCTTTGATGACAATCATTGAAGGAAGCCAGTTACTTTCTATGGAAGTTGTGAAATAAAGTCCTGAATTTGAGCCAGTCCAGTGGCATGACCTAACCGCAATTGCTCAGGGATATGAGAAACTTATGTCCAGTCGAACCTTGCACTAAAGGCTAAAGACAACATGTCATCAAGAAGTCGATCCAGTGGCTCAGAAAAGTGCAAATCAGGTGATCCTCCTGCTATATATTCATTAACTACAAGTTGAGTAGGCTTGAAATGCTTCGTTGTCTGTGCAAAGCATGTCAAATAATTTGTGTTTAAAAGTTCCAAAAGAGAGAACTGGCAAAATGCTTTAGAGAAGAATTAGGTGGAACATATACAACTGAGAGTTGGACCTTGTTTTATGGAGTTTTTTGTAAGGACCAACCTCTTAGACATGAAATATAACTTAATTACAGATGAGAATATCACTCATTTTTAAGTGACTAAATTAAAGTTTTTAACTCATAATAGTAAATGTAACCAAAAACTAAAATGTAATGGTACATTTTTTTTCCTTTATGTAGTCTTTTTCTTCTAAAAATAGTATAGTTAAAATTCTATTAAGACAACTGATATCTAATCGGCTCTGGTGCTGGACTTCTCAGGTTTTCAGCCAATTCTGATGGAACTTGCAATTGATTGGGTTAAGAATCCAAACACTGTCTTATGTAAGTGTTGAATCCTGTATTTTTGTTTTTAAAACAGTTTTGTATTAAACCATGTTTCTGAATAGAGGTTATCTGAGTGGTGGAGGTGCTTATAATAAAGTACTACTTTGCTGCTGCAGCAGTTTGATCCGCTGAATAATCTCTTCAGGAGTATTTGTTAGTCTTAGGAATTTTTACAGGCTGTGCTTTGTGTATGTATAGAACTTGTTCAGTAGGGATTTATTGTATTTAGCAGTGTACAAGTTGTTCTTTAAAAAATAAATTGAAAAACTTTGTATCAGCAGTTCTGGACCAGTAAGTGTTTGAGTAAAATCTGTTTTTCTGTAAAAAACCAAAACCAAAGCTTGTTCTTTTTGTTCTAGTAAATTTGTATGGCTTTATTTTTTTTCTGTGCTAACATGGCTAACTCTAAGTGGTGTTAAACTTTTGTGTCCCAAGGTTCTTGTTATAAAAAGTTATTTTAGCTTTAAGTAAAACCACATTACTCTTTTCAGTGTGTCAGAATATACGTGAAAATGTAATGGGCTGAATTTGTAGAATAAAATATTTGCTTTTGTTTTAAATGGTCTGCTTTCGAAAGTATTTAGGTGAACTGATCCAATTAAACTTTTTTAAAAACCAACGCACACAGCAGAAAAGAGGCATGGGGAGTGTTGAAGACAGCGCTGAAGGAGTTGGTTAAATCAGAACAAATGCAACTCGCTTAAGATGTGCACAGAGATGTTCCGCACAGTGCAGCTCAGCTGCCCTGTATTTGTGATGGTCTGTGGTGTGGGTGCCTGACAGGCTGGTGTGGACATTGGGAAATGGGCTGGTAACAGTGCTGTCCTGTTCGGGCACTGTGAACCCGGCAGTATCGGTGTGGCCCCAGGACCATTGTGTCTTCTACTCCCTTGCTTTTGTTACTGCAGAACAAAAATCACGATTTTTAGGAAGATTAAAACCTGACTTCTGTAACAGTACATTCTTACTGGTTTTCCTTGAGCAGTTTGAGACCTGCACAGCTCAAATCTGTCTTCCCACTAACGTCAGTCTGGTCCACAGGTAGGGTTCCTGTTGTGAAGCAGCATCACTGCCTGTTAACTGCCTGTTGCGTCAGGGCTGCCTCCTTCAAAAGTAAGCTGAACCATCTCAAATCTGCCCCAGGACACTGAGGGATGCATACACTTTATAACATGCAGATTTTATGCCGTGTTAATTCTCAATCCATTTCATAGCATCTAGCATCCCATATTGCTGGAAGCATTGCTTCATCCCATTACTCAGTGAAGTCACCGATTCCTCTTGCCTAAAACTGACTTGTATGAATAAATGCTTTCTAAAATTGCTGGTTCCTAAAATTGCTGGTGATCAGGCTGGGACCTACAGCTTTCCGAGGCTAATCTCTTTCAGAGAGAAAAATAGGAGACAACAAGGGAAAGAGCTCTTAAATCAGAAATATCTTTATTAACAGTAAAACACAAGACGTGAATAATCCCTTTTACAATAGAATATTTCCAGCCAAAGAAAATTGAGTGTGTTTAAAAAGTGTATTGTTCAAACATCAGACTAAATGTGTTGACTTCAGAATGCCTCAAATCAAATGCAGCAGGAGGAATACTTGTGAAAATGTCCACTTGATTAGCAGTTGTTAATTCTTTCTTGATAGGACAGGGTATGGGACAGAGTACTTGGGGGCTGATCAGAGGACTCTGAGCTGCCCTGATCTCTCAGGCTCTTGAAACTAAGTTTGTCTGAGATTTTTTTTCATTCTCAGGAGGCAAGAGTCCATGTAGCGTTCTTTATATGGCAATCTATGCTGTTTTACAGAACGTTGCTAACCGTGAATAATACTTTCGTCTGCATGATGCAGACGTTTTCCCTGGATTCTCATGGAAAAGAGAGGGCAGGATTGTTCATAGGCAGAAGTGACACTATTGAATCCTCATGCATGAGTCGTGGTTCTTTTCTGCACAAGACTGATAGCTTGCACTTAACACAGAAAACCCACACCTTCTGCAAATCCACCAGTTTGGCCCCTTGACTGCATAGAACTTTGCAACCTTATGGCTTCATTGATCCACACTAAAAGGCCTGTTTCTTCTTGTCTCACTTCTCAGCCCAATTTATATCACAGAGGCGATACTGAAATGAGGGATTAAATTGCGAACACTGAATTATCTGCAGAAAGTATGCTGTGGTACATTTAATTTGTACTTAGTATAAATAATTAAAAACTCAATTTCTTAAGTGAAGAAAATTGATCTGAATGTGCATTATCTCTGCTAATCAGTGTGTTTGTTCCCTTGCTCTCGTTTGCAAAGCATCTCATGGACATAACTGAATTAATAAGATGTAACACACACTTCACCATCAAAAAACCACTTTGAAACATGATGTGCTCACTACTGTGAAAGTGCAAGGGGTCAGACTTTACCAAGTGTTTTCTAGCTTTTCTTTGCTGATGAGGTCTGTATTTAAAATTATTAACTGGTCGGTCTGTTTCTTTCTATGCTATTCATATGCAGTATTATTCAAATACTAACATGGAATATAAAATAGCAGCATCCATGGATAATAAAAACACTATGACTGAAGATGTAAAAACTGTTCACAATTAGCTGGAAATGTTCACACTGGCTATAATGGAAGAGTAGCTGACTCTGGAGGACATAGTGGATATGTCTACCTTGCATAAGAGACATGGCCGGCAAATTATTATCCGTACAGGCACCAAGTTTGCAAGCATGGCCCAGGTTCAAGTGCAGGTGTCCTCTCGATAGGACTTACACGCCTCACCTCCCCAGCAGGGAAGTGCAGCATCAATGTGGCGATATAATGTAAGGCACGCCCGGGCAAGCTGTTTGGAAAGCCCTGGGGTGAAAAGGTAACAGGATCCTAGCGGCTCCTGGCCACTCGGGAGCTTCCTACAAGTAGATGATCAGTACAAACCAAAGGCTGTGTTTTGTGCTGGTACTCAACATGCAGAAGTGTCTGTCTGCACTAGAGACACAAAGTGGTATCTCTGCTGAACAAAGACTAAATGCCCACTCAGGCTTTCTGCACCTTGCAGAAAGGTATCCCAGAGCTGCCATTACGAAGAAGCCCTGTCTCAGTGACTGCAATGAAGCCTCAGGTTGAGAAGCTTTTAAAGTCTCGTATAATCTCTCTCCTTGCTGCAAGATGGGACCAACTCTATCAGGCTCTTTTTTGATGGTGACCTGACCTCTTAGTCACTCTGGGAAACACACACTTGGTCATTCTTGGTTCCTGTTATAAATATGATTTCACAGTCAAGAATCCCTGCAGAGGCTCCTGCTGATTCCATCTTCCGTTGGGCACTGCGATTTCCCACCTATGCATGAGGTGAGTTGCTTCATTGCAGTTCCCAGGCAGACGCTCTATATAATCCGTGTCTTTCAGTCGTCCAGTTTCTGTTCAGGCTGCAGTTTTCTTTGAGCAGCACACACTGGATATGCTCATAGTGTCCTTGAATGGTTGCCCCAAAGCTGAACTCCTCATTAGTCCTGCAGCGAGGCAGACAGTAATCTTGCAAGTGCAGTTCCCAGGTGCAACCAGAGCCTACTCCTTGGCTCCCATGGGACATCATTTGCCCCAACATATCTAATGGCTTAAGGAGGCTGGCAGACTTGGCCAGGCTGTGTGTATAGGAAGCACCAGATGAAGTGGTACTCCAAGCTGCTCCTAAAACAGGTCCTGATGATTAGTTTAGATGTGAATGTAAAAAGCTGTAGTGAGTACAATGGCTGCCCAAGCGCATACTGCCTTGGTACCTCCAGCAATGACCACTGAGCAGATCCGGTCATACGCTCCCTCCTCCCCAGTCCCTTCATCCTCTCAAGTGCATCTCTGGCTACTGAAACCAACCATGAGCTGTAAGTCCTCTATAAAAATGTTCTCAGCCCCATCAGCAGGGTTTCCACTCACCCAGAAACGCTTGGGTTCAGCTGTTCAAGTAACAGCCTGCTCTCCAGGCTTCTGCAGAGCAAGGCGCTCTCCCCTTTGGCTTGGAGAGCACGTTACATTTGGTACACTTCTCATTATATAAATCTATACGCTGGGCAGCATTTCTCAAGGTTGAAAAAATGGTATTTAATTAGTCTACCCTATGAATCATTGATCTTTCTTTATTGTTTTTGGTGTTACCAAGTTAGGTTATGGGGAGCTGGGGGGGGAGGTGAATAGTGCAGAGGATGTTATGTTTCTCTCCTGTGCTGAGCACCATGTAGTGCTCAAGTATTCCTGAACACTACAGCTGCACCAGAGAAGTCTCTAAAGAGTCAAAAAAACTGGCCATACACTTGAGACCACTTCAAAGTTACTAAATTTGATCAAGCTTCTTTATAAATCATTTCCATCCAGCCAAGAAGCAAACAGTCTCTGCCCAAGCTGCCTCTGTAAATCCAGCTGTTTGTGCAACTCCTCAGTCGCTGGTGAGACTTTCTGATTCACAGATGTTATAGGTGAAGGTGTTGTAAACCAGGAAGAACAAGGGCAGATTAGGTAAAGTTATAATCGCAAATGCCTGATTTTCTCTATTTTGAGAGTTGTGAGGTGGAGATGATGTTTACAGTGAGAGACATTTGCAGTGTTGATTTTATGCTGAGGAAACATTAATACCTCGTAACTCTCCTGCACTGAACTCATGCAGAAATAGCTGAGGATAAACATGCTTCACCCTGAAACTGTCTCTACTAACAGAGAGCTCCTGCCTGTGGCGACCAGTTATCATTGAATCTCTGCACACACCCACAGAATAACATAAATTGGAAGGGATCTCTGCAGGGCATTGAGTCTGATGCCCTGCTCAAGGCAGGGACCACTCGGAGAAGGCTGCTCGGGGGTGAAAGTCTTGACACAGTACCTGCTGGAGACACGGAAGGAATTTGCTTGACTCCATCTGATGTTACTTGGGGGCCACAGTTCCCCTTCGTGTTGCTGATACGTTATCCTTCAGACTGAGCACAGCAAAACATGAACTGTGAGGAGTAAAGATGTTCTTAGCGTAGCCTCTGATGGGGAGGCAAAGCATATGCTGCACTTCTGAAAGCTACAGCCATTGCTGTACCGCACCTCAGCAGCTGTTATGGGACCGAGCCACTGGAGCACCAGTGCCACTGAATGGCTCCAGGCACTCACGTGCCAGATTTCCTTCCCTCACCTCTGGATGCAAATGACACATTAATAATGGTGCTGTTGAAGAACTCGCAGCAATTAAGCAGCTGCCTTCTCTCGGCGGCTTAACAGGAAAACAAGTGGTCTACGTACCATGATGAATTTGCTTTATGCCACTGCCTGATCAAACTCCCATCGCTGCCTGCTGATGCGCTGTACTTCTCCACAGAAACTTTCAAGAGGGTCTAAATTGTTGATGGCTCAAAAAAACATTTTAAAAAAATCTGCCTTCAACTAAGTAGTCTCGCTGTAAGTGGTTTTAAATCTCTCAGGAAGCCTATCTCCAAAGACTCAGTATTAATGAGTGCATTTAAAGGCTTTAAATTGACTACAGGTTGATAGGTTCATGAAGACCTTTAAGCAGAAAATATCTCCTTCCAAAATAGGGAGACATTAGAGTGAGATACAAAGTTACACAGCTATAAATTATGAGAAACCTGAATTTTTAATTGATCTCAAATCACAGGCAGAGAAGCCTGTAAGTGAGACTTTCTTCAAAAAGAAAGGGAAATGAATGGTTTATTTACCTTACTTTTTATCACTGCATCTGAGCAGGGATCATCTTCCTATTTACTTGTTTGACTCGTCCACTGTTACCACTTCTCCCTCACTGATGTGAGCTCTCTTCTTCTCCTGGGAAGGACCTGTCAGCTGCTGTGTGTTTGCACAGCATCTCATACAGTGGACTAAGCCACTAGAGCCTTACTGGCCATCAAAACAGGCAGGAGTTCACACGGAGATACCAGCCATCCCAAATGTTAACAACTTTTGAGATGGCTGTTGGCTTTGATTGCCCAGAATCAGGCCCTTTGATCAAACTTTCAGCAAATAGTTACATTTGCTGAAATTCATCTCATCCTAATGCTGACTTTTTAAACAGGTCAGAAGAATCATCCTCCAGAAATGCCTCTTTACTTACTAGTAAGGGAATATTAAAGTGACTACCTTTAATGAGATGCACATGTGGACTGCATTGAAGCCAAACCCTATTTGTATGAGGATTACTGTAAAAGTAGACGTACAGGAAAGGAAAAACTGCTCCGAATTTACCAACTTCCACTTAAACAACACGGACACTTACTGAGCTAGCATCATTAGTAGGCTGGGAAAGCCACCACATCTTCCCTAGGGCCCACCTCACCTTCTTTTGGATACGTCCAACATAGCAGTCCACATTTGTGCTGCTGACCCTGAGTTCCCCTTATACTCATTGGAAAGACATAAGCACGCTCAGAGTGCAGCTTATTTCACCTACTTGAAATACCTGCCATATGATGAAACAAATGATGCCCCAGAAGAACCCGCTTCTCCTCACTGGCCATCCAATTTTCCTCTACAGCATCAGCAGGAAACTGGGTTCTGGAGCGCCCAAGAGCAGACGCATCTCAAAACATCCCCCTTTGCCCTCTGTGAGGAAGATGGCAATGTTGGGAATGTCTAAAAGCAACCCCTAGGCTTCTCTCAATATTAGGAGGGAAGGAGGATTCAGCCAAAAAGGCAAGGAAAAATCTAGGATAAAGGACAGAGCTAGATCCTGGATGGGGGAGGTGATTTTCTCTGTCCTTAGCTGCTAAGAAGGCAAAGGGATGAGCAACATGAAAAGCACAGAGAAATTACTGGAGAAAAGGTGCAATAAACGTGCTAAAAACTGTGTTAGCAGTACCTCGGTACAGTGATGCTGATGACAGAGGGAGCTGAGGATAATGCATTTTTCCAAACTGATGTCTCTCAAGTCTGCTAAACACTAAGTGGCATGCCTGGAATTTCTGTGTAACGTTATTACTGGATTTCATTGCTGCAGGAGACTGTAAAGCTTTTTCTGTCCTACAGTGACACTACTGACGTCAAATGGTGACAGAATAGGGTTCTTCGCATTTACAAATTTCCTATACAACTTGCTATTCCTGCTCAAACAATAATTTATCCTTCTGTGCCCTACAAATTCTGCAGGCAGCTGAAGATGCATTCAAAAAAAGTAACCCTGCTAGTTTACTGATTCTTCTGCTCTGTTCATAATTACCACCCCATAACAGGTATTACATAGCATCTAAAACACATGGAAAGTCTTTCCAGTGAATGTTACTTGATTTGCATACATGATGTAGCTGAAGATTTCAGGCATTCTCTTCTAATTATGCAGTAAGATGTGTAGCACCAGATATTTTGTGAGAAAAAAAACATTCTGTAAAACATTTATGTTTTTTCTCAGGATACTTCTGATGTGTTCTAAGGAGGAATGAGATTGGAGAAGTTATCCTTCTTTCTGACCCTTAAAGCAAAACAATTTTCAGTGGACTGTTATGCCTGGAAAGAAATAATCCTCTACCCTTTCAGCAAGGTAATGGGGACCATCAAAATGTAATGTTTCACCTGCCTCCTCAGAAAAGGTTACCAAGTGAACAGCATTTTGTAAGGCTGGCTCTGTGGATGTCAGTACGGGCAATAGGTTTCCCTGCTTACAGAAGGACCACAGACAAGGAGCTTTTAATAAAGGTTCTGCACGTAGATTCACTCTTCACTTGTTCATGGCTTACACTGCCTCACCATCCTCTGCAGGCGAGGCAAAAGCACTGCAAATGATGAAGCCTGTATCTAAGATGAGAAACCATCCCTGGGGGTGTACGAGGTGACTGGCAGGGAAGCCCTCGCTGTCAAACCCCAGCGTTGCAGTCGGATCCTGAGGACTGGCTCAGCACAGGGGACGGATGTGGCTGACTCCCACCTCCTTCTCCTTGCATCTTGTCAGCGTGGGGCTTCCTGTTCCCAGTACAGAGACTATCCCAAAATGAATGATAAAGTAATTATTTGGTTCGTCAATGCACACTTCATTTCCCTTTTCTGAATCACAGTTCAAGTCCCGTTTAGACGTACCCTTGATATCAGCACAGTAGTCTAACTACAGACAGTCCTAACTTTAAAACAAACTACATCAATACTGTATAATGGATAGGATTCAGTTTACATGCCGGATACATATGCAAGTATGTATGTACTTTGCAAAAAAGCACTGGAAGTTAATTAGTTTTCAAACTTATAGGCATATATTTCAAATTTCCTTTTTTTTTTTTTTCTCTTAGGAGCTTGTTGCTTTTCAGTGCAGCAGTACCGTACGCTACTGGGTTAACAGTATCAGACTACTCAGATGTGTCCAGAATGCTCTGATAAGGTTCCAGTGCTGAACACGTCCTGAGGGCTCTCTCCTCCTGCCAAATCCCAGGGGAGACAGGGGTGCCTCAGCTCCTCGGAGGATCTGTTGTCCCACCATGCTTTGCAGTAGGGAGACAGACTGGAATTGCAGTTTAGTCCTTCAGTTCACTGGATAAAAGTCATCTCTATGCATAAGTTCTGTGCACCACTTAAGGTCCTCTTTTAGACCTGAAATTAGGATGTAAGATAGATATAAATGGTGCAGAGATCTGACTTTGGTTGCCTGCAGAGGGGTGAATTTCACCTACTAGGAACAGCTACAGCCAGGTTTCTGAATCCACATGAAAGTGCTGAGAAGTCGCACCGTTTACTGGCTTGGCTGGGGAATGAAGATGCTCACAGGAAATGTTTGACACTTTTGCAGGAATTTGGCTTATTTTGTACTAGAGAACAGATATGCTATACCTGAATTTCTAAACTTATTGTACTGGCATCAGAGTAACTAGAAACCACAAAACATAGCATGAAAAAAAAAAAGGAGAGTAGACTATGTATAGATATATTTACATCTACATACATCTACATATAGAAGCTTCTGTTCACTGGAAATCCTATAAGCCACTGCCTGCAATAGCATCCATCCTAAGGGAATTCTATAGAGATGATTCTTAAGAGACTGAGGAGATGGGGTTATGAGGTGAGCCCATCTGTGTCAGCACCTTATCCAGCCATTGCAACGGTCCATGCAGATGGATCTCAATCCAGCAGGGCGTGCTTGTAACATCCTGGCGATGGTACTCTGCTCCCCAGCCCTATAAAAGTATCAAAGGACCAAAAAGTGAGGTTGTTTTTTTTTAAAAAACACAAACATTAAATCACAACTCCAGCGCTGACAGTCTAACACAACTACAGGTAGTCCATCACTCGAGTGCCCAAGATTTAATGCTATGTCCTAGGGATAATTTTCTCTAGAAACATTGCTCCTTTTTAAAGTCATTGTTATCACAGTGATCAGGGACTCTATACTATTAAATAAAAAATGCTTGGTCACACTTCCAGGTGTTGAGACCAAGTGGCATGGAAAGGCCTGTTTCCAAGCTTGGCTGCCTGCAAATAGCCCATGGGGAATGGTCCCTGCCATTCGCACCCCGGAGACGTGCCCAGGAAAGTCTGCCAGACTGCTGTCTGGCACAGACGAAAAGCAGGCCACGCCTGTCATAACATTTTAACAGGAACTGGGAATGATCCTGGGCACTGCTTCGTTTATTGGTAGAGATGCATCCTACAAGTCTAAGACTCTACAAGTGCTATTTATCTGAACCTCTGGAAACCTCCAGCAAGGTTCCTCATGTCCCCTTTACCTTAACCTATGTATAGACATTCTCCACACTTTTTCTGTCCTCAAACATGTCCTTTTTTCCCACAGTTCCCGGCTGTCTGCTGCGGGAAGTCCTGCAGTAATTTCTCCAGCTCTTGTGGGGAGATAAGGGCTATAGAGCATCTGATGGAAGACGGGGATGAGCTGCTGGCAGGGAGAAAAGAGAACCAGAAGTCCCTGCACCTCAGGCGGGCACAGCGTCTGCTTGTCAAGCAGGCAGCCTGATTTCACAGCAATGCAAGACATCTAAGTCACAGCCCAAAGTCTCACAGCTAACCGGCTGTCTCACTGCCAGAACTGAGTCTGGATTTCCATAGGGCAACGTGCAAAATGCAGTCCTGCTGCAGGATGAGGCCGCTGATCAGAGAATCTGAGCCTTACCTATCATTATGCAAGTCAGGCAGGTTGATATTCTTGTCATGAAAAAAGGACATGGAGGTATAGTAAGATTGATGCCTAAATCGTAGAGCGCTGAAAAACTCAGACAACTGAGACCTCTAGAACCTGTTTCTCCAGACGATCAGCTGCAAAACTACTATCAACATCAAAACTAGATGCCCTAAGAAGTGGTCTGGATAAAATCCATTTCTACTTAGTGAAGAAAAGGGGGAAGAAAGCAGAAGAGTAAGATATGGACCCACCAAAGCCCAGAGAGTACTTTTAATCAGGCAGCATTTTTCTGACCTCCAGAGCATTTATCAGGCTAGAAAGGGCCTGTGTTCACAGGCACCTCTGATTTGTCTTCTGGAAGCATTCACACAAAATGCCGCTCTTCCAACCAGTGCAGTCAGGTTTCTGAGCTTGTGAAGTCCTAAGTACTCAGCTGCAGCGAGGATACACGGCAAGCGCCAGAGGAGTCGGTGCACTTCTCCTGACTGGCAGGACGGAAAATGCGGAGGAATAGGAATTGCACGCTGCAAGCACAACCTGCCCGGTTTGGAGGAGTCTGGCAGCGCGTGGCTGGCCATCTCCCTCTGCTGGCAACTCCCACGCACTCACAGCCGCCTTCCCCAACCTCTCAGGCTGCCGGCTGGAGCTCCTGCCAGGGGAAATGCCAGGGGGTCGGACCTCCTGTGCCTCCCGTACATCACTCCCGGGCCGCAGGCTGCCTCCTTCGTCCCCGGGGCTGAAATGTACTCGGAGATGGAGCTCTCTTAACGAGGGAATGAAATGAGAACAACTTGCAAAGCTGTGGTGGTGGTTTGCAGAGTGGGAAGAGGGTACTGACACCACCACGGGGAGACCAGAAATCAGCCGAGGGGTCCTGCTGCTCCTGCCAGGCCTTCCCACCTCCTCTGGGCAACAGCTCTCTCCAGCCCAGGCTCCAGCCACATCCCAGAGCGCTGAGCTGCCTCGTGCTGGGGAGCATGGCCAAGTCTGCTGGGTCGTCCCTGTAGCCCCAAGACCTGGGGGAATGTGGGAGGATGGGTGCTGGGTTCAGACCGTGCCTTCGAGAAACTCTCCATCTCTCCACTGTGCTTCAGCTGCCCCCTCTGTGGAGAGGGGACAATAGCCATCCTGCTTTGGTATCAGCAGCGCTCAGAGGATGGAAACTGCTGTCTGCTCTCGCTTATGACACACTCACATTTGCCAGAGGCTTAAGGTCCTCCCAGGTGCTCTGTGGGCACACAAAGGGTATCAGAGGGGACAGGACCTTCAACTCCCTCTGTCCCATGTCCTGCCTCCAGAAGATGATGCAGTCCTGGCAAGTTTCTCATGTCTTGGTCCCTACCCATCCCTGCCTCCCAGTGGGTAGCTCAAGCACTGGTGAGGCTGGGTCTCCAGCCCTTTGCATCTGCCTGCCCGATGGGCTGTAGGTGACCAGCAGCATCTGGTCACGAATCAGGGGAGAAGCCAAAGGACTGCCCTGCACCTGGAGGCTCTTGGTATGTGGCTCTGACAGACAACATGCTCCTCTGTGCACTGCATACCCAACACCCAGGGGCATTCTTGTCCCCAGGCTAAACACACCGAGGCTCACACCTTGGGAGAGAAATAATTTGAGAAGACTGAGTACAGGAAAGGGTTTGTACAGACCAGGGAGGAAGAACCTAAATGAGATTTGCATAGCCATTTTCCAAAGGTCATGGGAAAGGGTTCAAAAAAACTCCTTGCACTGGTCTTCTGGTGCCTGAGGCACTATAGTGGCTGCTATTGTTTCAACAAAGCAAGGTGATAATATGGCAGCAGCGCTATTTAGTGCATCAACACCACGTTTCTGCTGCCATGCTGGGTACGGAGGCAGATAACACATCAAAGAGACTGCCCCTGAGTTGCTGAGATAATGAAAATATTGCGTAACTGCCTTTACAAACAACATGCCCGTTCATGTCTTCCATTAAAAAAATGCTGTTTGTTGGGTTTCCTGCTTTCTTTTTTTTCCCCTAATGCTTGCGTGTGAATAAGTTGTCAGTTCCTTCCCAAGGAAAAAGCAACAGCATGGTCACGGGCAGGGAGATTTTGGCTTGGACTCTTGGGAAAAGTTACAGGGCACTCTTAATGCTCTCAGGGAGTTAAGGAGATGGGTCCCCAAGGATGGCTGGAAAGTCAAAACCAGAAACCTGTGTGGGAATCAACTCATCTGCTTTGCAGAATACAGGGGAACTGGGCTCGAGCCTCAAGCAGTTTTGTAGTATCTTACATGTGAATTCAATCAGCTTGATTCAGTCATTTGTATAGAACCAAATCTGCAAGTCAAAGGGACATACTCAAGCCACTTCTTCTGGTACCTAGCAGGACCAACTTGCTTCTAATGGTGCAACTTCTCTAGTTTGCAGGCTGAACACTGATGCCCGCTCTCCCCAGCAGCACCACAGGAAGTCATTCTAGTGCATCTGTAAACAGTCTTGAAATACTCACCATTCTCTGGGGTTTAGATGCTACAACAGGCACCTAAGTAAATCCTAAGTGCTAAAAGGAATCAAGAGATCTCATTCTGGTGAGAAGGTCATTCAGAAGATTTAAGAAACTCCCACAAAGACTGATACGTTGCACACACAGCAGTTGGACTGCAAAGCTCAGATATGAAAGACGTGGAAACAGTAATGGCTTTGGTGGCCTCCTGTCTCTTCCAAATAACAGGGGGAAGGAAGGTCAGATGTTCTTTTGGGGTTTGTATTCTGCTTGCAAGAAGCCCTTTTGGTAGTGTGGCTGACCAGAGTGAATGTCATCAGAAATCAAGATGATCCTTTGCCAGGGATCAGACAGGTGGCAAACAACAATTCCCCAGCTAGCTCAGTGGGGGATGAAGGAGGACCTAGTGTTTCTTGACTGATAACATATATACCAGTCTATAGTAATGATGAGACTGTAAATTAGTCTAGAAACATAAGGACATTCTTTCAGGTCTATGGCTCTACCAAGCTCTATTGCAAACCGGTAACAATAGGAGAGATCACAACTGCCTAAGATATGTGCTACAACATTTACATGTTGCTAAGCCCCCCTAAGTTGACCTCTTTATGCAATCAATGGGGGAACATCACCATTCAGTCTCTGCTTATTTTCCACAAAAAGCCTATGGAATACCTGATTTTTGCAATCTAAGAAATTTCCACATTGACCACAAAAGCTATTGATTTTAAGCACCTAGAAGTTTAAGGCAATACTGGGAAACAGGCAGTCTGAATTGCTATTTGCATGTTGGGTGTCTAAATCCCCACTTGGGAAGGATTTGATAGGGTCTAGTTTTGCACCAAAGCTAGTGAGTGATGGGATTTGCCTTTTTAGAAATGCAAGAGAAAACAAAGAATGCTTACTTTAACAAAGCTCATTCGAATAGTACACATCTTGGTCAGCTCATACACCACTTCAAAACCATGATTGACTGACTGGGCAAGCAGCTGGGCGAAAAGCTGGTTGTTGAAGATCTTGAGGCTGCAGCCACTGGGGATCTTGCAGACAGTGGCTGGGTGGAAACCATGCTGATAGTTACAGTTGCGGCTTTGCACAAAAATACTGCTATCGCTGACACATTCAGCATAAACTTCCCCACCGACGTAGTAAAGATGAACACCTTGAAAAAGAAAAAAAATAACATGTATTATTTCTCCATTGTTCACAACACACTTTATACCAGTATTTTTTTAACTATTTTACTGGTGTGGGCATACAAGCCCAGCATCATTCCAGGTACTCAGTGCCTACACATTGCCTTCTCAAAGACAGTAAACTGTGTGCATATCCGTCTATCTGTACAATGGACCCACCAACTTTAAGAGGAAATTGTCATAAATGCTATTTGGAGGTACTGGTCTGGGGAAAAAAGTCTTGGCATGTGTTGTTCTGCCTTGTTTCTCAGTGAAGGTTGGTTTGCTTCTTTAACTCAACAGCAAAGTACTTTATGACACACACACACACATACATACACAGACACATAAATGTCAAACATATGTCAACCATGTACAAAGCATGGATCAAAATTGTCAAAGAACTGACAAATCTGTTACGCATTACACATCTAAACCTATTTTCACTGCTCAGCATATGCATGCTGACCAAGACCCACTTCATTGCACGCTATTTTTTTACTACAGGATCCTATCTCATGCAGTTCAAACACAGCATGGCATGTACTTAAAATAGCTTTTCTGTATTTTGCTTTATCCACCACATCAGAAACATGTATTTGCATTTACATGACATGACTTACTCATCAGATCCTGTTCAAAGTGACCTTTAGCAAGAAACTGACTGATTTCCTTCTAGACTTTTCAGTGCCTGAGTGACTTACCAACACTAACTCTCAAATATTTACCATGCCTGGAGGAAATGAAGATTGAAGCATTTCCATCCATTCAAAGACTCTGATGCCCCCTGGATGTCTGCTTGCATGAAAATACACCTAAATAGGTGGGAGAATTTATCTTAGCCCAATTGAGCAACCTTAAAGTTAGGGATCTTGTGTAAGCTACTTGTGTAGATGCCTTCTCTAGTTGATAGATGATGAGAGGCACTGTGACCGGATGATTCACTCCATCCGCTACAGAGTGCAGGCTCACAGCCAGCTTTGATGGAAGTCTGTGCAGGTGCTGAAAAGGCTCTCTGGTTCCCTGCCCCTGCTGCTGCTTCTCACACCTGCTTTTGTGCTGGCTGGGGACTGAGCAGCCATACATATTGGGAAACTGAACCAGCTAATAAACTTAAAACCTAACGAAACAAAAGAAGATTTATCTGCAGTGAGATCTTCATACAAGGGTGGCAATGGGGACCCAGACTGCTTAAATGTGAGCATGAAACCACACCCTGAAGGGGGCCAAGTCATCCTGTGAAGCTGCTTTAAGACATTCACCCTTCCCATGGTTAGATTAGGTGAGATGATCCCCTCCCATGGCCAAGAGAGGTGGAAGAACTCAGTTCTTTGTTCTCATAAAATCCACCACTAAATAAAAATAGAATCCTCCTATCTATTACGCCCAGGCACAGCATTCAAACCCTTACATACAAATGCACACGTTCAGAGAGTCTCAGTGGACTGCCTGCAAAGCTAGTGATAACTAGGCTTTAATAATTCAGTTGTAATTAGTTTTATTCCTGTTGTCTTTCATGCAAAAAAGACTGGTTACATATTCCCAGTCTCTTCATCATTCTGTGGTCATGACAGCAAGGGGCAGCAGCACATCCTTAGGACAAAAGCAGCCTCTAAACAGAAGTGGGAAAGGTTTGGGGAAAAACAGGTTGAGTGGGAAAGGAATCTGGGAAAAATATGCTCTCCCATAGACTTCCAGAGTGACTCAGACAGGAACCTTGAAGTCTGTCTTCAAGCCATCACTTGACTTTTACTTCTATGCACCCACGAGCTCTCAAATTAAATGTGCGTGGCAGGGGTGTGTGGCTCAGAGCACACACTAGTATTGCACTGGGAACACGGGCAAGGTGACAGCTCCATTAGACCAGTCATCAGCTCCAGTCCAACTGCACCAGACATTATGGGGTGTTGCGCATTGTGACTGCTATTACTTGACCTATGTCTCCTTTCCCTTCTCTGGAAGATGGATAAAAGGGAAGGACTGAAAACACAAAGATCCTAGGTGACCTTGATGGAGTCCATATTAGTTTCTGAAATAGATGGAGTGAGAACACAAGGTAGAAGAGAAGAATAAGGACATAAATGTTCACCACATTTCAAGTCTTCAGGTGTGGCTACTGCTGATTTAAGGTGATCACACTTCTGGGTGCAAAGGTGAAAAATTTTAGAGGCTGGATTTTCATAGTATATTCAGTAACCCAACTTCTGGAAAAAAATGAACGCTTTTAAAGGCATAGCCCAAAATGGGTACTACAATAACAAAAACACCAAGTCACTTCTGAAAGCAGAGGCTACAGTTTGCTTTTTGCTTCTGGACTTTTTAAAAGCAACAAATACAGCAGTAATGAAACGTCAGTGTGAATTTCCATTCTTCTGGTATTCATTTGCCAGAGACAAGCACCCTCAAGGAAGCCAAGCAGCTGAATACATATTTGTAGAAGACCAAATCAAGGGTCCATATGTTTCAGCGGGTTTGCATTTCTCTCTGCAGAAATCGGAAAGTCAGCAGTCTCCAAACATCCACATCTTTCTGACACTCTGATCAGAAGTCCTCTTTTTGTCCTTGAAGTCTTACTGCTGAAACAGGTCCAATTGCTAGTAGATGTTGCATTGTGTTCTGGATTGTTTTTAGCTTTGATGTGGTATTTCCAGGAAACCGTTTCACGCTGATACACTAGATGACAATCCAATCACATATCCTTATCCTACTGAGCTAATCTTGTTTACTCACTTTTTTTCTCCCCTGTTAACATGTTGCAATTGTATCCATTTCAGTAGCTTTCATCTGTCCAGCATGCCTTTGAACTACACGCTTTTGGAGCTGCTCTGTGCTCTTCTGCAGGCCTGTACTGGTGCCACTTCTACTCCACTTGAACATGTTTTTTTTAAGATTTGCATAAACAGGGAAGAGCAGTAAAATTAAGGATCTCTGATATACTAAGCTGCTCTCTGGGCAACCTGCTCCCTTCCCTTGGGCAGATTCCTAGTGTAAGACTTTAAAGGACTTTTAATCAATGAAGACAGATCTTCAGATTTGAATGGATGAGGACCATTAGCATTTACATAATTTTCTTTCTGTTCTGTCTCTTCCTCTTTTTGGGCAGAAAGTCACAGGATGTAACATCCTCAGATGACAGCTTTGATTGGGATCTTTTGTCTTTCTTCTTTTAGGGCCGGGCTCAGCTTTGATCTACACCTCTCTGACAGCTTATGCTGATAGAGAAGCTTTGCTTTATTTTCTGAGTAAGTTAGAACTAGGTGTACAACTCATTTCCACCCCTCACAACAAACTAATATGATGGACACTTGTAGCATCACACTGGCTTCACACAGTGCATCCACAACACAAGGGCTTTCCCTACTGGAGAAAAGTGCAAGAGCTACGTACAACATCTCTTGCACTAGCCTTCAGGTTCACTGTTGTCTGTAAAAACTATGTCACATTTGTCTCAGAGCCTCCTTGTATTCAGTCATTCAACACTAGACTATCAAGAGCCAATTAAAATACTGCTCTAGGCCTGGGAAATGAGGTGAGGTTGACAAGATAATAGGAGTGGAACAATTAGAGTTAATTAGCCCAGTGGGAAATCCATTCCCAGGCAGCTACTGGTGAGAGGCTGGGTTGGCAAGATAATGAGTCTAGACTGGATATACCAGAACAGGCAAACCTTCGTCTGCACAGAGAAGTGGCCGGTACAGGGCTTCTGACTCACCACCACAAACAACAGTAAGTTCTGGGAGAGTATCAGGCCTTGCACAGCCCTAGCAAGCTGGGATGGAGTGTGCACGGCCACACACGTCCAGGTGTGGTCTCCTTGTACTTGTCACCAGCAGCATATGATCCTGCGTGCACAGGGTATGGGTGCACCAGAAGTGGAGCACACAGGGACAACTGCTGGAGGGAGAATCCTGGACTTAGTTTTACTGGCGAGAAGTTGACACGACAGGGAATCAGACTGGTAGGGGGAAAAAGCTACAAAGGCACCTCTGGTAGAGTACTTCAGCTAAATAACTCAACTACTGTTTCATCCATCTGCCTTTGTTACTTGGTAGTAGGAGAACCAGCCCTCAGGCACCAGCAATTATCCTTTTAGTGGCATTTCAATGGCAATATTCCCAGTTGCCAGAAGCTCTAATAAATAAAATGAAAATACATACTGCTAAATTAGAACACACAACTATAAACAACATTTTTCTCTTCGCTGGCCAAATAAATAGCTTTTGTAAGGAGCTACTCTGCTGATTGTTATCCAGTCAGAAAAGAATCAGCTGCTTTTCTTCTATTTCAGAAATAATCTCAGAGGTTTGGCTTTAAGACAAGTACATCTAACAGATCAGCTAGGTTTGTTAATGCAATGCACAGTTCTTTCAAGCCCTGAATATTCCCAATGAGAAGAGATTTCCTCTTACCTTTTCCTATGTGTCTCCTGGTGTTTTCTATAGTAGAGTTGCGGTTTACATTTGAGAGTAGTCCCAGACAGAACCTGTTTTTGTTATTTGAGGGATCTGTAAATCCATCTATAAGGATACTTCGAGAGGAAGCCTGGAAAGTCTCCCCTACCCGGTTGTTGAGTTCATAGTAGGCAACTGAGCACCAATGTTGGGGTTCCTCATAGCAAACAGGCCGAAAGTCTGCAGGAAAAAACCCTGATCAGCTGCTCAGGTCTCAGTAATATTTTTTAAACAATCATTCTCTGTCTCCTTTCCTCCCTCCCTCCCACTCCCATCCCCCCAGCTCTTCATCTAAACAGTCACTTATGTCAGGCTTTATCTCAACAGCAGCTTCTGTTTCTTTTTAATTTTATGATTGAAGCCCCAAACATGCAAAGGGCTGGTACATCAGCTTAACTCTAAGCCTCTGAGGAGTCCCACTTGTTCTTAAAAGTGATAACTCCACTGCATTAAATTAAGCACATGCTGACATTCCTTACTGAACCTTGGGGCCCAATCTCTACACTGAAAATAGTAAGGGATACATCTGCTCTGCACACCAGCAGGAGCTAGGGATGACAGATGGGCTCAAAGCAAGTCAAAACTGAGCCAAGCTTTCAGCTTAATACCAAACTTTGAAGTTCAGAAGTAATCAATCACTCCACTCAATTTTTTTGCATGCTTTGGGGCTTTCCGCTTCCATGTGGGACTGTAAGCAGAAATGTCAGCAAGGTCATTTCTTTTCGATCTACCCCTGCCCAGGTTTTCTAACTCAGAGACAGAGAAAGACTCAAAAATGTAACAGAATCCCTGAGCCTCATTTGTCCTACAGGAATTAGTGGGAAACCTTATCCTGCCTGCCCACCACAGGCATGTGAGCCCCCCTGCCTCCAGAGCACCTCTGTGCATAACCTCTAATAAACTTCGAACTAATATTCACTAGGGCAGTGATCAGGGATGGTAAAGAGGTTAAAGTATCTCGACAATTTATTTAAAAGTATTGGTGTCTGATATCTAGTTATTATCTGGCCATTCTGTGTACGCATCTGTAATTAGCCCTATCACCCTCATCTTCCTTCTGCTCCAGTTCTGTGATACATACACGTTCCTCACTGTTTCAGAAGGCTGGCATAATTTTTTTAATGTGCACATGTGTGCACAGTGTTCAGTCCTCATGCCATAAAGGACATTTGTTTAGGACTACAATATGCTGGACTAAAAGAACAATGGTGATTTTTCCTTTGCAGTAGCAGGAAGCCAAAGGAAAACCCAGCAGAGGAACTCCATTTCCCCTTACTGCTCTGCAGCAATGGGCTTTAAATGCTGGAGGCATCACCTGCCACTACTAGTCTGGAGGTAGCGGAGACCATGCTGGAGAGGTCATGAAGTTGCTTTAAGGGGAGCAAGGAGGATCCCAGACCCTTCTACTCTGACCATCCATGCCCTCTCCTACTGAAGCATTCTTATATAAGAACAAAGAGTTTGGCCTTCTGTAAAAACCTCCCTGTACTTCACTAGAACATGTCCGTTTCTTTTCCAGCCAGCCAGTAATGTAACACTAATAGAAAGATGGCAGTAAGAAAGGTCCCAACCACACGGCTTTAAAGTACTTGGAACCCAGAACTGAAGGTGATAAAGAAATCAGTTCTGATATTGATAGTGCTCTTGTGTGTTATATTGCCTCACCATCCTTGCTTTGATATATTTGTCTACAACGTAGATAACAGTGTTTGCTTTCATTAACAGCTTTCAAACTGCAATAGTCAATGGATGCAAATAAGGTCTAAACTCTCTAACTTCACACACAATTCATTGAATTCTTAAATCAACCTATTCTGCTAGCTAATGGATGGGTCTAGTACACGGCCTTACTGCAGCACTGTCTGAAACCTATTACTGCAGTTCACTGAACCTTCTTGTTCAAATAACAATTTTTTTGCTTAACAGTTTTTCTTTGAAGAATAGTACAAATGGTTATTTACTTTCAGCTTCTCCATCGGCAGATTTACCTCCATTGGGCAAAGACAGCACTAGTTGACTTTCAGCTATTGCATCCATTGACCGCCCACTGTGGGTTCCTGGAGGTTCTCTTGCGTGGTAAGGCGGGGGTGGAGTTTCCACTATTAGAAAGAAAAAAAGAAAGAAAAGAAAGAAAAGACACCTAAATCAATACGTTGGTAAATTCTCCTGGTGGATACTTAACACTTCTTCAGCACTGTTTAACTAGAGAAGGGCTGGAAACAGAGCACAAATCTGAACCTGACCTCCCTTCAGTCTCCAGATCAAGATCACTACATGTTCAGGGAGGACCGGAAGAAAGGGCTGTCATGTTGGATATGCTGCACTTGAAAAAGAGAAGGACAGTCAACACAGTGCCTCAGGCCTAGACTGGTGTCCCGTCAAGCTCTCTGTTAACACCAGTTGTTACCCCAAGAGAGTAACTCAGTTTGATCCTTCAGTTCCAGACTTCTCTCACAAATTTTAAACTTGAAGATGCTGAGATAAGAGCAGAAGCTAACTTTAATTGATCCTCCGGGAGAAAGCTCTCTTTCTTCACAGGCTAAAAAAAAGGCTATGGAAAGCCTTTACACTCTAAACTCAGACTTGGCAAAACTGCCTCCAGATTTGTCCTTTTTACCTCTGTCCTACAAGGCAAGGCTGGCCCTCTTCTGGTTTGTTCAGTCTTCTATCAAAGAGCAATGGATGTCATGAAAAAATACAGAGAAAAAGTATCAACTCACAACCTGCCCAGCTCCTGATTTGTTTCACTTCTGGCACAGTAAGCTAGAAAACAGAAGGTGACTCTATAGTAGGGGATTCTGAAGAAAGACAGGGGGCTTTAGAAAGCCAAAGAAAAGGGGACTTCATTTTTGTATTAGAAAATGTCAACATTCACTGCATAAGCACTAAAAGCATGTAGTTTTATTTATTTGAACAGAAACTCAGTAGGCTTATGTGTAAAGTACAGGCATATACAAGCTTGCAGGACTAAGGGTCTCTTTAAGAAGACCAGAGTTTAACTTGGTTCCAGGCTGAAATTTCCTCTTGTGTTTGGGGTCTGTTGGCTGGCCCTCAAAACAGAGCAACTTCACCCAGAGTGGATAAATGTGGACTGTCTCATAAGACAACCATTGAATCTTCCACGTAAGTACTGCACAGGAATGTTATTCTATTCAAGAACTGTTCAGGATTTAGGAATTTCATACACTATATTATATTTCTAATATATAGATGATATAACCCTCCCACAGAAAATGCAACAAGCTAGAATAGTAAAATAAAATCAAGAAAGAGTGGAAGACAACACAAGTCACAGAAATGAATATAATGTGGTTATACAGGTATTTTTGATGTCTACACCTAAGCTAGTCACCATCAGCTCTCCTTATACCAACTAAAGAAAAATAGGCACCTGCAAACATGGTGCATCTCAGCTACTTTAGACATATACCTTAAGATGCAAGGAATCTTGTTCTAGGAGTGCCTGTTTTTCTCCACTGATTACAGAGAGACCATAGACAATTGCATAAGATGCAGAAATTTGCATTGTTGACATCTATATTTGGTCACACCAATCCCACTCAAGGTTCTTAATGTTACTCCAGTTTGCTTTAGATAGTCTTCCATCCCCGATTGTTAGACAGGCAAATTATGCTTATCAGCATGCCATGTGCTGTGATATACTGAAGCTCAGGTTGAGCCACTTCCATTTTAAGTAGCTTTGCAAGGTCCCAAGTTCAGTTAAACGCACGAGCGAGAGTCATTACATAGTTGGAACAGGCCTGATTTACCTGTTAGGACCAGCTCCACTGAATTCAACTTGGTGACACAGAGGTGAAAGAAAAAGATGGGAGAAGACAAACAAGTCCTACTACTTGCTGAAATGTTTCAGTGTTGCTAAATATGATTTAATCTAAAGTATAAATCTAGAGAAGAAATGAATGAAGGTTCATTCAATGAATGGAGAGGGAAGGAAAAACATCACATTGTATTGAAGTGTCCAGCTTAAAAGGAGGTTCAAATACTACAAATACCTTGTAAAAATAAACACTTTTCTTGCACTTAAAATCAAAACAGGCATATCATTAAGGACATGAATTTAAATGCTTTGTAGTTGAGACATGAAAACATTAAGCTACAAGATTCTGACCTGAATTCATCTTTGTGAAAAAGCTGAGATCATTGAAACTATTTGAGAGTTTCAACAAAGTACAGAAGTGAATCTGAACCATGTTTTGACATTAAAGCTAGCTCTCAGCTGTGTTGTGTGACACCTTCTTGGTATATTTAACAGCAAAAGCATTGTTAAATTCTCAGGTAATTAGAGCAGTACTAAGTAAGGAGTTCACAACGCAAACAATCTGAGTGACACAACCCTACCGACCTCAGAACTGTGAAGCTGATGAAACACGTTCCAAACTCATAGGAATCTGCCTGGTGGCTTCACCAAGTGTTGGGCCAGTTTATTAAACACCTTAATTTCATGAAGTTTATACAGTCAGTGGGATCACCATACATCAAAAAATATTTCTGCACACCGATTTCCCCATTTTATCCTGTCTCTCTTAATGGAGTTTCTAAAGGTCCCTACTCTGACCACCTCTGTTAGCGGTGCCTAACTTAGGTGTTGCAAGTGCTCTTTTCCGTGGATTGCATCAGAAGCTTAGATGGGCAGCTTCAGGCAGAAGGTGACCTGGCACACCTGCTCCTCTCCTCAACTTTCCTCTTACAGTAATCATGAAATCTTATCCAGGCACTTCTAGGAGTGGGATGACTACAACTCTTAATTCCTTGAGCATCCGTTAGAAGGACTAGAAGACAATACTAAGAGACAGTCACAAGAAATCACATTCCAAATCCATCCTATCCAACAGCTCAATTTGTAGCTACAACCTGGTGGAGGGGCACACAGAATTGGCACCTGACCCCAGGCCCTGGCAAGAACCTCGACTGCCTCAGTCAGGATGTCTGAAAGCTCATTCTTACCTGTGAGCTGATAGGGACTTCCTGGTCCAGAAGAGCTTCCTGGTGAGTTGGGGTAGCTGATGCTGTTAGGTGACTGGGAGAACATGTGGCTGGGTGATGATGGAAAAGGGGTACATGGAGGATGCTGGAAAGAATCCGGATAGGTGGCATTGTGCGGCATCAGTGGCTCGCTGTGCAGAGAAGTGTTTCGAAACTTGGCGAGGAGGCTGAGGTGAGGGTTAAACTCGCTGTGTCTTGGAACGAGTACAGGAGGTAGGACTGAAAATAAGAACAAGAACAGAAAAAACTAGTTAAAACTGCACCCTTGAAAGTATATCTCTCTGTAAGTTAAAAAGAGGCATATTCCATGTTGCCCAAGTATCGCTGCCCATATACGAGTCACTGAAGGGCAACAAACCTGTCCAAAAACAAGAATCAAAAGCTGACTCTTGGATCCCTTTTTTTCCCAAATTTGCAGTCAGTTACAGCAATTCCATATGCAAAATATGGACTTTCCTGACTTGAGCCAGGTACCATAAAATTCACGGGTACAGCATGCGCACACAGCCCTCCTACAGAAATGCAAGTGATGCATTTCTCCCTCTCAAAATTACCTATTCCTTCCTTTCTGAAAGACTGAACATGTCAGGATTTTGCTAAATATTATCACCAAGATTTGCCAAAACCACAGCCAAGTTTAATAACAATTAATAGTGCTCTGCAATACACTGCATATTCTACTGCCACTGTTTTACAGATGGGCAAAAGGAAGCACAGACCTGAAGCTAGACAATAGATTTAAAAGGTCTTCAGGTACTTGAAAATGCTGCCAGCCAGACAGTGGGATCTTTAAAAGGAAATGTAAATGGCAATTCAAATATTGCAGTAATACTAATTTAGCTCTTGCAATATAGTTAGAAAAGATCTAGCATGAGGAGGCAAATGTCAATGGTTGGTAGTTCAGGCATGAAAAACGCAGGTCAGAAAACTGAAATCCAAATTCATCCATGTAAAAATTGGTCTAATAGAAGATACCACCTCTCTTCACAAACTCTCTTCACTTACATCTCATACTGTCAGTGCTGCAATAGTATTGCTGCATTGAGAAATCTAAAGTTGACCCAAATTATTTTGGATTCTGACATATCAGGAGAGCAGAATTGGAGTCAAAAAACACTTTAGAAAACCCAATTAGTGAGCTACCTATGAAGATGCAGCCCCTGGGCTGGAACACAAAAAGAGGCTTGCTAAATAGTTCTGCATATGAGAGTTCAACTTGAGGCTTTAACTGGGTCCCCCACAGTCCTTTGGGGGCAAACAGCACCTACAACGGGCAATTCATGTATCCCAAGATTTCCCTATTAGTTACTAGCTCACGTAGTGCCTAATTGTCTTAGTTAAGCTCTTAAACAAAAGTAGGGAGAATGAATCCCCAGTTGCTATCGTGCAGATTTAAGAACCACCAGAGAAGATAAGGAGGCAATTTGAGTTATTGTGACAAGGATGAATTGTCCCAACACCAGGAACAATTCAGCAGGCTTGTATTGATTGACCTAGTGTCCAGAGTCCCTCTGGCCTAAAACCCAGCAGCACGTAATCTTTCAGTCTACCCTGACTAGCTCATGGAAACAAATAGCAGTGTGCGCTCTTGGTTATAAATGCTGACAGGAATATATGGTTTGAACGTGTTTTAACATATTGTTTGAGTCCAAAAGCTCTGTTTAGGTAAGGCAAATTCTTTTTTGGTGGGTTAGCTAACACCTTTTAATTACAGCAAACTCTCATTTATCCAGCATAATGAAAGAGTGGAATAATTGCTATAAAGCAAATAATACATAGATAATGCAAAACATGTGCATGAGAAGAGGCTGTAGGAACATCCTCCTTGAAGTGCACCCTCAATGCACATCGATTGCTCAGAGAGCTGGGGCAGTTTAAGGGAGGAGGAGGACCTGTGCCTGGTACCAACAACAGGTTTACAGCTTCTTGCTTGATATAGCACTATGCTGCACCCGGGGCAGGGTTAAATCATGCTTCTGCCAGTCACCCATGAACCAAAGAACTGCGCCCTAAAAACACAGAAAAGATTGGACTGATGACAGGGGCTTCACCTTCATCTTCTTACCTGCCTGGAAACACAGGCACCGGGATGCCTGTTAAGAGACTATACATAGACCCTTCTCTGGCCCTATGCATTTCTAATTAGCTTCTGGCCAGCACAAGGATGGTGCTCTGGAGACTACTTTCTTTCCTTCTGCCTCTGATATGCCCTTACCTGTGGGATCAAGATTTTGTTGCCACTCTCTTAAGTCCTTTGGTAGAGAAAGGTATTTCTGCTTCTTTACTGTTCCTTTAGCTTTTTGGATTTCCTAGACTCCCCATGTAGGACTCATATAGACAATACAGGTATTCACATCTGAGATGCACTGCCCAGCCCCCCATGGGACTTCACAGCCAGCGGAGAGAAAGAGACTCTTTTGGTGCTCAGTTTATCTGCTCCATATTGGGACAAGGCCAGTATCACCACTGCAGATGTGGTTTTAGTGAGCTGGATCCCTCCCAGGATCATAGGAACATGTGAGCTGCTGCTGCTTCTGGAGTTTTCCTTTGCTGCTTCATGAAACTGGTATGATACTTGCCAGGTCTGCTGCTGCTCAGCCAGGTCTGACCAGCAGCCCTAGAAAGTGGGGAACTGATGATTCCTTTGCACTCAGCAGAGGTGCTGAGCAAGGGACAGCTGTGCTACAGCAACGCCATGCAGCGTTGGGAGGTTGGCACCTCGCTGCGTGCACCACCGCTAATAAAGCGGCTTTCTTCAGCCCTGTGAGAACTCAATGCAACTCCTTCTCTAAATGAAAGCTGAGAATCTGGATGTGTGAACAGCACTCGCCAGGGAAAGCCTTTGACTCGCCCTGAGTGAGTCAGCAAGAGGAATTTTCAAGCCTTGAACTCCTTCCCAGCTCTGACCAGGGTACTCTTAATTTCTGCTCTGCTGTACATTTTTTGCCACCTCACTCAATCTTTCCACTGACTGCTCCGTGGCTGCCTAGAGGGCTAAAGCCTCTGTGGTGATGAGGAATTCAGAGATTTTCTTGTTTGTGGCTAAAAATTCCCCAGAGGGCCTTGTTCTCCTTGTTCTTTTGGTAACAGATGTCACTCTCCAGGGCTCAAGCACTCTGAAGGAATTGTGACCAGAGGCATGAAAGTGAGTGACTGAGTGCATTGGGACCTGTCTGTCCTCATAATTTACCTGCATTGTCTCCACTCAGTGGGGTCCTTTTCTTCTACCTGCTCTTCTCCATTGAGAGCCAGGGGTGGATCCTTCCTTCTATGCATGTCCAAGTGTTGACCATCTTTGTTCAACTGAGGACAAATACAGTCATGCCCCAAGTCCTGCCACTGCCCCTCCTGCACTAGGCTTTCTCCTGCTCCCTTTAGCTGCAACAGTTCTTGCTGGAAACTTGGCTGTGCCCAGAGCCTGTGACTTCAAGTGCTAGCAAACAAATTATCTGCCTCACAATTTAATTCCATGTACAACATCCACACTGTGATTCCTTGCACATCAGCCCATCTTTGCAGAGTTTACTACCTTTGGAGACCTACCCTCTGGTGAGATCCACCTGTTCCCTATGCCCATGACCATTCACAAACACCAAACACACGGCCAACAGTGAGATCATCAGGTGGTCTTCCAACTGGGAAGCTACCACATCTTAGTCCCACTTGGGCTTGACGAAAGCAATCAGTTACTCTAAGTCAAAAGTTCATTTAGGCTCCTGCTGTCTACAGCAACAGTGCACACTAGAATTTGCAATATCTACACATGAATGATCTCATATAAAAATAATAGGGTACGTGTTTAGGCAGCTGCTATATTTTTTCTGAAACTGCAGCTTCTCCTGACAACCAACCATTCAGACTTCTGATCAGCTCTTTGAGGCAAAACAATGAAGGGGGAAGCAGAGCCTAATTACCGTACCTATCTACTTTAGGCTAGGTGGCCTAGCCACCTCTGCAGTGGGATGTTGCACAAACAGAGGAAATATTTGCTGCCTTTTTCTAAATGGCACCTGCTGCTGAGCAGACCTGAGAAGAAATCTGCTGGGGACACTGGTAGCAGCAATAAAAGCTATGCATAATCTGCAGCATTGGTCAGTATAGACTAGGATGTGGCTGGGCAGCCTGAGGACACAGCAGAGGCAATGAAACCCCTGAAGCTCAGCTGGAGCTTAAAGCTGCTCTCCAGTAACAGAGGTCTAGAGATCTGCCAGGCCATTAAGGAAAGGGTGAGGCCCTCCCATCTTTGACACAACTCATTCATTCTGAATAAAAGTTAACAGATCTGGTCATGGAGTGGTTGACTCAGCAAGAGAGACTGCAGTGATGGAAAGTGAGCCACCAAAGGATTGACATTCATATGAAAATAATACCAGCTTGTGGATTATAAAAAAATGCACTGCTGACTAGTTTCGTGGGTGGATTCTTTAGCTCCAGAGGATGAGACTCAGAGAATCTCACATAAGCCTAAGACTGCCAACAGCCAAGGTGCAGAAGATTTCCTGTAGTTAAAAGAGGACTGTTGCTTAAACAGACTGGCACCTAGATCAACCACTCCCAGCCTTTTCTGTGGTGATCTCACTGCTACCACTTTCTCCTGAAGCTCATTTCTTCCCTTGTGTCGCCACCACCTCCCTGCAGCACTGCTTTCTAACTGCCTCTGGCCTGGACCTGCATTACTGCCACTTGCAGTGGTGTAAGTTACCTCTCCTGCCGCTGAGTACACCTGAGTACACTGTACTCCTTGCTGCACCTCATCTTTAGCAGGGAGGTGATTCACTTGTGAGCTTCAGCTTCTAAGCTGTCCCTGTCAGAAAAGCCATAGGGGTGAATACAACAGCCAGTTCCTGGGTCCTGTGGAGAACTGTCATGGCATCCTCACAGCTGCGCTCTCCTTCACCTCCAAAACAAGGTGGCCACATCCAAAGTGCCCCAAGTTCCTTCTGTGGGCTAACACCTGCACCCTGAGGACTGCTAGTCCATGTGATTCCACACGGGTCAAAGCTGTGCCCAAGAGTATGCTATTGATTTGGCAATACTCAGACCTGCACCTTGGTCCCGTCTCATTTACAAGCAGAGACATAGCCAGTCTGCTCCACAGACAAATGATAGAGACATGTTCACAGCTGAAACCTTCTGAGTTTTGGGGTCAGAACAAGCTTTGGCAGCCATTTAGTAGCTGCTGGATTATCCCAGTTCTAGTGTTTCTTAGCTGGCACTGAACAGATCAGAAGACTGGGGTGGAAAACAGAACTGTGCAGTGCTGTCAGTTGCCATGCTGAGGAGACTCCACTAACTACACTGGAGTTACACCAGAAGAAATGAGAAGACGCTAAAGACTGCAGCCTTCAAAGAGAAAGATACACAAAATGGGATATTTTATGAGCATCTTTTCTTAGATTCTTGAAGAGTTTATTTTAGCAAGGCAAGAGATCAGGTCTTTCCACTGAAAACTGTTGACAACAAGCACCACTCACTGCAGCTGTAAAATTTTAGTTGTGACAATGTTTACAGCAGTTCAGATACAACTTCAAAATGACAGCTCTGCTGCAGTGGAAGGACTATCAGAAAAGCGAGCAGCCCCTGTTGTTTAACAAATGTTAACAAATGTCTTTCCCTTATTTCATCTGTGTGAAAAGAAACATCCCACAGTTCGCTTATCTGATCCTAATGTCACCTCAGAGTAAAGTTCATGCCAGACAAAGAGTAATCACAGAATAATAAGTATACACTTACCAAGCGTATCCATTAGTAAATTAAATTACTGTGATTTTTGGCAGCAAGGGAGAGCTAGGTTAGACATTAGAAATAATTTTGAACTGTAAGGATAGCAAAGCAATAGATTCATTTGCCTGGGGAGGTTGTGGAGCCTCTATCACATGGGATTTTTAGAGCTCATTAGAAAAACATCTGTCAGGAATGTACCTGGTAATTTGTTTTGTTTTGGGAGTACGGGCAGAGGAGAACAGGATGACTGCTCAAGATCTCTGCCAGCCCTGCTTTCTAAGATCCCTATAGAAGTCAACACTGAACACTATATTTTTTTAACAGCTGTTTCATTGACACAAAGCCCAATTAAGTGACCCTTCAGCAAGTTCGTAAGTTTTCAGTGCTGACCAAGTCCTGTCTAAAGAGAATCATCAGTGGAAAAATTCAAAGTTTTATGTGAACTTGGGGGATTTACTTCACATAAACTATCCATTCAGGTAAGTAAATCCCACTGAAGGCAGGCTACCAGGCATTTTAGGAAGAATCAACTGACCTGGTTTCATATCCACAGCAAAATAAGCCATCTTACTGTAACTCTGATCTTTAAAGGAGCGCTAGTGATACACCTTTTTCCTGTGGATTAATGAGTCAATTGTTGGTTTTCAGACAATGAGGCATAGATCTAGCCAGGGAGGTAAGTTCAGGCTGGTGCCTAGACTTCACGCAAATGGACACTAGCTGGAAAGGAGAGGGTTCAGAGGGCTGCCAGCACCCATGCCCACAGAGAAGAAGCTCGCTTTCAGCACCCTGGACAAGATCCGGGAGCCCTTGGGGGTCGATGGGGCACAGATCCCCCAGGGCAAGGCGCTCCTTACTCCCTCTTTACTCTGGGCTGCCGGAGCGGTGATGCCACTGGGTGGGGAAAGATCCAGGGACCTTCTATCACATGGAAACTGCCTTTTCAGATTTCAGAGCACAACTCGGTAGGATGCACCAAGACTAGACCTGCCAGTGCACGAGCTAATAGAGGGATGTGAATCATTTACAGATGATATAATTACCTGGGGTTTCCACCCGCCGGTAATGGTAGGGGTTAATGCACACTTCTTTCTGTTTTGAGCCAAACGGGAACTCACAACATTCCAGTGGTTTCAACTCATGGTGAGATTGTAAATCAGGCCAGCGCCACACTCTGCAGTATATGACGTGGGGAAGCCCCTTGCGGTGAGACACCTGCAGCCGCCCATCCAATGAACGTGGGATCGTGACACATTTACTGGGCTGACCTGGGCAGCTCAGAGCCCTTTCCAGTTCTTCCATGGCACCTTTTTTCTTCTTTAACTTCTTCACCAAGGAATCAACAGCTTTTTCTGCCCACTTTTCCTCTTCATCTCCTTGTTTCCAGCCCAGCAGCCTTTTCACTGCAGGGCTGGTGAAGGAGAACAAGGAACTGATAGGGGTGCTGGAGTGCATAAGAAGCAGAGATTACACACGAGTGTCAACAGAAGCACAAACCACTCTCCTGCCTTGCAAGGCTTGCACGGAGTTTCCACAATATTGAGATGGATGCTTCCTTCAAGGAAAGGTTCGTCCACACGTATGTTTTTGTAGCCTTAACCACTGGTTACAAGTAGTCCAACAGAGTGGGTCTCAGAACTTTCCAAACATCAAAAAGCTGGTGATGAAGCCTGGAATAACAACACAATACATAGTTAGGCTTCACACACTTCTTTAATTGTTTCTTCAATAAAATCTTTTGAAAGAGAAATTATTCAAAACGTGTATTTAACTTTCAATGGTTTTCTGTGTTTTTTGCTGTTTATTTTGGGTCCAAGCCTCTCCTCCTCACTACCCTTCACACATATTTTAGAGTTGGACCTCGGAAAGCATTAAGTGTCCAGTCAATTCAATTTGTGTTTAGAGTTTAATGCACTAGGCAAATTGTTGCAGGGTTGGGGATATACTTACTACAACAGAAAATGTACCTTTAGGTTTTTATGCTGGTAGCTGTACATTCAGCTCAAGTATCTTCTATGAAATTAAATCTGTAATATCAAATTTTATAGATGTAATGAGTAGAATATATTTTTGATTTCCACTCCCTTTGTCCCTCCAATCTCACTCTACTGTCAAAAGTTGTACAATATTAACTGCAAAATTAATACTCGTAGATTTCATTTATTGCCTTTGAAAGATCCATCACTATTCTCTAAGTTTATTTACATTGTCTCACATGCAAGAGAAAATCTTGTTTGCCTAGCCAGCCTGTTTCATTCTCTCCAACAATTCAAAGGTTTTTGGATGAAAATCACAGACTTTTGGACACGGTTTGTGCTGGATGGATCCTGAGTTACTTCTGCTAGGAGCTGCTACATCTGACAGAGTCCAACAGAAAGAGTTTAGTTCTTGAGGGGGTTTTTTTCTTTCCTTTTTTTTTTCTTAAATGTAGCTGGAGCCAGTCTAATTTTAGCTGAAAATGACATATTTCCACTGACTGGAACTCCAAGGAAAAACGTCCTTGTGTGTCAAGCTATTTACTGCTTCAAATATATTTCATGGACCCCCTGTGTATACCAAGTCCAAAGGACTGAACTACACAGAGGGCACTTAAAGCAGGAGATGGGGGCAGCTTCTAAATGGATGCCTCCAGAGATGCAGCTCCGTGACTACTCTACTCCACCCTTGTGGGAGGACTTGGTCCTTCTTGGCCCCCACCAGTAAAGGCCTGGACATAGTCCTCAGCACTACTTATGTGCAGCCACTAAGGAGCCAGAGAGATATTGCCCAGTGTTGGGAGCAGCGGGGCTTACAAACCGTATTAGTCTGCAGTTTCCTTAAATTGTAAGAGTTCAAAGGGCACTTGGGGACACTGAGCACAGGCACAGGTGCAACATATTCAGACAGGATGCTGGTCCCAAAGACTCGTTCCTCGGCATAGCCTGATATGCTCAGCACCACACAGCTCTGGAGCATGCTGCAGAGTAAGCACACATGGCCCATGGCATCAGAGACTCTTAGACAACGTGCAATGTTTGCTGAGGACCAGTGACTGCCTAGAGCTGTTTTCTTCCTAGCCCTTCTGTTTTCTTCTCATGCCCATTCCTCTACCCCACTGAATTAGCCTTTAGGACGCCTGGCACCCTGCAAAATGCAGATACATTTATACATAAGGAGGTTTTTCCCTTCTTCCATGACAGTAGCAATGATGAGGACAGGGGCTCAGATTCCCAAAAGCCTTCCACAGAGCTAGGGAGATGGAAGCACTTGGCCCCACAGAAGAGAAAGTATAAAAGCAACTCTTTGGCATGTCACAAGCCCCAGCAGCAGCTGCTATTCCCCCAGGAGATTTGTATTTCAAGCACCAGCAAACAGGAGGCTGCATGAAAATATGAACAGAGGGACTAAAAAAGTGGAAAGAAGAGCAGGCACACCTTGCTTCAGGCACCCACAACAGCACTGAGCTCTGCCTTCTGAAATTTCTACATTATTAATCTATGTGTATGTCCAGTTGTCCTCAACTGTCAAAAGAAGTTCTTGACAGAGCACGGCAGAAATCCTCTCACTCGGGCCATTCAGCAATCCATGATCGATTCCACAGAACAACCCAAACTTGTCCCATCACGCAAAGAGAAACTTCAGATTCCAGATTTTTTTCCCCGCTCTGTATTAGTAAAAATCCAATGACCTGGAGCATTTAACTGGATAGTTACTAATGCCTCTTAGTCAAAACCGAGGTCTATTCCAAACGCTTAGAAGGTATATGTGAGAATGAAATAAGTTCAGAATGATTTATCACAGGAAAAAACCCTCAAGCTGCTTGTAAAACATAATGTGGATAAAATTCAGGCAGGCGGTCTCCAGCCTTTGTGGGAGCAGGCTCAGCCTAAGGAGCCCAGCGCCAGCCCTGTCTAGGCATCCCATGCAGTGGAGGTGTCTGTCCCTCGCTGCCCTGGTGAGAACCTGAGGAGGATCCACCACTGTGCTACTGTCATTGCCTGGCGGCATCAACCTCATCCTCACGCGAGAAAATGAAACAATGCAGGGATCTCTGTGGCTCAGCCCTGAAAGCAGCAGCAGGAAGCAAGGAGAGCTTGGGATGAAAGCCCACAGGACCAGTAGTGGTGTAGAAGTCTCCGCTCCAGGCTGAGAGGGAAAATGGCTCACACTTCTTATCTGAGAGGGTCTCCCAGGCGTTAGCATGTGTAAACAACTGCCCCTGATAAGTTAATGCAACGTTACAATCATCAGATATGAAAACATACATGTTCACGTAAAAGTATTGTCCTGAGATTTTCTTTTCCATTTTGACCAAGGTTTTAAATAAACACATTAATCTTGTTCAGTCAAATTAAATAACTTAACAGTGACATCAGTATGAGTCTGAGCACTATTGTTGCTAGTGGGAGAGTCGCCAAGACTATGTGTATAAAAGCAAAAGCCGTGCTTTGCAGACCATGTGATGTAGTCTCAGATAAGTACATTGCACAATTTCCTACCACACTCCCCCTAGTTTCTTCTAGAATCTTTTTTTCTCCAAATTCAACTGACATACATACAAAATATAAATGGTATTACAAACTAAACAGCTTTCAAATAATATTATTATCAGAACATCCTAGTTTAATGTTATTAAATTACATAATACTGCATATTATTCAGCAGCCTAAGCCATGTGTTGCTAGGCTTAGATACTCCATTATGAAATACCTCAACAGACACACTGCTCCAGGGTTGTAATGATAGAGATGTCAATTCACAATTTAATTTTAACAGTCTTTCAGGACAGTAGTTGCTTAAGCTGTATGCCTTTTGTAACAGGCCACTTGCCTACCCAACTGGAAACTTCCAGCACTGAAAAGTTCCAAAACCACATTTGATATATTTTCTGTGCTGATGATCCATCATATTTCTCAATGCTTATTGCTAGAGTGGCGTGAGAGGAGGGAAGTGTTAAGAGTTTTGATCCATAACCCCACCACATGTACCAAGCCCTGGGCCATACCATGATGGAAGTTCTGGTCTGGCCACCTCTACCTCCCCTAGTGACGATATGATGTACTATCATCAGTATGAGTCAGGCATCATTCAGGGTACATCCCTAACATGATTCCCTCCTCTGGGACTACAAAGAAGGCTTTGTCTATCTGTCAGGTAAGTAAGTGACCGGTCAAGACCAAACATGGTCAATCTTCCATGCTGTAAATCTTTACTCCATTGCCAAGTTCAGACTAAGATCTGAAGCTTGCTTTAGGGGAGAGACAGAAGACATATGGCATGTGAGCATGGACCCACCCTTTTGTTTCTGTGGTCTGTAGGAGCAGGAGAAGGTGGGACTGGAAATGCTTCAGCCCAGTTTACTTGCTCCATTCTCCCTAAACATAGGGTGCCTACCTTAGCTATGGCTATACTAGTGCTTGGGAACATTTCTGAGCATGGAAACTTTATCTATAGAATAAATTATTACCATGGTATCTGGCATGGCTTTGGTCTATGCCAGTAGCACTCTCTCAAATAACTCTTATGCATAGTTCAGGAGTTAGCAGGGACCAGGGGTCACTCCTAATAAGAAGTCTGCATAGAGTCACCCTGTTTTGGAGGGTGAGACAGCCATTGCATGGAAGCAAGCCTCTCCATCCCAACTGGCCTCAAGGCTAAGAAAAATGTTAGGCATGTTTCATTTATTAGCATGGAAACAGCCTTTCAGTAGAATTTCCCCAGCCACATAAACATGTCCAAATTGTTGACACACATATCTGACCTAGTCACCCTCAAGCCCCTAAATACGTATTTGATAAAAACATGCATGTACATGGCATGAAACTTTCCACCCAGAAGTAAACACGTAGAAAAACATCAGCAAAACCAAGCACTGCATACAGCTAATGCTGTGTGAGATGAGTCTCACCTCAAGGAATGATTGCCAGGCTAAGACTCAGCAACATGGACACGGAGTGAAGGGGACTGGGATACTTTCTCCTACTCCTAAGCCCATTTTTCACCCCCCAGTGTAGAATTAGCTTGTAGGTCCTCAAGTTAGGAGGAGAAATGTGTTCCTCCAGGAACTTCACTACAGTAACTTCCACTGTGCTACTAAAGAGCCTGACATACCAAGAGCAGAGAAAACAGACGATACACCATCATTATGAGCTTGCTGATTCCTGACCTCAGCCAGGTCCTGCTGAAGTCAGTAAGATGGGTTCCAGAGCTTGTGGAAATTAAACATGCCCTCCTCTGTGTCTCATGTGGCAGCACGCTGACTATGCATTTCCTCCACTATGGAAAGATTTTGGGAAATTTAGCTTTCGCTTAATGTAAAAAGGATCCACTGTGCTGGGGAAGACTCACATCACTCCTCACCAGAATGTCTGTGCAGGCCAACATGCTGATGAAGTTCCTCTCTAATCCAATTCCCATGGGCGTAGCAGGGGAATTGTACCAGTCCCCGTTACATTTCACTCTAAGCCTTATGCAGAAGTCAAAAAGGAAAACTGCACGGATGCTAGTGAAAACAGGCTTAAAACATAACCGTAAAAGCACAGTGCCTAGCCTCCCTCAAAAGCGTATCTGTGCATGTGTGTGTAAGTGCATGTGTATGCAGATGTGTGTATGTATCTGGTCTCGGAATAAAGCTCCAAGACGCTGCCTCCACTCAGAGTGCCTGCCTTGGCTAACTGAGCCGTGAGAGGCATGGCTATCAGTCTCGAAAATGGCTGACATCATCAGTCTCGGTGTCACTGCAACAGCTAAGTAAGGCCACAGAGGGAGATTTCTCAGAGGGTCGTCTAGACACAAGCTGTGCAGTTCTTGGAGATGCACGCGGCTGGAAAATGGAGTAGTGAGACAATTATAGCTGGAAGTCTGCCGCTCGGTGACTAAATCACAACAGAATTGGAAGGGAGAAAATTATTTCAGTCAAACAATGTAGAGAGGAATGCTGTGACCATGCACTTGGTTAGTTATTTTTACCTAGCACTGATTCAGTTACTTATACCTCCTACAAAAGAGAGAAGCATGTGAGTTCTCCCAGTGTAATCGAGTCTTGATTTGGTTTCGAACGTGCCCAGCTGGCAGCAGCCAGTGTGCACCCAGGGCTGTCAAAGAACTTCCCAGGTCACACAGTCATTGCCACTCACTGGGCAGGAGAGGTTTCACACATGCGTTCACTCCACAAGAGCAGCGTAGAAGCGCCCGAGCTGCACAGCCACCATTGCTGCCGCTCCAGTAACCAGCTCATGGCTCGGGAACAGTGGCCACATGTTACTCTTGACGTATGCAAATCAGTGGAAAAGACTCATGTTCCACTTGTGGCACCCACAACATCATTTGGGATCCCCCAGGGCTTCTTGTTGTGCTTAGGACCAGCCAGACAAGGGTGCTGTTATGAGCCTATCTGAAACCACTGTCTTTTGCACCCAACAAAATAAAGAGAATGAATTATTCATTACAATGTTACCAAGTTCTTCCACAACCACAGAACCTGACACCCAGGGTTTTAATTAAATGGCATGTAAAGAAGGTTGTTCTTTTTTTTTTTTTTTAATTAAGAAACTAAATTTCTTCCTGGTTTGACCCTGGACTGCTCCAATTGAAAACAGCTGCAATGAGAGGAGGTAAAGTACTTGAGACTCAAATTTATCCATGTTTCACACAGCCCTGGCAACATCTCATTGTTTATTCCTATAAGCTTAAATGAATAATGCAAACTTCTGAAACTAATTTTCTTGGACTTTTTCAAGTTTGTCCTGAAAGCCCTTCTACACTGAACTTTATGTGAAGCCATCAATATCACAGAGCAAATCCCACAGCACTTCATGTCCTCTAGCCACTCGTCCACACTGTGGAGTTTTCATTGAATTCACTGCCTCCTGGATAAAATGACAAAATTTGATGCCAGTGCCTGAAAATCTATGACTTCCAAATAATTTCTCTGAGCTTGTGGAATCACTCAAATATTAACAACTCATCTGCTCAGTATCATTCAGCTTCTCTTGACAGGAATAACACATTCTTATTTGAAATAGAGAAGGACAGATTAGAGTATGTAAGCTGCACACCTTAACACAGCTACACAAATCTCCATATGTCAAACACTTGTGGGTGTGTGTAAGAGGTGTCAGTTCAGGCACAAAAGAAAATTAAGTACCCAGCTCATTTTTGGTATGCCCATGATGCCCAGTTGGAAAGGGATGTACCAATTCCTGCGGTGGGACTGCTCTGAGTGAGCACATCGACAGATGCTTCAACAAAGGTTTGTTAGTGTGACTTAAGATGGGGAGAAGAGAGGGGCATGGACATGGTAACAGTACGCCAATGTGCAAAAGGCTGTTGCAAGCAGGATACGGGCAATCTGTCTTTCATGTCCACTTGAAGAAATAGGGAGAAGGTATGAACAGGATAGCTACGCATTGGGATAGTTACCGCTGCTGGAGGTCTGTGAGCGTAGATTGCACAGCTTTCTTCAAGAAGAACTGTGTTGGCCTTGGGGAGGAAGAAGGGACTGGAAAAACCCCTTGAGATGATCCCTTCCGATCCTATGTCCCCTACTATGACCAAGCAAAAAAGCCCCTCTCTTCAGGTGCAGCGCTAGGCTAACATAGCTATGCTGGCTTTGGCCCCTGGGCTACCTGCATCCTGCTGCTCGCGGTAAACCCAAACCAAAGGGCTGGATGTTCTCACTCATTTGTGTCTTTGAAAATCTCCCACAATATTTGAAGGAACTCCACAAAATTACCACAACCAAAGTCTGTGCAAAAATATGAAACTAGACCAACTTATCACTATGATCTCTCTTTGACTGTACTTCCTTCCTTGGTATTAATTTTTAAAGGAAACCAGCATCTGATGTTTATATGGAGTGAACCGCACCATGTTCCCCAGCTGGGCCACACCGAAGTTTCTGAGATGCAATCCCACAGGGACACATCCTCTTCTCTGCCCCACGCCCTGCTCCCTGCAGGCAGGAGGAAGACCCATTCACCCAGTCCCTGCCTTATCCCTTCCTGCGGCTGCCTTGCTCAGGCTCAGACCTGCAGCTCTGAGGAAGAGCCCCTCTCTCAGCTGCCCTCCTCCCGCAGAGCCAGAGGCTAAGGAGCACACATGCTACGGGGGAGCTCCAAGGATGTATTTGGGGGAGAAGGAAGGAGGCAGTGGGATATGATGGGGAGGTGCATCAACCTGCCCTGGAGAGCCAAAATGTCTTCTCATGGCTCTGGTTATCCCCATTTTATAGACAGTTGGTCCTGCATTCCTCACATACCCACCATTCCCAGAGAAACTGTAGCAAAGCCCATCGGTGTTTCTAAAAATGGAACGGTTTGAAATACACAAAAAATAGAGTTCCTGCTTTTAAAATAAACGCTGACTCGTCTCTAATACAAAGCATGCCGCCAAGTGCCCCCAGAACAAACACTTCACAAAGGAAGAAGGGGACTAGAAAAGAATTTCAGCTTCATTGCTGGCCTTAAGTTTATATCCACACTAATCGGATCCTGTAATCCTCCTTATCAATCACTGGCATTCTTGGAGCCATTCCCAAATATCCATTTTAGGAAAAGGATTTGCTTAGAATTAGATATTAAGAAAGCTGTGAATAAGGATACATCTAAAGAACAATTACTTCACCAAGGATGTGGTGCTCAAGTCTGATGGTAACCTATCCTGAAAGTTTAGTGTCTGAAGTTGTTAGAAAGGAATGCACTTTTGGAGCTCTGGTTGTACATTTACAGTGCACACAGGGGAAACAGATAAAGCAGATGTTCTCATCATCTTGTATGGTAGCACATCCCATCTACCTAACAGGAGACCTGAGTGCCAGCTGGGTGAGGTTCAGCACGGTGCTGAATACCTCCATTTCTTGGGGGAATACACAGAACTGACAGGAGGCTGGCTGCTGCTGGCAGATCTGTGAGCTCTGATCCTGGTGATGGAAACTCTGGCGCCTGGTTCTCCCCATGCAAGGACTGCATCTCATGCTTTTGAGATCTGCTGCCTAGTTGTGCCAGGTATCTAATGCCACAAAGTCAGAGATAATCTGTGACACCGGGAGTTAGCTGGGGAGTCTGTTGCCTCCAAGCACCCCAGGTTGACAGGACACCCCCAGCCACATTCCTAGATGTAGGCTGGCACAGCGGCTCCCTGCCTAACACCTGACATCCCAGAGACAGACAGACATCTGGGAGGTCTGACTGAAGGGTTACTCACTCAGCTATCATGTTAACACGGCAGACATCTTTGGCGGAAGATTTAGCTTCACACAGCTTGGCAAGTTAAATATAGATCAATAGATGATATAGATCATCAATAAAATACTCACAAGGAAGAACTTCCAGAAGTGCTTCCTCTCTGACTGACAGCAGGCCTGGAGAGGGAGCAGCAGTACTGCTGGCCACCTCTCCTTCCTCCCAGGTGAGAAAGCCTGGCCAAGTGCATATGGGGGGATGTATTTCACACACAAAAGGCTTTCCATATACATCATGTTAGCAGTTTTCCACGGAATCACATTAGTATTTCCTTGTGTTCAAACCGTATCACATTCAAATCTGTTTTTCCTAAAAGGCTTTCATTGTGCATCACTGTGGGAAATTGCTAATGCAATAAGATTGACATATAGGTTCTCCTGCATGAACATCCGCAGTAATCTGTGCTAATTGAGCCCTCAGTGGCTTGTGAAACCCTGCAGGGGGGAGGAAGGGTGGAGCATCCACAGGGCCTACATCTTGGAGAACTGCAAAAAATAAGAGTGTGGAAGACAGGTAAGCACTAGTGTTAGTGCGTTTGATCCATGTAAAGATCTGATTCAGTGGCAGGGATTGCATTGGACAAGGGGCCAATGCTCCCAGGAAACAGCACTGAGGCCATTTTCCATTAAAAATATCTGGATATGCTTGGAGTCTCTATGGAAGTTATTTCACAACAACAGGACTAAGAACAAAACGAAGAAGAACTTGTCTATCTAGTTCCCTCCTGTGGGGGGAAAAGGAGGAGACAGCTGGCCATTCCCAGTAACTTCAGCCGAAGATGTGGGTGCTTGGCTTCTCTACAAACCAGAACACTTGCTTATGAGATTAAACAGGCTTCATATGCCTACATTGAGCCTGGGAGTACAAAACGAGGGCTGGATTCTCTTTAGCATGTAAGATGACATGCCATGCTAACGACCAGCTTCAGAAAACACAGAATACTGAGCAACAGGCAGAAACAGGGCCTGAGTCTTCAACAGACACAGATCTCTCTTCTGCAGACCCACCCCAGGCGTCCAAGGAATGTCCCATCTCTCCAGGGCTGTTCCTCTCCCCTCCCAGCACTCAGCTCTGCCCCATGCAGCCCCTGTAGCCCAGAAGTCTCTAGCAGGTTATCACCAAGCAGCCTTGGTCCCAGCACCAGTGCTGTAGGACATGCAGCAGGGCAGGCATGGCAGCCACAGGCTGCTGCCTCGCACAGGAATGAATTTTGGTTTCTCTACTCTAGATGTCCCTATGGAGGCCTCATACCCTGTGTGGAGTAATTCAAGATCTGTTGATGAGAGAGAGATATATTAGCTACCTCATATGTGCTGCAGGGTAAGAAACTGCATGTTGGCAGCTGGGCCAGAGTAACTTGACAGAGACAAGTAGGTTTGGATAGGCCAGGCCAGCAAGTAACCATAAGGGAATCTGGAAAAGCCATGTGAACTAGTTGTGCCTCCGGTCAGTTTTGTGCCTACTGGGCACTGTGTGAGATTGCATCCAGCCACAGGCTCCGGGTAAATGGCTTTCTCTCAAGTGCCTCGATTTCTGCATCTGTCATACAGGTACCCTGATGGGGACAGCTTTATAAAGCACTATGACCTCTCCTGATGAGGAACGCTGCATAGGAATGCTAAAAAAAAAAAAAAAAAAAAAAAGAAGAAAAGGCATGGTAAGAAAACACACACAAAAAAATGATTATGTATTGTTGAAATGTACTGAGCTCAGCAGCAGAGCAATTTGCGTTATAAAGGATTCTTCATTACATGGAGTTTTGCTATTAGCAGACACCGCTTTCTGGAAAGGGTACCACCACCGCCAGCTCCCTGCCTCCTGTTCTTCACAGTGCAGCTGTGTGACCAAGTACAGCACCAGACCGAACAAACAGAGAACAACCGTTAGCAAGAAACGGCCAATCCGGCTCCTACTGCAGCCAGGTAATGAGAGTGAAAGGAAGCCTGAAGCAGAACAAACTGTAATGACCCAAGGGTCTGTTGATTTTCTTTCCTCCTCATTTCTCTCTTTCAGTGGATGGTGAGTTTGAGGCCAATAGTTCTGGGGAACTCTGGAAGTGGGAAACATTTTCAAAGCCTAAACAAAGACCAGGCATACAGAGAGACTCCAGAACAGGAGTCTGCATGGAGACGTTTCAGAAAGAAAAGCAAAAGACACAGGATTTTGGCAGGGGTCATGCTGACTGGGAGCAGAACGTAGGTGGGAGAAAAGAGCTTGTTGGGAAACGGGAGGTTGCAGTATCAAGCTGGAAGGTTGCCACAGTGTGGACTAATGCTTTGGCAGCTGCAAACAAAAGGAAGGAGGAATGTAAGAAGTAACATGAAGAAAAAGCGTCAAGAGACATCTGGGAGTACCAAGACCTGTGAGGAAACTGAAGAGTCAAAGATGATGCTAAGTTTGGCAGAGGGGAGGATGGTGATGCTACTGACAAGGAAAAAGAGTGGGAAGGAAACCAGTTCTGGAGAGAAGGATGTGGGAAAGATAAGGCATTTCTCCTCCCAGTCAGAAACACACTTTGATCTTAATGCTGTCTCAGAAGAACAGAGATCAATTATCAGATTTTCTTCTTCTGTTTTGTGTTTTTATGTAGGGTTGACTGCATAAACTAGGAAATGGAGTCCACTCTGTGTCCACCTCCACCATGTCCTTGCTGTGCCCTTGTCCAGAGGACCTGAATCTCAAAACAAACTGCTCAACCTTATACCCATCTAAGATGTTGCAATAGCTCTTGCAGAAACCTGCAAGTGGTCCTGTAGAACAATCTGTCTAAAAATCACAGGTATCTGCACAAAACTTGGGCAGATAATGTTTCACCTGCTGTGATTTAAACGCATACATGTATTAGTCAGGATCTCAGTCTGGGCTTTGATCCCACAGTCTATTACATCCACTCATCTGCAAATGCACAGCAAGGTTTTCAGTTGCTATAATAAATACACAGGGCCTGAGACTCTTTAATTCACCTCTTCATCTGTAAAATTCCCACAGTATTAACCACTCAAACATTACAGACAAAATATAAGATGGGAAATAATTGGGGATATTTTTGAAAAATTAATTTTATTATACTGTATTCAGAGTCTAATGCTTCCTTACAACAAATGTTCTCAAAGACATTAATAGGACAGCAATGATTCTCTCAAATTGTCATTGTTATTACTATCTTTTGCTGTTAAAGTACAATAACACTAATGATTCTTTATACCTGCCTGCAGCAGGAAACCAGGCAGTCTACCGTAACAACCTTTCCTATGTATGTTTTTGCTGTGCTGTTTTCAGTTAAAATATTTATGATTTTTTTTTCTTTCTTCCCCATCCCTGTAATTATTATTTGTAAGGGGTATATTGCACAGCAAATGGAATCTCTGTACACTTTTACTGTATTTTTTGCAGCAGACAAATTACCCAATGCACATATATTTTTTTCCATTCTGGTTCCCCTTATTCTGTTAAATTTCTTTGAAACAGGGTGCCTGATATTGCTGATGCTGGATTTACTGTTAGCCAGTATCAGCACTGGTGATAAACTCTAGCTAGTGTTTTGGTTAGAGGTCACTTGTAATTAGTAGTCATTGTCCTTTGAATTTAACAATGGAAAAATAAAACTTTATCGAGACAGATTAGCCTGGCCATCAAAATTACAGCACTTCAGCATTCAGGAGAGAGGATTACATGACACACTATCTCCTGGGCTGATAACAGCAGATAGCTAAGGATTCAAACGCGAGATGCAGAAAGTCTGTAAAAGAATAAAAGGAGAGAAAGGAGGATTAACTGTCCAGATGCTATGTGATACGTTATACTGACACTTCTACACTCCTGTTTTAGTGAATTAGGCCTTGTCTGGTACCCACTGAAGACAACATGGGGCACTACTACCAGTTTCCATGAGAGCACCTTCCAAACCAGAGGTGCTACCCCGTTTCTCTACACATCCCCATCTTCTGCAGATATTTAGCACACACGTGTGTGCCTCTTAGCCTTGGGCAAGTGCATTAATAAAATATTAATACTCAACTTCTTCACAAAGTTGTGCAGTTGACAGCTTTGTGCATATTCGTTTCAGTTGCTGTCCGTAAAGAAAAGCTTGTATCTCCAACTCCTATCAATTTACAAATAATGATTATCAAAAGGATTCATGATAAAATACACTTGACCATTATTCCATTCTTTTTTACAGAATTACTGTTTATCAGCTTATATACAAGTTAACAAAGTGAAGAAGAAAACGTTTGTAACTCCATCACAAAGGACAGACAAGAATGGGAACTACTGCCAAACTCAGTAAATATAATACAAGATACCCTTCTTGATACAACTCACTTCAAATATATTTTTGGACACATTTATTTTAGCTACTACCTCACATTATCCCAATATTAAAAAAACAAACAAACAAACAACAACAAACAAACCACAAACATCCCCAGCCTCTGCTTTAAAAATCTAACAGGAAACAAACATGAACCAGCCAGACACTGCTACTTATCAAATCTGAAAGAAGGGAGTTGTCTGGCTGGATTAAAACGGATGAGGTTTGTTTTGAGTGATGACATTTGTCCTACCATTGCTGAGGGGAAGAATTTTGCAGTGCTTTCTTCAGCTTATACTCCTGAAGATGAGACGATTACTCCTACCATACAAATATATGCATGTATAAAGATGCACATTTCCACACATCAGAGATACAAAGTACTGAAACTTGCGTTATCTGCAGCGTCCTTCCCAAACTGCTGCAAACTCGAACACATTCCCGAGCCGTGCACATCGTTTCCCACTTCTGCCAAGGGAGAGCTCATTCACTGAAAAGTTGACCGTTCCAGGGCTGAAAATTTTTGTTACTAATTTATAAAACGCAAGTAATGAACAGCATGCATGTGTGCGTGCGCGTCCATGTGTGTGTCATTTATTTTTATTCCCACTAATGCCTCTTTTAAAACAGACCTGGATAACATCAAATAAATTTACCCATAAAATCAAAGTAGGAAAACACAAAGTTACCGCACAATATCCAAATTGTTATAAATGAGCCGAACTTTGAATTCCCTCCACTTAGAGCTGCCCGGGCATGGAGATAAAATTACAATAATTCACAATTTGCCATATTGAGGGCTATTGTTTTTGGAAATGTTGGTTACTTGCTAACAAGTAACGTTTTAACTTCGGAGCCAAAAAAAAAAAAAGTCAGTCCCCGTTTCTAGCTGGAATACAAACCCAAATCCCAGCAATTCTGCTCCGTTTTGCTTGGGAGCGTGTCCAGGAGCGGCATTTCTTGAACAGAAAATAACCTCTGAAAGGAAAAGTATTTCCAAACGTGTCATGTGGGGTTTTGGTGTGTTTTGGTTTTTTTCTTTTTTTTTTTTTTCTCTCTCTCTTACTTAAACGAGAAGAAATCCTAACAGCGGGAAGACTTGTCAGCGTTTAGCCATCCATAAAAATGTTTTTTTTCCCCGCGCTCCTCCTTTCGCTCGCCGTCCTGGCGTCGGTTTGTCTCATCTCGCTGCTGCCCCAGCCCCAGCCCCCGCCCGCACACCGCCCCAGCGCAGCGGGGCCGGGGCCGGCACCCGCGGGGACACCGGCCCGGGGCGCCGCCGGGGGTGCCCCGCTGGGCGCAAGGAGAGATGCTGCGGCCCGCCTCCCCGGGACCCGGCGCGGTACGGGAAAGGATGCGGCGAAGTTTGGGGCGGCGGCGGGACCGTCCCCCATCTCCCCTGTTCCCCCCTCCCCGCCCTTCCCGGGACGCGGCCGGGAGCCCCGGCTCTTACCTGCCACCGGGCGCGGGCTGGGGTCTCGGCACGCCGCGGGCGGGAGCGGGGCTGCAGCTGCGCGGCGGCGGCGGGGCCAGGGCGCAGCGGCAGCGGCAGCGGCAGCAGCAGCCCCGGCCGGCGTCAGTCAGGCGGGAGCCGCCAGCCTGTATTAGTGCGCCGGGCTGGACCGCGGCCAGCAGCGCCGCTGCCGCTGGCCCGCCCCTGCGCCCCCCCCGCCGCGCCGCCCCGCGCTCACACACACACACACACACTTATACACACCACACGCTCTCTCTCACACACACAGTGCACTCCTCTTGCACCCACACACGCCGTGCACTCCACCACACGGTGCCCCCCCGCCCCCCAGCTCACCCACCGCACACGTTGAGTTCACCCCCTCAAAACACACGGACACGGTCACTCCCTTCACAGAGTTCACCCCGCGGCACAGACACCCACTCGCACAGAATCCACCCTTCACACGCACCCCTCTCATACACACCTCACCCCCCGTCACACACACGCGCTCACACTCGCCCCCCGCCCGGCGTCCCGCGGGAGGGCAGCCGCCTCAGGCGCCGCCATTTCCCCGCCCCGCGGCTCCCCGCTGAGGGGGCGCCCCGATCCCTCCCCTGCCCGGCGCGGCCCAGGGCCCGGTGCGGGGCTGGCGGCAAAGGCCGGGCCTGGGGTTGTGCGGGGTCGGCAAGGCTTTTGTATGTGACCGCCGGGCCCCCCCGGGGCAGAGTCTGAGCCCGGTGCCTCCACAGCGAGCCCATCGCCTGCGGCCCCTCACACAAGCCTTCGAGCACCCGAGGATGGCCACAGCAGTCAAGTGGCACGCAGGGTGACTTCCCCTCCATCCTGCACCGCCCCGGGTGATGCTGACCCAGTTTTTGGACACGGGGGACAAACTTTGGCTGTGGGGAGAGACTGGGAAGATGTCCCTCTTGGGCGGCTGGACAAAGCAGAGGGATTTGGGGGCCATTGGGCTGTGCAGAGCCCACTGGCTCTCCCCAGGTGTGCCCTCAGCTCTTCCGCCTGGACCCCACACTGGGGCTGTCCCCATGTGGGGTGTCCTACAGAAATCCCCTTTGTCTGGTGTTCACACCAGCACTGGGGGCCATGGCAGCCAGCTGCTGGGCTCCCACCGCCTGCGGAGTCAGCACCTTGAATTTGCTGTCCTGAAAATCTTCCTGGCGATTTTGTGAGCAGGACTCGTAGGACAGCCATTTAGCTTTTAACTGCAATGCAAAAAACCCCCACTCGTTCGTAAATAGGATTAGTAATACCTGCACAGGATTTTTGAATGGTCCCATCAGTTCATGGGACTGGTCAGAGAGCAGCGAACTGCAGCTGTTACTGTGAGCAGATCTATTTTCTACTCTAGGTATTACCTGTTAAACCCTCATACTACTTATGAGTAACCATTTCTAGCTACGTAGCACATTGTATTAGCTGTAATAAGGGGAGGCTGAAAGACAAATATCAGGGAAGTCAAGTGGCTTCAAGGACACTAGAAATAAAAGGTGCTCGTGGAACTGGGGCTCTGGGCAGTGCTAGGAATAGGTACCGGCTGAACCTGACCCTGGTTGCATTGAGGGGTTCCAGTTAAATTGCGCTGAGCCTTTTCAGGTCAATCAATAAATATGATTAAAGATACCATCCTGCTGGCATTTTCACCAAAATTTTTTACATTGTAAAAAATGACAGAAAAGCTAATGTTGTTTGAGTAGACATCAAAAAGCCACAATACAATTACAGCTCCAGAGCACAAATTTATCGAGGCGTGTGTGTGAGAGAGGGTTGTGGGGGAACAGAGAGATATAATGTAACACCCCAAATACTTCTGTTTCCCACTTTGGCACGAAACGTCTTAAAATATCAGCAGCTTTCCCACTGCTGTCTCGCTTCTCCTACAGGAGACTTCTTGACAGATGAGTGGCAGAAGAAATGCTGTTATTTATAAATCACTGTAAACATTTATAAAGTGCCAGTCACACATCCTAACTCAGCATGACTTGAGATTTTATATCCATAATGCTGTTTATTTTTAACTTACGCACTTAAGACCTCATACTGCAAATGCTATATACACGGGGACAGTTAGGGTGTCTTGGCTGAGGTGTGGTGTGTAACTTACTGAGCGTGGCTTTTGATCATGAATCTGAGGGCTCTGGTACCCAAGTTCTGCTGGCTCTCACTGCATCTTTTTCAGGTGTTGAGGCCTCTGGTTTCTCGTGCTCTGCTGCTGCCAGCAAAGAGGTGGTGGAGCAAGGTGAGTCTATACTCTTGCCTTTCTGGTGCACAGCCTGCTGTGCTATCTCCAGCCCATCTTTGTTGGCAGGGTGAATTAAAATGCCAATTCTGCTACTGGAGCGATCCCAACCAGTGGGGTAAGTGGCAGAGCCACTGCCTAGATTTACCAGACATTTCCTAAATCTTTATTTTGATAGTATCTTCAAATTAAATAGGCATAAACTATTTGTGAAATGACCAAACTGCATTCATATTCGTGTGGTGCCAATTTTAACTGTACCATTTTTAAAAAAGTCTAGCTAAAAGAGATCACATGGATATAGAGTTTGATGTACTACAGATTATACAGCAGGGAACACTTTTTTTTGCATACAGTTGTATTTCAGATCATGTGGCACATGCACGTAGCTGTTTTATTACAATGGCTGAATACACGCTGGCATTACCTGTGATCTGCTATTGAACTACGTATTGTCCCAGGAGCAGGGCTCATATATCCCACCTCTCCTTTCCCCTCTCTCCACACAGTCTTTCAGACCCATCCCCAAGTCCAAATCGTTGTCCACGTGGGTTTCAAAGCCTGTGTCCTCATTGTGAGGCTCTGCTCTCCCCTCATGCTGGCATGACTCATCACCTGTCACTCCCCTGCACCACCTGGGCTCTGCTAATTCCATTTCTCATTTGCCATTATCCCTCTTGAGAGCCCCATTTTCCATCCTGCCCCATGTAAGTGCAAATGCCCTCCCTTAGCCTGCACATGGTGTAAACTTTCCTTCTCAAATCCCATCCCATAAGAAATGGACCAACCGTCTTTACTCATAAAGCAAAACCTGATCTGAGAGTATTCTCCTTTTTTTCGTCTGTATTTTGCCTTTTTATGCTGGATAGCTCTGTAAAGAAAATCATCAGTAAAAGGATATGTAGAAAATACTAAAGACTGGATGTAGCTGTAAAAGGGAAGGAAGGGTTCTAATTTCTTTTAGCACTGAAACTGTGTAAAACACATAGAATAACATGAATTTTCCACTGTGAGGGAACGGCAAGTTCCTAAGAGCTGTAAATATATCGACTCTGTATGTACTGCTCCAGGGCTCCAGCGAAGTACTGGCACTGTCCACCACTGAACAAGAAATAGCTGTTACAACAGCAGTGTCCTGTGCTGCGCGATGGAGATACCTCAGACGGCTCCAAGTGTGCTGGCGCAGGCATTAGATGGCTTCTAGCCACAGTATCATGGATTTACTGCGTGAGTTACATTTTCCTCATGGGCTTTTTCTAGGCGAAGACACAGCAGGCACTTGCCTCTGGCAGCAGATTCTTGGGAACAGCCACATAGCTGTGGTTCCGCTGCCCGCTTTGCCTTTGCCAGAGCCCTGAAAAGCGAGGGCTGTTCCTGTGTTGCAGGGTGGAGTCAGACATGCAGGGCAGCGTTGCTGAGAAGGAGAAGCTGACTATTCAAGCAGCACCAATCCCCATCTCACTCCCTCAGTGGGTGCATGAACAACAAGTCCAAACGCTGGCAGCATGCCTAGCCCCACACCTTTTGCTCCCCTTTCCAAGGTAGGACTGGGCCAGCCCCAACCCCTCACCCTCGGGTTTGGCTAAGTTTGACGTTGCTTGTGCTGTCTAGAAGCTTGGGGCTTGCTCAGTTTAGCCTGCTGCTTATTCACAGGCAGTGTGGGTATCTTGGTATCCTAACTAAGGTCTGAGCAGTTTGGACACATCTGTATCAGGTTTAACAGTAAACACTTGAACCATCAGGGAGTCTTGTGTCACACATCTTTTCCAGCACAAGCAGGATAAAACATTTGCTCCGTACAAACATGTTTCATGCTATTCACTGCAATTTTCTGCATGTTTGTGGCTTAAGATGCTAGTTCTTAGAAGAAAAACAGGTGGAAAAAGCAGCTGCAATCTTGTGCAACATGTGGGTGAATGCGGCATTGCAGAGACTGTGCTGGGCAGCTGGGTTCTCTGTTCCCTCACAGCAAAGGCATTAGAATTGCTCATCTCATCCTCTTTGCTTCAGACTCTAAAAGTGAAGCTATAAATTCAGAGAGGCAGAAGAAGGAGGCAGGCAGGCAGGTTTGGAGTTGCATGCCTAAAGGGAGAGAAGGAAAAAAGGGAATGAGCAGTAGAGTGGACACATAACAAGGAGCACCTGAGAAGACTGTAAAGCAATAGTTCAGAAATACTGGGTGTTGTGGTTTAACCATGCAACCACTCCCTCACTCCCCCCCGGCGGGATGGGGGAGAGAATCAGGAGAGTAAAAGTGAGAAAACTCATGGGTTGAGATAAAGACAGGTTAATAGGTAAAGCAAAAGCTATGCATGCAAGCAAAGCAAAACAAGGAATTCATTCCCCACTTCCCATCGGCAGGCAGATGATCAGCCATTCCAGGAAAGTAATGCTCCATCACGCATAACAGTTACTTGGGAAGACAAATGCCATCACTCAGAACGCCTTCCCCTTCCTTCCTCTTCTCCCAGCCCCTTATATGCTGAGCATGGCATCATATGGTGTGGAATATCCCTTTGGTCAGTTGGGTCAGCTGTCCCAGCTGTGTCTCCTCCCAGCCTCTTGTGCACCCCCAGCCTCCTCACTGGTGGGGTGGGGTGAGAAGCAGAAAAGGCCTTGGCTCTGTGTAAGCAGTGCTCAGCAATAATGACAACAGCTCTATATAATAAAAACATCTCTATGTTATCAACACTGTTTCCAGCACAAATCCAAAACATAGCCCCATACTAGCTACAATGAAGAAAATTATCTCAGTGGAAACCAGGACACTGGGAGACACAGAGGCAAGCAGGCTGAGCGGCTTCATTTACTGCCACCAGAATGTGGTTTCTGCCCCTTTTGGGTCAGACGACCAGTAAGATCTAAAATTCATAATTTAGCTTCATGGCACATTTCATTCAGAGTTGAAAGAGATGTCAAGAAGTGAATGAGCACACTGTGATACGGACAAATGAATTTAAAACATTCTTGGTGACTTTCAATTACTCAGCAAAAAAGACTCAGGAAAACATTTGAACTGGCCAGGTTACTACAGCTTTTAGAATCGGAAAGGATAATTTTCTACCTAGCACGGTAATTGAGCTAAAGATTTTTGTTACTGTGTGTATGTAAGTACCTGCTGAAGCAACTGCACCAAGAATGAAGTCATATTATTTGTGATTAAAGATTTTGGGGGCCAAATTCTGCTCTGAGCTACAAGAACATAAATTTTAAGTAATTCCACACTGCCCAGGTCACAGAAGGCAGGGACTGGGAGAATGCAGAACCGCCCACTGTAGAAGAAGATCAGATTCGAGAATATCTAAGGAACTTGAAGGTGCACAAGTCCATTGGACCTGATGAGATGCATCCGCAGGTCTTGAGGGAACTGGTGGATGAAGTGGCCAGGCCACTCGCCATCATATTTGAGAAGTCCTGGCAGTCTGGAGAAGTTCCCACTGACTGGAAGAGGGGGAACATAACCCCCATTTTTAAGAAGGGTAAACAGGAAGACCCAGGGAACTACAGGCCGGTCAGTCTCACCTCCGTGCCTGGCAAGATTATGGAGCAGACCCTCCTGGAGACTATGCTCAGGCACATGGAAAATAAGGAGGTGACTGGTGACAGCCAACATGGCTTCACTAAGGGCAAATCATGCCTGACAAACTTGGTGGCCTTCTATGATGGGGTTACAGCATCGGTGGATAAGGGAAGGGCAGCTGACATCATCTACCTGGACTTGTGCAAGGCATTTGACACTGTCCCACACGACATCCTTTTCTCTAAATTGGAGAGACATGGATTCAATGGATGGACCACTCGGTGGATAGGGAATTGGCTGGATGGTCGCACTCAAAGAGCTGTGGCCAACGGCTCAGTGTCCAAGTGGAGAACAGTGATCAGGGAATGTAGTGACAGGACAAGGGGTAATGGGTTTAAGCTGAAGGAGGGTCAATTTAGATTAGATGTTACAAAGGAATTCTTTACTGTGAGGGTGGTGAGGCACTGGAACAGGTTGCCCAGAGAGGTTGTGGATGCCCCATCCCTGGAAGTGTTCAAGACCAGGTTGGATGAGGTTTTGGGCAATGTGGTCTAGTGGAAGGTGTCCCTGCCTGTGGCAGGAGGGTTGGAACTAGATGATCTTTAAGGTCTCTTCCAACCCAAACCATTCTATGATTCTTTGATTCTATGATAATTCCAGCGAAATTTGTCATCATCTTCTTATACCAAAACTCCATAGACTCCGTTGGTTTTTTCCTTTTCTTTGATCCGCATACAAAGAGTTGACTTTAATCCACCAAAGTTTTTAATGCATTGAGATCCAGCTACCTGTCTTGTTATTTGTGCTGAGTTTGTTCTCTGCTGCAGAGAACAAGACTCCGAGATGCTCAGAGCAATACAACTGTTGGGATGTCTTTTTATTCCAAGAGATGTGGATTGACCCCAGACTAGCCGAGATGAGTTTGAAGTACAAGATCTTCCCATTGACAGAGTCCGTTGCTTCCTTCTCAAAACTATGAGACCATGCAGGGGAAGAGGACAGAGACAACCTACTTTTGCACTTGTTGTTCCTTTTGCATAACGATGTTGATGACTTAGTAAACCTTAGAAGGTAAACTCTAGAAGGATTCTCTTTCCATTCTTTTTAGCCAGCACTGGCTGAAATGTGTAATAAGAAATCACTTCCCTGCTGTTTGCTTGACCTGGCTGAAATATTTATGTGCCTCAGTCTTCGCTGGCATTGGTTCAAGAACCACTGTAATCCCCTGCCTTCACTTCACCTTCTGAACTTCACACCTAACATTGGGAAGAATCGAATGAACCGTCAGCCATTTTATCTGAGTCCACTTTTTATCTTATTAACCCGAACAATATTCTTGTTGTTGAGGATTTGCTGAAATGAAAAGAAACAGTATGGAAAAGAAACAGTATGCAAAGATCCATAAACAGTAAGAATGAACCACTGTCCTCTGACTTCACACATACCCAGAGGTCCCAGGATTTCCCTGAACTTTGGCATCAAAGCCAATAGCTATGGTTGAGCTAGAGCAAATCTTCTGGAAAAACATAGATTTTGAAATCTTTAGCGATGGAAAATCCATTACAAACCTTGCTAAGTTGTTCTGTGGTTAGGCTTACGCTTGCTGTAAAGAAAAATGGCTTTCTCTGCTGTATATTTTTCTAGCTTCAGCTTCTAGCAATTTGATCTTGTATCTTTACACACGAGGCTAGAAGTTCATTATTACTACATGTCTGTTCCTTTACAGCCTGTGCTTATGCTACCTTTTCCTTCGTATGCTTGAGAATGGCCCCTAAGTATCATATGATTAAATTATCTTAAGAGTTGCTGGGCTCTCCTTTGAGCCCTTTCCAAATTCTCAAAATCTTTTTGAATTATGGACATCAAGAACACAGGGTTCTCCAGCTCTATCAGACATCAGGGGACATACACAGAGCTCAGCCAACTTTGTAAGCTTTGTTTATTATGTCTGTATTTCAACCTCTAGAGATCACATTAGCATTTTAATAATTTTGGCTCTTGCTGATATGATGCCCAAGATCTCTTTAGATTCCAGGGTAGACTCCCCATCTTCTCATACCTCTGCCTGCAAACATTCTTCACTCCTGCAAGTCACCTTACTTTGAGTGTGCAGAAACATGCGCTGTTTTCTTGCACCAGGCTGACAAGCAAGTATTGGAATAACTTCCCAATGGATGGGAGGAATCTCTCCCCCTGAAGAGCAGATTAGGCAAAAATCTGTCAGAACAGCTGGTCCTTCCTTGGAAATGGGGAGGGATGGAGTGACCTCGAGGTCCTCACCTGCCCTATTGACAATCTAACTACATCATCCCCTTGATTTTTTTCTCTTCACTTTTCAACAATGCCATAATTTGTGTTATTGGTAAAGTTCTCAGTAACAACTTCATAGTTTGTTCTGCGTCGTTGTTAAAAACATAGGTAAATACTGTAAGGTCAAGAAATGATCTCTTTGAGCTCTCATTAAAAATCCATCAAGTTGATAAAATTTTCCTCATTTATGGTGACATTTTCAGACCTAGGAACTAGTCAGTTTTTAATCAATTTAGAATAATACAAAGTCAATACAGCTTACATTAATTTCCTAATTAAAATGTCAGGTAGCGTGAAGCTGAATACCTCTGAAAAGTCTGTAATATCAAACCCATTTCCTTTATCAGCTAACCTTTTAATTCGGTTTTAATTTCACCAGATATTTTTGTTGACTGGTGGTACTTACATTGTCCTCCCTTCATTCTTTAGCGACTACGACCTGTGTAAACTGTTCCACTGTTTTACCTGGAATTGGTTTTAGCTCTGAAAGACCTCCAATTACACCACCTGTTCCATATATCTTTAAAAATGCTGGCGCAATATTAGCTGTCTTGCACTTTAATGTTCCTAGCCTTCCAAAATCTGTTGAAGCAGCGTGCATCAGTCAGAGAGCTCCTCAGCACTCACACTTAAAATTCTTGAGAGCAAGGTGTCAGGACCTGACGATTTCAAAATGTCTTAAGTTAGGATTTGCTTTTTAACATCATCTTCAGTTATCGTTAAAATACAAAATATGATATTACCTTGCAGTAGACGTAATGTATCATTTAACTTTTTTTCCCCAAGTACTTTTTGAAGTCTTTGCTTTATTATTCACAGTTCTATCATTTCCACCTAGTACTGATAAAAAATAATTGTTTGAATTACTTTAATTTCTGAGATGCTTAACTCCTTTCTTGCTGTTAATTCTGCTAGCCATGGATTTCTCCTCCCTTTGTTTCCATTATTATTTTTTTCCCTAAAATCTCTATTTCTTTTTGGTCTCCTGTGTTTTATAGAATATATTTACATTCATATCCCTTCTGACTCCGTCTGTTCTCTGTTAACCAGAATAGCCTCCATTCTCAGTTGGATTGTGGTTTTGAAAGCATCTCCTAGAATGTTTTAAGCAGTTCTTAATTATTATTCCCTTTTCTATTTATTTTCTTTCTTTTCAACTGATTTAGCTTTTAGCTGTTTTCAGCTTTGTGAGACTGAATTGTTGTCTTTTTTTTTTTTTTTTTTTTTTAAATTACCAAGAACGTGCATATCTGTCTGAGCTGTCTTCTGGTCACACATCACAAATGCAATCAAGTCACGATACCTTGCAGTTAAGCAAACTCTTTAATTTAGTGGTAGATTTCTCTACCGGTCAAGACTGAGTCTAACACATATTCCTTTCAGGTTAGGTGCTTAATTTTTGGGGCTACGGAAGCCATCCTTAATGAGCAGAACTTTTCACAAGAAATTATTGTCCTGATAGGATATCCTTCCTGACCCTTCCTGAAAGTACATTTAAAAGTGAGAAATGAAGAAGATCAGCATGTTTTGGAAATACTAAGAGTGGGGTCATCTTAACATGCTAATTTCAGTTCCTGTGGGTCTTCTTCCATTTAAAACTTAGCTTAAACAGTTCCACCTACAAAAGTTTGGTGCAAAATAGAAACAAAATCCTTTTGTCTTTATAATGTTAAGGGATGGGCAGATGGAAGTTTTACGTTAATTACCTGTGAACTTCTTAATAGTTCTCACCATGTTTTATCTTCATAAACCAGCCATAGCGCAGCAGCAATGCCTGAAAATGGTGTGTTGTGTTTATTTAGAAGGTATGGTTATTTGGATCCTCACGTGCTTATGTGGTTTCTTCATATTCTTGCTGTAGAAAGGGAAAATAATGGTCACAACAACAGGCCAGTAACTTTTTTTTACCCCTCTTTTTTCATGGACTTATGAGCTCATTAACAAATGTCTCAAAACAGAGACTGTGAAGATGTTTCTCAGAAAGCCTATCTTGGAATGTCATTTGAAACTCTCTTCACTAAATGGCGTCCTCGGCCTTGAAAAGATGTTCACAATTAATGTTGATGGCAAACATCTCCTTAATAGTGTTTTATTTTAAAACACTCCCATGGTTTAAACAAAGACAGTATATATGCCTTCCGGGGAGGGAGGGGAAAGACTTCTTTATAAACTAGACTATTTAAAACTCAAAATATAATGAGAGGGAGAAAAAACACCTCAGTGATATCTGACAGACAAGAACATTGTACTGATAAGCACAGCTTATTTGTTCAGTGTTGGCATTAAAGCAGGATGCAGTGAGTAGAAGGGAAAATGCCATTTGTATTAGAAAACTCACTGTATCTTAATTAAAAACTTGATTTATGTGGATCAGATTTATCTGTATTTTCACTATCTGGCAGCAGTAGAAAGAGCCTCATAAACTTATAGTTGCTTCAAGCAATAGGGGTCAAGCAATGCATCATGTTACCGTGTGTTTGCTTTAAAACAAGTTGGGGACCGACTGAATCTTTTGCCTAGGGATTCCAAGAAGAAAACCATTGTGCTCCAATCCACTCCTTGCAAATACATTAATAGCAGTTGTCTTGGAGATCATGGAGTTATTACTACTCCGTAGGACCAGTACCAATGGTTTGTTTGGAGGCCTGTGCCTTTCAAAGGGAGGTGCATTTGGTAATTTATGCCCTGATTTAAAGTTGACTGCGGCTCATGGGAACTACCACCATTTTCAATAAGTTACAGATCATACAGTTATTGAGTAAGGATTGCAAGACTAAGCATGTGATAAATTCACTCCCCTGGGAATCGCCTGGCACCAAATACCAGGCCTCACATTTAATCAAGTTATCAGAGAAGCTGAGAAACATGAAAATCTCTTTTACTCAGTATCAGTTCAGTGAGTATTTGTTAGACATCCAAAATGTACAAATCTTGAAGAGTATTTTTATACCTACAAATATTTTTTAACCCGCTCAATGTCTAAGACTAATTATTTTGAGGTAGCCACATTAGTTTTACAGCTTCTAGTCTTACATTAAAAAAAAAGAAAAAGAAATAGGGAGAGAGGAAGCTGTTTACCTGTGGAGGAAAATAGATCAACATTTAAAGATGGTCCACTAAAATATACCTCTAGGTATATCACTTCGGTCAAAAAAATATTTATTCCTTAAGCCATAAAGCAGCTACTTAGTTTCTCGAATCTTACCACATTGGCATTACGGGGATGTACAGGAGTGCATATGCTGTTGCCTTTTTATGATGTCTCTTCATCTTTTTCCACCATCCAGTCCATATTCCAATAAAATTTCCTCATTACTTCCACAGGGACATCTGCCCAACTGAGTGTAAAATGAACCATTTTTGTTGTTGTTTTGTGGCTTCCGACATTTTACTTCCCCCATCACAAGACTTAAAGGCACCATACTCTCCAAACTAACACATTTAGATTCAGTGAAACCCTATGTCACTGCACACTAATGTAATAATGAGAAATGTAATTAAAGTCACTACTATAATAACATCTTATCGGAATGCACAATGAAGATAAACTTGCTTATTCCAGAGACAGAGGGCTTATTGCATAGGAAGCAGTTTGTTCTGATGGATTCTTTGATGTACAACTGGTATCTTTGTTAACTGGAGGGGTGGGGAAGGGCTTGGTATATATTGCCACATTTTCCTTCCACTGCCAAGGGAAGAATAATTAAAAATAAAGGGGGCTTCAGGATCAAAGAAATGGAAAAAGTGACGCTGCCTAGTGAACAGGCTGAGGGAAAAAGTTTTTAAAAAGATCTTCATTAGTAAATATTTAGAAGGCACAGATGCTGAATAAACACCTCATTTAGCTACAGAGTTCAGCAGAACAATTACTGTATAAAAAAAATCAAAAATAAAACTAGGTTGGTGGCGAGTATGTAAACTGTATATACAAATACCACAACTATGCACGAGGTATCAGGTTTTCTTCATAAAGGGCAAGAAATTACTCTGACTCATCTCCCTGTATTTTGTACACAAATGAGACTGGATGGCAACTGAAAGCCTCAGAGACATTTCAGAAGTGAGTCCCTGGGAACTGGGTGAGATAGTTTCAGCATACTGGCCCTTGGCACTGTGCATCTCAAACTGGGACATTCTACTAGCTCCAGTCTCTTCCAAAGGAGGCACTAACAGGATCAGGGAAATAAAGAAGAAAAGGAATGATTTCTTTTTTTCTGCTTAAAGCTTGCCAAAGCTTGAGCACAGAATTAATAGTTTATTCCAAATGCTTATACAGTCCGTGCATGGGTCCATGTTTGCAGAGTCCAACTGGAAATGACTAAGCATGCAAAAAAAAAAAAAAGAAAAAAGAGCAGGCTGCCCTGTTGTAATTCACGTAATTAAAATATTCTGCCTAAATGCATTATATCTCCCCACACACATCAAAGGCTTGTGTTTCCTCAAACTCTCCATTTACATTTAGGGAAGCCAGAGAGAATATATGATGTGGCCTGGGCATCTTTGCCTTGGTGTGGATAACAAATCCCAACGCTGTGTAAAATACCAGGTCCCAGGCAAAGATGACTTGTATTTAACATATACTGCAGTGGTGTCACAACTCAGTTACCCTTTGCTGTGCTAAGGGCCATACGTATGTCTAAGTGGGTTTGTATGTTAGCCTGGATCAACATGTGCCTGCAATAGGGCATCTAGGTTCTTTAATGATCGAGGCCACCAGCAGCCCAGCTGTGTAGGAAAACTAGGTTGCAGGTGTTAAAGAATCGGTACAGGAATGTATATCCTACCTGGCAGGTTTTAAAGGCTTCCTGGGGGTGAGTGATTTTTGGTTTATTTGGGTTTTAAAGGTTGTGTGGGGAAGTCCTGAGAAATGGAGGGCTGCCTAGAAGGGTGCAACTTCTGATGTGAATGGGGCAAGGGCCTGTTGTGCCACTGTTGGTATTCAGATGGGGCTACCCTCTTCTCCTGCAGGGTTAGATAAAACTGATGAAGACTTTCTTCACCAGCATGTATGAGGTATTTCTGTCTCACCTAGCAGCCTCCAGGTGGTGGACAATGCAGGTTGAAAGGTTGCAGTTTAGGGAAACAAGGACTCAGAGATCCTGATGTGGGAAGAACAGCAGCAGCAGCTGTGGGTTTTGGTCCAATAATGAGAGTTACAGTCATTGCAGAGGTCCACTGAAATCAGTGAGGAACCAGCTGTAATTCTTGTCTGGGCTGCTTGCACTTCGACTCACAGGTAGTGGGGTGGCTGCAGCCTTGTGGGGCTTTGCTGGAAAGAGAGGTAGATAGGGAAGAGAGGGGCAGGCACTTAGTGCTTGTTGTACCCTCTTGTATCAGGTCCAGGAGGCCAAGTGATGTGAGCAAGGACAATGATCAAAAACCTCAGAAGAAAAGTTGGATGTGACTTTTCCCTTTATAGCCCAGTTAGCTGGGCCTAGACGGTGGTGGCACCAGGTCAAGGATGCTAATAACATGAAAAGAGTGAGGGTAGGGGCCAGGATGTGGTGGTGATACCCTCCATCATTAGACAGCAGGTCGGATCTTTGCCTTGGCTTAGGGGCTGTGTTCTGGCTAACTATGTGATGGACAGTGTCAGGAGTCTTCTTATGGGGACAGTATATTTGTTTTGCGTGGCAAGGTTTTGGTAGCGGGGGGTGGGCTACAGGGGTGGCTTCTGTGAGAAGCTTCTAGAACGTTCCCCCATGTCTGATACAGCCAATGCCAGCCGGCTCCAAGACAGACCTGCCACTGGCCAAGGCTGAGCCCATCAGCAATGGTGGTAATGCCTCTGGGATAACAGAGTTACGGAGGAAAAAAAAGGAGCAGCAGCTTTTGCAGCCAGAGAGAGGAGTGAGAAGAGTTGATAGGAACAACTCTGCAGACACCCAGGTCAGTGCAGATGGAGGGGGAGGAGGTGCTCCAGGCACTGGAGCAGAGATCCCCCTGCAGCCTGTGGAGAAGACCATGGTGAGGCAGGCTGTCCCCTTGCAGCCCATGGAGGATGATGGTGGAGCAGATATCCACCTGCAGCCCGTGGAGGACCCCACACCAGAGCAGGTGGAGGCACCCAAAGGAGGCTGTGAGCCCATGGGAAGCCCACAGTGGAGCAGGCTCCTGGCAGGACCTGTGGCCCTGCGGAGAGAGGAGCCCACGCCTGAGCAGGTTTGCTGGCAGGACTTGTGACCTTGTGGGGGACCCATGCTGGAGCAGTCTGGTCCTGAAGGTCTGCACCCCGTGGGAGAGACCCATGCTGGAGCAGTTGGTGAAGAACTGCAGCCCGTGGGAAGGACTCACGTTGGAGAAGTTGGTGGAGGACTGTCTCCCGTGGGAGGGACCCCAGGCTGGAGCAGGGGCAGAGCGTGAGGAGTCCTCCCCCTGAGGAGGAAGGAGTGGCAGAGATGATGTGTGATGAACTGACCACAACCCCCATGCCCCATCCCCCTGTGCCGCTGAGGGCGGGGCAGGTAGAGAAATGGGGAGTGAAGTTGAGCCTGGGAAGAAGGGAGGGGTGGGGGGAGCTGTTTTAAAATTTGTTTTTTTTTTCTCATTGCTCGACTCTGATTTGCTTGGTAATAAATTAAATTAATTTTCCTGAGTCGAGTCAGTTTTGCCCGTGATGGTAACAGGTGAGTGATCTCTCCCTGTCCTTATCTCGACCCAGGAGCATTTCGTTATATTTTCTCTCCCCTGCCCAGCTGAGGAGGGCAGTGACAGAGCAGCTTTGGGGGGCACCTGGCCTCCAGCCAGGGACAACCCACCACAGGCAGCCACTCCATGAGCTGGAATCTGTCACATGGCCCACATTCCCCTTTACTGAAGCAACTTCTCCTTTCAGGTTTCTTTCATGTTACTTGGTACTTCCAGTGGGCTGGTGACGTTTACTGGGGTATTGTACTGTGTATCTTGGGAAGATAAGACTTATGACTGACTGCTATAAACAACTACCACACAGTGGTTCTTCAGGGGATGAAAAAACGAGACCCTGGAGTGAGCCTAATTTGGAAAAATTTCCTTGCTCAGCTTGTTTTCTTTTCCCTTGATATTCCCAATCTAGTTTTCTCTAGCAGAAGTAACTGATCATTCTGTTGCTTTTTAGTCTTGTGCTACAAAACAATGGTTTCCCAATTAATTATGCCTTAATTAAGAGTTTGGGAATGGATCTCATTTCCACAACATGGTTGTATAATCCCCTTCTGGTAACATTCTGGTGGCAGTTGTAACAGTTCTTCCTGCCTGCCTTAGCCCCTCAGCTGAAAGCTGAGCGTGAGAGTAGGAGCTTGGTCACAGCAGGGTGATTCTCACAGTGTAAGGCAGGTGGCTGGGCTCTTCGTAATGGGCATGACTTGGGGAGTCAGTGCAGTGTGTGTGCAGCTCCAGGATGGTCTTCAGCTGGTCAAGGCACGGCTGCTATCAGTAGGGACTGTTCCACCTTCCCTGGCTGTGCCTTCGTCTTCCTTCCCTTGTACAGGCATTTATAATTGGGTCTCCATGTGGGGTGTTTGATGGGTAACAGGTCCAGCTTGAGATGAAGCACACTTCAGATGTGTTAGCATTCAGCTGGACAACATGTTGACGTATTATGGTTGTGCAATAGTGACATGAAGGAAGAGATGAGGATGACAAGAAGATCAAGACCACACCTTACAGCCGTAGGGGAACCTCATGTAGGCTTAGTGACGTGGCTGTCTCTTGATGGTATGAGGGCTCCATATGCCTCTGTATGGCAATTTCTGGTTTGTTTTTTACATGTGTGGGAGTAAAGCCATTTGGAGTGGGCTGCTAGAAAAGACATGACATGTTTGAAATGTGTGCTTCAAGAGGCACTTGACTTGGGGCTTTACAAGGGACTTGCACCTCTTTATAGGAGAAAGAGCACCAGACCATCTTCTGAGGAAGGTGTGAGGTAGGGACTATGTTACCACAGCAACATAATGGTTACAGCAAAATGGAGCAGAGGGGTTCTGGGTCCTCCTCAGCTTAAAAGAATTTAATCCATAGTACCTCCTCTCTGAAATAGGCACTGAGCTATGGAAAGGTCTAGCATGGGGTCAGTGAACTCTTAGTGAAATTGGGCTGCTGTTCAGCAAAGAGTGCAGGACTCTTGAGGACATGGACTAAGTGGAGAGGTATACAGCCTCCTTTTTTACAGAGGAATGTGTCTGAGAATGGGAAGTCTTGGTTCTTGTCCATGTGCTGGGAACTGCTTCACAACACTTGCCTGACAAGCCATTGAATAAAATGCCTCCGCAGACTGGAAACAAGACTGAGGAGTCCTTTCCCAAGGGGATATTTAAACTTTTCATTGGAAAAGATTTAAACTTTTCATTGGACATATTTTGTCAGCAATGATTTTATTACTCAGTGGCTATTAATCATGTGCCTTACTGTGGCATTTGTATTCCAAGTCATTAGCCTTTTATTTTCTGGCAAAAATGTAGTAGATCTGTAAGAGTGACTGTTCCCTGCTGTTGAGAAAGCCATGGCATCATAAAACTTGAGAAGCCTTGCACTAATGCAATCAATTTCCTAAATGACATCTATATTTGAAACACTGTGTGCATGTATAATGCCTCACAATAGAAACCAAAATACTGGTAGCACTACCATGTTGTGGCTCTGTTCCGGCATTTGCTGAGTTTCTTGTGTGAAACTTCCATGCTGCAAAAAACCCTACTTCTGCATGAAGGTCTGTCCCTGCTGACTTAGTGGTGCTTACCAAAGACAAATGGTATGTTGCCACATAACATTTTGATGTCAGGTTTGCATCTTCATTTTTTTTAAATTACATTATCTGTTTGATATGACAGATAATGTTTGCCACTGACTTTACATGCAGTGAATGTTTCCTATAAGCTTTTTTTTTTTTGCTGTGTTAAGCAAAGCCGTGGGAAATGTGAGCCAATTTATTTTGAAGTTCTTTAGTGTCTTACTGTTCACAAAGGCAACAGCCATCTTAGGTGTATTGCTCACTTGGATCTATCCTCTTCTTTGTGAATGAAGAATTAATCTATACAGGATACAGTCCTATCTAGAAGGACTGTATGGGATTCAAATGTGACAGAATATGAATGCAGATTAAATTAGGGGCAAAATGTTGACGAGTCTGCAGAAGAAACATGGAATGAACCTTTTGCAGAGCTAGGAATGTGAGTTTCCCAAGAAACTTTCAGGGTCCTTGTAAATTATGATCTAGGCAGAGCTGAGAATAGCAGTCTACATGCTTGCTGACTTTTCCTAATTAAATATCTGACTGAGTGCAGCAGTGGCTTTAGGAATGACCACTCTGCAAATGTTTTCCCCAAACATCTTGCTTGATGGAAAAATAAAAGCTCTTGCATGTTGCTCAAACTTGCGCAACTCTATTGCGCATTAGATTTGCACTTAGTAGTAAAGATGTTATTCTCCCCAAAGTAATCACTGTGCATAATAAAACTTCTTTAAAGCGGGGAATGTAATTGCTTGGTGTTGACTGTACACCTACAGAGCTGTATGCATAATGCTTACATTAATAGAAAAGGATTATAAAGCAGCCTGCAGGCAGGGTAATTGGGGTCCCAGATAATCAATAAAATGACTCCATACCCCCCTGTGAATGTTTGCTGTTCGCAGCAAGGAGCTTCTATTCTAACATATTAAAATCTTTTGCCCTACCACTGGAAAATTCAGTAGGGGTTTTTTGAGGGTAAATAAATTATCATGCCCATCTTCCAGATTAGGGCTAGACTGATGTACTGTATAATCTTGAGTAAATCAGAAGTAGCCAGGAATAGAAAGAATGCTTCATTATTTTACAACCCAGAGAAATCAGTACATGTAAAATTAGATTCCCTTAAACATGCAGGTCTGTTCAAACCACTCCTGAAATTCCTTTGTGATGGGGGAGGGTGCACGCAGCAAGATCAACCTTCCCTCGCTACTTTCTCCAGAACTGTTTCAGCATCGAAGGCAGAGCATTCCCATGGTTTAAGGGAATGGAGTGGGCCTTGCACTGCATTTTCCTTCCTTCAGTTTTCTCAATGTAACATGCGACCCCATTCTCTCTCCTTTGAGTGCCTGTGCAGGTGTAATTCACTTCTGAATTAACGTAATTCACTTCTGCAGGTGTAATTCACTTACCTGAGCAGTGACCCTGTATTTGGGATTTTATCATCATCCTCTTCTATTGTCTGGAGAAGGCAACGTCCAGGATATGAAATTAGCTCTTCCTTGGTTAGCATGAGGCTTAGGAAGGCACTGGCAAGTATGTGAAAGACAAACAGCACACATGTAGATAAAATGGTGAGTAACACCTCCACTCTGCAGTATTTATGTAGGGTTTGACAAATCACAGCATTCCTTATTCCTTGTTTACCACTTAAAGATGAATGGCTCTGGTAAGTTGTCTAGCTGTATTTATTTGTTTTGGTAAACAGTCTTTCCCAAGAATTAATTCATTTGATAAATGAACTGAAAAGGTCCAGATTTATTTTTTTTTTTGCCATGAAATCACTTGCACTATATGCAGATATGGGTGTGGGTGTAAGAATTTCAGAGGTATCATGGAAGTTGAGGCAATGCATAAAAACATGAATAGTGCACACAGAAGTTGCTTAAATCTAATATATTCTTGTGCAGACAACCATTCCTTTTTTTTCTAGCTTTCTAGCAAATACTGGAATTAAATTGCTTGCTGTCTCCTTTATGAGAATAATTGGTACTTTTTGTAGTCCCACTGCAGTACTCTCACAGAAAACTGATTATTTTTCTTCTGTTCTCATTCTTATGAAGCATTTTATTGTGAAAATAAATTGTCAATAAGAGTAAAATTAGACATAACATCAGAAAACATTTTTGTGAGACCAGAATTTTATTGTTTGATTAAAAAACAGTAAAGGTTGTTCTAACCTCATCTGTGCTTAAGGTCTCATTATCACAAAACCTTCTAGCAGGCAGAACTTGTAAAACTACCAGAGGAAGAGCTGACACAGTTGATTATCATTTCCAAAACTTATGACTTGGCTTAAAGACTGGAAGATGGCCATGGATATGGTTTTGGTTTTTTGTTTTTTGGCAACAAGATATGAAAGTTATCAGCAGTTCTGTTGTTGAGACCTTAAATGGCATAAGACCTAGTCAGCCAAAAAGAGTTAGAAATTCCTTGTGGTTTTGACCTAGTTCCTAGTTTGACAGCAGATGATTGAGGGTATGTGGCGGGGTAGATTATGACAGCCTGTGCAACTGAGGTTGTAATGTGGCTACAGGATGAAGCCTGTCCTTGACATAATTAGCTAAACCTTTCTCTTACAAAGATAAGAAGATAAAGATTTGTCCCACATGTGGAAGGCTGCCTTCCAGAGACCATACAAAGTGAATTTGCCAAAACTGTTTGCAGAACTCAATGATTCTTCATCATCCTGTGGTTGAAACAGCTCTTCTGATCTCCAGTCCAAAAGCTGACACTCAATATTTCCCTTTGTTTTGTAACAGGATCTTTATACAGCTTCAGAATAACCCCAGATGAAACATTAGAACATGGCAAAAAACAGATGGGAATTCCAGAGTTAATGTCACCTCGTTCTTAAAGAATATTCTATAGAACATGCCAGCGACAAGGGCTTGGATTCAGTCTAGATATTGAAGTTCAGTCTGCTAAAGCAACAAATTGCTGAAAGTTCAAAGGAGGAGAGTGATCCTGACAGCAGAACACGAAGACCCAAGGAAGGTAGAGCCTGCCTGATACAAAGGCAGTTAAGGTCATGTAGGTAAGAGGGATCACCTGTGGCTAAGCCATTTTGGGAGGATCTTTGTCTGTCTGCAGCTTTTCCTTGAATACTAAGTGTACATGTAGAAAGAGACTGTGAGTATGAGTAAGTTATTTATACAAATTTGCTGCTTGCATGGGAGTGCTGGGAAGTGTGGCTGAGTGAATGTAGACAAAGGATAACTGCCCTGTCCTGGTTTCAGCTGGGACAGAGTTCATTTTCTTCATTGTAGCTAGTATGGGGCTGTTTTGGATTTGTGCTGAAAACAGTGTTGATAACATAGAGATGTTTTTATTATATAGAGCTGTTTTCGTTGCTGCTGAGCAGTGCTTACACAGAGCCAAGGCCTTTTCTGCTTCTCACCCCACCCCACCAGTGAGGAGGCTGGGGGTGCACAGGAAGCTGGGAGGGGACACAGCCAGGACAGCTGACCCAACTGACCAAAGGGATATTCCATACCAAATGACGTCATGCTCAGCTGATAAGGAGTTTGGGGAAGAGAAAGAATGGGGGAGGGCATTGTCATTCTGAGTGATGACGTTTACCTTCCCAAGTAACCATTACGCATGACGGAGCCCTGCTTTCCTGGAGATGGCTGATCATCTGCCTGCCCATGGGAAGTGGGGAATGAATTCCTTGTTTTGCTTTGCTTGCGCGCACAGCTTTTGCTTTACCTATTAAACTGTCTTTATCTCAACCCATGAGTTTTCTCACTTTTACTCTCCTGATTCTCTCCCCCATCCCGCCCAGGGGGAGTGAGTGAGCGGCTGCGTGGTGCTGAGCTGCCGGATGGGGCTAAACCATGACATGCCCACAGCCTGAGCCTGAATACTGCTCACTGATGGTAGACCGCCCTTAGAAAAAGCATGAGAATTAAGAGGCCTTAATGCAATACCTGCAAGCTGCAGGAAGTCTGAAGAGAAGTACTCCCTGCTAGTGTGGCTTTCCTCAAGAGAAGTCGGAAGCATTTCCCCTGGCCCGGCTGAACCGCTCTAAGTAATAATGCTTAGTCTGCTGTTGGCCAACACACCCAGCTGACCCACACCCTGTGCTGCTGCAGCTTGCTTGCAGCCGTTTGTCTCAAGTAAGTCAGATTATTTCTAATAACTGCGGTCATGTGTTTACAGTGCATTGAAGAGCTACTGCTGAGCAGGTTGCTGGTCTGAAATGGGCTAGGCGGTTTAACTTCTTTCTTTCAAAATGAGTGCCCTACATTCATCAGGTATGGAGTGCTATTACCAGTGGATTCCACATCCAGCGGGAGTTCATCTCCCTCTACAGAAAAGGAGACATGGAGCACACTGCTTTAGCAACAAAAAAAAGTACCATTTGCACTAATGTGTACATATTAAGGTGCTGTGTGTGTATGTGTGTAGTATAAGAATCTGGCAGATGGATGGACAACTTACAAACGGATTCACTGTTACCTGCAAAAGTGTACCGGTACTTGGAAGACTGCACCAAGCAAGCGGGACTGGAAAAATTTGTTAGTTTTTTTACACCAGGGAATTATCCAGTTATGCAGTTAGGGCAGTTGAACAGATCTACGGGCAGTAGAAAGAAAAATGGATTTACAAATATCCAGGAAAATGGAGGTTAGTTAGCTCTTTCTTTTCTGACGGATCTATTAAATGAAATCATATTCTAGCACACCCCTCTCAGCTATGATCTCACAACTATTACTTAAGCTTGGTCATATAAAAATACCATGTCTTTTCTCAGTAAGAAACAAAGGTTTGTCTGTAGCTTCTCCCCTGAGCCTAGACGACCCCTTGAGCTAGTGTGCTCGAGACTCCCTTATGTGCTGTTGGCTAACGCAATAGGCACGACATAGTAGCATCCAATTCTTAACCTCTGAATCCCTATCCCAAGGAGGTAGATGACTTACGGTTCAGCTGGCAGGGTGCAGCCTTCACCAATGCTGGAAACTACTTTAATTCATGCCCCTTGAGCTATAACAGACATGCCACTGCATCCCTAAGAAACATACACGGACCATAAATAAGGTTAGATGTTATTTTAAGTGATAAACACTGCGATACAGAAACTTCATTGCAGCCTTCTGTCTTTGCCTGTCTCTTCATTTGGACTATTTTTAGTTTGCAGTCAGCATTATGACTGTGAACCCCAGGAACACTTGGACAATAGGTACATAAATAATTACGGACAGGTCTCCAGAGCCTTAAACATTAGCAGAGGATTCAAGTTAAATACTGGCTGCAACTATTCAATTGCTTGGAGATGTTGCTGTGCTTATATATATTAATACAATTTGATTTTCCATAGTGAAAAACTAACCTGGTCTTCTCTGCATTACTGTTACCTTGCTTTGTGACAATGATGCAGTGTCACTGAAACCAGTTAGGGATATTGAGTTAACTGGTAGAGTTGTCACAGAAAACACACTGCGCATCAGCAGGACACGTCCGAGTGTAAAAAGAGAGAAATTTTACTGTTTTTTTCCAATCCATATTTAAAACAGGAGTTGAAAATGGCTTGTAAGGATAAAAGCTAAGTGTGTATTGGGGTTTGGCATTGCTATGGCTTTGGGTTGTGATTAAAAATGGTAACAGTGAAGAAAATTTGTGTAAACTAGTGAATCTTTTTCAGTAACTTGGTTTTTTTGCATCTGTTTTTCAAAGAGAACTCTGACATTAAGTAGCCTGTTGAAAAAGTCTGTTATGAAGTGTTAATAAAGTGGTGCAGAAAAGTAAGGTTTTTAGGCAGAGGTATCAAAATATTTTTTTTAAAGGTTGAAATCTAAATTTATGAAAGCACTAACTATGAAGGCATTGATGTTGGTAAGAATGTTGCAGAATTACCACGTAGATTTTCTGTACTTGTTTTTATTTCCTTTTCAAAGGAAATAAAATTGTGAAATTACTTTGTTTTGATATGTCTTTGGAGGGCTGGGCCATGCAGAACAGTGAGTAATCGAGAGGACTTTTGCATCTGCATAGGCGACCCCTGCAAATGCAAGGGCAGGAGGAAATAGTAAAGGTTAAGATTCCATTGAAATACAACCGAGGAGACCTTCTGTATCTCCGCAAGTCTATAAAGAGAAGAGTAAGGACAAGTCAGGCAGAGCACTGGTTTGAATGACAGGCTTTGTGATCAGGGAAGCTGTCATCTTATGCTCAGAGGAACTTGGTTGTCTACACAGTCTCTCTAACTAAGTAGGACTGCATCAAATGTGAATCAGCCTTTCTCCTCATAGGAACGACTGGGAGATGTTTCATCCGAGCTTCCCGTGCCATGTTGTGGCACTCCATAAAATCATGTGGGGGCTCTGGAATACATCAAGAGATGGAGCCAGGACTTTCTTGCTGGTGCTCTGTAATTAGTCTCATTTTGAGAGGCCAACAAGACCTCAGGTCTTGTCTAGGCTTAAAAAAGGAGGAATTTAAATTCACATTTCCTACTTTAGAAAAGTGTCCTAGCCTCCAGGTGGCAAATCATTCTTTAGGCTTGTGGTGAGTTCACAGCTGTCAAAAGGAGAAGTCATCCTTCTGCTGCTTCACCCTGTGCCTGCTGGACCACTCAGTGAGTGATTTTAAATTACTGAAATGGCAGAAAACTATCTTAGAAGAAAAGAATGGAAAAAACCACCAGAAAAGTGGAAGATGGCATCCTGCCATTCTTGTGAGCTGAACTGGCTTGAGGGAGACCCCAAGCAGCCCCAGAACAGGTGTAGAGGGAGCAGGAGTGCTCCTCTTTATGACTTTGTGCAATGAAACCAGCACAGCTGCTTCTGACATGGTCACTAGGAGCATCTTCCACTGCTTCGGGGATCGCCATGCAATAGTTGAGATATGTTGGGCTGAAAGAACACTGAGGAGAGTAGTGCTCTCAAGAAATCTATCACCTGATATCCTAAGTATAGTAAATACATAGTAAACAGACAGTAAATATCCCAAAGAGAAGGGCTGGAACCCAGGTGTTCCTCACCCTCAGGTAGGTGCCATGATAGATGAGGCAGAGTTATGTTTCACTGTTGGGCTTTATGCACATCAGTGCACAGTGGAACAGCTTAAACAGAGAGCAGTTAGAGAACACCCCATGGGACGTACGGGTTTGATCTCCCTCCAGTGTGGGAATCTACTCTTGGTCTCCCATTTCCTAGATACAGACTTGAATGGGTAGACTAGTAAGCAGCCTCCTGCTCTCCTCAGGGAAAGCTCACACCTGTTTTTCTGAAAGGCTTCTACTCCTTCCCACCCTGAGAAAACAGTTCTGGGCTGTGCAATGAGCAGACAGAGATCTCCTCACATGCTGAACAGGCTGACGTTAGACAACTCTCACTAAAGCCAGCAGGCTGGCCTGGGACGTGTAGTGTTTCACGCAGGTAAAAGGTGCCTCATTCAGGATTCTGGATTTCAATAACCCACCCGGGAACCTGATGCTCAACTTCTGAAGTCACATATTGGGTCTGGTCCAAAACCTCTGTCACCTGATGTGATCTTCATGGGAAAATCAAGATACATGATTCCAAATTTCCCATTGGTTCAGATAGCTACACAGAAAAATAATGGTAATAAGTTAAATAAACTTGGAAATAAACTAAACTGAGTAACTAGTAAGTTTCTACACATGCATGTATTTAACAAGAACAGCTAACTTTTCCTTTTAAAGGAAAAACTTGGAGAAAATCAGGAGGTGAATGACTGTTAGGATATGTATTTCATACAAAGGCAGGGCATCTCTGATCTCTGACAGCTACAGATTTCTATTAGATGTGTTCTTAACTTCTAAAGGATCTGGTTTCTGGCAATTCTAAGTGAGTTACGTTTCCCATCACTCTGCCTCTAACATTTCTATAAAACTCTTAGGTTAGTGTAAAATGTTTTGGTGTCAGAGACTGCTGATTGTGTAATTAATACTGTAATTTGGGGTCTCTGACATGTGATCATCTCTTATTTAAATAATTCATAGCCACTGCATAGCTGCTTTTCAAAATATCTGATTATCCTTCACATTTGTTTACTACATACTTGTCATTGTGCTTCCTTTTCTCTGCATTTAGTAAATATTTGGATTAAGTTGATGTTGACCTACATATTGATATAGGGCTCAAGACACAAGTGGACTTAAGATCTCTGACCCAAAACCGAAATTTGTCGGTGTTCAAAATCTTCACTCTGCTGTGGCCTGACCTAAAGACATGTAAAAGCCATGGACTTTAAAATCTTTTGAAGTTCCTCATGTGTACTAAATTTCACTAGGGACAGGCTCTTATGCCCTTTAGTTTTGACAGTGAAAAGCCACTATTTCTAATCTTTTATTTGCTCCTTGTTGGGATCCACAAAGCAGGTGCACCTTTGCTTTAAGACTGCGATGTTTACATGTACCTGCCCAACACACAGCTAGAGGAATGCTGACAACTGACTGCGAGGAAAAAACTAAACCCAAGCAGGAATCTAACCTTCTGTTGGAGCATGTGCCTGGTGGATACCTGGTCTCCTGTGATAGCCTCTGTGTCTTGTATTTCATCATCTGCATATACAAGGAGTTGAGTATGCTATCCAGAGGACTTCAGATCACTACATGAGCGACAGATGGCAAAGCCAACCATCCTTCTCAGCTAAAGCATCCTTTGCTGCCTCTGCTTCAGAGAAAGCATGAAGCAGCTGGTTCAACAAATGCAGGTAAAGGTTCACAGACCTGAGGTCATTCCACACAAAGAAAAACAGTTCTCAGAAAAGCAACCGATAATGCTTTAACCTCAGAACACACTATGGCAGACTTGGAACTCAATTTTTTTAAATTCTCATCTGCTGAAAGATAGGGATAGTGCCATATCTGCATCACTGAACTGTCCAAATATCCCTTTGAAGTGGTTTGCAGAAGGGTTTGGGAACTCTTTCACCACTTCTTAAGACGTGGGCTTGGATGTGGGCTTAAACAATAGAGGAACTGAATCTGTACCTCTAACACCCTCTTTGAATGTGTTGAACATTTGGGCAAGAAGGAAAAGAACCATATGCCTGTCTCATTTTAACTTTATCTGATAAAGGAGAATATACTGCCTCTCTTTAATCCTTTGTCTCATTTATACTCTATCCAAACTTCCATCTCCTAAACAGAAGGGCAATCAATCAAGTTGCCTTTGCCATACAACTCTCTGTTTCCTGAATCAGTCCCATGCACTAAAAATATGTCTTTTAGGAAGAGTAGTCCTTACATAAACAAGTATCTCCTCTCATAGCACATGTACGCAATGTGAGAACGAGTCAGAAAGACTATTTTTGTTTCCCTTGTTCTTCATACCTGGCTTTCTAATGCTGAAAAGTGAGCTTCCATTGAAACTTGGTTTGTATCATCTCCCACGTCTTTGTGAAAGATTCCATTGCTCCTTCACGAGGTTCAGAACCGGAGCCTGTAGATCTACTGCGGATTTCAGTGGCCAGGGCTGGAAGAATAACTGATACCGGTAGCCAGTTATACTCTTTATGGACTGGCACAGAAAGAAGATGAGATATGATTTGCCAAAGAATTTTGTAGAGGTTAAGTAACGATTGAGAAACACTGAAAAAGAGGTCCTAGGTTCCAGCCCAGACTCTGAGTATCACTATATCCTTAGTCCCAACTTTTAGGATTTCTGTCCTAACCCTATTCTTGTGGAGGACTTGGCTTAGTGAGCCCCTTCAGCTTCCCCTTCCCTCATTAGCAACATTTCCTTTTTTCCACCCTTAACTGCTGTCTCCTTCCCCATTCCCTTGTTCCAGTCTCTGCCAAGTCCATTGCTGTTCCATCCCCATTCCTTGTGCAGTCTCAGTACTTCCCATCTTCCATTTCACTCTCTGGCTTTCAGTCTCAGCCCCAGATCAGTCTGCTTTTCTGTTTCTCCCCATTCTCCTTCTGTCCCACTTTACTCCTTTTGTTTTTTTCATCCCAGTTCAGCTTTTATCCCCACTGCAACAGAACGTGTCAGGCTACACCTGTACAAGTAAACTACACCGTGCCAGCTGTCCCACAGCTGCCTTTCCCTGCTCTCAGAATATTTTTGGGCACAGTGTAGCAGTCACTGCAGGTCAAGGACTATCTCCAGCAGATAGTTTAGATGTAGCAAGTCTGCTTTGACAGGCAGCTGAGAAGGGAGACATAGGCATACGGATGTGACCAGTGCCATGTCTATCAACCCCAGAGCCAGAAAGCAGACTCTGGACTCTGAAGACATGTGGTGACCTTCATCCATGGCTCTAATCCACTGAAAGTGTAAGAGAATTCCCTGCCAAGAAGTTCTAGCATCCAACCCCACAGATCTCAAAGATGGTAAATATTTTGGGTTTGCATGGCAAGGTTTTGGTAGCAGGGGGTGGGCGACAGGGGTGGCTTCTGTGAGAAGCTGCTAGAACGTTCCCCCGTGTCCGATACAGCCAATGCCAGCCGGCTCCAAGATGGACCCACCGCTGGCCAAGGCTGAGCCCATCAGTGATGGTGGTAGTGCCTCTGGGATAACAGTTAAGAGGGGGAAAAAAAAAAAAAAGAAAAGAAAAGAGCAGTAGCTTTTGTAGCCAGACAGAGTGAGAAGATGTGATAGGAACAACTCTGCAGGTCAGTGCAGATGGAGGGGGAGGAGGTGCTCCAGGCACTGGAGCAGAGAAGGCCATGGTGAAGCAGGCTGTCCCCTTGCAGCCCATGGAGGATGATGGTGGAGCAGATATCCACCTGCAGCCCATGGAGGACCCCACACCAGAGCAGGTGGAGGCACCCAAAGGAGGCTGTGAGCCCATGGGAAGCCCAGGCTGGAGCAGGCTCCTGGCAGGACCTGTGGCCCCGTGGAGAGAGGAGCCCACGCCAGAGCAGGTTTGCTGGCAGGACTTGTGACCCCGTGGGGGACCCCACGCTGGAGCAGTCTGGTCCTGAAGGTCTGCACCCCATGGGAGAGACCCACGCTGGAGCAGTTGGTGAAGAACTGCAGCCCGTGGGAAGGACTCACGTTGGAGAAGTTGGTGGAGGACTGTCTCCCGTGGGAGGGACCCCAGGCTGGAGCAGGGGCAGAGCATGAGGAGTCCTCCCTACAAGGAGGAAGGAGCGGCAGAGACAACGTGTGATGAACTGACCACAACCCCCATTCCCTGTCCCCCTGTGCCGCTGAGGGCGGGGCAGGTAGAAAAACGGGGAGTGAAGTTGAGCCTGGGAAGAAGGGAGGGGTGGGGGGAGGTGTTTTAAGATTTGATTTTATTTCTCATTATCCTACTCTGATTTGCTTGGTAATAAATTAAATTAATTTTCCTGAGTTGAGTCAGTTTTGCCCGTGACGGTAACTGGTGAGTGATCTCTTCCTGTCCTTACCTCGACCCAGGAGCCTTTCGTTATATTTTCTCTCCCCTGCCCAGCCGAGGAGGGCAGTGACAGAGCGGCTTTGGGGGGCACCTGGCCTCCAGCCAGGGTCAACCCACCACAGTAAATCTAGCGTTACCTCTGCATCCCTGAAGTGGCATATATGAAGTATTTTGTTGGAATGACACATGCACAATTGTTAAAGGAGAGTGCTGAATAAGGAGAGAGTTACTGGAGAGTTCATCTGTAAAGTTTTGAAAAAACTTTGTGGAAAATGCACACATTAATTAAAAAAACATTGTAGATTTAGCAACCCCCTTACAAGCTTTGGCATCCAATTCGAAATCTGAATTTTTTTAAAGAAGATGTACCAGTTGTTTACTTATCATGCAGAAAAAAATGTATGCCCTAAGCCTCATCACTTGAAAAAGGTGAACTATTTTGGTTAAAATTTCAAATAAGCTCAATTTTAAGGTAAGACGTGAAGAAAATTTTAGGAATCTGCTTTTGAGAACTGGCTGGCAACTTTACTTAATTATAGGCAGAGCTATCAGGGCAATTCACTTTACCAAAACTGTGAAGCCAGTATTTTATTCCAGCAATGGCAACGAGGAGTCATGTGACTGATTCTGCAGAAGTGATAGAGATGTATGTGGAGTAGACACAAGAATAAAGCCTGTGAAATCAAACTGAAGATACTTTTTGAGAATTTATTCCAACACTTCCATTTATAGAAATCTGAGGTAATCCCAACAGGAGTGAGACTGAACTCAATATTGCAGAAGGAATAAGAAAAATCACCAGTGAAATCACAAGTGAAAGTACACCCATACACCGTTCATTCTTTAAATCTGTTCAAACTTGTACATGTTTCTGAAAGAAAGATTGGCTTAGTTTGTTGGCAATCCACAACTGCTTTGAAGGCACTACTGAAACTCGGTACTGTAACAGAGTATGACGTTACTGAAGAAAGACGCAAGACTCCTCCCTCCCTCTCTGATCTCAGTTGAAGCATAAGAACTTCAAACTGGCATTGCTAATGCACAGGCCCCCAATGTACATTTGGTTTCATTTTTGTATGCTCTGAATTAGCTTTCCATAACCTTTTCACTACAGATTTGGAGATGCCAAGGACTCCTTGGCCTTGAACACGCAGTATTAATTAGTACATACGAACAAAACATATTTATAAAAGACAACATTTTGAAACGCAATGTGCTTTCTCTTGGACCTTCTACAGTCTGGAGATGACCTGCAGTTTGATCTCAGACAAACTATTTCAGCTTCAGACAAAAACATTTGGAATGTCAAGAGACTACTGCAAGTTCTTAGAACAACCTTATGAACACCACCATTACAACTCAGTAAAACCCATTAATGTTTCCCATACCATTGAATCTAAACATGCATCATCACGAACCATGATTGATCATTACAAGTTGCAATATGGCCATAAATTTCCAGATACTACAGAAACGAATGGTTGTGGTCATTTACAACACAATACTGCACCTTGTAGAATAGAGTGGCTCTTTTTAATATGTATAAGGAAATTCCATATGTATGATGCAAAAGCAGATATATTTATTTGAGTGAATTTATAAGACATGTTAAAGCTACTATTTAATAAAATAAAAACCTGATTACCAGATAAGAAAATCTTTTTGGAAATGCTTTCTCTTTTCAAAACATTGTACAAATTCCCTGCTGACAATGTTATAAAACACAAACATGCTACAAAAATGAAACACACAACAAGAGCAATGAAGAATTACCTCAGCTTTCATCACCACTTCACTTGATTGAAACTGTTCTCATGTTCCATTAAGTATAATAATATATTTGGAAAATGTAAATAACCTAATTACATTTTCTTGTTTCAAGCTGCCAGGCACCAGTCATATATCGCAGTCGTATAAAAAGAAGATCCCTGCCCATCTGCAGCCAGCTCCAAAAGGGAACTAACTTAGAACCTGTGATTAATGAAGAAGAAAATCAGAAGGACGTTGTTAGAAAAAATGAGCATTGGCAAGACGCGCATTTAAGTAGTCATGAACCTCTGCATTCTCAGCACATTCAGCTCCACAACCTAGACCTTAACATTAATAAAACTTTATATTGCGAAAGTTATTGCTTTATAGTAATTACATTATACCATAAGTGGGAGATTCTAGTTTGCAAGCAGCACAGTAATTCCATGTACGTCACAAGATGCATAGTCTTCTCTGCGACAAGGCTTTGTTCAAGTAAATAGGAACCTGAACAGCAATAATTAAGCAAATGATTTCTTAGCGACTGGAGAAGAGGACCACCACCTGCTGCTGTCTTACAGCAATAATATGAATGTGCCAATCTTCAGGAGAGGTAAGGAACCCACACTATGAAACCAAGCCCTCCTCCATCTTTGCTAAGATTTGTGTTAGCTGCAATATATATGTGGAACTGCACTGAAAGAAAACACTGCTTTTCTACTAAAGTTGGCTTAGGATGTTCTTTACTTGCACCCTTCATCACCACTGCAGTTCATTATACTTCTGTTGTTCAGGGGTTGTGTGGAGGAGAAGAGAGACAGATTAAATAAAGAAAAAACCATGAAAAGTTAAAAAAGAAGGAACTGCATTTGTTGGGAGGCCAGAAGTAAGCAGTACCTCTTAAGTTGGCTTTGCTATGAAGAAATATGTGTGGAGCTATACTTTCCAGTAACCCAGTAACAAAGACCTCCCTACAGGTCTGAAAGAACATCGCATCTTAAGAAGAGAGGGTGCCCTAGAGGAGGCCTTAATAGATGGGCTGAGAATTTTGGAAGGCAAGACACAGTGAAATGGAACTGAATCAATAAACAATGATGGTCAGACTTCCTGTACAGTGTTTTACAATTACAATATTTTTATTAACATGTTACAGCAAGAGGATGTGCCAAAGTAGTGCTCTGTCCCAGCAGTATAATTACCTACTTTTCTCTCCAGTGGGAGTGCAGAGTTTCTCTCCCTTGCTACCTCCTCACCTACTCTTCCTGTACTGTGCCATGTCAGAAGGCTGGCGAGGACACGAAATTCAAAATTTGTACAGAGAGAAGGCTGTGTGTTATCAAAACTGGGTAAAATATGGGAAGACTTTCAGATATTTTATTCTGGATTGACATGTAAGGAATCTTACAAGAATATAAACAATTTCCATACCTTCAATTTCAGTCCAGTTGACAGCAACTTCTGCTATAGGTATTCTCAAGTGCTGAGCTATATAAAGAAGTTCCACATCAAACGCCCTGAAGTAGAACAGGAAATAGCAAATACAGTCACACTTATTTCTAGAACAAAGATGGTGGCACTGTTAATTAAATCCCTAGCCTGATTTAAGGAGGTTGGTGTTCAGTTATGAAGTTGATACCAATGCTCTACAGGTCAGATGAGCAGGAAAGCGAAATTAATTTCCCTGATTGAACAGCTCAGAACATAGCCAATATATAGATTACAATCATAGAATCATTTAGGTTGCAAAAGACCTTTAAGATCATCAAGTCCAACAGTTAACCTAACACTACCAAGTCCACCACTAAACTATGTCCCTAAGCACCACATCTACACTTAAACACCTCCAGGGATGGTGACTCAACCACTTCCCTGGGCAGCCTGTTCCAGTGAGTGACAACCCCTTCTGTGAAGAAATTTTTCCTAGTATCTAATCTAAACCTCCCCTGGCGCAACGTGAGGCCATTCCCTCTTGTCCTGTCACTTGTTACTTGGGAGAAGAGACCAACACCCACGTGGCTACGACCTCCTTTCAGGGAGTTGTAGAGAGCAAGAAGGTCTCCCCTCAGCCTCCTTTTCTCCAGGCTAAACAATCTCTGTTCCCTCAGCCGCTCCTCATAAGACTTGTGCTCTAGACCCTTCACCAGCTTCATTGCTCTTCTCTGGACACGCTCCAGCACCTCAATGTCTTTCTTGTAGTGAAGGGCCCAAAACTGAACACAGCACTCGAGGTGTGGCCTCACCAGTGCCAAGTACAGGGGGATGATCACTTCCCTAGTCCTGCCGGCCACACTCTTTCTGATACAAGCCAGGATGCTGTTGGCCTTCTTGGCCACCTGGGCACACTGCTGGCTCATATTCAGGTCCTTTTCCCCTGGGCAGCTTTCCAGACACTCTTCCCCAAGCCTGTAGCGTTGCATGGGGTTGTTGTGACCCAACAATACTTCACCACATCCTGCTTTTGAAAGTATATGTCATGCTGTGCTCAGACTACTGCTCACTTTTCATCCTGTCACAATCATGATTTAGACATTTTTAAAGACCACGCAGTCAAACATGCAGTGTCAATCTACATCTCTAGTAGTTTCATCAAAGGGGATGACTACCTGCTGTGGCTTTATACAGATCTGATGCTTTCTCCTTGTACTTTCTAAGTCAAGAATAAAGGCAGCAGCCCAGAAGTGATTTGAGAAGTGATTTATGTTACTGTGCACAACAGAATCTGAACAACAGTTGTGCTTTACCCGCTGACCATTTAATGTACAACACCAAAATGTTCTTGAGAGACCTGTCTTTTTTGCTGGCACAATTGTTTGCAGGTCGTGTGACAAAATGAACTGGGTATGTGATCCTACTCTAAGTCATCTGCTCCCCCTGCCCAGTTTGTCCAAAATATGCTTTAATCCTCTCAGTTGTCTGCACAGAGAATTGTGTGTTGAATTCTTGCAACTGCATGCTCAAGCAGGCCTTCTGGATCTGAGGTACTGAGGCTACAGCTTGTAACGCTTATGTAGAAATCAGCATATGAAACTACCAGTACTACTATTGACAAGGGTGAATGCAAATCACTGTTATGAAGATTCTGGTGATTTTGGTTAAATTTCTTAGATTTACTGATTGCTAGGTCTTTTTTCACCCCCTCTCTGTAGTCTTCAAATGCCAGTAGGGGTGTTCTTCTTCCTTAAATGAGTTCTAGAAATTGGAATTTAAGCTAAAGAGCCCCTCTCCCCCCAATAAAAAGCTTTTTAAAATACCAGTCTGTATTAGAAAAACTGTCAATGGTCATCCACATCTGATTTCTACTAGACTCAATACATATTCAAACACAGAGGTTTTTTACCCAGGGAACTAAACCGTGAACGTTAAGGAACTGGAAACACTTTAGCCAAGCTGTTGGTAAGGTTTCCAGTTTGAAGTCAATGAAACAGATGTTCCAAACCAGTTTCCGTAGGTCTTGAAAATGCGGCTGTGAGGTAAAACTACTCCACATTTTCTCTCAATAACTTCATAAGTTTAGAGTCTCCATAAATTCTCATGCCTAAGTCCAAGACAATTTTCTTTTGAAATGAAAAAAAAAATATTTTGCCACTGGAGAAAATGTATACAATAAATATAACATTATTTGTTCATGCTTCAAGGGTTGCTTGAATTCAAGTCACTGGTAATCCCATTTAACAGTACAGAAAGGGTAGAAAGGGACAGACAGGTGATCGAGAGCAGGCAAAAAGACATGCTTCAGTAGGTTGCTAGCCAAGTTCAGATGTTACTTCCTTCCACTTCAAGCTACCCTCTCCTTTTAAGCAGTGCAGTGCATTTCTGCAAAACTATTAATGAATGCAAAACCAGAAGTCCACATCGGCATACGCACTTCGGTGCACACTGGCTTGCTGGTGAAATCATTACCAAACATGCATCAACCTGAACTCACGCTGTACGCGTATGTTACAGGAGAACTACCGATACCACTCTGGACAGCACTAAAACATGCAAAGGCAGCATAAACAGAGATTATCTACAGAAACTACAGTTATTGTGTATAGAGAATTTAGAACCACTTTGTAAATCTGATTTTGATTGGGACACAGGCCTTTTAACTGTCACAAAAAAAGTTACAGGAATAATTTATTTTTTTTTTAACCTCAGTGAACTGAATCTGCTCCTAGCAGCCTTGCCATTTCGCTGTTTTCTTTAAATGAGGGTTGAATATTATTTTATTAATTATACCATGGTCTCTTCTACTGAAGCTGTATTATTTAATTTTTGGCTGACATTTTACATTTCTAAGTCAAAAACCCCATGTATTCACCTTTGAATGTTTATGAGTCATGTATATTAAGACTAAATCTAATTTTGTAATACTTACTACTTAAATGACTAAAAATCTTAAGAGACACAGAATAATTGTCTCATGAATTATACTATATGAGCTGCTCTAAAAATATTACTACATAAAGTATTAGCCTAGTGAACTAATAGTTATTTGCAACAATTCCTATGGACAACCAATTACTGGAATGTCAGCATATACATCACAGTACAACAACATTAAATAGTTTGGTGAACTACAGTGCTTAAAGTAAAAGATTAAAAGCAGAGGAATTAATCAGGTTGAACACTAATATTGTTACATGTGGTTGTCATTTGTGTAACAGTGAACATATCCAGAAATTAAAAAAAACCCTCAAACTATTCAAAGCTGAAAGGAGAATGATTTCTGTGGTATATCGCTGGGTATATCGCTAGTATATACCTTTTTTCTTCCCCTGTTCCCCATCACTTTTCAGTACACCTCATACACGTACTAGAATAGCTAATCGAGGAATATAGATCTCAGTGTATTCAATATACTGCTAGTATTACACCCATACTGCAGATCACCAGATCCAGATGGTACAGAAGAACCATACAGAAGTTTCCATAGTCAGGATTTAAGCGTGGGTATGTTAGCTGGAGCCTAACCTAGAGGAGATCAAAGCAACACCAGTGGATGAGTTGGTGAGTGCAATACATGTGTTTTGACATGAAGCCATTTGTGACTAGTTAACATGTGACAGAACCGCTCTTAGAAATAGCAGGGAATTATTCACACCATGTACTTCACTGGATCCTGCTGCAGAGACTGAAAGTAGGCACCTCTGGGGAGGGAGGACGCAGCTCAGAACACCTAAGTTTGGCTCCAGCCTGAATGAATTCAGGCTCCAATCAAAGCACCCAAAGTTAGACGCCCAAAAACATATGGTGCGAACAATTTCCCTATCTATTTCTAAGAGCGGCTCCATTGTGTGTTAATTAACATGAAGTGTAAAATACAGAAAAACTTCTCCATGTGGCTGTGTTTACGCTAAGGAGTACTTTTGTTTAAGTTATAATTTAAGATGATGCTGACTAAAATTCAGTTGAACACCAAGTCGGTAGGTATTTAATTGAATTCAACCCTTTTAAATTGAACCCTTAAAATGCTTCAGCTTATAAAATATCTATCCTGCAAAATTATTCTGTATTTTAAAATTGCACTAGGACTCTTTTTTGCCTGGTCCAATATTGTTTCAAATATCAAAATCAGGCCTTTGGTTATACTGTTTTAACTGGAATTCAGGACTTTTTGACACCCAAGGTATGGTTTCCAGCAAACTCTTAATGGGCGGAGAAAACTTTCAGTGGCCAAAGAGGTCTAAGAATGAAATACAATGTCAAGTGGGTTAGACTGCCAGTACTGCTCTAGCTGTACTGGGGCTTTTGAAAGTCCACGTGTGTCCACCAGGAGCCGGATTTTTTACAAGACAAAACAGACATAGTTATAACAGCAAAATATTTTTGCGTTGATTAGATGTTCATAAACAATTCTACTTGTTGTGCCCAATACCAGGGAAAAACAATTCATTCCACTGCTTGTGTTGGTCTACAATGCCAAAGGAGTGGAAAAAAAATCCCTGTAGCAACATGAATGCTTATTTTTCTGTAAATTTTGTAAAGAGACTCGCATTTAGAGATTAGTGACAAACTGGAGAAACAAACATTAATTTTTTATATTGAGTTTTCGTGTTTTAAATGTGAAACAGCATGGCTTGCTCAGTGCACACAGCAATTTTTATAGACAAAAGTAATAGCAACAATTTGATCTAATCAGTGATCTGCTGAGTTGCATAATATCATTATAAATTGCCACTTTACAAAAGCATGTCAATCAAACCAGGACTAGAATTCTGTTTTGAATTTCCCCTCATTTTATTGATATTCCAGGTAGGATAGTATGTCTAGTAGTTCTAGGTAAGGAAAGACATTGGCTGGCTGGAAGAAAATTTTGATTTATTTTTGTAGTCAGAAGAAATCAATGATCAAATTTAGGATAGGAAAATTCTGTCAGTGAGACCATTTAATTTTCCAGTTTTCCTCCTGTGCATTAAAATTTAACATAAACAGTTACATTTCTCACATCAAGACTGTAGATGCAGAACTGGAGCTTCTTTTGGAGTCTGAAAGTGAGTAATTCCAACTGTATTATGTTTTTAAAATATCCCTTTTAATTTTCTTTTAAGTTTTAATTTAAAAAATGTGCTCCATCCTTTTCTGAAAAATACATTAGTGGTGTAATCAGATTCAGAACCTAAAACACAAAGCATATGCTCTCTGTTCAAAAGGTTGCTCTCATTTCAAACTAATGTCAAAACTTTGCTATTTAGAAAGTAAATTTCAAGAACGTTTGGTTTGTATTCGTATATACAGTGCCAGCTCTCCAAAGGACAGTTAAACAAAAAAGTCAATGAGAAGTCACCAAAAAAAGCTAGTTTAGGATGTAAGCATGATTTCTTAGTATCAAATATATAAGCAGTTTCCAGTATCTAATAATTTTCAAATGCTTTCTAAACTTTAGCATTAGATTAACAAAATATTCTAGGAAATATCTTGGTCTTTCTTTAAAAAGTGTTACATGATCCTTATTATCATAATGGTAACAGTATTTTTCCCCATATATTTCAGTTTGCTTTTAAGATTTCCTAAATATAAGCACCTATAAAACAAATTTAGCACAGCAAGAAGAAAACTGTGGTCTCAGTTTTCTAGCATTTTTAACATTAAAGAGGTGATAATCAATTCAATGTCAACTGGAATAGAAAGAGCATGAAGAAAGCAGAAAAAATTGAAGGTCAAAGCAATTAGGTTTTCATCCTTAATGCAGCTGATATTGGGTTATTTCCTCAAGATTAAACTAATACCGAAACTGTCAAAGATGCACATAAGATCACATAAAGGCAGATCTTGACGTCCTCGCCTTCCTTTTCATACAGAAGGTGACTACAGAAACACAAGACTCCATTTTATTGGTGGTGCTGGTGAAACACTGAAAACACCATATGCATTTATTTTTGGTGTCTCTGATAGCTATCTAAGTATGGAAACTTAGAAATTTTTCAGCCTGTCCAACCTAGCAGCAGGATAGCTGTGTTATTTACATTGACATATCTATTATCAGAGTGTAAGATGTTCAGCTTCAAGACGAAGACTGTGCTCCTAACACTTGCTCTTTGAGTGAGGTATGTTATCAGCCTGCTGAGATGTAGAAATAAAATCTGTATTATTTTTTGACTAAGTATTGCTCTGCCTTTTGAAGCAGTATTGACAACATCCAGCACTTCAAGGCAGTTTCCCACTGCCCAGTGCTAATCTAGCACTGGTGCTCTCTTGTATGCAATATCACTACTGGATTCCTTTATCCAAAGGCTTTCTGTCCACAGAAACAATGGGCACTGCCTGTATAGCCCAGAAAGCCAGCTACCTTTGATACGAAATTGCTTCAGTAGTTTTGCAAACCGCATTAAGTTCAACAAAGCCAAGTGCAAGATCCTGCATATGGCTCAGCGCAATCTCAAACACCAATACAGGCTGGGTGCAGAACGGATTGAGGGCAGCCCTGAGAAGGACTTGGGGGTATTGACTGATGAGAAGCTCAACACGAACTGGCAATGCGCACCTGCAGCTCAGAAAGCCAACCTGGGCTGCATCAAAAGCAGCGTGACCAGCAGGTCGAGGGAGGTGATCCTGCCCCTCTACTCCGCTCTTGTGAGACCCCACCTGGAGTACTGCATCCAGCTCTGGGGGCCCCAGTACAGGAGAGACATGGAGCTGTTGGAGTGAGTCCAGAGGAGGGCCACGAAGCTGATCAGAGGGCTGGAGCACCTCTCCTATGAGGACAGGCAGAGAGAGTTGGGGTTGTTCAGCCTGGAGAAGAGAAGGCTCCGGGGAGACCTAATTGTGGCTTACCAGTACCTGAAGGGAGCCTACAGGAAAGATGGAGAGGGACTGTTTATCAGGGAGTGTAGTGACAGGACAAGGGGTAATGGGTTTAAACTAAAAGAGGGTAGATTTAGATTAGATGTTAGAAAAAAATTCTTCACTGTGAGGGCGGTGAGACATTGGAATAGGTTGCCCAGAGAAGTTGTGGATGCCCTCTCCCTGGAAGGGGACACAATTTGTTTTTTGCAGAAGCCTCATCTGTCCTGCCTGCTCAAGTTTCGTCAGGTTTAGATTTTTTGAGGTACTACAGGGCTAAGTGAATTCTTATGTAAGGACATAATAAATATTTAGACTAAACAGTAATATGTAACATGTTTACTCATATTCTTAATATAAAATGGCTATCCCAATTTCTGCCCTGAGCTGTTAAGCTTACTGCTCAGTTAGAATATAAATATGCACACAGAGTGGACAGGATTTGCTTCATCGCATCTAGAGTGCATCTACTTGCCATCTAGCTTCCCTTCTTAGACAATAGAAGAAGGGACAATTTTAGGGTATAATTCATTTCATCCTCATATACACCTCTAAAAAACATCAGATGAAGTGCAGACTGTTTTCTGCCCTCGACTATAAAGGGACTCTGGACATTTTGTACAGAAGGAGCTATCTCTACTGTAGACGACTGAAGTTAAGCCGGATAAATTCAACTCATAGCGTAGTAATAGGTAGGAAAAAACACGTCAGGTTGCTGGTGCCTGAACTGCATCAAAAGGATAAACTATTCAGTAAATCCTGAAAGTAGTGGGTTAAAAGAATCATAGAATGGTTTGGGTTGGAAGGGAACTCAAAGATCATGAAGTTCCAACTCCCCTGCCATGGGCAGGGACACCCTCCACTAGACCAGGTTGCCCAAAGCCTCATCCAATCTGGCCTTGAACACTTCCAGGGACAGGGCATCTACAACCTCTGTGGGCAACCTAATTACATACAAAGGAATTCAATGTATGGTTCTATGGGATGAATGTTTGATATCCCTATATAATTTCCAACTGCAGTTATCCCAACTGTCTGTACAACAGACAGTTCACTTACGACTACTATTTCTTTTAATATACCCACTTCCCCCATGTAGTTATACCTCCCCATCTCCCAGTTTATTTCCAGATCTTATAAATATTAACTGGGAAAGCGACAGTACTCTGTTTTGTGCAACGAAATGTTATCTTCTGGTTACACATGCTAAACAGCTAGCTGTGAAGCTGATAACTTTTGAGTCCTTATTGTAGTTTTTTCTTCAGCAGTGGCAATAATCGGAGTTTCTCTCCTCTATGGGGGTTTCAGTTTCCACAAAACTTGCCAAAGCTTTCAATCTTAAAATCTCTACTGTTCTGTCAGATTTGGTTTAAATTAGCCGGTAAGCATTAAAACTAGGGCAGGGAAGCACAGAGACTGCTGAAGGACAGATGAGGATAAAAGCAGACGATATATTGCCTGTTTTGGCAGAAAATTAAATCAAATAAAACCCCCTCTATTGTTTTTTAGGCAAATTTGTGACTCTGAAGTATCTGAAGAGCTGTTTATTGGAAGAATTTGAATTATTCTTTTCCTGACAAACAAAACCTTCTTCATCACTAACCAGTACATTTCAGATAAATAAGAAAATACTCAGGGGATTACTCTACGGAATACTGTAAATAAAAGAGCAATAATAGCAGGCTAATTCTATAGGAGCACATACAAGCACAATGAACTAACACACCAAGACATGAAGACCTGGTGTGTTCCACACCAGCAATATAATCACTATAAAATAAGTTAGCAATATCCCTTTTTCATTGCCTCTATTCCTGGATAATGGAGTAAAGCACAATTATTTTTACTCTTTTGTTCCTTTGTTGCTAGAGAATCTGAGTAGCAGAAGAAAGCTTGTTAATTTTTTTTTAAATAAAAAACTGAACACTTTACATAATATGTCTGACCAATAAGTGCAATTATATTAAAAATCTTCAGTTTAAAACAGATTGAAGATTGTATTTTTACAGATTAACCTAATTACCTCATTAATTTCTTTCAGTATTTCTTCTTGAAACACTTAATTTATAAAGTTAAGTTAAATAGGGTAATTTTGAGATGTGCATTTCTGGGCCTCGCATGTGTGTTTAACCATGTATTTAGAAAATTCCTGTATATGAAACGTACAGAACTTTATAGATCCAGTTTGGGTTTGGAGGTAGCAGCACAAATCATACTTCTGGCTCACCTATAGTTTTCTTTAGGGCAATAAGCAAACCACTCAGCTAGGAAAGTGATTTTTTCTGAATACTGCTGCTCACAGTTCCAGATTCAATTCCACAGAAGCTCTACGTGCCACACCAGATTTGTGCGCCCAAAAACTACCTTCGCAACCCCATGCTGGAGGAGCAATACAGTTCAACTATCACTGCCAAAGCTCAACCTAAAACTAGATGCATTGGAATTGACTGGGACTGTACGATTACACAGATTTTTGTATGGGAACACTGTTCAGTAATTCTGTTCCCTGTCAGCAAGCAGTGGCCCATGAGAAATTTTCTTGGATGAAGACAATAATTTGAAAAGATTTGATTATACTTAATTAAGCCATCCTTTTTAGCAACGGTTGTGGTGTAGAAAATTTACAGAAATTATGGTATTTGGGTGGAAACAGTGTTTCAGTCCCATAACAGTAGTCATGGTTGTATCACTCTCGTAAGGAAACTGTTCTAGCTGAATTACAATGAAAGAGAGCTCTAAAGTAATTCAAAGACTATGCATCATTTTCTTGCTTTAAATTAATGAGATCTATCAGTAGTCCTCTCATGAAATAGCCTAGCAAGAAAATAAGCAAAGAGTAGGCATTTCCTTTCACTTTGTGCCTTCAGCAATTACAAACATCTTATCAGATATGGATTTAAGGCAAAATGTTTTGGTTAAACAGCACTGAATTTTGAGGTTGTAACGCATAAACATAGACTGATAAAATTTTGAATAATAACTAATTGTATTTGGTTTGTGTGGCAAGGTTTTGGTAGCGGGGGGGGGTGTGTGTGTGTCTACAGGGGTGGCTTCTGTGAGAAGGTGCTAGAAGCTTCCCCTGTGTCTCATAGAGCCAATGCCACCTGGCTCCAAGATGGACCTGCTGCTGGCCAAGGCCAAGCCAATCAGCGCCTCTGTGATAACATACAGTTAGAGAGAGCATTTGCAGCTGGAGAGAGGAGTGAGAAGATGTAAGAAACTGCAGACACCAAGGTCAGTGCAGAAGGAGGGGAAGAGGTGCTCCAGGCACCGGAGCAGAGATCCCCCTGCAGCCTGTGGTGAAGACGACCATGGTGAAGCAGGCTGTCCCCCTGCAGCCCATGGAGGAAGGATGAGGGGGTGTAGAGATTCCACCTGCAGCCCGTGGAGGACCCCACACCAGAGCAGGTGGAGGCACCCAAAGGAGGCTTTGATCCCATGGGAAGCCCAGGCTGGAGCAGGGTCCTGGCAGGACCTGTGGCCCCGTGGAGAGAGGAGCCCAGGCTGGAGCAGGTTTGCTGGCAGGACTTGTGACCCCATGGGGGACCCACGCTGGAGCAGTCTGGTCCTGGACGTCTGTAGCCCGTGGGAGAGACTCACATTGGAGAAGTTCATGAAGGACTGTCTCCCGTGAGAGGGACTCCATGTTGGAGCAGGGGAACAATGAGAGGAGTCCTCCCCCCGCAAGGAGGAAGGAGCGGCAGAAACACCGTGTGATGAACTGACCGTAACCCCCACTCCCCGTCTCCCTGTGCCGCTGAGGGGAGGCAGAGGTTGAAGCCGGGAGTGAAGTTGAGCCCGGGAAGATGGGAGGGGTGGGGGGAGGTGTTTTAAGATTTGATTTTATTTCTCATTCCTCTACTCTGTTTTGCTTGGTAATAAATTAGATGAATTTTCTCTCTAAGTTCAGTCTGTTTTGCTCATGATGATAATTGTTGAGTGATCTCTCCCTGTCCTTATCTCGACCCACGAGCCTTTCATTACACTTTTTCTCCCCTGTCTAGTTAAGGAGGGGGAAGTGATAGAGAGGCTCTGGTGGGCACCTGGCCTCCAGCCAGGGTCAACCCACCACACTAATAATAATAACTCTTAATTTTCCTTATCATAACAAGAGCTTCTCTCCATTTCTTACTCTGCTTGCATAGCTCCTATCTGGAAAAGGAGAGAGAACTCTCACAAACCGAGAGTGGATTACAACGCAATCAAAAATTGTTTGTTTGGAATTTCTTTTAGAGGTGAAAAGAGTTATTGAATTTTCCTTTTTTTTGCTCCCCTCTCCTAATCAATTACCAGTTGCTCCGACAAGGCAAAACCAAACTGTCCTACCTAGTATTACACAACTCTTTCTATACCACATGGCAAAGTAAAATGAATTTGTAAGGAGTCAATTGTTGCCATCCAAGACCTCAGCAATGTAGTCCTAAAATCCTTCCTGCAGTTTATATTGGATGCTATTTTAAAATCAAGACTCAGTAAGCCCATCTGTTCCCCTTCTCCCTATCATCACAGGAAGAAAGAATAAAATTAAATACTCAACTGTTTCTTAATTAACATCTTAATAATAAAACAGAATTCCTTGCAATTACCTGGATATTTTAGCATAACAAAAAATCTAAATTGCCATGCAAGTAGTACTATAATTGGTTAAACTGAGCAGCTAGGATTTACACACAGACATCACATGCTTCACAGTAGCTGCAATACTGAAATTACTTTTTCAAAACCATGTTCAGTTAGGAAAAAAACAACAAAAGAGAAAGAATTTACCAGCGTTCTATATGAAGAGTTGAGAAAGTCCGCGCGGCAGCTTCTCTGGTTAAAAGTTTAAATCCGCACTGCGTGTCCCTGATCTCTTTGACACAGAGAAACCACACAAGGAAGTGGAACCCATACATGAGAAGAGTTCGAAAGTAAGAGCGCTGTGGACAAAAGGCAAGAAGTTAGATGGTTTCATTTAAGTGATGAGTGAAGTGTTTGAACTGAGCTGGCTTACAGGGCAATAATCCTGTTTCATGATAGCTTTCAAAGTTTGTAAACTGCTTTTGTTTTGCACTGGAATGAAACCATAACTTTTCAATTCTTACAGCAAAACAAAATTACAGCTGAAAAGGAACGATTTTCCAGTCAAGCACATGGTTAGTATACTGGCCTAGGATATGAGAAGTCCAAGTTCTTTTTTCTGCTTTCCCTAATTCAGAGCAGCTTCTTGTTCTGGATAATGCCTTATTAAGTGAAGCAGGAACCTGCACCTGGATTTCAATTAATGAGTGGGACAGCCATAGTATCTTCTGCATGATTCCCTGGGAATTCTCCCAGGAAGAGAAGAGTGGAGGAGAGGGATGGTATGCCACATGCTCTATTCCACTGGACACTTACAAGCTATTTTTTCCTTCTGTCTAGTCCTCTTGTTTTCCTAAAAATTGGTTGAACAGGTCCAATAAATCCAAAAGTTACCAGGACGAACAGTGGAGAATAAGCCAGCAGGACTGCATAAAGACTTCTACTCCTAAGAATACACACTAAAAACTAAACAGGTTCCAGCTGCTACTCTGACACAAAACATAATAAAAAAAAGTTTTACATTGTAAAAAAAAAAACCACAAATGGGAGCATCTCTTGCTGTTTGCCACCCACTTCTTTCATTCAAGACTGAATGATCTCCAGAGCTTGCACACACCAGGTTAAGGCACTTAAGGGAATGCAATTAAGAGAATGCACTTTTTTGCAGTATATGATGGACCAAGTAAAAACAGGACTAAAATAACAGCTGCTCGGCAAGATAATATTTCATTTTGTATTTCCAGCAATGTTACACAGTCACTTCTTTTGTTCTTTTGCTTTCACAAATATATTTTATGTTCCTGGTACATGTTCTCCCAGCCTACTCTTCGGTTACATTTTTGTTCTTGACATAATAATCATACAGATAAATTTGTCCATGGAATCCAGAGGCTGGACTCTGGGTTTGTAGAGGTCCCTCCTAGTCTTTTATTCAAGGCAGCTCCTAAACAACTAGAACTCTGATCCCCAAATTGCTTCTGAACTTAAATTGAGCTTAAGACCAGCAGTAAGTGATTGCATCTAAGATTGAAAGCCAAATACCATGCAAAATATTTAGGAGCCAACAATTTAACTGGTAAGCATCGCTGGGTGATAAGACATGCCTTTAAAGCCAATAATTTCAAACCTCACTTGAAAAATGAGAAGATGCTCAGCTTATTATGTAATAGCCTTTGGCTTAAGGAAATTCAAATTCATAGCTTGTGCCTCTCAGAAAAGTGCTCTAGCCCTAGGTTAATGGTGGATCTGGTGTGGATTCTTTCTCTTTTGGTGAAGGTGAACCACTGTGACCAAGAACACAAGGCTACTAGTCCCAAAAGGGAAGCTCTAAGAGGCCGAATGACTGTCAGCCAGTGAAACCGTGCACTTCGCAAAGAGGAGTTCCTGGGTTATGTTCATCACTCCCAAGACTGTTTATACATGTCACACTATGGATTCATTAAAGTACATTACCAATTCTGGAGGCAGAATGGAATTCTTGATGTCTTCAGACTAAATTTAAGGCTGAAATTCTGGTCTTAATAAATCCCATACGGCTGCTTATCACATCTTCATTCTACGGTTATAGACGCTACTAAGCCCAGAGAGAAATCCCAACTTCTCAGATTATTCTGCAATATTTTTATACCTATTCACTACACAACAGTCTCTTCCCAATGTGGTAAAGGCAGTCTTTCCTCTCCAGTCTAGGGACAGCTGGGTGATGAAATGGGCTACATATTTCAGAGAGGTACTACCTAACCAGTTGGTGATTCCTTCATTAAAAAGTCAGAAATATGGGGAGAAACAGGAAGCAAAGAATGGACACATCCTAAAAATTGTACTTTTGCATTAAAAGTCCTGTTCCAATTCCTTTCCCTCATATAGCAAGACCTTCAAAGATGAAAAGAAATATGAATGCACTGAAGAAAGTTTATCTATATTCAGTACCTGACCACACAATGAAGCATTTTTTCTGGGCTCAAATTTATCAGCTACATGGTCTCCCTGTAGTAACAACATTTCCAGGATTCACTGGCTGCACAGGTAACAAATAACTGCAAATGGTATATTCTGTGCTACAAGCGTGCAAGTACCATGTCAAAGATTTATCCTAATATCTGATAATGCTGAAGGTTTTGGATTTGTGGTGGGTTGGGTTTTTTTTGGTTGGTTGGTTGGGGTTTTTTTTGGTGAGGATGCTAAAATACACGCAGCAGTATTTACAAGAACTCTTTCCAGTGAGCCACTCCAATACTACCTGATAAACTACATGAAAAAATTAAAGATCTACCGGGGCTCAACACTACCAGTGTAACTTCTTTTGAACTTTTGTAACTATTTTAGTAGTTGTGTATGTATTTTAGAATCATTTCAAATATTAAACATCAGTATAAACAAAGCTTACTCTTGAGAACATTCAACATGATGAGCACATCCAATGATGATGAAAAAATTAGTCCAGCAATGCGTCTGTTGCAATACAAGTTCCATGCCTGTGCTTTGTCAACTACTGTCTGCCAAGACATCAGAAAACCAGATGCGAGATAAGAGTGTGCGCCTATGCATCACTGTTTATTCCACAAGAGCAACACATAGAACAGTACTGTTGTGTGTTCAAAACTCAAAATTTTACTATGAGTAATACAGAAAAATTACAGTACTTTCCCATGAATTGAGATACTCTTCAAACAGTTTGCTGCTAATTATGCCTAACTCATTTTAAACAGGTTTCAAGATCTGCAGATCAAGCTCTTACACTGGAAGGGAATCAATAAAAATGAACTCATCAGTTGCCTTCCACTCCAGCCCCAGTAATGGCTACTAGGTACCAATTCTGTCAGGGATTAGAAGCTCTGCTTCTAAGATGTTGTCAACTAGGAAAGTTAAATCTATAAATTGGAACACTAACTGAAAGCAGCTCAAAGTGCCTGAAATCTAGAACACATCCTTTGTATATGATGGAGCACACGCTACATTTATGACAAGCATTTCCTATTTTTTAGCTTCCATTCTTTTACAAATATGGATTATTTACCTGTAAAATCTGTAGAGTGGAATCAAATAATGTCAGCATTTGAGTATTAGTAAACAGCAGGAAATGGAAACAAACCTTTGCTATTGAGTCCTTCTCCAGATGAGCCCTAGAACCACAGGAAATAGCCATCTGGTTCTGCACAGGAACACAAATTAAAGAGTTATTACTTAAACTAACATTTTCTGAATCAGTGGAATCTTGCGTTGAGAACAGTATAATAAAAAACTTCAAAGCAGTATACTTCTCTGCTTCCTGTAGCTGCACTTTTTCTACTGCTAGATTCTGAGGCTAAAATCAGTCTTTTCTACAATTAACAGATCTTCTAATGTTTATTACATTTTGCACATGGTGCATACAAATTGCTGTAATTTATTCAGGTCTGGTTTAGCTTACATTGTTCCTCTGAGGCATGCATGCGGTAAATGTGTTAAACAGCACAGATAAGCATTCAGCATTCCCAGGCACTTAATGTTATAATGTATGTTTTCCCTAAATATTGCACTGTGGAAGGGATAACAGAATAAAGTATTTGTTGCACTGATGTACATTCAAACAAATCAAATGCCATGGTATCAGCCAAAAATATAATCTCAAATTAAATCAAAAGACATGATCAAAACAAAAGGTTTAAAATTATTCTCACACTACTACTTCTCACACGGAGTCTCTCAAATCTACTACATTTGAGAGTAAATCTACTACATCTGAGAGTGCAGGACTGATGCTGGAGAACCAGCAGCCGCGGAGAGCATCAGGGAAACACTGCCGCCCTGTGGCTCCCGCACTCATGGTCCTGGGCTCCCAGACTGCGACCCTTCGCAGAGGCACATCCCTCACAGATCCCGCTGGAAGGCTGCACATTGCTTCTGGCACTTTGGGAAACTAGATTCAAGTACCTCAACCATCTGCATTTAAGCAGAAAATAAACCTCAGTTTCTTCAAGTCTAGGACCCAAAAGAGAATGACTATGCAGGGAGGAGCTCTTGTTCCACAGGTTTTTGAATTTTTTTAAAGTTCTTCCTAATACTGTCATTAAACTAACAACTCTGAGAAAAGAGTACCTCTATAAAATAGGGTGAAATTAAGATGCATCCTTAAAGGTATAAGGATGACATCAGATAAAAGGAAAATACAAAACAGTTCACAAAGAAAAAAATGTTTTTTAACTGAGTAGGCAACACATGGTATTTATACAGAGTAGCACAACTTCAAAGGAAGAATGGTAAGTAGAATATTATATACTGCATTGAAATAGGCACAGTGAATGCAAACGGGGTAAGAACCCTGTGGAAGCTACCTTCTCACAGCCCATTCTTGCAGCTTCTAAGCTTATACCAAGGTCTGCAGACTTACACCTAGGTCTTCAACCAGACCTCAAAAAACTCAAGTTGAAGAGAATTATAAAAATCAATCGGTAGGCATGTGTATTCAACTAAAACTACAAGAATTTATACTCACAGGCCATGGCTGAAGATTTTTTAGACCTTCTTCTACTTTTTCAATATCTGCAAATTTTGTAGCTCCATCTGCATCAGCCATAAGAATTTTTTTCCCCCGAGAACTAAAGACACCCTGCAATCAAAACAGTCAATAAAAATCAACACCTTTGAAATCAGTATTCATCTTAAGCCAGCTGCAAGACACTCTAAAAACCTAATGTAATAACTATAACAGTGGTATCTCAAAGATTGAACACAACAGGTGTTAATATTCTGCTACTAACAACAATTTATCAATTTATATGGTAATTACATCTAGAGACTTCACAAACTGAGTAGTGTCCCACAGCGACAGACAACGCACCAACACCAAAGGTCATCAATCCCTCTCCAGAGGAGCTTGCAAACTAAAAGCTTTGAGAAACAACAAGTTGCTACAGTTCTACAGGGGAGCACAAAGAAGCAGTGATTAGTAGCATTTGAGCTATGGAAAGGAGGATGCAGTGCTTTTTTTTCCTAACACTGTTTCAAGAGAATTCAAGAGATAAAATAATTTTGAGAAATAAGTCTTAAGTCACAGTATCACTGCAAAACACTTGCGATGCACAGGTCTCACAGCCTGTGTTGCCATATTCTTGGTCAGACATCTTTGACAATTTTTGAACGGGTCCAGACAGGAAAACAATTAGCAGAGGGTCTGCCAAAAGTACTGACGGAACCAAGCATGTGTGACTTTGGAAAAACCTGTCAAGGAAGCAGTAGTGCATACATCCACTCTACACTGCAAAAATATATCACAGAGAGTTGTTCTCCTTCTCTTGGAATAACTTCAAAAATATATCCCTTACAAAAGCTCCATACTTTCTAATTTAATGTTCTCTCCATTTGCTATAGTTACTCATGTTTCTTAAAAAGAATTAAATTGACATATTAAAGACAGAGCTTAAAATACAGATAAAGACAGTCACTGATAACCTGTAAATGACACCACTTTTTCATAGAAGTAAGGTGTCATTCATCTTAGGAAAAAATGTTCCTTCTAAATGCATAACAGCTATTTTATTTTTAGAACATGATGATTTTGTGATAATATCTACGTGAAAATTAGTATGTGAAAGCGTAAATTGTGCTGGTTCTACTACTGAGTGCAGGTGATAGCAGTGGACTTCAGTAAACACTAACTTTACTGGATGACAGTGTTTGTTCATTAGCCATTTTTAAAACCTCAACTATGATCTGGAAAGCAACATTTGCAAATTGAGCTGAATTTTCTCTGCAAAAGCTTTACTTTAATCTGTAGAGAGTTTTTTTGTTTGCTTGGATTTTTTAAACGAAAGCCTGTTTCTCAGTGGAACTAACAGGAACATGGAATTCAAGTCTAACTTTTCTTCTTTAGAATTCTGGTATATAAAAAAAAATTAAAAAAAAATCTTTGTTTTCAATCTTCTTGGCAAGAAAACACTGTTTCCAAGATCTAAAATAAACTTATTTTGAAAAGAGTTTTTGCCTTATTTTATAGAACCTGTACTCAGTTTTCTGGTAATCATTTTGTTAACATATTGAATTCAAAATGTCCATCAGCACGGATTTATCTTCTGCATTATTTGGGCACCAGTAGTTCAGACAGAGAAGGAGATGAAAGTATCAATTACCATCCTGACTGCTCCTCCTTTCCCTCGATTTTTTTTCAAAGAAAGCACTCGCACTTTGTCGATTCCATATTTCTTGCAGTACTTCATTGCAACCTGATAGACACACAAAAAACCAGCATAAAACAAAAACAGGAATCAAGGTAAAAGTTTACATTTGCTCACCCTTTTTTAAAAAAAATTAATAGCACAGAGCTATAACCACTTCAGTCGCCACAAATATATTGCCAGTGTTTGCTGGAGTCTATCTGGGAAAATAAAAACCAGTTCACACTCAACACAAGACTGGAAAAGCTAGTCATGTTCAGTAAGAATAGGATACTCCCCCAACCAATTCTAAACCCCATTACCCAAGTCCAAAAAACTCAACACCAATGTAATTTATATCACAGAATCATAGAATGGTTGGGGTTGGAAGGGACCTTAAAGATCACCCAGTTCCAACCCCCCCGCCATACTATTGCAGACCTTTTATACCAACACCAATAGTTTATTGAAGAAAAATAATTTTCTACTACTGCTACCTATTTCTCACTTGTCTTGCTGCTATCTGTGGTTTTTAAACAAAAATTCACAGTGATTTAAAATCCCATTCATACTGCAGGGATGTGCACATTTTGTTCCATGTTGTGGGGAAGAGAAAGCATGAGTTTTCTCCTCTAAGTTTTTCTAAAGGCTGTCTCAAGTCCTTGTAAGTCCAGAGGCCCATGGCCATAGTGTGCTCAGTTAGAAATGATGCTAGAAGGAATGCAAAGCAGCCAAAAATATATATGTGAGCAATCCTTAATGGACAAGCTTAATGGAAGTAAATGAAAAAGTAGCATTCATTTTAGTAGCTAACTCAAACATCTTCCAAGTAGTAGCAAAAAAACCTTGAAGTTGGCCAGCCTTCCTTTCCAGTGACACACATCAAAGTCGAAGCAGAAGAATGCAGAACGATTTTGAAAATACTACTCCTGGCACAGGGATTTTTAAATTAACAATGCCATGAAGGGTACAGGAAAGAGCTATGCACCATGTCAGCTGTTCTGTCAATCACAGTACAAATCAGCTATTTTAAAAGGCTTTTTAGCTTCCTCAAGTTCATATTCATACCACTATGCACACGGAGAATATTTTGTAAGAAATTTCTTGAAGTTAAGATTAGAATTTTTAGAATCTCAGCTACAGGAAAATGGCTGCACAGCCACTGATCAAGAATACTAGTATTTGCAAAAGAATTACATGTGTGTGTATGTACGTGTGTATGTGACATCCACAACACATATAGGACAATGACAGAAAGCATTCAGAAACATGAATTTTAACTGTCAACTCCTTCAAGTACCAAAATATAAATACAAAACATTGTTATAGCCCACAAATGCAGTACAAAAATCCATACCTCTGATTACTTGGTAAGATACTTCTTTTTCTTACCTGTGTTGTGTGATCTTTACTACCATCATCAACCACTATTACTTCATACGTGAATGAAGGATCTCGTTTCTTGAAAATAAAACCAGAAATAATGCATTTCATCCAATTTCTTAAGTAGGTAGTAGGTCTTTCAAACATCAGCATTCTTTTCTCCCTAGCAGTTTTTAACTCATTCATGGTTGCCCATAGACACCAATATGATGTAGTAAATTTGTTAAGATGGTATAATTAAAGAATTTTGCCATATTTGATGTGTGTTCCATTACATTGGCTTGTCAGTTTTCTTCAGCTACCATCTAGAATCTAGAAGTTAATTTAGATGTAAAAGATGAAAGCTCACAACAACATCACTGTTAAGAAAACCCAAACAAAACAAGACCCACGAACTTTCACAATGGGCTTTTTATCCAGAGAACAAATCCTAATAAAGAACAGATGCTTAAGAAACTTGTTGGAACAAACAAAGGTTTAGTTTAGAAAGCTAAACGTATGGTTAATCCTTAATCTCTGTATTGGAGAGATATCATGCATACAAAGATTTTTCATCATATAGTAGTATATTAAATGTTTACTTAATTTAAAAATACCTTCCTGCATTCGGTCTAAAAATAACTGATAAGAGACAAAGGTGTTACTTCTAAGTGGCTAAGTAATACTGTTTTAACATATACCAAAATAACAAAGTGAATAGATCACTAATACATAGTAAAATAAGAAATTTTGAATGCACAGTGAAAATACCTGTCTTTTTTCTAGATAATCCAAAGCTTCATCCATCATAAGAGGTACTAGAGAAAAGGTGGAGGAGGTCAGGTTAGTAGATTATAACAGGCAAAGCACCAAAAAGCACCTGCACAAGCAAGCTGAAAACAAACACAAAGCTGAGCAAATTGCTTCTTTCATACAACACTACCTCCATTAAACAAGCTTAGCACCTGCAACTCTAAGTCCTGTCCTTTCTGATTGCAAAAAGAACACTGAAGAAAAATCACACATCTAAGACAGGATAAAAACATTTCTTCTGAAGATAAGAACCAACTTTCCGTTTTGAAATATGTAATTCTCTACATAACATTAAAGGAAAAAAAAATAATCCTTCTCGATGACTGACCCTGCAAACCAGCACTGACATTATCTATTTAAGCAAGGCCTACCTTGTGTCCAGATACACTTTATTTGTCAACATCTTTCTTAGTGGAATCCCAAACCGCTCAGTATTTTCACTCACCAAGAAAAGGAATGACAGCTTGATTATTTCTATTGCATCTGAAAGCCTTTACTTTTTAGTATCAGGTACTCATATATATGGCCAAGTCAAACAGAAACCCATGAGGTCATCCTTTTTACTGCTTGTCTGAAGCTGCTGCTGTTGTTTACTGAGTGGGAAGCACTCAAATAAATTTCAAAAGTCTTTTTCTACTTTTTGCCTTACAGCATTTACAGAGGCAATGAGCAGCTATTCTGCTGGATTTCACTAAAATAAAGAGTATTTTTACAAGTGCCCCATGCTATTTTTAGCAGCAGAAATCAAGTTACACAGTGTCTTAATTTTGAAATTCAATGTACTTGGACTGTTTTCTGGAAACAGTGTCCAAAATCAGATACATAATGCGGCCTGCCTGAATCTACTGCTAACATAAACTGACCTCTGCATTATTAGAGTAACAATAGATAGATTTTCTTCTTTTTCTCAAAACAAGAAAAATCTTACACCGGTCTTCCTCATTGTATGAAGGCACAACAACAGAGAGTTCCCTTGTAGGGGGGTCATGTATACTTGGTACAGATTCTTTCCTGCCTTCAACATTTACGAAGTATTTCTCCTCTTCGTGTCGGTGAACAGCTGGCATTTTTCTGGCAGTTACATGAGCAATCATACAAATCTGTGATGAAAAAGAAATGAGAAAAATCGTTAAGCATTCTATTAAAGGTGTACCTAGCTGTTAAATGTGCTACAAGGGGCAACCAACTATATTTCAGTAATGAGGTGGGTCAGCTGTGCAGTACTTCATCCACTGACCAAAATCTTCTCATGCCATTCGATTACTCCATTTCACCTACTCTGACCACTGTCAGCATCATTGGCTCGTTGCTGTTTTCAACCGCAAAGCATATAGATGTCTCGAAAATTGTGGCCCAAGCCCTGCTGCCACTTCCCCAAGTAATCTCTACCGCACAAGCTGGTGCTGCCTCTGATCCTGCACCGAGCCACTGTCATCGATGGCACTACTCATCACCAGTCAGCCATATGGGCTTGCAAAACTGAGGCTCTGATCATTTTTGTGCATGGCTACAATAAACCTATTGAACTTTGGTTTTGAAGTACTTTTACTTGGGAGCACCATATACGTGGTACATGGGCTGCAGAATTTCACTTTCCAGCTGTTGAACCTCTCAAACTTGGGCAGTATTTCAGTCACTCAGAAACATAGAGGACTCCCAAGTGGTTACCATAAAAGCATGTTACCAGGCTATTTTACAAGACGTATTATGAAGACGAAACGCTCCATTTTTATCTTGCTTGCAAGGCGTTTCAGCCCGCACCTTGCGAAAACACATTCCCCGCATAAAGCCAGGCACAAGCACTGCCCCGCCACTCGCTGCAGACACGGGGCCAGGTGCGACCCGCACTGCCGGCCAGCCCAGGCCAGCCCTGCCGCCTCCGCAGGCGCGGCCGGCTCCCAGGGCCCGCTGTAGGCCGCCAAGCCCCCTCGGCAGGCCCGGGGCCGGGCAGCGCCCCTGCCCCACACAGCGGGGACGGGGACAGGGCGGCCCCACGTACCGCCCCCGCCCCGGAGGCCCCCCGGACCCGCGGTGACCGCGGCACGGCTCTCACCAGGAAAAGGAGGAGGGCGGCCAGGGCCGCCAGTACCGCCGCAGCTTCAGCCGGGGACAGCGGCAGCGCCATAGCCCGCGGCCAGCGAAGGGCAGCCGTGGCGGCGGGCGGCGCCCTATCGCGCAGCGACAGCGACGCGGAAGCGAACGTCTCACCGCCCGCCGCCAAGAGGGGCCGCTCCCCCGGCGAGTGGCGCTGGAAGCCGCCCGCGCCTCCCGGCGGCAGGGGCCCGCCAGCGCCGCCGCCTCTATTGCCGCCGCTGTAGCCACCGCCGCCAGGCCGTCAGCAAAGGCTTCCGGCCGGCCGGGTCACAAGGCGGCAGCACATCCGGGACGGCAGCGGCGCCGCCATGGCGACGGCTTTCAAGTAAGCGATGGGTCTGGTGGCCGTTGTGCCCCGTTTGCGCGGCGCTGGGGTGTCCCGCCCGCTCCTCGTTCGCCGTGGCGGACGGACGCCCCTCTGCCCGCTCCTGAGGGCCGAGGCAGCGCCTCCGCGGGGCCCGTTGGGGCCTTTACCCCGTTACCGCCGTGGCCCTGCGCCGCCCCCAGCAGCGTGCGCCTGGAGAGGAGAGGGCCCGGTTGGTTCTCTTTAACTGTTACCATTTTCTTTACGATGCTGTTTCCCGCTGCCGTGTAATCTGCACGGCAGAGTCGGCAGCCGCCCATTCCAACGCCCGGTTTGCGGTAGGCGCCGGCGCTGGCTGGGGTAACCCCGCGTTACCAGCGCAGGAGAGCCCCGGCGGCGCTGGGTCGCGGGTGGGTGTCGGGAACTCCCCGTGGAGCTGCCCGCTGGACACCCAGCGCAGGGCACCTCACGGCCATGGCGCTGGGCACTGAGGGTACCGGCACAGGAAAGCTGTGGGCAGGCGAAGGCACGTCCAGCGGGGAGCTGCCAGGGTGCTGAGGGGGCTGGGTTTGTTCAGCCTTGAAAAGGCATGGCTAAGTGCAGAGATCTCTAGGGCTTTGAGCCACCTAATAGGGTGAGGTGTGGAAAAGAGGTGGACCTTGGATACAGGTTGAAACATGATTCTGAATAGATACTGGGGGGGTGTGGCCGGGGGGGTTATAGGGAAGGTGGTCAAGCAGGGAGGCTGTTCTATCTCTGTCCGAGGAGACAGTCAGTGCAGTTGGACAAGGCCCTGAGCGATATATCTGCTCTGTGTGGACCTGGTTTGGGTCAGAGGTTGGACCCAGCACCCTCCAGAGGCCTCGCCAGCCTGAACTGTCCCGTGGTTCCTGGGCATTAGAAGTGGAGGAGGGCAGCCTTCTCTGTCGAAGGGAAGAGGTACAGGCAGAACTAGTTTAATGAAGCATTACATGGAGCTTAGAACAGTAGGGAATTTCTGCTCCTTTTAGAATCGTAGGATGGTTTGGGTTGGAAGGGACCTTCAAAGAGCATTTAGTTCCAACCCTCCTGCCCTGGGCAGGGACACCTTTTGCTTGATCAGGGTGCTCAAAGCACCATCCAGCCTGACCTTGAACACTTCCACTGATGGGGCATCCACAGCTTCTCTGGGAAACCTGTTCCAGTTGTCCTTGCTTCTTCCAGATGTACAGCTTAAACATGTGAAACAAGGTTTAGCAAGTGCTCTTACATGATTTAAAAGAGAACAGGCCGTTTGTTGGGGTCAAAAACCAGTATTACAGGACCAACATATGGGGAATCAATAGGGTTCATGTTTGCCATCGTGAGTTGTGATACATCTGTATGTTAGTTTGCGTTTGGAAAACTTGCCTTTTCCATTTATCCTTTTTTTCCCTAGAAATACTTATCTTAACAAAACTGAGAAGGCTTTGTTCAAATATTAACGACACTTTTATGAGTATCTTTTACTTTAATGTTCTGTGCTTAAAAGACTAATACACAAATGCTGTTAGTAGTATATAATTAACAATAAGCATTACCTATTTCTCAACTGAAGCACTGCATGAAGCATATTTCTTAATTTTACATTTTCTTAAAGAATCTAAGAAAACTTGTAACATTTCAAGACTGTAAAATTGTTTTAAATCATTTTGTACATCTGGATGCAGTCCTTGAACTAACAAATAATTCAGACACTGTAATAAAATTACCCTTTCTGCATTTCTTCAGAAACATTCTACAGCCTTGTCTCAATAAACGCTCCTTTTGAATTAAAACTAATAGTCAAGGTTATTGAGGTGAAAGCTAATAGTTTTTTATTAGATGTATGGGCAGGCAGGTTCCTTGTAAAGAAGAAGCATTTTGGAAGTGAATGTAGGAAAACATCTTTTTCTTAGCTTTACCGATCATCTTGATTGTCAAATGATTTGTTGTTGCAGGTTCATGCTTGCTTATCTTTTTTTTCTGTCTCTTACTTACTTGGGAGCTTGCATGTGAACTTCTCTTTCTATTTGTTTTAGAACGGTGGAACCCTTGGAATATTACAGAAGATTTTTGGTGAGTAAAACATGATATGCATGTATAAATTGCTTGTAATCAATATTTTCTTGCTTGCTTCTGCTTTTCTAATTTGTCTGTATGGAAACCTGAAACTATAAGGGGAAAACAAAAAACTCCCTGAGCAGGGGAAAAATGGTCATACACTTCAGAACGTGTTTTTCCATCTGTCTGTGGCATTGGCTGCAGCAGGTTATGTCACTGTTCAACGTGATGGGTAAACACTTCTGCTGGCCTTGGAACCAAGGTGGTTCCACCTTTGACCAAAGTGGTGATGCAGGTTTGTGTCCAGTACAAAATTATGTCAGACCATGCTTTTAGATGCTACTGAAATTAAATAATAGAGAATATCACTGCTAACTATGCTTACCGTAACTGTGAAGGTGTGACTTTTTGGTATATTGAATTAGTCTATCCATTACTAAGGTAGTATTGACTTAGAAATGGGTCCAGTATTTTTTGGTCCAGTCAGTTTTGGTTCTCATAATTGAGCCAAAGGTCTTTGCTTTTGAGAAGCTTGAAATTGTGATGCATAATAATTCAGATCTAACATGATGGTCAATTGGTGCAATTTCTAACTTAAGGTTCACGTATGGTACAGCTTCTGACTGATGGTATTTGAATGTTGGGGTTTTTTTGTGGGGATTTTGGTTTTTTCCCCTTTAGTTCACTCTGACATTAATTTTAAGAGCTCCACTAGGTGGGGGTGGGGGAGAGGCATTGCCTACAAAATCTAAACAATGCAGACAGATAGGAGCTCTCATTTTAAGGTATCAGTGAGTGTTCATCCTTGGGTGATACTCTGAATCTAGCCTGTAGTACTTTCTCTTGAGACAATCAATCTATTACACTTATTTTCTAAATAAATTATAATAAATAATTGTGCACTTACAATCACAAACTGTTTATTCAGCTGGCCAGAATGTGATAGAGTTTTCCATAGCATTTTTGTAACTGCATATTTCCACTAAAACGAAGACAAAACTATGATCTCATATAGCATAAATATTGGTGTGTTATTTGCTAAAATATGTTTTCTAATTTGAACTTTCTACTTTTTGTTTAGAAAGAGAACTGTCGACCTGACGGAAGGGAGTTAGGTGAATTCCGGGCAACTACTGTCAACATAGGCAAGTACTTATTTGGAATAATAATAATGGGGGAGGTATTATTAATCTCAGATTAGTGACTCTAATTACTTGCTAATCAGTTTTCTTGGTGATTCCATTTTGAAACAAGAAAGAGGAAGGATTTTTATTTATAGTTTCAATAAGCATTAAAGAGAATTAATGGTACAGTAATATATTTGAGCATTGTTATACAGTTCTGCTCCTGGCAGTCTGCTGAAGGCAGTGTCTAGACACGTACCGACCAGTGCAAAATTGATGCCATAGCATCTTGAAAGAGTCAGTGACTCCTGGCTTCTGCTTTGTTCTAAGCTTGATGAGCAGCTGTCTCAAGCAGAGGCAAGATACCTCTTATGCAGTGAGCAGCAGCACCTTACCTGCCTTTCTTACACCTTGTAATTTCTAAAAGTAAAATACCACTGTGGAATAGTTGCTGATTATTGCTCAAACTTGACACTGCAGGTCTCTTCTGTTGTACAACACTGCCTTCCATTAGGTCTCACTGTAAGTCAGCCAGAGGATGGGCTATGATTTCTGGTTTAAAAATTACATCAGGGGTCAATATTGGGTCCAGTCCTGCTGAACATTTTCATTAATGATCTGGATGGTGGGGCAAGGTGTACCCTCAGCAAGTTTGCAGATGACACCAAACTGGGAGAATGGCTGATATGCTAGAGGGTTGTGCTGCCATCCAGAGGGGCCTCAACATGGGCTGACAGGAACCTCATGAAATTCTACAAGGAGAAGCACAAAGTCTTGCACCAGGGGAGGAACAACACCAGACACCAGTATATGCTGGGGGCCACCCAGCTGGAAAGCAGCTAGACGGAAAAGGACCTGGGAGTCCTGGTGGACACCAAGTTGAACATGAACCAGCAATGTGCCTCTGCTGCAAAGAAGGTCAATGTTATACTCAGCTGCGTTAGACAAAGTATTGCCAGCAGGTTGAGGGAGGTGATTCTTCCCTTCTATTTGACACTGGTGAGGCCACACCTGGAGCACTGTGTCCAGTTCTGGGCTCGCCAGTGTAAGAGAGACATGGACATACTGGAGAGAGTTCAATGAAGGGCCACAAAGATGGTGAAGGGACTGGAGCATCTCTCCTGTGAGGAAAGGCTGAGAGAGCTGGGACTGTTCAGCCTGGAGAAGAGGAGGCTTGGGGGCATCTTATCAATTTATATAAATATCTCAACAAGACAGAGCCAGACTCTTCTCAGTGGTGCCCTGTGGCAGAACATGAGGCAATGGGCACAAATGGAAACACAGGAGGCTGCCTCTGAACATGACGAAACACTTTCTTTACTGTGAGGGTGACCGAGCACTGAAATGCGTTGCTCAGAGACATTGTGGAGTCTCCATCCTTGGAGGTATTCAAAAGCCATCTGGATACATCCTGGGAAACTGGCTCTAAGTGGCCCTGCTTGAGCAGGAGGGTTGGACCAGATGACTTACCTCCAGCGGTCCCTTCTAGCCTCAACCATTCTGTGTGATTCTGTCTGATTATTCCCACCCTGGATTCATTGAGACTTTGCTTAGCCTGTATTTAGTATAAAACGATGGAAAGTAAACCCTTTGAGTGGAAAAGTAGATTTTATTGAACAGCACTTTCTCTCTTCAGGTTCAATTACAACCGCAGATGGTTCTGCCCTGGTGAAGTTAGGAAATACTACGGTGATTTGTGGAATTAAAGCGGTATGGTTGGTTTTTGTTTTAACTTAGCTGTTAGCTGAACTTGTGCATTTGTGTTTGGAATGAATCTCCTGCAGAGTTACAATAATATGCCAGTCAGACACAATTAGAGTCTTTCACCTTAGTTACTTTCAGACATGAAAGTTAATACATAATTTAATTTTCTAATCCTACCTGTATAATCTGAGAACATGTATTTTTTGTGGTGTGTATTGGGAAAGATATATAAAAAAATAAAGTCTTTGTTATTTCTAGATAAAAGCTATGTAATTGAAGAGTTACTGACTATTGATCAGTAAGTGCATTGGTAATTAGTTGACTGGACTAGGAAGTGCATTGGAGCCTCAACTTTACTGCTGGCCTGCCATGAACTATGAGACAAATCACTTCACATTCCTGTATTGAGTTTTCCCACAGGAAAAATACAGACAGGGACTGATTCAGGATGGCTTTTGTAGATGTCACTGTAATGATAACTGGGAAGAAAATGACCATTCTTATATAGAACAGCTGGAAAATCTTTTTGTACAAAATTCAGCTCTTCATTTTTGTATTTTTTTTCTCCAGGAACTTGCTGCACCCGCAGTAGATTCTGCTAATAAGGGATATATTGGTAAGCTTTTCAGTATGGGTCTTACTCAGATCTTGTATTGCTTCAGCTAAAAGGCTGTAATGATGGGACAGATTTAGTGTGTTGTGAAGACTTCTTAGAAGAAGGAATTTGGGTAACATTGTATTACTTTCCTTAAAATCAGTTTCCAAATTTACATCTAGGAAGTGGTACTTGAGAAATTTTAGAATTCCCCCTGCTCTGCTTATGAGTTTTCCATGCAAAGCTACCTTCTTATTGCTGATTCCAGGTCAGGCTGAAAACAAATGTGGAGGAGGAGGAAGTATGTATGGTAAGAGGGGGAAGGTAGTTTGCCTATAAAAGATTGTGGCATGCAAGGTGGTGTAAAGGCACATTAACTTTTGTCTTGAAATCCCAGTAGGCAAAAAATGTAACTCTTGAAAACAGCGAAATAAACCCTGTTATTTTTCGGAGAACTGTAGAAGTCCCAAGGGTACTTCCTTACTGCTGTGAAACTATGGAGTTTCTTTTGAAATAAAATAATTCCGTGGAACTGAGAGCTTAGACTAAATCCTCTTTTTAATAAGGCATCTCCAAAGTATGTTTTTAGTGAACTTAATTATGCTTTTTTTTTCCCCCACAAATGTTTTTGCTTCAAGTCTAAAGCATCAGGTTTTAATGTTGATGAAAAACAGATAGCATACTGGTCAAGTCAGGCAGTGGGATGAAAATGCTGTTGTTTCTTGATCTATTTAAGAACGCTTAACACTTAAAGAAGAGTTTGTGTGGGGTCATGATATTCATAGCAGGGTTACAAACAGAAAATGGTAGTTAGGAGTATGTTCTTCTCCATGGAATACAGTGTTTCTGAGTACAGAGTACTACAAGTTCTTAAATACAAACTCATGCATAACTTTATTTTTGAGGGGAGAAGTAGGAAGGCTTGATTGAAAAATTTTTGGTCTTGCTTTTCATTTGAAGTACATAAAATGGTCTTAAGAGTGGGTATTGGCTTATTTCTGTTTTTGATATCTCATTGCCTGCTTTCATTAGTTTATGACTAATGAATGATTCTTGCTACCTAGTTCCAAATGTGGAACTGCCATCCCTCTGTTCAACGAGGTTTCGCTCTGGACCACCTGGTGAAGAGGCTCAAGCAGCAAGCCAGTTCATTGCAGATGTGATTGAAAAGTAAGAATCATCTTAATGCATTTAAAACACGAACAACTCTGCAAGACAATTTTCTTATTTCCTAGTTCACTCTCTTGTTTTATTTTAGTTCACAGATGATAGCGAAAGAAGATCTGTGTATTGCAAACGGCAAGGTAAGTTGTATCTCAAAATGAAGATGGACATACTAACAAGGTGACAGTGTTGAGATGTTAAATTTGGGGTTATAGGTTGTTTTGTTGTTGTTTTTTGCTTTTTAGCCTTCATAGTTTGGTTTACATCTGAAGTTTATCATCTAATCGTATGATAGAAATAAGTATCTTTGTTCATGTGCTCAGCATTTTCTTAGATATTGCACCATTTGCTTAATATCTCACGTGCACAAACCTTTTTTGATAGCTTGCCTGGGTGTTATACTGTGATATCATATGTCTGGACTATGACGGAAACATTTTGGATGCCAGTGCCTTTGCTTTGTTAGCAGCATTAAAAAATGGTAAGTCTTCTCTAGAGCAAGAGACACGCTCTGATTAGCGTTAGTTTGGAATCCTGATGAATAGGTAACTAGTTCACAATTCCTTAAGACTGCTTTTTTTCCCTGTCATTTGTATGCTAAATTACTAAAACACAAATAAAAAGTGGAAATGATGGCATGGATGCCATAGATGCGTTAACACTTGGGGAGTAGGATCTTTTTGTATAGGTATTATTGCTCTCTTGTAAGACTAACGGCTGTTCTGCCGTGCATTCTTCTGCGTCAGATCTGAATCTTTCAGCAGTGGTCACAAACAACTTTAATGTCTAGATCAGGCTCTTCCCTTGTTAATGTATTCTGCATAGGCAGATTAAATGTTTGGGTTGCGGGCTTTGCTTACTTGTTACAACAGAATATTCCTAGCTTATGCGTTAGAGTTGGAAAACACTGTATGTGTGTAGTGTATGGATTGATTATTACCAAGTATGTGGGTTACAATGCAAGTGTGAGATATGACTATATTCCTGTTTTTCATATGTCCAGTAGGCTTTTTTGGGGAAAAAATACATTTTGTTAAATATTACTCTAAAGGTATTGTAATTGTATGGGATTTTGGAAGCAGAAAATGCTTCTGTGTAAGAAAGAATGTTACCTTGAGGAGAAAAATTAAATACTTCCTTGATTGGGTAGTTCTAAGCTAAATATTTCAAATTCAAGGGTTTTTTTGTGTGCAGAACACCAGTAATGTAGCCAAAACTCTATTCTGATCTGTTTTCAGTGGCGTACCAATGTGGTAAAAGAACAGCTTAAATATTTCAGTAGTCTTGGACATAACTAGGCCTACTAAACCCAGCAATGTTTAATGTTATACCATTGTCATTTTTTCATCTCTTCAGTACAATTGCCATCAGTTACTATCAATGAAGAAACTGGTTTATCAGAAGTTAATTTAAAACAGAAGAATCCTTTGATTATCAGAAAGCATCCAGTTGCCACATCGTTTGCCATATTTGATGAGTAAGTTCATAACTGTTTTGTACTTAAGAAAACAACTGTATATTTGAAAGAAATGGTGAAAAACAGGATGCTATCAGTGACGTTTCTGCGCTTCTGCCACTGAAGAGCATGCAGTCTGAGGCAGTGTTGTTTCACTTGCTCTAAAATCCGAGGCCTCTCTTGTTGGACTGATCCGTAGTTCTGTGACATGAACGAGCATGCACAACAAAAGGAACTCTGTCCAACTTCTTCCTGTGACTTAAAGCAGAACTGGTTCCAACCTAAAAGATATGCTTAAAAGTAGGGGAATAGGTATTGTTCTATATTTTTGCAGTATCTTTGAGATGAAAGAATGTCACCAATTAATCTTTTAGAAGCCTAGTAAATGACTGAGAAAAAAGATGGTAGTTTTTTAACAGCTTCTACCAAGGATTTAGTCAACAAAGGAAGTAAGAAGGTCCAGTTAGAACAACCAAACCTGTGGATAACCGAAAACATAATTACCCAAGATAAAGTATGACCAGCACTCTTAAGTCATTGTTCGTGTAGGTAAAGAGTCTGATTATGAGAGTTCAAAATAACCGCATCTGATAACTTGACTCCTCATGTGAAATTGTTTATTGGTTCTTCATCAGTCCAAGTATGTTCAGTGCGTGTTCTGCTGCTGTTTGTAAGAAATGCAGTTATTTGTGGTGGTATCCATTTGAAAGTAGAAAATGACAAATAAGACGACACTCACTGTACTACAGATCTGGTTTGAGATTTAGGTATATTTAGAGAGGTCAGGGCTTTATGGCACATTTATCTGTGTTTACAGAAAATGACTAATAGGCCCTCTCATTGAAATATGAGATGGAGTAGGGGGAGTGCTAAACTCAAATGTTGACCAAGTGATTACCAAAATGAGTCAAATCAGAAAGTTATCAGTACTTGAGAGTGCTTCTGTTAATTGCTCTAATACCAGTTCTTGTGGGTCTGAAGTTTGATATAGACTTGAGAGTTTGGACAGACCGTTGTCAGTAGGATTTGCATGCAAATCACACATACTTGCCAATACACAGAAAAGGTCCCTTTGGAAAGGGAAGCTTTCAGTGACAGTCTGTTGGGCTTATTTCCCTTCACTGAAACCGACTGTTGCATCAAACAAGTTACTTAAGTCTCCCTTTGGCTCCAAAAACTAAGTGTATCGGGGGTGTGGGGGGTGTGTGTGCCTGTGTGTGCCTGTGTTGTGTGGTTTTTTGTTTTGGTTTTTTTCATTCTGGTTTATTAGTTTTTCTACAGCTGTTGACACAGCCGTCTAAATAATATGCTTTACATACTCTGGCTTCCAGAGACAGTTTTCTTCTGTGTAAAAGCCCTCCTTGAATAAATAAAACTTATGGGTTGCTGGTTAGTGTGGCCCCGGGCAAGGAAAGCTGGTGCAGAGCGCTGTGCAGCTCGGCAGCTGGCTCCTGTGGAGTTGACTTGTGCATTGAGTAAGGCTGACGCACTGTACTCTCCCAGCGTGCTGTTTCCCTTGTCACGCAAAGGGCCGATGCTGCATAGTGCATGTGGGTAGAATTAATAAAGCTGTATTGTTGAGTAGTGTAGCTAGGGACTAATATTTTCATTATGCTATTGCTCTTAACTGGCAATCTGAAACTATTCATGAAGGTTTATATTACCTAGAAGACCTTTTTTTTAATTATGCATGGCATACAAGTACAAATTGAAAAATTCTGTTAGCCTTCCATCTACTTTGTGTGATCAGCTCCTGTAGTCTCACTACTGACTTCCCCCAAAACTTGTCGTAAACATCACTTAGCATAGGTGTGCTCCAGCTGCTACAGTGAGACATCAATACTAAATTTTACTTCAACAGTGTAAACTCAGGCTTCAGGAAAATGTCAGCTGAACTCTTTCCTGTCGCAATACCTGCACTTCAGCCAAATGTTTGTAATTACTTGTAGTGAATTTTTATTATTTTTTAAAGAAAGTAAGGCTGAATGGTGGTTGTTCAATTTTTTTAAGTTCAAGTTTTTCTAGTTGTGCAAAGCTGCTTTTTTTTTTCCACTAGTTTGCTCTATTTTTAACTTATTAGATGGTTCAAACCCCAAAATATTTACTCTCTTTTAACGATCTGCAACAGGTGATGTACAACAGCTTATTTTGGCTGCCTTAAGGAACCCAGTAAATCCATTTTTTACCTATTCCCAGTTTTTTAACTATTCCCACCAGTCTGAGTGGAGTTAGAGCTGTCTTGGAACTACTCTGCTGACTTTGCCATTGGAAATGAATTTTGCCTTAAGGTCTCGTAGAGATTAATGCAGCCTACACCTAAAACCAACACCATTTTCTTTGTGTAACTATGAAGTTGTTGAAAATGACTGTGTATTGCAAGTGGCAGTTTAATGGCATTTTCTTGCAATACATGGGTGTCGCAAATCTATGAAACTGAGGCATAATTGTATTTTTAACAGGCATATACCCTTGAATATCTGGAATCTCCCACTTAATTTTTTTTTTTATATAGGTACATTTTAGTAAGAAAACAGCTAAGCCTGAGCACTAAATCCACCTACAAGTATTTTGTAGGATTACAGTAAAAAATTAATGTTCTGTGTACTTTGCAGTAATGTTAATGGAGCAACATATACTAAAGCGTCTGCCTATGTTTTTCTTTCACAAGCACATTACTCATTGTTGACCCAACTGCTGAAGAAGAAGACTTAGCAACTGGAACAGTAACTATCGTAACCGATGATGAAGACAGACTATGTTCTGTCCATAAACCAGGTACTTGCAAGTTTATTACGCAGGAACCTATGGCAGCAATAATCCTTTCTTGACCTAGATGTTATATACCTGCTTTTCTGTGTAAAATGTGAGTGCTTTATGGTAACAGACTGTCTGCTTGAGTACTTACTGAGTGACTGACTGACTTACTCTTGAAATTCATTTTGAAAAAGGTGGCATGACTGAAGTTGTAGGTCCCCATGATGGTTGTAGGTCCCTTCCAGCTGAAATAGTCTATTCTAAGTTCAAAAAGAAGCCACAGCTTGACCTACGTACAGCAAAGGACAGATTTTGAGCATGTCTCCTTGTTAGACCTCCAGTTTGTTCCTGTTTTCTTTGCCTGAGACTGGAGCTGGGGAAGCTGTATGCTCCCCAGGAGAAAGTTGTTGGTCATGAGAATTACTGCATTACTTAATACTCTCATTTGGAAACACAAATACAGATGCTTAACTGAAGTGTAAGTAGAAAATCAAATTGTTCCCTTTAATTTTTAGGTGGAAGTCCTCTCACAGGAGCCAAACTTCAGGACTGCATCACCAGAGCAATTACAAGACACAAAGAAGTAAAGAAGCTGATAGACAAAGTAATAAAAAGTATAAAACCCAAGTAAACAAAAGGAGAGATCTTTTTGAAAATGGATTTGTAAAAATTGTATTTGTTACAGTGTTCACAAACCTTTTATACTAAATAAACAAATACCAATACTACATTTACAAAGTTCATTTTTTCTAAAATGTTTTTCACCCTTATGCTATGTACAGTGCTGCTAAGTGGTAAAAAATAAAAGATAAAACATTCTGTTAAAAAATTAAGTGACTTAAGGAAACCAGACCCTAGCTGCTTTATAGATGAAATCTCTAAGTTCTGTAGAATTGGCTTCCAAAACCAGTTCATTTATTTCAGTGTAACATCAAAAGTTCATTTACCCACCAGTAATATAAAACACCAATTTGTTTTTAAGCTTTCTCCTTTTTAATCTGAAAAAAAAAAATACCCTCTGAATCAGTTTATTTAAGGGAGGGAAGGAAGCAAGTCTCAGGATTGTGGAGGGGCCGGCATGCCTCTTTTCCTTTTACTTTTTGAGTGGCTGCCTGAATGCTGTTGATGATGCAGGTGAGCTGCTTGCACTGCTGCTGCCGCCATAGCCATTTGATGCTGCAAGAATCGCAACTGCTGCCGTAGAGGAGAAGGGGGAGAAAAAGCTTATTAGCCTTGACTATAACGCGATGCTTCACATCGGGAAGAATGAGAGGAAGGTGTGTGTGTGGGGGTGGTGGAAATAAAAAGGAAAAAAAAATGAGGAAGCACCAGGCTGACAACAGGACTACACCATGGACTCGGGCAGTGAGGACAGTCAAGCAGCACCAGTGGCACAGAAGCCTGCTGAGGGCGCGTCTGACATTTTACACGTGCACTCGGACAGCTTTGTTGCTTTGCCCTCTCTCTGTTGCAGTAACTGCAGTAACTCAGCAACTTCAGTGAATGTTTAGGTTTCATCGTACGTTTTTAACAGAACACCCTTTCAGTGTATGCATTGTACATAGTTTCTGTATGTATCACAAAAGGGAGACTGTGTGCTAAAAAAATATTAAAATACTTTCATAAAGCACCTGAACAACAGAATGCTAAAGGAATGCTTTGCCAGAGCTTCATGTACTGACTGTAGCAGTGCTACATTTGAACTTGCAGGTGCTTATGTTCATGCTATTTTGAAATCTCTTAGCACCTGCAGAGCTTGCTTAGATACATATGTGCCACAAGCACTCCTTGAATGTTAGCAAATCGCGAAGGTGGATGGCTTAAATGAATAAAAATAAATTCAGTGCTCCATGCTGAGAGAACCACAGATTTCAAATCTTTCATGATACAGTTTGCCAAAATTCATGGTTTTTTTTCATTTGCAAGACCATACAGACATTAGTTTAAAAGAAAAAAAAGTCAAAGGGACAAGATTTTTGGTTTTGGAGCTGAGAACTGTATTTTAATTTTTTTTTTTTTTAAACACAGTCAGGGTGAAGTTGCTGGATTACTTGTATCTGTTGCTGCTGCTGCTGCAAGGCTTGTTGTTGCTGTTGTAAGGCAGAAGAGAGCTGGAGTCTCTGCTGAGGAAGGCTTTGCCCAGGTCTGTTCACGGCAGAGCCAAACTGAGACAACACTAAGGAAGGAGAAGGGGAAAGCAGGCAGGTCAAAGAGGTCGGGTTGAGTTTGTCAGGTTTGGGGAAGGAAGACATAGGGAGAGAGTGTAACAGAAAAGGGGGAATCAATAGAATTAGTTTTAGAGTCAAATTGGAAACGGTGCAGAATAAAGTATACATGATATACATACTCTGTTAGTTAGAACATAATTAGATTATGAAGTGCTTGTGGAGACACAAAGAAGTTTCTTGTACTGAGAGTTAAAGAAACATTCCTCAATGAAGTCTGGCATGGAATTTCCTTTTTGTACCAAGCATGACTTATGTTCATGTGATATCATCCATTTGTTACACTTAACTGCCAAACAAAGCAGAGAAGTGCACGCTTTGAAAGTTCACTATTTCTTGTATAATCCATGTGCTGACAATAGAGTAGATTGTTCTGATCTAGTGTGAGACCAAACTTCATTTCAGTGTGAATTTACCAAGATACACACTTAACTACAAAAGGAGGGTCGGCAAGGACGTACCTGTGGCTTGAGGTTGCATAAAATTCCCTACTCCAGTCAGGTTAATTACAGCAGCCTGATCTTGATTGGATGGACCTTGGTCAGACCCCTAGCAAAAATGAAAAGCTTGATCCTTATTACCAAACTTTGGTATCAAAGAATAAGTCAATAAAGCCAGTGTAAAGGCAAACTTTTGAAGTACCATTTAAAAATATTTAATTCTACATCTTCCAGTGCATATAGATACAGGCTATAACGTAGTCACTATTAAAGTGGAATGAACAGATGTTGAATGTCCCAAAACATCTCTGTTTTGGCAGAAATGGTGTTATGCCTGTTACCCAGCAGAAGTCCCATGTAGTTGTCAACCTCCCTGCAGTCAGCAGAGATTACAGGTTATGGTTGTAATCTTAGGATGTTTCCTGTCCCACTCCCAACCCCAAAGTCTTCAGGTGGCACCTGAAACCATCCACATGCAAAGGTCTTAATCAAAATGCAAAAAGTCTGAAACTTACATTCACGTGTTCAAGTTGTGCCACACGCTCCTTCATTTCATAAAAAATACAAACCCTGCTTTTCAAATTTTATTTTCAGAACAGAGTAGTTCTCACAGTAACCACTCAAATGATATTAGTGAAGTCTGATCTAGTGTCTACTGAAGTCAAAGGGTACTGAATTATGACCTTTTCTAGAACTTGAGTTATGAACTGATTCATAAAGTGGGGAAATAAAGTATTATACATGTGATTCATGCAAACTGCATGGCTTATCAGTCAGGAGGGGAAAAAAAAAAAGCGCTTTTGAGCTGGTGCATTTCCAGGAGCTGCAATGCTTCTTTAGAATAACCACATGAAATAATGCCACTAAGATCTTGGTAAACTTGACCAAAAGACTGCACGTTAAGATGACATCATCATCCAGATGAAGATGACTAAGACAGACTTACAATGTCATAAAACCAACACTTGAGGAAAAACCCCAAGTATGAGATGAGAATGTAGATATTCTGTTGGCAGCGCAGTTGTTATTTATGGGCTTAGGTTTTTTCCACAAAGCACTTGGATTGTGAACACATACACTCTTGTCCTTAGTGAAAGCTAAGGACTCTAGTACTCATAATAGCTCATATTAGCTTATGACCCTAGTCTTCCTCTATAACATGAGGTAAGGGAGAAGTTTCTCAGGGCAAATTAGCCAATGCAGAGAGATTGATTTCCTCCAGAAGAACCTTCTGCCACAAGAGGGACTAGGCTTACATCAGCCTTTTTGTAAATGCCCTTAAAGTTCAGTGTCTAGAAAATAAAACCCAATAGTACGAGCTTGTGTGAGGTTTAGGTTTTTTTTAGTAATTCAACTAGTAACTGACATTTGGATTCTGAGAATAAATCTTAAAGTCTCCCATTAAACTGTCCCACATTCCAGAGCAAGGGCCTGTGACACAGGAGACTACACACCATAAAACATTTCAAAGAGGCATCTTATTTATGAACAGTCTACAGCAGCACAAGCAAAATTATTATGACAAACTGAGTATCCAGCAAAGACTATTTGGTGAACAGAAGTCTTGCACATCTAGGAAGACAGAAGGTAAAGAACACAAAACCAGAGCAGCTAGTTTTCCCAAATTGCTGCACTGGTGCTGGTAAGATTTTTAGGCACAGGCAGAACCAACCATTCAAAATTTGTTATTCTGAGAACAGATGGGTCTTCATCAAGACTTCAGACTTCTTCAGTGATTAAAGCCTTTAATGCTAATTACAGGCAGCAGTAGAGCAAGTGTCTTAAGAGTCCAGCTTTAAAACCAACTGATACTTTCTCTGGTGCAAAGAGAACAATTCTGTTGAACTACAGCAGTGAGGATCGTAAGCCAACTCACAGCAGTGAAAGAAGTTTTAGTAACTCTGGTAATAATGTCTGTGTTTCTCCTCTGTTCATCTGACATACCTGCCAGTGATGATAAACAGGCCAAGACTAAGCTGACATTACACCACTTATACAGTGGGCTGGCTCTCTCCATGCTCGAGTAAGACAACACTTAGCCAGTTATTTTGTTATAGCTCTTCTCTACAGGGTATCAACAAAGGAATATAACCCAGCTCCAGCCATGGCAACAAAGCCACTGCAGTCTCTGCAGTTTGAGGTGGCTTTAGAGGAAGACTTTCCTCCCCCTCGGCTTCAGATCTGTTGTGTAAAGGCTCGTGATTTACTTGTGGAGATGGGGAGAATAGGAGAAACTGTTGTATCCATGCACCCCAGACTGAGGGCTGTTAGCACACACCTGTTCTCCCTGTTGCTGAGGACTACAGGTTGTAGGCTGCTGAGATTGCTGCTGTGGAGAAAACTGTGACAGCTGCTGCTGCTGGAGTGGGTTAAAAATAAGTGAACCACCTGGAAGCTGTTGAAGATTAAAAATGAAAGGCATAATTCAATCAAACTGCTGAGTTTCCCACTGTCCTAGGATGAACATGATGTTGATAATGATGGACACCTTGGAGGTTTGGTTTTGGTTTTGTTTTTCTGAAATCCTTTAATCAGTTTACAATTGCTGTTTGTGAAAAAGCCTCAGAAAATAAACCTGCATTAAATTATAGTGAGATATTAAAATAGTAGAGATTGTATGGATACTGGAAATGTCTTCAAAAGCACTGTACATTTTTTCATTTTCAGAATATTCCACTGAATTTCAATAGATGCTTCCAATCAACAAGCTGCAAGGTCTAATGCAAAAAAAAGTTAAACAGTCTTGACTCCTCTCCCTTACCCCAGCTTTAACTGCACTGATTTCAGCCAAATTACTCTTGGCTTGTATGAGTGTCAGCATAGCCTGAAAGAATGTACTTCAATGTGGAGTCACACAAATACAAGAATTGAATTTTATAGAACTCTACGCTGGGATACTGCCTCCTGTGCCTGCCCTTTTCCACGTTTCTGGAGTGTGTACAGGAGTGGGAGGAGGAAGAAGTAAAAGATCAGTTGTAGCTTTGCTGGTATTAAGTTTCTGAAGCATGGTGCAATGCTGGTCAAACACTTAAGCTGCAATTCTGCACCTGTAACTTGCAGCTGACTTCAAGATCCAGGAACTCCACCCAGTTCCACAAACACTCCCATGGAGCTCTGACATAAGCAACTTTTGCTCGTTTGCATTTGTATATGCTCAGTGGAAAGAAAACATTTACAGACCTTCTAAACTCCCTATCTCCACTACCAGCAGCTCTTTGAAGTTATTACTGCACCTACCTGTGCACGTTCAGCTCAGCTTTTAGGCCTTATATGCTTAACAAGTGATTTTACTGTACTGTTTTGTACTTTTAGAATAATCATAACTTCAGTTTAAAGAATGATTTGCAATAAAAGCTTAGGAAAATCCTGAAAATAGAAGACTCTATTTTAGTATTACTCTCTTGAATTCAAATGTCAGCATTTTTAGATTGTTACCGAGAATGAGGTGCTTTGTTGTGAGCTAAGAATATAATTTCCACCTGGTATCTTTATGGAAGAAAGTAGCTTTTTCTCTTGTTCTAAGTGTTTAAAATAAGCAATTAAAATTTGCAGTAAACAGTTTGTCTGATCAACTGGCTTCAAAGATCTGTGGGGGGCAATGCAGTAAGCAACACTAAACATACCTCTAAAGAAATATAAATTATCATTATTATTACTGTGTCCAAGTATATCAATTACCTGTAGAAGATTTAAGGGCCGAAGATTTGATGCATTTTTCAAACCAAAGGGGCTGCCTGTTAAAGAAAACATCTTTTTATTAGTAGGAAGTCTTTATTTATATGTGTGTATTGCAATTAATACACCTTTCCTCTGGGATAATTTCTAAACATTTGGAAGTTGGAAAACTGGCAAGTTTAAATTTTATACTTAATACAATGCTGTGTTTTCCATAATGTTGATAAGTTCATAGTTATCCAGATTCAAAGTTAAAAGAGAGCTGACTAAAGGGAAAGAAAACTGTATCACTACTAAACACTGTACCCCAAAACCTGTAACCTGTTAATGCACTTACACAAAAGGTGAACGTGGAGAATATCATAGCAGTTATTCTTTGGTGATTGTTCTTCTGGCTTTAAAATGTTTTACTGTTTGTACAGTAAATCCAGAAACGTCCAAGGGCTCAGTTTCTCAATCATTAACAGAAAACAATCCCACCCAAAGTCTTAGTAACTGCCTGCCCCCCAAGGGCTTCTGGCAAGATGTACCTGACTTGTAGAGCTTTTGGCATTATTCCACATAGCGCTCTCCAAAGCTATGCTAATAAAAGATGTACATGTAGTAAGCTATGAGTTAGGTATAGAACGGATACAAACGCTCCAGTCAAAGAGTGGCTGTCAAACAGAACCCCCCAGAAGTCTGCCACAGACCTAGCTCAGCTCACTACTCCCACCATTATGTGGGCAACAGCACAGCAGGTAAAAATCTGTGACACCAAACTGGTAAAGGCTGATAGTGCTTGAAAGGACAGAATCAGAATTAAAAGTGATCCTAGTCATTTGAAGAAAGGGTCCAAAAATCAGTAACATTCAATTAAAGACAAATGAACAAGTACAAAATTGTAACTAGTTTTGTGTCTATACAGCAAAAAAGGACACGTGAAGTTACAGCAAGTCACAAACATATCCAAATCATCCGTATCACAAACTATAGAACACACAAAGAAAAGAACCTCTTCACACAGTTTACATTTATAAAAACTCACTGTCACAAGACGCTGTAGATGCCAAAAATATAAATAGGTTCAAAACCCAATTAGATAAATCCACAGACTAGAAGTCTAGCATGGGATATTAAGCACAAAGATTCACATGGATAGTCTTCAGCTGAGCAAGTCTCAAAGCTGCAGATTGCCAGAAGAGGTACAACTGTATATAAGGGACATTTGACTTCACACTTTTGCCTCATCTTAAACTCTCTCCTAAGTATCCTCTAACAGCAACTGTCAAAGACAGAATATAAACTGGACGGATTTTTGGCCTAAACCAGTAAAGTCATTCTTATGTTAATATAATGCTGTTGTGAAAAATACAAATAAAAAATAGGCAGACCTCATTTGGGGAAATGTTAACAGGAATGTTGTGAAAGAGATGAGATGCATTTATTCTGCTGTGCTCCACAGTGGTAAATCAGCCAAGCTCAGGCTTGTGTCCAGTTTTGGTTATCACATTTTAAGAAGGATGTAAGCAAATTGGACAGTCTAGAAGAGAGTGACAGGATTATGAAAGGTTTGAAAAATACGATCTATCAGAAAGAGAAGACAAATGTGGGACATGACAGCATGTTTGATACTTAGAAGGTAAAGAGAAAGGGTGAACAACTATTTTTTTTATGTCTGCAAGGAACAGGAGAAAAAAAATTAATTCACAATTAAGGAGACGCACTGCAATTAGAAGGAAACATTTTGTATGGATAATGAACCACTCCAAACAGCTACCAAGGGAGACTGGAATCTTCTTTAGAGAAGGTATTTAAAGCCAGTTTAGATAAGCATTGGTTCAGTATGGTTTAGACAGATTAGACTCTGCCTCAGTGTAAGGGATGCATTGCCTGAAGTCTCTTCCATACTTCTGATTCCATTATTATACATTGGGGAGGGTGGGGGTGTTTGGTCTTTATTATTTTTTCAGAAAATATAAACTAAATGTAAATGCTGTTTCAATGAATAGAGGCATACAGATTTATAGAGTCATATTTGAAGGCAATAAGGAACTAATTAGTTGTCCTACTAGAATAAAGCAGTACCGGTGATAGAATAAAATGCCCCACACATTTAAAAAGTGATACTTCTTTCTATATTTAGTCACGCCTTTTTTCTGGCAGTCATCATTGTCATCGCTGCATTAGAATTTGGAGATTGTCTCAAACTTCCTACTAAGCATACCAAATAATCCAGGTTTAGAGTACATTTCCCCAGAATAACTCCTCAAAATCAAATTTCAAACAATCACAAACATAGCCTACGCTTTGATATGTTGTTGCCGAGCTCCAGCCATCAAATACACAATCTATTCACACAATGACCACTTTCATCCATTATTCTCACACTATGTCTTCACACTGTCCTTATCTGAAGGGTGGCTTTTCAACTTATTCACACTAACCTGCTTGAGAGGCAGACTGCATTGCAGCGGGCAGCGCACTTGGTACCAGACCTCCTGGTGGTAAAATGCCACTCAGATTTATACCTGCAGGGGCTATGGCACCAGTGTTGCACCCCAACATGGGGTTTGAACCACTCATCAGTGTCTGTGCTCCACTGTAGAAGAGGAAAGACAACACATCAAACCCAAGTGGTACAAGCAAATCTGCGTAACTAAATGTTTGCCCTCCATCCGTGATAACTAAATCAATTGTTTGCTGTAAATGGGATTATGGATAAAGCATCAAGGCAGCTTAAAAAAAATCATTATGCCTAGGGTATAACAAATACATAAATCCATAGTCCCTGCATATACAATTCTTTTTTCTTTGGTGCAATCTATGGAAAATAAACCACAAGTGGTTCTTCTATTCTAGAAATACTGAAAGATCAAAGGTCTTCAAAAGGGTTGAATTATCATAACAAAAAGTTAATGAATAGGTTCGTGTTTTCTTTTTGCACTATAAAAAAGCTCTAATTAATCAGTGATCAACTGCTGAAAACCTTGGATGAGGAATTCAAGGGTCTGATACTTGCACTGAAGTACACTGTGTCTTACGCTCACCATCTTATATTCACCACAGAATTTCATTTAGTCTAAAAAGCAGTTCACGTTATACCATATAATCTATTCTTTACAGTAGCATTTATCTTTTTTAAACCACAAAATGAGTTTTAAGGATCAAAGAATGTTTAACCTCAATGTTTAAATTGTTAGAAAACAGATGCATATGATATTCCACCTCCTCTCTGATTAAGTTTTCAAACTTAAAGAAACCACTGAAAGTTGAGGTTAAGCCTTATGAAATTCAGCTATATGCACCCAAAAAGCTGAAAGCACAATCTTCTTAACAGACCTTTTCAATATTCTGATAATAGGTGCCTTATATTTGAGAAATACAAATAGTTTCTAGTGGCTCTTCACTTTATAATTACAAAACGAGCAATCTTTTTGTATTGCAGATCCTGACAAATACCTATCCTAATAGATGCTGGGCAGTTCTGTACCTCTCCCACCCTCCCCACCCCACCAACCAACCCACCCAGGGCAAATTAAGAAACCATTGTAACAAACAACTTACCACACAGAGCCCACTACATTGATGAAGTTAAGTCCTGCAGGGTTTGCCATGACCTGGGTGGAGGTTGTTCCTGTAGTAATGGATGTTACCATGGTGGAAAGAGGAATGGTCATTACAGGCAGTGCCTGGCTCAGAGACATTTGCTGCTGAGCAAACGGGGTTAACAAAGTGGGCTGAGGGGTGAAGCCTGAATCTTGGGGAGTAGGGGTGGCAGAAGGGGTAATAGGAGTTGAGCTCTGAGCATCAGGAGGGTGTGGGGTCGATGAAGGGGTGTTGGTTGGAGTAGGAGTAGATGGTTTAGGAGTTCCAGACCCTGCTCATTGAGAAAAATAAAAAGTGCTAGTTTGTTATAAAAGGCCAGTCCTTTTTGTATAATAAGGTTAATGGAATCTTATTTAGCACTGACAATTTTGCCATTTTTTAGACTGCAAGTGTTAATTTCTACATGGCACGAGTGTTGCAGCACGCACTCATTGTTAAGGATGCAGTGTAATCGCACAGAAAACCCATTCTCCATGCTTAATTCCTTAAGCCATACACCGGTTTGTATCCTCCATTAAGCCCTTCCATAATTTATCGTACATTAAGTAATAACTCCATTCAGAAATACTTAAATCAAAATAAAAGAATTTCTTAGTGACCATTTTTAACCTAATTAATATTTTTTGTCCTAAAATGTTAAACATACAGTCTATATGCACTGCCTGCACAATAGCATCATGTTAAAAACATCATGGAAAACAACAGATTCAACAAAGAACACATACTATTTCAATAATCGTGGTGTTGATCCAAATTTCATCAGAGAGCTAAACTCCCATTTGCCAAATTTTGATCAAATAAAAATATTTTTTAATATTTAAGAACCAGAGGATAATACTGCGTCTTTAAAAGTTACTGTGTAATCCCTTCTGCTTAAATGTAACATGTATAGCTATATTTGTTGTGGATGCAGTAAGCACAGTTTATCAATAGAAAAACAAACCAAAAACCCCCAAAAGATTGAGGTGGTTTTTCGGTTTCTTTTTTTAGCTTCCATGTCCTGCAGAAAGGAAATAAGTGTGGATGTCCAGTTGTCGTGATCAGAGCCTTAAAGTAACAACTGTGTGCAGCAGATTTACACAATTCGTAGCCCTAACACAAAAACAGAATAAATGTTAGAAGAAAACTTTCATAAGTTTTCTTTTTTTCCTTTGTGCAAAACAAGGAGGCAGAAAAGTTACACCTTTTGAGCTATCCAGATTTTACATTATTTAATGCAAAAAGCATATTAGAATACTGTGCAGGATACTGGAATGTGCAGTATACAATTATTCATTAAAAATGAAAAACTGCAGCTATGATTTCTCTTTGTACAGATCTGTCCATGAAATGTCTCAAGACGCATACATAGTTTAAAAAATGTTTATGATCTATAGCCATGATTACAATGATCCTCCTGTCAGTGTTAATGAAAATACTTAAACTAGGATATAACTTATTGAAATTTACATTTTAACACCTGAGAATATGGTGCTATCATCATCATCACCACCACACTTGCAATCAGCAATGATTTGTAAAACAGTGTAGGAGTGTTTTAAAAAATCATCTTATCGTTTATTGTATCACCACCTTGGAACTGATCAGATTATATACATACATAGAGATACAACTGCACCAGCTCCTATAACATTTAAAAAACCAGATGCTTAAATTATGTAAAGGCAAACTGATCTAACATACTGTTTTTACACTGGAGGGAAAAAAAAATCTACACTTTGGAATTTTATCTCATCACATCATCTACCAGCCTTTCATATATGAGGAGAGCATACTAATTGCATAAAATGTATTAAAACGTATACACAGAGGGTGCATACATATATACAGAAAAAACGAACACAGTTACAATAAACATAAAGTACATACAGTGAACAATAGACCTGCCTAAAGCTGCACAATTTATACAATTTAGGGTACACTGTACATTTAAGTTTCATCATTCCACAGGTTAAGAAGTTTATCTCAGGAAGCATTTATGCAAAAGCCTAAGATTTAATGGAGAATTTAGGTCGTGACTCACTTTGTGAAGAACTCGCAGGAGACATGGCAGCTGGAGAGAGCATGCTAACTTGATTAAGATCCATAGATTGTTTCCGAGAAAGACCAGGAGGCTTAGAAGAAGGAGGAGGAGGAGTTGGGGATTTTAGATGACCACTTGACTGTTGTGCACTAAAAATATTACCTGAAAAAGCACCATTAAAATATATTATTGTTCTGTGGGTACATGTTAACTTGAATATTTGTTAGGATACAATTTTGTGAACAATATAATCAGAAATCAAAAAAATGATGCTCTTTTCACAGATAAGATACTGATTTTTTTTAAAATTAAATCTTTACTAAAGAGATATTGTATCATTTTACAATAAGCAGAACACATAAAAAGGAGACGCCCGAGTCAACAAATAATTACCTGAAGAGCTACTTCCTGAACTTGAAGGTAATTTGATGGGAGGAGGTCGGTGTTTTACACCTTTCCCCAACACTGAGGACTGAACAGAGCCTGATATACTTTCTGGCTGCTAGGAGGAAAGAGAAATTAACACTACCACAGCAATAATGTCAGCTTCCACATATTTGACATACAATTTATTTGTATTAGACTTCTAAAACCCATGACAAAATTCCCTTAAACATTTCAGATTTTTATTTATTTGTTTTAAAAACATAACCTATGACTAACTCTCTTTAGATAAAATGCTTACCATCAAGCAGCAGCTTGAAAGTGCTGGTAAAATTTAAGCCAAGCAAAAATAAAAAAAAATTAAAAAAAAAATTGAGTTTCACTTTGCTCCGCAGTTCTGAAATCCTTCTTAGTAATTTTCACAAATGCACAACAGATGCACTTTAAATAAAAAGACAATTTTGTCTTACTTGAAAAATTACATAATTTCATTCATTCACCATCTGTATATATCTGCTGTTTCCAACCAATATGGATTTAGAGAACAGGATGAGATTTCCTGATTCTGGGAGCAGGAATTTAAATACCTTCAGGAAAATCCCATTGACTTCAGTGGGATCAGATCTTCACTAGTCTTTTTAGAGGAAAGGTGCTCCCTTTTTGTTTGTTCTTATAGCCTACTTAAGAGGTTGTTTGAACATAAATTAACTTCAGCAAATCAAATCTGTAGTTCTCAGTCACTCACAAAAGACCCTAAATCCATAATTCCAATAGCTGACACCATCAAAAGACTCAAAAAGGAAACACAATGAAACAGTTATAGTCTATATATTTCTACCTGACAGCCAGACAAGATGACTTCCAGAAGTACTCTCCCACCTGAAGTTATGATTTTAATATACATACACACATGCATGCATATGTGTGTATGTGTATACACACATACAGAAACATTCATATTCCTTTGTGCAACTGCTGGCCTCTGCATGCTGTTCTGCCTGACACCAAGAACTATCTCTTTCTGAGCAACGTTGCTGCAGTTTAAAAGTAGGTATTTAGGGGAAGATATAGCAAAGGAAATAGCCCAAGGGATACAGAAGTCATTTACTAGTTGGAGCCTAAATACAGCTCACCACTAGAGTACTGAATCTGACCAAGAAAGCCAGAAGCAGCAAGTAAAACACAAGGTAATGCCAACAGGCATGCGTATTTGGGAATGCAGGAATTTCTACTGGATGTGTGCATGCAAACATATGCACTTTGAAGTTTTTGGTGTTGAGTTTGGGGTTTGTTTTTTTTTTAAAGTTTTCCTCTTCAAAGTAAAGAGAAAATACTTTTAATAATTTCTAAAGAATAATTTAAAAGAAAAGAAGTTCAGCTACTACATCTGCTTCTATATTTATTGACCTGTAAAAATAAAACACATAGCTGTACTTTACTACACTGCTCTGTGAAAGGTTCATCTGAACTGGGGAAAATGCTACAACAAAACCTTGGAGCTAACTATACTATACAGAGCTAAAAAAAAATAAAGACATGGCTAAAAGACACAACATTTGAACAGTGAAAACAAAAGTGCTTTCCTCTAACTTTTCCAATATACTCACATTGAATGATTATGACAACAAAGCATTTAAAAAAATCATTCAGAATGAGATTTTTAGGTTATTTTACTTTCAAATGTGGATAGCAAAAATTATTATAATAATTCAATAATCAAGTGCAAATAAAAGAAATGTACAGCTCTAGAAACTTACTTCCATTTCTTTCCCTGGAGAAAGATGACTAAGATTGACTGATCCACCTGAATTATGAAATATTTTCACAGGACATTTAGCTTCATTTTGTACTAACTCCTGATACTGGTTCACCACTCTGAAACAATGAGGATTTAAAAAGATTACCAACTTTGAATTTCTAAAGTAGATATGTATATGTAAACACATAATTGTCTATGTTACATAGTCATATAATATATATTTTATACATAAGTATATATTATGTAAGTATATATCTACATAGAGATGCACATATATCAAACATATCTATATCTCTATATATCTTTCTGCTTTATGTTCCTGGGCTCTTTTCTTAGATTTATTCCTTTTAAACTTTTCTTTTACTCAGTCTTTTTTTTCCTAATACAAAATACAGTTTGTTTAAGAAACACTCTTTTGGAGGAACATGCAAAACAGTAGATGAACAGTTCCCTTGCCAAAAGCAACTGCAGTTAGAATCATAGAATGGTTTGGGTTGGAAGGGACCTCAAAGATCATCTAGTTCCAACCCCCCTGCCATGGGCAGGGACACCCTTCACTAGACCAGGTTGCCCAAAGCCTCATCCAACCTGGCCTTGAACAATTCCAGGGAGGGGGAATCCACAGTCTCTCTGCGCAACCTGTTCCAGTGCCTCACCACACTCACATGGAAGAATTTCTTCCTAACATCTAATCTAAATCGACCCTCCTTCAGCTGAAACCCATTACCCCTTGTCCTGTCACTACACTCCCTCATAAACAGTCCCTCCCCATCTTTCCTGTAGGCTCCCTTCAGGTACTGGTAAGCCGCAATTAGATCTCCCCGGAGCTTTCTCTTCTCCAGGCTGAAGAACCACAACTCTCTCAGCCTGTCCTCATAGGAGAGGTGCTCCAGCCCTCTGATCAGCTTCGTGGCCTCCTCTGGACTTGCTCCAACAGCTCAATGCCTCTCCTGTACTGGGGCCCCCAGAGCTGGACGCAGTACTCCAGGTGGGGTAAAAAAAGTTAAAAAAAGTTACCTCTTTTTTTACAAGTTCTAGAAAAAGAATCCCAGGATTTTGCCTCCTGTGCGTTTTCGCCTAGCTGCCTCATGGTCCATGATGCCAGCTGAGGTTGTCCGTACAATGTACCCAAACTGACGTGAAGGCAGCAGGTTGTTCTGCCACTTTTCCAAATCCTTCAGCTGAACATCAAGTCTGGGACTGATTTACCCACTTGTTGAGTCTGCCTGTGAGACTGACAACAATCTTCCCAGCTCTGTGATCATCAATTATCTCAAATTCACCAATGTAACCATGCTTCATCATTGCAGTTAGAAACTGGACGATTACTTTGGAGCATGGCCTAATGAGAACTTGGCGTTTCCCGCGTTTCTCTGCATTGTTGATGCTTTTGAGAGCATCGGCTAGAACATTCATGCGCACCATGGTGCCGGTGCAGCAAGATGGTGGAAAAGTTGGGGCTGTCAGTCAATGGGGCTCCCACTCCCTTCACAGGGGTCCAGAACTTTTTATAAGATTGTCTCCTCTGCTTATGCTCCCTGTGGAACAGTCAACCCTCCTTTAACTTGATGTCTATGTCAGAAAAGGACTCTGAAAGCAGGGGATGAACTAAGAGGTCCGTACTGAATGTACATCCAAGAACCAGTTACCACAGCAAAAGTGACTACTATTCTTTGAGTACCAGGACAGCCAGTCCTTGAATGAGCAGTGATATATCCAGGAATTTAAAGCATCAAGAGCATCAGGCAAACAAGTTTAAAATACTGTTCTACCAACTCAAATACAACTCTACCAATCTGAGGGAACTAAATTGAGGGAATACTGTTTCACAAACATGAGCAGAATATACAAAGTGACCTTACAGACTTGAAAATCAAATTGAAGACACGTTGTTGCTTATAATCTGGCAGACTGAACCTCAATGAAAAACTGCTGGAATACTGCCATTAGCTTACACCTAGATGCGATGAACTACATTTTATTTTGGTATAGCACTGATTCAATATGCTGCTATATGATTAATTCAGACATAAACAAAGGTCCCAAGATACATGGCAGAGGAAAGGGTGCAGTGTACCTTTTTCAGCAATTAGGTTTTAGACTGCCTTAAAATTACAGTGGAATTGAAGTAATAAAGTGTTGTGTACTCAAAAAGGTAGTCCTGCCCTCCCTCCTCCTCTACCATTTCTTCTTGTCCTAGTCCCTGAAACCCAACTGCTTATTCTGATAGAAGGATTTGTGCAACCCAGTGGCAAATGTGATCAGGAAATCAATCCCAGTTAAAACTAGATCCCTGTATTATTGTTTCACTTTTCGGCCAACCAATCCCTCAATCAGCTTACAGCACAAACAGCAAAAGTCTCTATCAGCACAAAGGAGGCAGGAGAAAAAATAAGCAAAGAGTTTCTTGATCAAAATTATCTATTAAAACCAAAGAACATAATTATTTATTTTTGATGAAATTCAGGACTCTTTTCCCTGGAAGGTACATGGGGGAGGGAGAGGGGAAGGAGCTATGGCATGCACATCACCTCAAAGTCTCCTATGAAGGCACAAAAACGCAACTGGCTTCGACAGATTGCTTTTTAAAGGTTCTGTGCTCATATGAACAAAGAAACACAGGTATCTGATGTGATGCGTACTGACAAACATTTGAAGAAATTATTTTTTTGCTGCCTCAGTTATCCCAGAATTGCTATTCCTAATTATTCTACAACTAAAATATACCAGAAAACTGTTTTGTCACTTGCTTCTCTAAGACAGCTGAATCAAATAACAAACAACACGCAAAAATAAGTTGTATATACAAGTCATAGATTACAAAAACAACTTCTATAATTATTAATTTACCATAAAAAATGTCAAGATGAAATTCCTGCTAAGCACTCTCAGAATTTTATCATTACCTGCATAATCAAGAATAACTGTGCAAATAAGTGTAACAACATGCTTGGAATTTAGGTAGTGGGACAAGCTGTATTCACATATTTGCTTTCCTCTATTCCTCCTTGCTCGTTAAATATAGAAAATGCACACTATATCCTACTTGTTACGATGAGTAATTCCTCTTATTTTCCTCATCTGTTCTGCATGTTTCCATAACCACATAATAGCAGTCATAATGGCTAAAAGGAACAAAATTTATTATTTGTCATCAAGCCAAATGGTTGTACATGCTAAATTAATTTACCTTTCAGCATCAGTCTTTGAACCAATAAGGAACCTGAAATGTAAAATGTATAATACATTTTCAGTCATGACTTGGAATAAAAGAACTTGGTTTTATAATCACAAAACTTGGACAGAATGTCAATGCTGCTCTTTTTTTCAGACCTGCTGAAAAGACAGGAGATATCACATCCATTTAATGGACTAGGTATTATTTAGTACTTGAAATAGAAACTTGGCTTCATAACTATATATACAATATACACATATGGCCTGATGTGGTCTCCTTTAGGCATAAATTTACAAAGCAAAAGCCAGAATATGGAAGTTTTGTGTTTTGTACTTTCAAAAAATGGAAGTAACTACTACAGAATTGCCACTGTGAAAAGTAGCAAGGGCAAAGTTAATTTAAATCAACATATCAATATGCTCCCACCGAAACCCACAGGACACTTACGTTTGCATATGTAATATTTTAACAAACATTTACTTTCCATTGTTTGATTTCACTTATGCAAATTCCGATTCCTCATGACTTTCCAGAACTCCTAAGTAAGCAGTTCTCTTTTGCTTAATACTTACAGCTTGCAAATTAATCACTTCAGTGACAAGGTTTTTTTGTTTGTTGTTTTTTGTTTAAACACAACAGACCTTTTCTGTTTCTCTGGCTCATGAAAAGCCACTGTTTTATTTTACAGCAGAATAACAAAAGTGTCTTCTGCACCTTTCACTTCATATGACAGTTTTCTAAGGAAGAAATACCCAAATTTTTATGAACTTCAACTGATAAAGTCTTAAAAATGATGGACTAGAGCAGTGACTTCCAGAAAAACTCCAGGCATCTAACACGTTTAAATCCTTCTAATTCCCAGCCTTATTACACAACTGTAAGCTAGCACTGCTGTTCTAGGAAGATTAGTAGTAAGTATGGAAACGAATAGTAAATAGCTCAGAGTCTAGGGATAAAACATCTTGAGTATTAAGAAGATTTTAAGATTTTATTTAAAAGTTATAGATAAGAATTACATACTAGACAATAAAAATAATTTTCATTAATGGAACTAAAGTTTTCTCAGGCTTGCTGCTCCTTGCCTTACTGAAATTTATAGGATCTACTCTGCTGCACATGTTCCTCCATACAAAGAATCTGGTACACACAACAGAGGCAAGAACAAAGAATCTTTGTAGAACTGCAGCCAACAACAATTCAAAACAACAAAGCTTCTTCGGAGCTTAAGTTTTTCTTCATCATTTATTTAGCCTAAATTTCTCTGCATAAGGGTAAACATAAATATAACTAAGTCTTATGTTTTCACAGCATCAAGCAAATTTTGACAATCAAAATCATAAATAACACTGAAAAAGAGTGCTAACAATGTCTCACAGTGTCTCCACAATTTGAGATTTTTTTTTAACAATATATCTTTAATGTAAAAAAACACACAAATTTAATATAAAAGTACATTTAAGACATGATGGTTGCTTGAACATGTTCTGTTGGGTTTTTTTTGTTAAAAATGTTCAGGTACATCAGCTGAATTTTTCAGACAAAACTCTTAAATCAGATTTCTAGCTCTGGAGTATTCTCATGACTGAAAATGATAAGTAATGTTTGTCTTCCTCCATCTTTCAGATCACAGCACAGTTTAGAAGAACATATAACTTACTGTGATGGAGTTAATAGGTTGTCATTTTCCTCATCACCTTTGAGTGTCTGAATTTTACCATAGTACAAGGGATTGCCAAGAGACTGAAAAATGGTCAGTTTTGTTTTTTGAAGCTGATTACCAACTTCACATTCAAACACATAATCATCTTTTATTTCCTAAAAAGGCAGAAGAAAATAACCAAATAAGTCTTAAACAAGTGATAACAGAAACAGCTAGTAAAATATGCCAGTTCTATACAATATAGTACAAATCACTGTAAGAAAGGTAAGTAACACTCTATAAAGAGGAGTGCATTATCTAAAATGAAAGTCGTTTGAGAAGTCATTATCTAAAAGGATAAGAGGAAAAAGTTTATCATCTCTTAAAAATATGAAAATATTGCAAACCCTAAACAATCATGTTAGATATGGAACTGGGTAAACATACAAGAAACAGTTTAATATAAATTATGACAATGCAAAAAAAATGTTCCAAGTAAAACACTGGAAATGAAGATTAAGTTCCATGGGAAAGTATTTTTGCTAATATGAAACTACAGAGACATCATGACAGAGGCTGTTGATAAAGACAATATCTTGCCTCCAAAATGACAAAGTATCAATGAACTGATTTAAGGCTAATTATATTAAATGACTACCTCTTATCAAATCATGTAATTTATGCCAAAAATCTTAAGGTTCAACTTAAACATTGCAAAAAGAGCTTTTTGTAAGAGGTATTTACTGTTACTTAATCTCTTCCCAAATTTAACATTTGGATTTTAACAGAAACTTTTTTCCATCAATCTTTTTTTGAGTATCTGAGTGAAGAAAGCAATTTGTTGAGCAGAGTACTGCTCCCTGACAATTATTATGCTTTCTTTACTATACAGTAATAGCACATGTTATTTGGGAGATCAAAGCTGCTTTTCCTTATATTTCTGGAAAACCTGAGGAAATTACAAGACTGATCACATGCACAATGCACTGTATGAAATTACAAATATCTGTGGTAGTCTGTGTCTATGTAACACATGGAAGATTAATTAAATATGAGAAGGGAAGACTATTCCCACATTAGTTAGATTCCATTGAAATAGAAGTTTGGCCAAAGGTCTAAACTACTTACATGCGCTGGCCAGACAGTTGGTTGTGAGTCATCAGGCTTGATAGACTTTTCCACTTTGGCATATTTTTCCACCTTAAAGAAAATGGAGATAACAGAAAAGAAAGAACACCAGTCATATTGGGCCAGAGTAAAAGTCAATCTAGCACAGCTTCTTTTTTTTAAGAGTGGCTAACATGATAGTCTTAAAAAGCGAGTGCAAGAAACAGATAAGCATGGCTTGATTCTTTCTATGGCGCCACCCCTTTGTGTTATGCATTCAACTAAAGTAAACTGGAGAACCTTCAGTACTTTACATTTATCCTGTTACACCGTATTTGCTATGTTAAACTTAACAAAAGTGTGAAACATGGCTTAAGACCACAGACTGAAATCACTGCCTGCAATGGGGCATGGTTAAGAAATTTCCCAATACCCGTAACTTCTAAAGACTTTGATTAGGTCAGGTACAACACTGTTGAAGTGCAAAGGGAGAGAAGGTTTGTACAAACTTAGAGCATCATTTTGTGTGTAACTCTTGCCAGCCCTATTAAGTCCAAAGCTACGATCTTGTCTAGTCTACTGAGTCCCTTCTGTATGCTAGTAGTATGTGTTTTGGCAGTGTCAGAAACCGAGAACGTGAATGTCCCGGAGAGAAGAATGCACACAGAGTGATCAGAAGAATTCCCAACTAGAATTCTCTGTAAAACCAATTAAACTATTGAAAATATTACGTCCCATAGTATTATGTCAAAAAAAAGGAATTTCTACCAAGCTGACAAGTGACTCATTTAAAAATAACTTCTTTACCTCTTTTTTTTTTTTTTCTATTTTTTGTATCATCAGACAACTTCAAATAGACATGTGCTCATTCAATCCACAGATGAACAACACTAAAGGTCTGTTTGCACTGTTTATCTCCCCCAAATTACCTTGTTACAACTGCAGTGTATTCCAGTGTGGTTCTGCTTGTGTTTATACCTCACAGTACAGAAAAAAAATTTTTAAATGTTGAAGTCACTCCCACTTTTTAAAGGTCATTCTTTGATATTGGATACTCTTTAGTCACTTCTTTGTAAAATATAATGTGTAATACAAAAGCTAATAACTGCTAACGGAAACAAATGGACTTACATCCACTTCAGAAGGTGCAGTCAAGTAGCAAGGGTTCTGTTTCCACATATCTACACACTGGAAGATGAAAAAGCAGTATTAATGTATTAAATTTTAAATAAATAGTTAGAAGTATACCCACCTATGTCTCGGAACACTTACATTTCCAACTTTGGAAATTTTGAGGTCATACTGCTGGGCTCCTTTCCTCTCCTTTCTTTTCTGTAAGTAGTCAAGTAGTCTGAGCTGAGGTGGAGTTGAATAGTGAGCTACTTCCTGCTGTCTGTTCAGAGATGACCTTGAGTACCTTTTGAAGCACCTATGGTAAAATGATAGATAAGCTTCTAAACCCAGCGAAATGAAACTCCCCACTGCCTGTATACGAACACAAAAAAATGCAGGGAATGCTACTTACATTGAGACTAAAAGACAGGTTTTCAAAATATTAATTTAAAATTGCTATTCTGGATTACACTGTACAACTCAAACTCTTGATTCTGTATTTTTTTAAAAAAATAATAGTATTCTGTTCATGTGTTTCAGCACTAAGAATGGGGTTATTTTTTAAATGCATAATTGCAGTACCTTGTCAAAATGAGTAACTAAATGAAAGTTACAGAGCTCACAATACTTGTATATTAGCATCGACCTCAGTTCTGTCAAAAGAGCTGTGTACTGCTTATGTAACTACAACATTATAAGCACCATAACTACCCTCCATTCATTGTCTCATGCCAAATCCATTGGTACATTAATGCTGTCCTGGAAATTAATTTAACACCTTTGCATATTTTTCTAACAGAATGTTTGTTGACCACCAAGCTCTAATTTTAAGAGCAGCTTGATCAACTTCACTATTTGTACTTATTTAGGTATTACCACTGGTTTTGTATTATAGAATAGAATCATAGAATCATTTTGGTTGGAAAAGACCTTTAAGATCATCAAGTCCAACCGTTATTATACTATTATATATGACCGTTATATACTATTAGCATAGTATTTCAATGCAAATATAGTTTTAAATATTTCAGTAACTCTAACAGACCATTAGTACTTTTTCATTCTACATGGTGAATGTAACTTTTACTAAAACAAATGTGAACAATTTTAAGCTTTTGTGGAAAAAAGTGAATGACCATGCACAGAAGTGAAATAATTTCAATGTTTTGTATATAATGCATTCCACATCACTTCGAAGTTTCCTAAGATTCTAATAGGTCTACACTTCTGTTTAACCTAGATGCCAAGCATGTAACTAATTCCCTTGATTTCCTCATTTAGGGTTTAACTTGTATATAGCCTTTAAAGAATCAGAGACCAATATGCAACATATCCATTTATATATTTTACATTATTGAGCTGCCATCTGACTCAGCTTACATCTGAATTATGCAAAAAAGGACAAAATCAAAACTGCAATGTAACATATTATGTTAAGAAAATAATATATATACGCATTCTTCCGATACACAAAAATAAACATAGTACAGTATCTACTACTAGTTGAAATATAGTACAAAATTGAGCACTTAAAGATATAATTTCTTGACTGTTCCTCATATTCCTAATGTTTAAGTTCATATTACTTTGAGCACTGCATACAAGAAGCAAAATTTTCATATAAAGCATTGCTTATACTTTTCTTCGAAATACTTAACAACATTTCAAAGAGTCTCAACACGCTTCACACTGAAAACTACCGTTTCATGGGGCGAGTATTCATCTTCTGCTTGTTGTACAGGAGTCTGTTTGTAGTACAGGTCACTGCTATTGAAGGATCAAGACACAAAGGCTCTGCTGTAGCCAAAATAAGTTGGCTCTCAAGTAGGAGTTTGTCCTCCTGTAATATACACAGCTATTAATAAATGTAAAAATATGAAGGCCTTTACACTAATGAAGTTGATACATACCTACACATATATGCATATTATCTCAAAGAAAAGTGAAAAAATTGTGTGTGGATAGTCAACAAAAAAAAATTTCAACAGTTAAGTATCACTAACCATTATTATGTGTTACAGAGCTTTAGGTGGGGTTTCTAATAGGAAAAGAAATCCTTCTTTCTAATAGGAAAAGTAGAAGGAGTGGGGTTTTCTTCTTTTGGGGGGGAGGTTTGTTGTTTGTTTTAAATAGAGTAGTAGTGGCAATGAAATCCATTTTCTGTCAATTATTTACATTGATGGACTGGCAATCGGTGCCATGAAGATGATCTATCTGGAACTTTAGATTACAATTTGAAATGGATTTGAGCATGATTGTCCAATACTCTCATTCTGCATTACCAAAAATTAAGGTCTGATTCTACAAAACTTTTAGCAAATCCTATGTTTTCTGTGGTGTCTTGTGGGAAGATGCTATTAACAAGTTAATTTGGCAGCTGTCTGGAGTATGTACCACGCAACACTATGCACATCACTGACAGTCTGAATTAATCAAAAATATCATCAGTTTTGTTTATCAGATTTTATTAAACTAAGTGTATTTACCACATCACTGTAAAGTTTTACAACTACTGCCGACTCACCTGTGTCCATTTGTGGTTGTCACTTGTTATAGAATGCACATCACAAATTAAAGTCTGAGGAAAAAGACATAATGGTAATTAGCCATCAACTAAATAATAAGATTTCTTAATGTATGTTCATTGTAAGTTCATATCCAGTCTAGGAACTACTGTGACAGTGAGGAATGACTTAAAAGACTTCCTACCTGCATTGTAGGACGCAAAAGAATGTGCTTGCTTTGGTACGTTGGAGATTTCATGTTACCAGACTGCCTATAGTCACGTATTTCTGCTATGACACATCCACAATGAAAAATATTAACCTAGTTGAAACAAACAAAAAACCAATTTGTAAATAAACAAATATTTACCAGTCTGCCTCAGTCCCTGCATCCAAAAAGAAGTTTTTTTATATACCATACAATATTCACTGATGCTATGAATACAACTAATCACTAATTTTGTCGAGACTAGTGGTCTTTACTACATACCTAGACAGACCAAAATACAAGCTTTGAATCTAGTGTTTTCATATGCCAGCAACATAGTTTTAAGAAATTACCATGTCAAATATTTCATAATGACAAAGAACAAAGGATATTTTGCTTGAGCAGAGTCAAAGTTGTTCGGCAGCCTTAACTATAGCAATATCTCTTCTATCCCTTTCTCCCCAAAATTTATTATTTTTTTTCCTATATATCAATAAAAATATTTATTTGCAGCATTAAATATTACAATTCCAAATGCACAAGTGTTTTATGCCTTGTGGTTGGAATCACCTACATGAAACAAAAAAAAAAATATCAAGATCTATCTGGGTACAAAACATAAGTTATTTTTGAAAACAAACTTTCAAACCTGAGATTTTTCTAAAAGATCAACCAAAATAGGTGGTAGCTCCTCTGCATCCAAATATTCAAGCAGCTCTCCTTCCTCATAAGGCAGACGAATGGTCTCAGAATCTGAACGTAAACAGAACAAACTGTTTTTCTTTTGTTTTTCAAGTTCAGACTTTAACAGTGTGAAATCTAAAACAAGCTTGCCACAGGAAAAAGCAGGGCCAGTGGAAACCTATCCACACAGGCTGTTTTTTTTACATAGTATTAATTTTTACATCCACTTCTGTTCCCAGAGCTGGATTTTGCTCTTCTTATGCCCAAAGACAACATGCCTTTATAGCTCAACAGAATCAAATTTTTGCTTCCAGCTGATATACTGTATGCTCTTATTGCACGTCACAGTACCAACGGCATAAATATGGAAGTAAACTGGAAGACAGATGCATTTAGTCAGACCTAAATTTAGGAAGCAGTGAAAGAAACAATTTGACAGGAGGAACCTGAAGTGAGAGAAGCTCAGATAAGCAACTCGGGGCAAAAAAGGGAACAGACAGGAAGCTAAGGGAAAAATAAGAGAAAGGAAGGCTACCAAAAAGACACACCTACTGATTTACACTGCACCGTTAGAGACTGTTTATAAGCACTTCACAGCTTTATGCAAATTTTTAGTTCAAGTACAGTTTTTTGGGATTATGTCACAAGAAAAACAGTTAAACATAAGCAACAACACATTCTAACTATTTAGAGAACATTCTGAGTATTTTCAAAAATTAAATAGCAAAAATATTACCTGAACCATTTTTTCCCCTGAGCATAAGTGAGTAACCCTCATTTCCCGGATAGAGGTTCACTACCAGACATGACAACGTCTCCTGCATAACCAGCTTCTCAAGTAAATTCACATTTCGCCTCAGCTTCTGCTTTAAAAGTAAACATTGCTCGTGAGCATAATACTATCAAGGAATTAGTAGCAATAAAAACAATTGCTAGAACAATTTAGATACTATTTAGATTAATGTTGAAGTATATATCTAAACAAGCCCAGTTAAATTTAATTTGACTGTATTCAGCAGGGTATTATTATCCATACTATACACACAATTATTTTTTCAAAATCACTCATTAAAATGAAAAATCCCTTTAATTATAAGTCCACAGACAACACAGTTAACAAGAATGACCCTATGCTACAATGTTGTAAATCTACAATGCACTATTATTTGTATTATTTCTATGAGCATCATTTATACCATCATTTATATGCTATACATTGTTTGATAACAACAACAAAATATTTAGTGCTTTCAAATATTCCTAACAGAAGCAGATATTCCTTTCCAGGATTAAAATACTCAATTATAGCATTTGGAAGTTTAATTGCATTGTCTTGTCTGCATTTGCTGAAATCTGATCCAGCAGCTGCAGAGACTATTCCTCTATTTAATTTTAAGAGTGGTCTTTTCCATGTATAACAGATTTTTTAAATGAATTAGTATGTTTCAAAGACCCCACATATATCCTATAGATTTTAAAATTTTAAAAGCCACCTTAGAACTTAAAACAATTAATTCTAAATCTTCAGATAATTTTACACCTTCTGGGTGGAGCCATTCATTGGAAGTTAACCCTAGCACACTACTAAGCCCGCCCAACTACTCATTTCACAAACACCCAAATAAGTAGTAGTGGGCTATCTCTTTCTGAATAAATTTATCTTTCCAGAGATATTGAGAAGATAGAAAGCAGAATCAGTACTTATAGGGGAATGAACTAAAAAAAAAGGATTGAAAACAAAACCCCAAATCGCACAGCAATATAATCCAACAGACCTTTTTAACAGGTTCGTAGAGAAAAGGAGGAAAATCTTTTTTTTATCTCCTGCAATGTTGTTTCAGAACCATTGCCCAAAGTTAACTCTTCCTCAGGCATCATGAATGATGATGACTATATCCTATTGGCTTTTACAGTTTAGAAATCGTGGAAACTAACACAAAGAAAAGGACAAAGTAGTACATAAATCCTGGAAAACTAATAGGGAAAGAACTGGAGGAGTAGGGGACAGTGGGGGAAAACGTATCATGGCAACACTAAAGACGGAAACTGCTCAGGAAAGCCAATTCCTCATATAGGACTCTGAAGATGCAGCCTGTTATGCAAAACCTTCAGTTAAAACTCCTATTAACCCACACAAACACCTACACCAAAACAGAAGACTGCATGTGCACTGCTTCAATTTTCAGACACATCGCTGAGTAGGGGATATAGCTATGGGGCTTTCACACACAGTACGAAGTAGTCTGGGGTACAGTAAATGCCATTTGAGAGCAAAGTCAACACTCAACTACTCTGATGTTTTTTCTCTTAAATACTGAGATACTGTCATCTTTTGATGGAAATGTTCTTGCAACAGCAGGGACTAGCCAGAGGAAGAAACTTTCCCCCGAAGCCTACAGGTGTCCCTGCAGAACTGCTTCACTGCTCTGCAGGCTGAAGAGGAAAGACCCACCACATCAGGAGAGATGCTGGAGCTAAGTCAGCCCGGTCTGCTCCCCAGATAAGAACCAGCACAACTAAGAAAAGGCAGTGGGTGACAGTAGTAGATGAATCTTCTGAGAGGCACAGAGGCTCCCATGTGCCAACCTGACGCACTCCCATGAGAGGTGTGCTGCTTACCAGGGGCTCGGATCAGGGATGTCACTAAGATTACTAAGCCTCATAGAGTCCACTGACTATTATCTGCTGCTACTGTTTCCCATGGGCACCAGTCATACAGCCAGGAGCAGTCTGAGGAACACCAAGAAAGATTACAGAGCCCTGGGAGCAGCAGTAAGGGACTCTGGAGCCCAAGTATTTTTTCATCAGTCCTCCTGGTCAAAGGGAAGGGGTTTGAAAGGGCCAGTGAATCTGGCAAGTCAACAAACGGTTACAGGACTGGTGCCACAGCCAGGGCTTTGACTACTTAGACCATACGACTCGCTTTGAGAACCTGGTCTACTGGGGGCTGATGAGGTCCATCTATCAGAGAAGGGGAAGAGCATTTTCAGTCATAGGCTTGTCAAGCTGGGCAAGAGGGCTTTAAACTAAACTTGTCGCAGGAGGGGGACTTCAACCCATCTCACTCCTACCAGTGCCAGCAATAGATGCCCAGAGCCGGGAGAAGGATCACAGGTCACCAGGAGAGCACCTGAAAGGCAGCACAGAGGAACTCCAGCCACTCCAGCCAGTCAGTCAGCTTCATCAGGGCCCAACTGAAATACCTCTACACAAATGCACGTAGCACAGGGAATAAACAAGAGGAGTCAAGAGATGCGCGCACACCCGCAGGGCTGTGATCTTATTGGCATCATGTAGATGTGGTGGGATGGCTCCTGTGACTGGAGTGTTGGGATGGAAGGGTACAGGCTCTGTAGGAAGGACAGGCAGGGGGGATGAGGAGGGGGTGTCACCTTCTATGTCAGTGACCAGCTGGAGTGCATGGAGCTCCACCCGGGGATGTGTGAGGAGCCAACCGAAAGCCCATGGGTCAGGATTAAAGGGAGGGCTGGGACAAGGGACATCACAGTCTGTTACAGGCCACCCAACCAGGAAGACCGAGCGGATGAGGCCCTCTAGACAGATAGTAACAGCCTCACATTCACAAGCCCTGATCCTCATGGGTAACTTCAACCACCCTGATAATCTGTTGGAGGGACAACACAGCAGGGCATAAGCAATCCAGGAGGTTCCTCAAATGTGTGGATGATAACTTCCTTCTCCAAGTGATAGAGGAGCCAATGAGGAGAGGTACCATGCTGGACCTTGTTCTCACCAACAAGAAGGGGCTGGCTGGGAATGTGAAGCTCAAGGGCAGCCTTGGCTGCAGTGACCATGAAATGGTGGACTTCAAGGTCCTCAGGGCAGCGAGGAGGGCGCACAGCAAGCTCACTACCCTGGACTTCAGGAGAGCAGACTTTGGCCTCTTCAGGGATCTGCTTGGTAGAGTGCCATGGGACAAAGCCCTGGAGGGAAGAGGGGCCCAAGAAAGCTGGTTAGTATTCAAGGGTCACCTTCTCCAAGCTCAGGAGCGATGCATCCCAACAAAGAGGAAGTCAGGAAAAAACACCCAGAGTCCTGCATCGATGAACAAGGAGCTCCTGGACAAACTCAGACACAAGCAGGAAGCCTACAGAGGGTGGAAGCAAGGGTAAGGTAGCCTGGGAGGAATACAGAGAGACTGTCCGAGCAGCCAGGGATCAGGTTAGGAAAGCTAAAGCCCTGACAGAATTAAATCTGGCCAGGGACATCAAGGGCAACACAAAAAGCTTCTATAGGTACATCAGTTATAAAAGGAAGACTAGGGAAAACGTGGGCCCTCTCTGGAAGGAAACACAAGACCTGGTTACCCAGGATATGGAGAAGGCTGAGGTACCCAATGACTTTTTGTCTCAGTCTTCACCAGCAAGGGCTCTAGCCACACTGCCCAGGTCACAGAAGGCAAAGGCAGGAACTAGGAGAATGAAGAACCACCCACAGTAGGAGAAGATCAGGTTTGAGAATATCCAAGGAACTTGAAGGTGCACAAGTCCGTGGGACCTGATGAGATGCATCCGCAGGTCCTGAGGGAACTGGTGGATGAAGTGGCCAAGCCAGTCTCCATCATATTTGAGAAGTCGTGGCAGTCCAGTGACATTCCCGCTGACTGGAAAAGGGGAAACATAACCCCCATTTTTAAAAAGGGAAAAAAGGAAGACCTGGGGAACTACAGACCAGTCAGTCTCACCTCTGTGCCCAACAAGATCATGGAGCAGATCCTCCTAGAAACTATGCTCAGGCACACGGAAAATAGGGAGGTGATCAGTGAGAGCCAACAAGGCTTCACTAAAGGCAAATCATGCCTGACAGATTTGGGGGCCTTCTACAATGGGGTTAAAGCATTGGTGGATAAGGGAAGAGCAACTGATGTTATCTACCTGGATTTGTGCAAAGCATTTCACACTGTCCTGCATGACATCCTTGTCTCTAAATTGGAGAGACATGAACTTGACTGACGGACCAACTGGTGGATAAGGAATTGGCTGGATGGCTGCACTCAAAGAGTTGTGGTTAATGGCTCAATGTCCAAGTGGAGACCAGTGACAAGTGGCGTTCCTCAGGTATTGGGACGGGCATTGTTTAACATTTTGTTGGCAACATGGACAGTGGTATCGAGTGCACCCTCAGCAAGTCTGCGGACAACACCAAATTGTGTGGTGCAGTTGACATGCAGAAGGGGAGGGATGCCATCCAGAGGGACCTTGACAGGCTGGAGAGGTGGGCCCACGTGAACCTCATGAAGTTCAACAAGGCCAAGTGCAACAAGCACAACTACAGGCTGGGTGGAGAATGAATTGAAAGCAGCCCTGAGGACACGGACTTGCGGGTGTTGGTTGATGAAAAGCTCAACATGAGCTGGCAATGGGCTCTTGCAGCCCAGAAAACCAACCATGTCCTGGGCTGCATCAAAACCAGCATGACCAGCAGGTCAAAGAAGATTATTCTGCCCCTGTACTCCACTCCAGTGACACCCCACCTGGAGTGCTCAGCTCTGCGGTCTCCAGTACAAAACAGACATGGAGCTGTTAGAGTGAGTCCAGAGGAGGGCCATGAAGATGATCAGAGGGCTGGAGCACCTCTCCTATGAGGACAGGCTGAGAGAGTTGGGCTTGTTCAGCCTGGAGAAGAGAAGGCTCTGGGGAGATCTAATTGCGGCTTACCAGTACCTGAAGGGGGCCTACAGGAAAGATGGGGAGGGACTGTTTATGAGGGAGTGTAGTGACAGGACAAGGGGTAATGGGTTTCAGCTGAAGGAGGGTAGATTTAGATTGGATGTTAGGAAGAAATTCTTCCATGTGAGTGTGGTGAGGCACTGGAACAGGTTGCGCAGAGAGACTGTGGATACCCCCTCCCTGGAAGTGTTCAAGGCCAGGTTGGATGAGGCTTTGAGCAACGTGGTCTAGTGGAGGGTGTCCCTGCCCCATGGCAGGGGGGTTGGAACTAGATGATCTTTGAGGTCCCTTCTAACCCAAACCATTCCATGATTCTATGTTATGAAAAAAAATTCACAAAACATCTCAGCAGTTCAGTTATCCAAGAAATAAATCTGAATTTACACAAAGCATAGAGTAAAAAACTCTGCATTTTTTCCTGCGGCAGTCATGCTAAGCAATTGATTCTAAACCAGTGATACTGACAACAATACACGTGGTGTTGACACTGGCTGTGACCTTGACCACAAGTGACTTCAGTGATACAGGATTAGGTCAGAATGAATGGGTCACTCAAGCCAGTCTATGCCTTACTATTAATATTACATCACTCAGTTATTTTAGTAGCACTTAATATCTAATAAACTTGTTAGATACACCTCTCCATTCACCAGACCATTCTTTTGAAATTCTCTCTTTTCATATATAGAAAAGCATCTCAAGAGCACAATCATTACAATCGTCTGCCAGCATTCTACTTTGACTTAGGGTTACCAGGTAGTCATTGGCCCTCCCATCACCTTGTTTTTATTTCAAACTGACTAGGATGATGCTATTAAATTACACAGTTTAGTCCACAAATGTCATAATAATTGTTTCTCATGTAGTCTTAGCCTTAGGTAACTACTACATTAACCATAGTTTATTCTCTTTTTTTAACAAAGGAATTAAGTGAAATTGAAAAAAAGTATTTTCTGCAGGTGCCTGTTTAGACAGCAATGAAAAGCTTCTTAGCAATTTCCTCTTACCTTTATCTCAGGCTCTTTTTCACATTCTTCTATATATAAATCATAGAGCTTTTGAAATACAGATTTTCTGAAATTAAAAAAAGCTTAAAATGTAACCAAAATTAAATCAAAGAAATGCTATTTAAAAGGTAAATACTGAAACTCTTATTACCTTCCACTGGATAAATATTTTCTTTTGGGAGGTCTCTGACGGGCACTTTCAATGATATACTAGAAAGGTAAACAAAAATAACATATATTACAAAGAAATTTAATTCTCACTACCATGTAACTTTAGATCATTACCAGATAGTGTTCTATGTATACAGAAAGAAATTAAGGGTTATGGTACATGACTGTTTCAAAAGTGTACTAAACACAATCTTGTGTACATTACAGTCATTAACAAGGATACAGCTCAATTTAGCTGTGAAACACAGCATTTCTGGCTGTGGCATGAGTTGCATGCAAAGCCTTGATTTTACAGTCATGTTTTTAATTACAGTAGTAAATAACACAACTATAGTAGTAACACTACTGTACTTAGTTAACGGTACTGAAGTTAACATGGTAACATACTAAAGTTAACACGCTAAGATACAATCAAATTCATGAGTACTGGCTCGATAACATCTACAAATCAATTACTCCTCAATAAAACCAACTTCAGGAACTTTAATTTTCCCCTTGTCTCGTGCACTTACACCAGTTCTCTCTATAGAGCTGTGTATTATAAATACAATTCATGCACATTAAATATCTGAATTAAAAAAGAAGATAGATATCATCCTATATTAAATGTAGCTTATATTCTAACAAGGTTTTTTCAAATCTCTGTTGTTTAAGTATTTTGATTAACAGCTTAGTTCAGAATTTCAGTGAAGAGAGGTTCTCCCACAGAAACATGTATTTCCCATAATAGGGTTCAAGGTAATTATATGTGACGTCAGCATGAAAGAACATGAATGTGAAGGCACTTACCTTTTTGTTCTAACTGGGCTACCCTTAAAAACACAAACAGGATTTTGCCATATATTTCTGCCAGCTGTCTCTGAATCCCCCACTGTACAGCTCTGCTTATTTCACACCACACAGATTTGCTGGTTTAAAAGGGGAAAACTGAAATCCTGCACAGTCCATCATCATTGCAACCTGATGATGTTCTCAGTACAACAGGTAAGAGACAAATACATGATATAGCAATTTCAGTGAGAATTTTGCAAAACCAGCGTTAGGTGTATAGGTGATTATTTATATACACACATATATATTTATATAACGTGCTCCTCCACTGCTTTTCAGCAGAAATATAAAAATATAATAGCTCTTTTTTAACTGTGAGACCAATATATTATGTACAAATAATTTAGCTAATCCTTACCTCTGCACGATCCAATGCCAGTTCTAAAGCTTGTTGCTGCAAGAATTACAAAGGGTTTTTTAGAAATTACATTAACTGTTTAAATATCCTCATACATAAAAAACACCACAAAAACTCTATTACTACTGATATGAATTTATAGTTAGAAGATAGGCTCAAACATACTAAACCACACAAACTTCGGCACATACTAAACTTAGCAGCTGAAACCTCATGTAACATTACTCAACAGTAATTAATCCCGCTATGAAGTGTCTATGCTTGCAAGGTTTTGGCTAAATTATGAAGTCTTAGAACAAAGAAAGGCAATTAGAATTAAATGTAGGAATAGAAATTACACCTAATAAATGTAGTAACAAATATTAACCAAAACAATTAGAGATGACAAGTATAAAATCTGTTCTGCTTTCTTAAGCTGGCTACTAATTCAACAGAAAGACTAGGCTGAAGTATGCCTGAACGGTTGTCCAGGAATAAAACATTTAACTTTTATATACTGGTGCCTAAGTATTAGTACAGTTATTTTTCTACAAAACAGAAATGGAGATCTTGTGCTCAGAATGTTACTTCTGCACACAATACAATTTGAGAACAGTTTCTTATGACATACTGTTAGGTGGCTAAGAAACAAATAGAGCCTCCACTCCAGATTTCCTCCAAAGCAGGCTAAGAAGTATGCCCAACCCTAGGACAAGACACCAAAATCTGCAAAAGCTAACACTCTATATCCCATAGCATAGTATACTTAATAGCATTTACTTTAATGTCTTTCATTCCTTTGGAATGTCTTTCACTTCAGTATACCTGCAGTTGATATAAATGTATTTCAAGAGCAGCAAAGAGCTTCATAGATAAGAATAATGAGGTCTTGGGCTAAAATTTGACAAGTATTTCAAGAGCAGAATAAACAAACACCAGTATAAAAAAAAAAGATAAAGTCTCCCTTGGCCCCTAACTCTCCTTCTCTGGTACTTACTTTAGCTCTGACACCTACTTTGTACGGGAATAATGTGCAGCTGCTAAATGAACCAGACAATGAAACTGATTCGGGGCAGAGAGGAGAGAGAGAGAGAGAGACAGGACAATACTAAGAACCAAAGTCTCGTAGGAGAACGCTAAGGGCTTGATTCAACTCCAGGTAAGTCATGAGCAGCGATGCATGCACTTCAGTGGCAGGTGGATAAAGTCCTTAAGAATGTATTGGTGACAAGCTCTAATAGCAGTAAAAACCCCGTTACTTAAAAAACAACTTACACATAATCCCCACAGTCAGAACCTTTTAAATAGGCTACACTATTAAAAAAACCCAAACCATAGAGAAGTGTTTTGGAGAATCCTCCACTCTTCAGTAAAGCTTAGAAACATTTGTAATAGGTACTTCTTCCCACATATATATATTCGCATTGTTTCCTGTGTTTAACCCATCCTTATTAGCTGTTTGTGAAAGCAAATACCTTTACTTGTGTCTCCAGGATGAGAAGGAGTATGAGCCTTCATAGCAGTACCAGTTTTTTTCATACATTAGAATAGAATTCAGGGGAGAAAACCATACTACAGTAACAATAAAGAAATATATAGCAGAAAAACTCAGGCCTGTTATGATTCACCTGCAGTGTCTCCAACACAAAATTTCTTACCTGTTCTTGGAAAAAAAACAACCCCACTTAACAACGTGCTATTAGTCATTAGAACCTGCCACTGCAGAACATTTAAATTTTCAAGTGTCTAGGCATTTATATGAAAATTTCAAATACTCATGCTTTCTATGTAAGTCTAGTGTATAACAGCATGATTTCAGACATTCAATTCACTTGACGTTAGGTAAAAATCCATGGCAGTATTATCACCTGTGAATAGAAAAATACTATGTGGAGGCAGGATTTATATGTACTGAACTGCCTAATACCAGTCATGTCTGAAAACACACCACTAACTCTCCTCTGATGCACTGGACAGTGACTAAGTGTTTAGAAGTACTCCTAAGCCATGAAGGAAGACGCCCCTGAAAAAAAGAAATATATTTTTTTATTTTTATTTTTTAGAAAATGAGAAACATTAATGGTATTCTTATCAGCCAGACAGCTAGCAGACTAGAGCAAAAGGATCTGAAAATATATTATCTGAATCATAACTTACCATTGTAGTTGAAGCCAGGTGACCAAATGGCAAAAGAAGTACTTAAGAAGTTTGGTGCAGCAGTCAAAGAATCATATTTTATGATTCACTTGGAGTACTGAAAATAATCAAGAGGAAAAAATATCACTAAGAAACTAAATAACCATTTTATTTAAATACAACATTTTCAATGGTTAATTGTACTTAAATCTCATTTGCATTGTATCCTTTCCTCCGAACATAGAAATACAAGTTCCCTTCAGTGTGAGTGTAGAGGTTCCTATTCTAGTGACTAGTGCTACTTTGCACAATCATTTTACATTAGTTATATTAAATATCAAAGCAACAATAAGCCTATAATTGAAATTGTATAGCCAGGTACTCCTCTCTATTTTAGCAGTTTACATAGACACACCAAATATCACATCCACAGATGCACAGAAGGCTAGAACATTTAATGACAAGTAGCCAGAATATTTAGCATATCCTGTTAGGTTTTTTGTTTTGCTTTTATGAAGGTATTAGTCTACAGACAACATCTCCACCAGCGCTGCCTTCTAGCACTATTTTGAAATGTTAGTTTAATACTGACTCACAGTAGGCTGTCAGTTATGAACTGACTAAACTACACAGCACTAGCACCTTCCTTAGATGTCCTTGCCCTCGGATGCTGTGTCCCTATGCCATTTCATTTTTAAATTCAGCTAGACAGTTGTATGAAGATAACACTACCTGAAAAAACCCCAATCTTTAAATCCTTTTCTTTATATCATTCCCAATGAAGAGATGTGGAAACCCAAGTTAATTTTACTTTCATGTTTGAACATTATGGTGCTGCACTATACTTGAAACATTCACTTCAGAAATACCACCACACATAATTTTAATTTGTAGAAATACTTCTGTTGCAGCTACATTCCACATCAGCCTTGGTTTTCGCAGACACCTTCCTAGATTTCAGATGACATATGTCTGCTACCTCACGCCTCCCTAAACCTTACTCAGCGGTTTCAGCCTGAAACCAATTTCAACAGAAAAAAAGCAAAAAAGAACACAAAAACCCAACACACAGAATGACCCGGAGCTCCCCACAAGGCTGAAACCTGCTGGCTTCTGGTAGATGGCAAGAAGATGGGCAAACAGGAGCCTGGGCAAACAGGAGCCTGCACAGTATGGCCCAGGGGGGCGCCCATCCGTGCCATCCTGTAGCCCAGCTGCTTTCCGAGAAGCTTCTCCGCCCCCGCCCCGGCTCACGCTGAAACCAGGTCCTAGGAGAGGGAGACCGAGAACACCCAGTACTACTGCGAGCGAGGCGCAGGTGGAAGCCCCGCGAGGGACGGGGAGCCCGATCCGCCCAGGCCCCGCCGAGCACCGCCAGGCGGACGGCCGGGCCAACTGCACCTCTGCGCCCGCCGGGGCTGTCACCGCCTCCGCGGACACGGGCCTACCTGCGAGGGCGGAGAGCGACCGGAGGGAGCCACCGACCGCAGCGGCCAGCCAGAAAGGGCCGGGCCGGGCCGGCCCAAGCCGCAAGGCCGCGCTGCGGCCGGGCCGAAGGGTGCAGGCCAGGCCCCCATCTCCCGCGGCCCGCCCGGCCCGGCCCAGACCGGCCCGCCAAAGCACAGGGGGGCCGCCGCCGCCACCCGACCAACCGCCCCCTCCCCGGTGCGGGCGGGGAAGACCCATGACGCCGAGCGCCGTTACCTGCCGGCCTCCCGCGGTGCCCTGCCCCCCGCACAGCAGCCCCCGCCGCCCGCTCATCCGCCCCCGCCTCAGCCCACCGCCGCGCCCCCGGCCACTTCCGCCCCGCCCCTTCCGAGTCGCTCCCGGAAGGGGCGGGGCCGTCGCTATGGCGACGAGGTGGATCAGGTTGAGGGCGGGAAGCGACTGGTGGTGTCGCCACAGAGACGTGAGGGCGGGGCTGCTGAGCCTTCGTAGGCGGCCCGCGGGCCCTGCTCGCGCCGGGAGTAGCCGTTGGGCGCTGAGGGGCGGGACGGGAGGAACGGGATCAACGGGATCCAAGGCTAAGGAGTTCGTAGGGGTTAGGGATGGTAAAGTGTTAGGATACCGCTGCAGGCCAAAGGTTTAATGCCGTTGTGAAGTTCTAAAGAGGCTTCCCTGTGTCTCTAAGAGATATTTGAAGATTTTTGGTGTGTGACTCCCGGGCAGCAGCGCATTGTAGAAATTGGTTTCTCTGAGGACACAGAGGAATGGTTGGGTGGTGGGTGGTGTGACAGCAGTTCAAGGATAGAGAAGGATTGCTTGGGAAAGGTATGGTGGACACATGGCTGGTGAAGCTTTGCTTAGGATAAGCTCAATGCCTGAATGTAAATTTTACTCAATCCTAATGCTCTGTATTCTCATAATTCCCATTTCAGGCATACAGGAATTGTTCTAAAGAATTTTACCGGGAACATTTAAGCCTGTTTTCTCTGTAATAGGATATTGTGAGCGTTTTAGCAGCTGCTTCTGGGTAACTTGCTAGAGCTGCTAGGTGATTCATCGGATCATTATGCAAACAACCATTTGAAGTGATAAAAGTGAATTTTAAAATTGCATTAAAAGACTGTTGTTTGTAAAGTGAAGGAGTGAGTGCTTGTTTTGGGGAGTTTGTTTTTCTGGAATGTTCAATTTTCTGTCAAATCAGATGAAATAGTGTGTTGGGTTTGCATGGCAAGGTTTTGGTAGCGGGAGGGGTACAGGGGTGGCTTCTGTGAGAAGCTGCTAGAAGCTTCCCCTGTGTCTGATAGAGCCAATGCCACCTGGCTCCAAGATGGACCCGCCGCTGGCCAAGGCCAAGCCAATCAGCGCCTCTGTGATAACATACAGTTAGAGAGAGCATTTGCAGCCAGAGAGAGGAGTGAGAAGATGTAAGAAACTGCAGACACCAAGGTCAGTGAAGAAGGAGGGGGAAGAGGTGCTCCAGGCACCGGAGCAGAGATCCCCCTGCAGCCTGTGGTGAAGACGACCGTGGTGAAGCAGGCTGTCCCCCTGCAGCCCATGGAGGAAGGATGAGGGGGTGTAGAGATTCCACCTGCAGCCCGCGGAGGAACCCACGCCGGAGCAGGTGGAGGCACCCGAAGGAGGCTGTGACCCTGTGGGAAGCCCAGGCTGGAGCAGGGTCCTGGCAGGACCTGTGGCCCCGTGGAGAGAGGAGCCCAGGCTGGAGCAGGTTTGCTGGCAGGACTTGTGACCCCATGGGGGACCCACGCTGGAGCAGTCTGGTCCTGGAGGTCTGTAGCCCGTGGGAGAGACTCACATTGGAGAAGTTCATGAAGGACTGTCTCCCGTGAGAGGGACTCCATGTTGGAGCAGGGGAACGATGAGAGGAGTCCTCCCCCTGAGGATGAAGAAGCGGCAGAAACACCGTGTGATGAACTGACCGTAACCCCCATTCCCCGTCTCCCTGTGCCGCTGAGGGGAGGCAGAGGTTGAAGCCGGGAGTGAAGTTGAGCCCAGGAAGATGGGAGGGGTGGGGGGAGGTGTTTTAAGATTTGATTGTATTTTCTCATTCCTCTACTCTGTTTTGCTTGGTAATAAATTAGATGAATCTCCTCTCTACATTCAGTCTGTTTTGCTCGTGACGATAATTGGTGAGTGATCTCTCCCTGTCCTTATCTCGACCCACGAGCCTTTCATTATACTTTTTCTCCCCTGTCTAGTTAAGGAGGGGGAAGTGAGAGAGCGGCTCTGGTGGGCACCTGGCCCCCAGCCAGGGTCAACCCACCACAAATAGATTAAAGCGGAACTCCACAGCAGATTTGCTATCTTCATGTACATATTGGAAATTTCTTTTAATTACATAGTCAACAACAAAGGGATTGGAGGCAGCTTGAGAATAAATTTACTGTGACCTCTCCCTCCAGAGAGGTTAAATAATGCCTGTATTGGTTTTGGCAGATACTTGTCTAACAATGATCAAATCTACCTGCAAGCAAGGTTAAATAATAATTTGTTACTGATTAACAATACCAGGATTACTTGATAAAATATCTGTGTGATAAGGGACTGAAATATCATCATGTTAGGAAAACAGTTTAAAGTAGGATTTGTATTCCTAAAATCATAAGAATTGGGGGAAAAATGTCTTAAATTCATCATGGACAGGAGAGTCAAAGGATGTGGCTAAAATAAACTACTGCCGGGTTCACATGAGATGCCTACAGTGCCATGTTATGTCACTTTGATGAGCACCCTGGCAGGAGTGCTCCTGGTTGGGATGCCAGTATCCGTACTCTGAATCTAAGTATTTCCAAGCTCTCCCAGGCATATCTACACTATACGTTGCACATACTGCCCTTGGGCACAGCCCTTACCCAACATGTTACCTGCTGTTCCCAGGCCTTTCTAGCACTTCTGTCTGAGTCACAATTTATTTGTTCATAGCACTGAGCAAGCATGCTATCTCGTGATTCAGCTGCCAGTCCTATATGAAAGATCACACCTAGCACTACCCTTCAGTGCCTTTGTTAACCTTGCAGCGCTGACATGTCCTGACAAGGGGTCACTTGAAAACTCGAGAAAATTTAGACATGGGGAGCTCCAGGGAGTGATGCTGGAGTGCTTCCTGTAGGACCACCCAGGTTCTCGATCTCGTTGGTGCTGACACTGTTTTGGTTTCAGCACTGGATTCTTTCTAGCCCTTAGTCTGATACTCAGGGCATAGCCAAAATGTTGAAAATTATAATTGCTGATGATGCCATGATTCTCTCAGAGGTTCTCAGTACATACAATAAAAACCTCTGATGGGATCAATATTCTTCAGATGTGGGGATAAACAAGATGCACACCTAATTTCAGCATGTGGAAAGCTACTTTAATGGTTTGTTAGGAGACCATGTTCCCAAACACCAGAGAAGAGACTACCAGGATCTCATCCTGGTCCAGGAGCAGGTGGCAGTTCTTCCTGGATTCCTCCAGGCACCTAACAGATGTATAGTACAGCAGTTCTACAGCTGCATTTGCTCCAACTTTGAAGCTAGTCCACCTTTGAGCAGGCAGTTGGCCTACCTTTCAACCTACATTTTTCTAGAGTTCTGTGCTGTATGCCATCTGCCTCACATTACCCAGTAACTGTAAAAGTTATCAAAACATAATTGGCATTATGAAAGCCATTTTTGGTCACTTTTTTCTGTGAACTGAAGAACGCTGGGAATGTGAGAGTGCTAAATTATGAACTAAGCTTTGTTTTGAAAGGATTAATTATATTTTTTTAATTTTTGCTTAAGTCTGTAACTTGCTGTATTTAAATATGATTAGTCAGAGTTGAACATCTCATTTCATCTCAGCTTAATCAGATGCCTAGAGCAATGTTGTGGAGCATTGGCTCACCACCAGAGTGGCAATCTGCAGAAAGTTCTTGTGTTTCTGAACTCTTTTACATTTCACTTGGGATAAGCAGGCAGCCTCTTTCTGCCCAGCAACGTTATCACCCCCTTTGAGGGACCTACACGCTAACGTGTTCTTGTTGCCACAATCTAGCTTGGTGACCACAGTGTCAACCCTTTGGTGACTGCACATCTGTCACTGCTCGGTGCCTATCTGAGCAGGCCTTCAGTTGACTCCTGTGGTGCTACCTTTGAAAGCAGCTCTGCGCCAGTGTGCCAAATGCTATAAATTCCCACAGCGATTCAGAGAAATGCAGAGAAATGGTGACCCGAGTACCTGCAGGAGAGCACATTTCATAAGACCTCCTGTCCAAAGGCTTAGTTAATATAGCCAATGTCACGTTTTCCTGTCTATTGTTGTAAAAAGATTATGTGAAAAGACACTTTTTTTACTCTTGACTATTCACTGGCTATAGAAAATGAAACATTGACACTTGAGCTATATTCTTAGCCTGTACCACCAGGGCTTGCGTTTTGACTACCTTTTTTCCCAGTTTCAGTTCAGGCTGGAATGAGGAGATCTAACCTCTCAAGACTGGCATAATGCATAGTCTTCATGCCTGAAGATTCCCCAAAATACCTTATATCCAAGGCAGAAATGTCTTCTCAGACCTAGGCAGTAACCTAGGCTCAGCCTTCTGGAGGGCCTACAACCTTCCTCCAGAGCTGCCTCCAAGTCAGGTTATGTCCAGGGTGGAGAATCTGGCCACAATCTACCTATTTGTGAGTCGGTTTTGGCTTGCCTAATAACACTGTGGTGGGTGAGAAACAGCATATTGCTGTTACTTCAGTGTGAACCTTTGTTTACAAAGGCATCTTAGTGTTGAATTTGGAAATGGGCTTTCTTCTCAAAAGAGGAACTAGATGTCTTAGAATCACAGATGGTTTTTCATATTCTCTAAACATATTGTCTCATATGCCCTCCTTGTCCCCTTACCAGAAACAAATTAATATGTATTCCTTATTGTATGCAGATGGAATAAATGATGAACATATGGCCAACTTTTACACAATGATATAAAGTATTGTAATTATGGTGTTTTAAATGCTTGCTGTTGTCTGTTCTAAGTCTATTATGGTCATTCTACCTTCTTCTGCTTGACTTGACATATATTAGTAATATGTCTTTTACTGAAAATTAGTCTTTTCACTGCAGATAATTTGTCACTGGAGCTAACTAGATAAAAATCACACGTATGGCAATAATGCATCTAAGGTCGTTAAAGCTAGATTTAGAGCATCTGTGTAAATAAAAACTATTAATTTCTTCATAATTCTATTAAAAATATGTAGCAAGAATCCCTTGGGAGATTCTATCCATCTTCTTATCCTCCTGGAAAGATTGTATGATTACTGATGATGGTTTTGGGATAGGAAAAAATGGTGATGGAGATACAAATCCTGCAACACATTTCTGGCTTTTGTTATACAAGCTCAGTATAGGAGGCTTTAAATTTCGAGATTTTTTTATTTTTCTGAGTTCAGTGATTAACTTTGGAGTGCTGGACATGCTTTTGTGGTCATTTAGCCATTCATTGTGCTAGGTGAACATCCTCACCACTGTCTTCCATTCTGAGGAATTCTGAGCATCAGGCTGAGATAATTTCAAATAGAACTCCTGTATATTTTTTTCCCACTTGAATGACCCCAGTGGGTTTCATGATGAAGCCTGCCCTCCCCAATTACTCATACTTTTGGAAATCTTAGACTTTCCTATGGCAAGTTGTATTTTCTTGATTTCAGTTAGCTTAATCCAGTTGTCTTTGTGTTCTCTCTGTGCTCTCTACATCCATGTGGAAAAGCCTGAAGATTTTGAACTCAGGTGTTCCAACAAAGCTGGAAGTATGGAACTGATCTGGGAACTTACTGACTTTTCCAGTGAAAAAAGTGGAAAATCAGTTCTCATGGCTGGTAGTCCATCTATGAACTGAAAAGGGAAAAAAAAAAGAACAAAAAAACCCCACGCTGTGGGTTGAGATAAAGACAGTTTAATAGGACAGAAAAGGAAGATAACACCAGCAACAATAATAACAAATAAAAAAAAAAGAATATACAAAACTAGTGATGAACAGCACAATTTCTCACCACTTGAAGCTGATGCTCAGCTCTTTTCTGAGCTGCCCCAACTCCTGGCTGACCCCCAGTTATATACTGAGAATAACATCATATGGTATGGAATACCCCTTTGACCAGTTTGGGTCAGCTGTCCTGGCTGTGTCCCCTCCCAGCTTCTTGGGTGCCCCCCGCCTACTTGTTGGCAGGCCAGTATGAGAAGCTGAAAAGTCCTTGACTGCTTGGCAACAACCAAAACATCAGTGAGTTATCAACATTATTCTCATCCTAAATCCAAAACACAGCACTATGCCAGCTGCTAGGAAGAAAATTAACTCCGTCCCTGCTGAAACCAGGACAACTGGTTATGTTTATATTTATGTTGAATTTCACCTACCATTTTACTGCTTAGTCACTTTCAGACGTGAGTTGATCTTTACTACTCTGAAGAATTTGGTATTACAGAATTTTGCCACCTTGTTGTTTATCCACTTACCCAGATGGTTTCTGAATGTGTTGAACAGCACAGGTCTATCACAGGTTCCTGTGGACCCTTACTGGTTCCCTATGGAAATAGGCTATTTATTCCTTACTTTTGATTCTTATTTATTCTTAAAAGTCCATGTTATGTCAGTCTCTAAATCTGGCCTTGAGTTCTCTGAAGTCCTCTGCAGATGAGTCCTAGCAAATGCAACTTCTACAATCTTGTCAGTTGCTTGTAGGCTGTACTCATCACAGCAACCTGAATTCTATCATCCAACTTAACAAGTGGTGTTGTCCGTCCATAACTCAGTCTCCCAAACTGTTTTTCCTGATAGCAGCATCCCCCTTTTAGACCTCAGTAAGAAACATGATTTTCTTCTGTTTGAGTCAAGAACCTTATCTGGTGTAACAGATGAGATGAACAGATTAGGCTCTGTATACCCCATGCTTCTACTGGCCAGTCTGCTTTACTACATAAAGGGCTCTGCAGTGGAAATCCATCACTTAGATGGATCTGCACTTGACTTTAGCTGAATCTAGAAGGATAATCCAGGTTTGTTGATAACTGCATTTGAGTTCTTATATTTAGACAAACTTTGCCTTAAGATCCATCCCTTCCTCATCCATTTCATTTGTAGTGTGGTGTGGCTCTTCTGCCTTGGGTCTGCAAAGTTGTTTTTGTTCTGTAATATTGACAGAAGAATACTTGACAATGCTTCTGAATTCTCTCAGCATTGTTTCTTCACTGAATTAAGCTTTGAAATCAACTGATCCTACACTCATAGCCCCACAGAGGAACAGGGAATAGCCGTGCTGCTGTGAGGCTCTATTGGAGGATGAACTACAATAGAAGTATTTGCAATGCCTCTTTTGTTCCCTTCTGAGACTGAAGGAAAATTAATCCATGCACTCCGAAAGGTACTTTCCTGCACATGTAACCTCAGGTACCTTCTTGGGAAAAGAAGCAAAGCTTTCTCAGTTTCTTGCCTTTCTTACCTACCTGTTCCCAACGGGACAAAATCCTGAGCAACCTGGTCTGCCTGCACAGCTGATCTTGCTATGAACAGGAGGCTGGACTCTTCAGGTCTTGAATTATCCGATGAGCCAATGGTTTTACATAACAGCAGCTGCTGTGAAACCTGCTATGCCTCTTGATGCCCTGGTTTATAAACCACATAGGTTACAAATAACGGTGAGCTCAGTTATCTATAATAAGATCAATCAAAGACTGACTCTGAATCTGTGATATCTATTATTAGATTTTTTTAAAAATTATTTAGACAGGAACCAACTTTTACTATATATATGTTTCACTTTGCTGATTGTGTCGAACAGTAAAAATACAAGCCAGAAAGAACAGTGCAAGAATTTTCAGATCCAAGTGTTGTGATGACACTGTGGGTTTTTCAGCTTTAAAAATGTCTGTGTAGGTGAGAAGTCAGTCTCATTGTTAATCTCTCTAAATTGAATTATTCTTTAACAATAACAAACCTTTATTCATAACATCTGTCTATAAACAGATTTGCGTGATGAGTGTGTTTGATGCATTCATGGGAACAGAGTACTGGAGTTCTGTAGACATAGTGATACATTTGTCCCAATACAAAATTGCAAAGCTATTTTTTGTTTTCCTGTGCTGTTTCAAAATTAAATGGCATGCAGGCATATGAATCTGAGTCAGATTTATATGCTCAGGCTGAGACAGTAATTCAAGTATGGTCCCTCTCATTTGAGTACAGATGAAAAAAGAAATGACAGCATGCTATGAGAGGAAACCTCTTTGTTCAAGTCAGACAGACTGTGGGCATGTGAATGAAACTTAGGGCAAAGAGCCATGAACTCCTGAATTCTAATTCAGTTAGGTCATTGACTTTCTGTGTGGGCAGCTATAAATCCCTGTGGCTAACATTTCCCACCCTGGGTATGTACATCCATATTTAGGACTTAAATGATTTGCAGACATGCTGAAGACTTGCAGCTTCTATTTATTTTTAAGGTCAGATACACCTTGTTAAGTACAACCATCCATTCTTTTGTTGACAAATATTTCTAATTTGACTGTTTAAACAGAATTTTACAGTTGGCAAATAGAGATGAACAACTTTCTTCAATTTATGTTCAATTTGTTTTCCTTTGTGAAAGCACACAAAGTTACGGAGAAGCCCCTTCATTTATTTTCAGGCAGTAGAGGTCAAGAAAATATGAAATACTGTGGAGTAAGCGTTTTTAAGTGACTTGGAGTAGGATTCAGTACATAATTAAGACACATAAAGTAACTGTAAGTGAGCTAGGAGTACAGGTCTTCGTTATGCTCAGTAAAGCCTAGAAATCAATTCAGGCCACTCTAAAGCAGGTATCTTGGGTAAGCTTCAGTTGCTTGAAGATAAGTATCTAGTTCCTTTTGTGATGCCCATAGGGTATCTTAGAGAATTTTTCAGGACTGGCAAATATGACACAGAACTTGAGGGAAATCTGTATTCTTCAGCTGGAGAAGTTACCTAACGGAGTCTAAAATGGTACTACGCCTCTGTGTTTAGTCAGCCTGTGGCGGGTCAACAGAGTAACTCTTTTGGACTTGGCTGTAGTGATTAGCTCTAACCATGGGAGCATGGTAAACACCTAGAACTAGGTGTCCATCTCAAACTGAGTCTTTCTGCAAGAGCTCTTGTGCCTCAGTTTTGGGATGCTCAGCCAGAGATACCTTATAAACAGCCTTTATTTTCAGAATGTTCTGACTTGCACTCAGTGATTTAGACATCTTTGCTGGGTTTCTGGTTTGATGGCTAAAGAAATTGGTTTATCATTGCAAATCATTTATGATTTCTATCAGAAAAATATAACAGTTGAAGCTACTTAGTTCCAGCCACATGTGTTATTTTGAATTTTCTCTTCTGATAGCAGTTGTATTAATGATGCTACCTAAAGCTGGACTATCTTGTCTACATTGCAGGACATTATGAAGCCTTAGGAAGATGAACAGGGCATTCACACCGCAGATGTATGGGACACCTGAAGACAACCTCTATTCCACAGGCCTTTTCAACTTCTTCAACATCTCCATCTTGCTTTACCCTGAACTTATTTGCACCTCTAACACTTTACTTCCCAGTCCTACATAAAAGACTGTCTCACTCCTACCAGCATCTCACAGACACAAAAGAGGAGCAGGATGGGCAGCCTGGCTCAGAATGTTTAATTACCATCCCTTCTTCATTGCTTCCTCCTTGCTTGAATTTGACAGCTCCTACTGGGCACAGAACAAACTGGTCAATAGGAGATGAAGTGGATAAAGATTTGCTGGGATTTCTGTACACAGAAATGTGGAGATTTGAGACTGAATTTAGGAGCTGACATCCTCCTCAGGACAGCAAATAAAGCAAGAAGATTTAATAGCAGACCAATGGTAAATCTGAAGTGTCATGGGCCACAGCGAGTAAACCAGAGGCTGAGGTTGCTAGGAGTGATTTTTGGATGCAGTTTTTCTGTTTCCTTGAGAAAGGGAGGGAGAAGGAAGTGAGAACTGGGGAGATGGACAATGGTCAGAGTTGATCAGCTCCCTGATGATCTGAAGGCAGGCAGTCAGGGTTAGCTAGGGCCAGAGGAGGCTATGCAGTCCAGGTTATACTTTTATATAGAAAGGCCACTCTGGCTGGTCTTTTTCCTGCCCTGTGCTTACATAGAAATCATTACGAGAATGCCAAAGCATGCTTTTAATAATTATCACAGGATTCTGGCACAATGCTAGGTCAATCCCTTGCTTGTGTTTGGAGTTGGGATAGCTGTCATTCTCTTTCCAAAATCCAGGGAACCTGTGGTTGGAGGAGTTTGGCACTGAGGGCACTTTGAGGAGAACTTAGGGCAATACAGATACAGGAAAAAAATGTCAGTATGAGTCCATGATGCCCAATTTATGTAATGGACTGTAGCATGCTAGCATATAAAGGGAAGATTATCTTTAAACCATCTCTTACACTCTGAGTATTTCAGGGGAGAGAATTTGTTCAGTACCAGTTGGTACAACATGACAGATTATAGCAGTCAACTTGGCTTTACTAAACAGTGAGGTTGCCACGGTTAACCATACTGAAACAATAAAATGGGGCCCTCTAATTAAGGCAATGATGTCTGAATGCAAGAATCTGAACATAACAAAATTTAGGATAGCCTCAGGACTCCCTAGAACTTTTTGTCAAATTGTTCTTCATTTGGCAAAATATACATATGTACATATATTATGAACAAGGTAATGTGGATATTGACTTAATTAATCTATAATAACAATAAAAAGGATGTTTTCTTCTCCTTCAAAGATTAAAACCTGCATCTTTTATTGAGCTGCTTCTGTAATAAATAAGCAAAGAAATGTACCATTTCTACATAACTAATTTTTTGGATGAGCTGCTTTGACTGAGTTTTCCAGCAACAGATTTGTTGGTCTTCTCTTCCAGTACTTGGATTCTGGAAAATATATCTGCATGTTTGCATTTTGAACACGTACAGATGATGTGAAAGTGCGGCACTTCTGTGACTCTCTGGAAGAGGTATCTTTGTTTAATTTTTTAATTATTTTTTTATTCCGATAACAAAGCCTTTGTTATGTTCTGTCTATCTAGTTTAGTCTTATTCCCTTTTGCTTAATTCATGGTAAATCAGAACAACATTATTTACATTAATGTAGGTAAATAATGTGTCTAAGAGAATCAACTGTATGTGTGCTTTCATTAGCACTTCTGTGCTGGAGACTGTAGGATGTATAGGGAGAAGCATAGCTGAGTAACTATGGCTATCCTGTTAAGACTGTCCATGCACCATTTACCCTGTGTCAGGAATCTGAAAGAGGCAGCCCTCATTCCCATCATTTTGCGTCTTTCTTTGGCCTTCTGAATGAAGACAGCTAAATTTAATGTTGTGCCTTGCATATTTTCTGCAGTTTTCATATGGAAGCCTCCCCATATTTCATCGGAAAATCTTTGCAGCAATCTTTTCAGAGTTCTGGATTTAATTTGCACTGTGGGACAAAAATAACAGGAAACCCAAGATCCTTAATCTTTGCAATCTGAAGTGTATCATGGAAGTGTTTTCACGGAATGTAATAGAGGTTCATAAGTCTCCGCAACAATCAAGTATTCTTAGATTATAAAAAAATTGCAATGTACTTATCCCTAACCTGACTTATTTGTTTTTCTGAATCCAATGGTAGATATCTCCTGAACAAAAAAAGATAAGTCAACCAAACTATGCAGATAGCTAAGATACTAATAATGGGGTTTACTTAATACAGAGCTTCCAATGGGACTGGCCATTCATCTGCTGAGTATCATAAACACCTCATCAATCAGATAGATGTTGGCAAAAGATGAACACTGTACTGCTGTTGGCCTGTAATTATTTTTTATTTGTTTAATAAAATAGCTAGTCCTTGGCTGATGGTATGGCTTTGCTGGAACTTCTGCATTTTCCAGCTTTAAATGAAATTGTGTTTGAAACCAAATTAGCATATTATCCTGCTTGCAACGACTGTTTCACTCAACCCACTAGAGGTCAGGGCTGTACTGCTAAGGTAGATGGTTAAAAATCAGCTAGGAAAAAATCTCTTCAGATGTTGCCAGAAGAGAAAATTTGTCAGAGGCTTCTAAATTTTAGAGATTTAAAGGATGTTATATATATAATTCAGTTAATATTAAATAATCCATTGTATTTAGTACTGGTGAAGTAGGCCCATTTGGCAGATCCATGGTTGTTATAAAACTATATAGCCTGATTTAGCAATGACAAAAAAAATTAATATTTTTTTTAATCAATTTATCTCTAAAATAGTATTTAATTGCTGTTGAAGCTTTGTTTCCGGCTTTGTGATTGCATTTTATACAGTGGTTATTTAAGTGTCTACTTTAAAAAGATCAGGGACAGGTGTAAGGGACATTTCTGATGTCTGTAGAACAAGGGTTAATTCCAGTCATGTAACCTTCTCAACTGTGTTTTGAAGGAATGGGTTATGATAGTAATGGTTTGTAATTCAAAGGATGGGCAAGGTCTTTGACATAACATTTCATAGCTTGACACCCAGTCCAAGGACTTTTGCTCTTTACTTGATGGTTATAAGAACTTATTTCATCTTGTTATGAATAAATAAATCATACCACATGATCAGTACTTTGTGAACATTATTTTATTCTGCTATTTAATAGTGTCTTTTTTTGTAAAATTCATACATGCTAAAGTAAAAGGGAGCCATAAGGCTCATGGCAAATCTATACAAATGGTTAATTACTCTGACTACATAACTGTGAGGGAGCATCAGTACATATCAAGGCCAAGGCAGGCAGACAGGAGAGCTTGGTACTGCTTCTGGTGTAAGAAAGGAGTTATTCTTTTTCCTGCTATGTTGACTACAAGCCTAAGATAGCTCTACCTTGTGACATGATAATGAAACCTGAACAGACGAGAAATTTGTATTCATCCTGGAACTAGTAGTGACACTCATTCCTTTGGCATTGTTTGCTATGAAATCAGTGTCTAAAATATCTAAAACATCTCTCTCAAGTGACCAGACTTCAGACACATAGGATTCATTTGTCAGATTGATGTCTGCATGTATGATATATGTGTGCCTGCGAGTTGGGGCAAGCGACTGCAGCACCAGCTCCTTGCTGTGTGTGTAGCATCGCAGGAGGGATGCACGCCTGCATTTGGAGTAGGGGCACTCTATGGTATGTGTGCTGGGGGTACTGCAGAGAAGGGCTGGTAGTGCAGACTGGCTGCTCTAGAGGGCCATGGAGTGGGATCATGCTCCTGGCTTTGCTGGGCCGTGCAGTGGGATCATGCTCCTGGCTTTGCTGACATTCTACCAGCCCAGTAGCCATTTTGCCTGATCAGTTGTCAACAAATCCCAGATCAGGGTGACATCTGACATCTGACATGTGAGGCTCTGGAGTAGTGAAGCTGCAAAAACACAAACTGAAGGGACCACGGCAGAGCCAGAAGATTGAGTGTTAAACTGAGTGTAAGAGGTTTGACAGGTCTGCTAGTATTTGTTTTTAACATTTTTCATAGGGTGAAACCTCCCTCGTTCCCTAAGTTTTTGAAAAAGTCAATAATTTAAAATTTCACATATGCAGTTGTGTATTTATCCAAAAGAACTAAGATTATTTCCATGATATTTGGCGTAATTATTCCTTTAGAAATCTCACACTTATAGAACTTAAATTCAAACAATGGAAGTTGTCATTTTGTTTCCAAGCAGCTCTGATACCGATATTTGTGAGAGAATGCGATGTGATGGGTTTGCATATTTGCCAGTACTCTGTAGCAAAGGAAGTCCTTTTGACTATGTGCTGGGATTTGTCAGCCTTCTGTTTTCAACTTGTCTTAGTGAACTAAAGTTAGGAAAAGCAATGTGGACTCTTCTAAATTCTTCACAATACTGTAAGGTGGTGCAGAACAAACTTAACTGTCTCTGTCAGCATGAAGGATGATATATTGTGACAAGAAAAGGCAGAGACCCTTTTCTGTAACATCTTTGTAAGGAACACTGTAAAATGACCTGTAAATTTCTCATAGCTTGAATTCTACCAGATTAAATGTATAGTTTGATATGCTGTATGTGTAGCTTGTTCACTACAAGTTCCCACAAAGGAGAAACAGCTGCATGATACAGTACTGCCTCTGGAAGACAGTTTGCCATTCCAGTAGACAGGGAGGGTGAATAAATCAGTGAGGTGATTTGTAAGAGAGTCACTGACCAAGTGGTTTTTTGCTATCATAGCCTTTATTCAACTTTTGCTGTAGCACATTGACAGTCCAGGATTATCTCTTTTGGTTTTTGCCAGGCGTGGCTGGCCTGCTCTGTGTCCCAGTACGACTAAATTGCCATTCTGAAACCTCAGTTGCTTTAAACCTTTTGGTTCTCACTTTTTACTTTTCCCGTGATACTGTCTTTCAGGACACCTAATTTAAGAAGAGTTACTTGTTCAGTGCATCTTTGTCCTAGGCCAAAATAAATGCCAAAGCAAATATCAAGTGTTGCTGCTACATAGTTGTTGTGTGTAGATGAGGTAGCTGATAGCCTTAGCAATCTCATGCACCTTCCTGCATGTTGGAAGCTTTCTGAAACTAATTTGGTTACGCAGTATTTGGCAATCTGTCCCTCCAGATTGAACAGATACCAAATGGTGGTTTTGCTGGGGTACACTTTCAATTAACACACCTAAAATGGGAGTTGGGACTCATCTACAGTGAGACTCAGGCACTTAAGGGAAACCTGGTTTCAGTTATTCCATACTCATTTTAACTGTAGTAAAATTAATAACTGATCAATGAAATAGCTGAAAGCAGGGCCCTTCATTTTTTTCTCAAGCCCAGAAAGAATGCCATTACATTATACTTCTCTTTGCATGCCTCAAAATTTTCAAATTTTCAATATGTCTCTGTTTTAAGTAAATTTAAAATGCTATTCAGTATAAATAATATTATTTTTATGAAGAAGCAGTTCTGAAAAGAAGTCAGATTAAATATTGCTAAACTGACATAGTATGGAAAAAATCACCTCGTGAGAAGGCCAAATATCCTTATGATGTAACTTTGTCTTATATATCAGGTCATAATTTTGTTTGAGAATATATGTTTCTTTCCAGCTATTGGCAGCCTCTGCTTTTCAACTTTATGAGCCTCAAGTGTGTCTGTTAAGAAGAACATTGACTCAAAGCTATTTTCTTTTTGTTGCTTTCCAGATAGAGTCACCGCATCTTCTTTTTGTGTAGAGAATCCAGAAAGCTATCCTATGGGAATTTGCTTCCTTTTCATTTTGGCTTTTTCTTTTCTTTCTTTCTTTCATGTATTACTATTGTTATACAGTATGCTGTAAATTATAAATAAATCCAGAACTTTGAACTGATACCGAAATCAAGAGTATTTGGCCCTTTCTTACATGAACAAAGCCAATTTGTTCCGTATGGTAATGAAAAGTTGGTTTGTAATTTCTGTTTATGTGTTAAAATAAATGTCTTATCAATACTAACACCTACTCCTCATGATTCTGAGGACGTTTTCCTATGGAGTCCATTTCATTCCTGGAAGAGTGCATAGCCAGGTAGGCTAACTGAAGAGACTGGCCAGCCCAAGCCCTGTGGCCTCAAAAGGAGTGCTCCTTTCACTAACCTGGGTCCCTGCACAATCTGAGGTCTTTTTTGTTTTGTCTTGCTAGAAATGTAAATTACTATGTTCAGGACAAACTGTTGCCTGGGAAATAACAGCAGTTTCTGACTTTGCAGATCGTATGTGTTTGTATATTCTCAACTGGATGGTGCTTTTAATTATTGCCTAAGCTCTTGATATGTCAAGGACTATTTTTTGGTGCTTCTGGTCTTTTGTATTAATAGTATCACATTTGGTATGGGAAACAGGAAGTGCGTCATGGCTTCTGGTGTGTGTAAGGGCAAGAAATGGACATTTCTTACTGAGGACTTGTTCTACAGCTGTGGAAAAGTGGACTCAATACCTGGGGACATCCCATCTGTTCCTATATTTCTGTACATTTGTAATCTTAATGGAGATCCAGACAGGATATGTTATTTCTGTTTTAAATTCTTGTACATACTTGCATGTATCATTCAAGTATTTGTATCTTCAAGAACCCCAGATGTGAATCATGTCCAGGCTATAGACACCTAAGCTTCTGTGTCTCAGTAGAAGTTTCCACATTCACGCAAGGTACCTTAGATGCTGATACAGTAAAGAGAGATCAATACAGAGAACAGGCTAGGATTCAGTTGCCTGAATTCAGCCCAACAGTTCTAGAAGATTATTCAGCTGATCACCTGTAGGTGTCTCTTTCAAGATAAACTGGATCACTCTATAAACTGAATTGATTATGTAGGCTGGAGGAAGATTTAGTTTCCTAAGCATATGAGTTTAATGTCCAGGGTACATTCCTGGACTTCAGCTGCTGCTCCACATTTTTCCTGTAAGTCCTGTGACATAGCTGCTAGCTCTGTGCAGAAGTTTTGGATTGTCCCTGACACTGGAAGTCTCTCTTAAGGCCACTGAATCCCACCCTAGATCTGTTAAGGGAACATCAAAATGTCATCTTCAAAACCTGAAACTGATTCCAGCCTTCATCCTTCATTGTCCTGCTGGTCACCTTTCTGTTAATATACCTCAGATCTTTGTGTCATGCCCAAAGTGTTGGGCACTGGTCCTCCATGTATGTTTTAAACTTTACTTTATGTCATGTAAATAATCCTGTTTTAAATTCACAATATTACTTAAAGAGTTAAACATACTGCTAAAGTTTTTAATTAGAAATTTCAATCAGTGATTGTATAACTGTGTGTTCTTCTTTACAAAATGTCTTATGAACAGTATAACATAGTTTTCCAAGTGTAACTCTGTGCTGTATTTCAGTTATTTGTGAAGTGATTCTTAATTGCAGTTTTGGGGTCCTTCTGAATTAGTGTCATTGGTGTAACTGATATTTATTTTAAATAAGAGTTTTAACACCAATGCGATTTATGTAATGATGTGGGTTATAAATACTGAATGTCCTTTCCCTTGACTTCATAACCTCATCTTTTAAGCAACTCCAGCATTATTGTGATGTAGACAGCAACTATCCAGTCTCGCAGATGCTACGAACAGGCCTAATTATAAAACCTCACTCTTCAGCAAAGAATATTCTGAATTGCTAGACAAAAAATCAGTTTTTGAAGTTGGTCCAGCTGTAAGCTGGAGAAATCTCTGGCATTGCCTTTTGCTATTTCTGTCTGAAACTAATGCCTTCTACAATAACTAAGTTTTATATGATTTCAGACAGCTACCTCTTTCTAATGCAGCATTTACTACATAATATATGAAAAAGTTTACAATGTTTCATGACAATAGATGAGTGAGAATGCATTGTAAGGAATAAATAGAAATGCCTCAATTTAAGTTTATCCAGGTATTAGGGTTGCCTTCCTGGACTTCAGAGACTTACAAAGAGTGGTCAGAGTATGTGGGGCCTAGGTTTGTGTTTCTTTATAAAGAAGAGACACTTTTAGATTCAGGTTTTATTTTAACGTTTTGCTGAAGATTTAGTTCTGTAGCGATTAAGCCATATCAGATAACACTCAAATAATGTCTCAATGCTGTATCACTCACAGTCCAAGATGTTGTAGGAAGACTCCTGACAGGGCAAACAGGTAGACTGAAGAGACACCGCTCTTGTGGCTAAGTTACAAGAAATAAAGGTTTACTCACTAGCTATGGAGCTTTACATACTGTATACCCCTAATCTTCCAATGCTTTCCTGTCTTAATGGGGTAGGTTGACCTTGGCTGGCCGTGAGGTGCCCACCAAGCCACTCTATCACTCCCTCTCCATCAACAGGACAGGGGGAGAAAATACAATGAAAAGCCTGTAGGTTGAGCTAAGGACTGGAAGATCACTTATCAATTACCATCACAGGCAAAAGAGACACAACTTGGTGAAATTAATTTAATTAATTGGTAATTAAACAGAGTAGGATAATGAGAAATAAGAACAAATCTAAAAACACCTTCCCCCACCCCTCCCTTCTCCCCGGGCTCAACTTCACTCCAGACTTGTCTCCCTCCTCCCACTTCCAAGTGGCACAGGGAGACGGGAATGCAGGTTATGGTCAGTTCATTACACTTTGTCTCTGCCACTCCTTCCTCCCCATACTGTTCCCTTGCTCCAGCCTGGAGTCCCTACCTATGGGATACAGTCCTTCATGACCTTCTCCAGCGTGGGTCCTACCCATTGGCTGCAGTTCTTCATGAACTGCTCCAGCGTGGGTCCTTTCCACAGGGTGTAGTCCTTCAGGAATGGACTGCTCCAGTGTGGATCCTCCATGGGGTCACAGGTCCTGCCAGAAGACCTGCTTCAGCATGGGCTCCTCTCCATAGGCCACAGCTCCTGCCAGCAGCCTGAACTGGTGTGGGCTCCCCATGGGCTGCAGCTTCCTTCAGGGCACATCCATCTGCTCTGGTGTGGGCTCCACTGTGGTCCTCCATTTGCTTCAGGGGAACAACCTGCCTCACCATGGTCTTCACCAGGTGTCCCTGCCCGCAGCAGGGGGGTTGGAACTAGAGGATCTTTAAGGTCCCTTCCAACCCAAACCATTCAATGATTCTATGATTCACCACAGGCTACAGGGGAATCTCTGCTCTGGTGCCTGGAGCACCTCCTCCCCCTCCTTCTTCACTGATCTTCGTGCCTGCAGAGCTGTTCCTCTCACATATTCTCACTCCTCTCTACCAGCTGCTGCTGTGCAGAATTTTTTGCCCTTTCTTAAATATATTGTTACAGAGGCACTACCAATATTGCTGCTTGGCTCAGCTTTGGTCAGGGGTGCATCTATCTTGGAGCTGCCTAGAACTGACTCTGTCTGACATCATTCTTCTTACAGAAGTCAGCCCTGCAGCCATCCTGGTACCAAAACCTTGCCATGTAAACCCAATACACCTACTTTGAACATGAATGAGGTTTATCTGCAGGAACCTGAAGGACCCACAACTTGTTACAGTAATAGGAAGGTCTCTTAGTTGCAAGAAGAAAATTCAATTTTTTTAGTATATGTATGACAGCAGCCCTGGAGAATCCTGTGTTTCTTTCATGGCTGTGCTATGTCACTGGAAAAGTCATTTTCTGGTGGACAATAAATGGTCAACAAATAGCTGCCAAGTCTGAGATCTTATGGCTGCATTTGTAGAAGTGCTAAGGACTCCCAGCTGGATGGAAGTCAATGGGAGCTGTCCTTTGAAGTGTCATGTAATGCTCAATACACTCAGGAGACGTACAACTTCAGTTACTGTAAAAAAACATGAAAAATTACCCAGAAACAGAGAGTTTTGTCTTCAGAGCAGTGTTGAATAGCCTGCAATGAATAATGCATGAAAGTGAACACCGAATAAACAAAACATTGAACAGTTGGTCATTGGCACATTGGTGGTCTATGTGCGGAGTGAGTGACAAAGGATTTGATAGAAAATGAATGGTTACATGATTTGCTAATCAGAAATCGTGTTGTAGCTGAGGTCACCTTCACAGCCACACTGACTGCGGGCTTTATCTCAAAGTGTTGCTCCTGCAACACGGCAGTTCTGGCTGAGGAAAGTCTGCTCTCCAGATGTTAGTGAACCAGCACCATGCAAGCACCACGTTTCTCTTCTTCTGTAACCAATGCACTTTTTTACACAGGTTTTTTCCCACAGACGTTTTTTGAAAAGTATTACGTATTGTATTGTTTGGTGAATATTACATGTTTTATTTCCAGATTTCCTCACACATTCATTAATTCGGTACTCTATTAAATTTTATCAGTAATAATTATTACAGTCAGGAAAAATTGCCCATGTGACTGTATGAGAAAAAGTTCTTTAGCTAACGTTAATACTTCTTTCCCTGTTTGGGGTTCCTGAGGCTAATTTTTCCTTCTGCCCCCTTTGATCAGTGTCACATGTTGTTTCTCACACAGGTTGTCCGCCTAGTCCTGACATAGCTAGTCCTGTGTAACAAAAATGTTGCATAGAGAGAGACTTTTTTATTAGCTTAAGATATTTTATTTTTACAGCTGAGTGGTACTGAAATGACTGCACTGAAATAGAAGGTTGAAGAAATATGATTACTGCAACTGATTGATGGCACATAAAATACATAATTAAACTGAATTCACCAGTAAGCTTTGCCTCTTAATTTCATTGCTTCAGAGTTGTTCTAATTATCCAAAGGAAAAAAGCATTTGAAAATGTACCCAGTAAGAAATAATTGTTTTATATTTCCAGTTGTTATTTTAGAAAAAACCCTACTCTTTCCAATTGGTCCCACTTTCAGAAAAAAAGCAACCTCTGTAAATGTGGAGAAAGTTAGCCAAGCACTTAAATGGAAAGCTCAAAATTGCGTGAAAGAATGGAAGAGGTTTCAGTAAAAAACAGATTATGTCGTTCCCTCGTTATATGTCTGATTTGCTGCTGATAGATTTTCCTTTCCTGCCCGCCCCAAAATAGCACAGTGCAAATAGCATGTGGCTTGCATAGCAGATATAGTAGATATACTTTGGACAGATAAATGATAAAACCACATAGCTTGGAATATAGTCTAGCTAGAGTTTCCAACTGGAATTATCTTGCAAACCCAGCAAGAGGTGGACTGAATGGTTTAGGGTTCTTTTTTCACCACTACTTTTTCCTTTGTTCCTTTTTGACTTAGAATGAAATTGAAAAACATTTAAGATTTGTACTATTTTCTATGCCCCCCCCCCATGCATTTTAGAACCTTTTCATTAGAAAAATAATAAAATGGCAAAAAAAAAAGGAAGAAAGAGAAAATATGTCCATATGTGGGTGTAAACTTCTGAACTTGACTAACTCATTTGTATTTAGTGGTGAAGAGAGGAAAAGATATTTCCAGTCGTTATTTTTCATACTTTCTGAAAACCCTTTTGGTAGAGAAATTGAGTAAGAGAATGACTTTGCACAACTTCTCATCATACAAGAAGAACAAAACCAGGCATTTCCGATTAGTCAAATGGATGAAAAATTGTCTGCATAACTGTTAGAAATGGTCATCTAGATATAAACTCTGGCTCAGCATGTCCCTGGACTGATGATTGTGGGGAGTGAAGAAAATATTATTAAAAGAAGATCCCTCTATACTTACATTTTCCTGCTCTTTTCCTTAAATCAGGTGCTAGTGGCCACTGCTGGAATCAAATGAACCTATTATTGTAGCTGGAAGGGCAGTTCTTACATTCCTAGGTTCCCAGACTGTCCTCATTTTTATTTTATGTGTTAATAACTGCTTTAACTAACATTACACTTCTCTCTTCAAATCCATGCAGATTGCCTAACATAATTCTTCATTTTAGATTTCCAGTTTGAGAGTAGGATGTTTCAGAGCCCATCATTTGACATATCTCTCCCAGAGAGATGCATAGCAGTATATACTGTCAATAAACCCTCTATGTCTCTGGCTCACATTCATCTGTGTCTTGCATGTTTCCTGCTGAGTCACTGTATGGCTTTCTCACTAACTTTGCATGTTTTAGTGTTTTCATGTTTGAGTGGGAAATTATTTTGGCTGCAAGCCATACTTTTCTGTATTTCTGTGTATTCTATGTATGATGAAGAAACTTGATGTGAAAAACTGGGAAAACCAGCTGCGGGATGATCACAAGAAAGTCCTTTTTGAATTAAGCAAACCATTCATTTAAAAATGAAAGTAAAATTGTAAACTAGTCTTCTTACCATTGGCAAGGCACATGTTGTTGTAGCAGCTGGAAAGCAAGCGGCCAGGGAAGTCAATCTGCAGGTTGTCATTGGGACAGAGTTGATCCCCATGCTCGCCACGCTGTCTTAGAGGGAGCAAATTGAGCTGTTAGGTCTGTTCTCATAGTGCTCCCACTCCTGTATCTCCAAGACTACCTGCAACAAATCTGCCAACTGAAAACCTGGCTGGCGAACTAGGTGGTGTTGAGATGAACTTCATATAACAAATATGGATTGTACTCAGAAAAGAAGTGTTTCTTTTGGTGGTTTTCCTCGTGCTTCTTCACAGTTGCATGTCTAAAATGGTCTGCTGACATAACTCAGCTAAATTAAATGGAGAAATTAAATCAGTCCATATAAACTTATAAGGACAGATATTTTTGTGTTCATCTGGATGACTCAGCATATGTTTGCATTGCTACAGTAATAGTAAAAAGGCTAATAATTAATAAAGATTAAATAGGTTTAAAGCTGGGACCTAATTTTTTATTGGTGGAAGTGTGCTTGGTCTCTTGTTGTGAGGGAGGTGTTACAGACATCATTCCTCCCTCCTTTCACTTCCAGGCTTTCCGCTTCAGTACCTGAGTTCTTCTACTCTCTCTTCTTTTTTCATTCTGGGGAAAGTTTTAGCAAATGAAATGGCTCTGTATTCTTAGCAAAGCATTTGAAAATTGGTGCCTGTATTAATATGTGGTAGCCTATTACTGAGAATCCCCCCCCTGTCCTGCAGTCTACCTGCAGGCATTTTTCTGTTTGCAGTGTTTCTGCAGGTTATCTAGGTAGCTGCTAAGCTGTCTGAGTCTACCAGGCCCTAGCACTCTAAGGGCCTTAAATTAATATTACGACTTTGGCTTTCAGGCAGAAGCAAACAGGAAGGTAGAGAAGCTGCATGGAGACGGTGAATCAATGCTTAGTTTTGTCATCGATTAGGCTGACACTAGCAACTTGATTGGGCTGTTCACACAGTGGCCACGCGTGACTGTAGGTTCAGACTCAAAGCAGCATAACATAAAGGCAGAGGCTGCAGAATGAGTCACCGTGTCGCAGATTTCTTGTCTATAACTGAATTACTTTGATGAGCCACAGAAGCAGAAGACATTCCTTGTTGCTCTGTAGATTGTGTAGCAGTGAAGAGTCTGTATGAGTCCTGAGTTTTTTGCTGCTTTGCTTACAGGAAATTACAGTTCACAGTTGAGATTGAGACTGATGTGGCCACAAGGTACTGGGAGTAATTATTTTTGTGTATCACTGTTAGACATTTTTTTCGTCGTTTATATTCAAGGCAGCTTGTTTCCATCTATCTGTTATTTTCTTCAGGAACTGAGACATATGGATAATGGATGAACCTGTATCAGTTAAGCAAGAGACATATATTTGAATATTATTTCAATTTTTTGACCCTTTGGCATCTCAGAGGCTCTCTGATCAGCCTCAGATTCTTGTGTGAAGGGAAGAACAAGCACTGAGCTTCCTGGGCCTGCCTGTGGAAACTGGTGGGTTGGTGCTTCTGCTCAGTATGCCTTTCTAGGACTGAGAGGTGTTAGAAGAGGAATCTGATAGCACCTGTAGGAATGATATGCAGAACAGTGGAGTTAATGCTTTCTGAACATTATTACCATGGATAGCTCAACAGCATTGTGTATGGATTACAGTCCAATATAGTAAAAAAAAAAAGTCTCAAACAAGAAACCACTCTTCTCAACCTAGTAAAAGTTCGTTCTTCTTTTCTTTTGTTCCTTACATAAATTAATTGGGTATTCATATTTATCTCCTCTTTATGTTTAGAGGAAAATCCTTAAGAGACAGAGCTGCCCACTTTTGGTATAAGTAGTGGGATGATTTACTTTTTGATCTGACTTCATATATAATTATGGAAAGATGTTCCCACACTAGACTGCTATGCTCTTAGGAGGAATGATGAAGCTAAGAAATTATGTGACTTTCTTCCATGGTGGCCTGCTATTGTTCCTATCTTAGATGTCCATATTAGGATGAGATCACCCTCTGGAGATTCCTGTCCAGTGACTGTCGAGGAGGCCTTGCTGTTCAGTTCAGATTTATGAATTTTTGAGTAGCCAAAAGACAATGAGATAGATCTCTGATCAATGATATGAAACAATCAGTCCTAAAAGGGTTCAAGGGATTCATCTCATCTTGGAGTGTTCATCAAAGATAGAGCAGATAAACCATGCCATAGAAGTACCTATTTTTTAGCCATAATAATAAAGTCTCTGTACAGAGGTCTAAAGGTGAGATGGATCCCATGTCTAGCCTCTGTTTCTGATGGTCATATTTGTTACAAAATCACCATTCAATAAGGAAAGCTGGCAACACCAAAGTCCATAGTGGCTTACCTAGGTTGAGAAGATGGCCAAATATTGTAGTGAATCAGTGATTTCAGTATTCAAAAAGGTATTGCATAGCTTCTGCTATGCACATAAGTGAAGAAAGATGTTTATATCTGGCAGATAAGTGTTTACATTTCTGGAAGTATTGTTTTAAGCTCATTTTTTGCCTACTCTTTGAACAAGAATGAACTTCGGATAGAAAGTTTTAGAAACCTGGAGATGCTTAGTTTCCTGTGTCCCCTGTATTAGGCTGACTGTGTATGTATAACAGATTTACACATGTGCAGCTGGCACTTTTCTAGGGTTTCTGGACATACAACAGTCAGTAGGTCATTGCTTGGAGCAGTAGGATGGCAGGGTATTGCTGTGTAACACTGAAAGCAAAGACTGAGAAGTAGCCTGAATATTCACAAACCGTCTGTTTCTCCTTTGAGTCATAGCCCCAGAGGTTCCAACATTAGCTATGTTGTTTTAATCCAGCCTGGGGAACTATGCAGCTGTTTCTCATGACTGATTCCTAGTAATTCTTTTATAGTATTTGATTTTTTGTGCCACAGTGATTCAGTTATGGAAGAAGCTTAGCAATAGTCATTGGCACCCTCATCTCTTTTCTGTGTTTACTAGAATGAAGTCATTGACATATGGGAACATTTATATGATTGTGTCAGACAAGCTAGACTGAAAGCAACAGACAGATGTCCAATGAGTTAAATATGCAAATCTTTAATGTAAATATAATTGTGAATGATGAAGCAATTAGATTAATGAACAGATGAAAAATGACCATATTAAAAAAGTCTGGAATCTGATCTCATTCCTTCTGGGACAGTTTTTGTGAATCACATTATTATCACAAAGACAGCGTGTTTCTACTTTAATATAATTCATGATAATTAGCACATTCTTTGTTATTATCATGCTATGCATGAATGTATTTTTCTGTGCCTAAGTGGGACTTTTAGGCAGTTACTTTCTGAAGATTTATCATTCACATTCACTTTTATTTGAATATAGCACTAGGTAGATCCCAGTAACAGGAGTTTTGATTCATACTCTCAGTAAATTTAAAATACCAACAATTGACCTAAAGGTGTCTGATCAAAGTAACAAAAATAAAATTCCACCTTTCTTTTGTGTATATGTTTTCATCACTGGGAACTGTGTGCAAACCACTGAAGATTGTAGAGTTTTGCCACTGGCTGGGGCACAGCTGAGTTGATCAGATTTAATATGAAATGCATTTAATTACAGCAGAAGAGATTCATTTTCTCTCTAGCAGACAGTCTAGTCTGAGCTATTATTTCAAACTTCCTCTACAGCCAGTGGAGAGAGGTGGACTGAGGTCATGGTCAGAGGCCCATTTTAAGCTAGCATGCCTCTGGGCTGCTGCTGAAGGAGGTGTCCCCTCATACCCCATTAGTCCCATTGCTCCTTCTGTGTCTCTTTTAACAGCTGTTGGAATGAGTAGGGTCAGGGTCCAGCATACTACCTGTCTCCATGGAGGGATGCACAAGCATGGGGTATGTGGAAATATCCCTTTTGGTGGCAGTTCAGGTTTCTGTTGCGTAAAAGCACCCATTTAACCACAGTTAACAATGTGTGGAATGAACTGTACTCTCTGTAGCAGGAACCCAGAAAACTAATTTACTTAGTTACCTAGGGAAATAGAGTTAAGTAACATGAATCCTTGTCTTAGTGTATCATAGAATCATAGAATGGTTTGGGTTGGAAGGGACCTTAAAGATCATCTAGTTCCAACCCCCCTGCCATGGGGCAGGGACACCCTCCACTAGACCAGGTTGCCCAAAGCCTCATCCAACCTGGCCTTGAACACTTCCAGGGAGGGGGAATCCACAACCTCTCTGGGCAACCTGTTCCAGTGCCTCACCACCCTCACAGTAAAGAATTTCTTTCTAACATCTAATCTAAATCGACCCTCCTTCAGCTTGAACGCATTACCCCTTGTCCTGTCACTACACTCCCTCATAAACAGTCCCTCACCATCTTTCCTGTAGGCCCCTTCAGGTACTGGTAAGCCGCAATTAGGTCTCCCCGGAGCCGCCTTTTCTCCAGGCTGAAGAACCCCAGCTCTCTCAGCCTGTCCTCATAGGAGAGGTGCTGCAGCCCTCTGATCAGCTTTGTGGCCCTGTACTAAAGACTTACAGTCAACAAAGATGAAAGATTTTAAATATCTACATGACAGACTGTGTAATAGTGTGGTGTGATGTCTCCTTCTACATTTCATTCTTTACAACTACTTTATAAAATATGAAATAAGAAAAGATGAAATAAGTTACAGATGAGCATGCACTTGTAAATATTGATATAATTCCTTATTTTCACAAAAGCACAAAATGGTTGAGGTTGGAAGGGACTTCTGGAGGTCATCTGGTCAAACCCTGCTGCTCAAGCAGGGCCACCTAGAGCCAGTTGCTCAGGACTGTGTCCAGTTGGGTTTTGAATACCTCTGAGGATGGGGGGTTCACAACCTCCCCGGGCAAGCTGTGCCAGTGCTTGGTCACCCTCACAGTAAAAAAAGTGTTTCCTGATGTTCAGACGACACCTCCTGTGTTTCAGTTTGTGCCCGTTGTCTCATACCTGTCACTGGCCACCACTAAAGAGCCTGGCTCTTTCCTCTTTAAACACTCCCTTCAGGTGTTTATACAAATGGATAAGATCCCCCTGAGCTTTCTTTTCTGAAGCCTGAACAGTCCCAGCTCTCTCAGCCTCTCTTTTTATGAGAGATCCTCCAGACCCTTCATCATCTTCGTGGCCCTTTGTTGGACTCTCTCCACTATGTCCATGTCTGTCTCGTATTGGGGAGCCCAGAAATGAACACAGCACTCCAGGTGTGGCCTCACCATTGTCAAATAGAGGGGAAGGATCACCTCCCTCGACCTACTGGCAATACTTTGCCTAATGCTACCCAGGATAACGTTGGCCGCCTTTGCAGCAAGGGCACTTTGCTGGCTCATGTTCGACTTGATGTCCACCAGGACACCCAGGTCATTTTCTGCCAAGCTGCTTTTCACCTGAGTGTCCCCCAGCATATACTGGTGCCTGGAGTTGTTCCTCCCCAGGTGCAGGACTTTGCACTTCACCTTGTTGAACAAAAAAAATTATTAAAATGTTTTCAACATTTAGAAAAAATTATTTTCAACTCTTGTAACTACAGTGATATTCCTTCCTGAGACACAGGGCTTTCTTTACCCTGTCAGGTTTTCTCCTACTGCTCTTGTTTTGTTTGTCTGGGTTTTTTTTTTTTTATATTTTTCAAGGAAAAGGTGATATAACATTGAATGGAAGAGTGCAGTTACAGTATTTTTTGTTTTACAGTGGTAGGCAGCTCAGCCCCACGCAGTCACTCACTCACCCTCCTCCAGTGGGATGGGGGAGAGAATCAGAAGGGTAAAAGTGAGAAAAATCATGGGTTGAGATAAAGACAGTTTAATAAGTAAAGCAAAAGCTACGCCCACAAACAAAGCAAAATCAAGTGTTCATTGACTACTTCCCATGGGCAGGCAGGTGTTCAGCCATCTTGAGGAAAGCAGGGCTCTGTCACGTGTAACAGTTACCATGGAAGACAAATGCCATCACTCCAAATTTTCCCCCTTCTTCTTCCACCAGCTTTTGTTGCTAAACATGTTGTCATATGGTATGGAATATCCCTTTGGTCAGTTGGGGTCAGCTGTGACGGATGTGTCTCCTCCCAGCTCTTGTGCACCTCCAGCCTACTCGCTGGTGGGGTGGTGTGAGAAGCAGAAAAAGCCTTGGCTCTGTGTAAGCACTGCTCTGTTTTCAGCAGGAATCCAAAACACAACCCCATACCAGCTACTATAAAGAAAATTAACTCTATCCAGCCAAAGCCGATACAAGTATACTCAGTAGTTTGAAACAATGCATATCACTTCCTCATATTATTTATAATTCTAATCAGAGCAGAACTTAGAGTTCCATTAACTGATTTATGAGTACACCATATTCTTTAGGAGGATTCTCTGCCACAAAGCTGAGATGTCGCTCTAAAAATCTGGGTTCAAAATATTGTCTCTAACTATTGTGAGTTTGCAGGAAAACCACCCTCCCTCCCATTGCTCATCAGTCTATTCTGCTTTGAGCCTCAATTCATGAGGCAAGGAGAAGAAAGCAAGATGGCTAATGAGGTTGCCTTCCATTTCTTTTCACTCCCTCTCATGTGAAGACAACTGAACTTGCTATTTATCGACTGGTGTAGTGGCAAAATTGCAGTGTCATGATTTAAAGTAAAAGGCAGATTTTATGTGTCTTAAATACCGCAGTCTTTACTGGAGCAGTTCAAGGGTGATTTATTAGTGGTTTAGCACATTTTTTTTCCCTCCGCTGGATACAAGGTGGACTTCTGGGGTTGAAGTTTCATCAACAGCCCTGTTTTGTGATGTCTCCATTCAGGAATCAGAGCTTTTCAATCCTAATTTAGCTCTTTAGGATAGGGTTTTTGACTCATAGTGCATTTTAGTGTGTCATCTACCATGAGAGGCCCTTCATGTTGCCTGGGACTTCCAATCACTATAATAATACAAAACATAACAAGCTAGTGAACATCTGCACACAATTATGACAAGGCAATATGTAAGTGGATAATTGTTAAGAGATTTCATTAGGCTATTTTCAGAACAAGCAGAAGTGCAGGGTTTGGGAGTGTCCCTGCTCTGTGAAGCTGACTCACACGTATTTTCACCATCAAAATCTGAGCTGGGTTTATGCCCTAATGGTGGGATGTCTTCCAAATGCTCAGCTTCCAGTTGCGGACAGAGTGGAACGATGTGGCTTTGGATATGGCCTATTATAGACAATGTCACCCTGTTTTGGTCATCCCCAGAAGACCCACAGGGAGGTGTTAACCTACTTTTGTGGGAAAAGTGGTGTTAAAGAGGCAGAGAGTACAACTGCATATATGTGTATCATCCAGTGGGAGCTATATACCTGGTATAGGCATGGATATGAACAGGACCTCTAATTTATGCACTTCCTTTTCCAGTTTGCTTTCATTGTGTGAGCAAAGGCTGTATATATGCTGTGATCTGCTTTTTCTGACAGCCTACCAGTATGTGCTTCTGTTTGAAGGATTTATGTTTATTCTCTCAATGGAGAAGAAAACATTAGTTTCATATAAATTTAAAGGACATTCGCAGCAAGTAATTTTTCTCAAATTCTGACTAATTCCAGGTTAAGTAGGTTGTAACTAAGAAATGATTGTGTCTCATAGATACAATATTTTGACTTTGCTACAACAGAGAAGTGTGAAGTATACTACAAAATATTTATCAGTGGGGAATAGTGAGGTTTGATGACTTCCTAGACCCTTCCAAATTAATGTTAGTCATCCTTATTATGTATTTATTTGCTTGCATGTTTTCTTTTGCATTCTATAACCTTGAAAATAATCCCAGTGTACGTCTGCATTCTTAAAATATTTATATGCCTAGGTAAACTGTAGCGGGGTGGGGGGGGTGGGGAAGAAACATAATCGGCCCCATCATTTCAATTGTTCTTTTTTACAGCTAAAACCCTTTGTTTACTCATGGTGGTAAGACATCTGTCTGACTGCATGACTAATTGAGGCAATAGAGAAGAGGGTGAGGTGGGGAAGGAAGGTGGGAGTGAACTATTTACATGAGAATTGGTCATTGTTAGTTAGATGTCAGAATCAATCCAGATTCTAGTTCTTATGAACTAAATCCCACATTTTCCAGTAAAACATGAAGCTCTGACTAAGAAGTTTTATTCCTAATTATGAAGTTATTGCCTGTCTCCTTTGGTATTGCATAAACTGCTTTGGGGCCTAGCCAGACAACAGCAGTGAATCCAAAAGCAGTTAACCATTTACTGAGGCATCTGGACTACCGCTTCGCTTAAGTCATTTAAAACACCATTACAACAGTCTACTCTAAAGCCTTAGAAAATATGTAGAGAGAATCTGTAATAGTAAAACTTTATATTCTCCACTAAAAATAAAACTTTGATTTTTTACTAGCTCATGTAAATGTGGTTTTAACAACGTGTTACTATGTAAATGAAATAAGGGGAAACAGAACATGTTTGGGTTGCTGAGCAAGTGTTTAAATGGGTAGCCACATTTCAGCTTCCTTGCAAATGAAGGCATGTATGCAAGTCCCTGTGTATGGGTTTAAGTATCTTGCCTTGAGGTCAAAGAAAGTCAGAAGCAGAAGCTTTGATATCCTGTCCCACACTCCAGGCATAGGCATGGATATGAAGAAGAGCTCTAATTTATGCACTTCCTTTTCCAGTTTGCTTTCATTGTGTGAGCAAAGGCTGTATATATGCTGTGATCTGCTTTTTCTGACAGCCTACCAGTATGTGCTTCTGTTTGAAGGATTTATGTTTATTCTCTCAACGGAGAAGAAAACATTCGTTTCATATAAATTTAAGGGACATTTGCAGCAAGTAATTTGTCTCCTTTATCCCTACTATATTCTGTGTACTTCTATGTAAAATTTTAGCTTTATTATAAAGGACCTACTCCCCTGTTTTTTGGCATAGCCATGTGCATTGTGTGTGTTCATGTGATGGAGAGAGCCTGTGTTGCCGTATTCACCCCATATCACTATGACAGCTATTTCCAGCTCAGCATACTCTCATTTACACATGAAATTCCTTCTGGGTAATTTTTTCCTAATTTATCTCTTTTGGACCCAGGGAAGTTACAATGCATAAATTCTGTCAATGGCCAGTTTTCCAAAAGAAAATCTCCAAAACCAAATTTAGGCAAGCTTCCTGTAATTTCAGATGTCCAGGAGCTGTACATCCTCCACTAAGTCTAACCTGAAAATTATAGGCTGTAGGTTCTTAAATTATACCTGGTTCAGAATTAAGGCAAGAATTCATGGAGAAAGTTCTCAGTTTCCACAAGCATAAAGAATCCCTAAAGGGAGAAGCAGGGTAAAAAGCAGACAAGCAATAAAAGTAAAATAAAAATGCTAAAGATATTTGCAAACCTGGTGTCTATCTACAGCTATTGGCTTAGAATGATAGTGACTGGTGCCAGGGACAAATATAAAACAAGTTCACTGCTTGCATATGAATCTTTAAAGGCCGTGTGTTAAGTTAATGTGGTGCTGATAACTTATCACAATTTCTGTCTAGACATCCAAGCTAATGTGAATGGGAATATTTTCATGTGATTTTTCCCTCTGGGTTTTTTTCCCCACAACAATGCTCTTTTTCTGCTTCCGTACTACTAAGAAGAATAATGGAAATTTGCTGTCAAAAAAGACAGACCCCCCCCCGCCCCCTTACCTTTTCATGATGTACTGTGGACTACAGAGCTTTGGGCATTGAGATGATGTATTTCACTTTGAAAGCAGCCCTTTCTTCCTTGCTTAGAATATGTGATAAACTGTATATATTTAGAGTGATTTTTAGGGGCTTAGAATATTTGTCTTGTTTTACATCTGCTGTGGTCTGACTGGATTATAGATGGGTAACCAGAAAAGAAAGACAGTTCTCCTGGTGTTACACTGGATTTTTATACTATTGTGGAACAATTCACTAAATAAGGCTCCATATCAGGAGGAATGGTCTTGAATTTATGATGTTTTAGCTGCTCCCACAAGAGGTTTCCCTTTAACTTTGTATAAAGCCTCCTCCAAAAGCTCTTCTATTAGTAAGGTTCCCCTGCCAAAAGATTAAAAAGTGGCAAGACTGGGAATTGTCTAAAAAATGCTATGGAAACCTACCTTAGTTATATAAGTTCTAGCCATCTGACAACCCTTACAACATCCTTTGTTCTTCAGCTGATTTACAGAGTAGCTGGCTAAATGCCATTTACATGTCCATGTAATATTTTTTTGTATTTTACCCCATCATCAGTTTCGCTCATGGAATTGATTCCATCTTTTTCTCATTGAAATTAGGATAAATTTTCCTAACAATGAGCAGTGATCAGATATTCATGCTAATCTGTCATGTCAGATCAATCAGGTCTCTCAGAAGCTTTCAATAGTCTTGATGATGAGGTATCTTGCCTGAAGGAAAAGTAATACCCAGGGTGGCGTACTAAAATAATTACTTGAAGGATGTATCTTCTGAGTAGCAAAAGAGGCCTGCAGCTCCCACATTTGATCTTGCACTTGTTATCTTTTTTCTTTCAACATTTTCAGGCCTGTCAGGTAGCAGAGGTTTCAGAACTGCTCTGCAAGGGAAAGTGAGCCTGGAGTGAAGGGCAGGGACCCTTCAACAAGAGCCCCATCCTATGGTACCCAAACAAGAGGAGCAGAGCAGGTCTGGGGGGTAACCAGGGCAGCCAATGGCCCTGATTTCTAGACAAGGTTGTGGTGATGGACGTGGTCTGAAGCCAACATGGGAAAGCAAGTCAACAGGTGAGCATAGCACAAGGCCAGGCACAGGCATCCCTACAATGCAGCTCAGACAAGGACCATGGAAGACAACTGAGTGCAAAAGCACGTCCTGAGCCTGGGGGAGCCCCCCAGCAAGGCCTCCTGGCTCTTTCTCCTACAGCTCTTTCCCAGCAGCTGCATCCAAGGTTATAGCTGTGCCATGCCAGAGCTGGTCTTGAGGACCCACAGCCAAAGTTGGAGGAGGGAAGAGACTGCAGAATCTGTTGGTGCACTCATCAGGTTGAAGCTGAGGAAAAACAAGTCAGGGATGAATGGGAGGCCAAGATCACTGAAAGAATCACAGTGACTGTTTTAATGTGTCTGAAGGTATATAGCCTCAGTTGGTCAATTTAGTCTGGAGTTTAGAAATAGCCATGGTTTCTTCTGTCATGTTAAGGTAGGTTATCCTATCAAGTATAACAGGTAAAAGTACAGAGAAGAATGAAGCTGAAAGATATGAAGTTGCATCCATGCAGGGACAGAAGACTAGAACTCGTAATGTTGAAATGATATAACTTTTTATAGCAGAGAAATTTATAGCAGTCTGTAGACTGATTGTTAAAGAGAAGATGAATCAAGAATGATTATTAACAACTTGTCACAATTAATTTCATTAATGAGTCTTTTTCTTTGGTTGGTTTTTGGGGTTTTTTGTTTTGTTTTTTTTTTTTTTTAAGAGATAGTTGCTGATAAACTGAAGATAAACAGAAGGAAGTACCTTTTACAGCTAAATCATGAAACTTTTGTGGCAGCAGAAGCCCAGGTCAGAAGTAGTCAAAAATAATTCAACTACTTTGTAGAGGATAAATCCACAGATGACAAGTAAACTTCATAATCTAGATGTGACTTTTGGTTCAGGGACACCCTAAACCATTGACGGTCAGCAGCTGGAAAGATGTGCCAGAGGAAAAATCTCTGCATCAGGCATATTTGTTACATAGTGTAATAATGTTAAGGTAGTTGAATGTTAAGGTAGCTAATCATGCCTTTGTAATATTATGTATTCACTACAGTAATATAACTTAGCTGGGCACGAGTCTTTTAGCTCTTAGGATGCTTGAAATAATGCAGTTTACTACTGCATGTCTTCTCAGTTTATACAGGTGCCAACATCAAACTTGTCCTTCAGAGAAACTCCAGCTTCCTATCGTGCTTTTCATCAGTTTCAAGAGCTCATCAAAATATGCAGTGACTTAGGCCAGGGATATCTAAAAGCTGTCCTAAATCTCTAGGTTGATGATTTTCTTCCCTGCACAATGCAATACTCATGAAGTGTTCCTGGCAAAGTCTGAGGATTTGGAAATAAGTCAGTGGGGAACTAAGGATCATTACAAATCTCAGCATATTTTGTTCTTTCAAACTGGCTTTTTTTTAAGATAAATGTATGTCACTATATTTTAAAGAATAACCTAATGCAATGTGAAAGTAAACAACCCCCTCTGAAAACTCAAACATCAAACCAAATAAAATCTGAATTACAACAGGGCAAAGCTGTCCCTTTTCTGGCTCTTTACTCTTTTCTGTTCCTGGAGAACTGATGAGAAAAATAGACAAGAGTGCATACATAGTCTTATGCTCCTCTTTCTGTCCAAGGAAAGCAGCTCAGATTGTACTGTAATAATCATACAGGAGAATAAATATAAAACAGGACAGATGCCACAGTTTATGCCAAAACAAGTCATATTACACCCTGTTCAATCAGTGAAACAGGGTGATAACTTTTTTTCCTTCCCTTCCAAGCAAGAATAAGCAGAAAGATTTGGAAGTCCACTGTAGACCCCAAACGCAAATGCAATAGTTCTTTATGCCATTTAACTTTTATTTATGGTAACTCATCAGGTTTCTTTACATTCTTACAATGTTGTTCATGAGTATATATCTCAAGATTTTTGTATTGTGAAATAAATACAGAACCTATTTTATTCTTCCAATCCTGTTTGTAGAAAGAATGGTCTTAATATTATCTGGACAGATAGTCAAGTGAAATGACTTGACATGATGTCAAATGACTACTATATGGATATAAGTATACAGTCCACTGCTGGAACATGAAAAGAAAAGCATCAATCTGCATCATATCCTCTGAGGATACATTTTCCTTAGATTTGACTCCTTCTAGTGCTAAATACCTGCTGTCTCTTGGAGGGAGAACTGAAGCCTGCAGAAGCTCATGAACTAGCCACAACATTCTTAAGTTCCTTCTACCCTCATAATTTCTAGCCATGTTACATGAACCTGAATTAATGCAGCCTGGCGAACAGTTGCACAGTTGTTTGCATTTGTGATAGGAAAAAAATACATACATTCAGTATGCAGTCATGTGCTTGGCCCAATAAGAATGAACCATGTGATGCTATTTTACAATAACTTTCACAGAGGATAGTCACATTTTTAGAACAGTAAATTGTCAGCTGGAGCTCATTTAACACCTTATTTCCTACTGCCTCATGGATATTTTGCATCGGAAAGGGTTGATGGCAGTATCTCTGTACATTTTCTTCTTCATTGCCCATCTCTCAAATGAAGTCCTGTGATCCTTACAGTGACTTTTGCCATATACATTCCTGTGATGGAGATCTCACCTCAAAACAGTGAACCAAACACTAAATTCATCAAAAGTGCTGGAAACAGATGTGGGTCTACCACAGGTGTAAGATATCTTTTGTCCCTGTTTGAACCTTCTCCAGCTCTCATGCTGCTTTGTCAGCAACTCAAAGTCTCCTAACAGCTGTGTGCCATCATAACATCTCTCCTGCTCCTCCTACACTAGAAAGAAGGAATAGGTCTGTGGAGTGGATGGAAAATGTTTACTTGACTCTAACTTCAGCCCGTGCTTGCAGCCATAATGTTAGACCCAGTTTGGGGAAGTGAGTAGGAACTGAATTCCTATGTGTGGCCTGATGTGGGGATGTGGGCATTCACATCACATCTCTTCACTGCTGGATGCGACTGATGAAATAATGTAGATGATCTGGGGCTCCGAATACTTAGTTATGAATCTGCTGAGGTTGGTGGGCCAATTTTGAATCAGGTCTAATACCAGGCGTTCTTGCCATGAGGTATTTGGACTTGGATTTAACCTTGTGCTTTGTATTCACATTATATTGATACTGTTTACTAGTTGACTTTAATTTTCTCATCTTTAAACAGACAATAAAAATGTCAAGGTTGTATGTCAATGAAATGTAATTTTTAAACATTGTTTTTACCTGGAGAATTCTGCTGCTTACTTCTCTGTCTGTATTTCACATAGAAAACATTTCTAATAAAAATATTGTCATTAATAAGGTAAAGCAAACAGAATGTATTTTATAAGTTTTTGAACCCCTGTTTAATGTTGAAAAAAGCTAAGACACAGTTAATTAAACTTAAAATAAACAGTACTCTGCTCTAAATATCTGCACTGTAACCTCAGGTTGGGATTCAGTCATTTCAAATTTTGATTAAAAATGTGTATATATATTTTGCTAAGGTGTTACATACTCCCAAGGCATAAATGATCAACAGCAAGGACTGAACTGAGGCCCTCGTGCTCTGACAGTAAGAAAGAAGAACAGTAGATGTCTGGCTCAAGCAGGAGAAGCCTAATGTTAAATGCCTGTATCCTCACTGCACATTTTGTGCCAGACCCCACCACGGTCTGATTAGTGACATTTGATTGATCTGATCTAGCGTAGGTAATTGCCAGCTAAGATAATTTTTGGTCTCTTTACTTCAGTGGAGTAGCAGAAAACACCTAGGATTGATTTGTGGATTTAGCCCTATTTGTGCACACAAGTCTGAAAAATGCTAACGCTGTCTTGTTGCATATTAGAGGAACAGAATTTGAATTTTACTTGTCATAGATGCTATGCTTTACACATATCTTGCCACAGTTAAGCTGGGCATTGATGCTTAGTCATTTTGACTGGAAATGAGCACATGTGATGCTGGCTGCTTTGCTCTTTGTGTGTGTAGAGCTGGACGTAAAGAACTGGTGTGCCTTAACTTTGCTGGTTTACAGAGCCACTGAGAGATGAATAGATATTTATGGACTCAGGAGTAGGGGAGAAAAAATTTACTGATGAGCTTGAGGTCTGTTTGTTGGAGGAACCAAGAATAAGCTATGGAAATCAACTCACGCTAGAGGAGATAAACTAAGTCAGATATGCCTTCTGCGCCCACTGTCCATTTTGCAAAGATTTTAGATAGTCTTAAAAAAAAAAAAAAAGGTGGCATTTCACCTTCCTCCATTTATGATATGACTCTGAGGGACTTTGGCGAGGTTTCTAGTAACATATCTGAGGCCTTAATGTATACTGCCTGGGTTCCAGCTGCCTTTCCTTAGGTGCATGGGTCATCCATAGCTTCTTGCCATACCTGCCAGCCCTGTGTCTTCAATACTGTAAGTAACTGAAAATGACACTAGATACCAGTGTTCAGACAAGTGAATCAGCTTGGCTTGTTTTTTTCCCTGCATCTCATGAATCTGATTTGGTAACCTTGACCTGGAACACATCAGCTCTCCCCAGAGTCCTGACCTCTCAGTCATGCATCCTCAGCAGCTGCTGGAGGATGCATGGTGCCTGTCCAGGGCAGGCGCGTGGGTTTCCTCTGCAAGAAAAACCGGGCATGTGGGAGGATGAGGGACGTAGGTGGGGGCACGCCCACTCGGATCAGAGGCTGGGATATGGACATCTGGGCCTGAGAACTGGGATGTGTACCTGTCTGTGGGGACTGACCATGGTCTAGACTATGTCTAGACATGATCTAACAAAAAGTACTAGGTTTTTGGCTAGGTGGAGCAGGAGGGATGCTGAATCAATAGCCCTCATCCAGCTGCCTCAGGATAAATTAATAACAGAAAATTCTCAAGTATGGCAGTTTTCACAGCTATGCTGGTGATCTGGCAGTCTTACTACTGCTGTGGCTAGGTAGCTTTGAACTGCATTTGTGGACATGAAATGAAATGAACTCTGATTATTCATCACATAACATGTAATTGCTGAATTTGGTAAGAAAACTATAGTTCTGACAATTTAATAGGAAAAATGATGGTTTATACACCTAGCAGAAGAACATGTTCATGCATATATAAGAACTTTTCTATTCACAAACACATTTTTCAAACCAAAAATGAACTATTCTTCCCCATACTCCCCAACCCACCAATTCCAGGTTATATTCAAGCTTCAGACCATGCAACTCAATTTCTCTATGAACAAAGGCTGTGTCTGAAAGAGACAACTATTTCAATTCAGCTTATCACACAGAAGTAAATCACTGCAATAAACGTCATCATTCAAAAATGAGCTGAAGCCTTATGATGGAATATAATATACACTTCATAGTAGAGAGACTTCAGCTTTCCTTTAGGGAACCTTGAGAGGAATTTGAGCTAAAGAGAAAGAACAGAGGAAACGATTTAATAATGACTATTCCTCGATAATAATTTTTATTACTATATTTCCTTAATTGCCTAAGGTCTTATGTTAGGATCTAGCTCCCATTACATTAATCATCATGCAAACACACAAGAAAGATAATTGCTGGTACAAACAGCCTATGTGTTAATTAAACAATTATCTTTTCCAAATCAGATATGCTTGGTCTGGCACCTTGTAGTGGACTGGCACAGATTTCTAAGGGCTTCATGCATTCAGGAAATACCAGAGCAACAAAACAAATATTTTTCAGATCCTGGGTTTCCTGCAGACAAGGAATCAGGCTCTTTGTTTGGCTTTACTCATATAAATCACAGGGCTGTTGGAGAATGCATTGATAGATGTAACTTTGCTAAGATGTAACTGCTCTTCAGCAAACCATGGAAAAGTTCCAGTGTGCCTGGGTTTACAGGGGTACCAGAGAAGATTGCCATGTATGTCCTTAATGTTTAGGAAATCTTAGCTGTTTTGTTAAAGTATTGTACTCAGTGAAGTCTATGGTGACTCTTCAGTGAACAGCATTGGTAAATAGGTCTGGGCGTGCTGTGGGAAAAGTACTGGAAGGTAAATCTGCTGGGAATCACTCATCTGAAAGTACACACCTCTTTAATTAAACATCCAAGCAGAAAACCTCTTATTGATACTAAGAATTTTAAAACCTCTATATTAACAATGATACTTGATGCCTTCCAAGAGAAAGATGTTGCCATGAGAGATTTGTTCACCGATGTGCAGTGGGCAACCTGTGATTTAAAAGATAAAGGAAAGGGTGGGAACCTCAGAAGAGTTTTCCATACTTATTACCTCCCAGCTGAGCTTCCTCATTGCCAGCTTCTAATCAAACCCCTGTTATCTGCTCTCCTTCTGGCCTGATGACTCTTGCATGCATGACATCACAGCAATCCAATATATCTGGAGCAGATCACCTCTCCTGAGTGACCTGCAATCCTGAAGTCCAGGGCTGTCTTCTGGAAGGTGTGGGTTTGAGCCTTTTCTGACCGAAGGAAGCCAGTTCATTGCAAGTATGCTTTCTAGTAAGTTACTCTGCAGAAGGTGGGAGCTGTGACCACCAAGTCCTCAGTCCTTCAGGTGAAAGACAGGTAGGCTGGATCCAAAACAGATCTAGATATCAGTTTCTGTGAGGGCAGAACAGGAATCTACCTCCAGAAGTCTTCAGGATCTGTTGCTTCTCTGCACTGACATTCCAGTGTAATTGGGTGCTAATTTCAGGAGATCTGACTCATTTCCCAGAGGAGACCACTGAACATCAAGTGAACTGAATGTGTAAGATAGGCAATCAAGTTGTGTATTGTGATTTACACCCAAGATTAATATAGGCCTTTAAAATAAATGGGTTTCAAAAAGCTGTCTTTAATGAGGTTTATGGAGTCCAGAATTAGTAGACTTAGACAATTCTTCCCAGTTTCATCTGGACTAAGAAACTCTTCATATTTCAGCTTTGGTTATTTCCTTGCACTTGCAATGGCACGTTGAGCCTGTTCAATAGCCTGGTACCTAATAAAGAGGTGCCGATTAAACTAAGTGGAAACTAATCTATCTTTCCTTTGTGTTCCTTTCTACTTTATTCAGTTATTGTTTCACACAGACTGTTTTCAGATCACTGCAGATTTTGCAAGACAGGATTTAATTGGTGGAAATACTTACTTTAATATTTTTTGATCATAAAACTATTTTCTTTGTGGTGCTGTCTAAACTTCTTTGCATATATTTTCAGAGAGATCATTTGTATCGCTGCTTCCCTTTGACATTTATCAGGTACAAACTCTCTGTATAATGTCAGCTATTTAACTGAAGACAATCAAGGTGTGATAACAAATGATAGACCTGTGTTGCTATCTTCATTAATGATTTGTAATTATAGTTCAATTCATGAATTAATAGATAGTGAACCTCTTTAAGTTTCCAATCCGTTGTGGAGTGTTGAATATAATGAAGCTGAATATTTAGTTTTCCCTTTAAAAGCATCCTGAACAATACTCCAGGAGTATTGTTACAGTTTCACATGTATATTTTTTCAAAGTCAAGGACTCACAGCGGTGTAGCAGGTAAAGTGTCATTTGCTTCATCTTTTAATATTACCACTGCCTTCCGAACCAGACGTTTTGCTTCCATGCAGGTTGCAGGGTCACTCATGCAAGTGCTTCTGAATTTGAATTGCTTTTGGTTTGATCACGATGAAAGTGATTTTTTTTTCCTTTTTCTTTTGCCCACTGTTCTTTAAAGATGTGCTGTATTCTTTCATGAGGAGGTCTGCAGTGTGTGCCAATTGGTTTTAATAGCACACAAAATTATTTGCTCTCCCAAGATACCGGCAGTTATCAGAAGTCACACACTGTCTTTAGCAGTTTTCATTGCAGCACTCATTTTATATATGTACAGGGAAAGGGCAGCTTTTCTCAGGGGAATATTTAATTACGCTTTAACTCCTTCCACAAACCTCTGTCAGTCCCAGGAGTGAATTTTCTCTCTGAGGCAGACCATGGTGCAAAATCCCTGGCCACCTCGTCCAGGCGGTAAGCGGAGAAGCTGCAAGCTGCCTCAGCGCCAGCCCTTTATCAGCATTTATTCAACCTAGACATTATTTACACACTTGTTTATGGACTGGACCACAGTTTATCCAGGAAAGCACTCCTTCGCCCTTCCCAGCTGGGACTGGGGAGCAGGGGGGTGCTGTGGTGGGGCCGCAGCAGGGTGAGGGCTCTCTGCAGAGGGACTGCTTTCTGCAGCAAAATGGGGGAAAAGATTTCTTTTTGTTGTGGTTCACAACCACTCTGAGGCTTTGGAGAGGTTGCACATTAAAAGTATTAGAAAATCCAAGCTCTGAGGTGTCAGTTGAATCTTGGAAGGCACGGAAATGGTTTCTTTCTGGATTTTTGGGGGAGGAGAGAAAAGCTTATGTCAGGCTGCTAAATTTTTCTTTATAAATCTCACCTGTTCTCATAACATCTAATCCAAGAACCACAGAAAGCAATTGGAAAAAGTTAGTATGTTTTTTTCAGGCATCAGACTGGACCTTTTACCCTGAGCTGAGAGAGTCTAAACATAGCACCGGTTAGGGGGTTCAGTGCTGGCAGCACACACAGAAAGCGGTTGCGGAGACAAAAATCTAACCCCAAACTTGGGTCCAAATACCCTCTGCCATGTAACTTTGGGCAAAGGGTAAAGCAAAGGAACCCCTTTGGGGTAGGGAGAGATAGTAGCACTTTCCTACTCCAAAGAGGTGCTCTGAGGATGAACAGATGTGCGGCTGTGAGCAGCGTCTGGCTGTGAGCATCACTGGTAACACCCTCAAGGGCTGAGGTAGAGGAGGGGGACTCTATAACCCCATGGGCACCTCAGATCAACTGCAGCACTGATGAATTAACCCTGTGGTGTGCAGACTTCAGAACCAGATTTTTTCCCTCTCACATTTTTCCAAATGCAGTTAATATCAGCAAACTCAGATGATTCTCTAAACAGCTAATAGTTCTAATTTCACTAGTTGTTTCTCGTAAAGGTTTAGGCTAGAGACAGCTTTGCAAGACTATCTGTATTATAGTGAATATAATAATCTATTTGCTTAGTTAATATGTAACAATTTATTATAACCTTTAAAAAAAATTCCGTTTATTCCTGATCAACACAAACTTACATGCGCTCTTGCCTGTACAGATTTGGGATTTTTTTTGTTTGGTTGGTTTCATTTTTAAATGCTATAATAGTAATGAATGGCATATTCTGACAATTTCTGCTCTTACTGACTATGCTCTGAAATTGCTGGTGTGAAAAAAAACAATCTAACAAACCTAGTCCAAACACCAAAGTGTTTTACCAAGTATCTTATGTATTTGCTGAGTTGTGTTTCTCTCCCTTGACTGCACTCCTTTGAAACAGCTAAGTCAGCACAAGGTGGTGCTAAACAGCACATCATTAATCTTTTTCCTGTATACAGCCCTAAAGGGAGCTTTTAGAAAAGGCAGTCAGTAGATAATTTCAACACTGTTAAAAGATCTTTTTTTAATTATTAATTCATTTATTTATTTCTGTCTGTAGTGGCTGGGAGAGTTTCCCCAATAAAGCTTGCCCACTATAGCTGTCAAAGATGTCTCCCCTGAGAAGTGTGGTCCCTCGGATTAATGCGATAACTTCGTGTTAGACTATCCTTACAGGACAGTGTAACCATTATCTACTGACTTATTTGTAAGTGGATGCTGATATTTTTCACTTCTGCTCGACAGCTCTTTGGGGTTTGTGAGTTGTTTCTGAGAAAATCTGTATAGCATGTGTACTGAGAGGTTTCAAAATGCAAAATGAGTGGAGAAGACTAATCATAGATGGTGGGACTTGAATGTCCGGCCAGGTTGAGGACTGGCAGCTCCAGGGAAAATGGGTGCCTCTTCACCCAAGAGGTGCTCTGTTCTCCATGCTGATGCTCTGCCTGGAGCAGGAAGAGACACAGTGTTTGATCGGCTTCTGGCCTCTTTGCTTCACCTGCCAGCAGAAGTGCTAATTAGATATTTATTTTCTCGTCATCAAATCACCTCTCCTGTGAAAATGCTTCTGGGATGGAAACTGGAAGGGATGGACATCTTTCAAAACATTTTTTTTTCTTTTTTTAGGAGAAGGCAAAACTGGTCTCTCTGAAATAAAAACCCAAAACCAAACCTGTGCTTTTGCTAGTAAACACAGAGTAGATCAGCTGGAATCAACTAGACAGAGAACTATACATGCTGACTCTCACCCGACAGATATTTGGCAGCACTTTGTACCTCAGAGATTTTCTTTGGCATCTTCTCCCCTTTAAAGGCATGTTTTATGGATATAAAAGGTCTCTAGGAAAGCCCGGAGCATGATTTCCTTTTGCAAAACAATGGAAGGTTGAAATGGGTCCTATTCCTTTCCATCATGTAAATCGCAGCCTCAGAGAGAGCTTCCTAGAGGACCTAGGGGAGCAGTTATTCTTCTGCATAGGCAGCTGAGCTGTCCATTCACTCTTACCATGATTTGATGGGCCCTTCTTCTTATCACGGTATTGATATATACCACCAAGTTCAATGTGGTGTGAAAACTTGTCTTTTGTGGAGTGATCTGAGACATCTGATTAAGTATGGCTTATCATATTGACTTGACATTAGGATAAGACTGGACTCTATGTGAACGTGCGGAGCATGGGGAACAAACAAGGGGAGCTGGAGATGTGTGTGTGCCTGCAAGGCTATGACCTTATTGGCATTACAGAGATGTGGTGGGATAGCTCCTATGACTGGAGTGTTGGGGTGGAAGGGTACAGGCTCTTTAGGAAGGACAGGCAGGGCAGACAAGGAGGGGGCGTTGCCCTCTATGTCAATGACCAGCTGGAATGCATGGAGCTCCACCTGGGGATGGAGGAGGAGCCCACCAAGAGCTTATGGGTCAGGATTAAAGGGAGGGCTGGGGCAGGGGACATCATAGTGGGGGTCTGCTACAGGCCACCTGACCAGGGAGACTGAGCAGATGAAGCCCTCTATAGGCAGATAGGAGCAGCCTCACGCTCACAAGGCCTGGTCCTTATGGGGGACTTCAACCACCCTGACATGTGCCAGAGGGACAGCGCAGCTGAGCGTAAGCAATCTAGTAAGTTCCTGGAATGTGTTGATGACCACTTTCTCCTCCAAGTGATAGAGGAGCCCACGAGGAGAGGTGCCATGCTGGACCTTATTCTCACCAATAAGAAGGGCTTGGTAGGGGACGTCAAGCTCAAGGGCATCCTTGGCTGCAGTAACCACGAAATGGTGGAATTCAGGATCCTCAGGGCAGCGAGGAGAGCACTCAGCAAGCTCACTACCCTGGACTTCAGGAGAGCAGACTTTGGCCTCTTCAGGGATCTGCTTGCTAGAATACCATGGGACCAAGCCCTGGAAGGCCCAAGACAGCTGGCTAATATTGAAGGCTCACCTCCTCCAAGCTCAGGAGCGATGCATCCCAACAAAGAGCAAGTCAAGCAAAAACACCAAGAGGCCCTCATGGATGAACACGGAGCTCCTGGGCAAAGTCAAACAAAAAAAGGAAGCCTACAGAGGGTGGAAGCAAGGGCAGGTAGCCCAGGAAGAATACAAAGAAACTATCCGAGCAGCCAGGGATCAGGTTAGGAAAGCCAAAGCCCTGACAGAAATTAATCTGGCCAGGGATGTCAAGGACAACAAGAAAAGCTTCTATAGGTATGTTAGTGATAAGAGGAGGATGAGGGAAAATGTGGGTCCCCTCCGGAATGAAATGGGTGACCTGGTTACCCAGGATATGGAGAAGGCTGAGGTACTCAACGACTTCTTTGCCTCAGTCTTCACTGGCAAATCCTTGAGCCACACTGCCCAGGTTGCAGAAGGCAGGGACTGGGAGAATGCAGAACCACCCACTGTAGGAGAAGATCAGGTTCGAGAATATCTAAGGAACCTGGAGGTGCACAAGTCCATTGGACCTGATGAGTTGCATCCGCAGGTCTTGAGGGAACTGGTGGATGAAGTGGCCAGGCCACTCGCCATCATATTTGAGAAGTCCTGGCAATCTGGCGAAGTTCCCACTGACTGGAAGAGGGGGAACATAACCCCCATTTTTAAGAAGGGTAAAAAGGAAGACCCAGGGAACTACAGGCTGGTCAGTCTCACCTCCGTGCCTGGCAAGATTATGGAGCAGACCCTCCTGGAGACTATGCTCAGGCACATGGAAAATAAGGAGGTGACTGGTGACAGCCAACATAGCTTCACTAAGGGCAAATCGTGTCTGACAAACTTGGTGGCCTTCTATCATGGGGTTACAGCATCGGTGGATAGGGAAGGGCAACTGACATCGTCTACCTGGACTTGTGCAAGGCATTTGACACTGTCCTGCATGACATCTTAGTCTCTAAATTGGAGAGACATGGATTCAATGGATGGACCACTCGGTGGATAGGGAATTGGCTGGAGTTGTGGTTAATGGCTCGATGTACAAGTGGAGATAGTGACGAGTGGTGTTCCTCAGGGGTCAGTACTGGGACCGGCACTGTTTAACATCTTTGTCGGCGACATGGACAGCAGGATCAAGTGCACCCTCAGCAAGTTTGCCGACAACACCAAGCTGCGTGGTGTGGTTGACACACTGGAGGGAAGGGATGCCATCTGGAGGGACCTTGACAGGCTGGAGAGGTGGGCCCGTGCGAACCGCATGAAGTTCAACAAGGCCAAGTGCAAGGTCGTGCACGTGGGTCGGCGCAATCCCAAGCACGACTATAGGCTGGGTGAGGAATGGATTGAAAGCAGCCCCGAGGAGAAGGACTTGGGGGTGTTGATTGATGAGAAGCTCAACATGAGCTGGCAGTGTGCACTTGCAGCCCAGAAAACCAACCATGTCCTGGGCTGCATCAAAAGAGGCGTGACCAGCAGGTCGAGGGAGGTGATCCTGCCCCTCTACTCTGCTCTCATGAGACCCCACCTGGCGTACTGCATCCAGCTCTGGGGGGGCCCCAGTACAGGAGAGACATGGAGCTGTTGGAGTGAGTCCAGAGGAGGGCCACGAAGCTGATCAGAGGGCTGGAGCACCTCTCCTATGAGGACAGGCTGAGAGAGTTGGGATTGTTCAGCCTGGAGAAAAGAAGGCTCCGGGGAGACCTAATTGCGGCTTACCAGTATCTGAAGGGGCCTACAGGAAAGATGGGGAGGGACTGTTTATGAGGGAGTGTAGTGACAGGACAAGGGGTAATGGGTTCAAGCTGAAGGAGGGTAGATTTAGATTAGATGTTAGAGAGAAATTCTTTACTGTGAGGGTGGTGAGGCACTGCAACAGGTTGCCCAGAGAGGTTGTGGATGTCCCATCCCTGGAAGTGTTTAAGACCAGGTTGGATGAGGCTTTGGGCAACGTGGTCTAATGGAGGGTGTCCCTGCGCACAACAGGTGGGTTGGAACTAGATGGTCTTTGAGGTCCCTTCCAACCCAAACCATTCTATGATTAGGAAGCATTTCTTTACTGAGAGGGTGGTCAAACCCTGGAACAGGCTTCCTAGAGAGGTGGTCGATGTCCCAAGCCTGTCAATGTTTAAAAGGCATTTGGACAATGCCCTTAACAACATGCTTTAACTTTTGGTCAGCCCTGAACTGGTCAGGCAGTTGGACTAGATGATCATTTCAGGTCCCTTCCAACTGAAATTATTCTATTCTATATAATCAATAGCCAGCTTTCTCTCATAACTCATTTGAGCAGGAGTTGGACTAATGAGTGAAAGGCAATTAGCTCTATTCTCTTTTATATAATACTATTTAATATATACATTAAAATATACTAATATACTAATCTTGCCCAAACTGCAGGGTTTGAAATCCAAGCTGAGTATCTCTGTAGTTCTTACGTAATTTTCCACCAGTAACACCAGATCTCTGAAACACATTCGTAATTGTAATAACCCATTTTCTGCTGGAAGCAAAGTATAGATCAGGACTTGTTCTTTCTGCACTCCACTGATGCTGAATTTCATGAAGAAACATTTATTTGAATAAGAGTTAACATTTTATCTATTGAGCCTTTACCAGACTTACCAATGCTGCTGTTGCAAGTTAACATGCTAACTTGTCTTTTGGAACTAATTATTCATAGAATTTTCATCAAGGCATGAGTCTAGACAAATCATCAGGATCTGAAACATCCAAATTTATGGTGAAGTTCTTACTTTAGGTGATGGTAGTGTGAGCTGTTGGAACAAAATTTGACAGGCATCAAGAGATTAAGCATGTTTATATAGTGGGAACATTGAATTAGTTTTGGGTAAGTACCTGGACTTCAGGATATAGTTCAACTGTCTGTCTGGAGTGAGCAAGAAAATCCTTCTCCGGATAGGTTATCCCACAAGTTTCTACTGGATAGATGGATCAACAGTCTGTTCTGATATGGCAATATCTTTCTTTTTATGTTTTAAGCATCAAGTGCAGAACCAACCTGGAAGCACAAAGCGGCATTTCCAAGGGTGAGCTCTGATACTCCCCATCTGTATTTTCAGTTTCAGCCAGCAGTCTGAACGGCAACGCACACAGCCAAGAGTGGCTTTTTCACTACCAAAGGAAGTGATTAGAAAATAAAGTGGTTTATTATGTTTTCAACATAAGGTCATGAATTCATATCCCAGTAATCTTCCTTTTTCTTATGATCCGTCCAGTTTTTCAGATGTGGGTCTGTGGATTCTGCAGCTTTCCAAGTCGTGGGCTGGTGAGTTTTTCTTTGTCCTCCATCTCTGAGCTCAGTTTATCTGTTACAAATTTTGACCATTGGCAGTGAATTGCTTTCTTGTTTACCCAAGTTTCAGGCAGGCAAAGCCCAAAACAACTAAGTGTAGACAGTAGTTACATTCCTGTTCAGGAAGGCAAGAGGGAACGCCTCAGGGAGCAGCACATTTCCTTGGTTAGGGGGCATGTTTCTAGAATATTTTCATAATGCAGTTTTGCAGTTACTGAATCAGCACTGAAAGCAATTAAAAAAAACTATACAAAATCTCACAGCACTAACAGCTCTTATATAGATAAGGATCCTCCAGCTATTTGGGGAGGCTCAATAGAGAAAAAGCAGGCAGTGAGGTAGAAATCAAAGTATTTGCTGATCTCATTGCTCTTGTCAATACTATTCCACTGCTATTTGCTTGTGCCAGTGGGAGAGAGAAGTTTTCTTGTTGAATACCACAGCAGGGTGGAAAGCAACAAAAATGCTTTGTATAGATTGAGAGCGAGTTTACTTTGTTCCTTAACCTAATTCTTCAAAATAACTAGTGAGAGATTTTGCCTGATGTTGTAAGTATTCACATTTGTCATAGCCCACTTGTTAGTCTCTCTATTCTGCTTTATTTCTTGTAATTATAGGTCTGCATACAAAGGTGTGAGGTTTTGGCATCTACATTGCACCAAGTGATTGGAGTGCTGAAAGAAGAGACGTTTTCCTCATTTTGTAATAACACTGCCTTTGATGGATGCTATAAATCACTTGGTCATTATGCTGATTTTCCTTTGGCCTTCTGGTGTTGTCTCTCCTGCAGTTTAGAACTATGTGCTATGAAGCACAGTTTGTTTCTGGGAAAGTCTTGTTGGCATTTGCAGCTTGAGCTCCTCTGGAGGATACGGCCTAGGCATGTACAGAGAGGCCTAATGCTTCCCTTGCTGGAAAACGCTGTACTCTCTGGAGTTGTAGTAGCTTAAGTTACTAGTGACTGCATCTTTCAGGCTTCCACTCTCTTATTCCTCTAGGAAATAAAAACTTAGCATTTTGATTGTTTGCTTAATGAAAGCATTGTCTTACCTATTGCTTGGTCATTCTGATTTTTTCAAAAAAAGGAAAAGAAAAAAATATATTTTGGAAACCAGAGATCTCAGTGATATAGAAACATTGTTTTCTATGATGAACAGCATGATGCTGAGCAATTAAAAAAAAAAAAAGCTCCCTAAGGTAGTGTTGACCTTCCAGCTGTGGCATAATATGACTAAATATTAAATGTAAACTCAGGCCACAACATTTGGTTCAGATCCCAATTTGGACAACTTCCACTATTAGAGGTGCTTACAGCTGAGAGTTGGGTTCAGTCTGGGGTAAAGAGACGGGTCATTTGCACGTAAGTTTAGTTTTCCACAACTGCTGGTTTGCAAATGGGCTTTGGTTTGGGCCCCTTTCTTTAACATGGACGTGGCCCTTTGCTTATGATCATATATTCTGGCAGACTGCCTCTCTGCAGCGTGCTTTGGTGTCTGTCGGATCTTGGGAAGCTCCTGTGAGCGTCTGCGCAGCTCAGTTCTGTCCATGCCGAGCAGAGCTGCAGACACTGCTCTGCTGAGTGCTTCCCTCTGAGTCCTCAGGGGACAAGTGGGCTGAGCTCTTGCAGACTGAGCTCGTAACAACTGGTGTAGCTCAGTGTTGCGGACCCCTCACTGGAGTCTCCAGGGTCAGCTGACAGATTGAGAAACCCTTGGAAGTATGATGTCTTCAGGAGTCACAGGGAATGGCGTGGTGCAGCAATAAGTAACGGTATGTAATGTATGTGCAAGGGGCCTCTGGAAAATACTGGAGAACACCAGAGATAATAGCAGGAACTCTTTATCTGTGAGCTAAGAAGAATTGCTCATTCAGTTCAGTATCCTGTCCTAGGCAGAGCCAGCATCCGAGAAAGATACATGTAAGGTCAGACAGATAGCTAAGGGCAAAACCTGCATTTCAGAAGGTTCTTCCTCCTCTTGGCTATTTCATTAGTTTGTGAGCTAAGGTAAGAATAAAATATATCTTTAAAATTTACCTTTTCAAAAAGAGCCTTGGATGTTCTCCTTATCTATGTGAATGCCTAATTCTACTTTTATTGCTGACCAATGCTTCAATGCATCTCATAGTAGTGACCTACACAGCTTAATGATATGTCACGTAAAAGGCACTCATGTAAAATGTATTGCTACTCATGCCTTTTCTTCTTGTATAGAAGAGTTCTTTGCATGACACTTCTTTCAAAACTTACCTCTTAGAAAGAGCCCATTTACACGTAAAGGTCCTGGTTATCATTCTACAGCCATGCAATCTGGGAGCGCTAACCTTACACAAGAAGTGGCACGTTGTCTACAGAAATGTGCATTTTGGATTTCTGTTACAGCTACAAGGAGAAGATAGAAAATACAGGGAGTACCAATGGATCCCTTTAACTAATGGATAATCTGTTGATTTGGGCTGATCTTTGGTTTTGTTTCCATCTGTTTGCTTTTATATTTGCTTACCTGAATGAATTAGGCTAAGAGAAGTTGTTTTTATTTTTAATATAGACAAAGCTATTACAGGCATTAAGCCTATCAGAGTTCCTCAAGAGTCCCTTGAAATGACCCTTCTTCTGCCTGGTAGGAGCTATCTTCACAGGAGCTCTCAGCAGTTAGTTAGTAAAGTAGATGGTACACACACACAGGAGCCCACACAAGTTTCCTGAACTCAGCAAAAAGGTTCTTCATTGACCATTGCAGATTCTGGAAAGTGCTTTGTGTAGACTGATGGGCTTTTCAGAACGGGAGAAAATCCATGAATAAGTTTTTTCAAGAGCTTCTTGAAACTTTACATTAAGACTAATTTAATCAGTAGCACAGTGCTCTCAGAAAGTGAAAATTTCCCTGAGGTAAAGACACAAAAGGTGTCACAAATCTAACACAGTAGATTGGAGTAATACAGTATACTGTACAGATACAGTTTCTAGCAGATTAAATGCTATGGAAAATTGGGAAAGTGCCTCTAAAACTTTACGTGCTATTTTGAACTTGTGTAGTTAATTTATTCTAGAATTAATATTCTTCAGTGAAACTCTTCTTATTTAGACCAGATGGAGATATGGTCCACCATATGTTGTTGGGGAAAAACAGGAAAGCATTTGAGGGAATCTGGCAAAAGTTTTCAAGTTATTCTTGTTGCAAGTGTGAGTGAATGTCTGTGCCTGAAGAAAGTGAGCTAGCTACCTTCATCCATGGCACATATGCATTTAATATGTGATGTTTACCACATACAAACCCAAAAGCATTGTGAAGGATTTCTGCTGAACCTAAAGGTAGTCAGGAGTTTTTTCTCCTTAAAGTTCCTCTGAAGCATTTTGAACTGTGTTTTGGCTGTACAAGAGCAATTGATTGAAGGACATGATGATGTTGGAACACTGTGAAACAAGGGGGGGAAAAAGGCACACACCAATACTGTCAAAGTCTTCTGTAGCAATTGAATGAGTGTGAAATTAGTTCACTGAGTTTAAGCTAAAGTCCTGGGGGGGTTTTCTGCTGACAGGGTTAGAAGGGCAGATTGGAAATATGGTGCATTTCCACTTCATACTTCACTAATGGAAACTATTATGATTTCATATGAAACCATAATGGAAACCATATGATTTCAAATCATTCTAATACTTAGATTGTGTCTTCGTGAAGTATATCACCTATTATTTCTTCTATCGGTACTACACTGGATAGGAGTAATAATACTTGCTCCAATACTATGAAAATACAGACAGGTACCTGTATGTAGTGGGCTATTTCTTTTCCATCCTCCACCAGCCTTTTCTTTCCATGCCTCAGGAGCCCTACCTCTGCAATTTTCCTTTAGTGCTCTTCCATCTCTTCCAATGAGCATCTACTCCCATAACAATATCCTCCCAAATTCTTTCCATTCTCTGCTCTTCACTGCTGAGTGCCACTACTGCATCTCAGCTATCCAGCGAGCTACCGTACCAGGTGAGTAGATAGAGGACTTGCAAGCAAAGGGATGGTTTTGTGCTATGATCTGTGTATAGGCCTGCAAGAGATGTTGATTCAGACAGGGCTAAAGAACATCCTCTCTGTGCATTACACAAAAACCCCCATTTTTTATTATGCCATGACAAACTCGAGAATACAATATAAAAACCCAAGAGTTGTAAAAATCACAGGGACACAACAGTCGAAGGCATTTCCCTTGCAAAAGCAAGGAAATAAGTGAAAATGATAGAATTTATTAGCAATTGAATTTAAGGTGTGAATGGATGAGTTGCTGAAGAACATTTTGTATGTCAATATCAAAACTTTTAAGATAAATTAAATGGCTTTATTTGTAAATCCTTGTTTCTTTGTTTAAAATAATAATGCTAATAGTCCTGGTAGCAGTGCAAGAAGTCTTTAAATAATTTAACTCCACTGTATGAAATGAAATGCAGTTTATGGTTTATTCTTATGGCTGCCTTCTGTAGACATCCTTGGCTATATTCTGTAGAGCTGGAGGCAGTGGATACTGGCATGAGGTCACAGAGCCTTAGTTAATGTAGCAAAGTAGAAACTCAAGTCCTGGAGATCTTGGAGAAAAACGAAAGTAGTTGAGAGAAAAGCTGCAATAGCCACTATAATAACTTGATAAGCCAAATGTGAAATTAATGTGTGGATTGGCCTAACAGTGGGAAGGGGAGCTATGTGTGTTCGGTCACACACACAATTGTGATTATACCTGTGTAAATGAAGGTATTTTCAGGAAGAGTTGGTGAGTTGAAACTGATTGTGCGAGTCCTCCTGGCACAGCTCAACTGGTCAGCCATGAATATACCAGGGAAAGACCTCCTCTATTTTCCTTAGTCTCACATCTTTTCTTGGTAATTCAAAACTGATTGATAATAGGGGACCCTCATAATTATTGTCTATCCTTGATGCATTCAGGAATGTCCTTCACTCCTGTTGGACTTTAGCTTTTGTGAAAATCACTGCCAGCTCTTTTCTCGCACCACAGGAAGAAGCAGAGTTCTGCCACCTTTATCCCCTGGAATTAGTTAAAAACAGACTGCCTCTGAAAACATCTGGCTGTGTCTTAGCATGCTGTTTATCAAACACCTACTATTAGGCAAATACAGAATTATGACTAAGTCAAACAAACAAAAAAAATAGAGCAAAATAAACATGCACATAGAGGGGAAAAAGAAACAAGAGAAAAAGTATTTCATCAGAAACATCGTGTTTCCTTGAAAAGTCATTATGAATAAGTTAGTTTTTACATGCATACCCTTGCCCTCAGTATAGGTTTGATTTAGGGAAAGAAGAGAGGCAGAATGGACAACATATGCCCTCTTTCACCCCTGCTAGTCTGATGATCTCAGTTTCAGTGATTCAATAATTCCCGATTTGTACAGACAGCACATGTAGGCTCTAGGGTTCTCTGGTTTATCAGTTTCCAAGAACTGGCTTTAGCAACCTTTTTTTAAAAGTTCAAAGAGCAATGTTTTGAAACTGTCTCTGAGATACATGATATCCTAAAGGAAATAATAATTTCGAGGTCTCTTGAGGGACCTTGGTGCTCAGTTCTGTTTCACTCTGCATGAACTCTGGTGTAGGTAGGCTAAAAAGGAAGGTGTCAGTATTTGATCCTACCCCTATTTAAGGAAGGGATTTCGAAGGGATCAAATTTTTTTTTCATGCTCTATTGCAGACTAGTTAAAAACTTATCCTCCCCTCTTGTTGGCTCTGCCTATGATTAAGGACACATTTATTCATATTACAAATGCTGCTGTCACTGAAAGTGTTCTGTTGTGAACACAGTATGGGCTCGTAGGTGTTTATGGACTCTTGGAGCAGTACAGGAGCTATCCTGTTCCTTCCTTATCACAGCTGGTTCCAACTTTTGCAATGTGTTCATCGTTTTCAATGAACAGTACATTGCCTTAACTAGGTACATCATGTCTCCAGGTTGCCGAGGACCTGCCAAACAGTGTGAGATACATACACTGGTCAGACTTTCTATTCTTTTTATCATGAGTAGTCATTTTTAACTAGTTGCTCTGAACTTTCCTGCAGAGTAGATAAAGATATAGCCATAGATGGATTTTGGCCATCTTGGAGGCAGCTTTACTTCACTTTTAATTGCCTTTTCCTTTTAACATTGCATATTTTATTAAATGAAGGCGTGCTGAATGCACAGATTATAAAATATTTAGCAGCTAAAGATCTATCCAGTGTTGACCTCAATTTTTTTAATTTTTGCTGTCAGCTATATTCGCATCCATGGTGTTAAAGAATATTCCTGCTGTCCATAAAAACACGTCAGACTTGTAATTAAAGTGTGCTCTCTGCGGCTTCCTTTCACTGAAATCAAACCTAGAACTAGATTCAACTTTTCTCTATCATCCTCCCAGTTAGAGCATAAACAGCACACATCATTGCTGGAGACTTTAAGCAGAAACCTACATAGCATGGTTCACGCCCACACACATCTGCTGGAAGACCTTGCAGCTCTTACTGGGGGAATGTATCCAAGTTTCTTATCAGCACAAGGAGCGTTGGAAGTTGAACAGGAAGAGAAGCATCTGTTTCTTTTCTGTTACGGGGTTAGGCATGGCTAGAGAGCTTGGGAGCTTAGTAGCACTTCCAAATGTTTAGTGTCGATGTATTACAGTTAATGGACCATGCATGCCCCTTCTTTGCTGTTTATGGGAGAAGATAGGCTTGAATAAGTGCTCCGTAATAGTCTGGGAAATAGGGTTCAGCTGAAGAGGGGAAAGAATTATGTGGAGAAAAGGGTTAATTTTCTCCAGAGGACTCAGACACTTGTTATCCCAATTAGTGTGTCATCACAGTACTAGCTTTAATATTGCCCTAGTAATGTTCAGAATGAAAATTCATTATTTTCCAGGGTCATGCAATCATTTACTGGTCACATCCAAAAGCCTGTTAACGTAGGTCTCCTCAGACAACATCTCTATCTTTGCTGTTCCCTTGAATCTTAGAAGACTCAAGGTTGGATGAGGCTTTGGGCAACCTGGTCTAGTGGAGGGTGTCCCTGCCCATGGCAGGGGGGTTGGAACTAGGTGATCTTTGAGGTCCCTTCCAACCCAAACCATTCTGTGATTCTATGATTCTATAAGATCAAGAATGCAAATATGGACAAATATCCAAAATATTTGGATATTGCACATGCAATAAGAAATCAACCACTGAACTTAAGAACTGAGTACCAGGTAACTAACCACTGCAAAAATAATAGTCAGGACTGTGACCATACATATTCTAATAAGAAAGCAATAATATTTTCTGTTTTTAAAACATTGATAAAAAGTAATTAACAGCTGTAGATATTATCCATAGAAATCCCCAGCAATTAGAGTAGCTGCAAAGATTAGCTGTCAGAGGATTATGACTCCATATATTAGATGTTGTTTTTATAACCATCTATTGGAGGATGAAGTGAATGAAGTTTTTATCTATTTTATTACTTTTTTTTTTAAAACAGAAATTCCTTAACAGTTCAACAAAGTGGCGTTTCGTATGAGTGTTGCTAAGCACCATGGTGTATGGACGGCCAGTTGGAGACAAAACCTAGGCTGTTTTAAGGCACATCATTGCACATTAACTCTTCCACCTGGAGCCTTTGTTATCCTTAAAATATAAATAAATACACTAACTGAATAAATTAAAATGCTATAGCAGATTCTACAAGGTGTTTGTTGGAATACATTTTTATGTATGTGGGGGAGAACATCAGCATCATTCTCAGATGAGATCATCATAGTCTTGTGATATGTGAAGCTCAACTATTTGGGAAGAAACTAAGAGATAAATAGCAGCCTTTGTGTGATGTGCCAGGGAGCTCCATCGTATAGGTCTGTTGTTGCTACTGCTGTAAGCAACTGATTTTGAACATGACATTACTAAGGGAAGGATAGGCTGATTCACCATGCTTAATGGTTAATTTAACCTCTGTTTTTTTAATGATTTCATAATCACAGAATACTGAGGAGAGATATTTTAACCCCTAGTAAATCAGCAAAATGTCCAGCCCTGTGGCACAGGGCATGTCCTGTCTTGGCTCCTTTCATGAACTTTTAACAGCTTTTGCATTCACATTTATTTTCTTCACAAGCTTTAGGGTCCTGTCAAGTTATTCCCTTTTCAGTCAAGGACTCAGGCAGAATCAGAATGACACTATTCATATTTCTTTATAAGAATTTCAAGACAACACAAATTTTATTTTAAATCTCAAGTGTTCCTCATACAGCTGTATATTTCACTCTGCTCCACTGCAAATAGTCTAGAGATGTGTTATTCAATATTTTTTTAATAAGATGCAACATAATTTTTTAAAAAAAGAATTCTGCCAGCTGACTTGTACAATATGCGGGCATTAATTTACAATCAGATGAAAAATAGGATGTATTTTTAATGGTAATTTGTTAGGTGTATTGGTTTCTGCTTTGCATTTTTGTATAGTGAGAATATGGTGTATGCTTTTGTTTGAATTTGTTTCGCAGACCAGTCACATCACTCTCATATCTTACACACCACCTCAGATCCTTATCTGAATAACACTGCTCTCAGGCAATGTTTTCCAATCCATAGAATGTGGGCAACAAACCCAATATTACTCATTGTACCTTTATTTCTATAGATTTTTATTTCTTTAAGATGACATAAGATCAAACCAGCATGTGTCCTCTGAAAGCAATACAGAGCCTTAGTCATGCTTTTGTATATAGCACTTACTATCTACTCTAGAAGATTGATCATATTTTCCATGGAAACTTTTTAATTACTCAGATACAATCTAAAGAAAGGGTATATCTTAAAGGGTATTCTTACTGCACAAGATCACTTTTTTTTTATGGGTACCTCCAAGTACTTTTTCAATTTATCGAACATGGAATCATTTCCTATAAATAACAATATAAAAATTCAAATATCAAAATGTATATTACTTCAGTGGAATGTGCAATCTTTTTCTATATTTTAAAACTACAGTCTATACTATATAATAGACTTGTCGTGGTTTTACCCCAGCCAGCAGCTAAGCACCACGCAGCCGCTCACTCACTCCCCCCACACATTGGGATGGGGGAGAGAATTAGAAAAGTTAAAGTGAGAAAACTCGTAGGTTGAGATAAAGACATTTTAATAGGTAAAGCAAAAGCCGCGCGCACAAGCAAAGCAAAGCAAGGAATTCATTCACCACTCCCCATGGGCAGGCAGGTGTTCAGCCATCTCCAGGGAAGCAGGGCCCTGTCACGCGTAACGGTTACTTGGGAAGACAAACACCATCACTCCGAACGCCGCCGCCCCCCCTTCTCTTCCCCCAAGCTCCTTATAAACTGAGCATGACGTCATATGGTATGGAATATCCCTTTGGTCAGTTTGGGTCACCTGTCCTGTCTGTGTCTCCTCCCAACTTCTTGTGCACCCCCAGCCATCCCGCTGGCAGGGCAGTGCAAGAAGCAGAAAAGGCCTTGGCCCTGTGTAAACACTGCTCAACAATAAGTCCATAGAACAAAAACATCCCCATATTATCAACACTGTCTCCAGCACAAATCCAAAACATATCCTCACACTAGCTACTATGAAGAAAATCAACCCTCTCAGCTAAAACCAGGACAAGACTTCATATATTTATTTCCTACAGTGACCATGGAAGAATACAAACCCTGTGGGCTCTTTTGCTTGCCCATGATTTCTGGAGGAATCAGCTTATTCAACTCTTCTTTTAGTGCTTGCTTTTCCTCTTGTCATTACCTGCAAGGGGCTACTGGGTTATTCTGTTCTATGTTGTACTCTCTTGGGAGCTTCTGTATCTTGAAGAGGTGTCAAGTTCTTGCTTAAATATGTTGGCTTCATCCCTAGTACTTCCTCTAGACAGCAATAAAAGCAAACACATTTTTAGTAGTTTAGTGATACTATTACACATTGTATTTATTCTAATTTTCTATTTGTTCCCTCATATAATTCTCCTATTCCTTTAGTAAGGCAAAACAGATATTTTAGGTCTGGAGTTTTACATCTATACCTTCTGCCTCTCTGTTCATTTTCCTGTTTCTCTTGCCTCACTGGCTGATGTATATATGCCCAGGGTAAAATGGTGGTTATCTTTGTTGCTCCTCAGCTGTAATTTTTCTTTTTTCAGTAGGAAAGATTTTCCACCCTTTTCTTCTGCTGTCATCTTCTTTGTCACAACATGATGGCATCAGCAAATTCTTGCAAGCAGTGTAATCTGTTGTGATTTTTCCTTCTGCTTCTGTAGTGGTGAGCCGTTCCTGGTTTGTGCTATTTGCCACAGCATGTGAAACTTGTTTTTTCTGGACTCTGATTTTGAGCTCTGTGTACTGTTCTGTCTCAAGCCTCTTTCCTTTTAGTATGCTGGATTATTTGTCATGTACCAGTGTCAGTAGTCCAGCATAAAATACCTTCCATAAGCGTCAGGGAAGACTGGGTGTCTCCCTTAGCTTGGCATCTCTGATTTGCTGCCTAGATTGCAGGTGGAGGGTTTCCTTTCCTGATTGCTATTTGCATAGCTGGCAAGTGTCCAGGCTGGGCAGTGAGACATTAGCACAGAATTCCTTTCTATTGAGAGAATTTAGTTTTTTAGTTTTACCTCCAGAGCCATAGGCCTTTTCCAAATCCCACGGAGATTCCTGGCAGAGGCTGGCTACACTCGGGTCTGCCTTCGACTGTCTCTCTGATCGCGTGACACAGGAACATCCAAGTCCCACACCAGCGTGGGCCAGGTGTCCTTAGCAGGAGCCCCTTACAGGTACGGTTTCCCCAGACACGCCAGGGAACCAGCAATCACGTCTCTGGTTGTTGTACTGTTTATGGAGTCTTTCCATTGTCCGATTTAGGCATTTTTCACTGTTTCAGGTACTTGCTTGCAGTAGGATATGGGAGGTCTTTCTGCAACTGGCTCTGATGAAGCTTGACTCTTGCTCCCCCTGACCTCCCTTTGACTTTTTTGGCTATGATGAATGAGTCAGAGTCCACAGGTGGTGATCCAGGCACAGGCTCTTCTTGCGTTGCTGCCAGAGAATGTTTTCAAAAGGAGAACCAAACACCATCCTTTAGGAGTTTCCTTCTTGCTCTCCTTTTCATTCCTTAATTTATGTTCAAATATGACAGCATAAAAGACTGCCGTATGTCAAAACTCACTTGGTTGCTTGCCAGTGTTCAGGCAACAGATTATGATAAACTACAGAGAAATAAGCCTCTTTCTTAGAAAGCTGAAATAAATCGGTCCTGTGTTGTCTGTTACACGCCTCTTAGAGGGTTCAGGAGATCAGTGTTCTAAAACAGATGTACCCAGAAATGAAATCGTGATTGTATGCTGTTGGCTACAAAGTGTGACTAAAAAGTCCTCAGAGCTTTACCTCAGTTGATGGAAATGAACTGTTACGAAAAACAGAGAGAAAAAAAATACTGTTTCTTCAGGTCATGTGTTCACCATCAAACGGGGAAGGGGACAGAGACCGCAAAAAAAAGCCTTACAAGTTTTGTAATCATCTTTCTGACCCTTCTAGAGGCACTTGGAAGCTGCTGGGATGGGAGGCTATAAAACCAGAAAGGAACTAATGACACTCAAAAATAAAAAATTACCCTACCTTTTCCCCAGGAGGACTTTTGCCATTTTGGAGTGCTTTATATAACCTCCAGTAGTGTCTGAAAGCATGTCAGAGCCAGTGGAAGTCTTACGGTTTAGGCTAAAAACTAATTTTTGAATGACAGGGACTGAGCATTCAATGATTATTTTCTTCTGCACCTGCTACAGCTTCTGGCATGCTGGTGAGGTGGCAGAAAGAGGCAGCCTTTTCTCGAGCTGCCACAACTTAAACCTGTTCAGCTGATCTGTTTGAGCCCTTAGGCTCCTCTCTCTCCTCTGCATTCATAGCTCTTGAGGTAGTTACGTCTGAACTTCAGCACTACTTCTCCCTGCTCTTCCTTCCCCATCCCATCCTGCAGGACAGAGAGTCAGAGCCAGGAGTGTTGCTGAAGTCATGTGAGAACTATCTATACATGGATGAGGAGAAATGGCTTAGGAAGAGTTCTTCTTACTTAAGGATTGAAGATAAGAGGTTTTCAAGATGTGGCCATGGGAAGAGTCAAGCAATCCAAGACAATGTGAATTTGGAGATGGTAAGAAAAGATAATTAATAGGATATATTCTGCCTAACTTGGGTTACAAACTTGTGCTTACGTTTTAGCACTAAACAAAGCAGTCATCCTAAAATAAGTGCCTATATGTCGAGTATTTAGAGAGAGAGATATTTAGAGAGGCAGATAATGTTGAAAACCTCCAGAAGGAGATCTTATCCACCTGACACAGCTGCCTAACATGATGTCTCCCTGAAAGCCTGCAAGAACATCTGTCTATCTCTATGTACCCTATAGGCTCTGCAGGCCTTTGCTTTATCTGGCTCCTACCAGGTAGGTGAGCATCACGTGTCTGCAGTGATACTGATGGGAAGACCCTTGCTCATCGAGGAGTCAGTGATGCACGTAACAGCGAACCTGTGTACGTGCAGGTCTGTGCTGTGCTGCACGTACGGTGTTGCCTTCAGGCCTGTGCCATGCTGTGCATCTCCATTGGCACTGGATAAACTCAGCCGGGTGATGGCAACGGAGGAGCCTGCAAGGCAGCTCCCACTTGGTACCAGCATGGCATTGCCTTTATCTAAAAGTGCAGCAACAAGTTCTCCTGCAGACATCTTTTCCGTTTCACAGTAGAAATTAAGAGTACAGTTGTCTTTTTGTAAGAAAAACCTATAATAGCTTGAATGACCCAAATGGGGCAAATCCTCCACGTACAGGGTCTGCATGGTGTGCTACATGCAGATTGGAGCCTGCACAACTCAGGGTTCCCAGTATCTAAAGGGACATGAGATTATCTATACTATACTCTCTCTATAGTTAGCTGTAATAAAACCCTTTTAAAATGATACTTTATGGAGTCTGAGTGCCTTTCTTAGTGGGATAATAGTGGACCAGCACCTCCTGGTGCAAAACAGTGTCCCTTAGGAATAAAAAAATGGCAAAGGCACCTTAAAACAATGGACTCTGAGGAATAGAGATGAATCCAATTCTGCAATATGCTTCAGGCAGACCCAGGGGACTTTTCAGGCATGTTCAATTACAGAGTCAAGGATAAAGTTAAAAAGACTTTTATTTCACAACAGCAAAGTACCTCTCCATTCTCCATTAGAGAAAAGAATAGCACAGAGCATAGTGCAGTAACTTTAGAATAATAATGCTTTGATAATAAGCAGTAGAGGTGGTTAACCCTTTGATTTTCACTGCTTTTTCTCATCATAGTAGTTTTATGATGTTCTACATTTTTCTTTTTTCTTACAGAGAATGAATACTCTGTTCCTAGTCTGGGGTCCAAGGAAACCTGTGTGGGAGACATTTGTTAATGCATCAAGAACTGTTTCAACTTTTTTTCCAGATTGACTCTTATCAAACTATAAGCACATTTTCATCTTCCCTTTAATAGCAAATGTTTTGTTCTGATTCAGAGCACTGCAACGCAGACTCCTTAATCTATTTTAATCAGCGATGTTAAAAATATTTAATCAATGGACTCACTTTTGCTATACAGTCCAGACAAGGTGGATCATCTCCTGTTCAGGAAAAAACAGTCTGGGGATTGTTTGCTTGGCTCTTTTCCTCGGCTTCTTAGTTGCATGACAACATAGCTTTAAGTCACAGTTTCTCTCCCACTAGCATCCTCCGCTCACAAAAGACACTCAGCAGTGTGCTGTTAATCCTGACTTCCAGAGCATTTATACTTAAATTACAAAATTACCAGGAGGGTTAGGGGAGGAAATTCAGCAGCTTGTTTCCACAGCTGTGATTCAAAACCTCGCAGACATTCGTAGGGAATAAAGCTGCCGCAGACCAACTCTCTTTTCATATCCCGTCTGCTTTCTATCACCTCATTAGTTTTATTGTTTTTGCAGTCAGAAATCAGCTGTGTTGCTCTCCCGTTTCTACACCCATGGAGGGAAAGACTTGGTGAATTTTCCCAATAACAGGAGATTTCATCTTATGTGAGGCAATGAAGTTGTGTAACTCCTTTGAAAGTCTCGGGTTTATTCTACTCATTTTATTTCTCCTATTTCCTCTCTGAGAGGCTTATTCCTTGTGGGCAACTTCTGCGTATTTTTCTTTATAAACCTGATCACATGGAATTGGTGTTTCTTTCTTTTATTTAAAGTATCAACAAGTGGAAAATTGCTGCTCTATACTGCTGTGTTATGTTGTATTTAAGCAAACTTGGGAAATGGACCAGAACAAATGTGCTCTTATCTGTAAACAGTACTTAAGGATGTGTTTATCTTAAGCACATGATTATTCCCATTGAACTTGTCCTTGTGCATAATGCCTCACTTGGCTCCAGGGAGGCCGCACCTCAAGTCCTGTGTTCAGTTTTGGGCCTCTCACTACAAGAAGGACATTGAGGTGCTGGAGCGTGTCCAGAGAAGGGCAACAAAGCTGGTGAAGGGTCTGGAGCACAAGTCTTATGAGGAGTCGCTGAGGGAACCGGGGTTGTTTAGCCTGGAGAAAAGGAGGCTGAGGGGAGACCTTCTCGCTCTCTACAAGTACCTGAAAGGAGGTTGTAGCCACGTGGGTGTTGGTCTCTTCTCCCAAGTAACAAGTGATAACACAAAAGGAAATGGCCTCAAGTTGTACCAGGGGAGGTTTAGATTGGATATTAGGAAAAATTTCTTCACCAAAAGGGTTATCACTCACTGGAACAGGCTGTGCAGGGAAGTGGTTGAGTCACCGTCCCTGGAGGTATTTAAAAGAGGTGTAGATGTGGTGCTTAGGGACATGGTTTAGTGGTGGACTTGGCAGTGCTAGGTTAACTGTTGGACTTGATCATCTTAAAGCGTTTTTTCCAAGCAAAATGATTCTATGATTCTGTAAGTGCTTTATTAGATCAAGGTCCTTCTAGCAATAGTACAATTCCTTTGATATTAAGACAAAAGATTGCTAATTAAAAATTTTGCAGAATTCTGAATATCTACCATTCCCTAAAGGATGGGAATAAGTTTCTAATTTTTGACAAAGTATTTCCAAGGAAATGTTATGTAAATTATTAATATTTTTGGAAGCTAGATGTCAGGTTTAAAGTATTGGTGACAAGTGGGAATGAAACCTTTAATAGTTCTTCCAGATTTGTCATACTATGAGTAATCTCCAGTTTCATGGAGCAAAAAAGATTTCCTTAGAAATTACAGTTGCTCAGAGGATGTTTTCCTTTGACCTATTATAATTAGCTCTGCGGAAATAGCATGTTGTGTCTGTTAACTTGGAAAGTTTTATGACAGAGAGCAATCAGCAGAGGACATCTGCTTACTGCTGCTTGTTTAGTGTTACTGTGTATAAAACCACAAATAAAGAGAATTCATTTGCCATGCAAGTTGAAGTAAAGGCAGTAGTTGTCAGAAAATGTATTTTAATATTTAGGAATGTCTGCAATAGTGAAGAGGATCAACTATGAGATATCTCTTACCTGTCTTGAGGCATGTAAATCCACTTTTTCTTACGCCTGCTCTGCATTTTGCCCCATAGCATCTCACAAGAGGGCTGACAATCACAAATACAGATTTCTGGGAGTGCTGTTTTTGCCTTCTTGTTTTCAGGTATGAAATGTAGAAAGCAGCTATCGTCTCAGTATGCTGTGGGAAAACGGCAGGGAGCTGAAGGTGCGTGGGGCAGGGTTGTCCTCCTAACTAAGTCCAGCAGATATTTCAAGGTCAAATTGTGCAACCACAGGGAGTTGCAAGAAAAGTTCACAGTGCCAGGGGTCAGCCAGGAAAGACCCATCAGAGGGGAGTGCTTCCTGATCCTGCACTCTGTTCTGGGAAGAGGAGGGAAGAAAAGGTGAGGTACCGTTAGCTGCTGGGTTGTTGCAGTGTTAAGGCAAGCTGTACTGAATCACAGCTGCATGAATAAACAGAGCCTTTCTGAGTATTTTGAGAAAATATGGACAACTAGTAACTGTGTTATATAAAAAGTTACCTATTTTTCACACATAACTGATTTGTACCACTTCAGAAGAATATATACTGTAAACCAGTTTTCAGTAAGCTATGGAAACACACTTGAATAAGATCTACTAGACTTCTGAGTAAAAAATGTTAGAATTTAAAAGGAAAAAAGGAGATAGAAAAGGAAAGTTAAAAAAAGGGGGAAATATTAAATTTAATGTTTATTCTAAATTTCTTTGTTAAAGTATATTCCAATTTTCTAGCTTTTCATTCCTTATTTTCTGATCCTGAATGTTATAGGAAGTTGTCTTGGTCATTGGTTTGATAATTTCTTCTGAGAAAAAATTGTATTCCATTCTCCAACACAGAAAGATTTTTTATTTATTTCTTTGTTTTTGTGAATTGTGTTTTTTCCCTCCATTCCTGTATTTAGTAATAACACATATTCTTTTAGCCTTACTTGAAACAGATGCTTCAGACGACACAGGGAACAAGTATCTTGAGGCTTGATATTTTCATGTGAAGAGGCCACAGGGAGAATTTCATTGTTGTACTGTCAGTGCCAGAAGAGAAGCAACAGCTCTTGTATTTGAGGAAAGGATTTAGCATTGTTTGTTAGGGACCAGAAATGCAAATGTTGCTGTGGCTTCAGCACATTCGTTTTGGGGGAAAATGCTTTGAGAAATGCTAATTTAAGAGATTTTAATCTCTCACACACACACACTTCAGACTGAGGGGAGATTGTTTTGGTTTCTATTGATAGAGATCACTGTCATATTTCAGAGAGTAATGACTACCCAGAACTGGATCCCTATGCAAGACTTTCACTTCCAGGATATGAATGGGAGGGCAACGGACAGATTAATCAAAAAGAGCTTTTGCAATTTTTACTAGTTTTTTAGTGCTACAGATGAGCTGACTGAAGAAAATAATATTGATCTGTGTGATCACTAATTAATTTGGTCTATATGAAATGGATGAATAAGCAAAGGCAGGTCTGTAAATAAAGTGCCTGGTTTTGAAAGAGCAGAATTTGGTTAACTAAGGAGCCACTTAGTGGAGTCAACTACATCAAGATATAAGGGATTACCATGTGAACAAGTTCTAGTACTACTTTATTTGTGCTGAAAATAGCATAAATATCTACCTCAAGCAAGAGGAAGAAGCTTTGTGGGAGAAGTTGCAGCCTTCATGGATAAATAAATTATTTCTAGAAAGTTATTAGGAGAGATGCTGCAAAGAATGGGAAGGTGGATGATTCAGCGATGGAAGCTGCACCTATAGGTTAATATTTTTAGAGAAAAATGAGATTTGCAGTTAAACTTTTTACTCAAGTTGGTATAGGAATAATCTACGTGTGGTCCCAAAACTACATGAGTATTTTGCTTAAGATTTCCTGTGCTGGGTGAGGTGAATTGCTCTGTACTCCATTGACTACAGGTTCAGCAGCCTACACAAGGGCTTTTTAGGATGCTCCAGGGTATGGAGGACTTCTGCAAGGGGCTGGCAGATACAACCCATGTCCTTCTGTAGAAGGAGCTGGAAGCCAGTGGGATACTCTGTGACTTCTGAAGTGGCCTTAGACACCCAGGTGTGGGCTGAGCTGCAGCTGTGCTCTGACCCTATGATGTGGTTTAGCCCCAGCCGGCCATGCTCACCCAGCCCCAGCCGCTCGCAAACAACGGCAAAGCCTCGAGGGTTGGGATAAGGGCAGTTTACTGGGACAGCAAGGGAGAGGGAAACAATCAACAACAGTACTGACAACAGATATTCACAATGGGTGATAACAGAGAACAATTTACCGATCCAACGACCAACCAACCGACCAGACACTCAGCCCGTCCCAGAACTGCGCCGAAAAATGTGCGGCCCCCCCACTGCCTGACTAGCCCCCCTTTTATGGTGAGCATGACGTCACATGGTATGGAATAGCCCCCGGCCAGCTTGGCTCACCTGTCCTGGCTCCTTGTGAAATTAACTCTATTCTTGCCAGAACCAGAACACCCTAGTGGAATTGGAGATGTCTCGTTCACATACAGACACCCACTCTTTGGTGTTATAATGTGTTTTGGGTTTGCATGGCAAGGTTTCGGTGGGAGCAGGGCTACAGGGGTGGCTTCTGCGAGAAGTTGCTAGAAGCTTCCCCCATGTCCGACACAGCCAATGCCAGACGGGTCCAAGACAGACCTGTCACTGGCCAAGGCTGAGCCCATCAGTGACAGTGATAGTGCCTCTGGGATAACAGAGTTAAGAAGGGAAAAAAAACCTGGCAGCAGTTTTTGCATCCAAAGAGAGGAGTGAGAAGATGTGAGAGGAACAGCTCTACAGACACCAAGGTCAGTGCAGAAGGAGGGGGAGGAGGTGCTCCAGGCGCCAGAGCAGAGATTCCCCTGCAGCCCATGGAGAAGACTATGGTGAAGCAGGCTGTTCCTGCAGCCCATGGAGGATGATGGTGGAGCAGATATCCACCTGCAGCCCATGGAGGACCCCACACCAGAGCAGGTGGAGGCACCCGAAGGAGGCTTTGATCCCATGGGAAGCCCAGGCTGCAGCAGGCTCCTGGCAGGACCTGTGGCCCTGAGGAGAGAGGAGCCCAGGCTGGAGCAGGTTTGCTGGCAGGACTTGTGACCCCGTGGGGGACCCACACTGGAGCAGTCTGGTCCTGAAGGTCTGCACCCCATGGGAGAGACCCATGCTGGAGCAGCTGGTGAAGAACTGCAGCCCATGGGAAGGACTCATGTTGGAGAAGTTGGTGGAGGACTGTCTCCCGTGGGAGGGACCCCAGGCTGGAGCAGGGGCAGAGCGTGAGGAGTCCTCCCCCTGAGGAGGAAGGAGCGGCAGAGTCATCGTGTGATGAACTGACCACAACCCCCATTCCCTGTCCCCCTGTGCCGCTGAGGGGGAGGAGGTAGAGAAATGGGGAGTGAAGTTGAGCCTGGGAAGAAGGGAGGGGTGGGGGGAGGTGTTTTAAGATTTGGGTTTTTTCTCATGACTCAACTCTGGTTTACTGGGTAATAAATTAGATTAATTTTTTTTCTGAGTTGAGTCTGTTTTGCCCGTGATGGTAACTGGTGAGTGATCTCTCCCTGCTGTTATCTGGCCCCATGAGCCTTTCGTTATATTTTCTCTCCCCTGCCCAGCTGAGGAGGGCAGTGACAGACTGGCTTTGGGGGGCACCTGGCCTCCAGCCAGGGTCAACCCACCACATAGTGCCGCCCTGGAAAGTGTCAATTGAGGGTCTTTGCAGGGGCAGGTGAGCTGTCAAGTATTGAAGAGCTCAGTTTCAAAGCTGGTCAGGCTCAAGGGACAGACTCCAGAAGATGGATTTCTGTAGGGTGGTTTTGTGGGTAATTTTTCCTAGAGAAGAGTGACAGATTATGTCGCAACCCTAGTTTTGAAACTGTAAACACAGAAGCAATAAGAAGAACATGTTATCTAAACCAAACATCTGAGCAAAGCTCCTTGTGTGCCAATTTGTTGCTTTTGAAGAACCAGCTTTTAGTAGTACTCCAGCACAAATCCATACAGAGATTTGCTGAGGTTGTGTGCATGGAGGAAATAGAGGATATCCTGACTGCGGTTTCCACCCTTTAAGAATGTGTGCAACTTTTCAGGCTGAAGACCTGCCTCCTGTAGCAGGCAAGATGATGCCACCAGCCCTCCCATAAGTCTGCACCTACACTGTGTGTGTGCTGCAGCTCATCTGCACGTCAGGAATAATCCACTTGCCTTGTAGGTCAACTGCTGCCAGATGCCCTGGAGACACAGTATGTGCAGGGTATGGACAGGGTCCTGGCATCCCCGTGCCTGCCCTGTGTGGGTGTCGTGGTTTAACCCCAGCCGGCAACTAAGCCCCACGCAGCCACTCAGTCACCCCTCCTGTTGCAATGGGGGAGAGAATAAGAAGGGTAAAAGTGAGAAAACTCGTGCGTTGAGATAAAGACAGTTTAATAAGTAAAGCAAAAGCTGTGCATGCAAGCAAAGCAAAACAAGGAATTCATTCCCCACTTCCCATGGGCAGGCAGGTGTTCAGCCATCTCCAGGGAAGCAGGGCTCCATCACATGTAACGGGTACTTGGGAAGACAATTGCCATGACTCCGAATGTCCCCCTTCCTCCTTCTTCCCCCAGCTTTATGTGCTGAACATGACATCATATGGTATGGAATATCCCTTTGGTCAGTTGGGGTCAGCTGTCCTGGCTGTGTCCCCTCCCAACTCCATGTGCACCCCCAGCCTCCTCGCTGGTGGGGTGGGGTGAGGAGCAGAAAAGGCCTTGGCTCTGTGTAAGCACTGCTCAGCAGGAACGAAAACATCCCTGAGTTATCAGCACTGTTTTCAGTGCAAATCCAAAACACAGCCCCACACCAGCTACTATAAAGAAAATTAACTCTATCCCAGCCAAAACCAGCACAGTGAGGATCCCTGGGGAGAGGCAACCTGGAGGCTGGGGCTCCCCCAAACCTGTGTGGGGAGCAGGCTGTGGGGTGGGTGAATGGTCCTGCCACTGGCACATTGCTCTTTATTACTGCGTGAGGTTTTCTGCACCCCATACCCCATCCCGTGGCCTCTGCCGTCCCCATGTGACCAGCAGATTTTGGGAAACGGCAGTGAGTGCCTGCTATTGCAAAAGCAATTGATGTGGCTCACAGCTCATTTTCTCAGCAGGCTGAGCACTGCTTGGTGTATGATCCAGGGCTGTAAGACACAGGGCTGATTTTGGCAAAGCCTTTTAGGAATAAAAACTGCCTTGATACCATTCTTAAATTTCTTATCCTTAAAGGCTGCTGAATAGAAGACAGACATTGAAAAAGTAAAAAACATTTTGGAAAGACTTTCACCTTACTTCCACAGAGAAAAAAATATCTGTTTGGGAAGTTAGTAGAAACTACATATTGAACTCTTCATCCTTCACTATTCTTTGTGGAGACACATTTCTAGCTCCGGTGATGGTACCCTAGATGCCATCCCAATGGTACCTTCTTGCTCTCTCTCTCTCTCCTGGCTATTATCCTTGACAGAGGGCTCCCAAACTCACTTTGATTCCCACCATCAGAGTTGGTATCTGATAACCACGAATGTTAGGCTGAGCTCCTGAAGAGACTTTTATCCTTGTATCAGTTATAAGAACAACAAATACTGTTTGGTACATCTTTTTGTTAACTGTCTTCAGAAGTTTCAGTTTAGGGAGAGGGTTGTTATTTATTTACACAAGGCAAGGCCTCCTCTGTCAATTATTTATCTTTGATATCTGCATTTGACATATAAAATTATGATTTCATTGGGGGAGACAATTTTATATGACCTTTGTTGATTTGAAATTATTTAATTGGCATGGGTTGTCTCCCGGCAATATTTCTGAAGATAACATGGATTCTTGCTTATTGTGGGTTTTGATAGCTCTCTATTGTCAAGTGGTAGTTAGGACCAGTGTAAGATAAACAAGCGATTTTTTTCCTTTGGGAAGGATTACTATTCCTTTACAGGATTAGTATTGATTCACTTCCTAATTTTTATATTGTGGAGATTGTGAGTGGAATGTAAACTCCTTCGCCCACATCTTTCACAAGAAAGAAACTAAGAAAAAATAAATAAAAAAAAAAATCTTGAGTGTGTTGCTTGGTGTTTTCATGGTTCTGCTTGTCCTGTTGGCTTGAACTGTGTGGGTTGGTTGGGGTTTTTTTTGGTGTTTGTTTTTTTTGGTGTTTTGGTTTTTTTTTTTTTTTGTTTGTTTGTTTTTGTGCCTACAGGAGTGCCTGGCCATAAATCATGAGAAAACATAAATAGTATCTTTTGGCTCACAGACTGATTGGTGATATGGAGTAGGTCAGGTCTTTCCCAACAAAGCATAAACTGCCCATTACTGGAAATATTAAATTTAAAAAGATCTTGGATATGTCAGAGGTGGCCCTGTGCTGTAGCTGTCTAAAGACTAACATGTAACAAGTGTCACACCCTTTAAAAGTTTTCTTCTCGTTGGAGTGGGATCTTAAAATTTAGGATGTATATCCTTCATAATAAAGTAAATAAGAAGTGCTGATTACTTGTCCTAACAGTGAGATTATTCCTATTCCTGTGATGGTTTCCTTTTCCCACAGGTATTAGATCTTTGTGTTCCTGGAGCTGGGCAGGATGGATAAGTGTCTCGTCTGCATGAGTAATTTCCTTTTGTCGCCGCTGCTGGCCTTTTCCTCAGTTTGCATTCCAGACACCTCTGGGTCCTTCTCACTGTACTGCAGTGATGCTGATGGCATAATTTCATGACCAAGGAGCATAGACCAAGGGGGACCTGGGACCCAGACATGTTTACATTGTCCAACACAGTTTAGAGTAGAGGATGTGAGGGATAACTGATAATCTGGGAGGCTCTAGTGGGTGGGGCAATCATCTCTAACCACTATAAGGTATAGAGAGGGGAATGAGGTGCTCTCACCATGACCTTGTATTACAAATTTCATAGTGCACTGAGGAGAATGGATCATGGCTGTTCCAGAGAGATCAAAGAACTGCATGGTGCTTCTTCCAACAGCTACTGAACCCTGAGGGCAAAGGTTGAATCATACCAACTTGCCTTGTCACATTCATTTTTATGCTGTAGGAAATTCACATGGTCCTGTTGCCCAACACTACCACCGCCCATAGGACTGGGTGGATGAAGACAGTATCTATCCTACCATCTTACTGTACACCCTTATTTCCACTACTTGCCTTTTTTTTTTCTTTTTTAACAACAGCTTTTGAAAAAATTAGATCTTGATTGCTTGGGAGAACAAGCTTTCTTGTTATTCTTCTACTGACTCTTTCATGACTGATCTTCTGGACATGGAAGCCTGGAACTTCTTTATATAATTAAACAATTTCCCTCCAAAATACATTGACTGAGACCACTTGTTGAGACATATAGGCTGGCATTGGATAGAACAGCTTAAAAATAAAGTATATAGGAGGCCTCTGAAGCGCAGGGTCAAGAAGCTCCCATATCTGTGTATGTGGTTTGCAAGAGCTGTTTGCTGTTTCCAGCTTTACTGGCAGATGTGATAACACAAAGGTAACTGAGCTGGAGACATGCAAATTGTCACTGTGAGCAAACACGAAGTGTGAAAATAAGCTATCAATTTGCTTCTTTAATATTGTCCAAGGCTCCAATACTTTTGTTTTGCTCTTCACTGTACTAAGACTGAACACTGTCAGAGAATAAACACAAGGGTCTCCCCCCCTCCTTGCAGGGTAGACGCAAGCGCTTACCAAAAGGTTTAGACAAAATAAGGTATGTACCATGCTACTGCTGAATACCATATGAACCTGAGAATGTTTAAACTTCCTAATCACTTTGCTGTTCATCAGAAGTCTGTTCATCAGGTCCCTGTGGCTTTGGGATCAGTGTCCATGCCTGGCTGCTCTTCAGCTTGGCTTCTAACCTGAGCCCATCCCTGCCTCAGGCCTTTCTCTGCTGAGGTCGAATGAAAAACCCAACGCATTAGACATGGTCTGGCAAGCCTGGGTCTGAGCAAGGTGTCATGCTCATGGCATTGCCTGGAGTGTCTCACATGCTCATGCCTGGCATGGTCATGTCTCATGTTCATGTCTCTGTGCTCATCTCAGTGTCTTAGCATTGCAGATCAGAGTGCAGCCCCACCTGATCTCATCTTCATGGGCTTCAAACATGTATTTTCCACCTTCCATAACTGTACTCAATCCAGCAAGCTTTGGGTTCTTCTTGGCAAGTAGAGGTAAATAGCGGTGCATGTGTTTGTGGGTGAGTTGCTCCTAACATGGGAACAGTTTTGAATAAAATTGTGATACCTTGGTGCGGAAAGGGAATGAGGACAATACAGGGAAGGACTGCAGTATATTGGTTGGAGCATTGAATTAGGAAGGATGTTTTAACTTTTGGTTTTCTAAGCCTAAGTTCTCTTAGGCATTTTACACATTTTATCTTATAACAGCTTCATGCAAAATGAGTTTTAGAAGGCGGGAGGAAGGGAGCACAGCTTGAGACTCCCTTTTTCCCTCCCTGCCCAGTAAAGTGGCAAATAACACTTCATAATAAGTCTTTATTTCTATCAGTTTACAAGAAAGAAAAAGTAAAATTTCCCAGCTCAGCTGTCAGTGTAACTCCAAATGAGTTTCAGAAGGATGTTGTGTATTGTATTTCTGCAATGGTTGTATTTCTGGAATTGTTTACCCACTTTCTACATAAAAATAATCAATTTCTTTGGAAGTGCTGACAAATGTGAACCTTATGGATAACGAGACAAAATTGAGTTGCAGACAAATTAGCTCTTAGCCACTGTGTGGCAGAGGAAATAACGTAAATACTTGGACTGGATTGCATTACTGGCTTCTTATGGGAATTAGCTTTTTCTGGGTTCACTAACAATATTTCTCTTGCCAACATTCATCTGTAACAGAATTCCTCATGGCGAGACATGAACTCAATCCTTGTGCTAAAGAAGTGATTTCAGGTACTCTGTACCAGGCAATAGAGGATGGCAGAGAGATGCAGAAGCTCACAGTGCTGGGGCTCACTCCCCATCTAGAAGTAGGTCAAGTGGGTCACCTGAATGTTGCAGCTGGAATGACAAGTGTTGGTGAAAGCCCTCATCAGCTCATGTACAAAACGGTGTCAGTGCTGCTGTACTGCTCTGGGATCTGGGATATTGTCTCCATTATGTTCCTGTAGTGTTTCATGGACATTTCTACTTTTTCAGTGCTAGTTTCAGCATCACCATGCTCTCCTGTGCAATGCGAAGATGCCTGCAGAGACAAGCCATACTCCAAAGAGAGTACAGACACCACAGGTCTGTCTAGTGGAGTTGTTGGGCAGCAAGGGAACAGAGGTCACTCTCCATTGCTACCCACCTGGGTAGTACCGTAGCCTGATCCATTAAAGGGAAAAGGACATCTACATTAATATGTAACGGCAAACAAATTCTTACAAACCATCCTATGGCATGTAGCCTCTGGTACAGTGACTGATTTAATTTTGCAGTGTTCCGTTTCTCTGTGCCTAACATGCATAACACTTGGCACTTATTACTCAACAACTCCACGTTAGAAAATACCACCCATGCCTGTTTCCTCACTAGTCTCTTCGTGTTCTGCTTGCAGACTGCAGAGTTAGCATCCAGCAGGCGTTTCTTGATGGCCAGACATAGAGACTCCAAAACTCAATTAAGATTTGGGTCAGATTCTGATCTCTGTTCTGCTGATGTGAACTTGGAATAACTCCCTAGGTTTCAGTGATCCAGACTTACACTTTCAGTGACAGAAAGTTTCTTGGGCTGGATTTCTGGCTGAGACATATGGGAGTGCCTTGCTTGGACATGAGGAGCTACAGTTTGCACTAGATCAAGGGATGGCCATGTGAAATTATGACTTTACTGAAATTATACTGCTTTTACACTAATGTGTCTGAAAAAATGAAGTGGTGTGTTTGTTTTTATTATTCTTTGCTTTGAAAGTCACAGCTCTGGAACAGATCTCCATTGTGGTTATAGCCACTGAGCAGCTTTTAATTCGCTGCCTGAAGTGTGGCTGGCTGACTAGCTAAGGAAACGTGGAGCTCCAAATGGGATGCAAGATCCACTCAAGAAGCCAGGAAAGGAACCTGTTCTGAGATCTGTACTACTTCAAGCAATGTCAGGCTACAGGCATTCTGCTGCTGTCCCAGACACAATGAAAGAGGGTGTGGGATTGTTATTTTTTTTTCCCTGGCCACTTCTCCTGTTCTTATGAACAAACCGTGGCTTCCCAGTGTACATCATTGCATATAAAGAAAAAAACCCACTCTGTACTTCCCATTGCTGAAGGTATTGCTGTTATCTTTACAGATACAAAAGGGAATGTGCTGTACATACTTCTCTATCTGTAAGATAATGTTAGCCCAAGAAAAGAGAGCCGTGCATTTGGAGGGCTTTTTTCTGACTCTGTTTGACTTTAGGCAATTCAATTAGAGCTTGATTTTCAAACAGTAACTTGATGCTTCTTATGGTTACTAAGATCAACAGGCAGTGATCCCTGTCAAGTACTCTCCACCGTTTTGATGTGTAAAGGAGAGCTTTCCTGGCTAATGGTGGTCATGAAGAGGTGATTCATTTGCATCAGTTAACACCTGCTGCCAAAGGATGTGCAATAGAATTAGCAAAGAAGAACAAACTCTGGGAGAAGCAGACTAGTAAAGTGAAACCTACCCTAAATTATTCTATTTTTGAGATTTTTTCATAACTACTTTCAAAACATTTATAAATTCTGTCTCTGACTTTGTATCATTAGAATCACGGAATCATAGAATGGTTTGGGTTGGAAGGGACCTCAAAGATCATCTAGTTCCAACCCCCCTGCCATTAAGAACTTCACTGTACATTTGAGAATTAAAGGTCAGTAAGAGAAATGGTGTTCTTAGTCTGAGCAGATGAAAGTTTATCCTCAAATTATTAGCAATGCAGTCATTGACTATTTGAACCATTCATCAGGTTTTTTTTAGAATCCAGAACCACTGCTCCACTCAGGCACACACAAAGTCTGTGGCAATCCTAGAGCTACCGATCTTCATTTTGATGGCTTACTGTGGTCGTATCAGGCATCGCTCTGGTTAACTTAATGCAGTTCACTGATATTAAACTCATATGAGACCAAACTGGATGCAAAAGTGGCTTTATTGGATGAGCAACTGGCCGACAGGTTAGACTCAAAGATTTATAGTAAACAGGGTTACATCAGGCTGGTGGCCAGTCATGGGTGGGGTTCTCTAGGGCTTAGTTTTAGGGCCAGTGCTCTTTATTGTTTTTATAAATGATCTGGATGCAGGAATTGAGTGTACATTAAGTAAGTTTGCCAACGATACTAAACTAGGAGGAGCTGTGGACTCCTGCAAGGGTAGAGGGTCCTTACAGAGAGGTCTGGATAGGCTAGAGAGGTGGTCAATCACCAACCATATGAAATTTAACAAGAGCAAGTGCTGGATTCTCCACCTGGGGTGGGTTAATCCTGGTTATATGTACAAATTGGGGGACAAGAAGCTGGAGAGCAGCCCCACGGAAAGAGATCTGGAGGTTTGGGTTGATGGCAACTTGAATAGGAATCAACAGTGTGCCCTGGCAGCCAAAAGGGCTGACTGAGTCCTGGGATGCATCAAGCACAGCATAGCTAGCTGGTCGAGGCAGGTGATTGTCCCACTCTACACTGCACTGGTGTGGCCCCGCCTCAAGTACTGTGTGCAGTTTTGGGTGCCTCAGTATGAGGACACCAAACTATTAGTGTGTGTCTAGAGGAGAGCAACCAAGATGAATGGTCTCAAGGGCAAGACTTATGAGGAGCAACAGAGGCCACTTGGTTTGTTCAGCTGAGAGAAGAGAAGGCTGACAGGTAACCTTATCACAGTCTACACCTTTATCAAGGGGAACAGTGGAGGGGGAGGTGCTGATCTCCTCTCTGTGGTGACCAGTGATAGGACATGATGTAATGGAATGAAGCTGCATCAGGGGAAGGTCAGACTGGACATTAGGAAAAGATTCTTCACTGGGAGGGTAATCTATCACTGGAACAGGCTCCCTGGGAAGGTGGTCATGGCACCAAACCTGTCAGAGTTCAAGGAGTGTCTGGATGATGCTTTTAGTCATATAGTTTAGTTTTAGGTAGTCCTGCGAGGAGCAGGGAATTAGATTCAGTTATCCTTATAAGTCCCTTCCAACTTGAGATATTCTATGATTCTATGACTACTGGCACAAAAAAGAGGCAGTGGACTGTGATGGAGAATAAGAGGTGAAAGGTCCTTAAGACAGCAGTACCGTTGAGTAAAATACGCAGGGAATCATAACTTCAGTCAGACATCGCATGTTTGAAAGAGGTGCTCTGCAGCTCTGGGTGAGAAACATCAGAGGTTAGCATAAAACCATCCTGGGTTTGGCAGATTACACGTGGCAGAGCATACACCATCACAGCTGGCTTAGCATGAGCCATGATGCTGTGAAAATGCCCCAGGAGCAGCTGCTCAACCTCTTTGTCTCCTCTTGGATGAGTGCTGGTAGACAGAAAAAACTAAGAGTGATGATTCAGACCTCTGATATGTTTTGAGCTTTGCCTGAAATTCTTTCTATAAAGCTGCTCTTAGAGGCACTTTTAAATCATGACAAGAAACTTGTTACCAAGACAATGCAGATGCTCTTTTGAGCAGAGCTGGTCTGCAACATGCTTGCTCCTGCTGCATGTGGCACTCCACACCAGAAAGGAAGAGCTGTTTCGTCCTTCCCCTGTAAATCCTCATCGGGTAACTCTGTCTTTGTGTGCATGTCCAGATAATCACTGATTTTCATGTGATTTTTTTTTCCAGAGTGTGGCAACACCAGCGCTTGTTTGACTTCTTTCATCCAGCACTTTGTTAATTTATGTGCATGTTCCTCATTCATACCAGCAAGGAGGGATAGCCACTAATCGTTACTTGCAATTTTCTTCCAGTGTCCTGGTTATTAATATTCTCCCCAATCACAATAAAAATGCTTAAAAACTTGCAAATGTAGTTTGGATGCTCTTTTTTTGGTCTCATATCAGGAGAAGAACAATCCCAGGTATCACTAAGTGTTGAGATCTTTAGCGACCTTCTTGCTCAAATCAATTTAGTTTTGTAACATTTATCAACACAGATATTTTAAGTAATGTGATTGATCATATTCCTTAGAACTTATTGATTTCACTAATGGCTCTTGTTCTCCTTGATATAAGAATCCATTTTACTTAGTTATTTTTCAATGGAACTTAGTGGCTAGAAATCAGATTTTTTCCAGGGAGGCATTTTTCCCTTTGGTATAACTTTGAATGGCTCAATATAAAGGTAGATTTTATAGTTATGCATTCAACAGTGGTTTCTGTGGGACATTAGAGAAATTGTGTGTAATGCTGGAAAGGCAGTTGCTACCTCCCTAAATGAAATAAAGAGAAAATCAAGGAAAGAAAGAAAGAAAATTTTGCAATACATTTGCTATTCAATTGCTGTTTAAGTCGGTATCAACTTGTCAACTTCATGGGGAGATATGTGCTAATTTGGTTTTCATCTGCTATACTGCAACAGTGACTTCTTCCAGGCTTTTATGACTTATTTCTTGAAATTCTATTGTTTTGGAATAAGCATTTTAGGAATCCCCTCAGTTAGAAAAAATCTGATGAAAGAAGTGAAATGTTTTTGGAAAATGGTCTGTTCAGGAGGAGCAGCTTAATGCAAGGCAAAGACTCTTGCTTTTATGAAAAACACACTTGTTTTTCAGATACAGTACAAACCCATCAATTTGTTTTTAACAACTGCATGTGAAAGATGCATTTTTGTGACATTTATACACCACATTAAATTGTTCTCTAGGGACATACTCATTATGGCTGGAGTAAATTCACTCATAATTTACCTGCATGAATAAAAAAAAATAATATTGGAGTGTTTCTGAGCAGTCCAGCAGCACTCTGCTCAGCAGCTACATCCTGCTGAAGTCAGGGGTTTGACTGGCAGGGTTCAGTTGCAGGGACTGATCTGCAACAGACATATCATCATCACCACATTACTTTGTTTTGCTGTGAGTAGCAGTGCATAGAAGCCAAGCTAACTAATGACAATCAAGGGATTAAAAAGAAAACTGAGGTTAAGAATGGAGAAATAATTTTAAAATGCTTTAGGTTGATTAATCCTTGTTCCCTACGGCTCGGTGTTAACTGGTTATTTAAATAGACCTCAAGGATTTATTAGCCCCTTTTCAAGTTATCCTGGTTTCTGTCCAGCTTCAATCTGAGAGGACAAAGACAGCAGGACAACTTCTTCCCTGTTTCAAAGAGGCAACATACCAGTAATTTTTTCTTCCTTATTTTTCTATGCAAAATACATCCCATATATGCTTGATGTTTAATGACTTAATGGGAAACTGTTAAGTCTTCCTTTGATTGTGGATACATTTCAATGATCCACACAAAACCACTGATGACACCTACTTAAAAAGCCCAAGGTTTGTGTATCCCAAAGAACTCTCAGACTTCTTGCTTCTGTTCAAGGAACATCAGCTATCATGAGAACATCTGCATTATTGTTGTGCCAAGGGCTTTGGCTTAGCAGGCATAATATGATAAACGTTCTCCCTGTCATCTCCCATGATGTCCTCTTCCTGGAAGGCTGAACCTGCTCGGGCCTTGGACAGAAGATCCTCAAGGAATACATTGCAGACAGTGGCATAGCACCTTCCAACTCTTCCAGAAATTAACCCCTTCCTACTATAGGAAGACTGGTGCTTTTAGCTTATATGCAAAACATAGGATATAGTCGAGAATGACAGTAAATCATGGCACCGACCACCATGCACACTCCTGCGAGGACAACTGATGTGAAGAGAGGGCCTCAGTTCAAACTCCTGGCTGGAAGCACAGGACCTCAGCACATGTACATACCCAGCACCTCGGACACGTTTTGAACTCTTTCTGCCACATGTCCACGTGGGAGCTACAGGAGTGCTCCTGCCAGCAGAGAACAAAGGATGCCTGTGGGCGATGGGGCTTGGTGGCTTAAGCATCTCCTTGAACCTGTGCTTTGCTATTGCAGGTCTCAGGAGCAGCATGCATTCAAGATCCCATCATGCAGTCCACAGATATGTGTATTTTAGTCAAATTTTTATGTAGATCAGTGATTGATTGCCTAACATAACAGAGTTTCTAGTTACTCTAAAGGGCTGATGCTTCTTTTTCATATCCAGCACTGAAACTGAGTGGAACTGCTACTGCACTTCAGCCCAGAATGGATGAAGGATAAGGGAAACTGATGGTTTTAATAAAAAAGGAATTTTTTAGGGTAGTTTGTGACTGAAGTGTGTTGAGTAATAAATAATATTTGAGTGTAGATCTTGCAAAGCATGTTGATACGACACATTTTTTTTCCTCATGATATTGAAAAAAATACTGTGTTATAACGATACAAATCTGATATCTTTACTTTTAAAACATTAGCAGGTGCTAATATTTTGGATCACCAGATGCAAAGTTATTGTTTAAAACTTTGTCTCTGATGGGTGAGACTAACACAGCAGGTATCAATATCTATCTACCAGCTGAGGTACAACAGGGGGGCCTATAGGCAATTGGTATAAGAAAGAAAGTTGGCCAAACAACTGTTGCTTGAGATAAAATATGTAGTCGTCAACATGGCAAAAGCTTATCATCTTCAGTAAAAAAGGCAATAGTTTTATAAATCATGGCTCCCAGGTGAAACTTAGCTACATATGGAAAAATTCAGTGAGATCAAGGTGAAGAAAGTCTGCAAGCAGACAGTCCAGTGGGACTATGTATCAATGAACAGACATCTACAATGACTGGTGAGGAAGAAGAAAAACCCTTTCATCAATCAGGCTAAAAGGTACTTCAGAGAGATATCCAGAAGGTTGTGGGTTTTTTTTTTCTTTATTTTTAAAACTTCTTTGGAAACATCTATTTAAGAAGCCAGACCAATTAAGTATTACAGAACTGAGAATTCACTTGGAAAATCAAATGGAAGCAGTGTCGCAGGGTGTTTGCCAAGTGAAGAATGGAAATCAATGAGGAAAGGTCTGACAAGGAGCAGAGGCACTGGAGGAGACTAGAGAGATGTGTCTGGAACCATTACACAATGACATCTGTCATCTGGGGCTTAGACTGCAGCAGGGTGTGCCAACTGCTGCTGGATGCTGGGAATGAGATATAGTGAGACCTCATGTCTGGCATGCTCTAACACTGCTGGAGATGAGGTTTACACATGAACTGTTAGGAGGGATGACCAGGCTGCTGGAGCTGTGGTCATAACAGTTCAATAGCTTGGTTCCTTCGTGGGGATGAATGCAGACACGTGCAAAGCAATAGGATGGGCTGTGAACAAGTGCCCTGTTGCTGAGGAAAGAAACATCGGAAAGAGATTAAAAAAGATAAGGGAAGAAGTTTGTCTCTGCCATCTGCAATCTCACTGCATCGTGACTATACTCCTGGAAAGTTAACATGAGTTAGTGTCAGTTGATAACTATGTGACCAGCAAAAAAGAGGTAGGAAGACTGAGTTCTATATCTTAATAAGGAAGGATGATTTGGTAGTTAGACTCTATAATCTGTGTCTTCGAAGAACTAGGTTTGATTCTTTGGTCTGCTATAGATTTTCTACGTAAGCTTGGACAGGATATGGCAGCCGCATTACATATATGTAATTCTTTGTCCTGGGTTTCCCCAGGCCCTGTATGGTGAGCCTAAGATTTAATGAGTGGTGGTGTGCTTAAGTTTATGGTATCTAAAACAGTACAGGGGCTGTGTTTCAGCCTGCCAAATTGTGTTTTCATAACCTGAAATGGAGATTATGCATTGAAAGTCCTGGGGAGGGGGAGCGGGGAAGTGCGTGGGGTATGTTTCAGAGTGCAAAATCTGAGGACATTGAAGGACAGGAATAAAATCTGATGTAATGTTCTCCATATTGCCTTTTGGAGGAGTCTCTGGAGTTAACCAGCCCCAGAGTAATACTCAGACTTTGCCTGAGGGAGAGCTAGCTGGAGGACACCAAGACAGAGCCATGGAACAAGGCAGTCTGCACAGCAGTGCAGACAGGTGGCTGCCCACCCTACTCTCATTTAGCAGTGCAGGTATCTCGCTGGCTCCTGCTGGCTTCCCCATCCGAGCAGTTCCTAACTCCCACAGATGGTATGTGGGGAAGACCCAGCAGAGACAACGAGGCCATCGGGAACTACAGTAGTGATGCTGGATTCCCGTTTAAATGGCTTTGAAAACTGCAGCATGAAACATCAAAACCAATTAAACAATAACAAATATGGAGTGAAATAAAAGTTCAGAGCAAAGAGGAAATGGGTTAACTAGTGGGTGAGATAGGAGGTCTCTGAGAAGAAGCAGAATAAGGCAGAATTGGGGAAATAAAGGGGTTTAAAAAAATTTTGGTATTTGAGCTATCTCTACAGGTATATCTGTCTGTCTTTACTGCTTTAGTGCTGGCAGGGATGAACAAACAGATTTAGAAATGTGTCTGCTACATTTGGTTCTAATATCCAAAATTATAACTTATGTTTTCATTATCTGATTGAGAATCTGGAAATTGCCTTGGGATTGATGAAGTGTACCTTCTTCGCATGGAGCTTTTTCAAATTTCAGAAGTGTTTTTTGCTTGAATTACAAAAATCCAAAAATGGGGTTTCCCATTTTCAAAATCCTCCAGGGAGAATTATTGATGTACAGAGGTACAGCTGGCTGCTACCTGCCCTGGGACTGCATGCTGCCTGTGCAGGAGTGCAGCAATCTGCCAGGGGAGAGCAAGCGAGATATACCTGAGAGGTCTTGTTGAAATGGGACTGTTTCCATCAGACCATGATAAACCAGCAAACTCCACTAAAAAAATGTTCCCTTGGAAACTTCCCAAGGGGAAACACCCATTAGTGACACCACATCAAAAGCATCTGGACCCCACTCAATCATCAGCAGTAAGTTGAGTTTGCTGAAGCATAGAAAACATAAAGTCGTTGAAAGATATTTGTGAGACACAGTCCTGAAAAATGCTTTGCAAAGCAAAAGCATGTGATTGTAAAAGGCTCCAGTTCTCATAAGGTGATTTGTTTCGCCAAAACATCATGACGGATGCATGCATTCATGTATCCTCTCATTTACCTGAAGAATATGGCTACTTTTTTGCTAATTAAATCACTCAGTGCTTTTGTGGCAACTTGCTGATACAGGTTATGAGGTCAAGATACTGCGAGCATTAGTGGCGACCAATCTTTAGAGCATTTCTTTGACAAAGTTGAGGTATTCTGTGCTGACTTTTAGACATTGAACAAGCTAGAGAAATGCCAGTGCTTTCCTGAGAGAGAAATACTTCTCGTTATTCTCTTGGTGACAGGCATAGCAAAACATATTTTAAAAAAGAGGTGACTGTATGTGACAGATGGCAATTGATATAGGTGACATACATATAAGCAAAAGGAAATGCAAGACAGGTACCGTCTAAGCCAAAACAGGGCTAAAAGATGGTTGATGAAATGCATGGGAGGGGGAGATATTATGGTTGGTGTAGGTATCTCACATAGATGCTCCTTGTTTCCTGCTCCCTGCTAGGATGACTTCCCTCTCTTCTGGATTCTTCTGGGGACATAAACTCTTAATTTTGGTCCTCTGGCTTGCACTCAAGATAAGTATTTAAAGTCACCTGAAGTAGTTAGGTAACACCACTCCCACAGCCTCCATCCTGTCTTTATTTCTGAATAATCCAAGGGTTATGGAGAGTTAGCACTTGAAAGAAACACTTTAAAGAAGAAGTTTGAAATCTTCTGCAGAAAACCAGAAATGATTTGTGTAACCAGAGCCTCTTATTAAATGAGTTCAAAGCTCTCAAATCCTGTAGCAACTACACCATTGTGAAAGCATTGCAAGAATGAAGGGTAAACAGGGGTACTGCAGAATTTCCTAATAATCACAGTCCTTACTGAAACTGGAAAGGAAAGCTTTAGAAGCTTATGCTGAGTCTTGCAAAGCACAGGGGAAAGATATAATGCAATGAACAGTTAAGGTCATAGTATTATAATCTGACAACACAACCACTACTGGCAGTTATGCTGTAAGAGGGTGCCAGTACGAGTCCTGATTCCTCTATGATGAATGACTTGGAGCCCTCTCACAGCCATGAGTCACTGTGCTAGGAACTGTACAAACAGGGCTGACCCGGCATGTGGTGGGTGAGTGAGTCCTGGAGGGAGGGTGGGAGGGAGCCGAGCACTCAGTCCTGCACGCGAGCAGGCAGTGCAGGTGGTACTGAGGCAGGAGGAACCACCTTAATCCTGCCTGGTATTAGCCCTCACTGGTATTACTGAAAGAAAGTTGTTACCCCAAAGCATTGATAGTGTGTGCCTGGATCTGCCCCTATAAAATACTGCATTTATCTTTTCATCAAATTCTAGTGAACTTCACACATGCAAAATTCAGCTCCTTAAGAATTCTGTTGGCTAAAGTTTGCATGGTTGTATTGCTGTGGTTGTTATAATGGAGGAAGTATTTATTTCATTCTCCATTTTTTCCAGAAGATGACTTGCCTATCAAACAAGACATAATGCAAAGGTTATGGGGGTGCTATACTATGTATTGCTACTACATTTTCCACTTCTTTGTGTGACACCCTATTTTTTTTTTGTTCTGGGCATGGCAAGAGCTCATTTACTTCATGATTCGAAGAAAAAAATATTAGCCATAGTTAAATCACTAAGTGTGAGGTCATTTGGCTTCATACATGGTATGAAGATACTGTATATTGTAACTCCCTTGCTAGATATTTATGAATATCTCTTCTTAATGATGTCTTATGTAGGAGCTGCATTAGTGTTTCCCTTCAGTTCAGTGTATCCCTTAGCACTTAGTAAGCATCTCAGCATTGTCTCTGCTTTCCTTCTTTGTTTCCACCCCATCCCAAGCGTAGCCTCATCCCACTTCTCCATGCTGTCTTGGGGATTTTACCTCTTCTTTTTCCATGTCTGTCCTATCCTTCAGCTCCTACCAGAATTTGACCATTATGTCCATTGCCTCTTTATCCCATTGCTTAGTCCAGCATCACCAGAAAAGCTTATTAGTGTCAAATCTGATTTCTAGTATTGCTAGGGGATGCTTCACACTGACATGCACGCACACACACGTGCTCTCTCTGATAGAGGTGCGTTCTCCATCTCCAGATGCAGTGGTGAAGGTGGGCTCCCACAGCTTGAGGACAGTGGTTGGGCAAGCACAGTTTTTCAAATGTTCTTAGGAAATGAAGGCAAACAATCCTGCTAGCTAACATTGATCCCAATCCAGAAGAAATGAAATTATATGCTGAAATAAGGTAACATGAACTCCTTACTGTTCACTGGCTGTAGTCTGCACCTAGTTACTGCTACATGTTTTTGTTTAGCGCCAGTGTGTCACTGGAAACGTGGAGAAAGCTACATGCAGAGAAACATGACCTTGCTTTTGAAAGAACTGGCACATGATTAAATTAAACTCAGAAATTATAACACATATGATACAGCAACCCTTTAAACTGCTCTAACACAGCCTGTGCCCACTTCTGTCTTCATCTATACCTTTGTTGCTTTAGCGAGTGTCCTATAGTGAGAAGCATCATTAGGAGAACTGTTATTGGTCACAGACAGTTTGGGCTTACTCACTGGAGCAGGAACAGCTTGTTTTCAGCTTCTGCCTGCCAAGATCCCAGGTGTCCTGAGCTGGTGCTCAATGTTTCTTCCTAGCATTTCATTTTCTTCTGGGGTTCCTAGGCACAAACAGTCGGATTATTTTTAGCTCAAGTAAGTTTTGACTGACTAGTGCCAATTCCCCAATTTCTCAGTGAGTTGTTGTAGTGACAGCCACCTTATTTCTTTCCTGGTAAAGTCTGGTTTCACAGGAGTGGCTTTTAGATGTAAGCCTCTGAAAAACTTCTATCCCATTTATCCCTTTTCCTTTACTTTTATCCCAGGCAGCTATTTAAAAATAAAAAGTTAATAAAATGTCTAGAAATGAAGATCTAAATTTTTCATCAGTTCCTCAGATCTTTCCTCTTTTTCTGCACCTCCATTCTCATGGGGTGAACCGTGCTTTTGTCTGAGCCTGCCACTGCTGAGTATGCGTGAAAGATCCACTTGGATCCATAGTTTATTTGGCTGGCTTTCATATAACATTCAACGTGCTGTTTGAACCCCTTCCAGGCACGCACAGTGTTTCCCTGCCCTGTCAGGGTTGGTGAGGATATCCTTGGAGTTACATGGGCTCTGTTGTAGCCATTTGAAGCTCACGGGGCCTTCTGGCACTCTCTTTCTTGTGCTTTTGTTAACAAGCATGACTAGTTTCAAAGCAAAGCTGTCGTGAGGGCCTGAGACTACATGCAGGAATGAGGTAACACAATGTCCTGCTTTTCACTCATGGTAACTGGAGATAGCTGTTGTGATCATTGGTTTCATTGCGCTCTCTCACAGAAAACAAGGATTGAGATGCACTCAGGGTATCATCGAGATTAATGTTTTCATAGGTTCAGAAGTGCACAGGCTGTGGGGTGTCATAGCAGGCACAGCTCAGCTTGGGGGTGAAAAATGAGGTAAACCTGCTGGATCTACTTGTCTTCATTTTTGGGTCTTGGAACTGTGGTCTCAAAGTCAGAAGATGTGGCCTTCATGTCTATAAATTCATGCCAAAGTAGTTTATTGACAGCTTGATTTGTGAGAATGATGAAAATAGTACTCTGTGATAAATTGTAAGGCCTGACAGTGAATTTGAACTTTGAAACTACCTTCTTAACTGGAAACAGGACATGTTCAGCAATGACAATATGTCATCTATCCTAGACAGCCTCCCCAGCTGTTCTGAGTGCCTGGCCTTACTTGCTCTCTTATATGCAAGAGAAAGAGATTTTGGAGACACATAACTCCCTACCCATCTTGCTTCTTTCTTCTCTTTAGCTTAATAATAAAAGAGAATAAAATTGCGACAATCCAAGTCACTGATTTCTGAGAACATGGAAAATAAGAACTTTTTTTTTTTTTTTTTTCAATTAAATGTGAGGGAAGACGTGGTGAAAATGATTTTCTGCTAATGTAAGAGTAGTAATATGAGTGCCATGGTTGAGAGCCAGGAGAAAAACAAAACAGAAAACAAACCCTAATGTTACATATTTGCCACTTCTGTAGCAGAGGACTAAAGAGAAGGAGTTGCGAGGAACAGTTCAGCCGCTTGTAGAGTCTGGTTTGCATTAAAGAGCACCAGGTCACTCCAATCTGCCATATTGTCTTTACATATTGCACAACTGTTTATTTTATCTGGAGCAAAACACAGTTCTGAAGAAGGGAATCAGACCTCCTTCCATGCCAATGCCCCAAATTCACCCATATGTATCTAGATGATTATTGATACTCTCATGTAGGATATATAAAAGACTGTTGTATCCCTTTTAGGGAAAAAAACCCCACTTTCGCTGACTTCATGACTTGGCAGTATCTGCTCTGATCTGCCCAGCACAGCGCTGACCCAAAAGAGACTTCTCTTGGACATTAGTTCTACCGTAGGGAGAGTTTCACTGTGGAGCAGTTGTGGACGGGTGGCTTTTGGGCCTGCTGACCTCTGGCAGATGAGGCAGCACTGAGTAGCCGATGAGTCGAGAAGATCTGTAAGCGTGTTCTAAGACAGTGTGTGTCCTCAGGCAAGCGGTGGTCCCACGACAAACTGTAGCGTGACACTGTCATTTGGAGTCTATATCGGTGTTCTTGGTATAAGGACATTCCCCATGCTTATTTCAAGGTTATGTTTTAGAGGAGCCATGTAATTTTTAGGAAGAGATGTCCCAGAAAAATTTTTCAGGTCTTTTGCAAACAGGAAAAAACCAACACAAACTTCTTTTTAAAATAGCATTTGAAATATAAGTATTTTAAAATGCATTTTAAAAAAATGGTTACAATGGGTAGAAAGCATAAAACTGTGCTAAGAAGCTTATCAAAAATATGGAAGAGAAATGAGCGTTCTCACTTGATCATCCATGTTATGTGTTATGTTTTGCATATGATATATCTGAGGATGGCTCGAAGGGCCTCAGCGTACCAACACATTTAAGCCCAGGAATCTTCTCACTGACCTTAGATATGCCAGGTCAAGCAGTAGATTTCTATCATGCTCTGAATTACATACACAGGTGTTCACTCCCATGCCAGACACTGACATATCTGCATCAGTTTATACATAATAAGTTATCATGTCATATTGCTGAATTTCAAAGGACATGGACGCAGGAGCTGCCTGTTTCTGCAGTTTTGGAATTACTATAAATTTCACTGATTTTTTTTTTTAACCAAAGAAAATTACAAATGCCATTTAAGGAAAAAAATGAAGAATTCAGTTTATTTTTTCCTTAAAAGGAAAAGCAACATTTATCTAACCTTGAATTCTTCCCTGTCTTCTTCCTGTGTATTTTGTAGGTCTACTGTCAGAACATATGAACAATTTGAATAATTTGATTGCTTCTGGGCACATTATGGGTATTCAACATCTTCATCAATTTTATAAATTTTCTTTTTTCCATGAGAACATCTGCTGTTCTTAGAAGAAATACTGGTTTTGCCTTAGGCTGAAGAGATGAAGAATGTCACACCCCTGTTTTTAATAATTGTGGCTTTCCTTCCATGTCTGCATGTTCATCCCCTAAGTAATATGCAAATAGAAATAGGAACATGAAACTTAAGAACTGGATTGCTCTGAACTTTGAGCCAACAAAATCAAGTTTTTTCACTGTCCCTTTTTCTTCTCCAACAGAATTTCAACAGAAATTAGGACAACAGAATTAGGGACCTGAAATGACAAAGAGAATCAACTGTTTTTTGATATGCCAAAACCAGCTAACCAGAAGTACGTGCAAATATTTCTTGTGATTCATAGTGACTGTTTTAATAATAATTATTTTTTATAATTATTATTTTAGTATAATTATTCATAATGATTTTCTCATTATTTATTAATAATAAGGATGATATTGGCATCCTTGAGCAAAGTAATTATTTGGACCCAATTGAATAGCCTCCCTCCTTTTGCAGTTCCTGCCTGAATGTGTTACAAGTGAATGTTTGAGCCCCGAGTCTGGGTGCTAGGTAGCTGGATCTCTGTGTGCGTTAGAGGTGGTCCAAGGGTGCAGTGATGGACCGGCCCCAAGGAAGCGATGCCAGACCAGAGATGTGGGCCATGCTGAGTACTGCCACTCCCGTGTCCATCTGTCATGGAGCCAAGTCACTGGGTTTGGCCACAGACCTTTGCCCGTTAGGATGGAGTACCTGTCTGAGATGCTGGACTCTCACCAGCAGAGGAAAAAATGGCCTCACTGGCCTGTCTCCTAGGCCTTGCTCCTTCTTGGAATAAAGAAAGAATGCTGCAACCGCGACCAAGGAGGGCTGTCCTGGCTCAGCCTGAGCACCATAGTCCTGCAGGCAAAGATGCAAAGACCAGAGCAAGATTGCTGCCTGCCTTTCTCTCCATGGTGCAGTGGGCCTCCTGCCCTACACTGGTGGTTTTAAATCCCTAATTTGAGGATTTATCACGGAACAGGATGCTGAACTCGGTGTGTTTAGAGGGTAAACTGGCAGCCCCTGGCGTGGACAGGAGAGCATTGCAGGACATCAGTGGGTAAACAAGAGATAAACAGAGGATGAAGATGTACTTTCTGCCCTGAAGAGCTCACAGTCTATGTACAAGACATGAGAAAACAGCAGTGTAGAGGAAAGTACATCGAAATGACCCAGAGTAGACTCCAGAAGCCGTGGGAGTTTATGTGGATTCCTGCTAATCTCTCCTTGATGTGCCCTCTGCAGGTGTGGGTCTCACCCCACCCCATCCCAGGTCAGTGCCACCACAGCTGTGTACTGAAAGACTTGTGTATATTGCAGAGTGGATATTTCTGCGGTGCTACTCAAGTGCTACACTGATAGAAACCATCTGATATGTTTCCTTTGGTGTTTTACTCACGAACACAGACTGCGAAGAGCCTCCAGTGGGGTGGAGCAGGGCACTGCAGGTGCTCTCAGCAGCTCCTGCCAGTGCATGGGAGAGCTCGTTGGGACCATCAAGCCTGAACCTCCTCCCTTGCCCAGGAGGGCCTGCTGGCAGTGGTCCCTCCCCAGGCTGCTCCGGGGTAGGGCTGGGAGTTGAGGGGTGTCTCTCAGAACACATCCTGCACAGAGCTGCCAGCAGCGGTGGCCTGGGGGAATACGTCATTTGGCATCTTGGAGGAGTGCCCTTGACTTGGGAGGGAGTTTTCATCGTAGGGGCATAACATTGACAGCAAAGCCTGTGGTGCAAGGGGCTGCATCCCAGACACTGCTAATGTTCCCCTTCCCTCCCTGTCTTCCTAGTGCAGCCTTTTAGGGCATTATGGGAACATGGCTCAGTTCAGGAATTGTCCTGCTGTTTCGTTACTCCTCAGTCCGTTCACTAGGCCAACTGCTCCCTCAGCCTATACCTTTTGTCCTCAGTCCTTCAGATTCTTCCCTTGGCTCTCTCTTCTGCCCTCACTCATGGAAGAAGATAATATTTATTCCTTAAATGTAACCAGAGGTTAGGAAATCCTCCAGTCCAACCAAAGTAAATCTGTTCTTTCACATGTAACCTTTGTCTTCCTGTACTCCACTCCCACTTTTTCTCTCTTTTGACTAGATCATGGCAATTTTCTGCAACAGACAGCAGGCTCCTGCAGAGCAGCAGATATAGCCATTGGGCACTTAGTCAGCAAAGGATGGCAGAAAGCAGGGATGTGGTGACCTTGGGGGGATTATAGCTATTTGCACAGCATGGATCCTAAGAAGGCAGGAAATAATAAGTCCTGTCATCCCAAACTCATTTTTGCTGAGACAGCCCTGAACTGTCTGTCGCATATCTTGGTTGCAGACCAGATGATCTGTCTGCTGACACCAGAGAAACGTTCTTCTTTCTCTCAGCAGCGTCTAGGACATTATTGATGCTATTGTGATACAAGGCTTACGTTAGATGCCATACCATGTTAACACAACATGTTAGAGCCATGTTGCTTTTCATATTGCTTTACTAGCTTAGGTGAAAGAAACTTAGTTTATTAACAAACTGCTATGTGTTTCTTCCCACTATCAGTTCTAGGACAAAATCCCTAATTCCTGTGTTTTTACCTATTGAGCGAAAGGCCCAGATGCAATAGAGGGCTCCAGGGAGTGATTGTTGTCCTACCTCAGAAAGGAAGAGTGAAAAGGAATGTTATAAGTACTTAGCTCTTGGTCTAGTTGATTTAAGAACACAATGGAATGTTAATAGGCTTTCTATGCTGATTAAATCCCATCATAGCTTTCTTAAGGTAGTATTAAGTGCAGTGAATTACAGAGGTAATTCACACACTATTTTAAAGTAGTTAATGATATTTCTGTAAAACAAATAATTATTTGATTTTTAATGCCATGAAAATTGTAAAAGGTCATGCAGTATTCAATTTAATATATTTTCCTTGAGAATAAAATTGTAAGATTTACCACCTGTTCCACATTCACTTAGGTTTTCTCTGTTTGTTTGCTGTCCTCTGGGCTCCAACTGTCTGTGGATCAGCAGCCTCTTTCCTTTCCTGCTTCCCCAATGTGTTTCCTGGACACAGTTTCTGTGTTTCTTACCCTTGCGGGTCTCTGCGGCCCATGGAACAGCAGTGAAATCTCAGTGGTCTGTCTGCACCCATTTCTCCATGTGGGTACTTTGGGGATTCAAGGTAAGTTTCTAAGGCATGTGATAAGTTCATACTGCAGACAGGCTTTGCACAAGGCTTAAAAATATCCTAAAATTATTTAAAAATGAATTTCTAATAAAGGAATTCAAACTGAAAGATGTAACCTGCTTGTCTTCCATTCCTTGGTTTCCTCTCTCTTCTGAATTTTTTTCAGGCAGTCAGAACAAAGACTCTTCTCAAAAGTCCCAGTTTAATTCTGAAGAAGGGTGACCTCACTTCAGAGTGACCCCACCTCAGCTTGCCTTTTCTGGCCTTGCTAGGTTCCATGGTTACACTGGGTGTCATACACAAGTCTGTTCATCTTTCCTCCTCCCCTTCTTCTTACGCCTTTTACCATCAAATTAAGCCTGGTACATGGTGTTGGGGACAATTTCGGGACCCTATGTGGTGTCTAGTGCAGATGTGCTGTGTACCTCTTTGATCGGTTGTCCTGCTTGCTTGCCATTGCAGGGATTCAAAGGAACTTTGCAGGCCTTTCATCCTTTATCAACACCTTTCTTTTCTGCTGTCCAGGGTAGTTTTCAGATTATAAAACATGTCAGCAGCCCCTTGTCTTTAGCACACAAATTGTTTGGTGAAAATAAATGCCTTTTTTCCTTGGGCAGAGAACCCCTGAGAAAGGCATGGTCTCATGTCTAGGAGCCTGTGCTGTGCTCACTCCCTTTCCAAATGTCACGTCAGGCTCAGCTCAGCTCCTTGTCTCTTCTAGACTGCAGAATTTAGTCCTGTTGCAAAGGGAAATTAATTTCTGATCCTTCTGCCTGGGCATCTAGAAGACCACTGTGCCCTCAAATCAAGCTAGAATGACAGTTTCACATCCCAGAAACCCTCCTTTCTGCTGGTGTGCCAAGGAGACAGAGCTGAGCAGTTGTTTCGCTCTGTGATACTGTGCTTTGCTTTGCTTTCAGCATCACTCTCTTCCCCTTCTTCAGCTTGGCTACAGTGCATTATAACAGTGTCTGCCTGTGTTATAATTATAACACAGAAGCCTGTGGAGATACAATGACTTCAATACTTCTTCATACGTTCAAAGGATTGGTGCATAGTTATTTCTACTATCACACATTACATTTGTGCTGAATTTCAACAGAAATTGAAATAACCCTTAATGTCACAGTTTTGCCAGGAAGGGAGAAGAACCAGATGGATTGGAGAGGACAATGTGTTATGACGGATAAAGGGATCATCAGAGTGCAACGTTCTGCTGCAAAGTGAAAACCTGCATGTTCTTGTCACATGAGGATTCCAGCCACCACTTTCTTTCCTAGGTTTTAACAAGAGGCTCATTTCAAGGGGTGAAATCTTAGTTCTGCTGTAGCTGAACACAAAATGCTCTTTGGCTCCTGTGGAGGTAGTTTTTCTCTTCAGGGACTTGCATGGTCATTGCAGGCCATGTCCAGCTTCTGCTTGTTCAGAAATGAATCTTTCAGTAGTCTTTGTAAATCATTAAGTACCTTTCAAATTCACAATCTATTCCCTGCAAATCCAGCTGTCATAGGACATCTGAAAACATAGGAGACAAAATCATTAATGGTTTTAAAAAATCTTGACATAATCTTTTTTTTGGCATACTCTCCCTTTGGCATATTCCATATAGAGAACGAGAATGCACTCAGCTTTCCCTCATTACCACAAATTATTTAAAAGCACCCTCATCTGTTGCTTTACATAGTCCCCTGTGGATAAGCATTTTTTGTTTATTCTAGTAGTCAAAATAAAATTTACAGAAATTAATTTTTTGTTGTTTTTCCTCTGGCAACAAACCACCGTGATTTCAGCACTAATTTTCTTCACTTATTTATGAAGCTTCAGATTGTTTTTGGAAATATTTATGCTACAAGTTGTATAGTAATTTGTCATCTCATTCCACAATCTTTTCAGAAGTGTTGTTTGCAGAAAATGAGTAAAACTCTTCTGGTGAGTGTCCACATAAGGATGTGAGGCACACTGCTGGCCCAGAGGGAAAACCTCTCGGACTGAATGGCCTCTTCTGCTGTTTACAGCCTGGCATGAGCTCTGCAGCACCAGCCTTCTCCAACGGGCTCTTATCTCTGCAGATAAGCGAGAGAGAAGGGAAAACATGTCAGGTGGGTCAGTTCACAGGTTTGGGTTTTTTTTTTTTTTTTTTTTTTTTTTTAAGACTGAGGATAAGAAGTGGAAAGAAGGTGAGAGAGGGAAAGAACTCATTTGTTTCCAGCACTGGAGAAAACAGATTGATAGTTTCTTAGTTATATTATGTGTAGCACAAAACCAATGGCCAGATATAGCAAGAAATAAACTTCATTAAAGAGAAATAAATAAAACATTAAGGCGGGTTGTTGTGGGTTTTTTGGCTCTGTAATTACACAGGCCAAAAATGAAAATGAAAAATAAGCTAAGATTGTTGAATGGAAACTTTCTATATGTTTTGGATTACCCTGTGTTGACAGCTTTTCAGATTATCGTGATTCCCTTGCCAATTTGCATTGAATTTGCAGAAAGAATTTATGAACTACTGTCTCATCTCTAGGCTGGGTGTTTCATACATTTTCATTAGGCATACTGCATTTTAACAGTAACATTGTCTCTTGGAGAAATTCCCTTCCCTTTCCAAACATAATGCCTCTGATGACAAGTACAGCTCACACAATTTTTAGGTACAGTTATAAATTTATAAATCAATAGTATATTGCTCATTGTTTCAGTATGAGGTAAAAGTTTGTTAATTTTATTTTCTTCCCTTCACTCATTCTTTTCTGTCCTTTTGACAGTTGACACACATTGACACACATTTTTATATTAGCTGGTTGTCCCTGTGACCATCTTCCCCCTTGCCCATGCAGGTTTTTCCTTAGGTCTCCTCGCTTGGCTGTGTTGTGATTCCCTTCTCTACCACGGCGTCCAGACACTCACGTGTGTTTTACTTCTAGGCATTGCTATTACGCTGGTGGCTTTCTTCCTTTTCTCACTTGCAATGCCTAACTAATACACTTTTTTTATAGCAGCTTGTTGCTCTACAGACTGGGGTAATTTTTTTGTATTTTGTCTTGTTTGCACGGAGTGGTCCTGGCCTGTGCCTGTAGCTCCTTAGCTGCCACAACAGAGTGCTTGTATTGCTGTTATGAATGCCTTAGGTTGATTAGGGTTATAGTAAAAGATCTGAGACAGTAAGTCAGAAAATAATATCATAGACAAGCCTAGCTTGTGACATCTGAACTAACTGCTCTTGAAGCAAATACTTCAGTTCATATGTTGTCAGTGGAGCAAAGCCACATCTTTGAAACCGCCAGAGGCAGGACCTCCTGCACTTGATGGCTAAGCTTAAGCCCACATGAGATTTCTCTGGAACCCTTCAACACCACCTGCCTCTCCATCGATTAGAGTAGTTAGGCTTAAATTGGAGGACTGCTCCATCAGGCTCATACAATTAGATTTGCAAGCCAGGGAGCTAAGTCACAGAGGTTTGATCTGAGCTGGGTTTTCAAAAGTGTTTCATACTGTGTTGGGTACAAGCACACTCTGAAGAATCTCTGTGTAGAGTAAAGGTCCCCAGTTTATAAGGAGCTTCTGTTCAACAGTCCTAAATTCCAGGAAAGTTAATATCATCTGCTTTAATGTGCCCATTAAATTTTTTTTCCTGCTTGCTAACATATTAATAAATATTAATTGATGTATATTCAGCTTGGACCCTTTGGCTAGCACTGACTTCTTACAGATATTAACTTCTTTCTAATGATACTCTTCTCCCTCTGACCTCTCTGGATCTCAGATCAGAGTTTCACATTTGGAACACCTTGTACGTTTGTACATGGCTAAAGCGATACTTAGGTACTTTATAGCAAAGCCATGAGTTCTAGTAACCAAGGATTTTCTGAAAGCTTGCAATTCAAACAGGAAATGTCAGCATGATTTGCGTTTTCTATTGAATCAACGTAATCCAAGATAAAGTAAAATCAATTTAGCAAGATTTTTAATACCTGCCGGGCTTAAAATATTTTAACATATTATTTCTGGTTGACTGATTCCTGTTCATGAAGCTTGTATGCATCCCAAATAATACCTAAAATTATATGGCTTAAATCCAGCTGGTTTTATATACAATGTAATCAAATAAAAAAGACTAAAGCTTGAAGGGTGCTGTAAAAGCGCAGACTTATTCAGCCTTACAAATGGGAAGTTACAGACATCCAACCTAGAGATAAAAACATAAATTCTTTAAGGTTTATATGTCCAGAGAAGTAACCTGTAAAGTCACCAAAGAAACTTTAAGGTATCTGGCTTTAACTTGCTGGATGACAAATACTGCTTGTTACACTTCTGTAGCAATTTCATGTGGAAACTACGTTGCCTTAGATATATACGCTGTTACTGTTAATGGCAGGTGTCACTGGTTTAGGTGGTGGGGATTCTCCGTCTGCTCTCACTGTTTTTCCAGTAAAAAAGCTATTAATATACCAGGTGAAAAAAAGAAGCTCCCTTCCAATATCTGGCTGTGTCATATACAAACCCGGGGGAAAGAAAAGCAAAAGCAAGACCCTAAAGATCATCTAGTTCCAACCCCCCTGGCATGGGCAGGGACACCCTCCACTAGACCAGGTTGCCCAAAGCCCCATCCAGCCTGGCCTTGAACACTTCCAGGGAGGGGGCATCCACAACTGTAGGCTTCCTGCTTGTGTCTGAGTTTGTCCAGGAGCTCCTTGTTCATCCAGGCAGGACTCTGCGTGTTTTTTCCTAATTTCCTCTTTGTTGGGATGCATCGCTCCTGAGCTTGGAGGAGGTGACCCTTGAATACTAACCAGCTGTCTTGGGCCCCTCTTCCCTCCAGGGCTTTGTCCCATGGCACTCTACCAAGCAGATCCCTGAAGAGGCCAAAGTCTGCTCTCCTGAAGTCCAGGGTAGTGAGCTTGCTGTGCGCCCTCCTCGCTGCCCTGAGGACCTTGAACTCCACCATTTCATGGTCACTGCAGCCAAGGCTGCCCTTGAGCTTCACATTCCCAGCCAGCCCCTTCTTGTTGGTGAGAACAAGGTCCAGCATGGCACCTCTCCTCATTGGCTCCTCTATCACTTGGAGAAGGAAGTTATCATCCACACATTCCAGGAACCTCTTGGATTGCTTATGCCCTGCTGTGTTGTCCCTCCAACAGATTATCAGGGTGGTTGAAGTTACCCATGAGGACCGGGGCTTGTGAATATGAGGCTGTTACTATCTGTCTAGAGGGCCTCATCCGCTCGATCTTCCTGGTCAGGTGGCCTGTAGCAGACCCTCCCACTGTAATGTCCCTTGTCCCTGCCCTCCCTTTAATCCTGACCCATAGGCTTTCGGTCGGCTCCTCATCCATCCCCAGGTGGAGCTCCATGCACTCCAGCTGGTCACTGACATAGAGGGTGACACCCCCTCCTCATCCCCCCTGCCTGTCCTTCCTACAGAGCCTGTACCCTTCCATCCCAACGCTCCAGTCACAGGAGCCATCCCACCACGTCTTGTGATGCCAATGAGATCACAGCCCTGCAGGCATGTACACGTCTCTGACTCCTCTTGTTTATTCCCTGTGCTACATGCGTTTGCACAGAGGCATTTCAGTTGGGCCCTGATGAAGCTGACTGACTGGCTGGAGTGGCTGGCGTTCCTCTGTGCTGCCCTTCAGGTGCTCTCCTGCTGACCTGTGATCCTTCTCCCGGCTCTGGGCATCTATTGCTGGCACTGGCATCAAACTGGTAGGAGTGGGATGGGTTGAGGTTCCCCTCCCCTGGCAACTTTAGCTTAAGGCATTCTTCACTAGTTTGGCAAGCCTATGACAGAAGATCCATAAATATTTCTTGTATAGATTTCCAGAGCTGGACTATGAGGGCTCAGAGCCCTATACTTTGAACCCTTGAGATTTGTGATGTATGATCATAAAGGAACACTATAATAGGAGAGCATTTTATCTGATTTCACACCTTAGGAGAAGGAAGGAGCTTTGCTGAGGGTAAACTCAGATGTGTATTATTCTGTAGTGATCGAAATGTATGAAATAGGAGATGGGATCTGAGTACTTTTACATACTTGGATGAAAACCTATTTACTCATAAAAGCCAGTGAGGAAGAACTGGAGGCCAAGGTTTTGGTAATTTCTTTTTTTTCACCCACAGAGCTGAGAACATATCCGTGGAAACTTGCTGGAAGAGTGAAGTTTTCCGGCAGAACAGAAGAGACAGAATCTGCCCCACTGAGCAGATATGCTCAGGAACACAAGGTATTACTCAAGTCCTCAGTGAATACAAACTTGGTACGGAAAGAAAAACTCTTGAGATAGATTGTTTGAATGGCACTACAATGTGACAAAGTTATCCTTATCCAAAGTTACCCTAAAGGAAAAACATGATGAGAATAGGTAAGAATGCATCATCTGAGATTTACACCAGACTACAGTGCTGGCAAAGACCTTCTGAGTCATGAAGTCCATGCTCCAGTTACTGCAATACTCCACCACATCATGTAATGCCCTTCATTAAATTATCAAGCTTCAATGTAAAAGCAGTTAACCTTTTTTCAAGGCTACTCATTATGAATGGCTGTTTCAAAACCTCACAGCCGTGGTGAGTAGAAGCCTTCTAGTTTGCAAGCTCAATTTATCAATGGTCTTTTCATGTCTATTTTTTTCTAGGTCAATATTATCTTCCAGTTTTAATATCATCCCCCTGCCCCATGTTTACCTTCACAGTATAACTTTAAAGATAATAACAGATAATTCTTCCTGCCTTTGTTCTGGTTGGCTAAGTGCATTTTCTGGTGTAAGGCAGACTCTCCCTTACCTCATCAACCCTGTAGTCTTTCTCTTTATGAGTTGTTACTTGAAAATAACTTTTACATGTTCTCAGTGACTAACAATCATTTAAGATTTTTCTAAAGCCATGCCCTTATCCCATGAATTCTTTTATTTTATTTCATTTCATCCCTTTCTCTTATGGTTTATTTCCTTTTGTCTCTGTTGGGGTGGAGCTTTTTCCTTAACAGAGTCAGAACTATAGGTTACATGGGGATGGTAAATTGGCATCAGGAGAAGTAGCTACTATGAGATGGCTGTTGTTTTAGTCAGCTGTAAAAAAACTTTGACACTGCTTTATGTACCAGCAAAGTACATGTGTAATGTTATGAATGGAGGGGTGTTTGCTGACTTCATTGTGAAGGTATACCTGTCTGTGAGAGAGAGGCTAAGGGACAAAGAAAATGAGAATTGAGGAGCAAGGAATAACCAGACATGAGTGCAGAAACATTGAGATAAGCTTGGTGAGAGGATTTGAGGGTCCACATGTCAGGTGAAACACATTTGGAGCTGTGAGCAAAAATCTGGTTTTGATCCCTGTAGTGCAGGGGTAAATGGGGCTTTGCTTCACTTTAATTTTATTGCAAATAAATATCTCTGCAACAAAGACACTTGACTCCATTTTCAGTTTTTCTTAGTGAAAAGAACTTGGGAGATCTTGAACCTTGGCTAACTACTTGCAGAGACAACATAATGTTGGCTTGTGTGTAAACAACTCCTAATATTGCCTTTGAGCACTGCTAGAAAAAGGATACAGAAGATAAACCTGATAAATGTTGGAAGCTGGTTTCACCTGAGTTCTTGACAGTGTGTTTGCATTACACAACTCAGGGCTGCGAGGATAGCCATCTCTGGAGGTGGTGGCTCATGCCATCATAGCTGTGTCAGGAGATCCAGCCAGGATCAGCAGTGCAGTCACAAGTCAGGTACTAAAGGCAAACCTTTAGTGCTGTGTTAAATACAAGAGTGGACACCTACTCGGGCAGTGAGAACTGAGTAAGATTTCTGTTGCCAGAGGGGGACAGGCAGGTTCTGTTTATCTGTGTTCACCCCCAGATCTGATTTCGACTGCCAGAATGGCACAACAGCTTGGCCCTTGGAAGGAGATGACACATTTTTGGATTCTTTCTACTCCAAGTATTTAAGTATCTTAGTGTTATATATGATACCACCACTACAGCTGCATTTCTTTGTGGCTCTCTGTTGCCCTGATAGCCCTAAAATTATTTTACCCACTCATTTGAAATTCAGAAAGTGGAATTTAACAGTAAACTGTACTTGAGATAGAATGAGATTGAGAGGAAAATGAAGGGAAGTGGAATATGCTGTCAAACTTATCTTTGTGAAAGGGAAAATTCTCAAAGAATAGTTAACGCACAATAAATTAGATAAAATGATATTGAAGGTAATATTTTGGGGTCAGAATAATGTAATTGTTTTAAGATAAATGCTGGTGCTGCAATGGTGAAATGCAAATGCTGGACTTTGGCAGTTGTGCATCTCTGTTCAACTTGCTGACAATTTTTTTCCCAGTCACTGTAGCTTCATTGTGGGTTTTCTTTCATGTGAAAAAGGTTCTTGATTCAAGTAAAAGACAGCTGATAACATATCCCAAGACATATCCCAGAATCACAGTACTGAAGAGATCCAGAGAAGAAGCATTAGGAAAAGCTGTTAGAGACAAATCCTTGCCTCCCTGAAGCTGGTAGGAAAAACCTGTTGACTTGGGTGAGGAAAAAGTTCCTTAAAAAGCAAGTGTAAATTACATATGCAATTAATCATCAGCCCTAATCCAACAGGACCTTTACTGAAGTTTCACAAAGTCAGAGTGAAGAAATCTTGTTTCAGTGCTTACTTCAGTGAAGAGGTTCATGGTACTGTATCAAGAAGGCAGTTTTTAGTATTCTGGGTCTCTTAGAGCTTCTTAGAAATTATGCAATACTTCTCTCAGAGCTTCTTAGAAATTATGCAATTCTTGGAAGTAATTTATTTTTCACCTCAGGTATATTTTAAATGAAATTATTATGGAAACTGAAATTAATTTGAAGTTTTCATCACTTTTACCCAGTGAGGCTAAAAGTGTGATGTTTCAAAAGGAATACAGACAGAATTTGGCTGTGAAACTTAAAATGTTGCTTATAAGATTCCTCAGGTATTATTTCATCTAGCATTTGGCAGCTAATAAATCTTTTTAACTGAAAAGGTTTTTTTTCTGAAATTACCAAGAGATCTGAAAAAGAAGGACACTTCCAAACACATTGATTTAACAGCTGGAGAGTCTCTTCATTGGCTCATTACTGCCAGGAACAAGATGCTATTGTGTTGACTTGGAGTCATGGCAGGAGAACACAACAAAGATGAAATTTCAAGTTCTGCATCACACATGTTTGCTACAAAGATTTTAGATGTTTAGGAAGGGGATACTTCTCTCTTCTGTTTTTCACATTGCTTCTTGTCCACCTACTTCTGAATTTATTTGGTGAATGGATTTAAAAATTATTTTGCCTCTTTCTATGAAAGAAGCACAGAATATGCAATAGTTTATTTTACTCAAATCAGTATTATGGTGAATTAGGTCATCATTCTGGTTTATTTCAGTGGAAAGCTATCTAAAAATGTAAGTACTTAACCTAAGCCCAGTGTGCTTCCCCAGAGAGGCGGTTGGATGATGAAATTTGCAGAATTATGTTTATTAATTTGTAGGTTCAGACGTGGAATTTAAAGTAAGTTCTGGGCTAGCTGTATAAAGTTTAACTTTTAAATCTGAAAGAAGTATCTAAATGTACCTGACATTTTCATGGCAGTACAGACGCATAACAGCTATATTTTTGTAAAGCAGGCTGCTTTTTCAGTATCTCAGACTGGATGTGTGATTCTTGGTCTTACTTGAAAAGCATTATGACGTCAAATTTCTCAAATTTCCACATAATAATAGATGGAATGAGATGGATTCTTCCCTGTTGTAGTTGCTAAAAATAGCTAAGGTACTGCATAACATCCATGTGGTCTGCTCTTAAAAGTCCGCATGCTTTAGAGCCCCAAACGGAATCGCAGAATCACAGAATCACAGAATGGTAGGGGGTTGGAAGGGACCTCTGGAGATCATCTAGTCCAATCCCTCCAGCTAAAGCAGAATCACCTAGAGCAGGTTGCACAGGATTGCATCCAGGAGGGTTTTGAGTATCTCCAGAGAACGAGACTCCACAACCTCTCTGGGCAGCCTGTCCTGGTCCTCGGTCACCCTCACAATGAAGTTTTTCCTCATGTTGAGATGGAACTTCCTGTGTTCCAGTTGGTGCCCGTTGCCCCTTGTCCTGTCACCGGGCACCACTGAAAAGACTCTGGCCCCTTCCTCTTGACACTCACCCTTTAGATATTTATAAGCATTGATGAGATCCCCTCTCAGTCTTCTCCAGGCTAAACAGCTCCAGCTCTCTCAGCCTTTTCTTGCATGAGAGATGCTCCAGTCCCCTCATCATCCTCCCAGCCCTCTGCTGGACTCTCTCCAGTAGTTCCCTGTCTTTCTTGACAACCTTCTGCAGCATTAGATTGCAGATCACTGCCTTCCAGGTAAAGAAATATTTCCTAGTGTCCATTTTAAACTGGTCTCCGACCAGTTTCAGTGAGTGCACGCCACTTGTAGAAATGTGGGTTTTGGTGAATGACAACCTCACATTTGCCCAGCCCACTGTGTCCAATTCTGCAGCTTTTCATAGTGTGCTAAAGAGGTAGGAAATAAACCTGATGATAAGCAAAAAAACCAGACAGTCCACCCCTAACATATGAAAAATTCAGCACAGGATCAGATGACCTCCAGAGGTGGTGCAAAGGAGAGGCCAGGTGTGCATGACCAGAGTCAGCAGGAAGTGTGGGGCCAGTGACACCAGCAGTTAGATGGGTTCTAACTTTTAGTGTCAGCCTGCACACCTTTTTTTTTTTTTTTTTTTTTTCACCAAAGCAGTTGCAAGCATAGGTCTTCTTCTGCATTCAGATCAACCAAGCAGCAAACTCTTATGAGATGCTTGTACAGAAATATGCTAGATGGTGTCAGACAACTGAACAGGAATCATTTCACTACTTCTGACAGGTTCAACTAACCTAGCAGTCCCTAACTTCATTTAGAGTCAGTCGAGCGAGAGTGGCCTGCCTCTGGCTCAGCTTTCTGATTGCATGTTGGAATAAGTAAAGCTGGGCAGCTCCTGTGCACGTTTCCCTGTGCTGACTGTAAGGAGTATCCTAGCTCAACGGAGCCATCACCACTGCGGTGTTGAGCCCCATCCCTTGGGTTTACCACATATACTACTGAAAGACTAATGGTGATAGGGTGGGACCTGTGAACTACTTCTCATAACATTGCATAGCTCTTCTTTGTTATTACCGACTGCTTTCTGCTCAATGTTGCTAATATTCATTGCCTTGTGCATAGCTCCAGGTAAGGCAATTTTCAGCTGCCTGCTAATATTAAAAAGCATAAAACTGTACATAGATTTTTTGGGGGTTTTTTCCCTGCTTGAGTAACTTGACAATTTATGGGAAGTGGGAAAGTGGGATGAGAATACAGACACTGTTATTCCATGCAAATTTTTTTTCTAGCAGTAAAGAGGCTTTAGAGGTTCCTACCCTTCCCTGACCACTGTAACCCCTGGGTCACAGTCTTCTGTTCCCTCTGCTGCACTGATACAGCTGTTTGTGCACTGATGCACTGATAAGCAGAGCAGGCTGGGGCTAAGAACATGCTAGCTCCAGGTCTGGCAAAAGCGTGCCCTGTGCCTCCCATGCACACAGCACAAGGACCCTGTCCACGGACAGCATGGCCCCAAGGATGTGGAGCTGCTCCCTGCTCTTGCTTCCCGTGGTCCTGCTTTTGCTCTGTATCATTAGAAGCACTGTAGCCTCCGTTGTGTCTTCTCCCACCACCCAACACCAGAATCAAGTGGGCAGCTACCGGCAAACAACTGACCTGCCCCATGCTTGTACATGGGCATTGGGTGATCTGGTGTCTTTTACAAATGGAATTCCCCAAATCTGTTCAAACAGGACATCACATCCTTATCCTCTTTCTTTCTAGAGCTGTAATGTAGCAAAGAATTTTGCCTCTTGTGTCCAAGTTCAAACGATAACTGAACCTGCCCCTGTTGAATAGAGCATCTATCTATAAGGAAAGAATTAAAATTACTTTAATAATAACAAGGTTCTGTTGACTAAGAGAACCAGGCTTTATCTAATACTCTGGTGGGAAAAAAACGAAAGCTGGCAATAGTTATGACAGGGTGTGGATCGACTGGTTATAAAAAAAGTACACCCCAAAACTTTTTTGTACCTCTTAAGGTGTCCAGACTGAAACTAGAGTTTCTGAAGAAAAATTATATACCCTTCTTATTTCTTGATATTTATGTCCAGGTATTGCTGCCAGTTAGTCAATGCACATGGAAACACTGGAAGAAAACTATTTTTGACAAGGCTTCTATCTTCAGGAACACCCTCTGTTTTCTTCCTGAGGTTTCATTTTATTATAGCACTAACAAGTGAAGAGAAATGATTGTGAATTGAAACCTTTTCCAGAATGGATGCTGCAATTACTGTATCTCCAAAGACACTCACACTAAAGTTGTTTCACCTTACAAAGCCTTTTGATCCTATAGAGGTTTTCAGTCCTTTATAATGCCTCTTATCCTTCAGATGTGAGTGCGTAACAGCTCGCTTGCCTCAGGAAGCAAGCAGAATCTCCTTTAGACCTGTCACCACATCACCAGCTTTGCCACTCTGTTGCTTTTGGATGAACACCTCAACTTAGATGATCCACTGTGCAGAAAATCTTAACATTTTGACACAACCACAGCTCAGCTATGGAAAAAACAGCAGCGGTTTTGCTCAGTGTCTGGGACTGAAGGGTTTGTGTTGATTCCTTATCTCTGATGGAGAGACTCTCAGGATAACATTCATCAGACCAGATATAGACATCTACAATACAGATATTTTCAGCTAAGCTAGTTGTACAGTCAATGGAGAAAGACAGACTTTTTTTTTTTTTTTTATATTGGGAATCATTTAATCCAAACGTGGAATTCTATGTGCGGTCAGACAAGTCACACTCTCAAAATCCCTGTTTCTCTCCGTTCATTACAAAGGGAGCTGAGGGTGACAGGGGCTCAGGTATGAATGTTTACACTGCAGCTGTCTCAAAGGCAAATAAGATGGAACATATGCTTGGTGTGCACAGTCCTATATTACTGCAATTGAAAGTAAGGAACTAATGAACTGGTGAGGCTGAAGAACCGTTCTGAACATTCAATTCCTACACCTGGCCATATGTTTTTCTGAATTAAGTCCTGCTTGAGGTGCAGCTTTTTAATTTTTATTTTTTAAAAAATCTTGATTTAAAAGTGTCATTAAGAGATATTGTAGTTGTTGGTAAATCGTTGCAGTACATCATTTGATTGCCCAAAAAAACGCCAGACTGGCTAATTCCGCCTAGCAGATTGACTTTGCCCTATGTCTGTGAAGTCCTCCATTAACAAGCTTCTGTTCCCTGTGTAAATAATTACAGCCTTTGAACAACAGTACCACAATGTGCCTTTGAGTTACCTAGACTGAAGTAATTTATTGTGTCTTCCAGTCTCAGACAAGTCTTTCAGCCCTGTAATGAAGTGGTTTCTGAATGAGGCTTTGTTGTCCCCACTGGAATTGCAAACTCAGAAGTAAAAATGGCAGAGGGATGGCAGTTCTGGGAAGAGGGTCACAGGGGAAAAAAGCCCATGGTCCACTGCTGTAATCATTCACAGAACTTTTCTCTGAACCTCCTCCAGCTGAGCAAACTTTGGCTTGAACCCAGCACCCAGCAGCACCATGCCAGCTGTGCAGCACCATGCCAGCTGTGTAGCCAAGGACAATTTTCATTTCTCCAGCTACCAGGTCAGTTCTAGAACTCAAGTTTGTCACGTTGGTTATCTACCATGACCTCCTAGTCTTTCTCAGACATGTTTCTTCCAAGGATGGAGTGTCCTGTCATAGATTTCTGACTTCAAGTCTGGTGATATTTCTTTATTTCACTTGAAGTGGGTAATATAACTCTTGATTATTATGATTATACCTCTAATCTTTGTGTTATTTGCAATCTCCAGCAGTAAGGGCTTATGTTTTTAGTTCATCAGTAGAAAAGTCATAAGGCATGGGAAAACTGATCCTTGCAGGACCTCACCTGAGCAATGTCTGCACAATATGTGTTTTCCAAATACCTGCTGGCAGCTACATTTTGAAACCTATCACTTAGGTACAGGACCAGAAATATGTCTTGTTGCTTCTCAGCTAGAATTCCTTTTTTATGTATCTTGAACACTTTAACATTTCTTTAAGACATTAAAAACCCCTAAAAATTCATTGTCATATAAAAGACCTTTTTATGTAGACTTGTACAGAGGAAGGAATACTATCTAGAATGATGTTACTGGATGCTAGCACAAGTGGGATCTAAAGTCTAGATCGGCAAGACTTTGTACACTTAGCAAATTATGAGTTATGCACGGTGCCAAATGATGAATTATGTACAGTGCTGAACACTTTTAGATCTGGAAAAAAGTAAATAAAAATTTCTTTTTAACATTTTTCTTTAAGAAATACCAACAGAACGGCAACTGAAAATACCTTTATAATCCTCAAATATTTCAGTGGGCAATTAAGTACATTTTTCAACCAATTAATAGTTTCAGTACTGATACGTGAATATGCTAAGTTTTAAATTATTTGCCTGTGCTCTGATAAATTGTTTTTCTCAGGAAAGAAAACACAGCTGAATTGCTGCCATTTGGAAATCACAGAGGAAATATGTGAATTACAATACGTGTTACTGAAGGAGTGCTTTAGTCAGTAAGTATTAACATTTAAATTCATCTGTACTCCATGAAAACAGATGTTTAAATACTTTCATGTCTGACTCAGCCTTTTGACCTTTCAGAGCAAACAAACCATGTATTGTTACAGGTCTTTTCACTAACATCTTAATAAGCCTAAAGTCATCAGTGCCTCTGTGAAAACCAAAGGAGAATGAGTTTCTTCTGTATCCTTGTTCAAAACAGCTTGCTTTCTGTGCCCTGTTTATTTGCCTGGCTGTTGCTTTTGAGAAAACTTCATTTAATCCTGCTTCATACAGTTAGTTTGTGAAGTGCATAACCTGTACAGCTGTTGATACTTTCCTCGTTGGAAAATGAAGACTTTATTCAAAAAATATTTTTTGATTTTCACACAAGCCACTCCAAACTTCAAAAATTTGTTTGAAAGAAAAAAGTAATATTTTGATCTTTTTGTAGTGTTAATGTGGTGTTTCATCACATTTGGTGGTGGCTGTCCCAGGAACCTCTTTGCATTTCTATGCCCAGTACCAGACCTGCAAACTTGATTACTGTCACACACCATTGCCTATGAGTGAACTGATTAACTGTGATAGACTGTGGTGAACGATGGGAGATGTAGTTTAGGAAAGACACTCTGTCTAGACAGGAGGGTGGGATCACGAATTGTCCTATTAAGTACTCCTGTGAGCCATTGTGGCTGCATTTCAGAAATACTTTGGAACTCCTGTTTCAGTTTTGTAACTTTTTTGAAGTCTGAATATTTTCCATAATGAAAACATCTCATTTTCTGCTTAGTGTTTAGATGGAACTTGAATAAATGGACCTCATTGTTAAGTAAAACTCACCATCAACTTGGTGACTTGAGTCAAAGTTTTGATGGAATCAGGCCTTGATCATTACTTGTCAATACTCTTTCAATGATAAGACACAATAAGACAGCTTGCAGACTACTTCCTAAGTTGCTTATGTGTATGTATATTATCATAATGGCAGAAAAAGGGGATTTTAAAAGTTGAAATATGCACAGTAAATTAGGTGAAGTCTTGGGACCATTACTGTTTAATATCTTCATCAATGACATAGACAGTAGGATCAAGCGCACCTTCAGCAAATTTGCAGATAACACCAAGCTGAGTGGTGCAGTTGATGCACCTGAAGGACGGGTTGCCATTCAGAGGAACCTGGAGAAGCTTGAGAAGCAGGAATTAGCAATAGCTAATGGATGGTTAGGGCTCTCCAGGCTGTTGTCAAAACAGAGAATGACCATGTATTCAGGTCATCTTCTTTGAACTGATGCAAGGGGCTATGATACAGATCTTTGTCTGCAACCTCTTGGGGCAGAGATTACATATGTTATATTTTTTTATTCTAGCTTTTGTCCAATGTTAGGCACAGGGTAGCCTCTAAACCCTGGTGGTTGAAAACCCAACAGCCACAAGAAGATTTTTTTCCTTAAATAAATTTCACAGAAATGAACTTGAACTGATTATTTAAGTAAGGAAAGCTAATCAGGCTGGTTTAATTGTGAATTGTAATTAGTTCATGTTGTATTTCCATTACCGTGCTATACTTACATAAATATTTTGCATAAAACTGATATGTTAGCTAGCCTATCATGCAGTTTTATGGCTTTGCATTTTATACGAGTAAGTTTTATTGGGTTCTTTTTGCCACACAAGCTATTTCCCACAATGTTTTGTAATTTATATAAATGCTTACTTTAGCAAAGTTTCTGAGGGATCAGATTCCTCTGTAAACTCCCTCAGTGCTAGTGTGCAAAGTTGCCTGAAAACTATTGTTCTGCTTCCAGGACTGTAAGTTCCATGGGAAATTCTGAGTCAGTAATTGTAGCCATATATAAATATAATTTATTTCACACTAATTGTACAGTTATAGAGATTACTAAAAAAAGAAAATAAAAATTAAAAGCAATTATACCTTCTATGTTACACATATATAATAGACCCTCTTCATCCCCATCAGCATGGAGATGTGTTTATTCCCAAAGACAGCAAATGGTCCTGGCGTCAGGTCCATGGTGGTTCTGCCTTGCTAACTGTAGGATATCATTCCCCTCAGTGTAACAGGCATTTTAAGGCTCCCCAACAGCTTTCTTATAGCTTCTCACAGTGTAACTTGAGGTTAACCCTGACGGTGCTGCAGATTTCTAAAATTTTGTACTTTCAGCCATTCTTGGGCAGCTGTTTACTTTTTTTCTTCCACAAAACACAACAAGAGCAACCACATCCAGTCACCTGATCTTGGTCTCTGGAATCACAGCTGGTAATTACACATGCTTTGTGCTGGGCAAACCAGCCCCAGCTTAGTTTCCACATCTTGAAGAGAGTGGGAGATGAAGTAATGACAGTTAGGGAAAGAATTAGAGATCTGCCAAACTACTTGAAACTGCTGACATTTTTGAAATTGCCTTAGGCAAAGTTTCATTTCAGATGATCTAGTGGGAAGTACTTTGGAAGTGCTCTAATAATCAGAAGGAACCATGCAACATTTTCAGCGATGAAAAATTCTCAGCATTAAAATCAATGGATACAGTCAATGTCTGATCAAAGTTTGTTAAGGGGCTGCTGCTAGATTGAAAACAATTGGAAGTATGCTTGTATGTGTAATAAAATCTGATGTTATTTTAACCAGAAAATAATTCTTAATATCTAATGCTTCTGAGATTGGTATTCTCCATTGATAAACAGCACAGATAATGGAAATACCAGGAGATGATCAATTTCCCTGTACCTTCCAGCAAGCTTTTTTACAAATTCGCTACAAGTACCTAAGTATTTTAAGTTCACATTACTGGTTACGGTATGGAACTAAGGAGAGTGTTCACATGGAAGGAAAAATCCCACTACCTATTTATCAATTTTAATAAATTATTTATGCTAACAGTCTTTCATAAACAATATTTGTTTCATAACACCTAGTTCCAGTGATGGATGCACACAGCAAATCACAACACATTATGGAAACACTCTCATGGTTCACAGCTGCATTGGGCACATTGCTGAAATGTGAATAGTGCATTTTTGGAAAGTTTAATTGGGCATGACATGGTGCTATGCTACTATACTACAATACTTGTGGTGATCATTCAGCCTCAAAAACTTGTCTATCTAACTACAGTGCTGCACTGGAAATAGTTGCTGTACTTGAAAGAATTGCACAAGGCTCAGAACTCCCAGAAAAGCAACAGGATTTTGTGTTTTTTTTTCAGTATGGGCTTGTTACTGTTCTGTCCTTTTTATGAGTTTTGGCAAAACCTGAGGCATAGTGCAATAAACAGCTCATTACAATGCATGAAATAAAAAAAATTCTCATATTGCATTAAAGTCTTAAATTGTACTGAATCTTTCAGAGGACATATAATGTATATTAATATTGAGAAAATAAGAACAAATCAATAGCATAACACTATCTGTATTTGGTTTTGGTTTTGTAAGCACAAATATTAACACATCCTCCAGGTTTGCTTGTTGTTGAAAAAGGGAGGAAGAACAGATAGACAACTTTATCCAGTCTTTCCCTATTCTTTTAAAACAGCATTGCATGCTTTACCTCTTTACTATTATTTTAGTTAGGCCAATAAAACATTATTAAGTATGATTACATTGGTGTGTTCTTTGCCTTACTGGCCAAGAGATAAGATCTCTACATGCCGTTTACTTGTGAATATAAAATCAATCCACTTGACACCATTTCCCACAGCATCCTCCTGGAGAAACTGGCTGCTTATGGCTTGAATGAGTGTACTTTTTGCTGGGTAAAAAACTGGCTGGATGGCTGGGCCCAAAGAGTTGTGGTGAATGGAGTTAAATACAGTTGATGGCTGGTCACAAGTGGTGTTCCCCAGGGCTCAGTACTGGGGCCAGGTCTCTTTCATATCTTTCTCAATGACCTGGCTGAGGGGATTGAGTGCACCCTCAGGCAGTTTGCAGACAACACCAAGTTGGGCAGGAGTGTTGATCTGCTTGAGGGTAGGAAGACTCTGCAGAGGGATCTGGACAGGCTGGATCGATGAGCCAAGGCCAACTGTATGAGGTTCAACAAGGCTCAGTGCCAGGTCCTACACTTGGGATGCAGCAACCCCATGCAATGCCTGTACAGGCTTGGGGAAGAGTGGCTGGAAAGTTGCCTGACGGAAAAGGACCTTGGGGTGTTGTTCGACAGCCACCTGAACATGAGCCAGCAGTGTGCTCAGGTGGCCAAGATCCTGGCCTGCATCAGAAAAAGTGTGGCCAGCAGGACTACAGAAGTGATCGTCCCCCTGTACTCAGCACTGGTGAGGCTGCACTTTGAGTGCTGTGTTCAGTTTTGGGCCTCTCACTACAAGAAGGACAGTGAGGTGGTGTTGAGAAGGGCAATGAAGCTGGTGAAGGGTCTGGAGCACAAGTCTTATGAGGAGAGGCTGGGGGAACTGGGGTTGTTTAGCCTGGAGAAAAGGAGGCTGAGGGGAGACCTTCTCGCTCTCTACAACTCCCTGAAAGGAGGTTGTAGCCAGGTGGGTGTTGGTCTCTTCTCCCAAGTAACAAGTGACAGGACAAGAGGAAATGGCCTCAAGTTGTGCTAGGGGAGGTTTAGATTGGATATTAGGAACAATTTCTTCACCAAAAGGGTTATCACTCACTGGAACAGGCTGTGCAGGGAAGTGGTTGAGTCCGCCCTCCCTGGAGGTATTTAAAAGAGGTGTAGATGTGGTGCTTAGGGACATGGTTTAATGATGGACTTGGCAGTGTTAAGTTAAAGATCGGACTTGATGATCTTAAGGGTCTCTTCCAACCTAAACAATTCTATGATTCCATGTTTCTATCATTCTATTATTCCACCTTCTGATGACACGCAGGAAGTAGATAAACCAAAAAACAGGATTGGTGGAGGTAGTGGCATTAAGATCTTTTCTTGTATATCCTACATCTTGTATATCTTATCTTAAATCCAGACCATCCAAAGTAGTCACGTAAGTAAGTTTGATACAATTCACAGATTCACAGATTGGTAGAGGTTGGAAGGGACCTCTAGAGATCATCTAGTCCAACCCCCCTGCTAGGGCAGGATCACCTAGATTGCATCTAGAAATGAGAGCTTTGGAGTCAAGTTATGCTGATTTGCTGTGATACTACAAGTTCCTCTCTGAGTGCTAGTTTGTATTTAGGACATGCAGCCCATAACTTTAAAAAACTTGGAACCATCTGGCTGAACAAGGACATTTCCTCTGTTTTAGGTGGTGCTGTGGGATCTTGAAAATAGATAGTTTCAATTCCTGTCTCAGGTAAGATGCTTCAAATATAGCTGATGGGTGCCATTATAGTTGTAAAGAATGTTGAGATAGATCAACCCAGATGCATATGCTCATTTATAAAGTATGAGAGAGTCACGGCAACAAGACAATGGTAAAAAAAAAAAAAAGAGGCATATAAGTGGCAAAGAGGGGAAAGCGTGAGCCATTTGAACAAATCTGCTTGGTGAGGAATGAGGGCAGCAAACGTAGACACAGATTGTACAGGAAGTGGTTGGATGGCAGAAATTATTGTCTAGAGCTGTGGTATGCTGAAGCGTAAGGCAGAGCACAAGAACTAGGGTACAACATGTGCCTGGCGCCTTCAGCACTTAGACTGGAAGGCAGAGAGGAAGGGCAGGCCACATCACTTACATTTTCTTCTTTCCAGTCTTGCTACTTGACATTAATTATGCTGGTATATATTTTTTCTCTTTTAGCTGTCAAACTGGTTCAGTTATTTCCTTTCTAACATGGGCAAGAATTAAGGAAAGCCAAATGACACAGCAGTTTCTGACCGCTGGAGTCTATAATGCAAACAACTTCGCAGACATCCTAATGAGAATAGGAAACTAGGAGTGTTTCTTTTTCCTTTGCAATTTAAAAATACCTTAGACATAACTGCTCTTGAGGACAAACTAGCTTGGGAAATTGCTATGGCTATATGGAGCTCTGCTTCATTAGTTTTAAACTTGGCATGGCCAAGAGCTAGACTGGAAATGCATTGTTTTGTTCAGTCCATACTGGAGGGTGCATGTCCTTTTTTTAAGAGCAATTGCTGATTTCCACTGTCTGGCACTCTGAGCCAGGAAGAAGTGCTCGTGTCTCTGAAGGACGACCTTTACCAACCATGAAAGAGGGGAGTGTGAGGAAATTTGCACTTTTGTAATATCAGTTACATTCAAGGCTTGTAAATTTGCTGTTTGGAGTAACAGCTGCTTTGGATCCAAGACTTAAAAATGATCAGATTATTTGTCTGGTAACTACAATGAATTTTCTTAGGATAATAAATGAATTTTATCAGTATAATAGAGGTATTCCTGCAGTGACTTCTCTCCTGTGAATGGAATTTCCTCAGTGTGGCCAGGACATGCCACAGCTGAACCAGTAGTAAACAGTGTTATTGGCCAAAACTACCTTAAAAATCCCACTAAAATAACCCAACAAAATTGGAATAAAATACAGTCTGGGTATTGTAGAGAATGACTGCAGGACTTGTTTGGATTGCAGTGGTGGTAGAGTAAGACTCTGAGCTGTAGCTAGCTTCCTTATAGAAGAAAGTACTGAATTACAGGACAGACCTTGACACTGTGATTGCAGGATCTTAAAGTCCCTAGAACACAGCACGAGAAAAAACAGAGGAGTTACAGTAACCATATGTCCATGGCTTCAAAACTGGGATTGGCTTGTATTTCTTTCTAGAAGAAAGGATATCAATGACAGAGCAGAATAACTGCTGATGTGTGTATATATATATATATATATATGGGTATGACTGTATATGTACAAATATATATCTATACGTAACATTGCTTTTGGAATAAACAAACACATAAAAAGACAGTTAATCAATCTTAGAAATGGAAATCAGTAAGATCTTGCTGCTAGAGACCTGCTTTACTGAATAGCAGGCCAAAATATGTCATATATCCTAGTGGCTAACATAGAATTAACAGTTATAGGATAGAGGAGTCATGTGCCTTTTGTACAGTAATTCAAGCATGCATATTTCAGCTGTATTCAAGGTCGTTCCTGAGGTACGTTCTCTTGGAGAAAAATGCAATATTTATGATCCATGAAAACATTTTCTTATTCCTCTGTAGTTCAAACTGTGGTCATAGGGGCAGATATCAACCTTCTTGTATGATGGATAATACAAAATGTTTGCCCCCCTTTTACTGTGTCTGTTTGTGCTGTCCTATATGCTCCACTCTGGGACAGGCAGATCTGTCTGTGAGGAGGAGATTGGGCTTTCCCCAAGATGATGATGGAGAAGCTTTAGAGTATCAGGGAGGATGGCATGTGCAAGGAGGGAGAAAATGGGACAGTAAGCAGAGAGTTTGCAGCAGGAATGCAACCTGAGAGACATCTGCTTTCCTTAGGCACTACTCAGGACAGTGTAGCATGTGCTACAGCTGAGGAAGACAAAAGAGTTGCTGATCTGGGGGCCAAGATGGACAAAACCCAATCGTCTCCTTCCAAAAGCATGGTCTGCAGGAATGAATGGCTCTTCAAACATTTTACTTCAGTCTTTCTTGACACAATAGATGTTAGTTTTCTTTGCCTTTAAGAATTACCTCTCTCTCTTTTTTTTTTTAACCTTGCTTTAGAGACTGTAAGCCTCCAGTATGTTTGTGTTTATTCACCAAAATGAAAGTGGGACAATGCAATCTCCAAGATCCTGCTGACTTGGGAGTCTCGTCTTCTCTGGAACTAACAAGTTTCTAAATCACTTCTGCTAGACATATCAATAAGGCCGGGAAAATGTTTCAGGGAACCAACATATTTCCTGTTGAAATAGGCATGGGTCATGTTACAAAAATTTGCAGCTGGCCTGTGCTGACTGAGGAGAGACACTAGGACACAAAGTACAGAATTACAAGGGTAAATATTTAATCATGTGCATGAGGTGTCCCAGACAAATTGGGGACCCCGAATGTGAGTTTACACAGGGTTCTTATATCCTTCAAGTGTTCAGGTACAACATAATTTGACTAATCACTAACACACACTAAACACATTACTAATCATAGTGAAACTTCAGAAAGCAAATATATTTCTGCAGTGTTATCATCCGTCAGCATTCTTGCTTCCTGTCTATTGATCCAGATGTCTCTGGAGTTGATCTTGCTATAGTTACTTATCTATGATGCCAGATGATGCTGGGAGGGTTTCAAAGATGTATTAGAGGGGTGAGGATGCTAGTGTTACCTTGGTTGTCCATGGATACATTTTATCATGGGCAGCTGTAAGATTCTGAGAAGCAAAGTCCTTATTTCCAGGTCTGGACTGTCCTTCTGGTCCTTGTGACAAGGTGGTGTCCTTTAGTTTGTTTTTCTTAAACATGTACGATACCAAAGTCTCCAGTAAAATTCCACTACTTCATTACATTGCAGTGTGTAATGTAAACTAATATATTTTAGCAAAGTTGATACTATTTTTACTATAAAGACTGATTGATATAATAGGGAAGGAAATTTTCATAACAGTCAACTGGGACCATCATGATGAATTTAGTACATACCTTCAATTAAAAGATAAAAGGTGTTATGGCTTAATTCAGTGGTCTTAGCAATGCCTGGGGACATTTAAGATGCATTAAGGTATCCCACCTGACCTCCAGCAGCCATTGCAGAATGTGGTGGGTCTCCTATAGGTCCTCTTTCAGCACCTTGGATGGCCAAGGAAGTTCCTACTGCCAGTCAGGCACCTGTGATTCAATAAGTGAATCAAGGCCCTAGTCGAGACAGTCAAACAGAGTCTGGAATCAGTTCAGGTGACCAAATGTTGCTGCTCTCCAGGCTCCACTGACTGTATTGACTAAATACTCTGTTTATTTAGTTACCTAAATACAGATATAGGAAATCTGGATTTGAAACCTGCCCTAAACCAAGCAAAGGTTTAGGTTGAAAGAAAACAACCCTCTCCTCCTTGTGTAGTTATCTACTTCACAAGTCTGTATAGTTATAGGAGCTTGTTAAATGTCTTTTGGCATTATATATGTTTACATATAATTGTTACTTACCTGTGCCTCAAATGCCAGGGGTAGGTCTAGGTCAATGTAATCAAAATCATACATCATGACAATACTATGATGTAATAAGGTGTCCTTCCACATAGAAAGACCACTGTTCAATAGAAAATACCTATATTTCTACATGTACATATTGAAGTTCCCTTCAGATTTTGTGTAGAAATCACTTTACATCTGCCACTGTGACATCTTATCTAAGAATTTGGTACAGATTTAGTACTGAAGCCTCAGCTCTTCCCTCACTGTTAGCCTTCTCAAAAGGAAAAGGACGCAGAGGATCTGTTCTTGGGTGCTTTTTGATGATTGCCACATGAAAATTAAGTCCTTAAAAGCACTGAGGTCAGAGATTAAGAAGTGCAAGTAATCCATAGGATATATAATAGATTTCCTTGTCATATGAGACTCATGCAGCATAAAATACTCTTCTACTTCCTGTGGTCCTCTACAAGACAAGCCTAAAGTTTAAGTTTCAGCAGGCAGAACAGTGTGTGCTGTGTGTGCTCTCTGAGGGTTTGAGGAAAAGAGGTGTTCCAGGATATTCTCTTCCTCCAAACAGTGAAATGCTTCCTCTTCCTCGTCTTCCTCCACTCACAGCTCAGAAACCTGTATGAGAGGTCCCCCCTGAATTTATGAGCTACTGTTTGGTCTCTATGCCTCCCTTGCAGCTTCACTATGAAGGGCTGCAAAACTGGAAGAACTCAAAATCTTCAGGCTTAAAGATCTGGAGTTTTGACTTTAATAATTTTGTATTAGAGAAAGGAAGGCTTGCAAAAATATGAAAACTTATACATTTAAAAAATTGTCAGATAACAGCCCAGTACTTTTCACATACCAGAAGTCTTGACATTGTATTCAGTAACACAAAGATTTCACCCATTCCTTTTAGTTCTCAACTAGTCTGCTGAATGACCCTGTGAGTAAACTTCTTGAGTAAACTTACTTTTGCTCCAACTCCATCTGTGAGCTTTTCTCTGCTGATCTGCTAGACTATTCCTTCTCTCCTTTCAATTTCTCCTCTTTTCCCACTACCAGTTCTTTCCTTCTGAAAAAACAACAGGTCTTGTTTTATTTAAAGGCATGAGATTTACCTGAAAGGGCAATACATTTTTTAATAAAAATGCCTTCCCCTCCATATAAAAAGGTCAAAACAAACGTTGCTTTTCCCTGCCTCTACTTCAACCCTGTACCCGGTGAATAAGAAAATCTCTCCAGTTATTTTAAAAAGTGCAAATGAAGTATCAGTGAGCAAGCAGTAATGTATTACTTCAATAGCAGGACAGGATGCCTTCAGATACTGCAATAGAAAGATTTATGTGAAAATTTTAGCAATGACCATTAAATGTCCTGTATTTATATAACGCCTTTCATCTCAAAGTATATCTTTCATATATATCTCTCAGTTTGTCTCTAGCAAGGAAGGACTTGACAGTTATGCTAATGTTTTGTCTCCTCAGAGCTGCAGGGAATGTACACAGAAATTTTGCTCTGGGTGGGGTGAGACAGGTAACATAACAAGTCATTCCAGGAGAAGACCATTTCTAATCTATCTCTCTTTCCTTTTCTTCTCCTCGACAATCTAAATTTCATTTTTTTTTCCTAGTTTCCTGTTAGAAAGATAAGAATGTTAGGGTCATTCTAGGTCACTTTCTCACTATTGCAGCCACCATTTCATAATGCTTCATATGCTTACCAGGTTGCATTACCTATAAACCAAAACAATTTAGTATTTCTGGTTCTTGTATTCTCTGAAATTTCACACTTCTGGCCACAAACAGCTTCCTCACCCAATCAGTTTGAACTTATACAAAATAATGCCACTACCAGATCACCAGGAAAACATTTACTACAACTTCTCTTGGAAATTGTTCAGATTCATACAGTAGCTAATGCTGCTTTGCTTGGGAGATGAGATGTGATGCTCAAGAAATCTGACTTTAAAACTTCACTAGGATGGGACATAGCAAATAGTCAAAAAGATCAGTTCCTTGGGATGCAAGAAGTGCAGCTGAAATCTAATTTGTCAGATAAATGGAGAATGGCATGATAAATCAGACAATTGCCTAGTGACTACAACAAGATGACTACAAATTAAATTATATCCTCAAAGTCTGCAATAGTGATGGAGCATTGAAATACTTTTTTTCTTTTTTTTTTTTTTTAATGGATAAAAATGCTGCCAGATATTTTGAAGCTGGTTATTTTAAATTTAAAGTCTCTACTAGTGTGATTAGAAATCTCTGGGCACAACCCTTGCTGCCCTTTTCACTCTTTACTGGAAAGGGGCCAAAAGAAAGATGTGAAGAGCCACTATCAAAATAAGTTGGTCTCCATTTTCCTTCCTCTTGTCTTGTTAATTCTGTAGAAAAAACAATTTATAATAGCATGGATGACCTGCCAGCATTGATTAAGCAAACTGGGGAGATGATCCCATGAAAGGAGGAAAAACTTGTTGTGAATACCTTCTGCTAGAAAGATTGTCTGTTGATCAAAAGTAATAAAACTATAGAACTCCATACTGTCTCTACAGAACTTATACTGTCTATAAGACCTATTCTAGAGCTACCAGAGAAAGTAATGGATTTGAAATATCTCAAATACTGACAAACTAAAGCAACTGGCTAATGTTGAGCTCTGGGACTGAAACACAAAAGAAAATTGGAATTTCTTTGAGAAATAGGAGTAAAAACTGTCTAGAATTTATATTCAAGTGAATGGAAAAAAGTCGTGGGAGAGATATCCTGACTTAATTGGATGATTAGCCACAGAGAAGGATATCAATAGCAGAAGTAAAGTACACTAGGAGTGGGAATGCCAACTGATCAGAAGAAAAGTTTGTCCTGGATGGCAAAATGCATGGGTTCAAAGTGTGAAATTATGAAAAGGGAGGACAAGACAAACTTTGCAGTTGTGAGAAAGAAACCAGTGATTCCTGGCAGTTTGCCATGTGGCTGTTCCTGTATGGGAAAAGAAATAAAATTGGCAAGGCAGAGGTATGACCCTAGTTGTGGTGTTTAGTATGAGTGCCATCCACACTCAAGAAAGATGAATTCAAATTGGGTGAAGAGGGAAGATGTTGCAGGAAAATGCTGTGAAGGTGGGACCTACAGCTAGACATTACCTATCATCTAAATTAAGAGAGAAATGTAGACTCCCTGGCATGCCATGGAGAAGAGGCAGCTGCAGAGGGCTATCCATCTGCTTCTGTTCCTGCCTAGGCCCTTGGGGTTTGCGTGTGCTGGATCTGCCGACAGCTCTATGGTGATACACGGCGTCCTGTGTGAGCTGGTTGGCTTCCCTGCCTGCAGCTCACTGCTTGCACAGACAGCAAATTCCTGAATCTGTGAAGCCATTTGGATTTTAAAAAGAAAAATGGGGCATGTGCCTGGGTGATGCAGCTTCACTGTGTGAATCTAATCTTTTTACAAAATATTTTCTTTTAAGCATATAAATCCAAATGGTCAGGATTTCTGAGGAACGTATAATATAAACAAACAAATTCATTTGTTGTTGAAAATTTCCTTGCAGACTAGAATTTTATTAAAAATGTTAACAGATGTCTTTTAAGATAGTTTTCTGGTAATAACAAACGGAAATAGCATGTGGAGTGTCTTCATTTGTCTGTACAGCAGTCTTTATATCCAAGATGAATTAAATTAATATAAATTAAATGGGCTCTTGTTACAGGAATAAGAACAGGAGCTTTAATTTACGCTGTTTAAACAGATTCATTTTTTTACAGAAGCCTATCATATTATACAACTACCTCATATTTATCACTTGATTAAGCAGACCAAGCAAAACCACAAAGACAACAGGAGTACATCAGTGCCGGACAGTTAGGAACCAAATGTAAAGACTGAAGAACTGTGATTTCCTTTGGCTCTTCCTGTCCCTGCCTGCGTCTCTTTTCCCTGCTACACAACTCAAGAAATCACCAAAGTCTTAGATCTGGTTCCACTGCTGCTGAACTCTGAAACTGGAGCTTCAGCTGGAGGCTTTGAGTTTGTTCTCAGCACTTACTCCAATGACCAGGAGGTAATTGTAAAATCTATTTTCAAAAGATCCGATTACATGAGCATACACTTGACAAGAGAAAGACAGTGGAGCAGAGTAGCACATAGACAGGGACTATCTGTTTAGTCACATTCACTGAAATCTCCAGGTGTAAGGCCTCACTATTTGCTTGGACAGCTATGGCTCAGATATTGAATTAGAGAAAAATAGAAATTTCATTTGGGCTTATATATATCAGAAAAAATGCTCGTATTTTTCAATAAAACCAAAAAGGTTTAATTGTTTAGGAATTTGTAAACATTTTATTTGAGGCTTTAAGTGAGCATGTAGGGTTTTTTTCTTAATGGACCATTCAAAAATATACATAATACAATATATAGTCACATATGTGTACATATGCGAAGCACTACTTTACCACGAATGAGGGATTTGTAAGAGCAACATTTATATTGTCCTTCTGATTCACTTTGGTTAGCTGAATGCCTCTCATTTCCTACCGAATGTGTTTTCAGCTGGCTTCACCTTTTTGGTTTTTGTATATGTTACCTCAGGAATAACTCTAAAAATATTCCTCTAGACATTTCTGCTATACAGTGTGTCTGGAAGGACAGATTCAGCTACTTACTTCCCTGAATCAAACTTTCCTGAATCAAACTTTCCTGCAGAAGAGCCAGAAGAAACTGCAGAATACAATTAAATACCCCAAAATGAGAAATGCAGACACACTGGATTTCACTTGAAATATCTCTTGCAGTCCTGAAAGACTGTGTTACAGCCTCTGGAAAGGGAAAACAAGAATGGTTGTAACAGATTTACCATCCCAAAGGCCACATGATCTCTATTGTACCTGCTGCTTCGGGCAAGTCTTTATATTATTAACTAACACTGTTTCCTTCTTTATAGTAGTTGAGCCCAACAGGGATTTTAAAATTGTCATGCTGCTGTATCTATCCACTGACCCAGCTGCTATCTTAGAGCACGCTGACTTTCATCCCCGAGTGGGAAAATAATATACAGCTACCTACCCAAATAAAGAAAAAACAGTGGTAATAGATGCGATCTGATGTGGGTTTACTGGGAAAGCAGGAGAGGCAGGAAGATTTTATTTCTCACGATCGCTGTGAGCTGATGTGGCACAAGAATCTGAATCGCGCAGTGGCAGCTGTGCAGTCTGTGTCTCTCCTGCCCCATCCCTGTCCAGGTCAGCATCCCCCTTTGTATGCATCGTGCCCTGGGCATAGCATTAACTTTTCATGCTGTGCTATCTCCTTTCCATGCAGGAGAAGAATACCCAGGAAAATATTCCATACTCAAGCACTAGAGGAAAAGAAGCTACTTTCTGAGAAAATGTCTATTTCTATGTCTGAGAATGTAGTGTTCAAGACTAATTCAGTGATATCTAGCAGAATGGGACAGTTAGAATGGGAACTCCATGGGAAATGCCAATATTTCAAAATGTATGTTTGAATTCTAAGAAAATTCTCAAACAATTTCAATTTGCCTGCAAAATGAAATTGTAATAAACTGCTTCCAGTTATTAGAAAGATTTTGTGTGGAATTTTCCTGCTAATTTAACTCTATTTTAGCATATAAAAACCACAACCATGATGTAAAAAATAATTTTTTGAATGAAAGGTTCAGGCATTCTGTTATAGCAATGTTAAAACATTCAGCTGTGTCCTTATTATAACAGGTTTTAATTTTTTAATTGTTGTTGTGTTTGAAACTGACAGACCAGCAGATAATTTTGTTTCATATGGAACCAACATTTTCCAGTGAAAACCTGTTGTAGTGAAAATTGTTTCAGAACTCATGACAGCTGCGAAACCCATAGGTTTAAACCTTACATGCCCAGCTTTGGGAGAAGAATTCATACCATTGAGTAAGACACCTCAATCCCAGCAGCTGAAAATAGCATTAGGCCCACCTTCTTTAAGGAAAAAAAAAAAAAAAATCAGTGGAGAGAAAATAGCATACCTTCTGTGTATACATAGGCTTAGATTACTCTGCTGAGACTTCACTGTAGCCAGACATCTATCTATTTTTTTCCAAGTAGTTTTCCTTCGAGTGCAATACAATCTACCTCATGCCTCAGTCAGGTCTAGCTGCAGTTTGCTGCTGGGATGACATGACATTCCTGTAAATGTTTGTGCATCATCCAGTTAAACTGACTTTCATTTAGAAACAAAGGTGTGTAATTCTGTATGCTTTTGTCTTTTTTCCCCTTTTTTTGGCTCAAAATACTTTTGCTAATTTGACAAGAATCAATGAGTAGTTGTAGAGAAGCCAAATCTTCATTTACTCTAGGCAAAAATGTTTGTGTAAAACATGCTGTTTATTCAGAGTGGCTAAAATATGTGCAGGACTCTTACACATTAATTTTTTTAAATTTAAAAAATAGTGCAGCAGCTATTTACTCACTCAATTATATGGAAAACCGAACGAAATTCACAGCAGTCAATATGTATCAACAGCAGTACTGGGCTCAGCATCAGTAAAGAGGCCCAGCAACTTGATCTTTACTGTCTCTGAAGGTTTTCAGATTTATCTGAAGCCAAAAATCAAACCTGAACTATAGAAATATAGAACTATAGAAATATAGTTCAGGTTGATAAAATAGAAAACAAGTCTTCTAACTTTGGTCGAACTAAATTTCTGAGTAACCTAAAATACTTTTTAAAAACTATATAGCTTTTCAGGACATTTTCCAGTCTGTTTTCAAGCTGTTTTCACCTGTCACCAACCTACTTAATCTCCAGGTAGTTCAAGGTTCTGTTAGTCTAATCTCTTTAAGTAGTCATATTTGTCACAAAATTTCAAAATGCATTGAGTACCTTTTCTGTTGTCAAAGACACCGTTGATCACAAATATTGTAATAATACTTAACAACAGCTTTTGTACTGGGGACTGTTCCAGATAATAGAACACTGAGTCAAATCTGTCAGCCCAGTCATCTGTGCCTCTAATTCATATTACAAGTAGATAACGCGAACAAAGAACTAACTAAAATAGGTCTTTACACTCAAATCTACTATGAGAGTAAGAATACTTAACAGCTGCTTTTAAGAACATTTCTGTGTGGGAAAAAGCACAGTAATGTAGAGTTGTGTATCAGATCATTTGTTAATTATATATGTCAGTTCTACAACAGCAAATATTTAAAAGACTAATGATACCACATTCATGTTTACAAATCTCTTTTACTGCTTATTTTGGCACTGAAAGGTTTTGAAGTAAATCTTGTGCATGCAAAGCTATTAATTTATATGCCGTTCTGCTTAGATTCTCCAGTTATAACTCATAGCTAGTGTCATACTGTTTTGGTGGGTAAGCATGAAATTCGAAACTTTTGTGTTCTGGAATATTTAAAATCTGTGCTCGTTTTGGCTGACCTTGCCTGTTTGACTTCTACATCGTTAAATAGTCGCTGATTCCACTGCAAGATTGGCCAGTTCATATCAGAGCTGAGTCTGACTTCATGGCTGTTGGGTGCTACAGGGAAAGAAACCTGCTTTATAAAAGAAATTGTAAATTGACATCTGTCTTCACTTATCATTTTTTTCTATTACTAATGGTTGGAGCACTGACGACTTTCTGTCCAGACGGAGAGTGTCCTGATCAAAGCTCTGCAGTTCCTTTCCTCAACACTGCAGTCCCTGCAGCAGCTCTCCTGGCCACCCATGGCAGGAGGAAGAAACTGACTTTCTTATGTACTGGAAAAAAGTGAACTTCTCAGATATTTACATGTAATAAAGGTATATAATCTAAAAAGACTTCTCCCAAATATTTTGTACTCATATAGTTTGTTGAATATGCTCCCTTGGATATATATTGGCTCTAGCAGCCTTTTCCTTCCCTAATATGTTTTCTTCATTTTGTTTCTCATTGATAGCTTTTATTTCCATCTGAAATTGCCATCCTCAAATGGCATCTTGCCATCACTCCAGCATTCTGGCACTCCAGGGAAAGTACCAGAAACATGCCTTCAATAAACGAACAAGTAAAAACAAACAAATGAGCACCTATTACAGCTAATTCACAGCTGGAAGCAAAATCTGAGTTTCAAGAAACTTATGAGAAGCCCTGGAACTAGATCACATGAAGAACTGAAACCCATTCACCTCTGGAAATAATGCTTTCACAACTGATTTATCTGGGAACAAATCTGCAGGGATTCTTGGTTAAGAACCATTTCAAACATCTGGAAGATGCCCAAGATCTGAAACACAGAAACTCTTCTAAAGTTCAAAATGCATGGATGGACTCCCATCTACCAAAAATGGCATCAGGTCATAGACTTTCTGTCTCTTGCTAGCTTGACTTTCTGTGACACTTTAGGTTTGGTTTTAAAAGAAAAAAATGTCTGTATGTGTGCATGTGTGTCATGTGCATGTATATATAACAATATAAACAAACACCCAGATATATGCTGGCATGTGTAAATATGTACACTGCCAGGAAGCAAAAAACTGCTGCAATTAAATGGAAACTCTTTCATTTCCTGAAGGCCAGTTTTGGTCCAAATAGCCTGGGACATGTATGAACTCCAGTTCCATTTTCTACCTGGGAGACAGACAATGTCCAGCACTGTTGCTGTATATTATTTCCTATTAACATATCATCTGGAATATAGTTGCAATATGGACTTGGTAAAGTGGAGACAAGTAAAGTAAAGTAAGATTAACCTTACTGAAACAGTGTGCTCTTCAAGACTTGAAGAAAAGCCATGAATGAATAGGTGCTATCTAAAGTACAACTGCACCTGATACTGCTTTGGAGCTTTACAGTGATTCTACACAGTGAGTAAATATATTGCACTAAGGTGTGTGTGCCTCTGGTTAGGACTGAACCCAAGAAAGCTTCCCAAGGGAACCCAAGGTAGTCCTACCAGGTAGCCGGCTTTCCCAGTTTCTTCTTTCTGCCTACTTGTGTTGCAGTTTTTTCATTGCTCTTTTTGTGTGTGTGTGTGCAGGTAAGCTTACCTCATCCTGAGTCTCCTGCCACTGCTAACACAAGCGAAGTGGATGTGGGCAGACTTTTACCTGCATTCACAGATCTGTAAGCACAGTACCTTATTTCTCTGCTTAGGTGCTATCGGCAGTGCCCTTTGAGGAGAGAATTGCTGGGGAGCTGGTCGCATAGTCCATGAGAACATTGATCAGCGTGAGGTCAGATGCTCCCTGATAGACCGTATCAGGTACCCTGTTAAGAAAAAGAGTAGGTTTTTTTGTCCAGAGTGTTCACTGCTGCCAGTGCTGCTATTCTTCAGAATCACAAACCATATCCTCTGACTTTTCATCCTGAATGTATTTTTTCAGTTTTAGAAGTTTGGCTGATCCTGTTCTACTACTCCAGTTAAAACAAACTACTTCTTGGGAAGAGAGCTGACAACAGTCTCATGGTAAGTAAGGCACATTTTGGAATGAGTATCACTTCTTTTTAAAGAGAGAATATAAGGAGTTCTTACTATTTAATTGGCATGAACACATACTAGAGACTCACAGACCTATCTTAATTTATTCCAGACTGTAGAAAAAAGTTTCTATCTAAAGTAATGTACTCTCCATTGGAAAAATGACACAAATCCTTACAACTTCTATGTGGAGTGTTTTTAACATGAGGTAATTCAGGATCACATTATGCTTAGGAAAATCCACTGTGCTGTTGCCCTCAACTTTCTGCAATGGGAGTCAACAATTAAATTCAGTGGGTTTGTAAATCTTTAAAGAACCCATAGTTTCAAATTAAAAAAGAAAAAAAAACAGCAAAAACCCGACCCTGACAGGGGTTAGTTTTCTGAATGGAGACATTAGAGCAGTACAACATGAAATTCTAAGACATAGTTGTTGAATTATAGTCAATGCCTTAATATACAAGTGGAAACTGGTAATGAGTGGTGTCCCTCAAAGGTCTGTATTAGGACCAATATTATTTCATATCTTCACTAATGACATAGACAGTGGGATTGAGTGCACCCCAAGCAAGTTTGCAAATGACACCAAACTGAGTGGTGCAGTTGATTCACTAGAGGGAAGGGATACTATCCAGAGGGACCTTGACAGGCTTAAGGAGTGGGCCCATGTGAGTCTCATTACGTTCAACAAGGCCAAGTGCAAGGTCCTGCACATGGGTCAGGGCAACCCCAATATCAATACAGGCTTGGGGATGAAGGGATTGAGAGCAGCCCTGAGGAGAAGGACTTGAGGGTACTGGTGGATGAAAAATCAGACATGACTCAGCAGTGTGCACTTGCAGCCCAGAAAGCCAACCCTGTCCTGGGCTGTATCACAAGAAGTGTGACCAGCAGGTCGAGGGAGGTGATTCTGCTCCACTACTCTGCTCTTGTGAGATCCCACCTGGAGTACTGCATCAAGGTCTGGGGTACAAGAAAGATGTGGACCTGTTGGAGCGAGTCCAGAGGAGGGCCACAAAGATGTTCAGAGAGCTGGAACACCTCTCCTTTGAGGAAAGGCTGAAGTAGTTGGAGCTGGAGAAGAGAAGGCTCTGGGCAGACCTTATTGCTACCTTTCAATACTTAAAGAGAGCTTACAAGAAAGACAGAGACAGACTCTTTACAAGGCTTGTAGTGACAGGACAAGGGTCAATGGCTTTAAACTGAAAAAAAGTAGATTTAGATGAGACCTAAGAAAGAAATTTTTTACAATGAGGGTGGTGAGGCACTGGAACAGGTTGCCCAGAGAAAGCGAGGATGCCCATCCTTGGAAGTGTTCAAGGTCAGATTGGATGGAGCTTTGAGTTACCTGATCTATTGAAAGATAGTGACAGTGGAATAAGGGATCAATTTGTCATGTTTACACTGTAAATCCTGAGGCACACACAGGGTTAGGATTAAGCCTGTAATTACATCTTTCAATGTTAATATCTAGAAGTGATTTATTATCTGTTGCAAACAATGTATTAACGGTGGCCATCTCTGAAGACGTCACAATTTTTTATGTATCATATATTATAAGGAGCGTTTGTCAAACACACAGCCCCAGGTTGCTTCTGACTCCTCACAGATAACACTAGCAATGCAGGTGACTGGCTTGGCGTTTGGAATTCTTTCACTAAATAGCTTCTTCTCTGCTCTCCCTTTTATGTCAGTTTTAGGTGCTACAGTTATTGTGGGTATGGAAGAACTCATAAATACTAGAAATATCTCTTAAGTGAAAAGAGAAAGTGGCCAGAAGGGGCAGCAAAGACATAATTGATGCCTCCATAGCCATTCAATCTCGTTGCTCCCCAAATTTATCTTATAAAAACCTTGGAGCTTTATCATCAATTCTCTACTCATCAAATTTTGTGGCAAGAGGCAGGCTCTCTTTAGTCAGGAAACTCACAAATAGAAGATAATTATTTTTAACCCACCCTTTTCTGCTTCAATATTTAGATTATAATCTCTCTACTGATGAAATAAAGCACAAAGTTAATAATACAGATTTTTATTTAATGATCAATTAGTCCTCTAAGAAATTATAATTTTATTTGAAAAGCAGATAGCAGAGAGAAGTCAACAATGTCTTGAAACACAAAAAAGAATGTACTGTCCACCATCTGACTTTGATTAAATCAAATAGTCATAGCAAATAAAACCCTTAGCTCCCAAATATTTGGAATCACTGGTGAAATAAGCCATCAGATTCTTAAAATGAAAGCTTCTTTCTCTTTGAGAATACATTAATCTGAGATTCTCTGACAGACAAAGAAAAACATAAATAAATAAACCATTTACTAGAATGATGCATTTGAAACAAGAAGGAAATGTTAGATCATCTAGTTTCATTTTCTGTGTGAAATAGGTCAAACAACTGCATTCATTTATCTTCTGCTGTCCTAAAACATTTGGCTAAAGTTTATCTTTCAAAAACACATCTAATCTTGATTGGGAGGCACAAGAGATGGGGAATCTGTCACTTTCTCTCGTAATTTGTTCAGATGATTGATTGTCGTCATCACTACAAATCTGTGTTGAATTTGAAGTTGTGTGGACTCAACATCCAGCCATGGGTTATTGCTGTGCCTTTCTTTCCTCTGTAAAAGAAGTCTTCAGCATCCTGTCATTTTTCTATTAAAGCAAAATGGAAACAAAAAGAAATCTTTCTTCTTATTGAGCTATGAGTGCGCACGTCACCTAACAAACATCATCTACAGGTTAGTCACCTAGTTTAAACAAGTCTTCAGCCTGCAAGTGGAGAACTGTAGTCCATGGGAAGCAGGAAGTGATTCAGCCACAGGTCTTCAACTCCTGCCCTTCGGATGAGAGGAATCACTAATAAATCCTTTATTTCCATTGACCTTCTGAGAGCCTAGCTGAGATGCCAGTGCAAATTTTTAGATGGCTAAAGCTAGGTCATATGAACACTGTTCTTCTTTGTCTGCACCTTTCCCCTGTTGCTAGTTCACAGAGAGGAATTTGCTGAGGAAAGGAAAAAAGGGTGCGTGCCCTTCAGATCATTGCTTGGTACAGAGCAAGTTCTGTGTAACATGTGGGAGAGAATCTGTGCTTCCCTCCACCCCCGTCCTACCTTCATCCCTGGCATCGTCTCTTTTGGAACTTCATCTAAGAAGTTTAAAAAAATATTTGAACGTAAGAAAAGTATAGATCTATTTAATGACTTTGTCTAATCTGAAACTGTCTATTCTCTAATCTGAAACTATCTCTTTTCATTAGATAATACAGCAGTTAGGAGCTCCAGCAATTTCCCTCGAATTACCAGTGTTCACCTCTCTAATACATGAAAATTAATTCCTGTATTTTTGGGGGCTGTGAAGTAAATTCTTTCCTTTTTCAAGAGGTGAAGTTATGTAGTTGGTGCAGCAATACTGTATTGCTAAATTTGAAATTTTTTTCTTTACCTCTGATTTTGGAGATCTATAAAAAAAGAAAACAGTGTTTTTGGAGTATGTTTACTTCCTTGTTCTTTAGAACATTATTTTTCATCAGTCCTGAGACAACAACACTGATTTTTTCACACATTTCCATGGTTAAAACTCACCACTATTTTTGCAGCTTTCTTGATAATTGGGCAATCAACAAATACTGTAAAAGCTGAAAGCCAGCTTGCAGACTGCACTGTGAATCACACATGGGTAGGTACCTAAAAAGCTCATTGGAACAGACGTCACTGGGACACAGGTGGAGCAGTTGTGACAAACCAGCATGAAGTTCCCAACCTGGGCTAACTTAACTTTCAAAAAATATTTTAAGCATCAGTAACGCTCTGTGCCACAGCTCCCAAAAAAAGTATTGCCAGACATCATCCTCTTCAGCTGAGCTGAATCAAAATATATATTCCGTTGAGGAAATGAAGAATGTTTTTTCTGTGATTTACTAATAAGCCATAAAGAACCCACACTGTTTATTTCTCAAGCCTCAAACCCATTATGTGACAGTTTTTCATGTGCTCAGCAAAAGAAAGACAACATCTGTCCCTAATGTCCGTGATACTTATTCAAGGCAATTGTTCAGCAATTAAGGAAAAATATAAACATGGAGAGAAAAGACACATGTTTGTGACATCAAAAGCATACTTCCATGTCCTTTTTTATTTTTTTTCTTTCATTAAAAGGGGAAAAGAAATTTCTCTTCTTTCTACAGCAGTAGAACCTGGATATTGAGCTAAGTATTTTTCTCCAGCATCAAATGAACAGTTCACAGACTTCATATCACTTCATGACTTCTTTAGAGCTGTTCCTGGATCTTTCATGCACCATGAATCCAGGACTAAGAACTCAGAATATGTGCTGAATTAATTTATATGTGTTAAAAAGATGTGTTAAAGGCCAAACTTATGTGATAAATTTGACTAAGTCCACAAGTCACATTAAAGCCAGGGAGGGAGATTCTGTCCTGGATCCTGAAAGGTCCTGGGAAATCAAGAACAAAGGAAGGAGATTCTTTGTACAGAGGAGGGGACCTAGAGACCTGGATGAACATGTTGTTGGAGAGGGGGTTCAGAAAGCAGTGTGGTGATGTCAGGACACAGATCTGTAGAGAAAAGCACACAATAAAAAGAAACAAGAAGTACTGATCAGAAAGAATATTAGATTAACTGCACCCAGATGGTTGTTTGGCTGAATGAACTACTGAGCTTCTTTTAACATTTCATTCTAGTTTCACCACTCATCTACATTTTACATATTTCCACCAGGGAGCTCTTGTGAGGCTTCTGGCAATTTCTAGGTTCCTTGGGTGAACAAGAGCACTGTGGAGAAGGAAAAAGTCTATGGCCATATACAGCTTTGCAGTGTCTGAGCATTTCTATTGAGACACCTTCAGCGTTTACCCCTCCTTGCTGTACCTAAATGCTTAGCCCTCAGATGGAATTTGCATCCATCATTACCTCTAGTCATTGTTTAGCAAAGTAGTGCTTTCACAGTTTCCATAGCTTTGTTCAGTGTTTTTCCTTGTGTGATGTAGCTTTCAAAGAACCTCATGTTATTACCACCCTGATTTGAACTTAGAGATTATTTAAATGTTTGATGAAATCAGAGGTTCACCTTAATCTAAGCATGCACTTTGGTTTATTTCATGTTTGCTGTGCATACAGGACCTTGTTTCTTTTTCTTCTTTCGCAATTAAATTATACCTTCTATGATTTTCTATTATTATTATTATTGGCTGCCATTGGTAAAGGACTTTATTCAATCTGCTTTTTATTTGGCAGTTACGTAGACCTTTATATTCCTGCCCGCTTGAGCTTTTCATTAGTTCTTTCATGAGTTTGTTTGCTCATGAACACACAAATCTTCAAGTACTGTCTGAAAAACTGACACACAGGGTCCACAGACAACCCTGAACGTCCAGAGCAAAGCCTCCCTTGCAACTTGATATCTCAGAGTTGCTTCACAGCAGATCTTTTCCTTATTTCATTAAATTATGAATTTATTAACTATCGAAAAAGAAGGGTGTTTTCTTCTCTCTCACAAGATATATAGTCTCAAAGATTAAGGGCGTATGTTTTAATAAGAAACTACTGTTTTCCTATCCAGCCAATCTGAAAATTCAGATGACTTTGCAGGTTTATATAGTGATTGTTCACCCATAAAGATTAAGACTGAGCGTTTCCTAGAGACTTTGACACTGCTTTATTTTATTGGATCAATTATATAAAGATCTTAAGAGAAATGGAATTAAACCAGAATTTACCTGACTATTTCCTTAGGTCTTAAAATTAAATCAAAGACTTGATTTTTTACTGTGTTGAGAGTTAAAAAGCAAAGAAATAGACTCCTATTCTGTCTCGTCCTGTCCTTGCCCTTGCTCTCGCCTTCAATTTATGAACCATATTAATGACGCATGGTGTGATTAAGGTATGTGATGTTAGCAAATGTATTATATTTACATTTCTTTTATAGCTTCAAAATGCTCATATTGTTTCTGGCACTTCTAAAAATCAGGTGCATCAGTGATATAGCTACACTATACCTAGAAATAATTCTAAGCAAAATGTTTTTAAGCATAGGGGTGAGGGCTTCTGTATGACTCACATGAACTGGGGGCTAATATCTGTCAAAAATATGAAAATACTATTTTACTTAAAGTAAACTAAATAAAGATATATACCTTCAGTATTCCTCACTTTTTCCATCAGTAAGTAGTCTGTCTGACTCAAAAAAACCCCCCCAAACCAAAAAACAAACCAAAATTGACAGAAAGAATACTGCAGGCAAGGAAAAGACTGTGCAGCATGGAAAGGTGAAAAATGCCATTATAAGTGGAAAAGCCTGATCCAAATATTTATGCTTATTTCCAGGCATCCATGGCTTTAGTCTGTTTCCAACTTCTACATTAAGAGTAAAATGAAATGCATACAATGTGCTTCAGGCTATAAGACCTGAGAAAAATGAATACAGTGTGCTGTAAGTATGCACACAGTATGCTGTAACATCTCAGAAAAATTATAAAACTTATAGTTTGAACATTTAAACCAACTTACCAAATATTTAAAAGGTATTTTAGGTTAGGTGCTTTCTGCTGCCTTTATCCCTAGGTTGGGCCAGAACCAACTACAGTTTGGTCTCTTGGAGGTGAGAAATGTCACAGTCAAGTCAAGCACTAAAGAGGGCAGAATCCAGCTAAGCCTATCTTGATTTTGGGCAATTGAGTGAGATTGAGTCTAGAAATCAGGAGATATAGGAGTCTTTCATTATCTCAAGTGTGACCTTTAGATAAAGCTGTTTAATAACTAAATAATTGTTTCTCTTCTTTCACAGTTTATCCTTTTGGGCTTTATTTCTTTTGGACTTATACTAGCAACTTAACTACTGTTCTTCCACAACACAGTCAATGCTGCTTGTTCTCTCTCCCTGTTTCAGGTCTTAGAATTGCACTGCTTTGCAGAAATAAATTTGCATGGGGCTTGGGAGTGGGACAAAGATCTCCCACTCGTAAGGCAATGGCCTTAACTGCTAGCCTGTGAGTTCATTCTCTTGACAGTTTCTTGCTCTCTTTTTCTGTTTGCCTGGCTTTCTTTTTTTGTGCCTGTGAAAAACTTCAAAAACTGTTAGGTTTCTCTAGGAACATTTCTCTAAGCTCATAAAGTTTTGCGAGTTGGGAAAACACTTTCCAGGCAAATCTGTTATGAGTATCTAGGCATTCTATAGTACAAATTAGAAGTGTTTTTCAGCAATAGTTCAATTTCAGGTGTGCTAACTGTAATTTTTAGCAACAGACCTGAGCTTTTTGGATCAGGAAGTACAAGCCATTTCAGAGGACGCTATATGTTGAAGTTGGGAAACCTCTAGGAGTCCTGGAAGTTAAGCTATATGACTGAAACTCCCACTTATAGAAACTGCAAAGCTGTGTGTGTGTCCACGCTGACTAACCCTGTGCCTGTCTCCTCACTTACTGTTGCCAGATGTCCCGATAAATTTGTAAGTCCCAGTTTTAGTTCTCTGTCTCAGTGAACATGCTGAGTTTTACTGCCCGTGTCCTAGCAGCACAGCTATAAACTGGCTGCAAATCAGTCTTTAAAATTGCTGCCCTCATTGGGCAACACTAATCTCTAGGGAGTAAAGGAGGGTGTGAGTTGCCTAAATTTAGGTGTGAAGAATCCTGTTGCTCAAGTAATGAGAGGTGAATATCACCCCTGATATTGATACCATGTTTGACAAAATATTTAGCTGTGGAGGATTAGAAGGAACGGAGGGCAGGATTTGGTTCACCCTAAAGTAGATACTGATGGCTTCAATCACTTGACTATTCATCCGATCTCTAAAACCAGATGTGGTCAAGGATCACTTTCTTTGGACAGAGCCAACACTGAGACGTGATACTAGCACTCTAATTAATATTAATATTGACATATGATGCTAATGCATAATCTGCAGATACACAAATCCTTCCCAAATGAATAAACAATTTAAAAGTTCAGCTGAGAAGAAGCTAGGACAGAAGTAACCACAACTGAGATTTGTGGTCATATCCCTTACTGTGCTACTGGAACTGCTGGGATTAGTCACGCGACAAATATGACAGTCTGCAGAAAACGGACCAAATTAAATAAAATGGACGTATGACTCAGGAGAGTGGGAGCCACCCAATTCTGTGAGATGACTAGTCAAAAGAATATTGCCTTCTAGGACTCCACTGTGCAGGGCAGACTCCAGAACAAGATTAGAGTTCATAGAATTTTGTAAATGAGTTTTCTTACTGTCTGCCCATTTCCTCTGAAGGGAGTATTTTTTTCTGTGGAAAGGAAAAAGTCCTGTATCAATCTTCTTGTGAAGGGAGAAAAAAATTAGATTTTTGTTCAGTTCCAACATCAGTTGATCTATTGCTACCACACTGCATTCAAAACTTCCTTTACCAAAATGTTTCATCTGAAACATAGGTAGTAACTGGAAAGGTAGTACTTAACTTAGAAGCCAGTCAGACGAAATGAATTAATACAGAACAAATCAAACCCTAATACATCTTTTTCTCTATTTAGGCCATCCTGGCAAAGTGTTATGTCTCTCTGTCATAGTACCACACGCGAGTCTCAGATTTTGTGCTATAATATAATTTAAATTAAACCATTTAATAGACATTCCTCTGGTATCTGTCACTAAAACATTTAAATATTTGATTGCATTTTCACATTAACAGTTCATTATATGTTGCCTAGTATTTAGCAAAATGTTTCTTTGTCATGCCATACAGGCTTCTGAATTAGCACATTTTGATTTTGAAAGCAAAACTAATGGCTTTAACCAATGAAGTTATTTTTCAAACCTCGTTATGACTACTCAGACTTCTTTGGCAACATCTGTGCTTGCTAGTAATTGGATTTGCAGCTATCGAAGCAAAGTTCATTGTTCAAAATATTTTCTAAAATCACAGACTCATTAATGGCTTAATTTGTTTTATTGCTTGCATACGTATTGAAAAAGAAAGGACTTAGCCCCTTATCTCAAAATATATCCCCTTTCTTTTTCAGTCGCCTCTTGGTGTATACAAGAAGTACAAAGCAGTCCTGCCAGAAGCACTCCTCCACACCGAGGGAATCAGTAAGTGGAAGAAATCTGGGACTGAATGGAGGGATTATCCCTCAGTTTGCAAATCCTTTTCTTAGCCTTTGTGACTTGACTGTGTACCAGGGCTCTCATATACCAGTAGGATTCCTTCTCTTCTACTTCTTATCTGTCATGAGGATAGCAAAGAACAGAAGATGCCAGCTACTGTCTCATAGCTTCTCCCCTGGACATTATTAATGACTTGTCAGTACAGCTCACCAAGTTGGAAGCTCTCCTTATATAGGTAACAACTTTTGATGTAAGGTTTTGCAAGGTCAGGCCCCGCTGGGTCTTTTGGTTAAACTCAGATGATTTGCTGGTATACTTTGGGACATTTGTAGAAGTTATAAGAATTTATTAAACATATATCTATTTTTAAAAGACTTAAGTAGAAATGGAAAACACCTCTGGGTCATCTAGTCCCTGTCTTTGCCAAAGAGGAATTGTTCCCTCAAATATAATCTCTAGGAATATATTTCCAGGGTGTCCTCCTAGTATCCTCTTTTGAAAGGTAATTCAGGACTGTAGCCATATATCTCAGATTGTAAACTAAAGCTGGATGTTTCCAAGCTACTTAGACTGCTGATTCTTCTGGAAATTTTGTTCCATTTCAGGCTGTATTTCTGTGGTAGACGAAAATGATTGTGTGCCTTAAATAAAAAGCTTTAGCAGTATTTGTTAATGCTGTGAAATGAACGCTGTCCTGCATTCTGTCACCTTTCAGTAACCTTTCTGGTTTTGGCTGAAAAAAGCGCATCTGAAGCAGAACAGTGGATCAAAGAAGTGTTGGTCTTCAATATAGACCTCTTTCACTTGCTCATCTCTCTTTTCTGTCAACCCTAATAGAACTGAAGTGAGATTAGAGTCATCCACGTAGAAATCTAATTGGGAAAGTGATTTTTAATTTTTTTTTTTAAAACAATTTTTATTTCTTTTCACTTAAATGAGAGTTAAATGTGCTTGTGACTTGCATTACACTTTTTAAATGAAAAGCATCAATGGTAGAGCGGAATGTCAATTCAATGGGATATAAAATATTTCATGTCACACATCCCTTTGACTGTAGTCTCTTTGGTCACGTACAGTGACTCAACTAAAGCAAGTGTTAACCCCAGAATTATTCACCCCTGAAGGAGTGAAGTTATAGTCATGAAGTTATAGAGAGGCTAAAATAAATGAATTAAAGCACTGTCATAAAGTCTGGTTGTGGTGGTGTTATATGATTACTTACAGAAACTTACCGCCTTGAGAAACGGCTGCAGGGAAAACTACGCTGTCTCCATGACAAGAGGGATGTGCAGTTGTGCAAAGGTCTTAGCTCTGCCCAAGGAAACATTTTACTGATGTTAATCACGTCGAACTAATTGATAAAATGGGAATAAAGGCTGAAAGAAGGGTCCAGAATGTCAGGACGTAACATGAAAAACTGGATTTACCTAGGTAATTGGGAACATAGATTTTCTACTTGCAAAACAGGCAGCCTACATTTCTTCTGCTCCTCCCCTCTTATCTTGGGAATATTTTTCTTTCAAACTCAGCTTTCTTTCTTCTCTTCCTTGAATATTTTTTTATGTTTGGAAGCTTGGCTGCCTCTACTAATTTATAGAGGATTTATCTAAACATAAAGGAATGCTTAAACTTCTCTGGGAGTATCTGTATGTTGTTCTGGAAACAAAGCTTTCTTTGTACTTTCATTCTTATTATATATTGAATATTTTCTTTTTTTTTTTTTTTAATATGTTACCAATTTTAAAATAATGTCTTACCTACTAAAGATGAGTTTCTAGTTTATTCTATAGTATAACTTAACAACAGCTATCCTTGTTATCCACTTATTCTGTCTGTGTCTCACCAATTTTTCTGTAAAGATAGCATGTACTGCATCAAAGGTCATGCTAAAGTCAAGATACACAACATCCACTGCTGACCATGGAGCTAGTCATTGAATTGTAGGAGGCAATTTGGTTGGTCAGATGTGGTTTTCTGCCTGTTCCCAGTCACCCTCTTGTTTTCCATGTGCCTGAAAATGACTTTGAGCAGGATTTGCCCATAATCTTCCCAGGAACCTGAGAAGCCTGTACTTTCCCGTATTCTCCCCCGCTTCTTGAAGTGTAGTATTTTCCTTTTATCAGTCATCAGAAAATTCCCCTGGTCACTATGACCTTTCAGAGATGATAGAGTGAGGCCTTGTAGTGACATTAGCCAGCTGCTGCAGCATCCTTGAGTGCATCCTGTCTGGTCCCACAGACTTCATGTTTGAGGGGTGTAAGCATTCCTTAACTGTGTCTTCCTCTCCTGTGAGTACTGCTTCACTCTCACAGATTCTTCTAGTAGGCTTGGGGAACTGGGATGCTAGAGGGCAAGTCTTACCAGTGAAAATAGGGTTTTCAATGTCTTTTGTCATTAGATCCTGTGTCACAATGACCAGATTTCCCCTAACCTTCCTTCTACTGCCAGTGTACCTACAGAAGTCCTTATTTGCCCTTCACATCCCTCTTTAGTTTTAACTCCAGCTGAGTTTTGACTTCCCTAATTCCATCCTTGCACACTTGGCCAATGCTTCTATATTTCTTCTGGGTATGATCAACTTCTGTGGTCTTCCCTTTTGTGTAAGAGCTCCATCAGGAGTTGCCTGTTCATCCAGGCTGGACTTCTTCCATGCTTGCTCAAGTTTCTGCACTTTGGAATATGCACTCAGCTAGTAGCTGTCCTCTCTTTCTTGTAGTGAGACAAATATCAACTGATCTGGCCCATCTTTGATTATATTATTTTTTTAATTTTTAACTTTTTTTAGCTTTGAGATGTGGAAATAATTTTTTTAAATTACAAAGTTGTGAAGATTTGGACATGGTCAAGGCACCTAATGACAAAAGCAAAATGGACTTCAGATAACTGGAGTGAAGTAGTAATTTTAAAAAAATATTCCCCCTTTCAAGATGTAGAACAAACAATGCTCTACGGTCATTGCATTATCTCTTGTCTAGAAATATGTCTGAATCACAAAATTCACTGTAGTGCAGACTGTGAATCCAGTTTCAGCTGTTCTAAAAGTAGAAGTCATTTGCAAATATTAGATCGATGTTTGTACTGACTGCATTTGCTGGTGTTAAGATGGTTGGCACTGATCAGTGTATTATAATTCACATTCTGTATGTAACCCCTTGTAAGTGCACAAAATGGAGCCACCACATAAAATATGTTTGTTTCAGATGATTCTTCCAACTCCAAAATCCTCAGCTAAGATTGAGAAGTAATAGAAATGAGAGATTCAGAAGACTCATAATTCAGTCATGTCTTATCTATTTCCTCGGCAATACAAGCTTGTCTGCTAGAGTTCTTGCTAGCGTCTACTTCAATTCCACATGTACAAGTTACATATAGAACCAATGCTAAGAAATCAAAAGACTTTTTTCTAAATATTATCTGATGACACTTCATCTGGAACTTTTAAAAACCTACGGTCATGAAGAGAAATGAAGAGATAAATCTAATGAAATAAATATGCACAGAGCGGAAAAAAGAAAAAATAATCCAACCAAACAGCCCTAAGTGTTGGACTGTTTTCGTGACACATATCTGAAACTCACATGATTTGGGTGAGTCTGATGTTTCATTACACTGGGTAGCACTTGATGGAGCCAGATGGTCCCTCAAAGAAAGATAACCACAAAACAAATCCTGCCAAGCTGCTGATGTATTAAACACTCGTTCTGTCAGTAGTGTTACAGAGAGGCTCTTGCTCTCACCAGCTACAAAATGGATGATGCTCAAAAGCAAGCTTTGAAAAATTTTTATATTTGAATTTTTTTCAGTGGCAGCAGTGCCCTGGTTCCACAGACTCTCCTCTTAGCAGCAAAACTGGTTTAATCTGTTCCCATCCATTTCTCCTGCCCCCATGCTTATTCTTGTCTCTATATCATCTCCTCACTTGTGCCACCAGAGATGTTTGTCGTCTCATGTGGCAAACGTGATTTGGTAATTGATCACACATATGTTGGTCAGCTCATTCTGAGCAAAAGTATCTTAAAAAAAAAAAAAGTGAGGCTATTTTTACCCTTCGGTCTTTTTAATCAGTTCCTTGGTTTGGTTCATCTCACAGTCCCACAAACAGCTGTACAGTACAACTGAAGGGGATGGCATGGGAGCAAGCAGGAATACCTCTGGGCAAGGGCGGAGAGAACTGTTTACATCAGAATAGCTGCCAAGGGAAACATCTGCTGAACCACAGTGTAAGCCACATGATTTCCATTAAGGCTGAACCCGTCAGGTTGCCATACACAAAGTAAGAAGTAGTCCTTACAGATGAAAGCTTATAAGGTAAAAAGTCAAGACAGAGAAAAGGCTCAAGTGTCCCGCTTCACCAATGAGGGCTGAGAGGTGAATCCTAAATGCTGCTGATAGCTTCTGTAGCTACCACAGTCCTAAGCATCGCAGCCCTTTATTTTGCAACTCAAGTGAAAATAACACAGATTTCTGGGTTAGACCTGCTTTCCTGCAGCATGGGGCTTGCTCAGCAGAATGAGAAGAAAATTTCCTGGAGCTAACTGAAAAACCAAAAAGAATCTCATTCATAATCAGCCTGAAGTGAAGAGAAGAGAAATTTCACTACACATAGAGTGTGGCAGACAAAAATATCCCCTCAACTAAGAGCAAACTCCCTTTGAAAGCAGCATACAGGTACTGTATACAGCCATAGAAAAAAAGGCACAGAGGCTGACCTGTTTTCCCTGTATACTTTGCTTATCCTATGCCACCCGCTTTGGAAAATGTTCACATCCCAGCACTGAATGTTTCAGAGGGTGGGGAGAAGGGAGGAAGAATAAGCAAGGTGTGCTTGCTGGGCTCAGGGTGGAGAGTAGGGCTCAGCTTCAGGGAAGTAACGTGTCAGAAACATGTATTTCCAATAACTGGTTTGATTGCACTGGTGCAAATGGCTCAGCATCAGTTCTTCTTTGAGCTCCACAGGGTAAGAGAGAAGTGGGGTTTAGGTGAGGATACAAATGGCGTTAGAGTCACATTTATTCTGTGTTTGATTGTGCTTGTTCCTGAGGAGTCCCCTATGAAATCAGTCAGAAACAGTTATTGTTACGGATCTTCACAAAATATGGATTCCAATACAAGGAAAGTCCTGAGAAAACTCTTCATATTAAAGCGAGAGAAACCGTTTATTGATAACTTGTTGTTGTTGTTGTTGTTGTTGTTGTTGTTGTTGTTGTTGTTGTTGTTGTTGTTGTTGTTGTTCTTCTTCTTCTTCTTCTTCTTCTTCTTCTTCTTCTTCTTCTTCTTCTTCTTCTTCTTCTTCTTCCCACCTCCAATGATGGGAAGTTACTGCTAATATTTTTCACATTTTTGTCATGGGCAAGCTACTTTTAATACATGTCCGGGATTAAGCAAATTTTTGGCACAAAAAATGCATCTTGACATATTGAAAAGTGTAGGTTTCTGAAAATATTGCTTACATCTTCTTCTGCATGGCCTCCTTCTGTACCCAAGTTCAGAGTATATGGCTAAAAACTATTAACTGAATCACAATTTGTTACTAATGCAACTTCTCTAATATATTTCTGAGAATGACAGGCTATAACAATTTTGCTTGAGATTTTGCTGAATGTTAAGACATATATTCAATGATTTTTATTCATGTGTTCTTGGAAGGATTTAACTATACATTCTTATTCTTTTAATTGCTTACTTTATTCAACAAGATATCCAGGAATTCCAGGAGATGTTCTGCTCTTTGTTACCCAAAGACCAGGCAGAAATGTCAGAGGAGGTAACACTCCTGATCATAAAACACCCAGACGTGTTTATAATGAATCATAAAGGCAGTTTACATAAATCCTACCTAGCTTTATGCTTTCATAGTCTTTTTTTTTGACAATGTATCTTGGAAAATATATATAGCAGTTGTTTCTGACAGTCATGTTTTGTAGGAAATATTTCCTAGAAGTATTTGTTACTATAAAGCAAAGGGTACTTGTAAAAATCCTAGGTTTCGTTTTGCACTCAGCAACCTTTTTTGCCCAACTCTGGACCTTCTTGCCAACAGTACTGAATGAGAGCAAATACGGTATGGGTAGAAGGGAGAATCTCCCCTTTGTCAAAATGAGAAGTTATTTGTTCAAAATACACGGGAATATCTCCAGTAGCTTATCTTCAATAGTGAACAGGTGTGGCTTATAGGTATTAATTTGGATTTTTTTAACAAGAAAATTACCTTCATTAGGAATGTACATTTTAGAAGAGATTTTGCAGTGGTAAAAGGAGAAAGACTACAATGAAATTTTGCTTAGCAGCAAAAAGGAATGAAGAAATATGTCATCAGAGCCTTAAGCTATCTTATAAAGTAAATGTTTTTTAATTCTTTCTTATTATTTTTATTTTAAATCTACTCAAAAGTTGCAAAATATTTTCTTATAGAAAACATCAAACTTTAATAATGATATTTTACCTTCTTTAAAAGCAATCTAAATCATTCCCAGTTCAAGAAAAATATTGGTAACCAGAAACATTCTGTGGGACATCCACATTCCTCCAGGCAAATTTATTTTTCCTCTTATGAGTGTCCACTTTCATGATTTATCTAGTGATTGAGATAACAAAGCGTTAGGTGCCTGGCCAGCAGTATCACAATAACTCCCTTGTACAGGTGGTACAGTACCAGTGAGATGGTCATGTCTGACAAAGAAAAATCATCTGGCACTGCAGTTGCTTTTTAAATTAAAAAAATTCAAATTTTTATACAGGGCCTATTATTTGTAATACACAATGTATCTTGCAGAGCTTGAAGAAATGTTCTGATAGAACAAGAAAAGAGCTTTCCAAAGTCCGAAGTGATAAAGCCTACTTGAGAGACTATTTATTTACATTCTAAATTCTTCAGTTTTGAATGATTCTATAGAAGAACTTTATACCTACTTTATTTATTCTTTTATAAATATTTCTACAGAAATTGAAGAGTTCTAGAAATCAGCAGTGAGGAAAAGAAAGGATATTCTTTGGAAATGGATTATACAGAAAGAATAGTCAAAATAGTTTATCCTGATAGTTCCCAGCAGAAAGAAAAAGCCACTTAAAACTATAGTGCATGTACACTGAAAAGCTGCATTTTCCTCAATAATAGTCTCTCAGATTAAATAAAGATATAAAGTATGCTAAGGAATTAAAAAGAAATATAAGACAGAAATGGTTTCTACTGTTAAATATTTCATTGTGTAGACTATTTATTCCTGGAGAGGAAATATGGATCAAGTATGGATAAACAAAAGGGAAATATGAGATTTTTAAAGTCTGGATGTTTTCTGATTTCTCTGTCTCAAAGCATTTATTTGCATGGCTTTGGAGTAACCGACAAAGTTTTCTTTCTTTTCACAGAATTTAGATTTATTCACACTTGTTCATGATTTGAACTCGATTGCATCCCATATCTTCAGTCCATCTTCAGTGTAAAATTACTTGATTGTCATCAATCTGTATTATTACTTCTTACCTCACAATTGTCTTTGCCTTAATTTTGAAGTCACCCATTTCCCAAGATCGAAATTTTGTAAAAGACCCCTAAAAGCTTCGAGAAGGCAATCATGTTAATAACTAGAGTCCTTCAGGCCCCATCCAAAAGGACTTTTCCCTCTGTGGGGGGTGGAGGCTTCTCTGAGGTCTCAGAGATTGTGGGATGAACTCCTTCAGGAAGGAAAGACCATTTGAACCTCCCTAAGACCTGCTTGGACTTGAGCTTCTCTAACATAAGCATATAAAGGTATATGTAGTTACAGAAGGAACAGAAACAACCCTCAGACCAACTGCAGGAATAAAAAGTAAACACATAAGCTTCCAACAAACAAACAGCCAAAATGCTGACATCAAACGCCACGAAAGTTGTTTTAGGATTTGGGCTTTGAGAGAACATATGGCCAGCGTGAGTCACAGTATTCACGGCACAAATGGCAGGAACTTGGGGTGATTAGTGTGTTGGGAAAGTCCACAAAAACAGAGCAGAATTGAGCTGCTTGTTGCCTGAGAAGTGAGACTAGAAGTGAGCTAGAGGCCCTTTCTGCTCTTGCATTCACATATGTGAGACTCAAAAAGTAAAAATGGGTTCCTCTGTACCCTGTAGCTTCTTATGCTCAAGATAGTCATATTCAGGCTTTACAGATATGCCATTGTGACTATTCTCAGCCTGGATATATTCCTCAGCGAATATTGCGCGTTTGCTCCTGACAAGCAGAGTGGATCGTAATACTGAGAGGTATCTAGAAGAAGAAATTACACCTGCAATACTTGAAAATGATTTAAGAGAATTTGATTTGTGCTTTTAGAAAACAACAGGAATCATTTTAGGTTCTCTAAAGGCTCTAAGTTTGCTGGCTAAAACAAAAAAGATGGATGGGAAATCAGGTCAATTGGAAATGTAACAAACCCATCCCAACATACAGAAAAAGCATATAAAAAAATCCCCCCTTTTTTCTGATAAAAGAAAAAAAAATGTTTAGGTTAAAAATTTTACTTTGTTTGACCAATGCCAGCTGCTTTTATATGGTCTGATTTGGATTCTCTTCTGCAAAAAGTACTGACAATTCTCATCACAAGAATGGCATTGTCAATAAAAGCTGAGATGTTTTGAATTTTCCTTTACTTCTTGTTTTTGACTGTCCTAGCTGAATTTCATCCAGTTTGGCAGATAATTTCTGGTCCACAAAATATCTTCTTGAAAAATAAGCTGTCCCTGAGTCTAGCTGCAAGTGAAATGAAACTCTTTTTGCAACCTTATTTCAAAAAAAATGATTGTTCTAGTTGATGATGCCTTTGCTCATTGCAGAGAGGTTGGACTAGATGATCTTCAAAGGTCCCTTCCAACCCAAACTATTCTATGATTCTGTGATTTACATAGCATGGCAAAACATACGAGCTGCAGTAAGATGCAATACAGGACGAGCAAACAGAGGAATAGCCATCGCTCTGATGTAAAGCGTGGCCGAGCTGAGGCCCAGAGTCCTGTATTGACAGAATAGCTGTTGACCTGGAGACACAACCACAGGAGGGTGTATGGTGTCTTTCCAACATATGGTCATCATCATCTCCTAACTCCTGTAAATTGGCTGTTATCTTCTGCACAGGCAGCATTAATATTCACACCATGTATTTTTTACATTTTCTGGAGACATTTTTCAGACACGCACGTGCTGTTATTGGGACAGATAAGGGTGCTTGACGTTTCCTCTCTTTTCTCTGCTGTTTGGTAGCTTAACGGAGCAGATTCTTCGGCTGCCAGTGGAGTAGAGCCAAACCCGGTGAGCCGTGCAAGGGAAACACAGGAGCAGAGAGAGTTTGCTGTGCAACATGCTCCATGGCTGTCTGCACTGCTGACGTCATGGGGTAAAGCTGAACCAGCCAGTTTCTCTGCTGTGTTTCATCTTTTACCTTGATTTCTTATTTTTTTCTGATGTAAGTACTGTGGCTTCACAGCCATTAACAAGATGCTCTTATGACCACTGTTAGTGTTTTCTGACAAGCCTATGTCTTGGTTTGCTCACTAGCTGAGTGGTGGACCTCTCTTAACCAGTTCACATCCCATACTAGTATCAGCCTGGGACACAGGAAGATCTGGAGTCACTGCATGAATCAGCACTGACTTGTAGCTGCATTCTTTTTTAATTTTTTTTATTTTTTATTTAATGCCTGCATATGGGACAGTATATGACTTTTAGTGCTGTCTGATCTCTTAGAGAAACTTCTCCTGGTAATACTCTTTTTTTTTGAGAAAACTCTCCAGGGAATACTATCTCTTCTAATCAAAAGATAGTAATTTAAGATGTTATGTGAGTTTTTCCTTATCCAGTTTTCTTGAAAGTGACCTTGCCACTATAACAAAATACATAAAATCATGGAACAGAAGAGCTATAGGTTTTCACAACTGCTCATGAGACATCATGCTGCCATCACTAGTTATTAGATGTTTCTTCAAAGGCAAACTTACACTTACACAGCTTCTAAAAGGTTGTCTCCAATATCAGGTTCCTTTGGGTGCAAAAAATTTGATTTAATCTAAGTTGTTTAGACTCTTATTAAAGGACACATATCCTTTTGACACTTAACATGGTATTTATGCAGATTTTATAAAAAAAGCAAAATGAAACTTTGGTGATATGCATTTGAAATAACAACATTTAAACTTGGCATTAACAGATGGAGCATATTTTACATTAAGTAGCCTGTCAAATTCAGCAAGCTCCCTGCTGCTATAGAAAACTGACCAAAAAAAAAAAAAAAAAAAAGACAACCTCTTGATTAAGAGTCAGTTTATATTTGTCCTCTTTTGTTATAGGAGTAAGTATGCATATATACCTACACATGTATGTATACACACACATACACACATGTGTATGTATACCTTAAGAAATCAACCCCAAAATTCTGACTCAGACACTGCAAAATGATTTTCAGATGTAATCTATTAGACCTACATCCCTTGAAACCTCTTGTAGACAGGGAGTCCACATTTATCTTTTCTTCCTGAAGAGTCTATTTGTAGGAGCTTTGCAATGGCAGTGGAGAGCCTATGATATGCAAAAATAAATCACTTTTTAACTTCTTTTACAGACTTGGTGTCTCAGAGGAAGTCAGGAAAGCTATGGAAGAAACTGTGATGGGGAAATGAGTAGCACAGTGACAGACAGGCATACTCATTTTATTAGCTACAATAAATATTATTATCAACCCTGAGCTGGTTGCTGCCAGCTATTCCTTTGGATTGCTGTTGTTGAACTAAAAATAATATACAGGAATGCACTCTTCTGTCTCCTCAGGGAAGAGAGGTTGACCTCCTTCCTATGGTCACTTTCTGCCCAAAGTCTATCACCAGTTCCCGAAAACTTCCTTGTTTATCTCTGAATTTTGTGGTAGTGTTTTATCATAGACTCATAGAATAGCTTGGGTTGGAAGGGACCTTTAAAGGTCCTCTAGTCCACCCCTCCCTGCAAAGAGCAGGGACATCTTCAACTAGATCAGGTTGCTCAGAGCCCCATCCAACCTAACCTTGAATGTTTCCAGGGATTGGACATTTACAACGTCCCTGGGCAACCTGTTCCAGTGGTTCACCACCCTCATCATAAAAACTTTCTTCCTTTTATCTAGTCTGAATATACCCTTTTTCATCACCCCTCATCCTATTGCTAAAGGCCCTCCTAAAAATTCTGTCCTCATCTTTCTCATGAGCCCCATTTTTGTATTGAAAGGCTGCAATAAGGTCTCCCCAGAGCCTTCTCTTCTCCAGGCTGAACAACCCCAACTCTCTCAGCCTGTCTTCATAGGAGAGGTGCTCCAGCCCTCTGATCATCTTATGGCCCTCCTCTGGACTCACTCTAACAGCTCCATGTCTGTACTGAGGACTCCAGAGCTGGATGCAGTACTCCATGTGGGGGTCTCACCAGAGTGGAGCAGCTTGTTTAGAACACCCTCTTCAGAAGCACTCTGATCCACTGTCCCCGCCCCCACCCCCAACTCTGCCAATCCTTCAAAACGTGTTTCATGTTGAATCACATTTCTGCAGGTAGTTTTTCACCCATGTACCACAAAGCTGAGATTAGATAGAACCATATGAAGCCTTGGCCTGTTCACGTCTTCTTTACACCCTTCCTTTAGGTATTTATGTACGTTAATAAGATCCTATCTCAGCCTTCTTTCCAGAAGCCTGAACAGTCCCAGCTCTCACAGCCTTTCATCACAGGACTGATGCTCCAGTCCCTTCATCATCTTCATGGCCCTTCGTTGGACTCTCTCCAGTATGTCCATGTCTTTGTCATACTGAGGAGCCCACAACTGGACCCAGCACTCCAGGTGTGGCCTCACCAGTGTTGAATAAAGGAGAAGGATCACCTCCTTTGACCTTTCCCCTGATGTCTGGGACGTGGGATTCATGAAAGTTGGTCTTGCTAGTAAAGACTGAGACAAAGAAGTCATTAAGAACCTCAGCCTTTTCTATGCCCTGTGTCACCAGGTCCCCATTGAGAAATGGGTTCATAATTTTCCCTAGCCTTCCTTTTGTCTCCTATGTGCTTATAGAAGCCCTTCTTGTTGTCCTTGACATCCCTGGCCAGATTCAACAACAAATATCCTATCTTCCACAAAATTAGGGAAAGACAAAATAAGTGATTCTTTCTGTGTGCCACATAAGCATCTGCAAGAGTGACAAGAGCAAAACGAGGCTTCAGGTGTTAAGTATATCTATCCGTTATTAGTTTGAATGACTGCAAAGCAATCCCAAATACCTGTGGGAGTGCAGCTTAAGAGTTTCCTACTGTGACACATTTATTGTGCCTCATTCTTTGCTTATGCAAACACTGCTAGGTATTTCTGTTAGCCCAGGAATGCATGATGTTTAGAGTGTTTAAGCAGATTCATAGGGAGAGAATTTCGTTTTGAAAGTCACTATAATTAAATACCCCCTCCTTCAGTATTTTTCTGTAGATTGAGTTCCATATAGATTCAACAGAAGGGGGACTAGGATTAGCAAATGTTATAGTCAAATGTAAAGCATGTGTAGAAATTAATTCGTAAGTGCATGAGATGACTGTGGATTTTTAAGCAATGACCAGAAAGAAGTCTGAAAAAAAAGACTCCTTTTTCACTCAAACCTAGGAAGCAACACTGAAATCTGTGCATATAAGTGTGCTATTTGCAAAAGCACACACTTTCAGAGGCATTGGTAATTAGTTCTAGTAAGGACCGTAAAAGGATGTGTAGTCCTCCTCCCAATTCCAAGAAAGAATAAAACATTCAAGTAATTCCTCATAGAAGTTTATCTAACCACTTCCTATGCTAGAGTGTCTGTGACCAGCAAATCAAATGTGGTGCTTTGAAAACCACACCATCAGTGAGTTTTTCCCATTATCTAACTTGAATCAGGAAAACAGCCTTCCCCTTTGCAGCAGCCTTCTATGTACTTGGAGTCTGTTATAATAATAATCTTTGTCTTCTCTCCTTTGAATTAAACAGGCCCATTTTATTTGATCTTTTCATCTTTAGTGAAGGGGAACATCTTATGGTTTATTCAAACACTATGAGGCTAAGAATTTACAAAAATGTTATTTGCAGAAAATGGTCACATATGTTAGATAACACCCCAAAAGTGTTCAATTTAAATTAGGAAAATAATTAATTTTAACTGAGTAAGGTGAATCCTTTGGCTGAAGATTGTTTAAGATGAATACATATGAATGATTTTGATTTTGCTGATGCCCATTTTTGTGTATTGGTATGAAATTTAAAGGAAAAGTTTTGCTGGTTTCAAGTCAAGTACTTGAAATCCACTACTATTTAGCCTACAGAAAGAGTAATGTCTCTATTGCACTTTTAGAGATATGCACCCCTAATAGAAGGTCTGCTTTTCAAATGTAGTGTTTTTCACTGAGCAATGATGAAGATCCATGGGGAAATATTTGCTTTTATTTGGCATATATGCTTTGAAATCAGCCCATATAAAATTTTTTAAACTTTCCTTGGGGAGAAAAAAATATAATATTCAGATTAGTCAACTCAGGGATATTTTTTTTTGTGAAATCTATGTGTTTACTTTATGAACAAGGCAGCCTTTTTCTACTTTGAACACTGCCTCCATTTCTAGCTTTTTATGTGCAGGAGTTTCAGAGGGATTCACTAGGAAACTGGGGTTCTTACAGAAAAAGTTAAAAGGAAAGGTTTCAAAGTGGAATTTTAAGCTGGTATTTAGCAGGCTATGTATTTAACATTTATGCAGTGAATTAGGAAATCACTTATTTAGCTGCTTTAAATCCTATGTATATTTCATAGTTATGCTTATATATAGTGACTTCATGCAGATAAAGAGATACTGTCAAAAACTGAAAATCAGTACAAGAAAAATAGTTGTTAGTGAGAGGTTGACTTGGTATATCGCCTACTTAATTTTTACTTTTACTTGACTCAAACTGCATAGCATTTACTCATAGGAGTAATCCTATTAAAGACTCAATCTGAAAAGTTTACACACACACTTAGCCTCTGAATATTCTCATTAAACCAGTGGAAATACTCCCAGGCCTCGGGGTTATTCAGCAAAGTATTCAAGCATATGCTCAAGTTCCTTTACCTTTCAAGGGATGCAAGAACAAGTTTATAATTAAGCAGAGGATTATGAGATCTATTCCTCATGCTCCAGGTATGCAGTTCAGCCAACATCAGTGGCTTTTTTTACTTCCTCTACGCCAGCTACAAGTATATTACATAGCAGCCTCTTCAAGTGGAAGAATGGTTTTCTTTAAATGCATAAATATTAAATGTATAAGCAGTAGTATACTAATATATAATGCCACAGATAGTGTAAATTAACGTGCAGGTCTTGATTTAGAGACCATTTAATGAGGTATTTAAAGGCAACTCTATTTACTTAAATGCTTACATATGCATAGCCCTTGTGGCAACAACTATATGTTCATAGCAAGGGGTTGTTCTCTGGCACTGAGGCAACCACGACTGCACACGTAAAGCAAAGCTAAGCTGCCTTGCCTCAACTGCTTCCTCAAAACCAGGGCTGCTGCATCCAAATTGCCCATGGGGAACAGTCCACAGACCAGATTCCTTCTGAACTGTGCCCAGAAACTGCTGGAAAATTGCTAACTGGGCAACACCAAAAGCCTTCCAGGGACTGTGCTGTGAAGTCAACATTAGGGATGACCACATCCACATAGGGAACACCTATTTAGGTCTATGTCCATGACTGTTAGCTTTCTGGGACAGCCATGTCTATTAAGGGCAGTGATGTGAAGAACAGATGTCTACAACTAAAATTTAAAGAGCACATTGAATGTGAATAGACTTTCTGAATGAAAAACAAAAAAAAGACTATGTTCACATTTCGTATTAATACTAATCATCCAACCATGCACAATAAGAGAAAACAAAACCACTTTTAAACAGGTAGACTGTTTTACTCCTTAGTATATAAGACTTTACACCATCATCTAGAGAGTTCAGTATCTATTCATTGCACCTAACTTCAGCCATCTGAAAAAATAAGTATCTAATTTAAACCAATTGTCTAGGTCAAATCTGCAGCCTGTGAAGAAAGAAGATAATTTTAAGAAGGTGATACATTGCACCCTGAGCTACATAGCTCCAACAGGAGGCATGAATTGCTTGTTTCTCTGGAATTCCACTTTTAGTTATGTTCAACGAAAATTGCACAATGAAAGAGCTTAGACAGGAAGCCTAACATTTAGATTTCAAGGTGATATGAGATGAATATCATCCTGAATGTTCAGTTAGCTCAGGATAACATTTGACAACCCAAAGGATTACCAAATAATGATAGGAAACATAAAATGAACAGACAAATGTTGACACATCGCATCTGTGATGATTATATGATTTAATAAAATACAGCAATATTTGTTATTCGGCTGACAGTCTACCCACCTGCAATTCTAAATTAGAATTGTCATTACAAATACTGTAAAATTGCCCTGTCATCTATACTACATCCAGTAGATTTTCTCTACTATCCATTAGGTATCATGTGCTGAACGTGTATCTTAAATAATTTATAAAACTCCTTGAGATACATGCCTTATTAATATATTACTCTGAATTATTAACTAAAAGTATATTTCTCAACATGTTTAGCTTCTTTTTATACTTCTAAATTAAAAAATTCTTTCCAAATCTTGTCAGTGTATTCATTTTCCCATGGGGCTGCAAATAGTTTTATCAAAGCATTTTTACCTCTGGATTGTTTGCTAAAAGCTTATTTAAGATATACTTTTCACTGATTTCTGTTTATTACTTTTGACATTCAAATTCCAGTTAAATCATAACCATATTGTTCTTAGTCCTAGATTGGAAGAGGGAAACTTTAGGAGGCATCTCTTAAATAAGTCTTTTAAAAAAGGGAGAATTTTTCATAGCTAATGATGAATAATAGGCACCTTCAGCTGAATCATTATTTTTTTCCTAAAAGTCCACTAGTTTTGATTCTGGAAGAACCTTAATGGAGTCATAGCTTTGGCATGGATTCATATATATTTTTTTTCCTCCTGCAAAAAACCGGAAGTGGTGAATTGCCAGCATCGTTTGTGAAAATTTTCCACCAACTGCTGTGTGAAATAGTGGTACAGCTTTATTGCAGTGTTTATTTTATATTATTTTTAGTTTAGGATTTTTTCCTCTGCTGAGAAATTTCTTCAGTTAAAATTGACTAGATCTACATGATTTGTGGTTTGGATACTTTGATGTCAATAATATCCAAAACTATTATACAACTCAGACACAACCCTTGATAGTTCTTTGCCTTGGATTTCAGCATGTTCCTTTGTTCGGACAGCAAAAAATTATCTACTGTACGAGCTCATTTTCTTACACAGAATTATCATCCTAAAAACTCCAAAATACATACAATGCACAGTAGAAAAAAGTTCTCTACAAAGACTTTTTTTTATTTTCTTCCACTTACACTTGCAAGAAGTGGCCATTCTGGGGCCTATGAAAAACATCTGGAGGAAAAAAAAACATTAAAATTGGGAAACCTGATACATACCAAAAGAGGTAGAAATTCTAGATATGCTAATCTTTGGATTTTGAAAATTTATCTTTGTTGTCAGGCATACACAAGTAATTTTTGCATGGTGATTTAAAAAAACCCCACCAACTATGCCTTTTATGACAGCTTGTTTAAATGGAAAATTGTTTCCAGCAAAATGAATCAGAGTTCGTGATTTAGGTCAGTCACTTTCACTTTCAACATTAACACTTTTACCAGTATTAAAATGACCTCCACTGAGCATGGTTTAATTTACTTGGGAAGCCAATTAAATATATATATGTATATATAATATTAAGGAATTTTAATGAGAATGATTATGCAAAGGCTTCATGTGGTTTGATTAATCCAATTATAATTTACACCTCTAGCCAATTTAGATTAACTGTTCTGAGTTTCCAATTAAGTACAGGAAAGCAGCTTTACCATATTCTTTTCTGTTGGTGAATAGGAACAGCCTGGAAAAAAGCTTTTATAGCACAGAATACAACTGTAACATAGTACAGTGCTACAAGTCAGATAGTTATTTTGCCTCTATCTATTATAGAACCTTTAAAAGCCTTAGAAGAGGTATTTTTCAAAAGTATAAGTTGAGGTTGTCAGCTGAACTTTGGCTTCCAAATGACTACTGACATTCAGGCATTAAACCGCTATTGGCACCCTCGAAAATTTTGCATCAGTCCACCAGAATTCCTCAATTCACTCTAGAGCAATGCCACTCCCTCCCACCCTCCACACAAGAGATAAATTGTGTGAGAAATGGCCTAACGACTTGTAGCAAGCACTCAGAAATCCAGAGCAGTGAGTCACCCTGGTTTTCTGCTCTCCAGAAATGCCAGTAGAGTCCTACCGAAGGCAGTTCACGAGTGTCCTGACGGCAGCATGCCAATGGGCCAGTAAAACAGTGGCATTACTCATTGAGCATTCCTCTGTTATACTGAGCCATTACCTCTCTAATATGCAACCAAGCAAATCACCCTGGACTCCAGGAGGCGAAGTGTGCAGGTATCAGTTTGGGGTGCTGTGGAGTAGAAAATACAGTAATTCAGCAGAGCAAATACTTAGAGAAGCAAAAGAAAGAAATCACACCTTCAGCTCTGTAGGACCACAGAGACCTTGCCAAACCCATGAGATAGACCACCTCCCGAAATCTTTCACTGATTATATGGTAAGGTAACTGAAGGATTTCACAACTCACTTCAGGAATCTCTGTGGGTCCTTACTTCATGATTCGTATGTCAGAAACATAATATTTCTGTGTTATTATCTCTTTTTTATTATGCCACCTTTGTGTTTTTCTCCCTGAAAATCGTCTGGCACTGTAGAGTGTAATATAACCAGTGACAAGTGTCTTATTCTTTTCCAGTAAAGGTAATGATATTTCTACTCTATCAGGATTAGAAAAGGTAATAATGCATATTTAATAAATAAATAGAATAAATTTCTGCAGGCTATAAACGTACATATTTGCAGGCACAGTAAAATACATATGATGATGAAATTAGCACCTTCTTTCAGGAATGCAATCCAATCATCTATGACAGTTAGCTCTGAACCGACATTTATCAAGCTGAAATACACAACCCCAAAGCTGGGAACATCTCTTGGAATTCTCCACACAGTTTTGACTTGAACATTTGGGTTTGCCTTTTTCTTTCATCTCAGTCACTTGTCATAGCATCTAGTGACTAAATTCCACATTCAGTCTATGCTAAGGTTTAATAATCCAGCATATTTAAAGGCAAAGGCCAGTTAGAATTCACTTTTATTTAGTCAAATCATTAAACAGATATGAAATCCCTTACCTTCCCAGTGACACTCATTTTCCCCACAATATGGGTTTTTTTCTTATTTTCTCAAAAGTAAACAAGGGAATAATTTTTTTTCCTTTAGACGGATCTTAAAAATAAGTGATCCATAAGCCTGTACTCAAAGGAATCACTTCAGCACTTAAGTTTGCCTGGAAGAAGACCCTAGACCATGACGCCCCAGTATTATGCATATGCAGAACACAGGAATGTAAGGCAGCACTGGAAGCTGCAAAATTTTCAGATATGCCTGTCTTCTTGACATATTCTACTGAGTTACTCAATGATGTCACTGTAGATCCCTTCTGATGCTTCTAGCTCTCCCCTTGCACCCAAATACAAAAGTAGAATCTAGACTATTTCTAGGATCTGATTCCAAAATCAGGAGTGATTTCCAACAGCAAGCACTTTAATTCTTGCTAAGAATTTAACTTTAGCAAAATGATACTAAAAAAAGGTTATTCTCTGGTTGCTCGCTAGATAGTGTGTTTTATATAGGGCCACATATGATGTGGATTATTGCTCAAAGTACAGGCTATTTAAAACCAAGTGTTGGGTTGGACAGATTTGATCTATTATGGCAAATTCTCAGATCCTGCCTTTTCTTATGAAGTAATCAGGATTTATCCCTCAGTTAATGCAGTGTCATATCTACTGTCACTTTAATATGTAGAAACTTAGTCTGTAAAAACCTGCACCCCTGGAATGCCACTATGTTAATGTGTATGACATTGTTCTTTGGTAGTGTGGGAGCCAGCCTGTGTTTCTGGAAACAGAGAACTCACAGAAATTAACTATCTAGAAAGCTTTCTAAAAATCCTATTACTCAAAAGTCTAACACTAAAACTTGTGTAGGACTCAGATGGATAATTTCCACTGTCTCAAAAGCAATCATCCATGCCAAACCCTATGCATCATTCTGAATTATTTTTAGGATTAGGTGTTCAGGTATCATGAAAGAACCATGCAACTCTTTGAAACACAATTCCTGTAAGTACTATTTCAGAACTATTTCAGTTCTTCATATTAATCCCTGTGTTTCTGAAGTGTCTATCTAAGTTTTGATTTCTAAATTGCAATAGTTATTGGGGATTGCAAATGGCTCCAGTTCCGTAATGTGCAGAATTCGATGCTTCACATTAAAAGAACCTTAAACTTTCAATTCTTAAACATTAGCTGGAGTCAGACAGCTCCCCAGGATAGAGGTATCGTATTGAAGCTGTTGGTTTGCAAGAACCCAGGCTGTCAGGAAGCAGCAGGAACAGGGCTGCTCTGCAAGGACAGGTGAGCCTAGAGCCAACGAGGCAGGCAGGACAGAGACCCATGGTACCCAAACAAGAAGTAGGTCCAGGGATGGTAATCAGGGCAGCCAATTGCCAGACAAGTCTGTAGTGATGGGGCAGACCTGCTTGTAGGTCTGAAGTATCTTCCAGGCTGTGGGTGAGAGATGGAGGGCAAAATAAGACAGAGTCTGGGGAAGTGCTAATCCCTAGTGAGAGCACCTCAGTCCTCAGCTGGATTGGATGCTGACATGATTTCAAGTAGTAAAGACCCAAACTTAATGGTACCCAAGGTAGCTGCTTGCAAAAGGAGATGGATGTTTGTCTCCAGAATGCTGACTCCAGAAACAGCTGTTTTGGTATGAAAGAGGTAAGTGAGTGTGGGGGTGTGGAGAAGGCCAAATAGCAGGGAGCAGACGTGGGGCAGCGTATGGAGAATATCCTCCAGCAAAGGCTTTACATTGTGCAGACAGAACCTGAGAAATCCAGTGGTAAAGAAGAGGGGAATGTGTTCATGTGTACGCAGTGTGATTTTCCAGCTTTTCTTTTGCATTCAAATGCGTGTTAAAAGCTGTAAAGTGATGGCTAGCAACACGTTCACTTGTAGATTTTCTCTTTAATACATATTATTTCAAATTTATCCTTTGTATCAAAAAGATTGCTTATTGGGTTTTATATTTTTACAGAGATTTCTGTACAAATTAAGTGTTGATTCAAGAAATTGTATGGTTCTCCCTTTAGGTAAGCTGCTTATCAGGTTTTAAGCAGGGTTTTAAGCAGAGGAGCTCAGTGCCTGAATTCTGAGCAATGTTTCTGCAAGAGCAAGAAAAGTAAGAAATCTGAGTTACCTTGAAGACCAGAACAGAAGTAAATACAATAAATTTATACAGACTATGACCTCTGTATCCTTCTCTTCCTTTAAAAATGGATTGGAAGATTATAAAATATTTCAATTTGCTTGAAAAATCATGAACATGAACACTGAAGCTCTTGGTTTTATTTTCATGTGCTTTGGAGTTCTTCTTTTGTCATTAAAATTGTATTCTCATCCTAGTCCCTTCCATTTACTGACTGTATTTTAGCCCTCTGATGTGCCAAAAGTTTGAAAATTACTGTAAGAAATGAAGAAGTAATTTACAGTAATCTCTAGCATTTTTAAGTGCAGCTGTTACAAAAGTTTTAAGATCCCTGATGTTGTTAATGGACAGAAAGTTCAAAAAGACAATTCTATTAATCTATGTAAAAGTGAGCTATCCTCCCTAGTGTGATTTTTTTGGCTTCACGCAATTTTTTATTTAATCTGATGGTTTAGCAATTGCAGCCTGCTAAAATGAAAGTGGAAGATAGGTCAATGAAATAGTTCATGCAGAAATACCATGGAAAATACATATTGCTCCTATTCTTGAAGTAACTGGTATCTGGGAGGATCTAACACCAGCTTCTCTCTTGAATTGTCACATTTTGCTCTTTCTCAAACATAATTTTGAAGGCTAAATAGCATTTTCTGCTTTGAAATAATAGAGTAACTTGCAGCATTTGGAGCATCAGTGCCAACTAGCTAGATTAAAATCTTGGGAACCAATTCACTTTTTGAGATAAGATAAAGGCTCCACTGCCATTGAAGGCAGAGTACCTCATGTCTTTATGTTAAAGTTATCATATATCAGGAAGTAGGAGACAAAAATAAATCTCATTAGAAAGTTAAACTCCCATCAGTGGTTCATACTTGCATCTGCAATTCCCTTTGCATATATTCGTATAGCCTATTTTCACAAATGTAACTTACCTTGAAAGACTTGCAGTTTTTTTACAGGTGTGTCATTACACCCATCTGACTGTTCCCAAATCCTCATGTTGTCACAGTTTGAAAGGATTTCTAAAAAGATGATAATTGCTGCGCACTTTTTAGAGAAGTCACAAGATCTCCACCCAAGGGCTCATTCTATACAAAAGCACATATGAAAATAGGTGAGTGGAAATTGATGGTCTGGAAAACTGGATTCTCTGGGAAGCTTAATCCCAAAGGAGGAATTTTTTCCCATACATAATTTAATGTTCCAAAATATGCAAAGGGACAAAACATTACTAGGACCATGCTATGTTACTTTTGCTGAAATGGGAACAGTGTGGGTGGGTGACAAACTCGAGGGAATGAAAATATCCATTACTAGAAGCTGACTAATGCTGACTATTTTATCTTTTCAGTGGGCTAAAAATCAGCATTGGGAAGCAATTGTGAAATGGTCTTTTCTTGTTTACTGTTCTTTGACTTGATTATATGTTTATTTAGCTATTTATATTCCCTCAAATTCTCCTTTATTGTATCAGATTGCAAAGCATAATAAGAAAAACTGAAGGTAAGTAAGAATGCTAATAATTACTCAAAGGACTAGTGATTTTTCTTTAGACATTTATGTTTGCAAAGCCCCAAATCAGGTCCTCATCAAGGAATAGATTTTAGTAACATGGATAAGATAAAAAGATTAGAGTTTCTTCCTGTTAACCTGAGTCCTTTTAATATATGTATTCCGTGAGTCTAAGCTGGTATTATATGTTGATACTTAGCTCTGATTGCTCATGGTTGCTTTTGAAAAACTTCTCTTGAGCTCTTCTTTGGTGCTCAGTAGATAACTTTAGGTCATGGGTAATTCCAAAACAAAGAAATTAACATGGAGGAATCAGATGACTCCAGCAATTGTAGCTTGTTTAGTTTCCCTTGTACATTTGGGAAGAAATGTTGTAGATTACAATGGATCAGCCAAACCTGAGTTCAAGACCTCATCCAGAGTGTTGAAACTCTTTGGCAAAGCTAAGTAACATCTGCAGAGACTTGGGCGGATGTTATGTATAGCTACGATACACTCAACACACATAGCAAGCTGTGTTCAAATTATCATTTTTTAACCCTTTCATGTGGACATAGTGCATCTATAAAGAAGAAATTTGTATTTTTTGTGAAAATTTGCTGGGCTGTATACTTGCATACATACATATATACATTTTATATATATAGGTATACCCATCTAGATATATATTTGTGTGTATAAATTGCTTTATTTTATTTTCAAAATACCATCTTAGATCTCAATCCTGATCTTACTACATTCATTAGGAATTATACCCAGTGAATAATACGGTCATAGCAAAACAATTACAAAAAAACTTCATCAGGTTTTACTTTTAATACCACATGATTTTAAAGCTAAGTTAGTTAAAAAAGATTTAGTAGAATCAAAACAGATTCATTGTTAGTTTAGTTTTCCATTACAGATTTATATTAAAGACATATGTAAAAACCACAAAGAAAAAAAGCAGAAAGCTCACCACAAAAATCTTTGATTTACAAAGCTATTTTCCATGGGGTTTAAAAGTGGATTTTCCTAATCTCCCACAAAACAATTAAATTAAGCAAACTCTTACCTGTCTTTTTAAACTTTCTATATTAGATACCAAGTGCCAAAACTTTTTTTTTTTTTTTTTGAAAGCGTGTACATATGACTGTCACTTCTAGTATTGCAGCATTTTGCTATACAAAAAGATGTCCTTGCCCTAGGAAGTTTACAAGCTGTTCAGCTCTCTTCATGCTAACAGCTCTGATATATAAAGCAATTACACATGCACATGTAGTTTTAAATCTTTGATTTCCCTTGCTGAGTTTTCAGTAGACTAAGAGTGATCTGGACATTATCAGATCCAACCCTATGTACTTGATGACACAGGTACTGGTGAGATGGGGAAGCAACAGTTTTGGAAAGGAAACGGGATATCATAAGTAATTTTATGTAATTCCAAGAAAAGATTGGAACCTGGAATTGCTCGCCCTTGGAAAATTTTGATATTTCAGCATTAGTATTTACAGACAACTAAGGAAAAAAAGAAAACTATCAAAATGATATATGAAACAGGAACTTTTCAAAAGCTTTCTGACACTTTCGTTTGAAACAAATAATTTTCTAAATGGATACTTTTTATTGGAGGTCAGCTTAGTACTGGATGATATCTGTTTGAATTAGTATGTTGTCTTAGGAGACTTAAAATTTATGTGCCTTATCTTTTTAGACTCCTCTTTGACAAGCTTCTTGGACAGAAAACATCTTCATTATATGCTGCACAGGTTTTTCAGTCTTATTCAGGCAGGAAGATCAGAGTAAGTTATGAAAGATGTATTATGAATCTTGCCTTGGGGTGGAAGGGTTATGACCCATCAATATATCTTCCTAAGATTTATGTCTGGCACAAATAAATGTTAAAATGGTCCAAAAGTAGAAGAAAAAAGAAAAGAAAAAAAAATTACAATTGAGCCATTCTTGAAATCTTTGATGTTTTATATCTTTTTCCCCCCACATCATGTGGGTGGAAAATAATTTGTTTTTCTAACCAATCTGGTTGAGTAGATTTGCTCATGAAAATTGTGTGCAAAACCTGAGTGTGCTGAGCAGCAAACTAAATTGTGAGATTAACAGAGTTGTCAGGTTTTGTATATGTATGGCAGCAGAAGCATTCCTTAATGTTGATTTCAAGTGTGAACTTGCATGCTACCTCAAGAAGGCCCATTACATGCATCATATAAAGAGAAAGTGAATGAATAGTGATGAGGGTGAAATTATTGGAGGAACGGAAGGCATGCACTGGGACTCTGAAAGAAATGCATACTGATGTTTACATTTGCAAAGAATGGTCTCCAGGAAATATTTTAAAAAATATATCCTTATGTAAAGGGATAAAATTTATCAGCCTATGTGTTATCATAATGTTCTTTTTAGCTGGCACTGAATAGTACTAAATGTGCACAGGTAAACTCCTGATTGTTAGTATGTACTTGACCCAAATCATACAAACATGAACAATTGCATGGATTGGTAAAACAGATCTAGTCCTACCCTTTGCATCACTCATTTCTTTTCAAAATCCAAGTATAACCAATCCCAAACTATAACTGTTTGCGACTTCTACAATAATTCATTTTTTATTAATAAGAATATCTCAGAACCAAAACATGTTGTACGAATATACCAGATTTGGTGAAACTGCCAACAGAAAAGCTCTTCAGCTGTCCAATGGATTTTCTGCTTAATATGATACTCATTATGAGTGGAATTTTTGGGAGCAGAAAGTGTCTTCGTAGACAGAAAAAAAATCCATCTCAATGTGACCTTGATCAACGTATCTGTATGTGACAGAGTATATAAAAGCCTGCTTTCTTCAGGAAACAGGACTCATACAAACTCCTCTCTCTCTTTTTCTTGGCCTATCCTCATCTAACAACTTTTGAGCCCACGGTCAGGGAAGTAGAGCTATCAGAGCTATTAAGTTCTGCCAAGACCCTTTGCTAATTACCCAATGGCAGAAGTGAACTTCATGTGTACTAGACACCTGGGAATGTACATTCATCTCCAAAACATGGCTTCCTAGGAAACTAGGGCTCACTGTCCCCAGGGCTCTTGAGGTACTAGCTGTTTGTAAACACATTAACATTTAGCTTGGACAATAGGAATCTACAGGATAAACTGTTTTGCCCAGGGATGTTTCTTTGTTGCTTTGGGGTTTGGTTTCTTTTGGGGGGTTGTTTGTTTTTTTTTTTTTTTTTTAAGAAATACATGCACATCACCATGCAAATCTCCACAGAAGTGTGCTCCAAGAGACCAAACCCTGCCATTAGGTGAAGTCAGCCAAAGGAAACCAGGAGGCCAGTAAGTAAGTCTCTCTGCCTCTTTGGAGAATAAATATGCTGAGGCCTGGGAACTCTCCAAACACCTGCACATCTCTGTGTACAGTATCGGGAGTGTGAGCATCATCTACAGAAGGGGATCCTGAATGTGTACTGATATCCCTAGAACACAAAGTGGCCTGGCAGCACTCAGCCTAAGCCTTACCCTCCACCTCCACAGCTTTAAATTCCACATGCATTGGGCTGATGTGAACTTGCAGCAATTGAAAGTATTTAGATGTGTCCAGCTTGGCCCTCTTTCGAAACTCAGCAGTGTCAGAAGCTGTGGGAACCAGCCATGAGGCTAGTAGACATGAAAGCATTGAAGTCAGGAGTCATATGGCTCTTGACTGGCTGTGGACTATGAGCCAAAAGCAGCAAAGAGGGAGGGATGAAGTTGGTCAGCTGTTATTTCACTGCACAGAAAAGTGCCACATGAAGAAAGGCATTTGGTCATCCTACATTCAAAACCTTTAGCTGGCAATGACAGAAATCATGCTCTGCTGCACCTACCTTAGCATATCCATGTGGTGACTCACAAAGTCCATTATGCAGGTCTACAGGAGATGGAAAACATCCCCCACACCATGCATTCCTCTTATACAGACTAAGTGAAACCTTATCACAATAATTAATATCCTGACCCACTGCCAGTGTAAAAAACAACAGAAAAAAATATTTCAATTTCCTTGAAATGTTTTACTCAATGTTTTCTTTGTAGGTTCCACTTTTAAAATAATGTCAGTTAAGGGTAGGCCTACATTTGATTTGAATGTTTGTTTAATGGCTGTTTTCAAAATGTTATTGGAATGTTTTATATGAAACATTCATGGGCCATAAATGTAGGTTCATCTCTTATCATTCAGCTTATAGAGTCATATTATTCACTGCATTTTCTCCCTCCCTTAGGTCCAGAAGATATTTAACTAGTCATGCACAGTGGTCTGCATTCAATGGAAAGGAGTGAGAGGGGCTTTTTTCCCTTCTGCCTCATAGCTTTTGGTCTCGGTACCCTTAAGAGAATGAGTTTTGTTTGTCTGGAAGAAGACAGATTTGATCCTGGGTTTCCCACTCCCTGGTGCCTTTCCTAACCAGTAAGCTGCAGGCTATGAAGGGGATTAATGGCTATCACCACCTGTTTGTGAAATTGGGGCTTATGTCTAACTCTTTGTAACATTGGTTGAAGGGCAGGTGTTCAAGGGCCGACATCCACTGGTGAGTGCCTGTGGCTTGATGAGCATGTCAGATGGGCTCTGGTAACTCATCTGTTCCATCTGTAGTCACTGTGAGTCAAAGTGAGAAAAAAATCTTTTTTCATTGAAGTTTAAATGTCTCATTTCATGTTTGCCACAGGGGCTACCAGGTAGAGCATAGTTTCTCATGTGAAGTTGTGGTAATTTACTTGGCTATCCACATTCAGTTTCCTTTGGGTAGTAAGCACAAGGTCCCACACTACTTCCTAACAGCAGATCAAATTTCTTACTTTAGGATAAAGGCTCCTTGGTCAGTGCTGAAGATACATTTAGACTGCAATATATACAAAAGTTAGGTGCCGTTGTGGCACCTTTTAACTTAAACCATTCCTTGGTTTAAGAGTTTATTCTCTCATTTACCTGTCATGATCCAGGAAAATGGCCTGGGAAAAGCTGAGAACTCTAAATTAATAAGTCACTTTCACAATCTTGAGTATTTGATTACTGTCTCAGTCTATCCAAACTGTAAAATGTTAAACTTTTCTTTTGTAAAGGTACTTCCAGTTATTAATCCTTAATAACTTTCTGGTAGATGAGGAATTAAAATATTAAATGTCTACTGAGTACTTCTACATATGGAGAAGAGAGAGTAAAGGGAATGGTGAGCCTTTTAGGTTCAAAATAAACACAAACATTAATTTTGTAAACCTTGTGCTACGCAAGGCAGTAACCATGTTTTCTCACAATTTCCTGACATAGAAATGCTATTGTTTTCTTGATACTGTACTCAGCATCCAAAAATTCTGTCCTAATAATGCAGATTACTGATGACTATTGATTTCCACAAAAAATCAAAAATGAGTTTTTAAATAAAAGACTTCCCATAGACCAATAATTAACACAAATCTTAATCCTGCATATATTATTAGCTATTATTAACCATGATTAACTGAATCTTTTTCAGCTCAGGTAAGCAGCATGTCCTAAAGGTGAGAAAATTAGAATAATTTTAGCCTGAAGGAAAAAGATAATCTCTATATATCAAGTAGCCTCATGCAAAGCACTCTGCCACATCCTTCCTTTGCTCATGAATCTATCACCACACCAGACAGTTTCTGATCATACCCATACAAGTATGGCAAAGCTGATGCCTGAAGTAGTATCTTTTAACCTTTAAAGAGCCAATGCGGGTCCGAGGTCGCTTATGCTAGGCACTGTTCAAAAGAGGTGCCATGTAGCAGATGACCTCCTGAGTTCTGCACTAGCCTTAGATCTCAAATACGGCTACAATTTAGCTCTGTCATAATTGCTGTCCTAGTAGTCTAAGTTAGAGATCATCATGGCATGAATAGTGGAAATTGTAAGATCTGCTCCTTAAAGAAAATTAGTTTAATCTTTGGGCTGTACGAAATGAGAAAAAAAGCCCCCAAACAGATAAGGGCATGGCTGTATGTTCCTTTCCAAATAGCAGCTGTGAGTACAATACAACCCTAAAGACCTTCTCCCACGCTTCTCTCTAAAGTGACCGACCAGTTTTGCCTATCTTTTTTGGCTATTTTTCTTAGCTAATAGCACCCATTTACTTTTCCAGACTGAGTAACAGCCAGCTAAGTTTTATGCTTACTCTATCTTCTTTCTAACATTCTTGTGTCTACAGAAGATGGCCAGATCAGATACTGCAGAGCAGCAGTTTTAATCTTTTTCTTTTTTTCCTTAGCGGAGCTTAAATCTTTTTCCAGTGAAGCTGTAGATGCTAGCATATCAAATTTCTCCTTCTTGAGAATTGTCTTGCTAACTTTGCATTTCCAGAATAAATCCACGGACTCGTGGGGCTTTGTGAACAGAGAGCCACTGTTTTAGAAATACAGCCTTAACTGCTTGCAAGGTCACTGGCAGATGTCTCAGTGGAACTAGGGACTGTCTCCAGTTCCTTTCTCAAGCTGCTGATGACCAGTGTCTCTTTTCCTAGAGCCATTCATGAAGCTCCCTCTTGTTACTCTTTTCTACACTCCACCTGGAAGAAAAAAATCCCCGTGAATTGGATGTGAAGCTTTGTTTTGTCTGCACATTTATTTTCTTATGTCTTAAAATAATTTTGTTAGATATGTGTAGACAGGAGGGGGTCTGGGATTATGCTGAAATGACTGAAGAGCATTTTCTACTTGGTGTTTAGCTTGGCCAAAGTCCTGCTGAATGCTGCCAGTCCCACGAGTCCTTTCTTACAATCACTCATCCCTAAATATTCCTACTGCTGTTATAATTCCAGATTTTCAGCTGCAGACCTGGCATGCTGATCGTTTGGCTTGTACTAACTGTAAGTGGCCAGATTTTCCTCTCTGAGGAAGAACTTAACAGAGGATGGCATTTGGTCTGGCAAAATACACAGAGCTGTAAGTCTGGAATGTCTAATCTTCATAATGGAAGTAATAGGTGCCTGCGCACTTCAGTTAGTTGGTCAGCCAGTCAGAGGGTGCTCTTGGACTTAGCACAGGAAGTAATCTCAGACAAAACACACCTCTAACATTTGCTGGTCTTTTTGGCATTACCTACTCAATACACTCAGCTCTAGTGGAAGGTGAAAAGAGAAGCATTCATGAACGGGTGCACTGCTAACTTCAAGCTGCACCGAAGGCATGAATTTGGAGGTCAAAAGTTTGGAGGTCTTTGTATTTCAAGTTTTGGTACAGTTCATCATAAAGAGTGACCTACAGCAAAGTGCAGGCCTACTAAGACTCAACTTCTGCATTTCTGTGTGTTCAAGTTTGGAATTTTGGGGGCTGCTGTATTTTAAAATCCCTCTGCTACTTAACTGTGAGGAGTTTAGAGCACAGACTGTAAGGAAAGGGGAAAAAAAAAATCTCAGAAAAGAATCTCCCCCCAAAATCTCCAAGATCATAGAATCATAGAATGGTTTGGGTTGGAAGGGACCTTAAAGATCATCTAGTTCCAACCCCCCTGCTGCGGGCAGGGACACCCTGCACTAGACCATGTTGCCCAAAGCCTCATCCAACCTGGCCTTAAACACTTCCAGGGAGGGGGCATCCACAACCTCTCTGGGCAACCTGTTCCAGTACCTCACCACTCTCACAGTAAAGAATTTCTTTCTAACATCTCATCTAAATCGACCCTCCTTCAGCTTGAACGCATTACCCCTTGTCCTGTCACTACACTCCCTCATAAACAGTCCCTCACCATCTTTCCTGTAGGCACCTTCAGATACTGGTAAGCCGCAATTAGATCTCCCCGGAGCCTTCTTTTCTCCAGGCTGAACAATCCCAACTCTCTCAGCCTGTCCTCATAGGAGAGGTGCTCCAGCCCTCTGATCAGCTTTGTGGCCCTCCTCTGGACTCACTCTAACAGCTCCATGTCTCTCCTGTACTGGGGCCCCCAGAGCTGGATGCAGTACGCCAGGTGGGGTCTCATGAGAGCAGAGTAGAGGGGCAGGATCACCTCCCTCGACCTGCTGGTCACGCCTCTATTGATGCAGCCCAGGACACGGTTGGCTTTCTGGGCTGCAAGCGCACACTGCCGGCTCATGTTGAGCTTCTCATCAATCAATACCCCCAAGTCCTTCTCCTCAGGGCTGCTTTCAATCCATTCCTCACCCAGCCTATAGTCGTGCTTGGGATTGCGCCGACCCACATGCAGGACCTTGCACTTGGCCTTGTTGAACTTCATGTGGGTTGCACGGTCCCACCTCTCCAGCCTGTCAAGGTCCCTCCAGATGGCATCCCTTCCCTCCAGCATGTCGACCACACCACACACCTTGGTGTCGTCGGCAAATTTGCTGAGGGTGCACTCGATCCCACTGTCCATGTTGCCGACAAAGATGTTAAACAGTGCCGGTCCCAGTACCGACCCCTGAGGAACACCACTCGTCACTGATCTCCACTTGGACGTTGAGCTGTTGACCACAACTCTTTGAGTGCGACCATCCAGCCAATTCCTTATCCACTGAGTGGTCCATCCATCGAATCCATGTCTCTCCAATTTAGAGACAAGGATGTCATGCGGGACAGTGTCAAATGCCTTGCACAAGTCCAGGTAGATGACGTCAGTTGCCCTTCCCTTATCCACCGATGCTGTAACCCCATTGTAGAAGGCCACCAAGTTTGTCAGACACGATTTGCCCTTAGTGAAGCTGTGTTGGCTGCCACCAATCACCTCCTTATTTTCCATGTGCCTGAGCATAGTCTCCAGGAGGGTCTGCTCCATAATCTTGCCAGGCACGGAGGTGAGACTGACTGGCCTGTAGTTCCCTGGGTCTTCCTGTTTACCCTTCTTAAAAATGGGGGTTATGTTCCCCCTCTTCCAGTCAGTGGGAACTTCGCCAGACTGCCAGGACTTCTCAAATATGATGGCGAGTGGCCTGGCCACTTCATCCACCAGTTCCCTCAAGACCTGCGGATGCAACTCATCAGATCCAATGGACTTGTGCACCTTCAGGTTCCTTAGATATTCTCGAACCTGATTTCTCCTACAGTGGGCTGTTCTGCATTCTCCCAGTCCCTGCCTTCTGTGACCTGGGCAGTGTGGCTCGAGCATTTGCCAGTGAAGACTGAGGCAAAGAAGTCATTGAGTACCTCAGCCTTCTCCATATCCTGGGTAACCAGGTCACCCGTTTCATTCCGGAGGGGACCCACATTTTCCCTCATCCTCCTTTTATCACTAACATACCTATAGAAGCTTTTCTTGTTGTCCTTGACATCCCTGGCCAGATTAATTTCTGTCAGGGCTTTGGCTTTCCTAACCTGCTCCCTGGCTGCTCGGACAGTTTCTCTGTATTCTTCCTGGGCTACCTGCCCTTGCTTCCACCCTCTGTAGGCTTCCTTTTTTTGTTTGACTTTGCCCAGGAGCTCCTTGTTCATCCATGAGGGCCTCTTGGTGTTTTTGCTTGACTTGCTCTTTGTTGGGATGCATCGCTCCTGAGCTTGGAGGAGGTGACCCTTGAATATTAGCCAGCTGTCTTGGGCCTTCCAGGGCTTGGTCCCATGGTATTCTAGCAAGCAGATCCCTGAAGAGGCCAAAGTCTGCTCTCCTGAAGTCCAGGGTAGTGAGCTTGCTGAGTGCTCTCCTCGCTGCCCTGAGGATCCTGAATTCCACCATTTCATGGTCAGTGCAGCCAAGGCTGCCCTTGAGTTTGACATTCCCTACCAAGCCCTCCTTATTGGTGAGAATAAGGTCCAGCATGGCACCTCTCCTTGTGGGCTCCTCTATCACTTGGAGGAGAAAGTGGTCATCAACACATTCCAGGAACTTACTAGATTGCTTACGCTCAGCTGCGTTGTCCCTCCGGCACATGTCAGGGTGGCTGAAGTCCCCTATAAGAACCAGGGCTTGTGAGCGTGAGGCTGCTCCTATCTGCCTATAGAGGGCTTCATCTGCTCAGTCTCCCTGGTCAGGTGGCCTGTAGCAGACCCCCACTATGATGTCCCCAGCCCCAGGCGCTTCCTTTAATCCTGACCCATAAGCTCTTGGTGGGCTCCTCCTCCATCCCCAGGTGGAGCTCCATGCACTCCAGCTGGTCATTGATATAGAGGGCAACGCCCCCTCCTTGTCTGCCCTGCCTGTCCTTCCTAAAGAGCCTGTACCCTTCCACCCCAACACTCCAGTCACAGGAGCTATCCCACCACATCTCTGTAATGCCAATAAGGTCATAGCCTTGCAGGCACACACACATCTCCAGCTCCTCATGTTTATTCCCCATGCTCCGTGCGTTCGTGTAGAGGCATTTCAGTTGTGCCCCCGATGAGGCTGACTTATTAGGTGGAGTGGCTGGGATTCTTTTGATGTATCTTCCCAGTGTTACCCTGTTGGTTCCTGTTGCATCTGGAGCCCCCGGCTTGTCTCCTCTAGGCTTCGAGCGTGCTGTAGTGCATCCAGCACGTCTCTGAGCAGTAGGCCGAGGGCCCTCGCCAGCGCCCTGTCCCTCCAACCTGGGCACATCATCCCACAACATGTCACTGGCAAGCCTGATGTTCTCCCCCTCCCACTTCGAGCCTAGTTTAAAGCTCTGTCGATGAGCCCCGCTAGTTCCTGGGCAAAGATCCTCTTCCCCCTTTGCGAGAGATGAATCCCATCAGGATTCATCAGGCCCGGTGCCATGTAGGCTGCCCCATTGTCAAAGAACCCAAAGTTGTGGTGTTGACACCAACCACGGAGCCATGCATTTATGGACTGCGTCTGCCTGTTCCACCCACCATTGCTGCCCTTAAGTGGAAGGAGGGAGGAGAATATTACCTGTGCTCCCGAATCTTTCAGTGACTGCCCTAAGAGCCTGAAGTCCCTTTTGATTGCTTTCGTGGTGCGTGCCTCTGCTTCATCCTCACCCACATGGAGGAGCAGCAGTGGGTAATAGTCAGAGGACTGTACCATGCTGGGGTGTTTCCTAGCGATGTCCTTGACACGGGCCCCAGGGAGGCAGCAGACTTCTCTGAGAGGAGGGTCTGCCCTGCATATCGGGCCCTCTGTACCCTTCAGATGGGAGTCCCCTACGACTATAACTCTCCTTTTCTTCTTTGTTGGCATGGTCACGACCCGAGGCACAGGCCTTTTGGGCCTAGGTGCTACCTCTGGAGTAGCTTGACTGTCATCCATATCCTCGCTTGAGTGGCCTTCCACAGCCAGAGCCTCGTATCTATTGCACAGGGGTACGTGGGATGGTGAGGTGGGTGAAGAGGAGAAGGTTCACTGCCTGCCGCGCCACGCATGGACTTGTTTCCATTCACTCCCCTCTTTGAGGCTGCTGCCTTCTACCTGGCGAGGGGAGGATACAGGGTCCCCTTCACTTTGGCTTTGGTCCATTAGGTGTCCCTGTTTCTGCCTCAGGGAGGGCAGAGCTTGGCTCCACCAGTCTCTCTCTCCACCTCTCTGATGCTCCTTAACCTCTCTACTTCCTCACAGAGTTCTACCACCAGACTGAGCAGGCCATCCACCTGGTCACACCTCAGGCAGCCAATCTCACTACTGCCATCCCCTGCCAGTGCCAAGTTCAGGCACTCCCTGCAGCCTCAGATCTGGGTAGCTGCATGCTTCTGCGGCAACTCTGTCTGTGTTGCCGCATGCCTCCTGGCGAGCACAGAGCTTAGGGCTTTCTGCCTAGTGGGCGCCATGGCTGAACTCCTTCTATGAGAGAGTGACCTTTTGAATCTGCTCTATGTTCAAAAGAAATTCAATTGTTTAGCAGTCTTTCCTGCACAAACAGTTCATTTCTATTATAGCTTTCAGATCAGCATTAGCTACAATAGAAATGTACTGTTTATATGAATGCTTTACTATTCTAACACCATATTTTATCTGGATACTGAAATTATTGCTAAAGACATCTGGTGCCCTCATTGTTTTACCAGAGAGCGCTAATGCCCTCAGATTTCTCGTGATACTTGAAGCTCTTGTATTACAACTACATTTGGATGGGAAAATACGATTAGTAAAGGGAAAAGTATTGCTACTCTCCAGTGATGAAAGGATGCCTCAAATATACCCTTAACAACCATCTATCATTCAGACCCATATTGTCCAAAAGCAGAAACCTCTGAACTGCCAAATATGACCAAGGATGGGGCACTCAGCCCTGTATAAACTGTTGTTTCACATAGGAGTCCTGAGGAGCTTGCAGCATAATGTAGACACAGGCTCCACATTTCAAACAGATGTCGCTGTGTTTTAAAAGTTTTAAAGGCATTATCTCACAGTGATTATTACGGGATGTAGTGCTGTGTGAACTGGGTGCTTACAGGGCACGATGCAGTCCTGGATAGAAATAACCATGTTTATCCCAGAAGCAGCAGAGCTGATAATTTGATCTACTCCTTGGACATCTGAAGTTTCCCTGTAAGGCTGCCTGACTGAACAATTTTGGCTGAATTATGTATGCGTATGCCATAAAGCTCATGCCAAGTAAGCCCAAAGTGGCTATGACATCTAAATCTATACTTCTTACAGCACACTAATAATTTGTGCTAGTTTATATAATTCTGACATGTCCTGAGCTAGATAGACATGCAACATGAGGATAAATCAGCTTTAAACCAAGAACAATGAGTTCAAGACATCACAGCATATATATATATGAACATCATAAAATTAATTTGCAGCATGCATAATGAAATTGGAGCCTGTTGGAATGACTGTAAGTGCATCAATTATGAGCATAGCACAAGAAAAGAAGACCTGATGCATCCTACGTGTGTGGAAATCACTGCCTATGAGTTGTAGAGATTATTTTAGGATATTATTTGGCTGTTTGACTTGGCGTTTTGGCTGCTGGATGACACAAAAAAATAACCAGAGAATCCATGCTTTTGCTATTCCCAAATTACACAGCCATACTACCTTTGTGTCAACAACTAGGTCATTTGGAGATAATGCCATCAGCTGTGCCTGGTACTACCTGCCTCCTCCAGACATAACTGTGTGTTTTAGGACTAACTTCTTCAAGGATAGAGAGTAGGTGCAATCTTACCCTATTAGGCAGTGTGATGTTTGATCTTTTGCACAGCTGGCTGGCTTTCCTGGCTCTGTGAGGGAATGAAGAGAATCTAATAGTTCATTTTGTTCCAGTCTATAGGAAAAGTTTCATGCTCTTTTTATCTGTCTTATAGCTGGCTGGTTACAGGAAGGAGAATTAGTACTCTGTTTTCCACAGATACATTGGGATTCTACAAACTACCCATGGAGCTTTACCATCTCTCCTGCATATGCTCATCCTTCTGCCCCTCACACTCCAATTTAAAACCTGCAGATGTATGAATCTGAACACTTTCAGCTCATGTGACCTCCTTGAGTCGTGGGAAAATGTACAGCCAAGGTTCCCTTTCAATTCACTCCCTCTGTATAGCCTAGCCTTTAACAGGGTTGTAGGGCTGATAGTGTTGGATGACAATCCCATAAATCACTTCCAGTTTCTGACCTGGCACTTTTTATTGTCCCACTTGGCCTTTAGCCGTCCCTGATTAGTTAAAAAGCTGTGGTGGGTTGGACCCAGCTGGCAGCCAAGCAGCCAGCCAGTTGCCTGCGCACTTGCCCCTCTTGCATTTGAATGAGAAGAGGATAGGAAAGGCAGGAGCAGAAAAGCCTGTGGATTGAAATAAAGACAGGAAAATCAATTACCAATTACTATTATGGGCAACCACGGGTCGCATTCAGTGCCTTCAGCCAGGCAAAAAGTGGTGCTGGATGGGGGTTGCAGTCAAGACATAGAGGTTTCTCTCTGCCACTTCTTCCTTCTGGCTTCTTTCCTATGCTCCCACGTGAGTCTTTCATGGGCTGCCATCCTTCAGGAATATCTGCTCTGCCATGGAGCACCTCCTCCTCCTCTGACCTTGGCATTGCCTCTGTTGTGTCCCTCCGATTCCCTCCTCCTCTCCCTGTTTGCTCCTTCTCTCTATCTTCCCTCCTCCTCTCTGGCATTTTGCCCTTTCTTAAATATGTTTTCCCTGAGTCACCACCGGCTTGGCTGATGGGCTCTGTTGTGTCCTGTGGTGGGTCCATTGGAGCTCCCTGTGTCCAGCACGGAGCAGCCCCTGGTCTCTTCTCACAGAAGCCACCCTGCAGGCCCCCCTCTACCAAAACCTTCACACTGACCGCCAGTACATAATCCACAGGTGCCTTCCAGACATCCAGGTAGCTATAGGAGCATTCAAGTTGTTTTTCCTGTGAAAAGGAAGGAATATTCGGACAGAGAGGTTTTTAATCATAGCATGTGGAATATGCACCAGTCCAACACCTTCACTCCCAGATGTGGTGCTGGAAAGGGATCAAGAATCTTTGGCACCTTGTGCCTGGGAGGGCAGTCTGGTCATCAGCCTGTCACGTGGAAGTGGAGCCAGTCCTTCTGTTGCTTTCCACAGCATCTTCATGAGGGTCTCACCCTCTCAGAGGTCCCAGGAGCCAGCATGGTCTCTGAAGCCCTCAAAATATTCCATAGTATGCATTTGTTAAATTGTACAGAGGAAAATGAAATATGAATATATGTGAGTTTGGATCTTCATATAAAGATAGTATTCAATATGAACTTTGAAAAAGTGTGCTGTAGTGACCCAGGGCATAGCCACAAACTGGGATATTGGGAAAAGGAATGTGGTAAAGTTATTATGCCTTTTGCATTACTTCTTATATTTAATGGTTAACTAAACATTTTAGTATAAATATTCAACACAAATCAAACTCAGTAACTACACAATCTCATATCAAAGATGTGATGAATTTCTGACGTTTGTAGTAAACATTACAGACTTCAAACACACACTTGATGTCTCCATTTAAAGAACTGCTCCTCAAAAACCATTTGTTTTTAATCATTCCACACTGTAATTTACGATTAATAGCAAAGATGATTTTTTTTTTTTTTAATGCTAGATTTTATAGGCAATATTGCTTTTATTCTCTGGAGCCTGTGCACAGATTTAAGTACATTGTGTAATCCATCATTTGCCAGTTTTCTGTCAGGGACAGATGATTTGTTAATGATAAATTATTTTTGAAATATAATAAACTGCTGCTGTTGTGTCAAACTGTAAAAATGTGTAAGTTTTGTTTATCTGAGAACAAACAACCTGTTTGATTTATACGCTCACTGAAATCCAGTCTACACATCAATGGTAATTTTTGCATTATTCTATTTCCAGTACAAAATATTCATTTTCTTCCTAAGACAAATTCTAACCCCACCCTTCCCATCTGAATAACTGGCAGAACCATGAGCTGCATGTGGAATGGTGTAAGCAAGAAAGAGTCTCTGTATCAGCCCATGAAAATCACCACTGGCCAGAAGAAGGCTGAAGGAGCTTTAGTGTCTCAGGAAAAGTCTGCAGTTAAAGGAAGTCTTACTGCAATTTCTAGTGAGGCTTTTAATTATATAACAAATTGGGATGAATGTACATGTATTTGCTTGATTCTTCATGTCACTGAATTGAATGAAAGAGCACTCTCAGGGTCCACTGCTACAACCTTCACTAACTTTTATAAAACGTGGCCATTGACCAAGACTCTGGAAACCCAGAGTCTGAATACAAGCTGGAATCCAAGTTAATATGTTACAAAAGTCCCAATTTTGGTACAGTTTTGGAAAACTTAAGGTTAAATCACATATGAAGAGGGATTTTTTTTTTTAACTCATTGTTTGTTACCATCAGCTGTAGGCATTTATTGATGACGAGTGGGAAACTGTGGAGTGGAAACCTAGATGAGACTTGTGTATTTAATGTGTAGTGAGTGACTGACGTGTTCGTCTGAATTCAGACTGGACAGAGTTGAAAATAATCCAGCTTTACAGAAATGCTTCTGCATAGGGAAACATAGCCTTGAATTACCCCTATATAATTCGAAGCTGACAATCAATCAGTTGCTTTATATATCACAGAAGGCACATCTACACTTTCAAGTTCTTTTGCTCCCTCTTCCTTCATCATTATATGGTCCACACTGCAGAGATGTTAGTTTACTCTTGGGATTCCCTCTGCAATGAATTAAGTAGTTCCCTGACAGAGCTGGTTATGTGCAAACTAGGCAAAAATCTCCAGAAAGGGCTAAGACTGTCTGGTTTGGATGTGAATTGTTTTACCCAAGGATAATGGAGTGCTTGTGCTATGGCTACAAATAGGAGGGGTAACCAGCAAAGGTAAATTCAGCAATAAAGCTTAGAATTTCACCTCAGTAGATGTGTTTAATAATGATCTTTTTCTAGATCTATATGAAAACAGGACGTATTGCAGAAACATTTATTGAGGGTCTAACTTTGCTTTTGTTATTTTCTTCCAGTTCTGATTTTATTTTTTTAACTCCACCCATTGTCTTGCTATAAATTGCATTGCTTTTGTTAGGAAAAATTTATTTCATTCATTGAGTTCATCTACGGTTAATATAGGATAACTAGTATTTCATTTGTGTGCATGGAAACCATATAATTATGGAAAGTTAAAATACAAACACAGACAATTGTGTCACACAAACATATTTTAACTGCTGGAAAGTATTTTAACAGGACACAGATTCTACGTGCTTTTAAAATGATTCCAGCAGCCTTAGAATCAGTAGAAAAGACCGTGATTAACAAGCACATTTCTGGTAACAATAATTCAAACAGTTGATTAAATGCAGTGTTTATGGGTTAATATTCCTTCGTTGGTAAATTGAGCAACTCACCCTAAGTCTCAGGACTGTAACACAACTTTTTCTCTATGATCTTATGAGTGCTTTATGTGTCATAAGCTCTATCTCTCATAAGAAGGAAAAAAAATGTTTTCAGACAATGATGATTATTCATCTACTTGTCTCAGCTCTAGTCAGATCACTTGTAGAGTTGCCACATATTTACTAAAAGTTTACAAATTGTTGTTAGAAACTTTTGTGTGACAAAGCTGTTGAAGCCATTTAAAAACACTCTGCCCTTGAAATGGGGCTTGAACCATTAGCCAAGGCATGCTCGGAACAGCTGAGGAGGAGCTCACCTTCGTCTTTAACCCACCTTTGTCCAAGTGTGTTTCAGACTGGTGAGTTACTAGAGCTAACTTAAACCAGGCAGAAGGTTGTTTATACTAGATGCCAAAAGCTGATGCAGGGGAGAGAATATTGGTTGTATGCAGGCTACTCCAGCTATCTGATCTATATAATTCATTTCATTGCACACTAAGTATTTTTCCTCTGTAAAGAGAAATCAAATCTCATTAAATTACTAATTCTAAAAATTCCTTAAGTATGAAACCCACTGCTATTACCACGAGTGAAAGTTTTTCAGTGAGTGTATGGCTGTTTGTACACCAAAATTGCAAATCATTGCAATGGTTGACTCCCTGCTGCAGGGGACAGAGGCACCTGTCTATCTGACCTGATTATCTAGAGAGGTTTGCTGCCTGCCAGGGACCAGGATACAGGGTCTTGTGGAGGGACTGCTGAAGCTTGTCTGACCTCCTGACTACTACTCCCTGCCCCTCTCCCCTGCCCCCACCCCCCGTTACTCCATGTGGGCACAAATGATACTGCTAGCAGAAAACTGGAGGGTATCAAAAGTAACTACAGAGCTCTGGAGGCAGTAGTCAAGGGCACAGGGGGCCAAGAAGAGTTCTCTTCAGTCCTGCTGGTGAGGGAAAAGGGAATGAGGAGAAGGGCACTAATTGCACAAGTCAATAATTGGCTGCAGAACTAGTGTTAGTGGCAGGGTTTGGGGTTCTATGACCATGGGACCCTGTTTGCGGATCAGCATCTGCTAAGGAGAGGTGGGATCTATCTCACTAAGCAGGGCAAAGCTATTACTGCCAACAGGATGGCTGACCTAAGAAGAACTTTAAACTAAGAATGATGGGGGAGGGGGAGAGTAACCAGCAGTAACCAGTGAGGGAGTAACGGACAGGAGCAAAGGCCATGGGATGATGTGACAGGAAGGAATCACAAAATTAACAGAATGAGGCTTAAGTGGGGTTACCTCCAGCACTTGCATGTAAGCAAGGAGGTGCCTACAGGGCACCATTATGGAGAAATCTCCCAAACCCTTTCTAGGAAGTCATCATGCTGATGTCTCTAAAGTGCCTGTATGTTAATACGTACAGAATGGGGAATAAACATCATGAGTTAGAGAACTGTGTGCAGTTGCAGGGCTACAATCTTTTTGGGATCATGGAGACATGATGGGATGGCTCCTGTGACTAGAGTGCTGCAATGGATCCTCACAAACAAGCTCTGGATCTATGGGCTGGATAAGCAGACAGTGAGGTGAACTGAAAACTGACTGAATGGCTGGACCCAGATTATTGTGATCAGTGCCAAGAAGTCTAGTTGGAGGCCAGTCACTAGTGATACACCCCAGGGATCAATATTAGGTCCAGTTCTGCTCAACATCTTCATTAATGACCTGGATGATGGGGTAGAGTGTCCCCTCACAAAGGTTCCAGATGACACCAAGTGGGGAGGAGTGGCTGATTGACCAGAGGGTCATGCTGCCATCCAGAGGGACCTTGACAGACTGGAGAAATGGGCCAACAGGAACCTCATGAAGTTCAACATGGAGAAGGGCAAAGTCTTGCACCTGGGGAGGAACAATGCCTGGCACTAATATATGATGTGGGCCACCTAGCTGGAAAGCAGCTTGACAGGACCAGATCTGGGGTTCCGGGTGGACACCAAGTTGAACATGAGCCAGCAATATGTTCTTGTGGCAAAGAAGGCCAGTGTTATACTCAGCTGCACTAGACCAAGTATTGCCAGCAGGTCAAGGGAAGTGATCCTTGTCCTTTATTCAACACTGGTGAGGCCACACCTGGAGTGCTGTGTCCAGTTGTGGGCTCCTCAGTATGACAGAGACATGGACATACTGGAGAGAGTCCAACGAAGGGCCATGAAGATGATGAAGGGACTGGAGCATCAGTCCTGTGATGAAAGGCTGTGAGAGCTGGGACTGTTCAGGCTTCTGGAAAGAAGGCTGAGATGGGACCTTATTAATGTACATAAATACCTAAAGGAAGGGTGTAAAGAAGACGGAGACAGGCTCTACTTGGTGGTGCCCAGTGACAGGACACAAGGCAATGAGCACAAACTGAAGCACAGGAGGTTCCCTCTGAACATCAGGAAACGCTTTTTTACTGTGAAGGTGACCAAGCACTGGCACAGGTTGCCCAGACAGGTTATGGTGTCTCCCTCTCTGGATATATTCAAAAGCCGTCTCGACCTGATCCTGGGCAAGCTGCTCTAGGTAACCCTGCTTAAGCAGGGTGGATGGACCAGACGACCTATCTCCAGAGGTTCCTTCCAACCTCAACCATTCTGTGCTTCTGTGAAAATTAAGCCTAAATTTGATTTTCTCTCACACAGCTCTCAAGAGTAATGAAATATCAGGTTCAAATCCAGTGCTGTGAAAGATATTCTGTCATTCAGTCACAGATGAAGGTTTGATGGAGAAACTACTGAATTAAAATTTCCAGCCTTTTGCATCTAAAACATCAGATTACATGATTTTCACCTTAAAAATAATGGTTTCACACATGAAGTGTATTACTCTAAGTATAACAGTATTTGTTCTAGGACAATTTATCGTGACCCAAGGTTATGAATAGATTAGTAAATACCAATTTAATGCATTTTTATTAGGTAATAAAATAAACACTGTAACTTTCTTTCTGATGTTAGCCTAGATGAAGGAAAATAATTAAAATCTCTAAATCTTACTTCAGAGGTCTTTGCCAAATCTTGACTTTTTCATTCTGTCGACCCAAGAACCAGTTAAATAATACAGAGAACACAGTACTTAAAACACCACTGATTAAAAATTGTTTGAATTCATTTGTATATACATAAAATGGCACTGGAATTTTTCTGCAAGCATGTTTAAGAATCAGTTTTGGGGATATACTCCTACTGAAAGCAATGTCTTTGAAAATTACAATAAAATGAAATAAAAGGTTTTGTGGTGGTGTTTTGTTTTTTTTTTCCCAACAGCTGGAGATGCATCTGTACTCTAACTGGTCAGAGATATAATCTTAAACACAGAATGATTAATCTAGGACTATTTCAGAAAAGCTTTGTATTTTTTTGGGGAAGAACATGAATTCAAATGCATCTTGAAGTGCACTACATATCTGTAGTTGCAAGGCATTTCTCTCTTCAGTGTCAAGACTTATCAAAAAGATCAAGCTATATGATTCTTGGAATGCAATTAGATGATCAAAGCACTTCACTACAGTGGTTATGTTTGCCAGCATGCATTTAATAAAATTATTTTCAGATAGTTTACTCTCTTTGCCTTTATTTTCATGGATGCAATGCTAAACCACCATCCAACTATCCAGCTACCTAGCTAAAGAGCAGGGATTGCATTTTCACCATTCAATGAATCACAGGATGGTTTGGGTTGGAAGGGACCTTAAGGATCACCTAGTTCCAACCCCTCTGCCATGGGCAGGGACATCTTCAACTAGATCAGGTTGCTCAGATCCTCATTCCACCTGACCTTGAATGTTTCCAGAGATCGGGCATCTACAGTGTCTCTGGGAAACCTGTTCCAGTGTTTCATCACCCTCATCATAAAAAATTTCTTCCTAATATCTTGTCTGAATATACTCTTTTTAAGTTTAAAACCATCACCCCTTGCGCTATTGCTACAGACCCTATTAAATCAAGGGAGTTCCTTAAACAGTACTTTAAAATGAGATCTATGGATTTAATATAGGACTCCTGTACTGTTCTCTGTGAGGCTCTAGGTTTGCTGCATGAATTCAATGAGATGAAAACGTACCTATAAATGAAAGGACCTTCACGGCAGGAAATTTAAGTCACCTCTTGTTTTGTGCATGTTGCAAAACAAGCTGGTTTAAGAAGTAGGTGAACCTTAAAAGAAAACAAATTGTGAATGTAAATGCAAGTAATGTAAACTAGGTGTTTAGGAAAGCATGTTAGAAAGGGGATGTGGCCCAGCAGAGACTCTGATAGCAAAATTAGACAACTGTGATTTTAGTTGCTCTGGCTGGGACTTTTCTGCTTAGGAAAAAGACCTAAAGAGATCTAAAGAGATAAGGGTGGGGTGAGAATGTGGTAAAATTCACAGAGAGAATAAATACACAAGAATTATTTGCTGCCTTGGAGAACAGACACCAGCAGAAAGTGCCAGTCACCAGGTTTCAAGAAAAGGAAATACATTTCCATGCAATAAGCAATGAAAATGTGAGGGTCTAGCAAATCTATGGAAGAAATACTTATCACAGATAGTGAATGCCTTCTGATGTGGGTGCCAACTCTCTCTCATAAAACTTCTAGACTGTTGATTACTAGGAGTTTGTAGGGTAGATTTGGATTTATATCTGCTTACCTTGCTGCTGCTAGACTTTCCCTCAGCACTGTCTCCTGTAGGAGACCAGATGCTGGGCTACACAGAACTCTGGTGCACTTGTTCAGATGTTCCTCCTGATGATTGACTGGCCTGGTAGCTTCTGGTTTGATACTGAGAGCACGGGACTACCAAATTTCCTGCTGTTTACCCTGGGTGATGCTTTTCAGCTAGTCCTTGTGCCCCAGCCTGCACCCAGGATGAAAAGGGTGAACAAGAAGGGGTCTGTGATCAGGTTACTGCTTGGTAATTGCAAGTCCTCAGCACCTTCTAAGCCCTAACAACTACATGAGAGTACTAACAGCCTGAAGCAAATGTGGTGTTCAGAGAAATTTAGCTGCTGATGAAAGAGGATTAGCCCAATCCATTAAGGTTCGTTGTTGTTTTTTTTTTTTAAACAGGCCAAGAGCTCATAGCCGGACAGACACTATGGTGGTGATAACATGTTAATAAGTGAAAACTTTTCATTTCTTTAGACTCCATCTAAGTGTCTATTAATGTCTTTTTCATAACTAGGCCAAATCTATAAATAAGAGGACTTAAATGAAAAGAAAATGCCAAGACTAGAGCAAAAGAATTTACTAAAGATAGGTAGTATTACAAATGGGGAACAGGAAAACAAGCAATACTTAGAGACAATATAGTGCTCGTATTGGAGGTATCAGAGTTTTAGCACAAATTCTGTTAGAGATGCAGAAATCAAAGGCTGTTGCAAGACAGAGGGTTCCAAACTAAATAGTACATGAAAGAAAAAAAATGACATACTTGCCATTCAGGGGGAAATTACTTTAGAAAAGTCTCTTATAATAAAGAGAAAGATGTCTCTCAGAGGTGCAGTAAAACTAAGTGTACAGTATAAACACAGCACTCAGTAAAAGACCAGAAGACTAAAGAACTGTGCAAGAAGAAAAAAAATGTACAAGTGAAATCACTGAAAGAAAAAATGAAACACCAAGCCACAAGTGGCAGTGACATCTAGAAAGAGATGAAACACTGGAGGTGACACAAGAAGGACATCTTTCTAGATCCTAGAACTGCAGAAAGCTAGACATGTGCTCCCAGATGAGTGTACAGTCCCTATCTGCATAGCTATGGTACACAATAAACTGTTACCGAAGCTGTAGAAAACTACTACCCATATGGTGGCTGAGCTTTGTTCTCTACCATCTCTGAAAGGGAGAAGAGCGCAAGCTGCAGTGCACGTAACGTAGTGTTTGAAATTGTTTGGATTTTTTTTTTTAATAACTGTATTTTGACAAACTGTTTTCAATGAGCTTCCTTAGAAATTACTTTTTAGCAAAAAACTCGGTAAAGACACAGGAATAAAGGAGTAGACTAATAGCTGCTGTTGATATGAATGTATGCCATCATGTTCATCTAGTGCTACACTCCAAGTTAATGGAAGGGGCAATAAAATGTAGAGAGTGGTTTGTCTTTGGGCTTACTACAGAAAAAACATTCAAGACAACAAAATGGTATAGATGACTTTTTATAGCTTCCATGAAAAAACACGTTAGCTCAAAGTGCTAAGCCCCTCTAATGCATTGGGCCTGGCTGTCAATTTTTTCATATATTTTAGGGTTTAATTGCATTATTTCATTGTGCAGATACAGGGGGAAGCATTTGCCTTTGAGGATTTCTCATGTGGTCATTGTTCCTCTTTTGTAAGGCCATAACAGACAAGACAATGGACTACATTAACTTTTCCTCAGATGAACATGTGCCTTATGTCATGTTCTTACTTCTGTCTTTCAAATACTTACTTTCTTCCCTGCTGTAGCTCCACAGATACAGACTTGATACGGACTTGACTGAGGAGCTTCTGGATATTACCCTGCAGATAGTAAGATTAAATAATTTTCAGTGGACCTTTTTGCTTTACAGTCTACAAAAATAGCCACATTCTGTGTGAACTTTGTATCTAATTTAAATGCTATTTTTTTTGTGTGCTTTGTTCTGTTGTAAGCATCCTTGATCATGACTAAATTGAGAAGAGAGAACAGTTTCAGGAAAACCCGAGAGGTAGGGTTTCATATGAGTAACAGCTGAGGTAAAACTGGAAAATTGCTTCAGATGAATATTTGGATGTCCACTTCCTATAAGCTAAATAGCTGAAGGTTATATTTAATTCTGAACATATTTAAGAAATCATTTTATTTGAAATTCTTCTGCTTGCAAAATAAACAAACAGAGCCCTCCATCTGCATGCAATGCCTGAAGGATTTATCATAGCAGAAGGTTTTTAATAGAACTCCATCTTGAGAACATTATATAGGAAAAAATGTGTAGATCAGTCCAGAAATGGTCATCAAGAACCTGAACAGAGTTTTGCTGAACATTTGCTGTCCCTGTTCCCCAAGTGCTTCCTTGCTTGCCTGGGTGTGTATGTCCTCTCACAGACACCCCAGATGCTCATGTGCGATTCTCCGAGGTTGCAGCAGATTCCCTGCTGGACAAGAATCCTCTGGACACACCCAGTAATTTTCACTTCATATCCCTCTGGACAAAATATGTGTCATTAACTCTCTTCCCTCCAAAATAAGCTCTTCTGCCCTTCACCAGAGCTTTTATTTTTCTACTCAGTGCTGCTTGTATTGTGAGAAGGACCATAATGAATCACATCTCCCTCCTTCTTCATTGATCTCAGTTTGGAAGGAGCTCAGATTAAGTGAAAAAAAGCCACAGATGACAACATGACTTTTGCTGTGTATTCCAAATTATCCCTTGATTTCTCTTAAAAAACTCTAAATTAATAGACAATGAAATGGCCTAAAATGAGGAAGATTCTTCTCCATATAAGACTGCCACTCAAATTCTAATTAGGAATTTCACACTAAGCATACATCCTGTCTTTGCCCTTTAATTCAGCCTCAAAATTCAGATGTACGAACTTTTTTTGTAGTTTCTCTAGTTACACTTTCTCTTTTACATTTGGAGACATATTATATTGTCTTGGAGCTACCATTTGTGTTGTCTAGCCACCTTTGTAAGATTGGGTTTCTAGATGAGTGATTGTTCCACAGCTAGTTATCTCAGTGAGGAATAAACTTGTTAAGTCACTCAATCCACTGTTCTACCTTCTTTTCAAAAGTATAAGAAAACATATGGGGAGGTGCTGACCTCTTCTCTCTAGTGACCAGCGATAAAACACGACGAAATGGAATGAAGAGGCATCAGGGGAAGTTCAAATTGGAGATTAGGGTGGGTGAGAGGGTGGTCGGTCACTGGAACAGGTTGCCCATGGAAGTGGTCATGGCACCAAGCCTGTCAGAGTTCAAAGACCATCTGGATGATGCTCTTAGTCATATGTTTTAGTTTTAGGTAGTCTTGTGAGGAGCAGGGCGTTGGACTCAATGATCCTTATGGGTCCCTTCCAACTTGAGATATATGATTCTTATGATCTTATAATTTCTAGATTTCTGAAGTTTCTTGGCCAACAGATGGAACATAGAAGTCAGCATGTCTGATGGGGAAGAAGAAGCCAGACCAAATTAGACAGTTCCTTACTCACCATGATGATTTCATGGATCCTGTCCTTAGATACCTAACTCTCTTCAAGCACTGTGCAAGACTGGGGTCTGAGAAAAGTTTCAGGGATCTACAGCGCTGGTCTGCCACAAAGCAAACACCAGCTTCTGAGAAGCATACAAAAATGGCATGTGACCTTATAAGTTTGATTTTCATAAAAGTCAGTGGTTACTGGAAAATTACATCCTAAGAAAATTTCTTTGTTCAGTCCAGCTAAACTTGCTCCTAAACATGAACTATCTCCAGGCACCCAGGGCCAGAAGAATCTCATGTGCCTTCCAGCTGGGAAGGGACTTTTGGACTGGCCTCCTGAGTTCGTGTGCCCAGAGTCTGTCTAAACTGCACTTCAGGAATTTCATTCTGGTTTTGTCTACATTACCATCATTGCAAGAAAAAAAGACAAGAGATGTCTTTTCGTTCTGGCCCTGCAAGTCACACAGCTAGATTGTGGCAGAGTGGAGAAAGTCACTTTTACTCTTGCCTGAGACACCGAATCACCTAACCCATGTGATTTATTTCCTTGCTAATACTGAACAAGATCTATTTGCAGCACAAGCAGGATAAACCTGCTGATTTGCCACAGCATGTTGAATGAATCTGTTTCTTCTTGAGAAAATGAAGAAAACATTCTCATGAAGAGGAGAAAATAGTCAATTTTCATTCTCTGCATGAGAGTCTTTGATGACAGTAAAGGACAGGATACAAAGTAATTGAACAGGATGCAACATCCCCTGAACATGTTATGACTGAATTAGCTCCAGACTGTAAAAGAGTAGCCAAGTTACTATGTTTGTTTGCTGCCATACTGGACCATAAGGATGCTGTTGAAAAGTCCTTGATCTTTTTGAGGATTTCACAGTTGCATTCTTCATTGTTCTGGGATAGTATATCCAATATTTTCCTTTCATCAAGTGCTTTTCTTGAAATTTTTTCTTCTCCTTCTTGAAATTATTTTCCTTTGGTGCTATGGATTTTCCTTCTGCAAAACTAACCCGATCCAGGAAGTGATCTATCTGCAGTACTGATTGCCACAGGTTGAAAACTGATAGGGTCATGCAGAGAATGAAACTTGACTATTGTCTCCTCTCCATGAGAATATCTTTTCTTCACTTTCTCAGGAAGGAACAGGATCACCCAACAAATATGCATCTGAAAAGAAGGAAAATAAATGGGAGGAAGTATGTATGTGCTATTTTTGCCCGAAGATCTAACATTAAAAGACAAGTTGTTTCATTTTCAAGTTATATAGGCACATTTATGTATAATTCTATCATAACAAAGGTGGGATCCTGCTTAGTTAAGCAGAAACATACACATCCACAGAACATATCCTTGGTGGTTATTTTGCTTTTAAGAAATAATGTCCTTAAATCTCCCCCTTCCCCCAACCCTGGCCTTTCTTTTTTCCCCTTGTGCAAAACATTTTATTCCTGCCAGAAATAAATTTGACTATGTCCAAATTTATATGAGTCAGAGCTTGGAAAATAAACCAGTAGGTTCGCTGTGTCTTGGACAGTGTCCATATATTACAAAGTGTTTAACAGGATAGTGTGGCTTGTTTCATTTCACTTTTATTCCAGTTAAAAAACACAACAATCATTTTATGCTTAGATAGAAGCTCAGTTTTCCATCAGCCCAAGGTTAAACAGTTTTCTCACAACCAATTCTTAAAGTAATTCCTATCTTTTATTGGCAAATAATGGCGGCTCTCCTTAGGCAAATATGCCATGGAGATTTCAAGTCTTTCGTGTAACATGAAAAATAAACATGCTCAAATATAAAATCAACTCTTTCTCTTATGTGATTTACTCTTTTTTATTACAAGAAAACAATGTTGATTTGTGAGCTTAGTAAATTAAATGGACATTACATAATAATGTCTCCTTCTAGTTAATTTAACACATATATTGTTGCTCTGACTTTTTCAGTATGCCTTAAAACATGCCTTTTGATGAAATCATCAAGGCTTTGCCAAAAGAAAGATGAACAGTAGATCATTTACTTTAAACCCTTGCCTTTTTTCAGTCAAAAAATTTCATGGCCAGCAGGATTACACAAAGCTTATAAACTTCTCATGAAACCTTGGTTTGTCCTTTGATGGACTTACTGTAATGAGACTTCTTTCCCAATTTTTCCAATTAAAAATATGACATCCCTGTCCTTCCAAAGTTAATTATAATATTCACATTGACTTTGAGCTCTTATTGGCTCAACCACCAAAATACATACAATGTCATGCCCAAGTGGTTATTTCCATTTGGACCATTATGTTTGAAATGGAAAGGAGTCTACAGAAGCAAAAACTACTACATCAAGGAAAAGGCAACGCTTACTTTGTCACTTCCATCATAGTATACTGGCAAAACTGGTCTAGAAAATTCTGGAATTGTAGCAAGGGCTCCAAATAAAGCTACTATGTACCACATCACTGCAAAAAGCCACTGATAAATATTCAGTTTAAAAATGGATTAAAAGAATGAGCTGAACAAACATAGTTCTGTTTCTCTGATATGCAAGATTTTAAAATAATTAAAATCAAGGTAGTTACTACAAAGTGAGATAAATGACACTAATTTTCCCAAAGGAAAAGTGTGTCTGTTTACACTGCCGATTTTCTTTAATAGCTTTATTTTTACTAACATAGAAATAAAGTAGAAAATCAGACTGGAAAAGGATTTGGAAAGATCATAAAATCTGGTCACTTTTGTAACTGTCAGACAGACAAAAATAATCCTTTATATGTGTATTTAGTTTTATCTTGCAACTAGTTAGATTTCTTGTCCCTTGTACTAGAAAGATGTTGCTGTACATGTTCATTAGTAAACTTTCTATTCACTTATTCAATGAGAGAAGTAGGGGTATTTAAATGAAACTTGCAGGTGGCTAATCTCCAGCCAAAGTATGTGGCCAATTCATACCCATGTGATCATGCGTTAATGTGGCCCATTAGCTCCAACACTGCCTATCCATCTTGGTGTTTACTCCCCAATGACTATGCAGGTGGTAGCTATATCTTTTCTCAAGCCTCATTCATCTAGGTAAAGAAAGCCAAGCTCATTTAATCTTCTTACATAAAATAGGAAAGAAACAAGGTATCAGTGATCAGCCCAAAGTCCTTCTCCTCTTGTGTCTGATTTGAATTAATCCTGCCTGAACAGAGTCTGCTGCTGTCACAGATGGGACCTCACCAGCATCAAGGATCGTGGTATGAATATTTTCAGTTCTCTGCTTGAAGTACTTGATATGCTATGTGATCACCTTTCTCATGACTACATCATATATGAAATCAGAATCAGAAAAAGGTTTCTAAGTGTTGGAGCGGGGATGTTCTGGAACAATTTTTCAATCAGAGCTTGGGGAAAATACAACCCAAAACCTGACTGGTATGAAGGTGAAGCTTGATCTACTGTTAAAAGAAGCAAGGATGTTTCCTTCCTCCATTAGAGGCACAGAATCTCATTCAGATCTTATTCAGACCCAAAGAATATCAGAAGATATAAAAATCACTAGATTAAAGTGAGTTATTCTGACATTAAAAGGGAGATGAGACCACAATGCAAATTAAAGAACTCTGTAGTCTTTTGAAGAGGCATTTATTTTTTTCAAACAGCAAACATCAGAAAAAAAATCTTCATTGCCAAACATAGCACTCATGAAAAACATGGCTTCCAAATTTACACAGAAATTGGAACTGTTGAGGGTCAGGTTCTGTTTAACGCTGGCAAAATAAAATGTTGGACTGTTACATTTCACATTTTATTCCTGTTGTCTTCCTGGAAGAATTAGAAATGCTTTCAAGACTTCACCATCAAGACTGTTTTCATAGCCCGAGTTTCCAGTTAGCTAGAAACACATGTTTTGAAAGCTATGTTCTCACAAAAATATTTTGAAAATGATATTCACAAAATCTAAAACTGAAAATAAAAACCTATTGTTAAACATAAGTACTACAAAATTATGCTAAATTATTCACCAATCAATTGGTATGAGCAAGTTCATTCCCAAGAAGTCTCATTCATGACAAAACAGATCCTAAATTTATCTTTCTTACCAGGCATTATTGTAAAGAGATTAAACACCATTTTCTTCAGAATTTGTGAGAGAAGACATGCCCTTCAAGGGAGAGCACAGTAATGACTGGTACAGGCAGTTTACTTAGGGACTTTCTGAAGCCACTCGGATTCATTCCAATGCCCTGTACAAGCTTTGGATTTGGCCACTCATGCATGTAACCAGCCACTCAATTAAAGTTGCTGCATCCCTGCCAGCTGTAACAAGGTAGATTCAACCAAACACAAAGAAATAGGTTCCTGTCAAAAAACCTGTAAATTATATTTGCACAATTACCATAGGCCTGTGACTGGTGTGTCTGGTTTAGGTTTAGGTTAAAAATATAGAAAAATTATTGCATGTACGACTAGCACAAATAAATGTTCTTAGTGCTTTGTTTTGAAATTGGGTAATTTCTTTACACATACATTGCCTTTTTGCATATTTAAAATTGTATGCAATTTCTTCCTATGTAATTTTGAAATATCTCTGTGCAAAATATTGTTCCAGTCTCCTCTCTTTCATGGAGGTGTCCTGGTTCTGGCTAGGATAGAGTTAATTTTCACAAGGAGCCAGGACAGGTGAGCCAAGCTGGCCAGGGGGCTATTCCATACCATGTGATGTCATGCTCACCATAAAAGGGGGCTAGTTGGGGAGGGGCGGGTGCAGCATGGCTCCGGGAGGGGCTGAGCATCTGGTCCATCTTTGATCAGTAAACTGCTTTCTGTTATCACCCATTGTGAATATCTGTTATCAGTACTGTTGTTGATTGCTTCCCTCTCCCTTGCTGTCCCAGTAAACTGCCCTTATCCCAACCCTCGAGGCTTTGCCGTTGTTTTTCCATTCCTCTCCCCATCCCACCAGGGAAGGGGTGATCGAGCGGTGGTGTGGTGCTCAGCTGCCAGCTGGGGCTAAACCACGTCAGTCCTTTTGGCGCCCAATGTGGGGCTAAAGGGGTTGTGATAACAACAAGTCTGACCCAAGTGTGTTAAAACAAAGTTGTTATAAGCATTTATAATGTTATTGAAACAGTCGCTGGTCATAATGATATTCTTTTTGGACACATGGATCTGGTTTGTAAACCCGTATTTACTCTATGTAATCCCTGTGGCACTGTTTATCACCTCTGGGAGAGGGTTTTATGTTCTCATGTTGTTGTATTGTGTGATAATGACTTATGATAAGATATCATCTACAGTCATGAGTCTGAGCTGGTACTTGTATGTAGCCTTTCTGTCATGCCTGTACCTCGGTCAACATCTTTCAGAATTGATTAATAATTGCACCCAATCTATGGGGAAGACGGGGCGGGGGGGATACCTTCTCCCACTCTTTCACCTCCCCTTTTCCCTTTTGATTGGTTACAACAACTTTTGAGAATTTTGAATACCCTTGGAATGTTCAGGCCAGTATATTCCTATTGCTATGTCTCCTGCATGTTTTCCAAGTCCCGTTCAGGGTTAGCAAAAATTGTTTCAAGAATACCACCCAGGGATCTTCCCCAAGGCTGAATAGTCAGGGCTGGCATGGCATGTGGGAGATTATGGGCGGGTATCTAGAGACCTTCTCACCCCCAATGGTTTGGACCTTCACTCCTGAACAACTGCAAGACCCTGATAAAATGGTAGAATATTTGAAATAAAAATGCTGCGGGTATTCCAAGGAGACACAACTTACTGTGCTGTGCTGGGCCCTGGCCACGATCTATCAAACACCAGAAGACCCAGAACCAGAAGTGATCACCCAATCCCTGTCCCTGAGTGAGCTGAGAGATATGCGGAAAGATTTCAGCCACCTTCCAGGGGAGCACATCATTACCTGGGGTGAGCGAGCGGTGGCTAAACCACATCAGGAGGGAAGAAAATAAATAGAAGATTTTTCAAAATGGAGCATCTGTGAAAGGTACTCCCACCATGGGCATCTACAACTTTCACTTATCTGTGAAGAGCCAGTCTGGAACTTCTGACACTAAAGATCAAATTTGCAATACTCAACACAAAGGATAGACTACAATGTGAGAAAAGGGAGATGGTGAAATTTGGTAACAAATCAGAAATTTTTCAGGTTCATAGCATTATTTTTTTTCTTCCTCTTCTTCCCCCTACCTGGAGGCAAATTAATATAGCAAAAATTGTAATGGGCAAATTTTCATGAAACCCTTTTTCAGAAAAACATCTCTGGTTCAGCATAGTATGGGAAAGTCCTCTGATACAAAACCCCCCTCACATGGAGGTCAGTTAACTAGCATGTGGGAGATACAATAAAAGAGTCACTTGTTATTTTCTAATCTATTTAAGCTTTCGTGGAGACTTCAGACCCATGACAGAACAGGCAATAGCCTGTACACTGGGTCTCAAATGTGGAGCACAGTGTTCGATATCCTTTTTGAGATCCTTGTGGCAGTCACCAGGTGCAGATTAGAATTGCACTCGAGATATAACCTCCACATGACATGAGGAGCAGATATTGTTATCTGTTACACTGATGGAAATGTGAATGATGCTGAGATCAGTGGAGTGGAATCTAGAGCTGGCATAGGTACATGTGCTTGAATCTGTGTAGAGCCACACATAAATGACTGACAAAAGAAACTGGCTATTGCTGAAGGAACGGGGATGGCCTCCCAGCTACCTAAACTGGTGACACTTTGGTGATCCAAACCTGAGGCAATAATCAAGATCTACATTTCATGATATATTTTGCATTCTATCTCCAAAGCTGCTTGGGAAAAAAAAAAAAAGAAAAAAAAAAAGGTGAATTCTACAAATACTTGAATTAAAGTGTGATTGAGAGATGAAGCGATCCCCAGTGTAACATTCAGTTGTTCTTTTGAAGTTTGTTTATAGACCTCACATGCCAAGATGCAGAAGATATTTTCCAACATTCATGTCTGATCAAGTCAGAGTTGCTCATCTACTGAACTATTTATTTTTACTTGATTTACTTTCAGTTGAATGTGCCAAATAGTCTCCACCTAGACAGCAGAAAACTTGGTGTCTCAAAAAATTGAATTTCAAAGGCTATGAGATCTCTTACACATATGATTGCCATTTAAAAAAAAATACTTAGTGATTATTTGGTCTTCAGTGGTCACCTGTCTGTGCTTAGAATTTGTAACCATTCATAGGCACAACGACAAACACAGGAATCACTTTATTAGAGCAAAATATTGGAGATAGTAATGGACAGCGGCAAATACTCACTTTTGCTTTCTTATTAGAAATTATATTCATTACATTAATTCATTCCACACCCTTGAGCTGCATCAGTTGTATAAACAAAATAGTGTCATAATTATGATAATTATTATTAATAAATGGACTATTTATACCCCCCAAAAAACTGTTAAGAGCTTGTACTCCAGAATATTTGGTTTATAAAAACAGCCAATAGGTCTTATAGTGTCATCCACTCCTTCCCTCACAACCTACTTATTTAATTTATTTATTTCTTATCCTGCTTTGGGTTTTAATACTCATGCAAGGAATTGGTCAACAGATGTAGACTGTGGAGAAGCCAACAACGGTTGTTGTTTGCTGCTTTCCCGTGCAGGACTCCTTGGTGTTTTTTCTGTGACTGATGAAAAGTGATGGTAAACATGGTAGGATAATTTTACGACATGCAGAAGATATTCTGTTAGGAAAAGGCCAACACCAGCAAACTTGTTTCCTTTGAAGTCTCCAAAGCAGAAAAATGTGAACAGTGTCACTTTGCCAACCTTGTGCTGGAATTAAAAACATTGAACAGGTGCTCACCACATTGAAAGACTGTAGGTCAGCTATTTTCTCTATCCCCCTTCTGTAAATGCAAATGTTTAAAGTTGCCAGACTTCAGTATTATGAATAGTGAATGAATAGTAAAATTCAGCATTGAGGTCTCACTACTCAGCACCAATTTGATGACCAAAATAACATAAAGCAAGCTAGTGAATTTGGCTTACATATTTTTTGGTGAAATGTGTGATATTCGGTGTACAGCTATTGGTACAATTTAGCTCCCTTGCATAAACAGTTTCTGCCTTAAGAGAAGAGGGGAGCAGCAACATTTCAGAGCCTAGAACTGTTATTTTTCAGACCTCATCCCCGTTCATCCTTGCAGGCAGCATCAGAGATGTTGAATTGGCAAACAATGACGGTAAGTGTGGTGTGGTTCCCAGACAGATATTTCCAGTCTTCAGATTTTCAATTATGTTGATGCTTATTTTATTTTATTGATTTTTTCAATCATTATGTTGATGCTTATTTTAAGGAAAAAAAAAAAAGAAGATTACTGAGACTATTCTACACCTCATTTTTAATTTTTTAAGGATTTAAGCAATAGATTCAGAAACTTGTAGAAAGCAAGGGTTGGAAGGGCTTTGTGTGGTTCTCTCATCTATTCCCCACTGTACTGCTCCTCTCCAGGCAGCTGGGTCAGCCCTTCTGTTATTCCTCACAGACGTTTGGAAATGCCACAGTGTTGCTTGGATAATCTGCTCTCGTGCTTAACTGCTCTAATTACTAGATCACTTCTACTAATGTTAATACTAAATTCCTTTCCTTCAATTTAAAGTTGTTATTTCTGACCTTTTGTATTTGTAAATATCTTTTGTTTATTTGAAGACCCATTTCTCTCTCCCTTCTGACTTTTTTTTTTTTTTTATTTTATTTTTTGTAATTTGGCTCAACTGCCAAAGCTTGTTTGCTTCCATTATTTCCTTATGGGAATGCCAGGTAGGACAAGTGTCATCTGTTGCATATTACCTATCCACAAAGTGTGTTAACATTTTTATAAGTACAAATTAAGTTGATTTAATACAATTTCTTCTTGACAAATCGTCATGGCTGTGTAATTCCTTGTTTTCTGCTATGTGCTTACAAAGAATTTTTGCTGTTTTTCTGAAATTCAATGTTAAACCAGCTGGCCTATTATTCCTCTGTTCCTCCATTTCTTACCTCTTAAAGAAAAGCATTGTCATATTCTGTGGTCTCAAAGACAAATGCTAGCAACTTCAGATTTACATGAGCTATTTTTCTAAGTCTGCTTTGATGAATTTCATTTGGCCCAGCCAACACCTGACTTTCTCAGATATGCGTTATTTCCTCTTGCTAATTTAGTTATATCTTTGTCAGTGCTGCTAAATGTCTTTGCTGCCTTACAGATCACTAGTGAATGACTTCGTGAAGACTGAAAGGTGAAGGCATAAAACACTTGAACAGTGTCAGTATCACCTGACATTCCTTTTGAGTTGCAAGCTGACCCATTTCTTTTATTTCCAGTCATTTTAATACACAGGTTGTTTCTTCTTACCTTTTATGTCCTTTGTTGTTCCTATCCCATTTCTTGTTTGTCTTTCTGGTCATGTTCAAGTTATTATTTTACACCAGTTATTATTTTATGGCACCATCTTGCTAGCACTTTCTCTATTTTCCTTTTCCTTCTTACCTTGAGATAGGTCATTTGCATGAGGATGAATTTCTCCACACCACACAAAGGTTACACAGATGTTTAAATTCACTGTCTTGGAGACAGTGACCGTGTTATAGTAACAGATCTTACTCAGCAATACAGAGCACTTTCAGACTATAAATCATACACATCTTTAATCAGCCAAAATTTCTATAGAGAGCTTGTTAGAGATTACTGGTGTGTTTTATATGAAGACATGTACTTGAAAAGTTGGGAAATAGATTTGGCATACAAAGGTACTGATTTAACAGGAAAGGGTTTTGTTGGGTTGTTTGCTTGGTTGCTTTTGTCTGGCATTATTTGCCAAGTATCTTAATTTAAGCAGAGAGGATTTTGTGAATCTGTGGAATGTTAAGTAAATCCTTAAATGTACACACACACATTCTGTGGGAGAGGGTGGTAAAGTATAGCTCTTGCAGCACTGTGAGTGCTGTGTAGAGCTTTATCTAGAGAGACAACTAAGGCTAGGTGTGTATCAAGGAGGATGAAAGGGAAATGTGGACAAAATGAGAAAGGAGCAGGACAGAGAAAGGTACAAATGAATTATTCCATGGACTTTAATTGAATTACATCAGAATTGGATTAGACCTATCTTCTGGTGAACTCATCAAGTAATGGAAACGCTTTGTTAAAGCCAAAGCTCTCCAAAGGCTACTACACACATCACTTTTCCGTACCACAGTTCTGGAGGTTCGTAGCTTCTAATTTCTTCCAGAAAAAACAAAACAAAATAAAACAAAACAAAAACCCACAAAAACCCAAACCACAAAGCAAGACACCTCATTTCTTAAAGTCAGTTTCCATTACCCTTACTCCTTACAAAGTGTCCTTTGCATTATTTTTTCTCTCTGGACTCTTGTTTGTGTGGAGTATTCTTTGCTTCATAGGGTGTATGTTTGTAGGAATAACAGAAAGATGGGATGAAGATTTCTTTCTTTAGATTAATGGTGGGATGCTGAGGCCTTTCAATTTATCTTATAGCACTTTTTAGAAAGCTTTCACTTCAACAGATACTCTTATTTTTAGTCTAAAATATACCGTGGAGACCTTTTCTGTAAGTGAAATTGAAGTGGGGTGCTGAATGCTGCCAACTTTCCAAAACCTAAAGAATATTCAGGTACATTGCTAGTTGGCTTACTAGCTCACATAATCCTTCTCAGTACACTTAAAAAGCATTTTCCTAGGAAAATGTTCTACGGTACTATAAATCTTTATGGTTATAAAAAGCCATATATTGATCATGGAAGTAAGATCGTGCAGACTGTGGAGAATGGATTTGTGTAGGCACGCCAGAGAACGGAACAGGGTGTTTGTGATTTTCCAGATTTTGCATTTTCAGTATTCTACAAAGATAGTACTGAAGGATGTAGTACGAGGTCCTGTAATGTACACCACTTTCCAGAGAAGTATTTGTGCTCTGAAATTACGCAGCAGGATATATGACCATTTCTAATCTTTGTCCACATTCTGTTTCCTGAACGTTGCTCTGTTTTACTGCGCATTTATTTCATCATTCTGCTGAGATCCTACATTTCTGGGAAAAGCCAGTTTGTTGAGCATTATTAATGCCATGGTTGTACATTTCCCACAAGGGTCATTAAATGTATCAAGAAGACATGTTGGAGACTACAGCCTGGTCTTTGACCTATGTAATTTTGCTTAAGCAAAGAGATGACAGCAATGGATTACTTGTAGACTCTAGAAAACCAGATGAAGTAACTTTAAAATATTCTCATCCATTGCTACAAAAAAAATGATATGACAGGTTCCTCAGTGGAAAGTGATTGTGGGTATTGGCAAGTGGAACTGAACTCAAAGGACTTGGCAGATCAATTTTTGCCACAAGACTTGGCCTCTAGCCACTTAAAGCAATGTTCTTACGTGATTAAGAATACAAATAGCTTGTGATGGGCTGCTATGCTGAAACTGAACACTCAAAAAGTTATTTTTTTTAATCCCAAAATAGACAATCTACCTTATTAACCACAGCACCAGTAGGATAAGCATTTCTTTGGACAAAGGAAATTGGGAGTGGCAAAACCAGACAACTTCCCAGACACTTATGGACACATGAAGATTAGTAGGACTATGATCCTGTTACAGAAAAGCTCCTAGGAAAATGTAATGTTTGCACAGGGAATTAGATCTTTCAAACAAAATGGTTGGTCATTATTTGATGTCAAAAGGAATCTCAGTTGAAATGATGACTTCAGCTTGATCAGGTGAGATTCAACAAATCACTGTTCTACTCCTCATAATCCAGCTGGCCATGGTCTTGCATGACCAATGCAGTTCATGCATGATTCATTCCTATCAATTATCTTAACTACATAAAAACATCTAAATATACTATTTACAAAAAACTGTCATGTGCAGAAACAGTTTCTATTGACTTTATAAAAAACTTATCTATGCACTATTTGATTAATTATGGAGCAGGAATTGCCTGGGAATCTGTGACACTGCAACCAGGATGTTTATCAACACATTAAAACATAAGAATTGAACCAACACAGCAGGACCTACCTGGGTAATCTCTAGACGTGCCCAAAGTTCCCACCTAGAAAGCTCCTGTATCAATCAGTCAAACCTCAACAGGCTTATAAAAGTTTTGTGTTCCATTAAATTGTCCAGTTCCCACAACCTGACTGTCCAGGCTGCATTCAATCCCACTTTTAGCTGTCTAGCTTTGTAGACCAGTCCTAGAGACGTTAAGATTAAATATATTCTACTCCCTTTAGTAGCTTACTGAATAGCAGAGAATGAACAGTACAAAACATACCCTGACACATGTCAGGTGTGAGCATGAACTCAGGACTTCTGTTAGTGCTGTGTGTGAGGTTCCAGTGGAAAGCCAAGGAAATTGAACAATTCCCTTTCTTACAGAATACCTAGAACTTAGAATTGAACAAGCTTACTTCTTGACAACAGAAAACGTAAGAAAAACAATGGACATATTGGAAAAACTCTTCCAGTATGAACCTGTAGGGAGACTCTTAAAGTAAATGCAAAACTGGTTTCACATTTCTAGGATGAAAATAAGCTTTGAAAACCTTGGAAAGGGTCTTGAATAAACCTGAAACATGAGACAGTGGATAGGACATAATTGGTCCCTAGGTTTAAAAACAGTTACCTATAAAACAGGAACCTTGCATCTGAAAATGAATGCACAGTTGTGGAAATGGGGCTAGAAGAGTGACTTTATTAGCATGACTAATGAACTTGCTATTCACACAAAATAAGAAGTTTATTCCTTGTAACCAACTTGCATAAAAATAATAGACTTCCATTTGGGGTCCATTGATAGAGATCTATCTTGCAGGCCTGGTAATCGATAAAGAAGCAACAGGAAAGATCTGTGTTGACCTGTCTGGGAGAAAAGCAAGTGTGTTAATGATCTGAAAACACTTTGTATATTATTACCATATTTCTTTCTCCAGGGTTGGTCATACAAAACACCTGTGTATGTGGATTTGTTTTTTTTTTTTTTTTTTCAGTTCTACTACTTGCATTTCTGGAATTCTGAAAGTTACTGGCAACTGGTGCCAAATATGTTCTGTGCATACTCACATAGATAAAATGATTGCCACAGTAGCTATCTTAAAAAATGTAAGACACCTCTGAAGTTTAAACACCTGTTCATCTTGGACTACAGTTGCATATGGGTGATTACTTTAAGGTCCTGTGAAATCACATGTCCACCAAAAGACACTGTCCAGCCTCCTCCTGCCATCAGTAGAGGATTCTCTGTTTCAGTAGCACTCCAGCTTTGGCATGACATGGGCATTTGGGCTGCCATGCAGCAATCATAGAATCATAGAATCATAGAATGGTTTGGGTTGGAAGGGACCTCAAAGATCATCTAGTTCCAACCCACCTGCTGCGGGCAGGGACACCCTCCATTAGACCACGTTGCCCAAAGCCTCATCCAACCTGGTCTTAAACACTTCCAGGGATGGGGCATCCACAACCTCTCTGGGCAACCTCTTCCAGTGCCTCACCACCCTCACAGTACAGAATTCCTTTCTAACATCTAATCTAAATCGACCCTCCTTCAGCTTAAACCCACTACCCCTTGTCCTGTCACTACACTCCCTCATAAACAGTCCCTCCCCATCTTTCCTGTAGGCCTCTTCAGGTACTGGTAAGCCGCAATTAGATCTCCCTGGAGCCTTCTTTTCTCCAGGCTGAACAATCCCAACTCTCTCAGCCTGTCCTCATAGGAGAGGTGCTGCAGCCCCCTGATCAGCTTCGTGGCCCTCCTCTGGACTCACTCCAACAGCTCCATGTCTCTCCTGTACTGGGGCCCCCAGAGCTGGATGCAGTACTGCAGGTGGGGTCTCACAAGAGCGGAGTAGAGGGGCAGGATCACCTCCCTCGACCTGCTGGTCATGCTGCTTTTGATGCAGCCCAGGACATGGTTGGTTTTCTGGGCTGCAAGCGCACACTGCCAGCTCATGTTGAGCTTCTCATCAGTCAATACCCCCAAGTCCTTCTCCTCAGGGCTGCAATTATCATTCAGAACAATGAAAATGAATAACTTTTCAGAGTTATTTTTCAGTTGGGAGAGCTCCCTGATCCATCTCATGGATTATCTGGAACAAGGGAAGGCTGACACCGAGGCAGAAGTGGCAGGTTCATTTTGTTTCCTTCTGCAGCAGTGCCAGATGAGGCTGCCTTAATGTATTTGTCAGAATACATATTAAGGTAACTAAATCAGCTTCTTATCAAAATATACCCTTTCTGAGTATCTGTTAGTAGGCCTAGAAAGTGTGGGGGAAAAGACAGTAAAGAAGCAACATGAGCATAACTTAGGGATGGAACCTAAAGCAAGAAGGAGAGCAGGAAAGAAGCCATCTTTTGTGGCACAGATGGAAAGACTGATTTGGAAAGCGTGGTTAGAAATCATACTAGCAAAGGTTGATATAGACTGCATTGCAAATAAGCATCAGAGAAACATGTCATAAAATCAATATTTCTTCCGAATTGCAGACAACTCTGAAATGCCTTGACTTCCAACACCTTATAAAGCAGAAGAGGCCTTTTTCCTTCTATTCCATATTAGGAGAAGTTGATGAAGTTTTATTAGAATTGTTGTACTAATTGTTTTAGTAATTCATTGTCTACAAATTATTAAATTAATTTGGTTTCTAAGAAGTGAATTATGAAAAACAATTTTCCAATGCATTCTTTTGGCCACTCTAGAAATAGAAGTTCCAATTTTATTTCAGATCTCCAATTAGCCTGACTTTATTTTTTACAGTTCATTATGGACTCCCAAGACTGTAGGTCTTGCCCAAAAGAATATTGAAATAACATAGAGAGAATAAGTGGTATTAAATTTTAAGCTTCTGGCATACAAATATTTGATTTCCCAAAGTGGTTATGGAATATTCATCTTGAAAATTGCCTTTTCACTTTGATTGATGGGAATTGGGTTGTTTTCTCAGATAAAAAAATTTTTATTCAACTTCAGACTTTTTGGTCATATATGATCTGAGAATTGTAAGGCTAGGTGTAAAGCAAGAAACAGCTTTTTAGATGATGGAGACATTCCAGATTAAAATTACTTTCCAATCTTTCTAGTATAAGTAGTGCATTGTTTGCAAGTGTGACTAGTGATGTTTTTAATGCAAGCTTTTAAGTTTCTCATGTACAGAGTGAACTTAAGTACTAATTAAGGCAAATAGTATTTTGGCATACCCTGCCCTAAAGGTTTCATTATTTTTCACTCCAGTGGTTTTGTTCTTAATTAATAGTAATTTGCTTAAAGAGAGATGTCTGGCTGCTAGATGACAAGTGGCCCAAGGTGGTCCGGGAACATCAGAATCTAGGCCTGTTATTGTGACACTGAGTTAATTGCTGGACTCTGCAGCAGATGGAGGGGTGGTCAAGGGAGAGGGTTTCATGCCATCTCAGCAGCCTGAGACCTCTGTGGAGTAACTCAGAGGAAACCAGTAGGAGCCATTTGGATCTGGTGACTCACATGGGTCATGTTTAGACCCAGTAGTTATCAGGTTTAAGTGCAGTGAGAAACAGAGCAGAACAGGGCTACTTTGTGTCAGTGGCAAAACTCGTGATCTCAAGCTGTCTGACTCAAAGCCAGGGGAAAGCTCCTATGGAGTCAGTGACTTTTGAGAAGTTCTTGTTTTATTATATAAATGATGAGAGTCAAACCATGGTGCCTGATGCTGAGTCCTCGCACACAGCACTGGGGAAAATATTGACCGAAGTTCAGCACTGGCTGCTTCCATTCCAGTTACAGAAAGTTACCCTGACAGTCTTGCTCTGTTGTTGTTCCCATAAAATTCCTGCTGCCTTCAGCTGAAGTGCTGGCAAGGATCTAAATTTGATAGTTTGGTCTAGAAGGAATAGCAAGTGAGAAAAGATGGATTGGTATCTGGCCCACCAGTACAAATGGGAAAGGGGTCTCAGTAGCACATGACTGGGCTCAAAGATATTAAAGCAAAGCTTGGCCATATTAGAAACTTCTGGTGAGTGCATGACAACACTTTTTAAATGATGTAGTCCTTCCAGAGAATAACTATGCTGGCCATCATAGGCGTGTTTCTGCCAGGCTTCCCTTTACTCCAAACTCAGTAATTTGACAAATAAAAGTAACACTCGTGAGGTGGCGGGTCCTCTGAGTCACAGGCATGTGGATGAACCATGTGCTTTTGGTTAGACAGTTAACTTGATTTCTGCTATCCAGTTGGACCATTTTGGTGGTCCAACAAAAGTTGAGGCCTGAATCTTCTGCCACAGGAGATCAAATATCTACGTGTTTTCCAACTTCTTATAGACCATAAGAGAATTAAAAATGCAGTGTCAAATCCTATCCAACAGACCCTAGGCTTATCCAACAGGCCTTTTGGCTTCTAGATTCATACATTATCCTTTCACTGTATCACACGTTGAACTCCTTTTAGCATTGTCTGGCAACATACTTGCACAACCAAGGGGAAGATTTTTGGCCTTTTGTATTATTTTAACAACAGAAATAAGCAGAAAAAAAATCCTATCATTCCCTTGACTTATGAATACAACACATTTGGCTAAGTCAGGAGTTCAAATTGGAATCATATAGAAGCAGCCATTTCAGACTTAGACTCCCTTCCAGTGTAAGGTTTAGGACTTCTGTACTTAGCAGTTAGCTGTGCTCCACCTTTGATTTGAGATCTAGCACAAGACCCAGGTCTTGACCTGACAAGACTTGAAAGTCCATGATAAATATTGCACCCAACTGGGCCCCAACCATCTATGTCACTGAATGTCCCCAGTTCTCGTGCTGACTCTGTGCAAGAGGGATGAATTTCAGAAGTTACAAAAATATGAACTAAAAGTGGATGAGAACTGGAGGAATGTGCTGTCATTCAGTTAAAAAAAACCAGCTGCAATTTCTATGATTTTTTTTTATTTGAACAAAGCAACATTTACAATGTGAGGACCAAAACAACATTTCTCTCTTGATCTCATCTTGATACCCACTCCACAGTTTTGTTATTTCTGCAAGTAACTTGTCTGTGATTGAAGCACTGAAAGAAACTTTCCTTTCAGGAATTCTCACTAGACCTATGAGCTCAGTAATTACATTTAATGATTTCCTTTAGAAAACCCCATTTCCTTCTTGACAGGCTTGGCAGTTTATTCCACCTTTTGAATATCTTCAGTGCTCCAGAAGGTCTTGACTTAAAAAGAGTGGAAGAAATGGAGTTAGAGAAATTTTATTAACCCATTTCACAAGAACTCTAAGGGATACTTGCAAACTTTGATTGTGTCTCCTGATAATTTTTAGTTTTCTCTTTTCACCTTTATATATATATATATAAAATGAAGTCCAGGAGCTCAAAGGAAGATGCACAATTCTTAAGACATGAAAAACTTTAAAGCAAGACTTACTTAATGTGGAACAACTTTATTGACTTTCAGTACAAGATCCCATGTTACAAGATGAAGGAACAGATTTTTTCTATACACATAGATAAAAAGATCAACTAAAATAATTTTTATTCTTTCTAAGAATATTCAAGGAATAAAAATTCTGATAGTTATGTGCAAGCTATCCTCCTTGACTTTATTGCTTTGGTGATTTTCTGTAGCTACATTTTGTTTGAGTCTCCTTTGTGCACCTCCATCTTAGAGACTTAATGCTTATAAGAAACCAGATGCTGTCTATAATTAGATACTGAAAGATCTCTTGCCTTCTCAACAGCCTCTTTTGCAAGTGGGTGTAGAGTTTGAATATATACTAATTTAACTGTCTTTTATCCAGTTCCATTTCAACGTGTCCTCCTTACACAATGAATGCTGCTTCTGCTATTGAGAATAAACTTCATTTTTACTGAGCTAAGGCTTGTTCATCTGAGCAATGACTAAATAGAGGCACCCTAACCTGCAGTGGAGTTCACCTATCAAAATATAACTTGTGGCCCTCCCTCAACCTCATATACTAGAACAGAGATTGGTAGAGCAGAAAGTGAGGTGAGTGAGGTGAGGAGGTTGTTTTGTTTTGAGGTGTTGAGGTGACTGAGTGTTAGAAGAGATCAGAGTGTTGTAGTAAGCATCAGCATCTATTAGGAGATGGATTATTGCTGAAAGCCCTGTGAGGTCCCTTGTTTCTTCATGCTCCTATCAGCTCCTCCCTGGCCTGCAACCAGACTAATGGATCTGGGGAAAGGATGTATGTGCAATGTAAATATCTCCTAAAACAAAGAGCAGAGTATTTTTCCTCAGGGCTAAAGCATTATGAGCTAGAAAAATGCCCCCCCCCCCCCCCCAAATCTGTAAAGTGTCTCTCTACTTATAATTGTCAGTGGCAGTGAACCGCTGCTATGGGTGCAAAGCAGCTCCTGTGCACTGCTGGCATCCATCTGGGGGTGAGCAGAAGTGTTACTTAGAAGTTAGGAGAGATGATGTTCTCTTTTGATTGAAAATCCCCTTATTTATTTTTTTTCCCAAGTGTTTTTATCACGCATTTCAGTGTGATGAGAGGCAAATCAGGCTACATTTTCGGTCTGTGATGTTTCCTAGCTCTAAGTGGCTCAGGGGTATAGTGCATGTGAATAGTGGCAAGGCATGAATCACAACAGCGTCTCCTGCACAACTCACTGATAGAAGAACATGTGGGGGGAAGCAAAGATAGACAAGAAAAAGGGGCCATTCCTTATGCATCAAACATGAGGTCTTCTAGCGCAGCAAAGACTGAAGTTCAAATGCTGGGTAGGTAATTCAATAACTGTAACCGTTATACTTCCAAAGTATTAAACAAAAATAACGTAGTGAAAATTTTAGATTCCCTGAAAATATCACACATTTAAATTCTGAGCTAAAAGCAGAATCAGAGAGAAAAAAGTTGCGTAGGCAAACAGGGATCCAGTGCTCAAGTTTACTCTGGCCCTGCATCGTTTTAGTAGGGTAGATGCAGCTTTACAGAGTTAGCCATAAGCCCACTTTTTGTCAACTGTCCTTGCTTATGCCTCTGTCGAGCATCAGCTGATATGTAGCACACTTCCTTGCTGCAGGATTTTCAAACTACCTGTTTGAGCATCCTTCTCTAAATGTTTGGGGCTGTGCAGAGGGGATATATGAAAAGCTGAAAATCTGGGAATTTGTGCATCTATTTTGTGGACTCTGACCTGCCAAGGTGGGATTCTGGGATAAAGAAGAGTGGTACCTCTCTGAGGTGCTGCACAGACTCCTGCGATCACGGGTTCGAGTTGTCTTGTTGCTCTTTCCTCGTGGACCCATCATGATGTGTGACTCCATGTTTCCAAAACAATGGGGATATTTCAGCAAACAGGAGCTAAGTCTGCTTATTTCGTCAAGATACCAGGATATACCAGAGATTACTTTTTGTAGAGGTAGCATCAGGTTTTAGCAAAATAGTCTCTGGAGAAGACCGATTCTGAACTCCAATAGTTCCAAATTGGTCTCTACCTTTAATACAGAACTATGGAATTTATATTCATGGTTATGATTTGTGTCTCTCCTTTAAAGATTTTTAAAATGAATCTTATTTTTTTCAACTTCTTTGCATCTGCATGCCCACATTTCAGTCTTTCTTTTTTTTTTTTTTCCACACTGTCCAATAGAAAGGAATGCACTGTCTTCCGTATTTGTGTATGTTGGCTGAGGGGTATCACTGTCATTTTCTTATCCCATTGAGGCAGAAAGAGTTTAACCAGAACTTCCTCAGAATTTGCTAGTATTGTTGTTCATTCAGGATGACTGATAATAAAATTTCCTTTCCAGAAAGGCCAAACAGGAAAAGAAACCTCTTTGCAATTATGCAATGCTCACATGGGAAAACTGAAGCCCCTCTGTTTGTGCTGCTTCTCAAAGCAATGAAAGATCCATCCACTAAGGGGAGGTAGAACTCAGAAGCCAGCACTTATTAAAGTGAATATTGTTGAAATAATAATAATAAAAATATCCCAACTCAGTAAAAACTAAATAATTTTCAGAGAAATGTACATTTTTTCAGAAAATTATTTTTTCTGTCAAAATCAGAAAAGCCAGAAATTACCCCACCTCATGACTAGTTCTTTTTGTCATACCATTTTTCTAACTGAGAACAAAGCATTTTAAAAGCACAGCATGAAACCCTATTTTTCACAGATAGCACTAGGCATGGGCAAGGTAAGACAGTGAATCATTGGTGAGAACAAAAACCCCGAAGTTATCCTGACCACTCTACAGGGCTTGGGAAGTTTTTTCTGGGTGCTGCAACAGCTAAAGGAGTAAAAGGAGTACGTGGGAATACACCAATATGTTTCATTAGGAACTGAGTCCTTCTGCTCCTCAATGGACACCCTTTTCTTAGTTAGAGCATCAAGAACTTGGTCCATCCTCTTTGGGGTGAAATTCCTTTTTTTTCCCCCCAATTCTGAGGTGTTTGAGTTGGCTTTGTCTTTGTATCTTCATTCAGAGCCCTCCCAGACACAACACAACAATCAGGAGGGTGGTGGCACACTAGGCTGCTCCACATAGGTTGCCATCATCTGGTGGCAGAACAGAACATCAAGATGAGTTTCTCTGCAGAAGACGCACCAGGAATAAGGTGTCCACACACAGTTTCAGATCCTCATGCCAGATTAAACAAGTACTTGGAATTAGAAGCACTCTTCTCAGGGAGTAATGCTACATAGAGGATTGACTGAGAAAATGTCTGAAATGAAGAAACAAGATAAACCCAAGCCCTCATGGGTGTTTATTGTTGCTGCTGCCCCTCAGGAAGGGGAGGTGCAGGTCCTCATGGGTGGGCTGAGTGGGTGCAGTGGTGGGAAGGCAGATGAGAATCTAGAAGGAAAAGGGGAAAGGGAAAAGAGCTTGGGGCCTTAAAAGCCTCTGAGATAGGAAGGAGGCAGTGTAGAGGACATCTCTTGGGAGGTTCATCAGCTGGATAAATATCTCACTCTGGTGGTGCATGTGAGACATTTTCTCCAGTTACACTATGCTTTAAAACTGAGGTGGGACGTGGCAACCATCTTGTGCTGAATGTATGCCTTGGGGAAAATTCTGCACGATAGTGGAGCCTGTGGAGCCACAAGATGAAATATCTTCCATGTCTGTAAGCAGATAGTAACTGCGTACATTGTAATCTCTATTGTTGTGGAGTCTGAAAAGATGCAGCTGCACTCATTTCCTCTGAGGGCTCTCCAAAAGGAAGTAAAAGCCTATTCAATTCACCGTGATGGGTATACAGTGATATATTCCCATTGGTTCCAACAGCCACAGTATCTGAAATCTTTCCCACATCTGAAAATTCTCATCTAAGCAAAATTGCAACCCACCACTTGTTGAGAACATCTGTGAAATTAAGATAGTAAGTAAAAATGCTGGAAGGAGAGTGGAAGAGCAATGAAAGGGTTCACAAAAGGATTAGAAGCAGATACTGCAATTATTTTTTCCCTTCTGCATAGTGGAGCTATTGCTTCACTACAGTGAATTTAAACATTAAGCCCATCTTTCATTAACACAAACACATAAGAGTTTTTCTCAAAGACTGTTCTCTGAATGCACTCAAGTATAAATGTAACATGCAGAGCAGTGGTGTAATAATACTTTTAAATGTGGACACAATTGTTTGTCACATGTGAGAAATGGGGAATTATATCACTGATAAATATTACTTATCTGCTTTCAGCTTCGAGCATGCACAGGTGACAGAAAGCCTGATCCTGCCTGCTGTTGAAGATTCAGTCACCCATTGAAGACAACAGGAGTTAAAGGTGAAGTCAAGGTTTGTCTGAGCAAAATTTTAAAGATGTTTCAAAGTTTGTAGGACTGAATGAGAAGGGTTAATACATGTATTTATTTCCCAGGGAAATAAATGGAAATTAAGGCACTGAATAGTTTATAAACATTTGCCTGCTAAGGTTTGTGTGGTACTGTCTGCCCCTCCACCTCCACTGAGCTTAGCAGAACAGGGTGTCAAACTCAGTATTTCCTGGAGTAAGGATGTTTTATTACCCCATATTAATATATGACTTTAAAAATGGTGGGAAAGCAGCATTTTCAGCTGCAGCAAATTTGAGCAAAATCTCATTGCTATGTAGACTATAGGGGAGTTGATCCTGAGCCTGCTGAAGTCAGTGGACAGGCTCCAGCTGAATTAAATGGGCTTTGAGTCAGATCCAGAAAGGCAGTAGGGAATTGCAATCAGACGGTTTAAACTTATCATGAGTTTGTCTTGGAAATTCCGCTCACAAAGAGCTGTCTCATCTGGACACGGAAAGACTCGGTCTCCTGAACTGCTGTCTAGTAGTAGATGCTCTCACTGTTGCCAATGTGAATAGCTTTTGCACTCAGTGTGAGCTAGGACCCACACTGATCCTAAATGTCTGGAATTTGATTAATAACAACAGTATCTTCAGTGGCATAATATGGCAGGCTTTATATGGCACTTTGCCATGCACCACAAATTTGAACTGGTGAGAGTTTAAATTAAGGGATAATTTAACAGACTTAATTTCATGCATGTTTACCAAAAATTAGAAGACAGCAGGAGCTCTGAGAAAGAAAACTACTAAATAAAAACTTTTTAATATTTTCAGTTTCTCTTTAGTGATGCTATTGGTTTTGTCAACAATGTTTTGAGAATATTTTCTGGTTTTCCTCATGCTGTGGAAGTGTGAAAAAAAAAAGTCTAGTGCTGTTTAAAAATATTCTTCTAGGTTTATATTACTGGTATCGTAAGCAGATTATTTTTACTGTCATGTTTAACTTAGACAATGTAATATGTTGCCAAACAACTTTAGAGAGAATATTCCCAATTTTCTTTGTAATTTTACTCAGTGTTTTTCTGGAAGAGCTGTGTACTAAAGGTGAATTCTTTGTTTTAATTCTAATCAGAGTATTTCTTTTTAAGATATTAACTACAGTGGAATCTTCCATAGCTGTGAAAAATCAGTTTATGTAATAAAGTAGTAAAGGTTTGGCATAATTAAAAAAAGACATCTTGGCTCAACTCAGTTTTAAATGCATGTAAGCAAAAGGGAAAAATTAAGGAAAGACAATATGCATAAAAAATGTTTTATCATAGTTCAAGATACCAATTGCTTCCCTATTTCTTTTCATCAAAAAAGAAAAAATGTTCTATCTGGATTTAATGTTTATTGTGACTCAGAAAATAACATAATGTTAGGTAACTTTTTCCTTAGAATGTGTGATAGTAAAATAAGAATGGGAGAAGACTAGGACGGAATAGACACAGTAACACCAAGATCCAGGTTTAACAGCATAGTGTTTATGGACATAAAAATAATTTTCAGACACATGGATATGTGTCTAGGTAATAAAATAAAAATACATCAGTGATGTATTTTGCCCCAGAATATCTTACATTTATATAATGTTTATTAATCATAAAGGTATTGAATACATTTTCACATCAAATACAATATTTTCAGATCGATTGCCAGCAGTTTATGTCTGTGTCACACTATATAGCACACAGATGTGTATGTGCTGTAAATATTTCTTGACAGGTGTGTAAGAGATGTAAGGTGTTTTGTACAGCTGCAGAGACAGGACCTGCGGTGCTGATGGAGCAGATGACCTGTGATGATGGACTTCGCTGTGAAGCTCCTGCACCTTCCCGGTGTATGCTCTATGGCAGTGATGCTGGGTTTGGACATAGGGCAAGTTTCAGATGGCTGGGCTGCAGGTTATGTAGTGGGATGATGGAAGTTGGGTGAAAATGGAAATAGATTCCTGCTTACAGTCACTGAAGCACAGCTTTCAGTTGGCAAAGCTTGTGAAGGCTTGGTATCTCAATTTTGATGTCTCTTGCAGGAGGGTAGAGTTTGGTTCATAGATCCAGTAAGGGAGCTTTGGTGTTTAGCTGGTGGGATGCTTTCAGCTGTAGATCACAGATTTAGCTGTCAGCTAAGTCTCACCTGTGCACCTCTTCACAGTGAAACTAATGAAATCTGGTTGCTTACAGATTTTTTTTTAATTTAATTTAATTTTTTATTTTTAATGGTGTGTTTGGCTTTTCTGGTGTCCAGTGAGGCTTTTCCTGCAGTTAAAGCATTCATAACATCCCCTTTCCCCTTAGACTTTTTGTTGTCTAATAAATGGTGAGTTCATGCTGCAGTCTTTACTTCACTAAGGGTGTTTATATTCTCCTTAAGGTATACCAGGCTGTCTCTGCTCATGAAATATGCATTAACTTTATACCTTTGAGATCTCTATCTCTGTCAAATTTGGTTGAAATAGGCCAATGTATTCAGAAAGTATTTGCGAGGTTCATACATACAGAAAGAGATGATATAAACCTTTTTTACTTAGAAAAGCAGGTTGAAAAAAGCTATTTTCTAAATATTTTCAACATGGTGAAAGAACAGGTAACATCTTGGAAGAGGTTACAGAAAAGTTTGCATTTCTTTCTTCGTATAGTTTATAACAGGCACCTCTAGATACATACAGGTCACCGTAGAGATATTTATGACAGATGAAAAAAATTCAAAACTTTACAACTACATGTCGTTATGTTGTTCTTGGTTTTTTTTTGTTTCCTTCCTGTTTTTCTTTCCTCCAGATCATGTGCATTTTAAAATCAACAAATAAAACCACTGTATCCTGAGGGAGAATTAACTGTGAGTGAGCAGTCTGGGACAGCAAAGACCACTTTTACTTTGGATGCTTTTCCATTCACAGCATGGGAACATAAATATATGTGGAGACCATGAAACAAGCTAACAGATTATTAACTTCACCCTGTGCTTCTTTGTGCCCTGCTTTCTATTAGATGAAAGAGACTGGAAGGCTGCTTTGTACTGTGGATTGTTTTCCCCAAGGTATACTTTGGATACTTTGGGGCTGAGAGATGTTTTATATCATTTCCTTGGGTGCTGCCACTTGTGATGATTCCTGCTTTGAAGTGTCATCACCCCTAAACCCAGCAGCAGCAGCAGCTTTTCTCTTCCTTCTGAACACAGAAACTCATTTTTCTTCCTAAAGAGCTTTTATTGGTTCTTCTGTCTCACACAAGAACAAAAGGTTTCCTCAAATCTTTCCATTTTCACCACCTATGACATTTACCAGCCTGGTGGTCACATTAGCAACATCATTTTTCTCTTCTGATGGTTGAAGACATTTAGAAGGCATCCTCCTAAAAGCTTGTTGAGTCCTGCTGGAGAGAGTTGAACCTTTACTGCTGGTTACTCAAAGGCAGATCCAAATCACTGGGTCCAAATGAAAGCCAGATAGTGAGAAGGGTTCCTGTTCTTCTCTAGTCCCAAGTGTTTTACCTGTTGAGTGCCTGCTCCCCAGTCTCTAAATAATATAATCTCAGATTTTATAAGCTCACATCTGTAGCACAAGGTGCATCAGCCTTTGAGCAGATTAACCCTAAAGTGATTGCACGTGAGCTAAAGGTAAAACCAAGCTTTGAAAAGTTAACAGTTATTTCAGGAACTAGAATGCCTTAGGTTAAAAACACTGAGCCATCACATTTCTGAATCATGAGGTCTCATGCACCTCTCTCTCCACAGCTGAGATGAAAACTCTTGGTCCAGGTGGCTGCAGGGTATGCATAAATCACAGTGAGAGTTTACATGTGACTATGGACAGCACATTTTGAAAAGTTACAGTAAGTTACCCTTGAAGAGTCCCATGTGAGCTGACAACACCATAGCTCCTTGTTTATTTACAGAACGTGCAGATCACAGTCAGTGCTAATTACAGGCTCCACAAAATTTATGGAAAGCATGGAGGAAAAACCTTTAACTCTTTATTCTAGCATGTCTTCTTGTCAATATAGGACTGTTCTGCAGAATTTTCGTGTCCAAACAAGCATGCTGAATTCTGGACCTTTTACCACTTTTCTGTCAGAGTATTTCAGTAGCTCAAATCTCCTTTCAAGGATGTTCTTCCCAGTACTGCGATGAATCTAAATGTTTATCTTACTTTCATACCAATACTTCTTATTCAATTGTTTATACTGGCAGCCTCACAGATGACTTTGTATTCGAGGAGTTAGTGATCTTGAACAGGCTATGTCTGCTCTATCGGGCATTGCGCTTAGAGCCTGAGCAGCCCGTACGTTAGCGTGCGTACCCGCTGTATGGAGACTGCTGGTGTGCACCACGCACAGGTGAGTGTTGCGGCAGAGGTAACAGTCTAACCTGTCAGAAGAAGATATATGATTCTGCTTGTTACACAAAATAAAGGGCATTGTGGCATGGGAGGAAGGAGTAACCACTCCACAGAGGGGATCTGTGCAGCGTGCTGTGGGAAAATCTCCCCAGGCTCTGTCTGATGCTGCACAAATGTGGGTTTTCCAGCGTCTGAAGGGATGTAAGATTTACTCGCAATCTGTATTCCTTTTTTTATTCTATCTAATTAAAACTGCTATTTTATTCAGCCATTTGTTGTTGAGTCTTTCTTATTGAGATCCAGAAAGCACCCTGCAGCATCTCTCTCCTCATTCCCCTGCCACATGCAGAAAACTCTTTTACCACAAATATATTTGCTGCCTTTCAGTTTTAATGGAAGTCCAACATGATGTTATGAAAAAAAAAAAATTCAGCAAAATTGAAGACTTCTTTGGTTCTTGGATTTTAGCCATTTTATAGTTTGCAGCCTCTCACTCAGAACTGGTTAGCTTTTCTAGAAATCCCTTTTTGGGTAATTTATGGAGAACATATTTGATAATTCAATACAAAGTCTGACTTTTTGGTTTCTGTCACCCTATATCATGTTTCAGTGGTATCTGTTCTCCAAGTTTTCCTTTCATTAGTTGAATTATATGGTTATAGTATACCCAACAAAAACTTCCTGAAAATTTTGACCTTAATCCAGCAATCTGCTTAGTTTTAAGCTTGCAACTAATCCCAGCAAAATGAATGGAGCTATTAATGAATTCAAATATTTTTTCAGGTGAAAGCTGGTATGAATTATCCTATTACCATTGTCCCAAACCATTTGGTTGTGCAAACAAAGCACTATAATGACCCAGCCCTTCCATGTAAAAAGTTATTCACAAAATATTCTAAATGTAGGATAAAAAGAGTGCCAAAAAAGGCTTTTAAAAGCAAGATAAATAAAGATAAAGAATGGCCCAGGAGGAATGCCAGGACACATTTTTGATATGCATACAAGTGAGAGGCTTAAGGTATTAATGAATTGATCTGAAAAGGCCTATATGTCCAATAAAAGGTTTTTTACATTTAAAAAAAAGAAGTTCCAGTTAAAATAATTCTATTTATCAAGCTATATAACACATTTTACCATCATGTATACTGTTTTAAACATGCGTGCAGGCAAAAGTGTAACATCTGCTGGTTATCTTTTACAATGACTTGCTTTAACACCATGCTGGTCTGTCAAAACTTAAATGAATAACAATAACAATAGTAATAATAATAATAGAAATTATTCTACTAAATGCAAATTATTCTACTATGGAAAATCTAATTCTCTACTCCAGGATTGGGTAGCTAAGGATCTTAGTTGGAACTGAAGAGGAGCCGTCTATTGTCTCCTTCTGGTTGAGATGTTGTCTAGCTGGTTCCCTTGTTAGGCTTCATTAATCTCTACAATCTACTAGACCTCATCACAAATTAATATAGGATATCAGAGCTGATAGACATTGCAGGTCTCCTCTCCTGCCTTGTGTGATGCAGGAGTTCTGTAATCCAAAAAATCTATAGCAAATTTTCAAAATGTTTTTTTTTTTGGCACTGTTGTATGTTTTCCCTTCCTCTGTTGGCTAATAGCAGTGCCTCTCCCTGGTTTTCCTGGAGTTACCTGAAACATGGCAGCAGTCTTTGCCCCGGCATGCTCTTTGTCCTCCCAGAAGTTACTGCCTCATCACAGGGTGAGGTGGGTCTCCTTGCCTCAGCCACTCTAGTTGACTGCCCTGAACAGGTAATAACTGCTCTGGGGCAGTTAATAAATACACTCTCACAACGGTGCAAGGTAAGATTTTGAATCAGCCCAACAAGACTCAGCAGAAGACATTTCCAAGGACCTTCAAAGACTGTAAAGTTTCAAATATTTGAGTGGATGGTCATGACCTGCTGTCGCTGTATAGAAACATCTCAACATCCATTGTTTATCCTGTAGAGACATTTTTTACGCCATAATGTAAGCATATAGTTGTTATCAGTAAGTAAAAGATATTTTATGTAAAGTGTGCCTAAATAAATATTATAAATGTGTATAGATGGCTAAAAGAACAAAGTAGTAACTATCCTTTACTGAAGATCACTTTTATCTACAACTTTCAATAAAGAAAATTTTTAGAACCAAGCTCTAGAAATTGCTTCATAAACAAGGATGGCATTTTAGACCAACCACCAGAAGGAGATATGTGTTAAACTGCTCAGCTGTCTCTAACCTCTAGGAATCAAACCGTTGTGCAGAATTTGCAGCCTTTATCTCAACTTTGCAGCTCCCTGCAGCATACATGAGGAGAGTTAGACATCTGAGTTTGGGATCCCCAAAAAACAGCTTGCTGAACAAGCAGCTGGTATGAAACACTGGTAACAGGGATGTGCCAGGCATTCTCTGGGGTTTAGGACATTTATTTACATAGCTGCCAAACCCCTCCTTTCAGTCAGGATTGTCATCTGTCTTTTCTTTCAAAAGCTATCAAAAGCTGAATAAGTGATGGAAGATACCACTCTTTCTTTCAAAATATAATACTGTAAGAAAAGCAATGTTATTCCCTCTCACTGCTGTTGCTCTGTGTTTGGATGGTTCAGTGATGATGATGAGATGGACCTTGCCTTTCCTTCAGGGGATTTAAGACCACAGTAATATGGCACAGAAGGGAGTTGAAGGCACCAGATCCTTCTGGACAAGTTGTCCAACTGTGGGATGAGTGGGTTCACAGTGTGCTGGGTGAAGAACTGGCTGAATGGCAGAGCTCAAAGTGTTGTAGTGAATGGAGCTACATCTGGCAGGCAACCAGTCACCAGTGGTGTTCCTCAGGGTTCAATTCTAGGGCCAGTTCTGTTCAATATATTTATCAATGATCTGCACGAGTTGAAGGCACCATTAGCAAGTTTGTTGATGATACCAGATTGGGAGGTGCTGTTGACTCTCTGGAGTGACAAGAGGCCTTGCAGAGGGATCTAAATAGGTTGGAGCATTGGGCAATGGTTAATGTAAAGAAATTCAGCAAGTCCAACTGCCAGATTTGGCACCTGGGATGGAGTAATGCCAGGCACAAGTACAAATTGGGAGAGGCGTGGCTGGAGAGCAGCCCTGCAGAAAGGGATCTGGGGTGCTGGTCGACAGCAGCTCAGCATGAGTCAGCGGTGTGCCCTGGCAGCCAAGAGGGCAAACCCCATCCTGGGGTGCATCAAACACAGCATTACCAGACGGTCAAAAGAGGGGATTATCCCGCTGTGCTCAGCATTGGTGTGACCTCACCTTGAGTACTGTGTGCAGTGTGGGGCCCCACAATTTAAGAAGGATGTGAAAGTCCTTGAATGCATCCAGAGCTGGTGCAAGGGCTGGAAGGCATGTCCTGCGAGGAGCAGCTAAGGATTCTGGGTATGTCTAGTCTGGAGAAAAGGAGGCTGAGGGGTGACCTCATTGCTCTCCACAGCTTCCTGAGGAAGGTGTTGATCTCCTGGTATCGAGTAATAGGATGCATGGGAATGGTTCAAAGCTGTGTCAGGGGAGGTTCAGACTGGACATCAGGAAGCATTTCTTTACCAGAGGGTAGTCAAACACTGGAAGAGGCTTTCTAGAGAGGTGATTGATGCCCTAAGCCTGTCAGTGCTTAAGAGGCATTTGGACAATGCGCTTAATAACATGCTTTAACTTTTGGTCAGCCCTGAAGTGGTCAGGCAGTTGGACTAGATGATCGTTTTAGGTCCCTTCCAACTGAAATAGTTCTGTTCTATTCTATTCTATTCTATTTATTCCATTCCATTCCACCTTTTTGGCATTCATTCCTCCTCCTGATGAAGACATGCCATTGTGCAAGAGAAGTAAAGGTGGTGGTAGGGAAAAAGAGAGAAAAAAAGCATGAAGTTGAAGATAGCTGATAGAGAGATGCTTTTCTGGAAGGTGAAGTATCTCTGGTCCAATCCCTGCTGCAGTGAGAAAGCACTGAACAGTCACCAAGTTATTGTAAGAGAAATTAGGAGAATTACTTTCTCTCTGAAGAGTATTCAAACACTGAGGGCTATGCTCACTCCCTTGCTCTTGCTGCCATACTTCCCAAACTGTGGAATGGCTTTAAGCGAGACAGAAATTTTCTGGACCATTCAGTTTTTCTGCAGCTGAAACATAACCTGGGCAGCTAGACTTTATTCTGAGCTGTAAGAGAGCCTGAGAAGGGTCTTAAATCCAAATCTTTTTCTTTCTTACTGGCTGTGCTACATGATAGACTGTCATAAATGTTAGGTGATGGTGCCATTTCCACCATTTAGAACAAAAAGGGAATTCTTTTAATTTTTTTTTGGAAAAAGGTTGCCCATTCTACATGCAGAGGAGAGTTTTCACCTCCCTGAATGTAATTACCTGATTTTCAGATGACTCAAGTATGTAAATGAATCCCAGTCACAATATGCAAATGGAGACTAATAAACGCATTGTAAATTCATGTTGTCATTGGTACACAGCTCCCTTGTATAGACAAACTCACTGACACTTTGACACCATTTGTGGAATTAGATGCTAACTAGTACAAGCTGCCATTTGGGGTTCTAACATGAAGAACTAGTGGATCTGAAAACCAGTCTTTTATCCCCATAAGATATCAATTGGTTTAATGAAAACCTCTCTTATAAATCCCTCCTACAGATCTTGTCTTGTGTATATGCTCAGCTTGTCACAACTACATAAAATTGCTTATGTTCTGATTTTTGTTGAGTAGAGATTTTTTTATGACTATGACCAATGTCTCTGACTAAAAGGACAAATTACTTATTTAAGAAGTATAAAGTGTTATATTAATCATCTTTCAGTCATAATATCTAGAATGAAAAGTTTTTAGTAATAGTGAACAGTGAGTAGGCATTATCTTCTTTATCTCTCGTATCTAAAGATATTTTGCAGATCTTATAAACACCCTAAGAAAATTCTTGCTAATACAAAAATTTTTATGCTATGAGGTAGTTTTGTTCCTCAGCATCTTTCTGACTGAAGCTGATTCTAATAAACTTCATAGATGATTCTGGAGAAACAGACATTGTCAGGCAGCAATAAAAGTTAATAATGTACTGTTTGAGTCAAGTTCTATCTGGATGCAGACTGTTTCCAAATTCTTGTCATAAGTAGCACCATCCAAAAGTGCTGATCCCTGCTTCTAGTCACATTCCAAGTGCTTTGGATGGTGTTTCAGTGAATAGTGGTGACTCATTTCAACATAGAGTCATCAGTTGGACCTGCAATTTAGACTTTAGGAAAGCATCACACAGATGCCAAAGCCACATGTTTATTTGATTTATTTGTATTTGAGGGGAGAAGGCTTCTTTGCAACCCCTCTCAGAGCCTGACGGATCCTCTTTTCTGATTCCTCCCCTGCATCCTTGTGGCCCTTGTGGTCCTTTTGGCCAAGGGGAACCGGACACACCTTTTTGAGCTGCCAAACACTTGTCAGCCTGGAGTAGGACTCCCTGCCGTCTACAGCTAAGCATGAGAAATATGGAAGTATAATCCAACAGACTTAAGCACCTATGGGAACTTTCCTTATAAAATCTAGCAGAATACTTGTTTCACAAATGGGAATGACCTTTCTTTTTTTTTAGCTTGTGGCCTGCATTTGGTACATGAATTTATCGTATGTTCCTTTCTGTAGGATACTGGTGGCATCATTTTAATCATTTTGAGGTCAATACATGAGTGCACATCTAGTTGGGGGTGATGGTGATGTTAGATCTGGATACTTTCTTTATGACCCCTTTCATAAAGCTGGTGAAATAAGGACATCCCCTCTACAGTTAGTTCATCATTTTGTTCGTGAATGTTGGTGTAATGCATTTGGAAAGCTGTTGTTTTGCATTGTGTTCAGACAACCTAGCCATGAAGGGATGGGATTCCACATCCAGCCTTACAAGCCATCTAGGTTCTTTCAATTGCCTTTCACACTGCTGTGAATTAGTACACTGTGTACACAGCAGTTACTTATTACCACTGACACATACGCAAGCTTATATACACACCCACACAACTTAACTGTTGTGGTCTGAAAAGAGTTTTCAGTAGAAATAATAATTCTAATAAAAAGAGATATGAGGTATGTAAGGGGCAGAGGATTCATTCTTAAGTAAATATATTTGGGGATCGGTTTAGAGTGAGAAGGTGTCGTGGTTTTGCTCTAGCCGGCAACTAAGCCCCACACAGCCGCTCGCTCACTCCCCCCCCGGTGGGATGGGGGAGAGAATCGGAAGAGTGAAAGTGAGAAAACTCGTGCACTGAGATAAAGACAGTTTAATAGGTAAAGCAAAAGCTGTGCACGCAAGCAAAGCAAAACAAGGAATTCATTCCCCACTTCCCATGGGCAGGCAGGTGTTCAGCCATCTCCAGGAAAGCAGGGCTCCATCACATGTAACGGGTACTTGGGAAGACAATTGCCATCACTCCAAACGTCCCTCCCTTCCTTCCTTTTCCCCTCCCCCTTATATGCTGAGCATGACGTCATACGTTGTGGAATATCCCTCTGGTCAGTTGGGGTCAGCTGTCCTGGCTGTGTCCTCTCCCAACTCCTTGTGCACCCCCTCGTGCACCCCCTCACTGGTGGGGTGGGGTAAGAAGCAGAAAAGGCCTTGGCTCTGTGTAAGTACTGTTCAGCAATAACAAAACCATCTCTATATGACAAAAACATCTCTATATTATCAACACAGCACAAATCCAAAATATAGCCCCATACTGGCTACTATGAAGAAAATTAACTCTATCCCAGAAAAAAACCAGCACAGAATAATACTGGTACAGGCTTTGATCTTGACTTCATGCACCATCAAGCAGGTACATTTTTCTCTTGCCTACTGAGAACTTGACTGAGATTTGGCAAAAGTCACGCTGCTGATTATGAACACAGGAACTGTAACCTCGGTAGGACAGTGAGCTATGTCCTCTGACTGAGTTGTGCTCAGCGTAGGGCAAAAAAGCGTAGATAGTGTTTTTAGCTGAGGCAGGGTTGATCACCAAGGGGCAGGAGACTCGCAGACTATTCACAGTGTCAATTTTGTTTGAATTGTTCTTTTTAGTACAGAGCCAAAATCTTACAGGATACACTTTAAAAATGACAAGTGGCCCTACGTTATTTTGCAAGTGCAAACAAAAGTACATGACATGGTGTCCTTACTCAAAAAGTGCTTCTTAATTAAGATATGCAGTAAGATTACTGTTTAATTAAATTCCAGGTGTCTTAGCAAGCTGTGTCTATTATACATATGTTTCTTACTTGAATTGACTTCAATGCAGATGGAAATTTGGAAATGTGTAATTTCTTAGAATACTGCTTGGCAATTCAAATTATTATACTGATGTCATTCAGGGCAGACAAATACAGACTATTTAAATCCCTAAGGAATAAGAGTCTGGTGTTTTCTAGCTAAGACAATTCTAATCATACCTTCATCAAGCATCTAAAATGTATTTCTAATGAGGTTTTTGAGTAGGAAATTTAAAAATATTTAAGCATACTTAGAAAATTAATTAATAATTAATGGAAGCATTAATAGGATAAGTCAAATACACTTTTAGTTCTTTAATTAAGTAATTCTTTATATTTTCCATGAACATCAGGTGAAATTAATCTCAATCAGTTTGTGCTAGCTAAATGTTTGAAGTTTATGAGTGTATAGACTTCCTGCAACAATAAAAAGTACCTCCAGAGAACAGTTTAGATAAGATGAACTCTTGAGGTGACTCTTCCCAATTTATTTTTGCAAGAAGCCTTGGACAGTCTCTTGGACTAGACGTCTAATCACTAGACTACTCAAAATAGGCAAAATAAATTCCACCATGACTGGTTACAACAGGTCTACATAGTCTTAATGGCAAAGCTTGTATGGGTTAGAAGATCATAGGACATATTTGTTTTCTACAAGAACATAAAAATGCATTTATTTGTATTTTTACTCTATTTTAATTTTTGGAAAATGATAGTTATGATATAGAGAGACTATCTAGAAAATAATTTTAGTCCATTTTTCATTAATGGGAACAAATACATAGCACACACTTTTAAGTTTCAAGTTTTTTGTGTATAAGTATGAAAAGCCAGATAATTTCATTTGAACAGTATCTTAAAAAAAACTCCAAACCAAACATATTATACACTTACTGAAAATGAAAGAATAGAAAATGTGTTTGTATAAGGTGTACCTTTAATTAAACTGTAGAAATAATGGCATTTCACAGAAAGAGGTGGAGTTACCTTCTGGTAGAAGGGTTTCCAAAAAACCTTCGACTTTGCTTGTTTCAGTAATCCTTTTTTTTACACAAATATAGTAGAAGAGTGTTCATCTGTGGCCCAGGCAAAACAAAATATATGATACATGATGCACTCTAAAACATTCTCAACAATAGATTAACATTTGCTGAAGGTAAGACCTGAAAATTTCATAAGGAAAAAGTGCTATTTAATTTGAATCAAAGCACGAACCACATATTTAATGTCTTATTGATAGACTGCAGTGGAAACCAAAAGTCTTCACATGCAATAAGCATTATTTTGCTATTAACAGCAGTAAATAACAAGCAGTGATTAAAGGCCTGGAAATACAAGGGAACGGAAACATTTGCATTGGCTACATAGGCTTTGGAACAAACCTTAGAGCCATAAATACTGAAAAACAGTCATTAGCTAGCAGATACACGTCTATTACTCAATAGGACCACGAAACACATGAAATTACTTTCTTAGTGTCTCAGTTTTGTGCTTGGATGAGAGCATGATGGCTGGCCAGCGAAGCACCAGCTCCTGAGCTCCTTATTTGTTTTTAGGTTATCAGGTCTTGTCCCTCCACCTCGTCACATTGCAGGAAGGAGCCAATAAGACCATGCTGCTCCCTGTGCTCATCCCCTGGCTCTGGGGAAGGAGCAAGCGCTGTTGCCCTGCAAGTCAAAGGTGAGGGTGATGCCTTCTTCCCCAGGCCCCGAACATGCCAGAGGAAAGGAAACAAGGCATCTCGTTGCTGTTTTACTCTGCAGGTGAAACTTGTCTTGCTTAGCATTAGCCCTCTATGAATTGGCATCTAATCTAAACCGGTTGTTTAGACTCATTTGTAATCACTGGGGAAACACAAGCACTTTGAGAGGCTTTTCATCCATCCTCAGAAAATGATTTAAAGCAGATGGATGAATCGCATTGGGAAGGTGCCCCTCTCCCTCTGCTGATGATAAGGGGCCCAGACTGCTAGTTTAGAGCAGATGTCTAACTTTCAGTTGGTTAATCAGACAAGACATACCCTGCTATTGTTGTCTATAGAGAAGAGACTGAATGCAAAGTGTTTCACCTCCAGACTTTATCAAGGGTGAAAGGAACAAAGGGACTGAAGACTCAGGTCTGTCAGCTATCAAAGACTTTTTTTTCTTTTCTTTAAATTTTATTTCAGTGAATGAATAGTAGCTTTTAAAAGTGAAATAGTGCTTAACTGTGCCAGCCAGTGGTGAGCCACCTCCACGCAGGAAGCACAGGAGAAACTCATGCCAGCCTCCTCCACCGGTGTCCCTTGTCCTCTTGAGCAGATGTGAATTATCCTCTGGTCTGTGGTGGAGCTGCTCAACTTCCTGACTTGAAAGGGGGACAAAGACAGGCTTTGCCCCTGTCCTGTTCCTTTAGAAGTATACTGCAACTTCTTTTCTCATCCTGCTTTTCTTCACACCCTTTGATACACACCAGGAAAGCTGCCAGTTGTCTTTGGTCTCAGTATTTGATCTGACATACAATGAAGGGCTTATGGCATCATAAATGCGTGTCAGTTATTGAACCATCAACTTTATCCATAGCATTTAAAATGGCTAAACGCAACAGATTAGAAGGATTGACTCAGTATGTGATGAATTTACATAAATTAGAAAAATCTGGGGGGGGGGGAATCAATTCTTTATGTTATGTCTAATGTCATGAAACTGCTTTTATTGCATATCACATGTGACAACACACTTTAAATCCATGCTATTTCTGATACTTAAAGCTAAGCAGCTGACCCCATTTTTCTTAAGATGTTTTTACTTAGATTCAGAATACAGAACAGAATACAGAATTTAGAATACAGAATAGCATTTTCCATTCAAATTCAGGATTTCAGTTTACATAGTTGTTTTGATTCCAGAGAACTTGCATAGCTTGTGACATAGAATTTAAATTAAAAATAAAAGCAAGCATAAAAGGTTGGAAATATTGTAATAATTTATATTTTGTAAAGTTTCGTGAAAGCAATGGTTTTACTCCGAAATTGTCAAGAAAAAGCATTACTCTACAGCTTGCTGATGTAACTAAGGAACTTGAATTTCTATGGGAGTAATGAAAGAAAATTTCCCAGAAATTCTGTCCTAAATTTTCTCTGATAGCTAGCACTTTTCTGCAGTAGTATTGAGACTGTTGAGCAATCTTTCATTGTTACAGAAAGTGAAGGTAGGATAAAAAATTGCTATCATATTTCATGGATCTTATTCTTGACAGGGAGTATTTTGCTATGACTTTATAACCATAAAATAGCAGTATTAGTATTCATATTCATGTTTGTATTCACATTTGTGTTAGTATTATTAGTGGTATTACCATTATCTGCAGTCTGAGTAGCAGTATACCGGCATAGCTGGAGGACCTAACTGTGATTAAGGCCATGTGAAATGCATCATGCGCACACACAAGATGGGATTCACTTTCCCCTTTTACTACATAAAACTTAGGTTTTAGTCTAAACTGATCATTTGGGCTGTGACTGTAGATGAGGCATCTCCATAGGATGGCTGCTTCCATCTGCAATATGCATTCTGGATCTTTTCTCTTCCTTCAGTGCTCTTTCTGTTCAATCTCTTCTCCAGTACTGGAGATATACTGACTTACGGCTACTGAGAATCAGAACTCAGTCCTAAAGACTGAGTAGTGTAGAAAGGTGACGGAAGCTTTAAAAACATTTCCAGTATCTATCATCTTGCAAGATAACCAGAGAGGATGTTTTCCTAAGAAACTCTATTTTCTTACCGTCTACTGACTAAACTATTATTTCTTTTTGTTTGGAGTTTATTCTGTTACTGATATTAGGAACAATTTAAGATTTTCATACATGTTCTTATCTGATTAACATTACTAAATTCAATTTACATTTTGCTTTGGACAATGGACGTTATCAAGTCAATATGTTCTTTGTTTATTCCAGATGAGTAAATGTATGATTACATTCTTAGGAACACTATTTATTTGTCTATAGAAGATTCAGTGGTTTAAATTCATTCTCATATGAACAAAATACCATGGCTACTTAGGTGAATAGATAAAATAAATTCCATTTATTTGTCTCCTTCTTCCAGATGGTATTTTTCTGCTCTGATTTGAATTCTTTCTTCCTTCTTTCTGTCCTGGTATTAAATTCCTATTGAAGGGATGGGCTGTGTTGTGATTTAACCCCATTTGGCAACTAAGTGCCATTATTTTATGAATTGTTTTAGTTATAGTAAAAAATAAAATGCTGCTTCTCCTTTGGGCTCAACAGGAAATATGAAAGTTTTGTTTCTGACAGGGTTTTTGTTTTGGTTTGATTTTTTTTGGAAAATGGCAACAAACAAATCTGGTCTTCTATGTCAAATGAGTGCAAATTGCCTCTAGTCGCAAAAAGAATACAGCAAATAATTTATAATGATCAAATAGTTTGGTTTAACTAGTTCATGCCTGTGCTGTGAAACACTGTGACATTTACTGACTGCTTACCTTGTTGCATAGGCTTCCTTTCTTCCTTTCATCATCACTTAGTAGACATTTGTTTCCATCATTGGTACAAGTGCTTTTCTAGCCATTTCATTAAATGCAACTCTACAATTAAATGTACCTCTCTCTATTGTTATGTAACAATCCGTTTCCGTTTAAGCCTTTCTGTCTCTTTTCTTTTTCTTTTTCTCTTTTTCTTTCTCTTTCTCTTTCTCTTTTTCTTTTTCTTTTTCTTTTTCTTTTTCTTTTTCTTTTTCTTTTTCTTTTTCTTTTTCTTTTTCTTTTTCTTTTTCTTTTTCTTTTTCTTTTTCTTTTTCTTTTTTCTTTTTTCTCTTTCTCTCTCTCTTTTTCTCTCTTTCTTTCACTTTCTCTTTCTCAGTATCTCCTGTAAGTTTGGCTACTCTGGAAACATACAGGTTTAAAAGAAAGTCTTTTACTTATTAAAACAGTAAGAAAAGATTTGTTTATAAATTTTTACATTTCCTTTGTTGAATTTCCTGGAATTCCTCTACAAGCGCTGTTTTTGTAAGAAGCAGAAATAAGAATAGATACTGTTCATCCAAGTGTAGCAATTACCATAGATACACAAACTGCTTTCCAATAAGTCTTTTTTTTTTTTTTTTTTTTTTTTTTAAAAGCCCTGTAAGACAATGAAGCTTTATTTTTACTTATGAGACAAAGATATTCCCTGGGAGTTTGCAGGGTATGTCTGTGTCACCATAAGCTTAGAAAACCTGCCATGAAGCACAGAAACTTACAGGCAACACAGTCTTTTGTATGATCTGCTGGATGTACTGGAATAGGCTGAAAGGTTGTTATTGTTATGTACAACTCAAACAAATAGCGACATTTAAGAATCTGCAATTTCTTAAGCCTAAACAAATAAAGCTGGTAAACTCCATCCATGTCTAAACTAGGTCTTTTTATTGAATCTTACAGTCCCTTCTGGGAAAGCTGGCAGCATTTCTGAGTTTTGGGAGAAAATAAGCAGGGAATGATTCAAACATTAGCCTGATTGAAAGCTGTTCTCTAAATTTTCCAGAAAGTCAAAAATAGTAAAAAAAATTTAAATCCCCATGCGTAAAACTTCCTAAATGATTTACTGATAGATGAAATTTCTCTGGAGGTTTCTTTGAGGAATTGAAGCAGTTTTGAGGGCTTGTTCACATCATCTTAAGTGAGGCAGGTGAGAGATTGCTTGCAGCTCTGTGAGGAGGTGAAACTCTGAAGAAATGTAGCCGAATGCTCAAGTACACAAAGGCAAAGCGCAGAGCACAGAAATCCTATGTTCAGCATATAGCTGTGGATCATGTACTTCTGCCTACTGCAGTACAACTGCAAGTGCTTAACACAAAGAAGTCTGGTTCACAGGTTTTACATCTTTTGGATCACAGAGGATCATTTTGGATCATCTGATATCTAAGAAAAAACCTTAAAATATCAGGGAAAATCAAAGCCACATCCTATGAAGTTCTTCAGGGTTCAGAATATATTTTCCTTTCTCAGTGTGAATATTTTATTCTTTCTGTAAAATGTTCTTGTTGTCAGCAGTCCCTCTTTCACGTGCATCTACTATGCATGTCTTCATTTTTCTTGTCTCTGATGAGGGACAGAGGTCTACACTTTAGAACACTTAAGTGGTTCCACTCTGACCATTCAAACTTCTACAGTTGAGGGGCAATTTTCTGGTTTGTTCTGTTTAGCAAGGACCACTTTTATTTTATTCTTTGTTTAAGCACTTTCAGTCTATATATAATTATGGTAGTTTGGTTATTATTAACATCATGCAGGCTACTTACTGATATATATATACACACACACCTCAGACTAATTACCTAAACCTTTCTCAAACAAGATCGGCATCAGAGAGATCAGAATAAGGCACATTTCTTGGTCTGGCCCTGTTGTCTTTTATGAAGAGGTGCTTGCCAGACAGTTCTTTTTCTAACATTTTAGCCTGCAAAATTCTTCAGAAGGGGTAAATACGATTCTACTTTGGAGGAGATTGTTCTTATTGACTATGTAGTTAAAGTCAGGGCCTTGCTACAAGGAATTAATTTTGCTCCATGCTTAATTATGTCACATGGCACTTCCCCCTCCCCCTGCTAAACACAATTTACAAATAAGATCTACTGTGTTTTCCCAGCATAATCTTGAGGAACAATCTTGAAAATGAAAAAAAGGACAAGAAAACCAGACCACAGACAACAATAATCCCATATCAAACTTCTGTAAACTGCACAGAAAAGCCTTTGATATTACAGGATCTGCTTGAAGGTTGGCCTTCCAGGAGATGTCATGAATCTGAAGTTTCACCAATTTCACCCACAGCAAGAAACCATTACTCCCTTTTTTTTTATTCCTTCTAAACCTTAAAAGATTGATGACTTTTCTTGATACTGAAGAGATTAGTAGAAAGGAGGCAGCTGCTGTGCTTACAGGAGCAACCACACACTCAAGTGCACATTTTCTTCCAGATGTGAGATTTGGCTAGCTGGTGGTCTATCCAGCAAATCTCTAGGTAAAGCAAACACCATCTGCATTTTATCGTGCAACAATTGAAGTGTCTGTCTTCATTTCTTCAGTTCCTACAGTTGGAGAGAAAGTGAACCTAAGCTTCAACAAGACCAGACATTACTGAGGGTATGATGCTCTTATCCACTGTGAATTCCTTATGCATTTAAGACATTATGTTGCCACATATGCGAATTAATAGTTACTTAATTCTGTAGCAAATGACAGAAAAATCATATGTCATTTTTTTGATAATAAATGCATAACTATTGCTAAAGTTGATCAGACAAACTGTTCAACTAGTCTCCTAACTTGCTGGATGGAGTGGCCGAGACAAGGTATTTTAGACACTGGGTGTCTTTAATGTGCAATTATGGAAAACAATTTATATTTTTTCTATCTCTAGTAAGGGCAGAGATAACCTTATTCAGCTTTATCCTAAAATCTACACTAAATGTTAAATTCCAATCTAAGGTAAATATTTAATATCTAATCTTTAATATTTTTATCAATGACCCAGATGAGGGGATCAAGTGCACCCTCAGGCAGTTTGCAGAGGACACCAAGTTGGGCGGGAGTGTTGATCTGCTTGAGGGTAGGCAGGCTCTGCAGAGGGATCTGGACAGGCTGGATGGATGGACTGAGGCCAACTGTATGAGGTTCAACAAGGCTCAGTGCCAGGTCCTGCACTTCGGTCACAATAACCCCATGCAATGCTACAGGCTTGGGGAAAAGTGGCTGGAAAGTTGCCTGACAGAAAAGGACCTGGGGATGCTGGTCGACAGCCAGCTGAATATGAGCCAGCAGTGTGCCCAGGTGGCCAAGAAGGCCAACAGCATCCTGGCTTGTATCAGGAATAGTATGGCCACAGGAGGAGGGAAGTGATCGTCCCCCTGTACTCGGCACTGGTGAGGCCTCACCTCAAGTCCTGTGTTCAGTTTTGGGCCCCTCGCTACAAGAAAGACATTGAGGTGCTGGAGCGTGTCCAGAGAAGGGCAACGAAGCTGGTGAAGGGTCTGGAGCACAAGTCTTATGAGGAGCGGCTGAGGGAACAGAGATTGTTTAGCCTGGAGAAGAGGAGGCTGAGGGGAGACCTTCTTGCTCTCTACAACTCCCTGAAAGGAGGTTGTAGCCAGGTGGGTGTTGGTCTCTTCTCCCAAGTAACAAGTGACAGGATGAGAGGAAATGGCCTCAAGTTGTGTCAGGGGAGGTTTAGGTTGGATATTAGGAGAAATTTCTTCACCAAAATGGGTTATCACTCACTGGAACAGGCTGCGCAGGGAAGTGGTTGAGTCCGCCCTCCCTGGAGGTATTTAAAAGAGGTGTAGATGTGGTGCTTAGGGACATGGTTTAGTGGTTGGACTTGGTAGTGCTATGTTAATGGTTGGATTTGATGATCTTAAAGGTCTTTTTCAAGCAGAATGATTCTATGATTCTATGATTTATGCTCTTGCAATAGTCAGCAGAAAAAAGTACATCCAGGAAACAGTTCTTTCCACTTGTTATGGGCACTTATTTCAGAGTGAGAGGATATATTCATATTCTGGAAAATGTCTCTTGGTTGCTTACAGAGGGATCCTAAATTATTAGCTACTATATGCTTACTTTGAGATGGCTAGACTTAGGTGAAATTAACATGAAGTGAAATAATCCTTAGGTAATTATTCTAATGTAGTGACTGAATTAGCACTTGAATTCTGAGTCACTGTTAAAACTAGAATAAGGATGCGATAAAGTGGCAGATTACAGGACAAACAAGAATAGCTTGCTAAGAGGAATTCACAGAGCTATTAAAAAGTTACAGTATTGCTGAGCTGCTAAATCTGGCCAGATCTCTTATGCTGCATGGGCAAGATGGAAAAAGAAAAAAAAAAAAGAAAAAAAAAATCATCCAGATGAAGGAAATGTAATGTTATTGAACAATCCAGTATATCAAGAGAAAGAGTCTTCTTTCGATGTTTCATAGCATAAACAAAATTAAAATGTTTGGCTGACCCAATTTCATTGCGGAGTCCCTGGTTAGGTCCAAATGCCAGAATAGATTTCTGACTTGTTAATATATTCTCTCATATTTTCTACCTGGATTCCTTGGGAACTTCTACAGCTTAAAGATATGCTTTAGCTCCGATCAACGAATATACGCTAAAAAACTGTATGTGTGTTTCAGTGGGGGAAGACCAGGTTAGGTACAGATGTAGACTTGAAATCCACAGTTAATCTGCTCTTTCAGACAAACAAAATGTACTATGACAGCAATGGGAAGTTTCAAAAGTAACCTGATATACCTCTGTAGCTGTTGTCCTGAAATTAAAAAGAACAATATAGAGACAGTTGCTTCTACTGTCTCAGGGATGGAGTAAGCATTAGACAAACTACAGTAAACTATAGAAGCATGGAATCATAGAATGGTTTGGGTTGCAACAGTGCTTTAAAGATCATCTTATCCAACCGCACTGCCGTAGGCAGGGATATCTTTCACTAGATCAGATTTCTCAAAGCCCCATCCAACCTGACCTTGAAGTCTTCCAATGATGGGCCATCCAACAACTCTGGGAAGGCTTTTAATCCTGTAAATCGAGCAAAGATGCCAGGAGGCCTGTGTGGATGACTGAAGAGGAATGTTTCAACCGGTTACTTCCCTATTTGCTAAGTATTTAAAGAAAAAGTTTCACCTGCTCATTTGGCCTAATCTTCTGTGTTCTTCTTTATCTACTGGTCTGTAGCACATAAGCTTTCCAAAACACGTGTCAGTTTCAAGGAAAGGGCATAAGAGATTTTTAATTCAAGTCATTATTCATAGTGCATGAAAAACTAAAAGAAGGTGAAGTTGTTCACTATGAACAAGTACAGTGAAAAAAAATGTCTGTCCAGCCTGACAGCACTGAGTTCTCTAGAAAACTTTGAAATATCATACTGTAGAATAACCTCCAAAACACTTTGCTTTTTCCAACTTAAGATTTCTGGTAAGCACATAAAGTAGCATGAGGGTTAGACAGAGTTTATAACAGAGAATCATTGAGAAGATCTATTTGCCAGCATTGCTTCTCCTGGAAATGTGTGGAAATCTTTGCATATCTCCTTGTTAAATTTTAAAATTTCCCTAGGCAAATTAAAAGGATCATCTTTTCTAAAGGCTATAAAGCCAGATTTTGATCTACTTATTCCACCCTTGTTGGCAAGTCTTGTGCATCTTTCCACAGACTGATTCATCTTTAACAGACAGGGTGAAGAGCATTTCTCTCTAAACTGCCACTTATTTCCCTGCAGAGGTCTGGAAACACACAGTGTGCTAGGCTGTCAGTAATTGCCAGCTTAGCAGGATCAGATTTATTTTTCTTTTCAATTTATGTGTGACTGCTTAGATTGGACTAAATGCTTCACTTGTGCCAGATCTACGAGTCACCATGTGGAGTCACCATACGGTCAGCGTATGGACTCATCTCCACAGGAAGCTCAGGATGGTTTTGAACCACTTGTAGCTCTTCCTGGACGAGGAAGGGAGAAGACTCACAATATAATATTATCTTTTAGCACTCTGTACTTTCCAAGACGTCATATGATGAATTTGGAACTGTGAGCTCCTAGTCTGAGTGAAAATTCAGAAGAATAACATTAGGAAAAAACCCCTTAACTTTACTCCAGTGTGAACAGAAGAACAATGTCCTACTGATTTCCCATTCTCGCTGCCATCTGTAAGTTGAGATTTTATGAGGTATTAAATTAGGAAAAAAAAAATTAAGAAATGTATCTGATACAAACACAGTCTTCCAGAAATGAGGGACAAGATTTTGATAATGAAAAATAAAGTTGCAATATTGCCATTTAAACAAAAGCAGTTTGGAGGAAATATATTCATCATTTTGCTTGCTTTGAAAATAAACATTTTCATATCTTTAGTGCTACTGTTCTCAGAAAAAAAGAGGAGGCTTATCACATTATGGGTCTGTTGGCAATAAATAAATAAACAAATAAATCAATCAATCAGACTTGGTTTGAAAAACAGTGCCATGTTTTCCAGCCTTAAAATGATACATTAATTGTCTTTTCAGAAGGTGGTAATACCAGGAAAGCAAAATCTCACCCATATGTTGGTCTCTTGTGTAAGCAATGCTGAGTTCATAACCTCTATGCATCTCCATTTGGGTTAGCCAATACAGAAATCTCATTTGACTCACCTGCAAAAGTTCCTGACTTCATAAATATCTGCCCATACACTTTCAGACACTTGGCTCTTGACTGATCTGTGCTTTATACAGGTAGAAAGTTGTAAGGAAGGAGAAACTGTCCACTACTTTTATAAGCTCCATGGGAGCTAAATGCTTCCCTGTTTCCCTTTACCCTTAAATTACAGTTTACAACACAGTGAGAATGAGTTTACAGGAGGCTGCATGACAGGTTTCCAAATCTATCATGAGATGGGATTATGTTGTGCTGACTTCAGAAGGTTGACTACTGCTTCGGTGTGTCTGGAAATCCTAAAAAACCGGCTAGCCCTACACCCAGGAGTGAAACGTGAACTGGAGGCCAGTACTCCTGTACTCACGGTACTCCCCTGGCTGCTGGTCAGGCTCCAGACCATGCTGGCAAGAACAGGGCTTACAATATTTGCTAAGGTTCGGGAAGGTGGCATCCTCGCTTTGGCTGCTCCTGTGTCGGATACATACACTGTGTGAATGGCAATCTGAACCCGAGCTCAGGTGCTGAATGTACGAGGCTGTCCCCACTGTTGGGGGATGGCATTCTGGCTGCAGGTGACTCTTAATGTGGCTGAGATTATAATGTGTACAGTGACAAAACCTGGTTTGAGAGCAAGAGAGCATCACTGTCTCAACTGTCCTGAGGCTCCCTATGGGACAGTCCAACTTCACACTGATTTTTATTTCAGGTTACAAGCTGTTGCCTTCACTTCAGTAAAGCATAAACAAACATGTTGTTTACTGAACTTCTGACTTCAGTGACATGTTTGACTGAGGAAGGTGTGAGTATGAGTTGCAGGGATTTTTTTTTAATTAAGATTATCAGCAGTCATCAAATAATGACATAAATCACATTTAGATTGATGTTTGCATATTTCATTGGATTATTGATTCACTCTATTTATCACGTTGAGTATGTCTTTGTACTCTTTAAATTGCACTTGACCTAATGAAGTCTGTCCAAAGCACTGGATATTAATTCTGAAGAACTATTCTCAGAGAATCTGATCATTTGGAACTATTATGTAAAGATCTACTTGTTTTAATCTTCTGTTTAACTTATCTGATTAATTTAATTTATACTATAAAGTTTGAGGCTTGGTTAGAAATCTGTGGATTTCCATGAAGGAAGGAGGAAAGCTTTATCAGATACAATACAGATGCATTCAGGAGGAACTCAGAAAGTGGATTAGTTGTTAAGTTAAAATTTTCATGTTAAATACCTTCTTATGTTTAAATAACTAACTGCACACTGTAAAGCAGGACACTTTCCTGTTGGAGTTACTGTATGTTATATAAATCCGGAATGTTCCTCAGATTAGAGAAGTAATTTAGAGGAGCTAAACCTTTGAATTAGTCTTCCCAGATGTCTGGTGACTGGCCTGGTCACTGAGATTCTGCCTATTTTGAGGTTGTACTCTAAATGTATAATCAGTACATTTGAAGGGTCTTGGTTGCTCTGTGATATGGAATGAAACTATGCAACCAAACCCAAAACAATCCTGGCCAACCTGACAAAAACCAAGGCATTTTCTTATTTTTGGTGCAAGCATTCCTCACTTACCCCCATGTGACTATGACCAGGATCTAGCCTCTAGAATGGAAATATCAGAAGACTAGAAGATCTGATTACCCCCTTCCTGTGGAAAAACCCAATGGTGATCACGCAGACATGCATAGTTTCAGCTGGGTCCAAATTCCTGTGCTTTACATTTCATGTAAAAAAAACTTTGCTGAAACTACACAATGTGGAAAATATGCATTATTTGGGTATACCCTGACATATGTGATTGATTATGGTTATTAGCACATACACATATTTGCAAGGAAAATGGAGCTTGGCTCACATGGTAGGTGTCTTATGCTTTATCTTGTAGGTATACTTTGATGTGGTTTTCTTTTTCCCCCTCAAGCATTTATAAAACAAATGATGAATGAATATCAGTTCATCAGTTTAAGTATTAATCTCATCATGACACAGAGAAGCTGATGATTCATTCTTTTAAGAGAGAATTTTTCGTGGGAATTGGATTAGGCTGTGATTATTCCAGCACTTAAATACACATATTCATTCACATAGTTAATGTTTTCACAATCAATATATTCTTTCACAGACAGTCCTATCACTAGTGTATGGAAGTGAGAAAGACTTTGCCACAAACTTTTTTATAAGTTTAAAATTTATGATAAAGTTACACTCCGGTTGAAACATTTGAAGGTTTATGGCTTAGCTAATCTCTTCAGCCTTTTGTCAGGAGTAACTAGCAGTTACTGGCTAATCATTACCTTTACTATTCATCACTTATGACAGATAGTGTAGACCAAATTCTCAAATGAGAAATGTCTGTTTAAAAAATGCTTCTACCGCCTCTATTACTGCAGCTATCTGTGTCAAGCGAAATGCTTCAGGTGATTTGTCTAATCTCACTTCATCTTTCCAACTGTTAAAAAAGGCTAGTCTAAGCTAATTGTTTTGTCTACTGGCAAATGCAGAAGGACAGACCCCCTCAAGGGCAATTCATCCCAGCTATTTTAGACAGCTGAGAGGAGATGTATCCCTCCACTGACTATTGAAAGAGCCTGAAAAATGAGGTTGGACAAGACATCTCAAATTTTGCTAAATAAATGGAGTTGAATTCTACTTTAGAGAGGAAAGGAAATACCTTTAATTAGTCTAGTATTTCTAAAGCCTTGGTCACAGGATGGACCTGCCTGGGTATAGGATAAAGACTGGATTTACCAAACTCAGAGTTATTGCACAGTAACTTTCTCCAAAATAAACCTCTTTGGAGTATAATCAGAGGTAATATTTCTAGGTTAGGTTAGATTTGCATTTATTGAAATGGCTGCTTCAGGAAGTGATGTTTCTGCAACATTTTTTACCTGCCTTTGGAGCAGAAGGTTTTTTTTCCCTTGCTAACTTGGTTGTGTGTTTATGGTTAAGACAGTGCACAGTTATATGCCTAGATGTGTGGCACCGAGATTATGTGTGGTAGCAAGTTATTTGTTGGTGCCATGGACTTTTATTTACCAGCATTCACTTTTTTTTTTTTTACTTCAGTGTGGCAGTTACCAAAATCGTTAGAGGATGTTTTAATCTATCTCGTTGTTTGTTTTTTTATTTTTATTTTTATTTTTACCAGAAAGGGTGTGAGGACCCTAGGTTTAAACAAATGCTGTGTCTATGGAAACAGTCCTACTTTTACTTGTCTTACCAAGCCAAACACAGGAAGGCACTTTTCAGCAGATTCTGAAAAACAGAAGGCAACTCCAAGTGGATATGCCAGTCCACAGAAGGGTAAGAAACAAGACGCTCTCCTGTATTTCCCCACAGATCTCTTTGCTTTTTTGGTCTCTGTAGGTTCCTCATGATAATATGCTTGCAAAAGGCCGACACACTTTGAGGGGTACATTTATGGGAAGAAGAGCAAAGAGATCCTTGAGCTTTCTAGTTCTGTACTAGCATGAGCAGAGGTGACACAAGAGGCGACCCAAGCCTTCCTCATCATTTGACTCAAAGGCTGATGGAAATGTCATAGTCCTTTACCCCACACTGTCCCATCACATACACACCTCTGCTTGGCATTATTAAATTGTTTTCTGTGCTTATGGCTGGATGGTCAAATTGAGGCAATTTCTTAGATTTTACAACACTTTTCCTCTCTTTACTGTTCAAAATGCACAGTCTTGAGCTATTTTGGCACAATGTTACTCCCAAATCAATGTTGATCTGTTACTTGTCTTCTATGTAAAATGTAACTGAAACAACTGAATGTCTGAGAAAACCATATTTTGTAAACTTAATCTCACCTTGATAAATAGGGCCAAAACAGATATTTCCTTCTGTACTTGAAAAAAATTATTTTCAAACTGTCAGTTATTACATGGTGATAATGTTATTTAACAAGAACTAAAGCTTGTGCTCAGTTTTGGTTTTCATGTTTTTGAAGGAAATGAGTAAGGGTGGTAGAACGATATGCCACTTCCCAAGTCTAGCCAGAACAAACTGTTGGGAATAAGTTATTAATGCTATGATTTATAGCTCCTATACTGGCAGGTCTGTGGGGCAGTTCTGAAGGTACAAGTCTGTGAAAAATAGCAAAAAATCAATTGCCTCTGACATTGTGTGCTCAGTGCACTGAAAGCCATATGTTTCAGAGCTGTTTCCTCTCAGTGTTGGCCTATGCTGTCTGTGTACTGTGTGATGAGACCTGTTGCTCTGCCAGAAGAAAATTCCTATGCCTGAAGGTAGTGCTGGAAGTGGAGGTCCAGCCCTAAGCCAGCTGCTCGTGCAGCAGCTTCTTATACAACTCTGTTGCTGCCTTTCCTCGAGCGTTATGTTAAGCACAGCACATGTTAAAAAGTAATTTAGAGAATTGTTTTCATTCTGAGTTAATTAAGGGCCTTCCAGTGACACTGCTGCTGAAGAAACTTGCTTGTTGTAGGTATATCATCTTCATGTTGACTATGAGGAGTACTGCTGGTCAGCCCCCTCACTTCCTCAATGTGGGGCAAGAGCTTGCATAAGATTAAACCCAAGGCAGGCCTGAAGGTGTTGTTGATATGAGAGGAAAATAGTTTGAAGAAGTCCAATTCTGACTAATAATCCTGTCCTATGGAAGAACCTGCCTGCCACTTAGTAGTATGTCAAACGCTTGATCCCATAAGACAGCAAAGGATTGACTTCGTGATACTGATTTGGCTGCTACCTTAGACATTGTGATAAAAAGATACTTTTAAAAAATCATGAAGTTTCAAGTAAGTAAACCAATCACCATCAAAAAGCATAGAAAAACGCTGCTGTTTTGGTACATTTTTAAAAAATTCTGTAGGAATTAAATAATGCATTAAAAATATGAGGAAATTATTAATTTAATTAAAGTTAACTATAAATTTTATCTGCAAAATCCATAGTTTGGACCTGTAAAATGAGGAATTAAGGAAACTGAAACACCACTAGAAATATATTATTTCCATCCACTGTTGTGACAAATGTGAGCATGCAGATAGTGTTTCCAGTCCTGAAAGTCACATTGTCAGGCAGCAAAACAAAAATGTGTTAGCTGTGTTCTTCCGAAAAAGATTTCTTTTTCCTCTGAATTTTCTTCTGCCCAAAATTTTAATTATTTTCTTTCTTTCCATGTCTGGGAATAAAGTTTCTCTCAAATTCTCCCTCCCTCTTCTACGTGAATTCTACTCGCTATGTTTCTAATTGTAATACAAATGTGAAAATAACTTTCAGCAGTAAAATGAATCAAGTAGCATAATAATTCTTTGTTGGAATTCTTCCAGTGCATCATACCTATGAAATAGAAAATATGTCTAATGACCAGATCAATGGCTTCCATTTACCAGTAATAATTGCTAATATAAAAAATTTGTGAATGTTTATAAACATATAGAATTTTCTTGCAGGTGAGTACTTCTACTGAGTTCAGAGAACATATGTCAATACAGAGACGAAAAGTACACACATATGACTACAAATCAGAACCTTGAGAAGAAATTAAATTCCAGGAAACTGTTGATTAAACAAAATTCTTTTTTTATTTTCTATGACAACTTTTTCTCCTTTTAACTATTATGATGACATGTGAACAATGTTACAGCAATTTCTTTCATTTCTCTCTTTATCTTGAATGTAAAAAAAAATAAAAATAAAGCATGTTTTAATATAGCCTGGCACTTGAATTTGTACATGAAGGAGAGATGAACCAAGATTCACCTACAGTGATAGGATAATCACTTAAGTTAAGAGAAACTTTCAAGTCAAATTCACAGACAGTTCAGACAATTAGCACAGAATTTAATGCAAGGATGAAAATGTAATATATTAAGAAAGTCAGAGCAATGAAAATGTTCTGCATATCATTACTCATAAAAGTATGGCAGAGCATGACCAAAACTGTGATATTAGCTCCTTATAATCACCTCTTTTTTCTTACTATAATGACTTACAGTAATTACACTAAGTAATAAGTCATGCTGTTTCAGAGGGGAATTAAGTAATACATGGTTGAAAAAGAAATAAGGCAACCTTAATTACAGTTAATACATCTTTTTTTACTGTTTGAATTAAAAGCTTGAGATGCCTTTGTTATGTTGGATACCAGCTTGTCTGTATCGCACAGCCCATAATAATAGTTTTCAGTTTCAGTGCAATATGTGGTAACATTTTGTTTTTATAATTTATTTCTCCCCCACTCCCAAAGCACAGATCTCTAATTATATCTGCCAATCCACACCCCATAATTGTAAGATTATAAAAATTCCTGAATGATACAAAAAATTTCATGATAACATATGAACAGATGTCACAAAACAATGCCATGAGGGAAAGAAATGCATTGGTAGAGCCTCCAGCTAGGCAGTTTATTTAAAATCACAGATAATTTAATTGCTGGGTTTTGTTTTTAACTTGATAAATTAATTATAATAAGGAAAGTTCTAGATTCAGAAATAGTTGCATTTGATGAAAGAGTTTAATGGACTTTGGTTTTGTCCCAGAGATAGGAGTAATCTGCAATTTAATTTACAGACTAGTTACTTGAGTGAGAAGAGCCACAGCTAACCTTGTTCCCTGCAGTGAGTTAGACATTTGCAGCTTGCCCTTGTGTCTGGAACTCATTAGGTCCACATGGGATAAATCCTTTGGTTACTGCCTGAAGCCAGGCAGTATTCATGGTTTATTACTATGAAGATGGGAATAACCAGTAAAACATAACCATCTACAATGACCCAAAACTTAGAGTGGCGGAATATTGAAATAGTTGAGGTTGGAAGGCACCTTTGGAGAGTGTCTAGTCTAACCTCTCTGGTCAGAGCAGATTGAGCTACAGCACGTTGCTCACAGCTATGTCCAGTCAGGTTCTGAACATCTCCATGGATGGAGACTCCACAACATCTCTGGGAGAGCTACTCCAGTGTCTGACCATCCTCACAGTGAAACTTTTTTTTTTTTTATGTTTAAATGAAATTTCCTGTATTTCAGTGTTTACCCATTGCCTTTTATCCTGTCACTGAGCACCATTGGCAGGATGTCTATAGTTCTGATGTCCTGTACCCATCAGGTATTTATTTATAGACACTGTGTATAGGCTCAGGGATGTCCCTCTAAGCCTCCTCTTCTCCAGGCTGGACAGTCCCAGCTGTCTCAGCCTCTCTTCATGTGAAAGATGCTCCAAACTCTTAATAATCTTAGTTGCCCTTCACTGGACATTTGCTGTCTTCCAGAAGCCCAAATATTGTGAGACAAAAAGCTGTGGAGCTGTTGGCACTGCAAGTACATGCCTTTCATGCTAGTCATTTGTGCTGAAACTGACAGAAATAGTTTTTTTCCCCTGAAAAAATGGCACATTTGTTTTAAATATCTTCATTGTTATTCACCATTCCACATACTTTTTCATGCCTAGTACAGTAATGTTTACTGAAGTGGTGGGACTGCACATGCTTCTTTGGCTTTGATGTTTGCTTTTGTGACTTGCAGGGATGAGAAACACCCCAAATGGGCAGCCCTGTTCCCATCAGCACTGCCCACTTCAATAATATGCTGCAACTTGTTTTCTTTTGTGACTCTCACTTGTAAGCCAGGTTTTCACAATGAAGGCATGAAGCTTTGTCAGCTCTGTCTCTTGTTAGAGCTACAGACTTAAGGACAGGACATGCACAGACAAATGTCCAGGCTGGTGAAATGTGCTCTCCGTATCCTGCAGCACCTGTAGCCGACCAGCGACGTATGCAGTCGTGGCAGAACAAAATGGGCAATGTGTTGTAACCCTGGTGCTTGATGTGAGGGTGCACAGAAATTTCCAAGGGAGAAAAGACAGCTTGACTAGAACCGAAGGACTGGATAGGGCTGAAGGAACTATGCCTGGTGTAGCCAAGGTCATACTTTCCTTTGAGGACAATCCACTGGGAGAACTGTCCTCAGACTCACAGTTGGGTTTTATCAGGCACTATGTGTTTTGCCTGAAGACACAACCCTGGAAGGAACTGATAGTTATGCAATATGGGTGATGGGGGAAACTGGAGTAAATCAAAGACCTCTGGTGAGAGCGCTGTTCCTGATGCAATCCATGTCTTTGGTGTGATTTCAGCAGGATTTGTAAAAAAAATTTGGTGTAAGGTTGTCTAATTTCTGGGTCATAAATGAGATCAGGAGATAGATTCCTGTGACTGCTCCACATAAAATAGCCAAGCTTCTGGATTCAACTTTCAGCATGCAAAATACTTTTTGTAAGAAATTTTAGGTGCACTTCAGACACCTATGAAATTGCTCACGGTTTCTTTCTTGCTTTTTCTTCACTTCATGTAAGAGCCTATAGTTTGCCTAATTTACATATGTTGAAGTGCTCATCTGGACCTTACCTTTTGATCTCTGAAATGGTTTGTAGGAAAGATGGCATTTCTGTTGCAGCATACAGAATAATTGAATGTTAAGTACATTTATGACAGGTATGAATTGTGGCAGAAATATTTTGTCTGTGGAATGGATGGATCATGTGTTTTCCTTGTTGGGGATTTGTCTATTTAAATAGAATTTTTTTGGCAAAACACATTATTTAAATATCTACTCTCCAATCATCAGCAGAATTAAAACCATTCTTTGTTAAACCCCTAAGTAATGCAATGACTTATTAAAAAAAAAAAAAAAAAAAGAAAGATTTACAGGGCAGTGAAGTGTTTAAAAAGTAAAGTACAGTTAAAATAACCATTTAATTTGATAAATCACCAACAAAAACAATAGCTAATTTTCAACTGGTTATTCTGATTAGATCCAGGCTTTTAAAAGTGTGGAAAGAACAAAAAACACACTAATACAGGGTAGCACTGTTGTTCAGTTACTAAGGACAATGCATTTCATTAGGAGAAAAACTGTGGTACTAATTGTTTTTTACTGTGACTCTAATTTGCCTTTGGTCTGACTTTTTCTATTTACTTTCCCAGTTCCACCATACTTCTGAGTTATGCAGCCACCAGAATTTATATCATACTATACTCTTTATTGAAATCTAAAATGAGAGAAAAATTTGCAATATCACCTAATTTTCAGATATACTTTTGGCTGGTTTTATGCTACCAGCCAAATTTTCAGGTTATGAGCTCCGTGCACCTACAGACTTAGCAGCCAAACACTTAGGTTATAATAATTTTTGAACACAGGAATACATATGGACCTGCTTTTGTGCATTAACCAGAGTGATCACATGGCCTCATCTTGAGATCTCAGTCTTAGAAACACTTCGGTATGTGCCAAATGTAAAGTGCATGTCCAACATTGCTTTCATTTCTTCTGTTATTTCTTAAATGATTAATGAAAATAATTAATGAATCAATGAAAATGAGTAATGAATATCTCCTTCTCTGGAGATATTCAAAACTCAACTGGACACGATCCTGTGCAACCTGTTGTAGGTGATCCTGCTCTAGCAGGGGGCTTGGACTAGATGATCTGCAGAGGTCCCTTCCAACCCCTACCAACCTGTGAATCCATGAATCTGTAAAATAAAACTCAGTTTGGAGAAAAAAGTAAGAATTTGTTCTTCCATAACACACAGAGATATACAAGTCACATTCTTGTGAAGCATTTCAGGTATATTAATTTCTTATGGCTTTGTATGCTGCTTTTAGCATCTCCCATACCATGCCAAAGATGGTTATTTTTAAGTATCTAATTTTCTTTAGCTTACAACATCTTTGATGGTGCTAAAATGATTCAGAAAGTGATTTAATATTGTCACATGACAATATTCACATGGCACAGGTGCACATCAAAAGTGAAGGAACATCTTAGACTAGCAAAATCAAAGCAATGCTGTTAATAAACTGAGGAGTCATGGATCTGGGAAACTCAGACTCAGAAATCTAATAAATAAAAAAGAAAACAAAACAAATGTTGTAGAAAAGACTGTGCAGATATTTCAGATTAAAAGTAAGTACTGCAAAGAAAAGGATGAAGAGAGCGAAATTACTCATGAAAACTATAGGATTTAGGTGGGCTGCTAACAAAAAACCAGAAATGTGTTTAAAATAGATTTCAGTGTAAAGCTTCAACACACTAATGCCTCTGCACTGAAAAAGTGTGGACAATGCACCTCTTGATAAAAGTGAGAGGATCAATCCCTTTGAATTATAATGACAAGTAATATATAATTTTCACCATCTGTAATTGTAAGAAATACTTGAAGGGGTGCAGCAGGCCTGGTTAATAACTTGGTGAGGGGAACAGAGCTGGATTCAGATGGATAATGTTTAATGTTCTGTATTTTTAGTAGAACAATGTATTTTGGGGAAGAAAAAAAAGTTTCATAAACTTATATAAGTTTCAGTGGAGTCCTCATGTAGACGGTTCCCCTGACAGCCAAAGGAAAAAGAAAGAGGCAAGGAAAGAATCAATCATCTTCTAAATTTATTTTTATAAAGTTGCTTAAAGCATCAGTCTTGCAAACGTTTACTTCCATACTTAACTCTAATTACATTTCACATGGGATATTGAAGCCACATGTCATTACTCACAACACAAAATTTAACCACCTCAATACAGTGCTGGAAGGAATGATTTAAAAAAGAGATCAGAACTCCAAGAAACTATTCCTGCTATTTTTCAGAAGGAAGTGTGTTGAAAATAATATTTATGATCTTATTTTTGGAGAAGGTGTGAAAGATCCTTAGGCATGAAAAGCTTGAAGAAGCACTGCAGTTTGTATAACAACACAGTAAAAATATCCTGGCAATGATCCCCCACCCATCAAAAAAGATGCTCTACAGAAACCAAAGCACCAAGAGAGTGTATTACCCCAAAGCAGGAGAATATTTGCAATTCAATTTACTGCTCTACTTTTACTTATGTGATTGATAGGCTGGAGAAATAATCAGCTCTTCCTGCAAAGAAGTTGATTCTCCAGTCTGCATAGTAATTGCTAAAACTTGTATGGATTCATTAATAATGTTAATAAGAAAACTTCTCATAAACAATTCTTTACTGTTTTGTAGAGATTTGAAGTAATATTTTGACAAAATATTTTTCTAGTGAGCTTGCATCACTTTTTAAAGAAATACAACCCTTCTCCTTCCAAAAAATCCTTGAAGCACAGTTTTTTAAAGAAAAAATATTTTGAGAAAAGTTAAAAATAAAAATCAGAATTACATTTTCATTGTAAAATATATGGTTTATAATTTTCTTTCTTTTCCAAGTCAAAGTATGCTTGGTTTGGGTTTTTTTCAAATCTCGTTTCTGTTTACAAAAAAAAGTCAAAATGCTTTTGTTTCCTGAAAACCAAAAATTTTTAATTTTGACATGCTTTAGTCACCATAGAAGAGTTCCTACCTATGGATTTATGGGTAGCTGGTGGTTATTTTCCCCTTAGCTCCCTCAATAATCAATGGAGTGAAATAAGAACTGTACATTTTGCATTTGGTTTCCCACCTATCTCACAGTACATAAATGGTATCACCCATTTCACAGTGCAGTTTTATGTTATATATATCTTGGGCAGTCTAACATTTCAGTAGCGTACTCTCTCTGCTCTGACTGATGCTCCTTGCTGCATATTCCCACTACTTCCCCTGTATGAGCACTAGTATTTTTCTGACCCTATGATGGTCTGCTTCTGGGAATGAACCTCCCCACCCACCCCAAAATCATAGTCTTTCAAAGAAGAATGACTGAGGTTTTTAGCTGTTCAGCTCTGTAAACTGGCTCACTGAAAGTCAGATGTACACTAATGCACAAAAAAGGGCAGGCAACAGCTTGTTGTTAAACAGGATTTGCTGCTACATTAAACTACACTATTAGACTCTGTTTCATGAGAGAATGATAGACCTGTGCATCACTTCCAGCAGAGACAGAGTAAGCCTGCAATGTTAACTTACACTACTTTACTTTTTAAAACCTTTTAGTCAGATAACTCATACTGGCAGCTTGTAAAAAGAATTGTGTGTGCTAAAAAAACAACAGCAACAACAAATTCTTTGGTTTTGTCAATGTATAAGAAAAATAATTAAATGACCCTGTTAGACCAGAAATCTATATGTAAAGGAACATATATCACATATTTTAGTTAGTATATCTTTCCTGATGGCCAAAGAGAAAATTATGTTTATTTCCTTTGATAAAGCAGCTGAAATGTACAACTCCAAAAGCCATGAGTGCTGTACGCTGGGGAGAAGTTAACTCATACAGGTCAAAGTTTTCTGAACTTCTAATTCTAATGGGAGTCCAGAAGGTAATTAGAATTTCTTAAACTCTATGAAGCCAAATAACATCAGTTACATGATTGCACTAATAGGAATACAAGGCAATCAAGAGGTATAATAGAAAATACTGAATAATGAACTGTTTGGAAAGGAATGGAAATCCTCTTGCCTAGTTTTTAAGTAAATTCTTGCTGCAAGTTGAGACTTGCCTGCAGAGAAATTTCTGGCAAGGACTTGCTTTCTCTTGCCTTCCTTTCAGGTGTCTAGCATAGACCATTCCTGGTCACAAAACTGTGGCCTGTATGCTGGCCTGACCCCATTGACTCCGTTCCCCTTCAGTATGTCACAAAATATGTCTCTATATTTTACAAAATATGCCTTTACATTTAACTTGGACTCTCTCTGAATAACTGGCGGGGGTGGGGAGAGTGGGGGGAAGCACCACTGTGTTGGTATATTTCTTGCTGAAACAAACCACCGAGTTGAGAACACGATGGCGTTGTCATCTGTATTGTGCTGTCTGGAAAACAGAGTGGAGTAGAAGTTATCAGAATCCATTGCTTGGGTACAATAATGGATGACATTAAAAAAAAATAATGTTTTTAAATCCTCTGGAAAGAAACTTTAAGTCTTTCTGCATCTTAGTAATTTGAAAACAGAAATTCATACACACAAACATTGGATTATCTTGAATTATTGGAAAAGCAGCTTGGCAAAGTTTGCATAGTCACCTCATCCATTACTTAATGATTTTATGATATTTTATGACTCCAAATTAATGTAGGATATTTATGCAGTCTTAGATGGGTAATTTATTTTTTTTTTAAAAGTATTTTCCTCCCACCACTTCCTTGGACTGAGTGGTGATTTTGTAGTTTTGGAGAAGGGCAAAGCTGAGCCAAGACAGACATTTCTGTCCAAAAGAACAGCTATGACAAAACTGGCTAGTACAAGCTGTTTTCTTCAGGCTAAATGATAGCTTTTTATTATAATCCATCCTCTGAAAACCTGAGATGCACTGAAACAAAGAGATGTCCTTTTCACTTGAACTGTGGAATACCACAAGTCAAACAAAGTATTTCACTGTAATGCTCATATTGTCCTCCAGTTAAGCCTTTCAAGGGGTGTTTACTGCAGATATTTATATTGGATACTACAGGGAATGTTCTCTTTTCTTCCATCTGAGTACTGCAGATGTTACTTATTTTGCCATTCAATGTACCATTCTGCTTTTGGGAAATAACAAAGCAGATACATACAAGCATTTCTGGCTTTATGTGAGGGACAGCTGAGTTTTCCAGCAAATGAACAGCACACTGGAAAAAAACAGTATTAGTTTTCAATGGATAAGCAGCAAGCTGTTTCCAAAATTATAGCTTAAGTTCACAGAATGTCTTTAAGTTTGCAGAGTGGCTGTTTGCCCATAGCCATGTTGAGGTAATGCCAAATGCCAGAGTAGTTCTATGCTTTGAAAAAAAGTCCATGTTCAACAGACTGCTTCTCTTTCTTTTCCATATTTACATCCACTTTAAGCTAACAGAAAGATGGTCTGAAATTAGTTTGGGACCTTGAAAATTTGAACACATCTGAAAAATTGCATTGATCATATGTAATGGATTTGCTTACTTGTACCTACAACTGTAGAAATGTATTTTGGATATCACCTCCTGGTTAGGTGGAAAACTTGAGCTGGAAAGTTTTATGAAGTGAAGAACGTGCTATAATTGAAGCTATCATTTAATAGCATTGTTAAGAGTCTTTGATGCATATCTCCTGTCAGACAGGCCTTGAAAACAATCAAAGGGTTTGCCCAGTGCATGTGGAAATGACTGGAATAATCTCATTGATTCCAGTAGGTTTCGCTGATGGACTTCACCAACATGTTGTTCAGTACACGTTCACTTCTGTTTAAGGCACTTCCTTTTCTTGCCACATGGTTTAACTTTTCTCCGTTGCTCCTATACAGCAGGCAAACAAGAAATGAGCATTAAAACAGGGTGGTGAGCTAGGAACAGAAATGAGTCATTCAGTGGCCTCGTATTTAGCTGTGGAAATGGGTTGTGATTGAGCAGAGTGGAATATTTTGAGTAAATGTCTATGTCTATGGAAAAGCAACACAGTGGGTCTTTTTTACCACTTTGGAAAGGTTTATAAAAAAAACTACTTCGAGCTTTTGGCAGTTCAGTAGGATTTTGCCATAAACTTTATTCCCAGTTTCCTCTGTAATGAATGGAGAGTCATATTGCCAAAAATGAAATATGTGGACATTTGTATGTAGATATAGTAGCATGAAAAAAATTTAAATTAAAGTTTAAATCTTGCTGAAAATCTAGCTGCATTTACCTGTGATCACTTGGCCTTTTACTCAGTGAAGACCGCTAATGATTTCCCTATTAATCACACTTCCACTGGCCCTGCATAGTAAAAGAGAAGGATTGCACAGTACTGTACCATGACCAAGGCTTCAGCGCAGGCTGTGAAAAACCAGCTGAGATTTTCTTTTCTTGATCAGAGAGTCTTGGGAAGGACCTGACTGCAAATGGGGATGGCAATGCTCTGGAGGAGCTGAAGGGATCTGAAGAAAGGCAGTTATCACAGAAAGTGTCCTTGGGAAGCAGTCTGGCGTATGAGTTTTATAACTCGGAAGGCACTTACTCCATGCTTTATAGTCATAGATTTGGCAGGGGAAGGGAACAAGATAGATCACTATCGTAAAAATTATAATTTCACTAACACCATAAACTAATTAAAAAACAAAAATAATGTTGGTTGGCCTAAAATTTAGCTGACAAAAAAGCCTTTTCCATATGGATGCTGGAAAGGGGTTTGGCAATGGTCAGCACAAGGGGATATCCACCAAAGGAACTTTTATGTTAATTGCCTTCCTGGTTTTAGAAGGGAAATTACTAGAGAATTTCTATTTATTAATCTGTCTATGGAGTGTGAATTGTGTAGACCTAAATCCAATTTTTTCCACCTTTAAAGCAGGCTTCAAAGGACTCCTTGTGTGGAGTTAATCAAAAAGTTTGAGATTTTGATATAGAATATAATGGACGATTTTATTTTGCATAATTATTCTGCTGGAAAAATAGCTGGTTTTGTTTGGAATGCATTGAAATAAATGCCTCTTTGTTAGGAGTAAAAGGGGCTGGGCCTGCTTCTTAGTCACTTCTACAGAAATGAGATTTCTTTTCAAGCGTGATTTATTGGCAGTCTTTGACGTTATGATTCATTAAACATCTCATCCAGATCCTCTTGAAGGTAAAACTCAGGAGACTTTCAGTTAATCTTAGGATGTTGATGGAGGAGTTCTAACTATGAAAACATTAGGATTATAAATTTTCTCCATGCATAAACTTTCAGACAGCATTGCAATGCTGAGGTTATTAATTAACTTTTGTTTCCTGTACAAATAAACAAAAGTGACGTTTCTATGTAGTTATTGGTGATAAAGTACAGAAGTTCAACATTACTTGTCTGAATTCTATTTTTGTACTTGTGAAACACAATAAATAAAAATTCTTTCATATTAAATCAGAAAGAATTACACTTTTTGTTTCTAAATTCCAGAAATGGCCAATTTTATTTTGTAAAGTGGATGTTTTAAGCCTTAAACTGAGAGTCCAGAACTTGAGGAATGGTGCCTGGTCACTGCAACTGCTTTTTGAATACCTAAAGATAGAAAATAACAAGTAGCCAAGGATAAAAAGTGGCTATCTTCTGTGTTAAGGTCAGTTTCAATGGGAAATAACATCTGAAAACAAAAGGGAAAACCTCTACCTTCAAAGACATATCAGTCAGATATACCTCTCCCATCCCTTACCCACATATTTAAATAACAGGACGTGACCGAGTCTGGAAATCTTCTGTTTCCATCTTTTCCCACACCTGCTTCCCAAACTCAAATCTGATGCAGCCACATAATTCCAATTAGAAAAATCTGTCTACAATAAATAAGACAAACTAGAGGCAAAAGAATTCTGTAAACCAGTCAACTGTTACAAGAACTGGAAGCAAAAGGACTGTGAGAAAGTGCTTTGTTTTTTTTTACTCAAGTGTATCAGAAGACTGAGCTAAAATGCCTTCATAAAGAATAAGATTATTTTCTGATGAGGTGGACTGATTTGAAGAATGCAAGGAGATTTGAAGTAACTTCAAAAATTAAATTTTTAGCTCTTTTTCAGCAAATGAAAAATGAAAGGGGTGAGTTATTAAAATATGACTTCCCCCCCCGGAAGATTCACCATCTATACAGGGACTTGAGGTTACTTATATTGGTTCCTAATTTTGCTGCCTGTGCTTGGATGTCATGAATACACCTGAAGTGCCATCCCACTAAGCTAAGTGCTACACTTTCGGCCAAGTGAAAAAAATTTGCTTACTTCACTCATCTTGGCTTCCAAGTTTTGAAGGTCTACTCAGGTCATGGGCACTATGGGTGACTGAAGTTATAACTAACCACAGTTTTGCTTTCGTAGTCTTACTGGGAAACTGTCTTCCAAAAACTTTCACAGTTTTCCTTCTAACACACTATATGCATTATAACTCTACATATGGTTTTCATGTGGCTGACTGTCTTTCTCAGTGGCATTTATGTGTTTCTGTACATCATCTTCCTATCTGGGCTTGCACAGACCTTTAATGAATTTCTCCCTTCCTCCATGACACACAGCTGGAACAGATGTTTGAAGTGGATAAATAATATTAGCATCTTTCTTTAGAAAAAATATAAAGTTCCTTTTACTGGATTTGACATGGCCATTGTTTAAAAGGCATGTTATTTGTATTCCTTCCCAGTCTCATAGATCCTGTTTGATTTTCTGGTTTACTGGAATGTAACCTTGGATGCAATAGTACAAAGGGAGCTGTGGACTTAAACTATAGTAGTACATGGAAAACCCAATGCATATGACATTTCTTAAAAGAATAAATAACTGATTTGTCTCTGGTTAATGCAATTTTCAACCAAAAACTTGAAGTATGTGTAAATATGATGTTTCAGAATCACAGAAGACTGGATTTTTCTGCTCAAATATCTGAGGTACACCTTCCACTGAAAATAAACCCCCCGCAAGCCTATTAACGAAAGTTAAAGAATGTTAATGAGCCATTTTTTATTCATGTTAATGTTTATTCCATTCATTTTTTCTCATCTGTTTTCTATTATTTTAAGGCAATTATTAGCTGCCTTTACCTCAGCAGCTGACAAAGATGGTCATGTCAAAGGTATGTAGAGGTAGGAGCATTTGTTTTCTTAAAGACACAAGGTAGATTGGTAGACTGATATCAGGTCTGAAAGCAAAGATGGAAAACTGCTGCTGAGAAAGCCTGTATCAACTGGCAATTGTATACTTCATCTCATATCAATACCTCTGTGCTTCACTCATTATTTTCAATAATCAATTTCTTTGTGATAATAAGAAATGAGACCCTTTACTACATAAATCATTGAGAAATCAGGTAGGGAGAGGTAGTTTCTGTTACTAGACGTACTGATATACTTGGGGGAGAGGGAAAGATGCTATCTCTCCAGTAGACAAATACTTCTTGGTGTCAGGTGTAGAATAGTAAAATAATTTAGGTTGGAAGGATCTGCCAGAGGTCACCTGGTCCAACCCCTGCTCAAAGCAAGGTTAACTTTGAAGTTAGACCAGACTACTCAGAGTCCCATGGCTGTAAGAGCCAAAGCCCTGGCTGCATCACACGGCCAGGTGTTGACTCACAGGATGCATCTGTTGCTTCCTGAGCCCTTCCCCTTAGCTGGTGTATTGGGTGTCAGTGGCAGGGGGCTGGCAGGGGGGCTGCAGGGGCCTCTGTGAGGAGGGGCTGGGGCTGCCCCACACCAGGCACAGCCGGTTCCAGCTGGCTCCAACCCACCCACTGCAGGGCACAGCTGAGCCCCTTGGCCAAGGCGGTGGAGCCTCTGGGGAAAGCTATTTAAGAAAGGACAAAACGCTACTCCGCAGTGAAGGGTGAGAAAAAAAGTGTGAGAAAAAACCTTGAAAGCACCAAGATGAGAGAAGGAGAGGAATGAGACACTCCAGGAGCTGTAGCAGACATTCCCCTGCAGCCTGTGAAGAAGACCGTGGTGAAGCAGGTTGTCATGCTGTAGCCCATGGAGAGGACCATGTCAGAGCAGATATGCACTGCAGCCTGTGGAGTACCCCATGCCAGAGCAGTTAGATATGCCCTGAAGGAAGATGCAGCCCTTGGAGAGTCCGTGCAGGAGCAGACTGCTGGCAGGATCTAAAGCCCATGAAGAGGACCCATGTAGAAGCAGGTTTTCTGGGAGGAACTGCAGCCCATGGGGAACCCACACAGGAGTAGGAGAAAAGTGTGAGGAGGAAGGGGTGGCAGAGAGGAGCTGTTACGGACTGACCGCAACTTCCCATTCCCCTTTTACTGCTCAGGAGGAGGAAGGAGAGACATCAGGAAAGAAGGAGTGAAGTTGAGCCTGGAAAGAAGGGGGCGTGTGAGGAAAGCATTGTTAATTTTATCTTTCTTTCTCATCATCCGACTCTATTTTATTGTCAACAAATTAATTTTCCCCAAGCAGCATCTGTTTTGCCCATGATGGTAATTGGTAAGTGACATCCCTCTCTTTGTCTTGACCCAGAAGCTTTTTCATCTTATTTTCTCCCCCTGGCCTGTTGAGGAGGCGGAGTGAGAGAGCAGCTTGGTGGACATTTGGCAGCCAGCCAAAGTCAACCCACCACAGCTAGTAGGACCAAGGAGAACCTCACCTCAGCTCCCATGCCCTTCTCTCCAGCCCCCAGAGCCCTGTAGTCACTCCTCATATGATCAACTTCACTTTGACAGTATGACTAGTACCCATGCTGATGACCAGAAAAGGATAACCACCCAAGGGCCTCTGCACTCTTTCTGTAACACCCCACATCTGGGATGCTGGCAAGTAACACATCTCCAGGACAACAGCTCTGGCCCAGTGCCTCTGTTCCCTGTAGCAGGGAGTCCACAGCCACACTAAATAAAGCATTCTGCTGTAGCTAGCACAGACTTATTTCTCAAGAAAAGCTCCAAATCATAAGATGATTTAATCTAAAATGAGATTTTCTTCAGCACTTGTTCATTTTCTACCCTGTTTCCTGTGTGCGCAATATATGGCATACTGAAAAATAGATGTTACACAAATATGCCCTTTCTGAGTCAGTGGATACTCTCCATCAGTCATTGAAGATGCATGCTGGGTAGAATTGCTTACTATGTATAGAAGAGTCTTTGTCTATATGAGCCGCTTTGCTAATGGTGTTGTGAAAAGTATCAGATTTACAAGGGAAGAACTGAGATGTGCACACATGGCAAGTGAGACTTTTTTATGGAAAAAAAAAATCTGCAGACAACTTATTTTCAACATGCCAAGAACTTTGATATCTTCATGCAAAATAGCAAGAAAGAAATCACATTTAAATTAATGCAGGAGAACCAGCATATTTGTTTGCTCTCCTTTTGGCCCAGAAGTTGGTTTAAGTCAACTTTTCCTCTTCTTTTTCCATTATAAAAGTTCTACGTGTATGCGCTCCTCCAAATTTGTTATTGACATTCATGATACTCACATATGGCAATCATTAACTACTGCAAAAATGTACCACAGTTTATTTAATTATTTTCCTAGAACATTATTCGAGGAATTCAGGTACAAGCACAACTTCTTAGAGATACACTCTATACTTAGTATCATCTTCTAATGAGGAACATACGTACTTAATTTTGGAAATATCATTATATACCTGTCATAACTACACAAAAGACATCTGATTTTTTCTCAATGGAAAATGTAAAAGCATACTCAGTATTTTGCAAGCAGGCAGATAAAGCTGTAGTCTTGCAAAGAAAAATAGTGAAATATCTCAGGCCAAGAAAACTTCAAAGTTCAGACCTGGAGGGATCTTTGTACTCTAGTCCTGATTTAGAAACCAGTTCAGAAGGTAAGCTATGCCATCGAGAAAAGTTCTTCATGTCTTTTTGACATCAACCATTACCTAATACAGGTTAAAATACTGATTTATAGATCATCTCTCTTGCTGGTGACCCACAAGATTCTACTGTGCTATCAGCAAATTCCAACTTCTTGTTGCACCTTTATGGGTCAAGGTCACTTAGTAGTTACTCAGTTTTTGAGCCAGGCCAGTTTTCATGACTTGTAATTTTCTTCCCTTCCAACAACATCATTCTTCCTCAGCAAGACCGTCAGCATTGTTCTAGCCTGTCCTAGTCTCCTACTTGCCTATGTATGTCTTTTTCTCCCTGCACTTGATCTGACCCTGGAAGTCAGGGATAACCTTCAGCCGATACCAAGAGACCCTTGTCTAGACTCTAACTCCTCTCTAAACAAATAACTTCTTCCATGGAAATCGTAACTGCATAAACAGAAATTAACACTGTAAATAACTCTCCAAGACCAACGGAAACTGTCAGCATGATCGGCCCCTTGGCTGAATAATAGTGTGGTTTTCTGGGTAGAGGTTAATGGAGACAGAGCTGGAGAATCCAACTTCATATTTTTGGAGAGAGGGATTTGGACAAATGTGAGGCCAAATGATGCCTGTACTTAGATGGTGTCTCTTTATTAAGAATTTCCTTGGTCAAAGTTTTGCAAAAGTTGGAGGTATTCCTAAAATGAGGTAAGCAGACCTTTACATTGAAATTCAATTCACCTGTCTCTATCAATCTGAAAATTAGCTGTCTGGTGTAGTCTTACTTTTTGGGCTCTCTGTGTAGTTATCAGAGAGCAAGAGGTACCTTCAGGGTCACATACCTCATTCGATCAGAGGTAACGCAGTTTTCTTTCCTTTTGTCCTTCCTTGCCATAAAGGAAGCGTCCATACTGACTTGAAGAGAATTGAGCTGCTGTCATAGTGAAGTTTAATGACAAAGCATTTCTGGATTTTCAGCTCCACTGAATGTCATTTTCATTCTCTCAGAGGGGCAATTGAAGCATGACTGTTGGACACATTTATGTATTAATGTTACATTTTCAAAATGGTACATTTTCCTACTTTTTTTCAACAGAAAAACATTTTCTTTCTCTTTTCCAATTACTTCTAATAATGTATGGGAAAACACAGACAATTCTAGAAAATAAATCATTTGACCTTTCAGTTACCATCATTAGTATGCCTAAAATGCTGCATAAAACTATGTTTATCTATATCTATCCTTGATCATTTTTTAACAAAACTATTTTTCTAGGATAACCTAAGTGAAAACAAATGTTAATAATGTCACTGAAAGTTCCTGGAAACTTAAAGAATTGTTTTATTCCCTTCAGGGTTGATGATATAGTTCTATGAGTTTATAAAATATTTTGTTACACTAGTTTACATTTTGAAACTCCCACTTTGTTGCCAAAAGTTATAAAAATAGTTCCCAGCGTAATGTCAATGATTTCATTCATAGCAGCAGTGCAAGAGAACACCCACGGCTCAGGAGGACCGCTCTATGCAGAATGAGGTCTTTGAAAAAAAAGACACTGACACAGGAGTTGTGTGCTTGCAGAGAGATGTGTGCTGGGCTGAGGAAAAGCTGCTCCACCCTGAATGTTAGACGTGGTGAACATTTTATTCAGAGCTGCTGCTGCCAGAAAGAAAAGCAGTCGGACTAGACTGTTGTGCTGCAGTCCTTGGGCAAGGAATCTGCGCTCCATATACAACTGAGGAGCAGTGGGCATATGAAACATTCTTCTAGGCATTGATAGTTGGTAGAGCATGAGGTGGTGTAGAATATACCCTTTTTTTTTTTTTTTAACAACATGCAGAGTATTAATTAGCGGATTGTGCTATATATTAGAAAAAGATATAACTGCATGTGGAAAGCTGAATGACCTAAATGGGAATTTCTCCAAGTTTGTAAAAGCCCCCAGACTTTAAACAATAAACAGGAAATGCTGAATTCACTCTGAGTCAGGTATGGATTGTGGTTTCACTAGGATAGCGCTATCGATCGTGTCATGAAACATGTTAATGCAGGGAAGGTATGACTTGTCTGTCTCTCTTCAGTCTTTTTTTACTTGGCGTTAGTACTGTCTATTTACTTGGAGTTTACTGTCTATTTACTTGGAGTATCGCAAATGTTATGACATGAAATATACTTAAAGTAGCAGAAATCCCAGATCAGCATCTTTCTAGCTTCCTTTGACAAGCTGTTGCATGTCACCTCACTCTTTCACTGAATGTGTGTGCTTTAAGTTAACTTGAACAAAAATCATTACTTTTCTAGGTCAGCCAGGAAGCAGAAGTTTGTGTCCAGCTTTCCTGAGGGTACTGCTATTTATCTTAGAGTTTCATAAATGTGTCCAAAAAAACCCTCTTCTACAGCACTCAAAAAAAAAACCCCTCTTCTACAGCACTCTTCAAAACATTCCTGTCCAAACTTTTATTTAGATTTCAGTGTAGATATTAGTCTAAAAGCAAGCCTAATGCTGGCAGAAAACTGCAACCACAGGTTTTCCACTGTTCATGAAAAACAGAGTTTATTTTCCTTAAAAAGATGCACATGTACACATGGAAAAGAGTTCGGGACTCTCTGGTAATTCACAGGCAACGGGAACACAACTGAGACTACAAAGGAGGCAGGACAGTGCGTGTCCTTGCGAGGTGTTTGCTCTCCCTTTGGTGTCGCAGCCCTTCCTAGAGTGGGGTGCCTGTTGCTTTCGAGGCCCCAGCATCCATCCTCGCAGTGAGCAAGGACACAGGCACAGTATCTCACGGAGCAATACGGCATGCTAGAACAGGATCTATGCAGTAGCTCACCTTATATTTTATCCTCGTTACTTCCCAGCATATTCAAACTTTAATTTCTTTTTCCACAAGCATGCAGAGGTTTGTCAGTCATACCCAGGACAGTAAATCTTTGGCTCTTTAATGTCATGTCCTGCCCTCAACTCCACACCTATCTCCTCTGAGGCCTCAATGGGCTCATGAAGAAACTTAATTGCATGTGCTGCAGGTTTTACAAGCATGGATTATAAACCCAGATGCTGTAGAAATACATATTAAGGGACATATTTTCTAAATAAGCAGGGCCTATGCTTACCTTACATTTTCTGCCTTGGACAGTGGGGCTGATGCAGGTTATCGCACACGCTTTAGAGTGAAGCATTTTGATGCTCGTTCCAAAGAGGAGTAGGAACAGCATGAAGGAAACAGAGGTATTAACTGGAATACTCTTTCTCACAGTACGTGCTCACAGAGCAGGGCAACTGAAACAGAAGGAAGAGAAATATCAAAAACCAGGATGTGATTGACATTATTCACATTCAGCAGTTCTCTCATAGTGTGCAAGTTATTTTACAGATTGCAGTGGCCACTCTCTTGAGCACTGGCGATAGATCAGGAGTAAAGACAGAGAAAGAAGGGGAGACATTACTAATGTAGCAAACACACAGATGAAGTTTTGATGGGTCAAGACAAGCCAAGACAAGATTTATTGTACCCTTCTGATTATGAAGAACAGATTTTTGTTTCAACAGTAACAGGAAAGCAGTAAATAATTAATTCATGGACTGGGACTGTGGAGTCCCCCTTCTCCGCTTGCTTGTTTGCTTAATAACTTTGAAATACTTGGAAAATCCGAGACCCCGCCCCATCTCTGTGTGCTCTAAAGAGTCCGGGTGGCATAGCCTGTATATCCTGAATACTGATTAATGTCTAAGAAATCATTGCTGAAGATGAGCATTGGCCCTGTACATGTATAGAAGAGTAATCCTTTTTTCTCATTTGTTAAGAAAATATCTACAAGAGGAGTGAAAAGAGGCAGCCATGAGGATTCCGAGTAGATTCACACTGTGGGAGGACTTGCTAAAAAGTACTCATGATATTTCATAAGGTATTTGCAGAGCTTTGTGCGCTCTAGAGTATTTTCTATATGTAGTGGTTGTTTGTTGGATTGTTTTTTGTTTGGTTGTTTTTTTTTTTAATTTATTTTACAAAGGCTGGGTTTCCATGTGAATTTCTTCAGTGACTGTGCCTGATTAAGCAATTTCTTCCTTCTCTTCCCTGCGCAACCTCAGAATAACTGTTTGCAGAGCCATTTTCTATAGTGGATCAGGAAGCTGATCCAGCTAAAGACAAAACAATTTTTCTTCCCAGCTAGATACATTCCTCAATCTATTGCAAATTACGGTTCCTTAACCAGCTCTGCTTATATAGCACTGGGAGATGTGCAAAGGCAGAAATGTGCTATGCAGGCAAAAATAGCTGAAGCCATCCTGCTACTCTGAGGCCATAAATGCATAGCATAGCCATAGGATGGATAAGGATGGCAGGCTGTTGCTTCACCCCTCTTTCCCCTGCCCATAGCCATTTATTCCCTCCTCTTCCATGCACTGGCACTGCAGTTCAGCAGACTGAATAAGTGGGCTCAGGAAGCTGGAGACCAGCTGAAAAAGAAATGGACTGTTTTCAGATGGTTACCTTCCTAATTCAGCTTCACTGAGTGGTTACACACATTCCAGTGTAGTTTCGTGGCAGGACAGACTAGATTTAAGACTTAGGGTTAGACTTTAACTCCTATGGAATTTCATGCTGAAAACCTATGCATCCATGTTGTCTTCTCTCTATCTTTCTTGTCTGATCAAGGCTATAAAACATTAACCGCCAAGTTACAGGATTTATGCAGCATCAAACTTGGCCTTAATTCTGTATAATATGTTCTGAAAGTCTCTAGAGACAAGGAATTTTGCCTTATTTGGCAGATGAAGTAATCTTGGTTTCAGGCAAAAATAAGAGGATTTTAGAGATAACAGAGTTATGTAAATTTTGTCTATGTAGGCCTCTTCCACAGGAATAAGAGAAATGCATAGAAATGCAGAAATACAAAGAGAAAGAATTCCTTTCCCATGAAGGCTACTCATTAAACCAGGTAGAAAAGATGACTAGTCGCAGCAACACTTCCTCCCTCATTTTGATGTATTTTTACCTTTTAAGAAGCTGTTCTGATGATGGTGGCTGTATATCCTGAAGTTTGGGCTTTTCTTTCTTTTTCATACTGAACAAATACGAAATGGTTGGACTTGCATGTATTCTTTAGTCAAGGACCCAAGGAGTTACTGTGTGTTATGACGTCAGAAATAGGATATTGCTGGTGAAGAACCAAAAATAACCCACCTCATGGAAACGGATAGTTATATTGGTAGTCAAGAAAAAAATTACAGCCTGTGGTGTTGGTTTTTTTTTAAGGAAAATCCATTTCCTGCACTTTCAGCTGCTGCAAGAATGAAATCACATGCATAACACAGATGCTGCCATTGTAGATTTAGTTTGTATTGGTCTCATATCTGGCTGTAATATCTAGCTACTCACTCAGCTAATAAGGAGACAGGAGGGGAGAACAAAAGGGAGTCTCTAGGAAGGCATAAAACTATCATCTCCTGAATTTATGCTATAGCACTGCTTACAAAAATCAAAAAAGGAGGAGTGAATAAATTGTTAGTGAGATGTGTGATAATGGGAGTAATTTCTGCTACCATTTATGCTATTGTAAAAAACCACCTTTAAATAGCTAAAGTAACTCTTCCAAAGTGTTGTTTAGTTCAGAGGTACATAAGTGGGTAAAGGTAAGACTAAATCTCATAGGTCTATTTAAACCAACAGTATAGTAAAATTTATGTGTTGACTATAAATGAAAGCCAAGGGTTCTTTCCTTTGCTTTGCCTCTCTTTTCCTGGCTGTCATTTCACCTATTTAAGCTTCAGCTTTCACATGTTTTAAATGGAGAAATCCTAGTAAACCTTTCTCTGGCCGCCTTCTGTATGTTTTGAGCTCTATCAATGAAAAGAATAAGTAAGAGTACAAATGTATTATTATTAACAGTAGCATGTGGATCTATACTCAATATGTAGCAAACATTTTGAAAAAACCCATGCTATACAACTGTCTTTTTTTTTTCCCCTAATAAGTATTTTTTCTTCTACTTTGCCAAAGAGTAGGCTCAACCTATTTCTGACTTTCTTGCATATCCTTTGAGACATCTTCTCGGAGACTCTTGGGCACTCTGAAGAGTCTAGTGCTTTTCTTTTTCTGCTTGAAAGGTATGCCTTTGTACCACAGTGTGTTAGATCCAGAATGAGGAGAAAAAAAAAAGATTCAGGGTTTGGACTTCTGGAGCATGTTAGACTTGTGTACATTTTCTATGTGCTGATTGTTCATGGAGGTTTCTAGCTGACATTTGACACATTATTCCATAGCAAATGAACCATGGCTGTGAGCTTATGTAGGTGCAGGTAACTCCACATGTCCAGTAGTACCTGCATCATTTACACTCATGGGAATACATATCTGATTTAGCAACTTTTATGGCCCTCCAGTTGCCAACAAATAGTGCAAAGACATCATTGGGGCCAGAATCTACTACTCCTACTCACTGGTAGAAATAATTAGCTATTACTAAGCCTGCCATGTGATAGATCTGAAACAAAATCTCTGACTACTTGAAGAATATACTTTCAGTGATGACAGTGTCTCTGAGTGCAGCAGACTGAAGCAAATGTCATCACAAGCAGAAATCCAGTATAATATGCAAACATTTCTTACCAACCACAGTGTTTACTGGCTTGCATAGCTCTTATGTGCTCACTATAACCACATACAGTAAGAAGGAAAACATTTGCTAACAAGTATATTCTTGGTTTATTCCTCATTTTTCAATTTCTAAAGTCAATCCAAACCAGATTATTTATTTTATGTAATCAACCTGCAATGTTATCTAAGCAGTATGCCATAAATGTAGAGATGCACACAAAATAAATATATCATTGACTAAAATAGAATTACCACAGGTAGTGTGGTAACACATGACATGTGCACACGTGCGTGAGGACACTCGTGCATATTTAAATTAAGAATAAATTTCAGTGGGAATACACATTTTCAAGAGGTACCTATGGGAATTGGAAGGCCATGCCCCCACATGCGTTCTTCCCTCCCTTCCTCCTCTCCTCCCTTTCTCCCTCCCTCTCTTCCTTCCCAGTGCTTTGCTGCAGATGCCATATGAACCTGAGAAATGTGTGCTTTGTAAAATTTTAACCAATTTGGAAATTGATTCCAACAGATTCCAGTATTGACTATTGCTATTCACTCTGAGAAATGATCAAAGGATTTTTAACAATGCAAAGGTACATCTTGCTCTCTTTTAGGAATCTTCTTGTCTGACTGTGTCCAGGAATCTAAACAATACAGAAATTGAGTGACAAGCTGAGAATAACCTCTGATTGATAAATTACTTTAATGTCCTGTATCCAGAAAGAGTCACAGAGAAAATGTGGAGCTTTTGTTCCATTTCTGTTAATATATTGATTTTACAGTCTCCCAGGCAAGTCATAGCAGGAATAAGGTCACTGTAAGTCATGTCTCCTTTGGGGACATGAAGCGCATTATGTGTAGTCTGACAATGCAGTAAACAAAAATAAAACAGAAATGGCCAGAAACAGCACTCTCTGATCCTCTTTCTCAGTGATCTCAGCCCTGTGCCAATGACTCATTTCCAGAGAGAAATTAAAATTGGAGGTAGTACCAGAAAATCAAGACCAGCCCGAGAGAAGCATCCTTGAGGACGTTCTTTTGTACATGCTGTAGCTCAAGATAAACTCTTGAGTATCATTCATGCCAAATGTTTTCCAAACTTTTTTTTTTTTTTTTTTGAAAGATCTCCAGTGATGGAAAGCTTTTACCACAATCTATTTCAGTACCTGGTACTCATATTATTACATATCATTACTCATATTCATAAGTTTTTCCTAATGTTCAATCTCAGTCTCATGATTTAAACCCATTAATTGTTGTATTTGTCACAGTAACGTAAAAATATTTTATTCTTCCTCTCTTTGAATCAACTATGTATATATTTTAGCAGTATTTACCTATATCCTCTCACTTTCCTCCATTTTAAACAATTGTAATTCTTCAGTCTTTCCTCACAGGCCATTTTTTTCAGATCAATTTCTCTGCTCTCTACTGAACTTTCTGCAATTACATTACTTTACAAGTTTTCTCCAATCTGTGCTTTATCTCATGTCTCACACCCTTTCTGCCTTGAACAGAAAGATTCTTCAACATGCCTTTTTCAGATTGTACCTCTGTTTCTATAATATAAGACAGGATGTCTTTTTGTAGCATGGGTGCTGACTCATTTTCAGGTTGATAGTCGAATCATAGAATCATAGAATCATAGAATGGTTTGGGTTGGAAGGGGCCTTAAAGATCATCTAGTTCCAACCCACCTGCTGCAGGCAGGGACACCCTCCACTAGACCACATTGCCCAAAGCCCCATCCAACCTGGCCTTGAACACTTCCAGGGAGGGGACATCCACAACCTCTCTGGGCAGCCTGTTCCAGTACCTCGCCACTCTAACAGTAAAGAATTTATTTCTAACATCTAATCTAAATCGACCCTCCTTCAGCTTGAACCCATTACCCCTTGTCCTGTCACTACACTCTGAATCATCTCTCTCCTTCTCCTTTTTGGAAGAATTCCTATGAACAAGTTGTTCCCCAATATATAATTAAAGTGTCTGAATCTTCTTTCCCAAAGTGCATTTGTCCCTGTTGAATCTTAGTTTATTTCTTCTGACCAATTTTCATGACCAATTTTCAAACATCATTTCAAATTCTGACCCTGTGCTCTGGAATACTGGTAGTATTGCCTATGTTATAAAACTAACTATGTAGTTAGTTTTATGTTTGTGAATTCAGTAAGCACTTTCTCCGTTTCACAATCCTTGTCAATAACAAAAAGGTATGAACAGTGCCATATGCAAGACAGAATTATGGTCTGCATTTAATGAGTTGCTGCCTAGACATTGTCTTGAGTCATTCATTCACTCAGTGGCTGTTGTGTACCCAGAAAAGTGACTCCGGCAGACAGCTCTGTAGCCAGCCAGCAGTGACAAGGGGATGTCTCTGCAATACATTTCTTGAGATCCCATAGATCTCCCTCTCCTCATTCCTAACTTAATGCAAATCTAATTCTTATCTTGTCTCAGGTCCCAATCCTGTCTCTTTTTTTGCCTTCAGTTTGGTTCCTGCTCCCAACAAAGTCTAGTACCCTCCTGCTCCATATCCTGTTCCCTTTCTCGCTGTGCTGTTTCTCTGATTTCCTCATTTTCATCTTGCTTTCTGCCTCAGGCTATGAAGTTGTGTAAAATGACTCCATTTACTGACCATGCCTCTGGCTCTCAAAATGCCCCTTTGGGTGGAGGAATGTTTTCACATCTTCATTTCTGGATCACAGCAAAGCTTTGTTGTAGAGCATGCCTCCTGATGAGAGCATACCTCATGACTATAACATCTTGGATCACTGTCCAGGGTCTTACCATCATGCCTGACTGCTCACTCCCCACGTTGTATAAGGTAGAAACCTAACGCTGTGCTTGTGGGATGACAGTAGTGTGATACATACGGGTTTCTTAAATGACCAGTTTCGCCAGCTTGCTTTCAGATCAATGTTTTAAAATATGTTAGGTTCAAGAGAGCAATAAATAATTAATGATCAGTATATTTTAGCACACCGAACTCTCATTTTTTGGACGTGTGTATGGCTATATACGCAGAGACACATATGTGTGCACATATGGAGAGCTACATATTCCACTTACTTACAAAGAATAATTGATTAGTCTGGAGACTTGTATTTTCATGAGGACTGATACGTAAATGGAAAACATAAGCACATACTTCCCATGTAGTATCTAAATGCTTGGAATAACTTTCTTTAGGGCCCAGCGGAACTACACATTAGTCTTCTGGTCCATGACATGTCCAGTGACTTGTCAGCAGTGATCTCCCACATACACTCGGAGTGGGATTTAGCCATACATTTTATTTGTTTGCTTTAATGATTAAAAATACCATCTGCACATCAAAGACACTTTATCACTATTTGAATTTTCCAAATGGTAATGTGTGGGTGGATATTTAGAGCCAAACCAACAGTGCTTTTAAAGACTTTATAATACAAAGGCTATTCTAGTAAATTATTATTTACAATAATGTGTTTTTAAGTTGTGTTTGCTTTCAAGAATCTGATCTGCAGGAATGTGATTTTCTCATGTACCTCATGACAGTTTAACTTTGTTTAACACATGATAAGATGTTAATCTCTGTCAAAATACAGGCCCAATGCTCTTAATCAGTCAGTGAAGTGCCAGAAAGCATGTGCCATGGTTTTACAAGCACAGCAGCAAGTACAAACAAAAGTACTTTCATGTTGTCAGGAGAAAACACGATCCCTGGAGTAAGGACGAATGTAAATCATAAAGACTCATGACTTGAAGGAAAGAAGCTGCTTCCCTGCATGAGTTACAGGTGGTTACATGATGCCACAGACAGGGGTGCCTGGACTTGCCTGGATTCTCCATGACTTCTCCAAAAGACAGCAAATCTGATCCTCAAGTCGGGGCTCTGCTCTCTCTTTTCTGTCCCTTTCCTTATTTCACTGATATTTTCAGAAGCAGCTGAGAAACATGCACGATTTCCAGTGGGGTTTCAAACCGGCATCTGTAAGCTTCACATTATAGCGATCTTTCTCACAGCTAGAATACCAGCTATTGCAGGTAGTGGGACCCTGTCTCACCCTTGCTTAGTTGTATCTGCTGCAAGATGTGCATAACAGCTTCTTACCGTTACCCTGCAAGTGTAGGCAGACTTCATAAGGTCTGATCCATATTCCTGCAGACTTTTGGTCCCAAGTCTTACTCTCATAAATCCAGGAAATTAATTTAAATAATTTCAAACATATTACTTCTGCGTTATTAAATGAAAAAAAAAAATTACATTGGTTCCCGAAAACGGATCTTATAGAAGGAAGCTGAAGGGGAAAAGAGCAAACCTTTTTTTTCAGAATGTTCCCATACATTTTCTTCTCATCCATATGAAAAAAATTGCATACAAAAAGTCAAATATCATTTTGCTTAGAGAAAGACATGTTTGGGAACGTTCTTTCCTTTTTGGAAATGGGAGGAAAAATAAGTAAGAGTGCATAAAAAAATACAATTAAAACATTGCCTTAGACACATATGATGTTCTATTCACCAAACCACTGTCTGTGGTAAATTTTTTAAAAATGACACTGTTAGAAAAGCTTTAATGTTTGTTAAATTCATGACAACAAAAATACTGTGACTCTTTAAACAACATTTTGCATATCTTTTACTTGAACATGGAAGCACAGTATCGTTGCTCATTTCAGCAATAACATGTTTTGTCAGGTGTGTTGCTCAAGCAACAGTGCAGAAAGCCATCATACAGGGAAAAATTATAGTAGTCATGTCTCTTTTCTAAACCTCAAAATTTCCCTTGAAGGAAATACAGGCATAGCTGGTAGCGGGCATCCTATAAGAATGAAATGCTGTTGCCAAAAAATAAGTCATTGTCTTAAAATAATAAGTTAATAGTTACATTTTTCTCTTTTTCAGTTCTTTCAGTGGAAGCCAATTTTTACCACAACCTTGTTATTTGTCCAAAGAAGAAAGAAAGGTCTGTATCATGTCTGAAATGTGCTTAAGGTTTCTTACACGTCTGAAAAGCTTTTCCTTTTAAGTAGCTATAAACACATATTTCTGAAATAAAAAAAGGAAATCCATTAACTGAAAACATATTTCACTAATATTGTATTTAGTATGAAATCCAGCTTATAAGTGAATGAAGGAAATACTTTTTCCTCTACTATTCATACTTTACCCTGAAGCTATAGCCAGTTAACCAATATTTGATCTCGTTCAGGAGTAAGGATCATCAGTTCAGCTGAGGCCTGTGGCTTCTCAAACTACAGGCTGGTGATTTAACCAAATGTAGAGTAGCAATCAGATCACAGCTGAAAGCAAAGAATCTAATCTCATCAATGAATACTTACCCACACCTTCTGACAAAAGGATTCAGGTTATAGCTGAACACAGGAAATCCCCAGGGATTTAGGATTTTTCATAACGTGAATAAGATGGCTGACTTAGGAAAGCTCCAGATTTCAAAGTTTGGATTTGCTTAGCTTTAGTTTATTAATGCCATCATTCCTTGACAAACTAGGTTAGAACAGAACTAAGATGTGTGACTATGACACTGGTTTGATTTGGGTTTCGAATTATGCAAGATGGTTGAAGGGAAAAAACAAGATGGATCAGGTAACTGTGAATTTATCCAACTTCAATTAAGTGGAAGGGTTAATTCAGCTAAGGCCTGAGACTAAGCCGCTGGATTTCAAAACAACAGACCAGGAAGAATCAGTTAATGGTGTGACCTAGACTGATAAAGCTAATTTTAGAGGAGGACTGAGCAAGGAGGAAATCTGGTGAGAAAAACCAACTGGACAGCTAACCTTGCCAAGAAATGTATCAGGAAAAAGCAGAGAACGTACGAGAAATGAAGGTATGAGTCTGACAACTTTGAGGTCAGGATGTGAGAACATAAATTGAGAAGAGCAAAAAGACAGTTGTTAATTAGACTTTACAAAACTGTTAAAACAGAGTTCATGAGGTCAACATATCACAAAAGTGATTGACCACCTCACACAGTGAAGGTGATAGGGAGTAAACTAACGTAGTCATGACCCCCAGATTAGCTGAATATTTGACTGTTTTCAACAGGGGGGATAACGTTGACCGGGGGTTGGGGAGAGAGGAAGAAAACTGTGACAGGCATGATAACTGATGGGAATAAGGGCATGGAAGCAGACAGGACTGAAACCCACCACATTCAGCGCAGTGGGGAATGTCCGCTCCAGGATTCTCAGCGAAGGTGCATATCAGATTTCCGTCTGGCTGCAGATGCGCGCAGCAGATCTAGGGAGAGAGTGTACCATATTAGATTTAGTAGAAGTAGTAACGCTTATACATAAAAAAAGTTAAGGAAGGGATCTAGACAATTCAGCTTGCTCTCACTAGTTATGTGTTCTGAGCAACATGGAAGGATTTAGGAGATACTTTGAAGGGGAGAATATTTAAAACATGAATATTAAAGGAAACTGTTGTTAAGAGCAATGCAGATTTACCAGAGCTGTATGTGCCAGACTAATATGATAACTTTCTCTGATATGAGAGCTCATTTTCTAGGCAAGAAAATATAATAGAGCTTATGTGTCTGGATTTCTTCAACACATTTGATAGGGTGTTACTTGAAAAATTATTAGCTAGGTGGAGATGATGGGGATAAGCATAAGAATTTTGAGGTAGGTGGGGAGCTGGCAGAAGAGAAGATAGCAATACAGTGTTTTGACTGGGAGGAGATTTCAAATTCAGTTTCTTATGGCTAGCCTTTGAAACCATTTCAGTATTTCCATTAGCAAACAAATATTAGAACACACTGATACACAGGAGGGATATCCCTGACACAAGAACTCACTGAGAAGATGTTGAAACTGCATCATCTGGAAACAAACCATGGCTAAAATGAAAGTTCACATGCACAGGAACTAATACCAAGAATTTCTCATGCGGGAGCTCATCAGTTATCAGAGTACAGTGAAGGGCTCAAATGTACTATAAACCACCAGAAACATGCACCTCGTGACTTAGTTATGCATCACGTAAGATGTGTGGAGCAGACTATTAATGTCATGCACTGTGAAGCACATTTCATGTCCTGTGCTCAGTTCTGGTTAATGGCTTTCAAAGCAAAGGAGGTCAAATTATAACGGTTCAACAAAGGGCTACCAGTGTCACTGGAGGCATGGACAGCCTGTGCAGGGAGCAAAGAGAAGAAACGTGGCCTACAGTCTGGGAGAATGAAGGCAGGAATGGGACAGGATTGTTCTTTATGTAAACGAAGATGGGGAAGAACTGTATGAGTTGAATTAACCATGTTGGTATAAGAAGCACTGGGGATGGTCTGGCCATCAATAAAGACAGGCTGGAGAAGAGAAGAAGGTGGGTTTTTTCCTCCAGAAGAAGGAGATTCTGTGACAGCCTTCTAACACAAAGAAAAGGGGGCAAGAGCTGCCTAGTTGCAAGGTGACGCTTTACAGCTTACCGAAAGGCACTGCACACCACTGCTGCGTCAATGACCCGTGAGGCTGACTTCAGCCTCACTTTAGCATGTTCCCCCTAACCCATCAGTTACACCCCTGTTGCATTCCGCCCTCCCCTCAGCAGATAAACCCTTTGACAGAAATAATTACTAGCTTTCTAACTGAAGAACTTCCTCAGATTTCAGTGCAGGTTTACTGTATCTGCTGTATGCAAGTTCAAATACCATTTCTGTTCAATAAGCTTTGGAGATCTGTAAACTGGCAAATAAACGTTGCTGAGGCATGCGGGACACATGTTCTTGTCACACTCTGCTATTACAATTATTTCCTGGAAGGCTTTTGGTCTAGGTCACCTCACAGTCTCCCAGGTAATCCATATCTCGTGGTTTGGGAGATAGCATGGGTCCAGGGGCTTTTGCTGTTTTGGACAACCTTAACAGTCTGGGCAGTTGTGATTGCACACCACTGGAGTGGTATCGGTGCCAGGGATTGCTGACCATGCTGCATTTACTACTGTGGAAGTAGCAATTTGAACTTTTTACTGTTATATCTGCTGAAAGGCCTTTATGCTTGCAATGGGATAAAGTTCCAAATCCTATTTTATGTAAGCAGGCAGAGTACTTTTTCCTCTGAATTCTGAGAAAACAAAGAATGCAATAAATGGTTTAAATTGACACCCAAGTGCACATCTAGAAACCCAGACATCTCAGCTGGAGAAGGTTGCTACAAATTAGAGAATGCATGCTAAATAGGTGTAAATTACACTGTCCTGCTGACTGCAATGGAGGTATTCCAAGTAATATTAACCCAGGATCTGCATCGTTCAAAACATGTTGTACATACGTATAGGAGTATCTTTATGAACATAACAAAGATACTAAGTGTTTAATCCTAAATTCAAAAAAATATTTTATTTTGTTTTGTTTTGTTTTGTTTGGCTGTGAATGAGATGTAGATAGAAGCAGTTGACTGAAGGGTGCCTGTAGGATGCATTACACCTCTGGAAAACTGATGTGAACAATTGCTGTTCTTTAAATTATATTCTAGGTTTATTTATTTTCTTTTTGTGTATGCTTTCCTGATTCATTGCGGTGTGAGTGCACGTGCAGATATGGACTAAAATGAATGAGTTTTCTCTTTAAAGAGTTTTTGATCTCACATCAGGAATGAAATACCTGAAGTATTCTGTTTTGCTGGAAACTTTCCTCTGATACCTTAGATATGGCGTGGGAACTCTCTCAGGGTCTAAAGGTACAAACTGGTAAACACTTAACAAACATATCTTTTCTCCCATGTTTGATACATCAATATGAAGTTCTCTTAAAAAAAAAATAGGAAAAGGAAGGTAGTTAAGTATTTCCCTCTTTTTTGGATCAGAATTTCACATTTGTCTTTTCTAGGCAACATTTATAAATAAGGTTTTGAGCCATTTCCCAGTGGGAAAATCTATCTGAGCTTCCTTGGAAGCTATGACAGTCTTGTCTCAACTGTTTTCCAGGGGCTCTGTGCTAAAATATCTGTCATCTGGTGTTTTGACATTTGCTTCAGTGGGCCCAGAATCAACTTTTAGCTTCCAGTTCACAAAACAAAGAAGATCTGAAATCCTAATATGGCAAGCAAGCTAATAGAAAGCTTAATTTAAAACAATAAAGTCTTTAAATTCCTTTAACATACAGTGAAAAAAGCACAAAGCCATTCCTTTTTTTTTTTCCCATGTCTTGACATACTTTTTAATTTAGTACTAAGGTGGGTGTAATTTAGTGTGTGCTTTTCAGTTCAGTAAGTTCACAAGTTGGGCACTGCATTCACTTTCTGCTCGTTCTCTCAGGAAATTGTCTCAGATTCTTTGAGGCTTTATGAGGCAATTACAGCTCAGACTAATGAATGTTTGTTGCATCAAGAGATGCAAGTGACAGAAGAAATGCTGACAGTCAAGGTGCTGTCTGTGAGAAGAAAGGGAATAAATCCATATAGTTTCAAGATGACATCAGCCGACAGCAGTTTACTAAAGGAGCAACATTTTGCTTAAGATAAAAAGTATTAGGGGCTGTGTTCATGGTGCGAGACTGGAGTCCAGTTCTCACTGTCTGTACAACCCAGGGGGCTGGATTAAGAATAATCTGACAAAAAAACAAGTTATTGTTTTTAACCTGGGTCAGTTTCCCAATGTGAGTCACTGAGCAGCTGCGTAAACAGTTGCAGCAATACAGGAGCAGCTATGGGGTAGGTATGAGGGCAAGGGGAGGAAGGAGAGAAGCTGAGGTCAGTAAAGCGGGTGCTGCTGAGTGGAATTGTTCCTCAGGTTTTGGCCCTTAGGAGGGGAGAGGAATGTCTGCCTGAAGGTGCCTGGGATAGGCTGCCATCTGACATGGCCTGGGCGCCTGCGTTTCAACAACTGAATGGAGTAAGTCAGTAGTTTCCACTGACTATGCTGAGAGCTTGATCACCTCACAGACAGACACCCTCATCAAAACAACTGTATTTATGTTAAGTGGAGTCTGAATCTCCTACCTAATGTTTAGAAACCCACGCTTGCTTCTGTAACGTGAATCTAAAAATGAAACATCCTTTGACTTGCAGCCCTTCAGTCTTGCTAGTATTAGTGGGCTGGAGTTGTATCCTTTGAAGTATGGTGTCATGGTTTAACCCAGCAGGCAGCTAAGACAACCACACAGCCGCTTGCTCACTCCCCCACTCCCAGTGAGATGGTCGAGAGAATTGAAAAGGGAAAAAAAAAAAGTTAGACTCGTGGGCTGAGATAAAGACAGTTCAATTGGATAGAAAAGGAAGATTAGTAATAGTAATAAAAGGATATACAAAACAAGTAATGAACAGCACAATTTCTCACCACCTGAAGCTGATGCTTAGCTAGTCCCCAAGCTTCCCCGCCTCCCAGCCAACTCCCCAGTTATATACTGAGCAAGACATCATATGGTATGGAATACCCCTTTGGCTGGTTTGGGTCAGCTGTCCTGGCTGTGTCCCCTCCCAGCTTCTTGTGCACCCCCCACCTTCTCATTGGCAGGCCAGTATGAGAAGCTTGGCAACAACTAAAACATCAATGTGTTATCAACATTATTCTCATCCTAAATCCAAGTCATAGCACTATACCAGCAGTTAGGAAGAAAATTACTCTATTCCTGACGAAACCAAGACGTATGGTATGACAGGGATTAGTATAAGACTAAAGGAGGCTTGCTGTATATATAAATTTGCTACTCCTGGCCCCTGTTCCTTGATGTATTGTGCGGGCACTGTATGCACTTTGCTCTCATGGAAAAAGCAAAAGCTCAAACCCTCTAACAGGAAGCAGATGGACATTCGCAGTTGGAAGAGACTCTTACGGATCGCGTCCAATATTTCATCTTTCAACTTCAGCTCTCATGTTTAGAGGTTTTGAGCTCCTCCAGTAAGACATTGAATACTATCCAGCAGAAACTCAATTTCAAGAAAACATGCTGCTTTGCCGTCTTGCAATCAACACTCAGATGGTGAAGGAAGTTTGCTTCATAAGCAGACAGGAGGCTGTGAAGCTTCATTTATGGTAATGACAATGACTTCATTTAGTATCTTGAATAAGAATCATAGAATCATAGAATCATAGAATGGTTTGGGTTGGAAGGGACATCAAAGATCATCTAGTTCCAAACCCCTTCCATGGGCAGGAACACCCTCCACTAGACCAGGTTGCCCAAAGCCTCATCCAACCTGGCCTTGAACACTTCCAGGGATGGGGCATCCACAGTCTCTTTGGGCAACCTGTTCCAGTGCCTCACCACCCTCACTGTAAATAATTTCCTAACATCTAATCTAAATCGACCCTCCTTCAGCTTAAACCCATTACCCCTTGTCCTGTCACTACACTCCCTCATAAACAGTCCCTCTCCAGCTTTCCTGTAGGCCCCTTCAGGTACTGGAAGGCTGCAATTAGATCTCCCTGGAGCCTTCTCTTCTCCAGGCTGAACAATCCCAACTCTCTCAGCCTGTCCTGACAGGAGAGGTGCTGCAGCCCTCTGATCAGCTTCGTGGCCCTCCTCTAGACTCACTCCAACAGCTCCATGTCTCTCTTGTACTGGGGCCCCCAGAGCTGGATGCAGTACTCCAGGTGGAGTCTCACAAGAGCAGAGTAGAGGGGCAGGATCACCTCCCTCGACCTGCTGGTCATGCTGCTTTTGATGCAGCCCAGGACAGGGTTGGCTTTCTGGGCTGCAAGTGCGCACTGCTGGCTCATGTTGAGCTTTTCATCAATTGACACCCCAAAGTCCTTCTCCTCAGGGCTATTCTGAATCCATTCTCCACACAGACTGTAGTTGTGCTTGGGATTGCGCCGACCTATGTGCAGGGACAATGGTGACAAGTTGCAACACATGAAGTTCAGATTAGACATAAGGAAAACCTTTTCATTCCAAGTAGGATGTAGCATCTCTATTCTTGGAGATTTTCCAGATTTTTTACAAAACCCTGACTGACCTGGCCTGGTATAGGATATAATCCCACTTTGAGCAGGAGGTTGGATTGTGTCATGTCTAGAGATCTCTTCCAGGCAACATTTCTATGGTCCTGTGCGATGTTACTTCACTTCTGATTGTCTGATTTATCTGGCAATATCTCAGCATCTTTTTCAGTACCTGTCATAATGAGGTTTTCATCATTTTGAAGATCTTAGTCTTACCGTAGTCCATAGGAATAAATATGAGAGTTAAAATAAAAAAATCTGTAAATCTGTCTGTAAATTCTAGCACACTGAACACTTCACTGGGTGTTTTTCTCTACCCATGAGCTTTTGAAATGCTATTTGCACATTTAAATATTTGTCTTGCTTTATTACTGATGTACTTTGAAATCTACTATGCAAAATAAAATAAATATGCTTTCATTAAATCAAGAAAATAGAATGTTAAATATGTACAGGCATAGTTGCCAGATGGCCAGAGAAATAGTCTGGAGCTACTAAATGGAAAATATTGTCCTTTTCTCGTTCAAGGCAAATACATATCAGTTAGGCACAGCCCTAAGTCAGGTATTTAGCCATAAAACGTCTCCACGCTCCCCAAGAGACAGGCAGGAAAGAACCCATTTAATCCTTTTGAGCTGAGACCCGTCTGTGGTAAAGTTGAGAGAGATGTTCCTTCCTCTCCCATTTCTGTAATCTAAGGTACAGCATAGTCACAGAGGGCAGGGCACTAATATCTCTGAGAATTTGATCTCAAATTCTCTGGCTTCCTCTTCAAATTTATGACACCTTTACATAAGGACAGGTTAGTAAGATCTTTCATTTATCCCTTTTTCCTCCTTCTGTCTTGTTTGTTTACTAGGCTTGATTATTTTGTCCTACATTTTCAGTTGGCCACCTTGGAGCTGTATCAGTGACCTTTGAGAAAGCAATGGCATAGAAATAATCACTTCATGGCATTATTGACTCAATGTACATTTAATTTATATTGATGTACATTTGATTTACATTAATGACTTAATGTAAATCAAACAAAGTGAAGTCCTTAGTAAAATGTTCAAAACAGATCATGTGCCTTGGTAAAAACTGGAATATTCAGATATCTTTTTCAACCCCCTTAGAAGCAGCTACTTTAAAATATTTCTCAAAACCACAGATTTTTTATTGTGCACCACCTATTAACACAGATTTATTTTAGCATGAGTCACCAAAGAAAAATAATCAAAACCTGCCCTGCTCCACTTGTGAAGTGAGGGCTGTTCACCCACTGTGTAATGCTTCATTGAAGAGAATGTTATGAGTAACTGAGACAGCATAGGTTTATACCAGTTTAATGATGTAACTGATTATTTATATATAGTTACTTTTCAGTTACATGGTGCAGTGAAAATATTACTACAGAAGTTAATTTTAAGATATCACAGAATCACAGAACCACAGAACAGTAGGGGTTAGAAGGGACCTCTGGAGATCATCTAGTCCAACCTCCCTGCTAAAGGAGGATCACCTAGACCAGGTTGCACAGGATCGCGTTCAGGCAGGTTTTGAATATCTCCAGAGAAGGAGACTCCACAACCTCTCTGGGCAGCCTGTCCCAGTGCTTGGTCACCCTCACAGTGAAGAAGTTTTTCCTCATGTTGAGATGGAACTTCCTGTGTTCTAGTTTGTGCCCATTGCCCCTTGTCCTGTCACTGGGCACCACTGAAAAGAGTCTGACCCCTTCCTCTTGACACCTGCCCTTTAGATATTTGTAAGTATTGATAAGATCCCCTCTCAGTCTTCTCTTCTCCAGACTAAACAGACCCAGCTCTCAGCCTTTCCTCATATGAGAGATGCTCCAGTCCCCTCATATCCTCCTAGCCCTCCACTGGACTCTCTCCAGCAGTTCCCTGTCTTTCTTGGACTGGGGAGCCCAGAACTGGACACAGAACTCCAGATGTGGCCTCACCAGGGCAGAGTAGAGGGGGAGGATAACCTCCCTCAACCTACTGGCCATGCTTTTCTTAATACACCCCAGGATACCATTGGCCTTCTTGGCCACGAGGACACACTGCTGGCTCATGCAGTATAAAATACTCCTTTGAGTAAGTCAACATCACAGATGATTCAGTTGTCTTGAAATCAGCACTACATAAACCCCTGTAGGTTAGCCTGCCTTCTCTGAAGTTTCACATAATTTCTTTTTTACTCTTGAAAAGAGATATATTATTTTTCCCCCTCTCTTTTCTTCAGAGTTGCCTTCCAGCTATCTGGACCCTGCACTGTTGCCTGATGCTATTCTGTCCCAAAGATGGATTCTGCTTTTGCTAAACTTCAGGAGGTTTTATCATCTATAAAGTTAAAACTAAACATATAATTATTTTACAGTAGGCATGTATTTATTAGAGGATCAAAATTAGACTATATTAACCTGCTCTGAAGGCCATGCCTACACAGCAAATGAAGATATGTTTGCAGTTTGTGCTAGCTTTATCAATTTTCATTGATAAGCACTTTACCTGCTTATTGCCATTTTAGTTGGTTATTTTGCTGACTCACCTTCCTCCTTTTGGACTTCCAATTATTTGCCCTTTTTTCACACACCTCAGATGGAGGTTTCTGCCCCAACACTTAGAAGACAGAGACATAAACAGTTCATTTACAGGCATGGTCTGGAAGAGGGCAGGCAGGAATGGGTGTAAATGTAAACCTCCTTCAGGCACTTCTAAAAAGGGAATTTTCTTCAGCAGGGAAAGGAAATCTCTCTTTCTTCTTGGCAGTTCATTTCCACTGTCCTCTCCAGATGTTTGTGTCCCTTGGGCTGAATATTGAATCTACGGTTTGTGAGACTGCACTCAGAGTGAGTAGAAAATACCCCCACCAAAATCAGTTGAGAGAAAGGAAAATCAATCTTTGGTTGCTCTTACAATGAAAAATAAATAGCCTTGCTCTGAAATGTGGGGATTGAGTATTTTTTCCGGTGGTTCTTCAGAGTTTAATACCTTTGTACCTTTGTGTAATTACAGCACCGAATCCTGCCAATTTCTGATCTTGGATGAAATACAGCTTTTAATTATCAGCTTGGAAATCAAAGGAGATTTGCATCTTTCAACGTTGCTATACTGTGACAATAGTAGTAGAAAAAAATCACTTCTGCATTTAAGATTCAATTAAATCAATGCCTCATTAATTATTTTTTGTATAAATCTACTAAGTAAAAAGCACTAGGGGCATACATTTAGAGTATGTAGTATCTAATTAATGTCATATACGTTACTTTCACAATACAAAATAGAAATTAAGTATCACTGGGATTAATAATTCATTAGGCTACAAATGGAAAATTCTCTTAAAGTTTCATCACAGCCAGTGGTCAACACTGACACTGAAAAAGATTTTCTGTTGGCTGCTTTTAAAGATGCAAACAAGAGGAAGAGCCATTGAGGACAATTAAATGAAATGGAACAAACTAGAAAACTAGCATCATGATGAAGGCCATTAGCAGCCACACACGGTGGGGGGAGGTGAACAGGGCTGGTGTAGAATTGCAACATCACTTCTGTATAAACTGAGTCCTGGTGCTGAATGATCGGCTCTGCGGTTACACTGAAAAGGAACGGAAAGTCAGAAGGTGGTTTCACAACCCGGCTTAAACTACATTCCCTGACACTGACTTCATCTTGTACAACAGGCTGTTGTGGTCCCTGTGGCATAATTCTAGCCCTTGGCTACTTTGTCATTTGTCTGATGCTTTTGCCATCAGAAAGCCTTGCACATAAAGATGCACCAAGCAAAAGAGTGTCGAAGAGGAATAGCGAAGGGAAGAGTACGAGAAGCAGAAACCTGAATGCTACTGGTATGGCTGAGATAGTAGTGTAGTCCCCAGTCTTTGACAGGTGGGCATGGACAGAAAGTCTGATGCCACAATAACCATATATGTTCCAAGGGGTTTAGAGCAATGAGAAATTCAAATACTTTAAAGAATCCTCTTGCCACATCCAAAGCATATGGGGTTTTTAAGTCTGTTATTAGCATATTTATCTCATACCTTTTGCTTTTAGGGTACAAGGTTCAAAAATAAAACAAAACAAATCTGTATATAGATTTGTCTCAGGTCTGCCTGTCATGCTAAGGAAGGGCCAGGTAGGTCTTTGCTACCTCCTGGAATGGATTCCATGATCTCTGCAGACAGCCTGTTACAGGGCTTTACGTCCCTGAGGATTACAAAGTCATTTCCTACAGTGTAAGGCCCCGATTGCCAGTAGAACTGGTTGTCATCTTCTTTACAGCACTGTTACTGTGTCTTCCCTTTCTCCTTCCCCTTCCAGCTGCCCCCTAGCTTGTACTCTTCTCTACAGAGAGCAAACCTAATTCCTCTCCAATTTTCTTACACATTATACTTTTTTTCTTGTCATTCTTGATGTTTTCCCTTAGATTTTCCAGTTTGCCTATATGTTTCTTAAAAATCTCCTGCCAAAAATAGGGCATGGTATTTCAACTGGGGCCTCTCCCATGCCAGTTAAAAAAGAATAATTGTCCTGCATGTCTTACTACTCCATACTTTTTAATGAATCACAGAATTACAGCTGCTTTATTTTTTTTTTAAATGTCATAATCATACTTGTTACTCATTTGTTTTTTAAATCTCAGTGACCTTCTGCATCCTAATTTGCCACTCTTCTGCCTGGCCAAGTATCTAATTCCTTCAATGTGTTTGCCAGCCTCTCAGCTTGGTGTAAACTGCCAACTTTAGAGATATATATTCTAATCTGTTTCTAGTATTTCAGGAAGGTATTAACCAAACCTAGCAAAGGTATTTATGGGATCCTAATAGAAATGTCCCAAATACGTCAGGAAAAAATTGTTGCTAATGGCTTTGAGAATCACTTTTCAAATACGTGTGCACCTTGTGATGATTTCCTCTGTCCTACGTTTCCTTGGTCTGTGTATGGGAATTTCACCGCAACAGTGTCAAAAGCCTTAAAACCAAACAATACCATATGTGTTGGCTTTCCTTTACCATCCTCCATGAGAGAGAGAAGAATTATTTCAGAGCAGTTGAAAGGCATAATGGCACATACGGTAGCACAATGTAATAATTTACATGGCACTCCTCATGTTCTGTTTTGCCCTGTCATTAGAGGTTTGGGAAGGGAGGTTGTCTGCATTTCTTGGGCATATGGTTTTATTTAACTATGGTAAACCAGCAATTTCAACTGGAGGAAGTATCTTCCTAATGGAATTTACAGATATTACCCAGCATGGAGTAGCCTATTGCATAGCATGCAGGAGAAGCCTTTATTCAGCTAATTCTTGTGATGGGGGACTGCATATGGTACTATGTAATTTTATCTGACAAACCTTCTGCAAATGAAATCAGAGAAGGGTTTCCATGCCATGATTGCAGAGCTAAGCAAAACTTCACCATGCAGATTACAGTAAGAAAAAAGGACTAATGACTGAGGGCTGTATGAGCCGATGGGAAGGCAGCATTGTTTCACGGTTACAGAAAAGGTGAGCCTCTGAAATGTCTGAAGCTGCAGCAACTTGTTTACCTAAAAGTAAATGAAAACAAATTCATTTCAAGCTTCTATGATAGATAGCTTTTGTTCCCAGGTACTAGCAATCTGATAATGCTTTCCTTCTGTTTTCTCAGTGTCTATATTTCAACAGTATCCTCTCTTGGCAGTAAGCAGGATTTGCTGAAGGTGCTCACCACCAAATATGGGGACTTCTGGACAGCAGTTTTTATTACCTTTTACATAAAATTAGTGTTGAAATAATAGTACTGTGCAAATTTCTATTGTTGCATTGTTAATGAGTCCAACATTTTTCATTTTAGAATGTGTATTCTCACTTGCTCATTTCTCTCCCAATATGTTAGAGCATCAGCTGTTCTTTCATGTTCAGATATCTGCCTAACAATTTCTTCATATTTTTTAGGTAAAGGAAAATGTTTGTATTAATACTAAATTTGGCATTTTGTGAGATGGCACTGTTTCTTTTATCTTTTTAATGTGTAACTCACATGCATAATATCATAATTTAAAATAATAAACACATACCAAGTGTTCAGACTTCTTCAACTTTGCGTTTGAAAGCAAGGTTTCTCTTGCAACAAAAATTTGGAGTCAAGGTCCATAGTTCACAGTTTTGGTAAAACCTTAAGTACATTAGATAGATAGCCTGAATTAGTTTATCCTGCTATCTAAAAGTTATGCATCTAGTTCAAGCAAACTAAGGTGGATAACAATATGGTTTATGAAGAGACATAGACACTTTTCACTGGCAATATATCTTACTTCTCTTAACTTGTTCTTCTGGATTTTGATGCATTGTATTATGATTTTGCTTGTTTCACTTTGTTTTGTGGTTTTTAAATGTGTTTATGCATCTTTATCCTCTCTTCAGCAGGAACATAAAGCCTTTTCTCATAGATAAGATCTTAAATCCAAGTCCATAACTGATAAGCACAAATGGAAGATGCTATGCTGCTATCCATACTGTGTATAACTCTCTCCTGCATCTAATATTAATGTTTTTTGGGTTTCCCCCTCCCCCCCCCCCCCCAGGAAGGCATTAAAGCAAAGAAGAACAATACAGGTGAAGTTTGCAGATGTGAAACTGTGTAAAGGCTGCAGGCAAATGACTGGACTGCTGACTAGGTCCTTGCCTGAGGTTAAATGAACTGAGCATGATGGGGAGAAGTAATGGGCATAACATGAAAAATTGCCCAATAAACCAAATAACAGTGTGAGAAGTGAACAAAAGTTACAGATAGCACCATGAAGGATAGATCTCATAGATGGTTAAAGGGGAGTTGTGTGAGAAACAACCAAACTCCACAGACAATTGGAGGGGAATATTTGGGACCTTCTGGGGAGTAAAGTCTTTCAAGGCCAGCAACACCTAACTAGTACTTTCCACAGTAACATTCAAGGCTGAAATCACATAGGTAATAGTATCAGAAACACCAAATTTGGGTACAGATGTAGGAAAACTGCAGCCAATATAGGAGAAGTAATTAGAGGCAGGTTTTTTAATTTGGGATAACATTGGGGTGTACAAAGGCACGTAGAGGGATGGCAAAAAGGAGGATCTCAAAAGGGGAAAAGGGATGATAAGGTGTGCTAATTGAGCGGCCCAGGCTTTTGGGGGGTACCTACTGGGGGGCCCCACACTTGGTCACTGCCCCTGGGCAGGACCTGAAGCCAAACCCACTGTTCTGCCTGTGGGCTACAGGTAGGAAGAAATTATGGGTATAGGAAGAAATTAAGCATTCAGTAGTTTTTGTTTTCCAAGGTTTTCCTGATTGATTGTATTGTCTCAGGGTATATCTACTATCCTCTTCAGGAAAAAAAATTGCCCACTGCTGACAGGGCCATTTCCGGATATATTATATATTGAAGGGCTATTGTTTTTTTCCCATTCAATTAGGTATTCATACAAAACAGGAAGGAAGAATTCCAAGGCTTGAAGTAATGTCTTTGAACATAAGTTCATGTTTTCCCATAGGGCTGAAATTAAATCAAAGGATAATCCATCTTCCTGAGGAAAAAAAAAAACCAACCAACCAGCAAATGAACGATGTCTACAGATGTGTTTTTATTTTCGTTGTGATGAAAGGAGGTGTATCAGCACAGTAACTTATACCATTGACTGAGAGTTAATTAATCATGGTGGTGTGAGGCTAAATTGTTTATACCTCTCATAAACTCTTATTAGGGATGGCTATCTTGTTTCTATGTTGACCTCAGTGATATTCCCAGACTAAAAAAAGGCCACTTATGTGGCAGGACCCTTGCTGACAAGCCAAAACCTATGACTTAACTGTTTTTCTTAGGCTTGGCAAATATTTCTATTGTTAAAGGCCAATTTTAACTTTGTGTAACCACAAATGAGATATTTTATCCTTTAACTTCCTGACTGTAAATGACACTGAACCTCTGTATCCATTGCTACAGGCTTCATGGGGTTAGGTTCTAGCAAAAAGATGAAATCTCAAAATTATGCAAGATATAAAAAAGGAGCTGGAAAACTCCTAAATCAGTAGTCCAAGTGTGTCCTGTACGATAAACTCCAGCAGGTGGAAAGGCAGAACATTATTTATGCTGCTCTAAAGAGAAAAGTGTGGTGGTTGGAAAAAACATAAAAATTTAATATAAGGTCACCGGCTAGTACATGACCACCCCTAAAAATAGCAGGACACTCCCCTTTCTGAAAATTTTCTCAGGTTTGCAATGCACTGTGTAAGCAACTCAAGAAGGAAATGTTCTCAAATACGGATTCTGAATGATCAGCCACAGAAGCTCATAAACTCTCCTTAGCAAAATAAAAGGCAAGACAGGAAATAGCCCAAAGCCATTACAAAGGAGATCAGGAACCTCAAAATATTTAAAAATAAAGCTGAATAGGATCACAACCATGTGTGAATATCTGCTCCTTGTTCCAGAAGTACACTCATACACAATGGTGTATGACAAGATGCAAATCTGGAGGGAAATTTCAGCCTATAAGTCATAATAATTCAGGAAAACAATGCAATTTAATGAGTATAACTCCAAAGACAATGCAAATATAATGGCATCATTATCATTATGGAAAGTTGCATGGGGTGGAGTATGAAATGGAAGCCAGGTCCAGAGCAAGTGTTCCAGGCATTTGAGCCTCTTCTCCTGCTGCATCCCTTGTCCGAGAGCAGGGAGACAGACTCCTCACAGGGATGCCTCGGAGGGACAGCCTCTGTTACCCATTCACCATCGCTTTCTCAAGGGCACCAAAGTCATCCCCTCTGAATACACTCCAAAGACCCAGATTGCTAGGATTTTTAGACACGTGGACTTGCAGATAAGTATGTAGTGGCATTTTCCAGAGTGCCTTTCACCTAATCTCCATCCATCAGCAGCAAGGTGTCTTGGCATTCTCCAAATCCCTGTGCGTGCCTGGCTGCATCTCTGGGTGCTTAGGGCAGGTTGCCTGCAGATGCACGTAAAGGCAGAGTACTCTGAATTGGCAAAATGAAAGCCAGCCCTGCTCTGAAACCTGTATGGCATGCAGGGCTGTGGCTGAGCAAACATACCCTGCCTCTGATCTGAGAGGTGTCTCAGCCTGGCATGTCACCTGGGGTGCAGGAAAACGCTGGCGCAGTTCACCTTAATCCACGCTGAATCTGCCTTGTAACCAAACAGCCACAACCGTGGATCCCACAGGCTATTTTTTAATCCCAGTAGACTTAGTTTGAAATGCTTCTATAAATAGGATTTGGGAAGCAAAGACACTGCTGTTAGATATAAACCCAATCAAAACATAACACCTGAATATGATTCAGTATCCAAGGCCATGAGCCATGCTGCTGCTTAATATAAGCCATCTCTTTTGATAGTCCTGCTGGTTCCACCCACTTGCTGTAGTCACAGTGAAATCATTCTTCATGATTTCTTTGTTTACTCTTAATAATGTTATGAAGACTATTATTCTGGAATGTAATTCCTCCCAGAAACATAACATCATAGAATCATAGAATCATAGAATGGTTCGGGTTGGAAGGGACCTTAAAGATCATCTAGTTCCAACCCACCTGCTGCGGGCAGGGACACCCTCCACTAGACCATGTTGCCCAAAGCCTCATCCAACCTGGCCTTAAACACTTCCAGGGAGGGGGCATCGACAGCTTCTCTGGGCAACCTGTGCCAGTGCCTCACCACCCTCACAGTACAGAATTCCTTTCTAACATCTAATCTAAATCGACCCTCCTTCAGCTTAAACCCATTACCCCTTGTCCTGTCACTACACTCCCTCATAAACAGTCCCTCACCATCTTTCCTGTAGGCCCCTTCAGGTACTGGAAGGCTGCTCTAAGGTCTCCCCAGAGCCTTCTTTTCTCCAGGCTGAACAATCCCAACTCTCTCAGCCTGCCCTCATAGGAGAGGTGCTGCAGCCCTCTGATCAGCTTCGTGGCCCTCCTCTAGACTCACTCCAACAGCTCCATGTCTCTCCTGTACTGGGGCCCCCCCAGAGCTGGATGCAGTACTGCAGGTGGGGTCTCACAAGAGCGGAGTAGAGGGGCAGGATCACCTCCCTCGACCTGCTGGTCACGCCTCTTTTGATGCAGCCCAGGACAGGGTTGGCTTTCTGGGCTGCAAGTGCACACTGCCAGCTCATGTTGAGCTTCTCATCAGTCAATACCCCCAAGTCCTTCTCCTCGGGGCTGCTTTCAATCCATTCCTCACCCAGCCTATAGTCGTGCTTGGGATTGCACCGACCCACCTGCAGGACCTTGCACTTGGCCTTGTTGAACTTCATGCGGTTCGCACAGGCCCACCTCTCCAGCCTGTCAAGGTCCCTCTGGATGGCATCCCTTTCCTCCAGCGTGTCAACCACACCACACAGCTTGGTGTCGTCGGCAAACTTGCTGAGGGTGCACTCGATCCCCCTGTCCATGTCGCCGACAAAGATGTTCAACAGTGCCGGTCCCAGTACCGACCCCTGAGGAACACCACTCGTCACTGATCTCCACTTGGACGTTGAGCTGTTGACCACAACTCTTTGAGTGCGACCATCCAGCCAATTCCTTACCTGCCTAGTGGTCCATCCATCGAATCCATGTCTCTCCAATTTAGAGACAAGGATGTCATGCGGGACAGTGTCAAATGCCTTGCACAAGTCCAGGTAGATGATGTCAGTTGTCCTTCCCTTATCCACTGATGCTGTAACCCCATTGTAGAAGGCCACCAAGTTTGTCAGGCATGATTTGCCCTTAGTGAAGCCCTGTTGGCTGCCACCAATCACCTCCTTATTTTCCATGTGCCTGAGCATAGTCTCCAGGAGGGTCTGCTCCATAATCTTGCCAGGCACGGAGGTGAGACTGACTGGCCTGTAGTTCCCTGGGTCTTCCTGTTTACCCTTCTTAAAAATGGGGGTTATGCTCCCCCTCTTCCAGTCAGTGGGAACTTTGCTGGACTGCCAGGACTTCTCAAATATGATGGCGAGTGGCCTGGCCACTTCATCCACCAGTTCCCCCAAGACCTGCGGATGCAACTCATCAGATCCAATGGACTTGTGCACCTTCAGGTTCCTTAGATATTCTCGAACCTGATCTTCTCCTACAGTGGGCGGTTCTGCATTCTCCCAGTCCCTGCCTTCTGCAACCTGGGCAGTGTGGCTCAAGGATTTGCCAGTGAAGACTGAGGCAAAGAAGTCATTGAGTATCTCAGCCTTCTCCATATCCTCGGTAACCAGGTCACCCATTTCATTCCAGAGGGGACCCACATTTTCCCTCATCCTCCTTTTATCACTAACATACCTATGGAAGCTTTTCTTGTTGTCCTTGACATCCCTGGCCAGATTAATTTCTGTCAGGGCTTTGGCTTTCCTAACCTGCTCCCTGGCTGCTCGGACAGTTTCTCTGTATTCTTCCTGGGCTACCTGCCCTTGCTTCCACCCTCTGTAGGCTTCCTTTTTTTGTTTGACTTTGCCCAGGAGCTCCTTGTTCATCCATGGGGGACTCTTGGTGTTTTTGCTTGACTTGCTCTTTGTTGGGATGCATCGCTCCTGAGCTTGGAGGAGGTGAGCCTTCAATATTAGCCAGCTGTCTTGGGCCCCTCTTCCTTCCAGGGCTTTGTCCCATGGTATTCTAGCAAGCAGATCCCTGAAGAGGCCAAAGTCTGCTCTCCTGAAGTCCAGGGTAGTGAGCTTGCTGAGTGCTCTCCTCGCTGCCCTGAGGATCCTGAATTCCACCATTTCATGGTTACTGCAGCCAAGGCTGCCCTTGAGCTTGACATCCCCTACCAAGCCCTCCTTATTGCTGAGGATAAGATCCATGCACAGTGTAAGTCTTCTATAAATTCTATCTTTCATAAGGTGATTTGGAGGGGTTTTTTAAAATAAATTTACTGCTAGATGGCTACTAGGAACACTTTTCTACTAAAAATTAAGTTGAACATTTCTTAGCCTGCCTTTATTATGTATAACTTTAATTTCTAGACTCCCTCTGATTTCCCACTGGTACATTGTCCCCAGAGCAATACGAGTCTTCCAACAGAAAACAAAAAAATCCACAGCTTAACCCAAGTACAGCCTGCAATCAGGTTTTGCTGTGCACAGCAAATATCATGTTTCATTGCATTTTTTTCTGTCCTTTAGTTGATATATTCCAGTAGTTTATTTGCCTTTAACTGTAACCACACATTAGACTGATGTTTCATGTCATTTTTTACAAAAATAGCTATCAGTGAACACACCATTAAATCTCCAGGGCTTCTTCATTTTTTTCTGGAACTGTTTTTCAGTTTTTAGAATCAACTTCTCCATTAAAAATGTTCCATAGTATTTCATTACTCTACTTTTTCTGAAGTCCTACACAGTTACCAGGTCACTGCTTTCTGTTGCTGTTTTTTTTACTAGGCACTGTTTCAGATGCACTCCTCTTTCTTCTCCAGGACAACTATGACGTTGATCTTTCTAAGTCTAAAACCAACTGCATGCAGGGATGGACCCTTTTTATATCCACTCTAGCAAGTAATAATTTCAAACCTCAATGTTCAGGTACTGCATCAACAGACCAGGCTGCTGGCAGAAGGGAATTGTTATTCTATATCATGTTCAACTCAAACTGAATTTTATGTCAGGGTTCTGCTTATCTCCCATTCTGCTGTGGTGTTGCTGCACTTAAGCAATTGCAGTGCAGTCTGTTTTCTTGTTTGTGACACCTAATTATCTCATTTTAATATTTATTAAATATCATTAAGGATATTCATAAACCAGATTGTCCTATGAATTGTGACATACATCCAAAGTGCAACATATTTCCTTTTATTTTCTGGAAATCATCAAAGCTTCCATATATTTGTAAAACCAATAACCTTCTCGGGTGTTGTGAGGTGACCTGACATCTCATAGAGGCTAGATAACATAGTGAAAGGAGCAAGATGACAAAATGTTGTCAGGGAAACTGAGGATGCTTGTCCCTGGCATCTCTGCCTTACAAAGAGCTGAACATCATCAGTTGTAATGCTGAGGAAAATAACCTACACTGAGTACAGCAACTACTTTTGGGGGCATGGGGCAGGGGGGGAAGACAGCATACCTCTCTGGTTTAATGTATGTGGAAGAGCTGCTGCTTAGCTTCTTGGCAATCTAAGCACATCTGTTGCAGTGGAGCCAGGTAGGCTGCTGAAGAATGGGAAAGCAGCAAGGGCACATTCCTACCACTGAATTCAGTACCAGTAAAAGGGAAATCCCTGTGGCTGGCTATGAGAAATCCACATGGGATTAATGAAATTATCATGCTATCTGAATTTTCTATATGAAAGAAACTGATTTTCATGTACTTAATTTTTAAAATTCATTACGTCTGTAACTTTTACATATGCATATTCTACTACTAGCTTGGGATTTATGCAGCGGATTCCCAGACCCTTTTCAGTCCATAAATTAACACGCTGGACTGAGTCCAAGCAGGGACTTTTTCTGAGTTCAAGCCCAGTGCCTTAGAGAGCACTCATTAGCTTTCTGGCAGGCATACGTCTGGCCTTACGCTGCACTGCTTCCAGGGGTCATCGCTGCAGGGCAGATCATACAAATACACAAACCCGTGCTTACTTTTCTAAACAGAGGTCTTAAGCACCAGGGTACAGATTATTCTGTGTAATGACTCATGATTCATCACCTCCCCCTTTTAAAACTTAGTATTTGGCAACAAAGACTTGAGTAGCCGCTGTGCTAGATGATGAGTTTGAGGAGGAGCAAGGCTGTATAGATCAGCACAGTGTTCAGCTGGGAAGGGAAGACCTTCTAGAATCACTCCTTTATTTTGTCCAAGCTTTGTTGAATATGTATGGAATATGTATAAAATGGTCTTGATAGCAGGGACCCATGTACAGGACTTCCCTCTCCCAGTGGGGTGTTCTTCACGTTGACTGACCCGGAGTATTTTCTCTTGCTCGCTCTCTTTCCAGTGCCCTGTGTGCCTTACTCTGCGGTGGTAAAGCTTCGGAAGGAGAGGGGCTGAGTACCTCACTCTAGCATAGCAAGTCTCATAGTAGATAGATACTGATATAAAGTTCTTCAGACTGAGGCAAAATCCAGTTCTTTTCTTTCCTTGATGAGGGTAAGTTGCTAGGTAAGAGATGGCTGCCACTGTCATAGACTTCCTTGCCTCCTTCTACAGTTTTTAAAAGAAAAAAAATGTCACTATTCTACCTTAACATCTTCTAGCCGAAACACATTCATACTAATCAGACCTAACATACCAGATGTGTCAGACAGCTTAGGCAGATGAACATGTGGATTTCAAATCAACGATAAGGTAGGTGTCAGTTTACTCAGCTCTGAAGTGTTTCTGGGAATATGAACCCAGATACCTGGAGAACTTCAAAGTAAAAGAGTAAATTACATACAGAACCTGTGTCCTTTTAGCTTTAGGCGATCTGACCATTGAAATGGGGGTTTCTGGATCACAGCTTAGGATTTATGAAGTTAAATTCCATTTAAGTGTCATGTCACATGTGTAAGCCTTTTCCTGGATTTCATCCAGCCTCCTGGCTAGGAAGCTATTTGGCCTAGAGATTTAATGGGTATCTTACTGTGTGAAAGTTATCAGCACCCTGTAAAGCAGAATAAGTAAGCCAAGTTCTCTCAGTTCTACAGAAAAATTCCCTTAACCTCCTGAAGCCCTTTTACATTTACACTGATGTATCTGGGATCAGATTTTTCCCTCAGTTAAGTAATTTACTTTGACAAGCTTATTTATAACATTTCTTCGGTAAATGGCAAGAGAAGAGATAATTACTATATGTGAATGATGTATATTCATGCTTAAAGAAAATGTTAATAGATTATGTTTTGAGACTATAATAAAGCTATAACAAGGAGGAAGAACGTAGCTTGTTATCCTCGAAAGCCAGTCCCAGCATGCTGTGTTTGCATGGCTATGATGTATGTATATGTCAGTGATCTGCCAGATACAAACCGTTACCTCTCTGAGTATGCTTTCAGTGATGCACTCCAAGAAATGGTAGCCCTGATTACATCTTTGTAAAGAAACTATATTTAAGTTATTTGATTTCTGAGAAAGAACAGAGCTCCCTTCTATGCAGTGGGCTGTCTGGAGATTGTTCTAAAAAGAATGTCAGCATAAAAAGCTTCTGACCTCATTCTTATATGGAGTTACAATTAGTACATCTGAACCTCACTATAATGTAGGTGAAAGAGACCAAAAATGAATGGGGAGATTCCCAACTGGTGAACTTGTCCAATGTGACTGAGAGAATTATGGGCGATAGTCAGAAGAAAAGGTAAAAACTTGCTGTTTCGCTAAACTTGTTGAAGACTGGCAGTGCCTTTGTCTGATGCAAAGACTAAATGAATGCTTTTATCATCCATAAAGTTATGCAGCAGTTTGCAGTGGACTGGCAGTCCTGGTAAGATCACACAGAACAATGTGTGACATCTCGAGACATCTGAACTCTCTCTAAATGTACTTGTCTTTTTTTTTTTCTTTTTTTCTTTTTTCTTTTTTATTTTTTTATTTCTTTTTCTTTTTTTTTTTCCCCTGAAGTTGTCAGTGTAAGGTACCCAGAGTAAACGGGAGCAATCTTCTTTCTCAGTAGGGAGCTTTCTCTTCTCCAGGCTGAACAGTCCCAGCTCACTCAGCCTTTCCTCATATGGTATATGCTCCAGTCCCTTTATCATCTTCATGGGACTTCGCTGGTCTATCCCCAGTATGTCCATGTCTCTCTTGTACTGGGGAGCCCAGGACTACATGTAGCACTTCAGATGTGTCTCACCAGTGCTGAGAAGAGAAAGATCACCTCCCTTGACCTGCTGGTGATGCCTATTGCTAAGTAAAAGCTGCAGTTGCCAGGCTATTTTGGGAAGAATTCAGTCTGATGTGTCATATCATCTCAGATGTATTTGGCCTTTTGGGGGTTTAGAAGGAACATGACATTCCTATATCACAGGCAGAGTCAGCTGTGGGGCAGTTACCTTGCCAAGACTGAGGCATCTTTTGACCGACTCAGAATTTCACATGCTGGGGGAACTGTTGATTTGTAAAGTCAAAAATTACTGTGAAGTTTAGCAGCCTTCAATACTTGGCAGGAACTTAGGATGAGGGTAGGAATGATAACTCCGGATACAGGGGCCTAAATTCTGCTCATGTACCATTTTCTATAAGTGAACACTTATTAAAACCCAGTTCTTGATTAGGAGTTCAGTGATACTGGCAAAGTTTAGCTAGCATAGAGATTCCTGAGTTTCATTGTTAACGTTTTAGAAAAGGACAGCAGACAATGCCAGTAATGCAAATGTGCATTACAGTGTCATTAGTTCATTCTCTTTCGTTGGTATTTGGAAAAGGGTAAATGCTATTTTTACCTCTTTAAATGGGAAAGGAATTGATTTCCTTTCTACTAAGACATGGGGAATGTGATACTATTTGTAAAAATATTATCTTATGAAAGGTTAGGATATTTATCTACCCTTGTAACTTTGAGTTTTTCAATCTAGGCATACACTTTGAGTTACAAATCTTGATTTATTAAGGCTTCTGGAAAATTCAACCATGCAAGTTTAGTAAATCATTAGTTAAACATTTTTTTGCAGATCATTTCAAATGAAAAAGTATTGTGTCCTTCTTTAGTGAAATGACAATGAAATATTATCTTTGCCAACTTCGTAAACTTTGCGAGTGTAAAGGACCTCTGAAACCTCTGGTGCTGAGCTGAGGCCAATGTACTTAAAACATGTTTATACAACTCTGTGTTCAGAAATTTGCTCATTCTGTAGGTGAAGTGTCTAATTAGACTGTGATGGGACCACCAATGAATTCTTGGTGGGTGAGTGATAGAGTGTCTAAAATACATAAAACTGTACTTGCAGTGATATTATAACCTAGCTTGATTTTTTTTCCCCAATGACTATTGGATAAACAATCATCATCACATATTATTATAGCAGTTAGGTCCTCTGTCAGTTTGTGGCTTTTCACATGGTACTATGAAAATGCAGTTAAGGCTGTGCTAATGATTAACTTGTGGCTAATAAGCTGTGCTGAAAAATTTTTGAGGAATGAATCAATATAAAATGGAGTTCTTTTTTTTCTTTCTCAAATGAAAAATAAAACATAGTATGTCTAGGATCATAAAAATATTTTATAATAAAATCCTTCATTATTTTCAAATTATTTAATCAAATTTTGTCACTTTTTGTTCTGAAATGTCTTTTTAAAACACAAACTGAAAAGATCTGAAAATGCTGAAATAAACATTTCCTCCGTTTTTAATCAAAAGTATTGTGTGAGCTTGGTATGGATTTATATAGAGGATTAATCAAAATATAATAACAGATTTTGGTTTACTGTATTTGTTATTAATTTGAATACATTTCCCCCTTCCCATTAAACACTATTTTAGCTTAAATTTGGTCCTTTGAAGTTTTAAGTTCAAATCTAATGCAGATTAGCTGATGTGACTACAAATACATGGACAGAAGAGATCACAAGGTTCTTGAAGAATCCACAGCAGTAGGACAAATGAGTCATGAATCTTTTTATATCTCAACACAGTCTTGTATGGAATAATGAGACAGAGCTATTGGTCTGACCATTAGAATGGATCACGTAAGATTTCTGCTTCTTTCTTTAGAAGTTTTCTCTCAAAGTCTTTTTTGCATCCTTACTGTTCTCTGTGCTTTCTTTATCATTGTTATAGTTTCAGTTAAGAAAGTTTAGCTTGATGGGCCCACACGTGAACTAGAAAACATCCAAATTGGTATCAAGGAGATTCAAGTGACATATTTATTTCTTTGCTTTCCTACTTCCATTTGCCTTGACGAGCTGGGAGTGTATCACTTAAACTGACTTTTAAAATATCTCCCTCCTCTTCATCCAGTGAATTGTCAAGTTATTTGAGAAATAAATTGGTAGCCAAAAGTGGACAAATTGTTGTTGTACTCAATGCTGCAATGCCTAAAAGTCTGGTTCCTGGCTGTGGGATGAGAAGCGATGATCCTGGCCCCTACGGGGGAAGGAAGACCCTGTCTGGACCAGGAGGACTGTTTCCTGTTTGCCCTGTGAGAGCCCTAACACACAACCTGTGTTTCGAGCTGGATGCAGGGCTGCTGGTGGTGTGCTGGGTCAGCAAGCTACGCGCTCTGAAAGGCATGGCTAGTCCAGCCTTTGGGTTGGTACCTCCAAAGTTACATGGCCCAGCTGCAGAAAGCCGCTGAGCACTGGAGGCTGGAGGGAGGACTCCGCTGAAGTATTCACCTGCTGCCTTATTCACCGGGTCTCCTCTGGCTCTGCAAGTGCCGCAGCTGAAATCTCTTCCTTGTATTTGAGAAACTCCAGGCTCTTTGAATGATTTATGGGATTATGTGAAGCTATAAATCTTCTGCTACAGCTAAATGCAACAATGATACTGTTTGTATAATAATTTGCGTCAGCTTTGCTTGACCACATCTGTGTCAATGCTGAATTGCTGAACGACTGAGTAACGGCTGTATGGAGAGCGGGACTGAAATAACACTAGGCTCCCTGGCCACAGAAGGGGACTGTCCCAGCTGCTTCCCAAGTAATTACCATAGTTCGTATAAACAGAGCCACAAGAGCTTCAGTTAACCTCTAACAAAGTGACCTCCTTTGAAAAAGCTAAAATAAAAAATCCTAAGACTTACCTGGCAGAAATGTCCACCAGCAATGTCCAGCTGACCTCTCTGTATGGAAGAACATTCCCCTTCACAGGGTGGAATACGTTTCCCTCCTGCCCACCACCACCAGTGTCTGGGCCAGAATGCCAGAAAAACATCAAGAGCTCATTCTCCTTTTTCAGTGGCAAACCTGAACTGAAAATTCTTCAGTGTTTCTGAGGCTCGAATTTTTCTTCTTCACCTCTGAATTTTGGATTGCTGCCAAAAGGGGAAATACTTGACTACCATGAGGTGCTCTATTTAGCTTTTTCCCAGCTGAGAATAGAAGTAAAAGTGCCAGAAAACATATAAGAAGTACTGTACTTGGTGAAATTTACAACCTACTTCTGTAAACTAATAGACACTTGGATAAATATAACATTTGTATGAGCTTTTGTTTTAGAATAAAATATTTGGCCTGTGCTAGGGATGTGTATGATCTAATGGGTGTGTGCTAAGATTAGCCTTTGACAAAACGAACGTATTTTCACATGTTCCATAAGCTACCCATATAATACCTAATTGCAGGAGCAAAACAGTAAGTCTGAGATTGAATCAGTGCAGATTATTTCAAAGGCATATCAAGACAAACTTTTCCGATGTAACACACCATCTTGCTTTTTTTTTTTTTTTCTTTTTGCATGCTATATATGTAAACTATGCAAACTGTTTTAGGAACATTTAGAGAGCTTACAAGAAATGAGTGGCAATGCTATTTTTAATGTGGTTTTCTCCTTATATCCAGAAATTTTGTTACCTAGAAGAAAAAAACATTTTTTTAACATGAGTTGTAATTGACCATGCTCTCAGTTACAGTTCTCTTTGTTATTTACTATGTGCTAAAACATTGCTTCCTCCAGAACTTTTCCAGGATTGAAGTCCTTTTCCAGGATTGGACTGAATTCTATCCAATTAATAGGACTGAAAATTCCCATTTTCTGTTTTGTCCCTTTTTAAAAAGACTTTTGCCAGTACTTCACCCTTCTCCAAAAATTCTTCAAGATAATCTCTTTTTCTTCTGAGATTATGTCAGATTCTTTTATCTCCTAGAATGAAATTCATCAGGTCCAACCAATCTGAAGACATTAGATTTTCAAAGTATTTTTTTGTTCTGCTCTAGAGAAAGACCTTTGCTTTTTGTGACTGGAGTTAATCTAGATAGCAACTAGTCTGACCTGCCCAGGGAGCACCATTGCAAAGGATTACAAAAAGCATCAGGTTGGCTGACAGTTTTCCCTTCCAGTGTAACTGTAGGTTGACACTTCCATTGCTCTGTTTGCTGCTTAGGAACTCAGACATTGTGGAACTCTCACAGTGTTGCTGTCGTTCAGCTTTCTGCCTTGCCTTTTCTGATATATGCTCTGCGTAGTTGGATTGTTTTACAGTACTTGCCAGCAATTTCATCTTGTTTCCACTGTCGCTGTGTTTACTTCTTGTGCTGAAGGGGAATGAAGAGCTTTTATGCAAGTCAAGTTGCTGTCTTACTGCATTTTCTATTTTTTTAAGCATAGAAATATTTTGTACTTGTGTTGTTACCTTTAATTTCCTCTATGGAAGTGCCAGCTCCTTTAGCTTATTTTTCACATCTTTCATGTATCAATACTGTAACTTGTCACTATCCAAAGGATGAGACCAAAGACAATGCTCTCCAGTTATTAAACTTAGACCTGAAGCTCATATGGTCTGTCGAAATGAAGTTATTTTTGTCATTGCTTAATTTGAGAATAGAAACCCAAGGGGAAAAAAAAATATTGATAAACACTTTAAGAGTAAAAATAAAGAAGTTCCTAATCAGGGAAGGATTTTATTGGCAGGAAATAAAAATGGCAAAACCAAGGAAAACGAAATGCAAATTCATTTGCATTTGGGTACAAAAGCAAAACAACATTTCTCAGTAAGGAGTTGTTATGACTTAGTGAACTGTACAACCCAGAACGGGCAGAAGAACAAATATGACAAAGCATTAAATTACACTACTATTAGCTATTATAACATATTCATGCTGCATCTTTAAGACAGCAAACACACGCTGTAAACCAAAACCTACTGAAAACTGCCAGAAGCAGCTGCTCAAAGAGCTGAAAGGTGAATGTATATGAGTAATGAGAGATTTTTAAGGGACGTGGATGGTGTTTCAACAGCAGCTGAAGGTACCCATCACATGGCACAGCAGAGGTGTGTGCTTCTGACAAAGATGTGTGCAGATGTGGTATATCACTTATCCCAGAAGTCGTAAATGTAGAGGTAAGCAAACAGTACCGTGAATATATGACTTATGAGACCTGATGCCTGTGGCTTTCTCCCACATTCTTTCTATCTCTATAATGAAATATCTGAATTCATAACAGAGGAATCACACTGGTTTAGGCCTGCTTGGAGAAGTATTTTTAATCATACACCTTTATGGTTAAAACAGTTAAGACATGTTGTCCTGTCTCTTTGAACTCCTGTGATGAGAATTCTGGCTGAGGAAGACTTAATGATTGATGTAGGTAAAAGTACTAAATAAGAAATAATGAAGGAAAAGTTTGAAGCACTAAGCATCTTTTAGGGCACTGACAGATTTCTGTGTATTTCCTGGAACTGCATAATCGATTTTAGGCACTAAGATCCATGTAGATTCATGCTAATAATTTGTAACAAAAAAAAAAAAAAAAAAAATCACACCAGAACAAATGTACAGCTCATAATCATTTGATGAATCCAAAGTTTTGAGCAGGGAAATATTTAACCAGATATTGTTCTTTGACAATACATAAATAATTCCATAAACTCTTCAATGAAGTTTGATGCCGTGTTTTATTAGTTATATTACTGATTTCAAGTGTGAAACCATTAACTGTAAGTCATTGCTTTGAAATTATTTCTGTGGCATGTAAAATCAGAAAACAAAGTTATCAATTTCGCAAAAGTCCCTAGAGATGGAAAGGGAATCATTACACAGAAAAGTTCTATCAAAGTGGGAAAGTAAAACTGCAGCACATATGACGAAAATCTGTTTGTCTAAAATGCAGGACAAAAATAAAGCTGCGCAAAAACGTCTTGTCATAGAAAGTTTCCATTTCTTTGAGGGGAAAAATGGAATAATTCCGCACAAGTACAAAATATATTGGCTGAGAAATTCCCATGTTGATCTCTCCTGGAAACTGCGTAAAGGTACCTCACACGAGTGTCCTCCTGAGCCAGTCAGAAACATAGATTCATACTACCCACGGAGCATTGCGACAAAACCTGTTTCCATCAGCAGTTTTTGACCACTGCTTGGTGACTCCTTTACTGTGCAATTCACTGCTGTGGGGACACTGTCATCTATAATTAATGGTTCCACCTGCTGTAGGGTTTACTGTCTCCTGCACTGACAAGGAAAAACAGCTCTGGAGTACCACCATTTCTTGCACATCCTAGGGACAGGGTAACGGACAGTTGTGAGAAAGTGGCCCCATGAAGCTCCTGGATCCCAGCTGGCTGTCATATTTTCTAACAGTTCTTCTAATTATTGTTATTATTCAGTTTTATCTTGTGATTTTGTGAAGAAATATTAATTTTGTTGCTAAATATTTATGGTTTATGAAAGGAAAAAATGTAATTCAAAAGAACTGATCTCTTAATCATAAAAAAACTTGCTTAAAGAATATGATCTGATGAAAGAGGGAAAAAATAGCTTGTTTTTTATATAAACATGATAAGAACTTTCTTGGATGAGAATAAATACATGTCCTTTTCCACTACCAAACACTATTCAGGCATTGCAAAATCTCAGAGAGGCCAATTAACTTTAAAGAGGTGCTTTCTCAGGACAGACAGGATGGATGACTATAAATGAGAACTATAAAAGTTAAATGCACAATAGAGGCCAAAGAGCAGATTATTAATATTAAAATATAGACAGATCACTTGTTCAGCACAATTGTCCCGTGTCTTGGAGAAATGGCTTCAACGACATGCAGGAAATTAAATCAATTTGCAACAAAGGGTGCACTTAAAAAAAAAACAAAACAAAAAAGAGAATATCTGGCTGAAGGTGAAAGTATAAGAAACGATTACCAGTAATTTAAATTGATAAAATACTTATTAGTAGCTGAATTTAAAATGACAGCCTTTATATTGAAACAGAAACTTTCAGACTTGTCCTATGAATATATCAGCTCTGATATCTTTATACCCAGTTTTGGTTCAAATAAGTCATTGTGACTTATTTGTCATTGTGACTTATTTTAAAGCTTCCTGCTATTACTGCCTAGGTTAAAAGCTTGAACAACTTGTAAAATATGTGAATCAAACATACATAGCATGTGAATTAAATTGCATCTTTTATAGTGTTTTTTCTTTTTGGAAAGATTGATAGTAGTGGAAACTACTGTGACCAAAACACTGCAGATGTCAGCATTTTTGTTTAAGTCTGTGTATTGGGTATTATCCAACTAATTAGTGCTGTGTCTAAAATCCTCCCCACTAGAAGAACCCTTGACTAGTGAAGTATAGCCTCTCCATTGACTATCACTGCAGCTGTTTTGAGATGAATTGTCAGAATGCTCAAGAAAAAAATTACCTTTATTTTCTCTCACAGAGAATCTGGGCACTCAGATTTCTTTTTTTTTTTTTTTTTTTTTCCCTTTACTTACTCTTAGGATGTGACATATACTCTCTTACTCAATATGAAAAGCATATATGTTAGGCAAGGAGTAGCTTTTATAGTTTTCCTCTTTAACAAGCTAGGACAATGCATGAACCAGACATGGTCATAATTTTTGCACATGTAGTGTATATATAAAGTAGTTGTATCAGTGACCTCTAAGTATTTTTTGAGGCGATGAGGATTTATTATTATTATTACACTGAAGATAATACTCTTTACCAGAAACAAGAAAAACAATGGGGTTTTATTATTATTAATTATGTGTATAGGATTTGCTGGCTACCTTTCTTCATACAATTTCAAATTATAAACACTCCCCAAAACATTTTTACATTTTTACAGCTAGTTAAAAATTGAGACTGCCTAAATGTTTTGGCAATGAAGTCTAAATATTAAAGATTAATTCTGACACTGGATACCTTAAAAGACTTTAATGAAGATAGCCAAATAACGTGCACTCTGTGCATCAGACTTACGTTCATGTCTTTTCCTTTTCTGGGTGAAGAATACTCACTCAGGCCAAGTGAGACAAAGCATATTCCCAATTTAGAAACATGAAATATCCCGTGGATAACTCAAGTGTTTTTGTTGCTTACTGAAAAGGAGATTGAATTCACTATAGAGAGCCTCACTCTTGCGCAGATTTGCACATGACGGAAAGCCTTATTACCAAAGGTTATTGTGCCAAAGCGTTTCTTGTGGTCCAAGCTCTCTGGATCTGCAGGCAGAGTACACACGAGGTGATCACACCAGCACTTCCACACTGGCTTGTGGAAAAAGTCAGAAAGTGTGGGAGAATGTGTACATGAACACATTCATGCCACTCTGCAAGTCACTCAAAACTGCCATTTCAGCTAGCACCATCTATGGTGCATTTTCAGCTGAGACCAACTTGTATGATGAGTCTAAGCTAACTACGAACAAAAAATATAATGATACAAGCAATCTAACAATTTTGAGAATGGGCTGAATTAGAGGGAGCAGAAATCTTTCCCAAAGGAAGCATAAGGAGATATGACTTTAGGGATGAGGACATGCATCACACAATACAACCTGTCATAAGGGATGGGATCAGGGGTATGGTTTCTGTCTCCTTTTTTGCCACAGTATTAAATATCTATTCTGGCAAAAAAACGTAAGGCAAAATATTATGACAGAGTTTTCTGTCAGCATGTTGGAACTGTCCCTGCATGTGAAAATTGTACTGGATCATCTGGGATGCTTGGTCTCTTTACTACGTGTCTGGCTGACTGCATTATGGTGTACCTCGAAGTACCCCTGTAATCATGCAAACATCATGTCTTTATCTCTTCTGGTGCAGACTTGTAGGATTCACCTATCCTTAAATCACCTAATTTCCTCAGCTGGGTTTCACCCTTGAGACCCTTCCTTCCTTGCCTTTGTGGGTAGAGATGGATTTTGACTGTGTGGGGTGGAATTTGTGGTCTTCTCAGAGTTCTGATCTGCTGCTTGTCCACACCAGCTTACCTGATACAACTCATCACCATTCTTGTGCACATGTACCTGGATTTCCTTCTACTGGAAAACCTGAGCTTGTGAGATCATGGTATGTATTCAGATTTTGTCCCAGTTTCAGTAACAGTGTCACAAATGTACCCTCAGGTCTGAAAGTAGAAAGCTCTCCTAGGTTCCCCAGTTCAGGTATATGTATGAAGTTCTCCAAATCAAAGCATTGCTTAATTTTAACAGCAGAAAGAAGGTCTAGTGTAAGAGACAAGTGTTAAAAAATAGCTGGACAAATGTCTATTGTGTTGTAAGCTGTAGTAGATAATGATATTTAACCAGGCAGGTCTCCACAGGGAGCTCTGTGTGACCTTGTGTGATCGCCTGAGCAGCCTTGTGCTGGTTTGTTATCAAGCCTGAGCACCTGTGTTTTCTCAGCCCATAGCTTTCTGACTGTGCTGTTATGTAGTAGCTATAGACAAGTGAACAAACCTGCTTCAGGGAAGCCATGCTGTATGAGGACATGGGTTGTAACCATGCTGTTCAGGGCCAGCTTCCTTTGCAGTGGATTGGCTCATCCACACAGTGCGTGAATCCAAGCTTTCTCTTAACCTTGCAGTTATTTGGTCTGTGCTTTTCAGTCTAAAGTATCAAAACCAACGTGAAGTCGTCTGTGTTGCAACCCAGCAGAGCAACATGAAACTGAGGGCAGGTGCAGAATGTCATGGTGCATGGTATGAAATCATGTAACAAGGACTGAGGATGGAAAGCCCACTGTATGTCGTCTGTCTGTACATAGCACAGAGGGAGCACTCCTTGTATGCCAGCTCAGTAGTGCCCATGGACTGAGGACCCAGAGTGAACTATCAGCTGGTGACAGCCAATTTTTGTTTTGGAGGAAGCTCCAAAGAAACTCTAGAAGTAGACTAACACTTCTATGCAATGGACAATCAGGGAACTTAGAGAGAGCTGCTGAGATAGGGTTTTGATTGCATAGAAATACAAAACAATCAGTTCATAGTCTGCTTACCAGTGGCTCTCCAGTTTTCCGGTAATGATCCCTGTATGTTCTCTCAAGGATGCCTTCTCCTGAAGTATTGCTTGCTTTCTTTTTTTTTTCAGTAACACCATTTGTTCAACCTACATAACCCCACCATAAAATTTCCCATAACAAGGTTGGATCCAGTATTCATAAACTGTTACAGTTCCACATCTATCATATGACAGAAATCTGATGTGTTGACCTTAACCTCTTACAAGTATTTTTGCAAACATAGAAAAGATGTACTGCCAAGTTGCTAAGGATATTTGATGTGATGAAAAGGATGATTGGTTTTGGAGGAAAAATAATGATTGGTTTTGGAGGAAAAATAACCGTAAGGGTGAATTAGTTGTGCCTGTGAGCTCTGATACGTTGTTACCCAAAACAGATACTCTTTCTTCATTAGAAGCAACATCAGTAAATCAGATTCCCCGGTTTCCTGCTGTTTCAGTAAGTCATTCCCTTGAAAAAGCCCCTGGACATGAGTAATCTGCATCAAGCTGTGTTTTGACTAACCACATCTTAGACCATGACCCGAATGTTCTACTTCTCACACTGGTATTTGCATGCCAGTCACTTCTGCAACTTCATATAGGTGACAGTCATAACCACAGACCTTACTTTTTCCTGGATACTGTAAAGACCAAGAGCCATAATCTGTTTACTGTAAAGCAGATGACAGACCTGGATATCTACCTCAGTTTCTAAGTCCAAGAGGAGAGTGACATGAATCCAAACCACGCATCCTGCAGGACCTCCCACCCACACCTCCCTTTTTTGTAGTGAGCAAGTGCTGGGAGCAAGACTGTCTGATATATCAGCCCACTGACACCATGTGTTTAAAAGTTTTATTCAGATTCAGAGTCACAGTTCCTCCTCTTTAGGTAATATAATAAATGAAGATTGAAGAGACAGTATGTGTTGGGTTTGCGTGGCAAGGTTTAGGTAGCGGGGGGGGCTACAGGGGTGGCTTCTGTGAGAAGCTGCTAGAAGCTCCCCCTGTGTCTGACAGAGCCAATGCCAGCCGGCTCTAAGACGGGCCCGCCGCTGGCCAAGGCCAAGCCAATCAGCGCCTCTGTGATAACATATTTAAGAAGTAGAAAAACACTTAGAGAGAGAGAGCTTTTGCAGCCGGAGAGAGGAGTGAGAAGATGTAAGAAACTCTGCAGACACCAAGGTCAGTGCAGATGGAGGGGGAGGAGGTGCTCCAGGCGCTGGAGCAGAGATCCCCCTGCAGCCCATGGTGAAGGCCATGGTGAGGCAGGCTGTCCCCCTGCAGCCCATGGAGGAAGGATGAGGGGGTGTAGAGATTCCACCTGCAGCCCGTGGAGGACCCCACGCCGGAGCAGGTGGAGGCACCTGAAGGAGGCTGCGGCCCGTGGGAAGCCCACGCTGGAGCAAGTTCCTGGCCGGACTAGTGGACCCGTGAAGAGGGGAGCCCATGCCAGGGCAGGTTTGCTGGCAGGACTTGTGGCCCCGTGGGGGACCCCACGCTGGAGCAGTTTGCTCCTGAAGGTCTGCACCCTGTGAAAGAGACTCCATGCTGGAGCAGGGGAACGATGAGAGGAGTCCTCCCCCTGAGGATGAAGAAGCGGCAGAAACACCGTGTGATGAACTGACCGCAACCCCCATTCCCCGTCCCCCTGTGCCGCTGAGGGGGGAGGAGGTTGAAGCCGGGAGTGAAGTTGAGCCTGGGAAGATGAGAGGGGTGGGGGGAAGTGTTTTAAGAGCTGATTTTATTTTCTCATTCCTCTACTCTGTTTTGCCTAGTAATAAATTAGATGAATTCCCTCTCTAAGTTCGGTCTGTTTTGCTCGTGACAACAACTAGCGAGTGATCTCTTCCTGTCCTTATCTCGACCTACAAGCATTTCGTTATGCCTTTTCTCCCCTGTTTGGTGAATGAGGGGAGTGAGAGAGCGGCTCTGGTGGGCACCTGGCCTCCAGCCAGGGTCAACCCACCACACAGTACAAAAAGAAAGGAAAAAGACTATGATGTAATACTGCCTCCACTAAAATTAATGACAAAACTCCCACCAATGTCTGCAGGGGTAGAATTTCTCCTCCCCAATAATATCCACCTACTGTGTCTAATAAAATAGCTGATAAAATCTTTGCCCCAGCCATACTTTTTGCATTTCCCAAATTAAACTTTCGAAGTGACCTATCCTTCTAGTACTGCATGGCTCAGTTAATGAACGCTTCCACTTCAGCCCTGCTTGTCTGTTACTTGCGGCTATAGCCATTGCCCAAAGAAAAATCTCTTACTTTCCTGTAGATTGTTGAAAGTGCCAAAGAGAATATAAAAGCAATAATGGTATCAAAGAGGGAAACCTAAATAATTAAATTACAGAAGATTTACCATACTGAATAGTACAGAGAATCTCTGCCATGTATTAAGGAGGAGGTTAGTTAACCTCATCATGATGTTCTTCTCTGACTTCTATTCTGAGAGTACTTCTAAGGTGCTGGGCTTGTGTATGTCATGCCATCACCCCCATGTTGGGGTGAGCCTGGGTCATGCAGGGATTTGCTCCCCACACTCTAGTTTCCCTGAGAGGACGTGGTGACCAAGGGGGACAGAAGATCCAAGTCAGCTTCTGGTAGCGCCTCATTACCCATGAATGAATGAAAAACCATCCAGGCATGGAAGAGATACAAAAAGCCTGGTTTGTATCTTCAACATTGGTTATTCCTTACGTGGTGATTTTCCACTGCAAAATTATTTTTAATAGCATTCACACAGAAAGCACAAAGAGTTAGATCATAACCTCACAATCTGATTAGATGACAGTGTGTCAGCAATACTAGAAGGTGAGTCATAAATGTCATCAACTAAGCCCTGTCAGGATCCTTCTTGTTGACCTGGAATTTTGGATAGGGAGAAAAAGAAAGATCCAAAAGACCTGTTTAGCACTGGGTCTAGGATCTTAGTGCTGAAGGTGCCATCATTGACTGTGTAGTGCATTTTAATGGCTAAAACAGAATCTACCTTGAACTATCCTTGAACAGGAGGAGGACAGTCCATCACTAGTGGCTTGGTTGGGTTCTTCAGCATTTCGAAGCCACAGGCATACGGGTAGCCTCTTACTCTGGTTGCCTATATAAAATTTAGAGGAGTTTTGTTTTGTTTTTTTTTTTACTTTGTGCTTCAGAATATCTGGTTGTTGTCCTAAGCTCATTTGAAGCACACTATAGAACTGGGCTGCAAATTTTGACATTTGCAGTTCAGTACATGGTTACAAAATGCACAAAAATATCCACATGATAAATTCATTGTGACTGTGTACATGGTCTGCATGGATGGATGAGGCAGACACAATCTAAAGATTCCCAGTGAAGAAATTGCAGATGCATATACTTTGCACGTATGGCTTATTTCTTGTGTGTCTATGATCAGCTAATACAGACTGATTTTCTCTGTTATTTCATTCAGCTGTGCTCCTACTCACAGGCAATTCTGTCTGTGAAACCAAAAGCCTAGGGGCTTTCTGAACTTTGAATCTCAGGGTCTAGATGCCAAGAGCCAAATGACTTGGAAATGTTTTTTTGCTGCCTGATTCTTGGGGGCAGCCCAATATCATATCTTGGCTGTCAGGGGATGAAGACTCTAGGACTTTCAGACCAGTGAGGTTTTCAATGAGTAAGCTGTAAAGAATTCTAAATTTTACAGTCATCTACTGCCATACTTCTACTGACATAACTCTACTTGATCCACGAGGAGTGGCACTGATTACATGACATAGTTCCTCATTGCATTGGTGTTTGAAAAATACGTTTGATTTCAGGACAAGAAGGGAAATACATTGGGGCATTTCCAGCTCATAAGAAATTTTTCACAAATGCAACTGAGTCTTTAAGTATTTTTTAGGACTCTAATTGACCCTACTGGAGTAGAGGTTTTGGACCAGGTGACCTCCAGAGGTCCCTTAAACTAAATCAAAGTCAATAGTTTGTTCAACACCGAAACAGATCTCCAATTATACAGATGTTTCAGGAAAGTATGAGCAAGTTCATTACTGTCACATTAACAGGGATGTTCATTCTTGTTATGGTGAAAACAGCTGTCTTTTCTGCTGAAGGAATACTTGATGGAATATGGCTGTCTAGTCTGATGGCAGCTAAGCCAGAAAGGGGAGCAAAATATGGGAAAAGTAACTCTGAGGAGGGTGTGAGAGAATGACTGTGGGAAGGTACCACTCGCCTGGGCAAAGCATTACGGACTGTAACAGAGGGGAACAATCTCTCTTGGCAAGGAGATCGATAACATGATCTAATAAGACTTTTCCATCTGTAATGTCTCTGATCTGCAGCTGGAGAAATAATAAATACACATTTGATGTACAGCTGTTTTGTTCCAGACTCGCTTCTGTTTGGATTATGGCATGACATCTCCCTGGCTCATGTTTTCAGAGTCCTTTCTGAGGACTGGAGATGGAGGAGAGTACATATTCGGGTATTATCCCAATAGAGTTAGGGCATATTTGGGACATGCATGAAGATCCACTATCTTGGAAATGCTCCTGGGGCTTCTGCAGACTTGTACAGGAGGTGTGTGCCTTGCAGTGGTCACATGCTCTTTTGCCAAGGTCTTGGCACTGCAGAATCAGCCTTTCCGAAGACAACTTCATCCACACCCAATTTCATATGAAAATGCAAAATAAAAAAAAAATACAGCAATATACATCTTATTTTAAAAAGCTCTTTGCCAAGATTCCTCTTTAAAAATTGTACTTACTGTATTTCCTGTCTCTGACTAGCTGGGATCCAGAAATGAGTTATCCTTCTGCCCTCACTGGAGAGAACAGTCTTTCCCGATTAAATCATAGCTGCTTTTTTCTAGAGATGGAACAAGGGGGCCCAGCAGTCTCACTCATCACTCCATCTATATCTTCTACCACCACATGGGTACTTTGTAACCAAGATCCTCATAAAAGGCAGAAACAAGTCCTGCTAAGTCCTCCAGACAAATGGATCTAGCTGTCTGTGCACAGATGGATCTGTCCTTGCCATTGAGAACTGCAGGGTCTGGATTTGCTATAGATCGTGGTGGCAGACTGACAGTGACAGGCAGGCACTTTAACTCTGGAGGACTGCAGGGACACTGGCGACATTAAGAGGTCTCTTAGACCTCATTTGCAATGCAGTCAACAGCCTGAAGAGCCTGAGGTAGGCAAACTTCTGCAATTCATATGTCAAGTCACTCCTGTCTGTGCCCCTGAAAATGTCGCCATGTCTTGCCAGCAGTTTTTGCATTGATGCATTTTTCTCAATTAATAAACATGCTGTTTTAATTCTGTTTAGCATCACATTCACATCACATGGATTCCGTGTGGTCCTGACTCAGGCCACATGTTCCACTGTGGGAAATACAGCTGTTGAAATAACTGTTAAATATTTGGCTGAGAAAAAAAAAATAAAGATAATTGGACTAGTAATTAGAGGGATAAATGTCTGTGATTCAACCCAGATATGATTAAAACAACCCTAAAGATTATCAGCAGGAATTATAATGAAATGCATGATTATAAAACAGGCATGCAGTAAGCAGCGTTCCTCATAGCTTAAACATCCAACACACCATGACCCACAGCATCTTTCATTTCTTAGTGTATATCCCAGGGGTCAGTACTGGGCCCAGTATTGTTCAACATCTGCATTAATGACTTGGACAATGGGACAGAGCATACCCTCAGTAAGTTTGCAGAGACTACAAAATGAGGAGCAGTGATGGATACACTAGATGGCTGTTACGCCACTCAGGAGACAGGCTGGAGAAATTGGCCAACGGGGATCTCATGAAGTTCAACAAAGGGAAAAGCCAAGTCCTGCACCTGGGGAGGAATAATCCTAGGAACCAGTATAGGCTGTGGGCTAACTGAGGGCCACAAAGATGGTCAGAGGGCTGGAGCACCTCACCCATGAGGACAGGCTGAGAGAGTTGGGGTTGTTCAGCCTGGAGAAGAGAAGGTTCCGGGGAGACCTTCTAGCAGCCTTCCAGTACCTGAAGGGGGCCTACAGGGACATGGAGTGATAGGACAAGGGATAATGGCTTTAAACTGAAAGAGGGTAGATTTAGATTAGATGTTAGGAAGAAATTCTTCCCTGTGAGAGTGGTGAGGCACTGGAACAGGTTGCCCGGAGAAATTGTGGATGCCCCATCCCTGGAAGTGTTCAAGGCCAGGTTGGATGGAGCTTTGAGCAGCAGTAGGATGTCCCTGCTCATGGCAAGGGTGGTGGAACTAGATGATCTTTAAGGTCCCTTCCAAGCCAAACCATTCTGTGATTCTATGATTCTATGATTCTAAGTGGCTGCAGAGGAGGACATTGGGTCCTGTTGGACAACACATCAGCCATGGGTCAGCAATGTGCCCTCGTGGAACAAGTGAACCAACAGCCTCCTGGGATGCATTAGGAAAAGCACTGTCAACATGTCAAAGGAGCCGATCCTTCCCCTCTATTCAGCACTGGTTAGGCCACACCTGGAGTACTGTGTCCAGTTTTGGTCTCTCCAGTACAAGAGAGAAATGGAGTGACTGGAGTAGGTATAGCAAGTGGCCACTAAGATGATGAAGGGACTGGAGCATCTGACATGAAGAGAGGCTGAGAGAGCTGGGACTGTTCAGCCTGGAGAAGAGAAGGCTCAGAGGGATCTCAGCAAAGTTCATAAATCCCTGAAGAGAAAGTGTAACAGAGATGGAGCCAGGCTCTTCTCAGAGGTTAGCAGGAACAGGACAAGAGGCACTGGGCGAAAACTGAAATACAAGAAATGCCATTTAAACATAAAAAAAAATCTTTTTTTTTTTATTGTAAAGGTGATCAATAACTGGCAGAGGCTGTCCAGAGAGATTGTGGAGTCTCCATCCTTGAAGACATTCAACACCTGACTGGACACAGACCCAAGCAATTTGCTCCAGCTGCGCTTGCTTAGCCAGGGGGGTTGAAGTAGACGATCTCCAGAGATGTCTCCCATCTTCAAACATTCCATGATTCTGTGATGTCCAGGGGAAGCGAAAAGTTTACATTTTTTTCTACAAATACCCTAAACAGTGTGGTTTGTAGATAAAAGTGATCACCTCTCACACAGGTGAATCTCACACATTTATTACAAGAGAGAATTATTCAAAATTAAAAAGAAAGACAGGCTGGGCAGTTGACAAAAGGATATCTGAAACTAGTATTTTTTCTTTTTTTTTTTTTCCCCCATACATTTGAGTATGCCAACCTATACAAATATTACAGCACCTAATTTACACTGGCTTAGATGAGGTTAAACATGAGGTAAGGTATACAAAAAGAGGGAATTCCAACTACCCTAGTCCATAGCTACATATATAATAAAAATTCTATATGGGAACGAGACAAAGAACTGGACACAATACTCTGCTGATAGAACACTCCATAGCATGATTTTGGCCCACGCCAGCTTGCACTTTTTGGGCCAATCCCATGCATTAATCTATGACTAACAGATTCCAGGAAATGTTCCAACGGACAGTGTAGACAAGGCTGCACAGATTTTGCTTTCTCTCTTCCTCCAGCACTGCCCCAGCAGGCTTTGCACTCCCAGTTAACTCCTGCACACTTTACCACAGTGCATACAATGCAAAACTTCTGTGTCATGTTAAAACAGCATCTTCAAAAGCACTATGTTATTTCACACACTCTAAAGCAGGAAGGAAAAAAAAAAAAGGCATTCCTCCCCAGCCCCTGCCAAGAAAATTAAACTAAAAGGGCACCAGCTGGTTAAAGAAGCTGAGGACAAAGTGCTGTGTAGTGTGGATGCAGACTGCATGTGCTACTGGATCTAAATACATGAGCAAAGTCTTTAGTTCTGTTTTTATTTAAAAATCTGAGCAGGCAAGAGATGCATCAGATCAGAAAGTGATGCAAGAACGCAAAACCCAACACATGAGGATGGGTGAACTTTATGATCTAAAGTGTAAGTGCTGATGCCATTCCTCTGAGTTGCACATTCCATCATAGAGGTTACTTCTGTTTAACAAGCAAGAAATCTGTAAAAGAAAGCTTGAGCTCTGTGGTATTTAAAAGGTGCCAGTTAAAGCAGCATGGAAAGAAACATTTTAATCTAGTATGACATTAGGAATAAATTGCTATGGCTGTAAAAGAGAGTGCAAAGTCTCCTGAATAAAAAGTACTGCTAGCTTTAATCCATACTGTGCTTAGCTCCTAGTGATATAGCGTCTTCCTGACGATCTTTTACTAATTCCTTCTACCATGAGGAATTATCCTCCTCCCCGTGTAGAATCTGTAGCTAGTATTTCCTCTTCTGTGCTAGCAGTTAGACACAAAACATACATATTAGTTAAAAAAAAAGTTAATATACTGATGCGAAAATTTTTGTATATGTCAAAAATAGATTCTTGCTACACTGAAAAAAAAACCCTGGGCAAATGTTGGAAAGCTTTTATATTTTCATACTTGCATTTTCTTGAAATGCTATAAAAACATACATTTGGAGAAAGGTGACAAAGGAGAAGGTGAGCTTTTGAAATCTTCACACTTGTGGCTTACACAGAAGAGAAGCGGAGGCAAACCTTCCGTTAATGATTGAACACGAAGCCATCATGAATTTCAAAAAGACTTTCATTAGAATTACAAAGAGGAGGCCCTATGTGTCTCATGTTATCACCAGGAATTTCTGCAGCTCAAAGGAATCAAGTCTTCTTCTATTTGAGCTGTCCCTAGACTTTGGTATCCCTACTCAGACCCTCCATCTGGGATTGGCATTTAGCAATTCTGAGCTTCAGACTGTAAAAAGAATAAGTCACAATACACATTTATCTCTCAGGACTGCTGCCTCCACCAATTATCTTACTAAAATACTTTGTGGACAAAAAGTGGAATTCATTAATTCAGTGTTGCTATTCTAGATATTTTGACAGATGAATGACATGAAGAGAGATACTGAACTTATGTTGAAGGTGGTCACTTGCATAGTACGTTTTCATTTGTCAAAATGGAAATGGTAAAAAAAAAATCCTTCCTGACATTATTTAAGATTTCACACTGTAGTCTTTATAAAGGAATCAAACTATACATTAGATTTTACTTGGTGGCTTTTTATAGTTATTTCTTACATGTTAAAAACTTGATTTGCAGACTTAAAACTCGTTGGACATTATTCATCCAACAGAAACATTAGAGTAGTATGTGGAGGTATCTAGTGTTTACCTGGCACCCACTGGCAAAAAATTTAAGGAAAAGTAGGCCTGTCTGATGACGATGTGTCCAGCTAAAGGATATAATCTGCTACCAAACACACCAGGACAGACAGTCTACACATTGCCCATGCAGCACCCAGATGGATCAGATGCAGAAGATCAGGAGGCATGTCACCTCTACCAATTGTCCTGTTAGTATAGCTGCTCTCATAAAACCACACAGAGTACCACCATCAGAGTAATAAAATGTCTAATTTTTATGGTGTTTCGATGTCAAGTGTTAGCTAGTGATGAGGAAACCAGAGAAATGTGATCTGGAAAACTGTGAAATGAACTGGAACTCAGAAGAGAAGATTTAATATTTTCTGTGACTAACTGTCTCCATCTGTAAAATTGAGACAATGACGTTGATTTTTTTTTTTTTTGGTAAGATGCTTGAGGATCTGTTGACTAAAAAATGTAACTAATTTTCTCATCTTTTCCACGCGTGAGAACAACTATTTTAATTTCTATTTAATATTTGTCTTACTAAAAATTAATCTCAAAACACATGTACTAAAATGGAAAGAATGCCTTTGAGATTTTTATCATTTATTTCCAGGTTTATTAGATCATTAGACAAATGGATTTTTGACTGTTTCAACCAATTTTATTGCTAGTAATAAACACTGTTTGGCAATTAGTAGCAATATTAAAGGAATAACTTTGTGTCAGTTTGACTAATACTTGTTGAGAGAGTCTGCAAGAAGAATGCAACTGTAATATACAGTTTTGTTATAAGAAGTCTTTTGTCTTGTCCCTTCATATAGTTAATGTAGAACCTGCAAACATTCAGTCTAGTGTTTTCCTAAAAAACTGCTGCATTATTTTGGTATATAGCTAACTTCAAAAGCCTCCACTTTTTACACAAAATATATTTAATTGGAGCACAAAGTCCATGAAACAATGCAAACCATATTTCTTTATAAAATATCAGTTTAATGTTTCTAAAAGTAATATTTTTGAAAATTGTTGCTGGTTTAAAAAAAAAAAAAAAAGGCAAGCCAACACTGAATGTGCATGGCTGAAGTAGGCATTTAAAATGCACTAATGAATAGAGCTACTCAATTTTCCATGTAGAAGAATATCACAGATGGCATTTTTCCTATTCACTATTTAAAAAAAAAAAAAAATCAACATCATTGACTTTTTCAATTTTATAATATTTTTTTAATATATTTCTTGGGAGGCTGAATTAAAGTAATTTAGAGGGGTTTTTTTCTGGCTTTTTACAAATATCACATATGCCTTTAATGCTAGAGCTCCTACAGCTGCTGTGTGAGCAGTTCATGGCGAGAGCCCTGCGATGCCACCACAGGTAATTCTAAAGATCTTCAAAGAAACAACAAAAGGATAAGAAAGTGAGATAAAATGCAAAGCATAGTGTCTATAGAGATAGAACAATTTACTCTCCTCAGACAGTATCAATATTAACAGAGTAATTTTTAAGCTTAAAAATGTGAACCCTGAAAGGAAAAGGTAGTATAAGCAGTTTAAGGCTGACATCCATGTGATGCAGATATCAGGCTGTACAATACAGTGCTCTTGTTCAAACTGGAGAGGGGAAAAATAGGACTGGGTGAAACTTCGTGCTGAATCATGTAAAGAAAGAATCAGGCACTATTAAGAATAATTTTTCTCCTTTTTTAGGCCTTGTTTCATCAGTCTTGTGGTCATGGGTGAGGGTACACTGATGGGAATGTATGTAAGAGTATGGAAAGGTTTCTACATGGATGTCCGTCATCTATTAAATTTTGGACCTCTTAGGAAATTTCAGATTTGTCAAAGAGGTATTAAACACAGAAGACAGAAATCTATATGAAACAGCATATGATTTGTGGTGAAGCTTTTAAGGGTATTTTATGTCTTTGATCCATTTAATTTTCACCTTTAAGGGAAATAATGAAGTTTTGTTTTGGAGAAGTCGATTTTAGTTATTTTGTCTTGTTCTTTATCGCAGGCAAATTTGGGAAGCAAGCTTTATATGTATTAAACTAAGCAGAGTTAGCATGACTGCAAAGGTCAGAGGCCCAGTTTAGGAATGTCGTGATGACATAGATCCATGCCAAAGAAGTGTTCAGGCATCCTTGCTGGTCATTTAACAGGGGAGATGAGAGACAGAAGACAGAAGTGACCATTTTACATTAAAAAACCCCATCTTCAGTGACCTAGAATAAGGCCTATTTTCTGCCATTGCTTGGTCAGGTATTTGATCATCTCTCAAGCCTCCTCCAACAGTAACTGAGGTCATAAGAAGCTACTTATATTTTCAGTCTTCTCCTTTGACATATTTGTTGTATAAGTATTGGTCTGCACCTTAAGTCTATCTGAAAAACTTTCTATGCTGAAACCTTTACTCATCACTCTCAACCCTGTCAATATGTATTTTTGCTTTACTCCTTAGGGCTAGACTGAATTATTTCAGTGACATTGAAAGAGACTCTATTGCTGTGACAAGTTCAAGGTCCTTGGCCATCAACCTAAGGGCTGCTACTATGATGATATCCATTTTGTGGTCTATCACAATTTGAAGTCATTTTGCTCTAGTGGTCTATGGAAGAACCCTATATTATGATGGCTTTGTGGTACAGGCTTGTACTTGTAGTTTCTTGAAATGTTATTACTGGCATTCTCTCATGGGTATCAATGCAGATATATGTCAGTGTCCTCTGTCCCTCCCCTCCTGCTGTTTTGTTGCTTATATGGCATAGGTTAAATGAAAGGAGATGGAAGAACTGTTATTATGAGTCTGGCAAATACAGACAATGAAGGCCTTCATAACGAAGAACAAAGATGAAGAATTAAGTATAGGATGATATTTAAACGTTACATACTGTTAATTCCAGGGCAGTTTTGTCATGCCCCTATAATGTCTCTGCCCTGTAGCTTCCACTTTTCTTTATCATATCCAATATATGAAAAACATTCACCATGTTGTCCTATGTTCAATACTTGTCAAATTATGAATATTTATGAATATTCACCCTCCTACATCTCAAAGAAAAGCATGTAGATATGAATCCTAGTTTCTATAAAATCACAGTGTAACTTCCACTTACTAATTCTTTGGTGTCAGTTTCTCATACAGGATACCAAAGGAAGCAGTTAAAGTACTTTGAGAATTCCATCATGAATTCAGCTGGGTATTCCTGCTTATAAATCCCTAAGAGATTATAAGGAAGCACCAAAGAAAAGAGTGATTTATCTGTTATTAGTAAGCATTCTGACTTGGTAGTATGCTAATCTCTTGTTTAGTGCCCTGGTTTCAACAGGGACAGAGTTAATTTTCTTCCTAGCAGCTGGCATAGTGCTGTGTTTTGGATGTAGGATGAGAATAATGTTGATTACACACTGATGTTTTAGTTGTTGCCAAGCAGTCAAGGACTTTTCAGCTTCTCATACTGGCCTGCCAACGAGAAGGTGGGGGGTGCCCAAGAAGCCGGGAAGGGACACAGCCAGGGCAGCTAACCCAAACTGGCCAAAGGGGTATTCCATACCATAACTGGGGAGCTGGCTGGGAGATGGGGCAGCTCAAGAACCAGCTAAGCATCAGCATCAGGTGGTGAGAAATTGTGCTGTTCATTGCTTGTTTTTTATATTTTATCATCATCACCATCATCATCATCATTTTCTGTTCCATTAAACTGTCTTTATCTCAAGCCACGAGTTTTACTTTTTTTTTTCCTTTTCCTTTTCGATTCTCTCCCCAATCCCACTGGGGGAGTGGGGGCGCACAAACAGCTATGTGGTTGTTTTAGCTGCCTGCTGGGTTAAACCATGACATTTAGTCACATTAGTTTAAAATGACTATAAAGTGAGGGGAAATGGGTAACAGAGGGTAGGTGGTGGGGTCACATTCACATAAGTTCTTCAGATCTGCTCTTTGGTAAAAGACTGTCTGTGCTGAGCCAGAAATTACTATCTATATGAAAAGCAATTAAAAGAACACATTGATTTTCTTTTTACATGATGTTTTGGAAGGATTCTTGTTCAGAAAAACAGAAAAAAGCCACTCCATCAAAAGAGATGTCCATGTACATTGAAGCTCGGCAGACACCTTCTGTGGTCAAGGAAGGACTCAGAGGGATGGACTGTATCAGGGAAACAAGTGTTCATGGAGGAGAGCCCTCTATATATTGTTGTATTTCACCTGGTGTTGTATTTCACCTGTACAATTATGTATTTTACATAAGTGAATATTAAAGTACAGAAAAGTATTTCAGTGACTACCAGAGGCTTTAAAATGTCATCGAAGCAGAAAATATACAAAATTTGTATGTTAGAAATTTATTCCCACTTGAAAAGTTAAAAATTTCCTACCACAGGATAGGTTCTAATCCATTATCTTGTCTCCTTCTGCTTCCTCCCCAGTTCCTGTACATACTGTATCTGTTAGTTCCATTCCATTTTCTTCCACATCTCCTGTTCTGTTTTGGGAGGGGAGAGCACAGACACATTCCTCCTCTAACATAATTGCTGTCCTTTAAAATCTTACTTGACTGACAGCTCACAGTGGCACAGCAGTGAGGAAAGCAGATTAGTTAGTGATTTAATGACAGTCAAAGGCCCCAGGGAAAGGTGACAGCTTCACTTCACCCATTAGGCAGTCCTAAGAGCTCTCATTCTTGCCTAAAAGCTATCTAGCTCTTACCAGGATTAAAAGCTGTCCTTCGACCAGACCACTATGATAGTAGATACTTGAGGTCACCTTAATGAGAAAGTCTGACAGCCCAGTAAGGCTACACAACCTATCCATCCGATGCTCAGATAGCTTTACCAGTCAGAGAGTAGTGCTCATGGTACGTGATTATGGAATTAGGGAAGGTTTTTAATTGTGTGTAAGGAGAGTGATGCAATTTAAGTGCATTAGCACGTGGTAAGTGAGAAAGGGAAGCATCAGTCTGCCTCTGTGAAAGCATATTTATTAACTAAAAACTACACTAAAAACTTGAGAATATTTAGAATTTGCTTTACTATTAAAAAGAAGTGTTTAAGACCAGGTTGGATGAGGCTTTGGGCAATGTGGTCTAGTGGACGGTGTCCCTGCCCACAGCAGGGGGGTTGGAACTAGATGATCTTTAAGGTCCCTTCCAACCCAAACCATTCTATGATTCTATAATATTTACAAATGAAAGCAAACACAGTTCAGCCAAATTCTTTATTGAGTATTTGTTTCAAAACAGAAGTATAAAAGCACATTAGGTAACTCCTCTGAAACTTTGGTCTGCAGAATTAAGGCACTTTGAACAGTTTTTTCTTACTCCATGAGTAATTGTTTTCCAACTTTTGTTAATAAAGGCAAACAACTTTTATGAGTACAAAACTAGAGTTACAAAACTGACATAATTTACAGACAATTCCACATTAGTACCAGACATTAGCAAAGTATGTTTTGATATAAAAGCTTTCAGACCTAGCCTAATTATTGTAAAACCTTTTTCCATGCTGAGTTAACTGTTTGCATGCATTTTATTTATCCCTTTTATAATCCACTTTAATAATCAAAAGACACATTTAGGGAAAAGTGGGAAAACACTTAAGAATCTCAGTATATGTGTTGGTATAGGATTCCTTTAATGGGAATGATTTTTCTTATAAATAAAGAAGTCAACATGATCTCAAATACATTTCAAGAAGCTCATAATGTTTGCTTTTTTTCTTTTTAAGAGCTTCCATTAGCCACTTACTAGAAGGCATTTGGATATGTTATGTAGGAAAAAAAAAAAAGAAGATACATTTAATATAAGGCATATTTATTTGTTTAGAAAAGGTAACATTACTGGTGTCATTATGACATTAAACACATGATGAATTTTGATTTATAAAAAGCATACAATACTACTGAACCAAAAGTGCTATGTTAACATCTCATATTTCCTTAGATTACTCTAAAAGTCACCTGAAATGATTCTTTTTATTTCTAGAAATGATCTAATTTCATTTATATTTCTTATTTAGTGGAAATAATAATAATAAAAAAATACACTCTGTATTGTTCCCTGCTCTTTTTGAATCCAATCCTGCAAATACTTACTAGCCAGCATAAGAAGGAATCCTGGTTCTACAGAAGTTTGATGGCCTTCAGCACTTCGAGGATTCCACCCTGCATAATGCTTACTATCAGGAGCAGTTAAAGCACCCCCAATGGACTACTCCTCCTAGTGAGCACTGTGCTAGCAGTGAGTATCTGCAGCTTCACATCTTTTTGTGGATTCGTGGTTCAGTTTACTTTGTGTTATCAAGACAACGTCATTTTCAAATGTTCTCGTTTTTTTAAAAGGAGTTTCATTTCCTCTCAAAGAGCGTGCTATTAATTTGTAATTCTGTGGATTCTGTCTTGGAAAGCTTTTAGGAATGAACTAGTCTTGTCCTCCTTCTTCCTGTTCCCCGTGGAAAAAATGGAAAAAGAACCATAATTATTGCCTATAATTATATATAATATACTTACACTATATACTGTATTTACGTGTGAAACGGACATGTGAAGAGGAAAATTGAAGCCTGAAGTTGGATCTTTCACTCTTGTGCTAGCAGTTAGGAAATTACAATGATCTCACAGCTTCTTAATTGATCAAAATAATGTAGAAACACTGAGTTACAAATCCCATGGTGGGGAATCCCACAGTGCCATTTTCACAGTGTTAGAGTCCAGAGTCAGATCTCACTTTGACAGCTTTATTCTAATCCAAAACACTGTTTGACCAAAGCACATAATCTAAGTTGTTTTCAGATAGAATTATATATAAGGAAAAAACCCTAGAAATCCAGTAATTAACAATGCTTTTTCTAAAAGCATTCATGCAACTCTTTCCTTCTGAACTCTGTTTTCTTCAGGGTATTTTTTTCCCTCCTGACTTTTAATGTAACTGAGAATAATATTTGATGCATGTTAAAATGTTTAAATATATGTTTTGCTTTTACCTTGTGTCCTCCTGGTTGGTTGTACTTTCCGTACAGGTGCTTCTAGAAAACAGAAATGCTGCAGTCAGAAGTTATTTGTAAGAGCCTTTTAATTAAAACTCATTAGAAATGTTGGAAACCCATTGCTGACTTGCGAAGTTTGTTCTTTAAGGTTTTCAGTAAATTAATAATTTTCTCCCATTGGCATGTTGACTTGATCACCTGAAACATGAATGCTTATAATACAATTCACACATTTCTTTCATGTGCAATCACCCATCAAATCTTACCAACATTTCAAAAGTATTTTCACATTTTAACAGTATAATTTAATCAATTATTCACACTGATCTCCTACAGATGGTTACATGATGTAGGCAGGTACCAGGACGTTTTGCCCATGCTCTTCATTCAGCAGACACCATCTGACACTGTCAGTGACGTATAAGTTAATGAACAGCCCAGGACTCAGTCTCAGCTTTTGGTAGAGGGTTTCCAGGTCTGCTGTACAGACGTTACTTCAGGTACTATTTATAAGTGATATGCTTGAAACTCAACCATCACAAGATGTTGGCCACATTTCCAGCTGTGTCTGGGGCTTGATGTGTCACTGCATTGTGAGTCCACAGTATGATTCCACATTTAGAGTTCAGTTAATTCTCTCAGAGACTTCTGCTTTAAAGTGTAGAGTAGAGCAAGGGCTATTGAACAGGCACCAGCCTCATTAGCAGATATATGTGTTTTCCAAAATACTGACTCAGTGAAACTACGGACATTTTTTCCTCTTTCTCATCAAACCTTGAGACATTTTTAAAACCAGCTGTTTCCTCATTGGGAGGAAAAACATTTCACAAGCATAACAGATAATTCTTCTGTTACTGTCACAGAAATGTTACTCTGGTATTTTTCCTTCTTTACAACCATGAAGTACTTGCATCTTCGCTAAACCAGCTGCAGTCAGTTGTCCTTTCATCCTGAGGTATGGGGTATATAAATGCATAGCCCTGAGACACAGGTTTCACCTCATTACAGATGGGGCTAAACACTGGGTATCTGTACCAACGGGATAGAAAATTTGAAGCTCTGCACTGCCCTGACAAGGGCAGAACATGGTCCATCAATAGTATGCTTTCCATACTTATATGCTGTGCATACAACTATGCTTTCAGGCAAACCCCATGGTCGAAGATCACACCTGTCTGAAATTTTCAGGCAATAGTTGACTTACCTGCATGCCTTGTAGTACTCAACATTGAAGTTATACAAACACTATGATATACCTTCAGTATTTAGCATAGACTTCAAAATTTTAAAAGTAGAAACTTATTAACTTCATTCTCCATGAGTCACAGTATTTTTTCCTATGAATTTAGTTCAAAGGCTGACAGAATAAATTATTCTACATTATTAGAATCAGAATTGGAAAAGGACATACATACAAATGCAAAAGAAACCCTAAACAAGCTACGTCTTAAATTTGAATGAAGATCATTAAAAAATGATTGTTAAACTTGGAGAACAAATTCCTAATATAAAGCCAGGTTGAATTGTATTTGTCTCTTAAGAGATTCATTTTGGACCTTGACACCATTCAACTTTTTCAAACCCAAGAGCTTCCCTCATTTAAGAACAGGATAAGGGTAAAGAAATTCCAAGACCCTGTGAGATATTTACTCAACCCCAGAGGTTATATTCCCTCCACCCTACTCCCCCTTAACCAAGTTGAGAACCCCTCACATCAACAGATCACATTAACACTGACAAGAAATAACTCAAGTTGAAAACAACTCACGTGGTCTTCTTCTGGATGTGCTGCTTAGAGAAAAGGCAATTCTTATGGTGCGTGTTCCTTCAAATGTTCTACCTAAGCTTTGTGGTTAGATATTTCCTCTTGTCTACTATGCTTGCCAAATCTTTTAGCTACTTTTAGCCACAAGATAAGCCTCAACATTTTTGTCTGCAATGTCAGTAAAAGAATTCTTTTCCAAAACAATTATAAAACTCTTCTTGCTAAAATACTGGCTTCTGACCTAAGTTATTTTTGTGAATAGATACTATAAAACTGTACCTGGAATGATCACTTCAGACAAAGCAGGTCTTAGTGCTACTGGAATTTTAGACAAACTAACCTTCCAGATGGACTTTCTTGATTTCTCTCTCGATAATCTGTGGCTCTCCCTCAATTACTTTAGTAACCTTGGTGTACTCAGTTCCAGCTATGATAAGCATCAAAAACAAATGAGTTAAATCTGGCATAGCATTTTTCCATATGCTAGGAATCTTCATTGGAAACAACGTCATTTTGGGGGTCTAGGTGTATGCAGGCCACCATGTTATTCATGCCAAAAAGTCCTGCTGATTTCCTTGGCCCTGCCACAAGTGATTCCTTCTCTAGGGCTGAGAGTCATTCATTGCAATCTTGGCTTGAAGTTTTGGTTCAGCAAAGATTGCCAGTTGTAATAAGCAGCGCTGGATATTGTCTGAGTAGAATTACAGCCCATATGAAATCATTCTTTTACTTTAGTCAGTGGGAATACATTCATTTGTGATTGGATTCAGATTTAAATGCTTAGAAAATTTTCAGTAAAACAGAAATAATTTGATGTAGACAAGAGGGACATAAAGCATTATCACCATTATCACCAACAGCCATAAAGCAGCATGTGTATCTGCTTTTATTGGCTAAATGTATGGTAAGGTATTATCATGGCAGCCAAGGGTAGCTGACTGGATAAATCATAGAAAAGATAGAGAAAAATCAAATTAAAACAAGAGACAAATCTGCCTATTTGTTCCATTCTGTGAAGCAGGATGCTTATGCAAACTAACATATAATAGCAAGGGAAAAATAGCAAGAATTCAAGAGACAATATCATCTTTCCCAAATTTACTACAGAGAAACTATGTCTTTTCCATACACCTATAGGATCACTTTAAGATGTATCTCTACAGATTATATCTATTTAATTGTACACCTCTGAAGATGATTACAATTGCAATTGTAATTATTGGATTCTGGCATCAGAACTGTCACCAGAATTTTGAATAGTTCTACAGATAAAGTTTGCTCCTCCTCTTTATTCTCTGGTTGATGCCAGTAGAACATAGTCCAATACATGGAGGGATTTTCTCTTTCATTTTCAACTTTTCTTTTGAATATTCAACACTGACATAGGCATCTCCAGAGAGCAACTCTTTTCACATGGCTGGGACACGTAAGACAGAATAAGATGAAAAACCCTCTGGAAGTTCCTATTTCTCTCCAATGTTTATAGGAATATCCTGGCTTAGATCTGTAAAACTAAGATTTCGATGTTTAAAACAGAAGAGAGAAATACAGTCAACAATATTCATAGCCATATTTTGGCTTGTATCTAAGACTAGTTGTATTATCAACTAGCATGGTTTTATTTGGTGGAAAGCTGTTCAGCCATTCAGCCATCACTAAATTTTTCACTTAACTAAAGTTTAAGTCACAATTACAGAATAGTGCTTTTGAAGGACTACAAGATTTAGTTCAGTGAACACACAGCTGGCTGTGAGCTACTTCACTGGTATTCAAGTTTGTAACTTACTAAAAAGTGAACATAAAATTACGTTGATTCAATTAATTTATGCCAAGAGATATCCATACATATTTCTGAGCTTCTGACTCAGGTTTACACTTACATTTACTAAAAAAACCAATACTTGAATTCTCTTTTTTTATTCCCCATTGCTATTATAGATAGTTTTTTCTAATCTACATTAAGCAGAGAACATTCCAAATTCATAGGTAAAGATTAATTGAATAAGCACAAGTTCTTTTACCAGTTTTCTACAGCTACTGGTTATGTATTGCAAAAACTGTTAGAATTAAGAGAGCAAGAAGGAAAGAAAATCATTCCTTGGAATGCTATATTTGAAGAGAATTAAAGTTAATGCCTTCATATCCATCACCTGTAAGCATCGAAAGGAGGATGTTAAACATGCCTTTAATTATTAACTTGAGGGCAATGAATATTCATTTCTGAAGAATTGATAAGTAAGATGAATTTGGCCTATCACAATACTTTCCACTTTATCAGTGTCTTTTGCAGATTTAAATTTGCTGAAAAAAGAGAGTTCACAGCTAGTGGAATAAATCTTCATTGCTCCCCTGAGTTTTCATTAGGTAACTTTTTAAAGACTGAAAAAACCCAAATAATTTTCTTTTTTCATGATCATTGTAATAAAAAAAATGATTAATCAAACTTTGGTACTTATTTCCATTTCACAGACATCTGGCACTTCATATATGGCATTCTATTTTTTCTCCCATTAAAATTACAGTTTCGCTAGGTCAGTCTTTAAAATGTTGAGATCAATATATCCAAGAAGGGGTTTCAGTTATCATAACCTGTTGCAAAAAGGTTAGTTATAATACACTGAATTACCTCCCTGCAGAAGTCTTTTGATTTCTTCATCTTCAAGTAAATGACCATCACCTTCAATAAATTTGGTCACCTTGGTAACCTCTGATAGGATACAGGTTATGGCAAAAAATTGATTTACAGAAAACATTTGACAATCCTATAACAGCATATTACTGAATTAATTGTGTCACAGCATTTTGCTGAATTACAAAATTCATCTGTTATGATACTGAATTCCATGTAAACACTGAAAACACCATATTACATGACAAACACAGCATACTATATATTAGACTCAGGCAGCCTCAACTCTGGAGCTGATTCAAATGTGAAGATCAGAGACTCAAACCAGACCATTAGATTTGGACATTTCTCAGGTTCTGAGGTTTAATCTCTGGGTATGATTTTGCTGTATGAGCACCTTTGCTGAAAACATGGAGTATGCACTCAGTAATTACTTAGGTAATATAATTTTTAATTCTCTTTTTAAAGGAAGGAAAGAAAACAAGGATACTAACCTTCTTCAAGCAATTTCTTTAACTTTTCTTCATTGTCTGAACCACCTGCAGTAATTCTGGTATATTTTATTTCAGGACCTGGAAAAAAAGATGTGTAAGACAGTGACTTCAATCAGATATAATCCTTGCCTTTTAAGCTATTTTTTCCTATTTAACACTTACGATAGTTCTGTCTTTAGCATGCTTTAACCTGCTTTTGTGGTTATTTTACCTTTCACTGTGTCTCAAATGAAACTGAAAGAGGGTTACAGATAGTATTTAGAGCTATTCAGGAGAGTAATTAGACAAATTTAACATGCTAATAGTAAATATCTGCTCACATTCTTAAGGTAAGACACAGTTTTAATCACTTTGTTGTATTAGGTCAGAGGTCAGATATTCCTAAGTGCAAAAAGAGTCTGAGTCCCCTGTTGTAAATAGACGTTGTTGCTTTTATTACTGCTATGAATCATTTGAGAGCTTAACATTTGAGATTCTTTATCATTTGAGATTCTAGTACAGAGGGAACAGAAGGAAATACCAGGTCTGAAACACTGGCATTTTACATCATATTGGCCATTTTATGTGAGATATTAGTGAAACTTGAATTTCAGATATGAGAAAATGGTATTTTATTTTTACCCCCAGAAATTTTGTATTAGAAAATAGTCCCAGATTCATTCAGAAACCACCAATGTTTTTCATTAAGTTATTTTCATTGTAGTAAATAGTTGTATGAGAATACTTAAATTTGGTTCGTTATTTCTCCTTTAATGACTTAGTTAAATTAAATTTTAAGATTTTCTAAATAAACTGAATATTAATACTTTCTGCTAAGTCAATATGTTCCTATAACACCGTCTTTTCCTTACAACTGCTCTGGCAGACAGAAGCATTCAAACTGGTATTTAACCAAGGGGATCAAAATGTGTTAACACAGAATTTGTGACTGCTTAAATATGCTTCACTTGGCTTTTCAATTCCTGTGACGTTTCTAGGATTCTTAAAGAAACATCTCTGTATTAGGTCAAATATAATTTAAATTGGCCAAAGAGTTTGAAAGTTACTGTGGGAGAAGATCGAGGGACATAGATGCACCTTAATTTTATCCTATATTAGCTGAAACAAATTTCTAACTTGTGGATGTCAGATCAATCTAGGCCCCTAATTACAGAGAAATCAAGAAGTTCTTTTTCTGAAATGATTGTCAAGGGAGCCTGGGATGACATGCAGAAGTAGGTATCCACACACTGAATGTCTACCTTTGGTCAAATGAAACCTACCTGGAGATACGCAACCCAAAATTTCATTGTTTTACATGCTCTTAAAATATTGTTGCCATTTCTGTATATGTTTGTGTAGCACACACAGCTAGAATTTGAGCCATAAGTAGGTAGTGGGAAGCATTAGGGAAAATTTATCTCTCCTGGAAATGCAGTTTAGGCGTTATGACAGAACTTAAGATGTGTTACTTCTGTATGTAATGATGAACTTCACTAAGTATGAATAGCTCAGCATAATTTACCTTGAATAATTCTTTCTTCTGTTACTTTTTTCTCTGTCACTTCCACAGGTCGCCCATCAATGATTTTGGTATATGTTTTAATAATTGGTTCTACAAGGATTTTTAAATTGAAGACATTAATCAACTGATGAACAGTGTTACAAGTGCTGGTTTTGAGAGGCTGAAACCTACTGAAGCACACAAAGAAATACCATAGTCTATTTTGCAAAAAATAAAAATGTTCAGAGAAGACCAAGAACTAAGTTTCCCTCAAATTTAGGATGGCCACATGCTATTTTTCTTTTGAAAGCACCCTAGATGTGAACTTCTCAATGCTCTTAGAGGCAAAGTTTACCTCTCTGTCTGATAAAATTGCCTTTCTAACACAGAATCTCCTACTGCATTTTTGATTGCAGGACAACAACCAGTAAACAATTATTAACTGAGATAGATGTTATGTTAGCATGCAGAGCATTCCTAACACTGTCTTGACTGTAGCTACAGGACACAGCTAGACAAAAAAAAAAAAAAAAGAAAAAAAGAAAAAATTCTTTTGAAATGTGTGAAAAGTGAGAATCATAGATTAAATGATACAATAAAATTACAATACTTCCAGAAGTTCTTGTTAAAAACAGAACAGTTGCCTAACATATCACATGAATCACCTACATTAAAGTAGAAACTGAGTGGGAATAATGTATGTTTCAAATTTTAACTAATACAAATTGAGTTTCTGAAAGCATACCAACCTCCATGAATCACTTTAGTTATTGTCTCCCCTTCCCTGACTATTTTGAACTCAGGTTCCCCTTCAATTAATTTAGTGAGCTGTGTGATAGATGGGTCTGTGGCATAGGAAAAAAACAACACATTACAAATAGTCATAAAAATATTTATGGTATTCCATGGCGTTGAGATGAAGCTAGCATTATCCCCCCTGCCCTTAATAAACCAGATGACTGTAATGGGGGATTTTTGAAATCTGACAAGCCATTTGCAACAATACTCTACAAACTTGCACTTCCTCCCAGGCAATCTTAAATTTAGATCTTGTTGCACAGTTACTATTTACAGCTATTTTTTTTACTTTTCTGTATCTGATATTTTTAATATCTGTTGACAAGTCTCAGGCAAAAACCAGATCCTCAGCAGCTGAAAGGAAGTCTTCCTCTGTACATGTTGGTAAGAAGCCTACTCTACGGCATTACTGGAATCTTATAGCTATTGCTCTGCTTGTGATGAGCATTCAAACTATTGCATGCACACTTAGAAAATAACTAGAGAGAGAAAAGTTTGTCATATTATTTCTTACTAACTGTACAGATATCCAAGAGGAAATGAGGTCTTTAAAATTCCCTTATGGTGTTTTTATTTGTTGTGTTGGGGGGGTATTTGTTGTTTGGGGGGGGATTTATTCAGCTTTTTTTTTTTTTTTTCTTTTTTTAAGCTACCAAGATTTGGCCAGCGGTCACCCAGCTTAAGGAAAAAATAAATACACTTCAGAGATCAGCTGGAACAGCTGTAAGGATATTTGTCAGCATTAATAGCTATCATTAGTTGCACAGGAATGGTTATCTTTATTTCAATGGCCAAAACAAACCTCTTAATCTTGTGCAATCCCTGTAGAGCACACTGATCCAAATGTATCTCTGACTGGCAGTTAGAAACGTAACACAGTCCATCTCTCTCACCTTCCTTAAAAATCCCTTTAAAATCTTTCTTTATATGAATTTATGTAGAAGTCAATACTGCATAGGGTTTTTTCATAAATTACTGATCAGCATGTAACAATAGTTTTTAATATGGTGTTAATTGTTGAAAACAGTACAATTCAGGTTAACTAGTGTCCTTTGACAGTAACAAATCCAAGCATAAATTTTAATTTGCTTTTGCAACAGAAGATGATTTTATAAGTTGGACTTTAGAGCTAAATAATTCATTTATTTGCAACAGATGAGATGATAGGATCATAATGATGCCTAGTTATTGTAGAATAGATTATTCATCTACTCAGAATTTTAAATAGCTGAACAATCCATTGCTTTTTCTTTTATTTTCTAACAAGTCTGGCTGAAAAACATTCCTAAAGATTGTAAAGAAGCAATCTTACAAGATTTGTTCACTTCTGTTCTAAATTTAGAGGCATTTTTGCATGCTAGGAAACGATTAAATACTAACATATATTGATACAAGTGATGAATAGTAATGAAAATATGTCAAAGGTATGTTTTTGAATGTTTATAATTTTATTTTTTTTCTTAAGATTTCTAAATTGCTGTACCTTCCTATGTGATTCATACAGCAGATATAGGCAAAACAAAAGGTAAAGCCATAGTTTGCTATACTGCCTAGTCTAGGATCATTCCTTTGAATATTTTACAGAATCATAAAATTGTTTAGGTTGGAAAAGACCTTTAAGATTATCAAGTCAAACTGTTAACCTAACACTGCCCAGTCCACCACTAAACCATGTCCCTAAGCACCACATCTATGTGTCTTTTAAATACTTCCAGGGATGGCGACTCAACCACTTCCCTGGGCAGCCTGTTCCAATGATAACCCTTTTGGTGAAGAAATTTTTCCTAATATCAAATCTAAACCTCCCCCATTAATCCATTAAGGTTTGTGTTTCAATCAGATTTAATCCTTTAGGTCCCCTTAACTTGCCTATGTATGGACAATGGAAGCACAACTCAGGTAGAAAACATTGAGACAGGAAAGGGCAGACATCACCCTCTAAACTTGGGGGTGGTAGTGGTGGGGTTTTTTTTACTGAAATCACCTTTCCATCCCGATCTGCTAGAACTTTCTGACATATGTTGCAAAAATTAACATGCAACTTTGCCAGCTTTTTTCTGCAGATGGTTGTGGGCTTACGTGGTTTTGATGGGAGCTGCTGCTCACTACTGTTACAGCTAGCAAGCTCAAAGGGCCAGAATTGGCTTTATTAGGACTATTTCTGAATCATCAGCAGAAAGGCTGTGTTGGCCAGAGATTGTTTCCTGGAGTGCGTCCCAAAGCAGAAACACTGTGCTGGCAATGGAAAGGAGTAACTTTTCAATACTCACTAACTTCTTATAAAGTTATTTTTTCTCTCTCTTGTGACTAACACTTAGTTGTACATTTGACTATAGAAGTGCTCAGACATTTCATTTTTTTTTTCTTTAAAAGACAGTTTTGTTTGAGTTAACTTTCAACTTCTAAAGGTCATGTAAATCACCTAAACTATATGCCCTGTCTCTGGATTTAACACAGAAAAACAGGTACTTTCAGAGAATGATTTCCCTTCATCATAGGAAGATTTCTAAAATATCTTGGATGAATTACCATATGGAATCCTCTATCCATTTATATTCTGTGGATCTGATTTAATGATGGAGACTGGGCAACAAAGATCAGCATCTGTGCTAAATGGTGTCTAATCCTAGGTGGGATGAAGAGCAGACAAGCTGTTGAAAAAGCAAGCTCATGTCACTTCTGCTGGGAGGAAGTCCTACCAAAAACAATGACTAAACAGTCTGGATAAAATTTTTGCAAGATATTTTTAACTGCCTTTCTCCTCAATTGAGCTTAAGTAGATTCCCTTTGAGCATTTTTATTTCAATGGGAAACTGGAGCTCATTAACAGTGTGCCCAGTCTAGTGAAACCAATGGGTGTTTTAGTTAAGTTACGCATCACAAGTGATTTTGACAGTCCCAGGCCTACTTTTTATTCTCTTCAGTCCCACCACTAATCTTCAGTTCATGCTTTTACCTCAAGAAATTAAAAGAGAAAGTTTGGCTAACCATCCTTTCCAGGCATATGACAGATATTGGTATTTAGAACTGATTGAAAACTATAGAAAAATAAACTCCTTTTTTTCCCCTTCAAAATATAAGAAATAAATCTACTTCATTTTTTAAAAAAACTGTTTTAATATTTTAAAAAAGGAATTTTTTTAAATTGAAAGTATAGTAATATCTGGGGCACTTAAATTGTTTGAAAAAAAGATTATTTAAAAAATATTTTAAAAATACCCACAGAAAAAGGAGAAAATTCATTTGGGAGTAACAACTGTGGGTAATCTTTTTATAAAAAATATTTCAGCCAGTTCTAATTGCAATATATGTATCTTTGCTTTTCCAGCAAAGTGCTGAACGTCCTGGAGCTGTTATGTACAAAATGCATCCTGTTACAGAAATAGATACTATATATATTTTGTATATGTATGGAGGCATATACAGAAATATATATTCTAATGGCCTCATTTACCTTCCTTTCTGATGATGGGCTGGACGTTGCTTTCAATTATGTTAATTTCTGAAAGTATAGAAAATGGAATATAAAGCACATTCCATTCTTACAGTTTCTTTTCTGGTAATGATCAGTTAGATTTGGTCTGGTTATAAAGATGTGGATAAAATCACAGATATTAATGGATGGAAAAGTAACTCAAAAGGATCTAGAGTATGGATTTCAGTTCTAGCTACTAAATGGTGGTGTATACAAGTCACCTGCTGACGGAGTCTGCTGGCATGCTATTTGTCTTTTGTGCCTTACGAAATCCACTGGTTATGAAACCCATGAGAATGTAAGGTACATTATGGCTCATGAAATTCCCTGCATAAAGATATGCACAATTCCCTAGTGTACCTTAAGTTCAAATCTTGTCCTTTCCTTTTCATTAGGGAGCTGACCTGGTAAACAGAGGAAACTCTCTGACATTCAGAACTATTCTTACACTTGATAGAATGTCATGGAGAGTATGACTGTGGTGCCCTTCGGAGATCAAGTTTTCCCACTACACCTAAGATAGGCTCCAGTATTCCTTCAACATCTCTGATGGATCATTATTGGACTCATATCCATTCACTGGTAGAGAAGCCTTCACTGGTAGGGGTCCCAGCCTTCCCATTCCCACATTCAACTAAACCAACAGTTAAAACTTTCTTGATGTCTGACATTGACCTCCCTTGCTTCAGTTTGCAGACATTGCCTCTCATGCTATTCTCACTGGCCGTCGAAGATAGAATCATAGAATATCTCAAGTTGGAAGGGACCCATAAGGATCATCGAGTCCAAATTCCTGCTCCTCACAAGACTACCTAAAACTAAACCATATGACTAAAAGCATTGTCCAGATGCTCCTTGAACTCTGACAGGTTTGGTGCCATGACCACTTTCCCTGGAGACCCTGTTCCAGTGACCAACCACCTTTTCCTAATGTCCAGTCTGACCTTCCCCTGATGCAGCTTCATTCCATTACCTCATGTCCTATAACTGGTCACCACAGAGAGGAGATCAGCACCTCCCCCTCCACTGTTCTCCTCGAGGAAGCTGTAGAGTGTGATGAGGCTTAGCTTTCTCTTCTCCAAGCTGAACAAACCAAATGACCTCTGCCATTCCTCGTAAGTCTTGCCCTTGAGACCGTTCATCTTGGTTGCTCTCCTCTGGACACACTCTAATAGTTTGGTGTCCTCATACTGAGGCACCCAAAACTGCACACAGTACTTGAGGTGGGGCAGCACCAGTGCAGTGTAGAGTGGGACAATCACCTGCCTCGACCAGCTAGCTATGCTGCGCTTGATGCACCCCAGGACTCGGTTGGCCCTTTTGGCTGCCAGGGCACACTGCTGACTCATTTTCAAGTTGCCATCAAGATAGATTGTTCCATTCTTTGTTCCAAGAGTCTTTTAACTTCAATATACCCATTCTCAATTTTCAAAAGCCTAATGTGATGTTCTCCATTTCTACTGAGAAATGTGGGTAGAATCCTATAGATATTTAATCATCTGCCATATTCCCTCACAAGCCAAAGCTTCTGCAGGATCTTTGTCTAACAGTTTGCTTCAACAGGTTCCACTTTATATGCAAAAACTAAATGCAAACCCTGAGAATAGCTGCAAGAGATCAAAAATAGTTCCTTTTTTACATTTACTCCCTTAAACAGAAAATGGTCAGAACAACTGCCTTCCATACAAGCGTCGTATTTGCATGTATGGGAAATAGGTGCAACAGGTACGCTCTGGCCCTCTGGAAGCATTTATGAAAAAGAAAGTATCTCAGTGCAGAGTTTGGTCAATGTTAAATCTTGGAGAGTCAGTATGGTACAATGCTACGTGTTGGAGAGAGAGGCAGTACAACTCTGCTATGCACCAAACACTGAACCTTGGCTAAAAACTGAAAACAATCTTTTCCATATGTATCTCGCCTATTCCAAAGAGTTTGAACAGCTTACTTCAGGGTTACTTTCCTGTACATCTGGAAAGGGGAAAAAAATACATACAGTAGCACAATAGCCAGAAACATTCTACTTTGGGTCTTTCTCTTCCTGTGCTTCATTGGCACATCTTACTTTCCCAGAAATTGCTTTCTTTTTTATTGAAAAAAAAGATCTACAATTCAATATTGGAAATGGCAACATTTAAAAAGCAATCTCAAATCCATCTGGAAGTATTTTAAATGAACTTACTGTAAAACGTCAGTGGAATCTCTTTGAAGGTACTGTCACGAACAAACTATAAATACAGAAAAGTAATGTTAAAATTTAAAAGAAAGAATTTGCCTTCTTGTTTCCTAATGAATGTGGGCAGGATTCAGTGCTTCATTGATCTAAATATTAGGCTATGCAATTTGCCTAGGTCCTCACTCATTACTGAGGGAGAATGCAGTCTCAAGAGAATAGCTGAGATGATAGGTCAGGAGGCCTATGTTTCTCCACAGGCTATTGAGGCTGGTGGGTTTAATGACGTAGCAATTTACTCACTCAGTATTTCTTTCAAAGAGAGATTGCCTCAAGGATTTAGAAGTGATTTATTTCGCTGGAGTGATAAAGTGTAGCTGAATCAAAGAGCAGATTTGGGCTAGTTCACATTGGATTTATCCAAATGCAAATATTCTACAATTATTTGGTGTTGAAAAACATATATTCTAACTGTTGAGTGCAGAGTATCATTCATGATTATTTTTAGGTAAATGGAAGCTACTGAGTACCTTAATTTGAATGTACTTAATCAACTTCTTCAGGATTGTGAGCAATTGATCATTTCCGACAGGCAGATCTGACAAAAGAAATAGGCATGTAAGAGGAAACATACGTTTACAGTGACCAGGAGATATAATCATCTCAAACACTCATACAAGCATGTACTTGTACATATACATTCTTCCATATTAGTGGAAAAGATAGCCTAAGGCATCTTGTCTTCCACTTGACTCATAAAATTTCAAACAGTTGCCATGGTTTCAAGCACAAGCCTTCCACAAAATTAGTAGTAAGGTAAATTTCTTGTTTCTTACTCCACATAGGAATTGTCTCCTTAAAGGAATTAACTTTAAGTTATTGCACCTACATAACATGTAAACAGATTCAGAAGAGTGGGTATAAGTTACATGAACTAATACTCACCTGCTGGATATAGCAGTTTATCAATAACATGAATGACACCATTGGTTGCCATGAGATCAGATTCTCTTGATTTGAGTTCATTAACCAGAAGAGTATCATTCACCTGGTATAGGATAAAAAGAGAACACAGGTTATATGGGACATTAAAAAACAAATCCCAAACTCTAATACAATGTTCAGAGAAATTAATTCTGTTCTGTAATGTGGATAGACATGGAACATAAAATCCCTGTTACAAAGTTGTATCAAGGAGACTTCAACACTTAACTGTTTTCAAGTAGAGTTTCCCTCCTTGGATAGTTTTAAGAATGTTTGTCACACCAGGCTCAAAGCCACTTCCAATGAAAACTCCTTGTGTCAAGTGGTAAAGGAGAATGTTCCTGAGAGCATTTTTGTCTCCTATTTAAAAAGAAACAAAAAGTAGGAGTAAAAATTAAATGGTAATGGATAATTCTTTCTGGAAATTCTAAGGATTCACACAGGCTTGAGCCTGAATCAAGCATGATATGAATGAAGCTACCATTACATATTTTAATGTCTAATTTTTATGGAGAAAGCAACTTAATGTCTTTAAAGAAAGCCAAGACAGAATTCCGGAAAGTAATCTGACACAAGAAATGGACGTTCTGCTGCAAAAAAATAATGAGGGTAATTTAAAATCTCATCTGCCAAGGAAAGTAAGTAGAAACTGAGTCACAATGATAGAAAAAACTAGTACATAAAACCCCTTGAAAAGCAGAATGGCAAATATAATTGTATTCTTAATTATAGAAATAATCCAAAATGGTATGGGCCTTGGGTACAATGTCAAGCTGTGAATTGAAGACAAAAAACAATAGACCTGATAAACTCAATATTAGTTAACAAAATAACTATATTCTCCAATAAAAACAGAACAATGGCATTTATCCAGTTACTTCAGTTCACAGCCTTGAGACAAGCTTCATTTAATTTCATTTTGTAGCTATCTAATGTTAGCCATTTAGGCTGTTTGTTAATTTACTGTTAGTCACTAGAGACACACTGCACTAGAAGGCAATTTAGACCACTGTCATAATGTTAAATGGCTGAAGAGATAAATCAAATTCACAGTGCCTCATTAGTGATTAAATCTGAATGGAGCTGGGGTTGCTACTTATCAACGCTCTGAGCTGGACTCTGCAGTCATTAAGGATTCATGGGATTTGGCTTCATGTCTTTGAACTTTGATCTGAGAAGTGCAGGAACAGAAAATGTGACTGACCTTCTGGATGTGGGATTCAAGACAACCACTCCTCCCACACTTGTGCACAGGCCAGATTCACATTACCCTCAAGTAAAGTAAAAATATTTAGAGTGCTGTGGCCACAGCCTACCCCTCTAGTGGGAAATTCTGCAGGAGAGTTTGAAGTATTCACTGTGCATTCTTTCTCTTATGGAAAGAAAACATGACATTAAAGAACTACTTTTAAATCATGTGAAAAATCTATATAATTCCAGCGTTTGAAAGATCTCTAGGTAATCCTGCTTTAGCAAGAGCCTTGGACTAGATGATCTCCAGAGGTCCCTTCCAACCCCTACCATTCTGTGATTCTGTAAGATGGAAAGAAATTGTGTAAATTGGCATTTAGCAATATATATTCAATATCTGACTTGTGGAGCACAGGTGATATCAGAGATCACTGGGTAGAGGCAGAGAAGAGAAAGGAAAGGAAAGATAAGAAAGTCAATACTGCATATCTTTTAATGCAATATTCAGTACTGGAAATGTGGTATAAGAGACTTTTCAGTTTAATAAATCTATAGCAAGGTTGAATGATGAAAAGTTGAAGCTAATTAAATGAATGCAGATTTTAATTTGGAAGGTAATTATACATTGGAATAATATATCAAAGAATGAAATTGAAATTTAAATTCAGGCTGGATGCTTTTTTTCCAAAAAAGATGTTTTCTCTATCCCCCAAGAAGGAATTAATTTAGGGAAGTCCTATGACCTGCTCTATGCAAAATATAAGCTATTTCATCAGACACCTTTTGTGTAAGAAATGCACTAGCCACCATTCCCATCAATTTTACCTTTGCTTGTATTTTAGTTTTCTTATGTTACTTACTTATCAATATATCCTTATCGTCATCAGTCAAACCTTTAAAGGCATCATTAGTTGGAACAAACAGAGTCCATTCTCCAGGCCGTGACAGAACATCATCTAAATCTGCAGCTTTCACCAGACTGAGGAAAACGCTGTTTACAACAAACAGACAAAACACAAATACATTCTGTTGAAAGGTAGTAACTATACTTGGGTCCAGGCACTTAGTTTCCTCATTTTTTCTGACAGTGCTTCAATCTTCAAACACGCTTACTATTTCCCAGAAACAAAGAGAGTAGAGGAGGAAAATCTTAAGTCTTAAGAGTAGCAGACTGAGGAAAAAGAATTTGAGGAAAAAAAATAATTATTGGCAGCCTGGATCAGAGCAGAGTTCATCAGATAAAACCTCCACAGATCAAAGACAAGAAGGAAGGATGACAAGGGCAGTTGGTCTCTCTAGGAATGTTGAGATGCTTGCAGACAGATGACCGAAATATATACTGGAAGGGTGTGCAATCATGCTGCACTCATATGAAATTGTACTACTAATTAATTAAGCCTCCAGACCCTGCTGCATTTATAGCTCTGGATGTATTAGCCAATCCCCTTTGTCCTCTTATTTCTCTCATTCTGATGTCTTACTGACTTCTATGTGTCATTAACCACCTACTGTAAAATCTGGGAGCCCTTTCAGCATACAGCTGGAGAAGTTCACTTTTCTTTTCAGTTCTCCACTCCTTTTTTTTTTTTCCCCAGGTAGTAATAACCCCTTCCCTGCCCTCCTTGCTCCCCAAAATCCAACAACTCACAGTCTGCAACTATTTCTCAGACCAGCTGTGCTATACATACAGTTACCTTCTGCAGGAAAATCTCAGTGCTGTCAAAACTGCTACTCACCTAAACCGTTTATCATTTCTTAGCATTTCATGCAATGTCTTTTCTGCTGGATTGATGATCTGTCTGAAAATGTGAATAAAACCATTCCTTCCTTCTTTACTTCCTCTGACCATGCATGAATTTTCAATACATACAGCCTGATTAAAAGACAAAAAAAGTGTAGGTATTCACACAATGATACACATTTAAACATATTTGAGAAAATGAGATGGATGCATACTTCCCAACAGAATCCTAAATTTAAAAATAATATTCAAATATATTTCATACAGTCAAATTGTGTGTTCTTGCCAGGAAATCTGGTATTGCTTGAGAAAGCAAAAGTAGCAAAATCTGGAGTATGTTAATATGGTGTAAATATTTCCAAACTTGATTTTTTTTTTTGTTTGTTTATCTTGAGAATGTTCTTAAACAGTTCTAAAAATGAACTTTAAAAAATTATAATTAATGGAGTGCTAAATCTGGAATCCTGTTTCGTTTCCCAGAAGAGTCTTCCATGCAAACAGAGTTCCCATCGATAAAGATCAGATTTTCATTTTTTGCTAGCTTAAAAGCTTAAAGGTTTTTGCTAGATAGTTGTAATGGTAAATGTTGGAGGTTTAATTCATCTTTCTTTCATGACACTTCATTTTCATTGTTGGGATACATATTGTTAGAAAGCCCCATTCACTTACTGTGCGATACACAAAGACTCTAAGCAGTTTTCCTCCAATAGTCTCCAGCTCTTGTCCATTGTACAGTTCATTGAGCCCAACTTTCACTTTTATAATGTGATTCTGCAGGATCGTTTTAAGAAGGCGTTGATCCATCCTTAAGGTGTCGTCTACAAAGCCATTTAGATATTAATATATAGTGATTTATATAATGAATTTTCATTCAGATAAGGTTAACTGTGGATGCTATATTAAAAGATCATGGAAATACTGAAACTTTCTTTGAAATGCTTGAGTTAAGGCTTCAACAGATCTGTGTACACAGAAAATGAATTGTTAAATTGTTTCTGCAAATTACCATTCCTTAAATTCACACATGAACTTTTGACATAGCCCTGATTAATTACTATAAATAATATGGCAGATGATTTATATGTGGTCCTGCTCCATCTTCTGAATTACTGCTGAAGTTCTTAATACAACTTTTCGTTTCTGCATGTGCACCTTAAAAAACTTTTACACATTTGCTTCTGTGCTGGTTAGTTAACACGCAGATTCTTGGGGGAAGGGCAGGATGCCCATGTGGTGACTTCTGCAAATATGCAAACACCTGTTTTCTAGTATATTTGTATCAGTTTCTCTCTGCGTTAATGTACTGGAAAATACCAACCTTTCTGTATAAATTTTTTCAGAATAAAGAAGTTGTGGATATAATGCAAGTAAGGCAAAGATTAAGAGAACTGGCAGTTCGTTAATATATTTTCTTTCCCACAATCTCTCTGTGCATATTTAGTATCTTAATTTAGTGATACTATTTACATTAACTTATTATACCACTAAAAACAAGCTGTGCAGCCTGGTGGTTAGGCTTGTTTTGTCTTTCTGCATGGTATGTATTTTGAAAGGATGAAGTATCTGTATTTCTCTATGTCTTTCTTTCCTTGGGACTTAGAACAAGTACTGAGGCTTATTTGGAAAACTGTCAGGGTAGCATATATTCCTGTTTATTTTGACATTCAGAGCATAATCTTTTAAGGCTACTGACCTGAGAAAGCACCATTCAGAGGTGCCAGGAGAGTGTATTGGCCTTCTGGTCTTAGAGAAGATGCCAGTCCTAGCTGTGCCACCAGGTCTGTAAAAGTAGTCTGCTGGGCACCCCCAAGCTCAATGACTTGCTTGGCTGCAAATAAAGGAATAAGGAAAGGTATTTTAACACACACTTTCTTTTTTCTTTTCCTGATTTGGATTTTTCATGCTTATCCATAACAATATATCTGAAGGAATCTAGGTAAGATTGTAGAAAACATCTTCAGTGTAAGAAGTTTTTCATACACATCACTGACCAGAATCAGGAATTAGCACTTCATCAATGAGGTGGATAACGCCGTTGCTTGTCACAATATCTTTGCGTTTCACCATCTTCACTCCATTCACAGTCAGGCTTTCACCATCACAACCAACTTCAACTGTGTTTCCTTCCAAGGTTTCATAGACAGCTCCACCTGTGATGGCTTCAGAGCACTGGAGAGTATTTAAAATATGGAACTTCACAAGAGCTGTGGAGAAAAGAGTAGGAAGTTCATATATAAGTGTTTGGACATATATATTTTTATATATATATAAAATTTATATATTGGTCAGGATAAATTATTTCATCTACACTATTTTTAATAGTTTACTAGCTTATCTAACATATTTGCTTATTTGCACTCATAGATTCTTTAATGGGTGCTACTTATACGAGAATTCTATAGGCCTCTAAATCCTCTAGACAACATCTATGGTCAAAAATCTTCAGCATGCTTTATATTATGAAAACTATGCTGGTTATGCTGTGATCTGCATGTAACAAAGTATATAACTTGTTGAATACACATGATATGCTCCAAATGGACCTCTAAGTACAAAGTCAGCCCCAGATTTATATTTTGTTATGCCTGACTATACAAGTGAGATTCAGTATACTATCCTCTGTGGGTACCAAAAGAATCAGCTAAAAATTCCTGAAAGCAAACTGAAAAAAAGAGGCACAACCATGTTATTTTAGGACTCCATTTTTAGTCATTGCCTCACATTAAAATGAGCCCAGATTCCTCTCTTCACCATCCTCCATTGAGATACTGCACAGTGACTTAATCAGGCTACAATGAAATAATGGAGAACTTTAGTGCAGTGGAGCTCATAAAGGAGAACAGAAACGTAGCCTTCCATTTCTTAGTGGTTCGTTACATTAATTTTCACGTAACAGACTGATTCAGTTATTATTCAGTTTTATTGTAGTTCTCAGAAGAATAAGTGTTCTGACTGTCAGGGCAGAACTTGCCTTTTACAAGAACATGTTCTTTTTGTATGAAAAAGCTGTTCATGAGAAAGCTATGAGAGAATCCCACATTCAGATAGCCCTGCATTCTCTATTGGAACTATGCAGCTGAACTATCAGAAACATCAATGTGCCTATATTTTCAGTTTCCTCTAAAATATTTTGGAAACTAAGTTTTCAGTTAATTTGAATCCTTAGGTAACTGGAAGAATCAGAGACAGAAGAAGTAACAACTCCTATATGTATGAAAGTACAGGTCCTTAAGTTCAGTGCTACTAGAATGTTTCTACCTCCTGATCTATTCACTTGTATTTCTTATTTGGGAAAAAAAGTTACATACCTTCAGAAGCCACCTTGTCACCCATGATCCTTTCTAAGACTCCCCTTGGAAGTCTCTCAAAAGCTTCATTAGTGGGAGCAAAAAGTGTGTAATGACCAGGCCTTCCAAGAATATCCAAAACATCCGATGTAATGGCAGCAGCCTGGAAAATAAATTTGGTTACTAATACTGGTTATTTAAAATATAATCAAAATACAATAGTTGTCTAGTTTCACCTACTGCCCACAGGTACTTTAATGCTAGACTGAGTTCAATGTTATAGAAAGATGTGTTAAAAAATTACATGACAAAAAGGAAGAGAAAATTAATTTTGTGGGAAAAATGTGTCTTGATATACCGAGGTACCTCCTTAATTTAGCACACAGTAATCAATACATTCTGATACAGGTGACAACAGGGCAGAGATTTTTATTATTATGGCTCAAATTTTTAATGAAAAATGTGAACATATAGGTTTTGATAAATTAGATAAAAAGAAATTGTCCATCAAAGCTAATTATTTGCCCCTGGAAAAAAATTAAAATATTACAGATGTATGATTAATTACATTAAATACAAGGAGGAGGTTTTGAATCACAACAGGAGGCTGAGGGGGCACATCATTGCTCTCTACAGCTTCCTGAGGAAGGGAAGTGGAAAGGGAGGTGCTGATCTCTTCTCCTTGGGATCTTGTGATAGGATGCATGGGAATGGCTCAAAGCTGTGTCAGGGGAGGTTCAGAATTGACATCAGGAAGCATTCCTTTATTGAGAGGGTGGTCAAACACTGAAACAGGCTTCCTAGAGAGGTTGTCAATGTCCCAAGCCTGTTAATGTTTAAGAGGCATTTGGACAATGTCCTTAATAACATGCTTTAACTTTTGGTCAGCCCTGAAGTGGTCAAGCAGTTGGACTAGATGATTATTGTAGGTCTCTTCCAACTGTCATAGTCCTATTCTATTCTATTCCATTCCATTCCATTCTTGGGCTTTGAAGCCAGGAAAAATTATCTCTGGGTTTTTAATCCCTAAAATGTTACTTAGGACGTAAAAAAAAGTAAATTTAAACATATTTGATGAAAAATTCTCTATTTTCTAGTAATGAAGCAGAGGTAAGCAGTCTGAACTAAATAAAATCCAATTCAATATTTTTCAAAAAATATAATTTCCCTTTTGTTCCTTAAATAAATCTTCTTAACTTGCTTATAAAATCCCTCTGTACAACCTCAAAATTTGGCTGTTTCCCTTACTGGATGAATCCTAAAAGAGAATACTATAACAATATTTATTTCTTTGATGTCTGCAACCTGTAATGAAAGATATTGTGAGCATATATGATGGATTAAAAGGGTAATATGAAATATGCCAATATAAATTAAGAACAGATTTTCTAGAAAAAAGCCATACATAAAAATGAACATATATGGACTTGAGTAAAGAATTTGCCTGGTTAAATATGAAATACTATTAGCTCAACCTAGGACAGAAAGATAAAGTGCATATGAAACTGGCAAACTGGAAGACGGGAATAACCATCCTGGAAAAAAAAGTCATATTTGAGTCCCAGGGCTGATTTTATTTAATCGTTTCATTAGCACACTTGCTTTTGGACCCAAAGTCATTAAAGCAGTCTGAAGTGCAGAGGCATGCACACAGGAATTAACAGGTGTATGTGCTATAAACAAGGACTCCATCCTTTGAAAGTCGGAAAGGCAGAGTGCAATGTGATGGAACTGAAAGAAAAACCAAGCTTGATACTAGCATGTATCCTGGATACCAGTAAGTTTTTTCCCAAGCAGAGGTATCAAAGTCAATATAAAAGGAATAGGTAAGATGTTATCTAGGATTAGGTGAAAATGTCTGCTTAGAGTTCACAAAAGTTAAACCCAAATAGAAGAGATACAAGAATGAAAGCACAGGAAAAAATAAAATAGAGAGGGCTTCTTTTTCAGCTCGAAACTAGAGAGGGCTGGCTTTTATATTTAATTTTTTAAAGGGATTAAATGATGTGGTTGCCTATAACTGTTATGGACTGGATTTGAGAGATTCAGAGGGTCTTTTCCACTTTTATGCCTCTGCATTTTATTTATTTATTTATTTATTTATTTATTTATTGAGGAGATGGAGGAGGAAAAAGGACAACAGCCATTTGCAAAACCATGGTGTATTTTTTTAAACATGCACAGCATGAAATCCAATCACAATAAGCAGACATATCTTCTACAAGAAGGAGAAATTAGAAACTTAGGCAGAAAAAAAATCTGCTTCCTCTCTGCAAGAAAAATCCTTCCTACATGTATCTACTAGTGTTCTGAAACTTGCTATGAGTCAGGTAGTGGAATTTAATTGGGTTTTTTTAGCATTTTCTATCATCCATTTTGAAATTATTCTTATTTATGTAGCACCAGTCACTGTAACTTCTTCTCGCATGTTTCATTACCTCAGTACTTGAAGAGAAGACACAATTTTTTATGTACAGGGGACACATACTGTCCTATTGCTGTGGTCCTATTTGATCCACAGAAGAGAAGAAGCAGACTGCTTATGTAAAATGTACTTTGCCTTTTTATATAACTAGATTTGCAATATTAGCTGGAATTCTTAATTTAATTTATTTATACCTCTTACTGAACTAACCCTTCTTACCTTCCGGTATCATACACAAATACAAAAGAAAGAAGAAAAAACTAAAAGACCAGAGAAGTGTTTTTGGTTTTGTCCACTTACTCGAAGAGATGAAAGATCGTCCTCAACTTCAATGAAATCTTGAATGGTATTTCCAACAGCGGTCAGGACACGATCAATAACATGAACAACACCATTGGTAGCAATCTGGTTTCCATGGATGATCCTGGCACAGTTAACAGTAACAACCTATATTTGAAGAATCAAGCAGTAGAAGATTAAGCATTAATTTGATCATACACATGGAATTTGATTCCTACAGACTGGTAATGTATGTACTGTACATTATGTATTCATTGTTGTTATTTTAGTTTTTATTTTAAATTTTAAGCAAAACCTTATAAGATTTGAGAAGCTGACTAAACTTTCAGAAAGCTATCAGCAGATGTTGATTTCATATTCAGGTTTTATTTGTTATTGCAACTATTCATATTTGTTTTCCATATCTGCTTCATATGGTGATTGTATTGGGTTTTACTGTAAACTGTAGTCCAATATAAACATTTCCATGCATTTAAGGCAACAAAGATGAGTGACTTGACTGGGAGATTTCTAGCATTTATAAAAATGACTTTTTTTCCAGCCAAATAATGGATGTGTGTCCCATACAATGTTAAATGATTTTACTGTGCACTCCAATTCAAATAAAAGATCTGATTTAATATTATTTCATAAACACATGAAGATTAATAGTAGACTTTTCTCTCAAATTTATTATGATTATATATTTTGGCCACAAAAGGCTTTTTCTTTTAGGAAGCAAGTTCATTCTTATCTGAACTTTGATTTCTAAACAGCAAACAGCACATATTCATTAAATCTTTCTTAGTGATTTGTCTGCACAGCAGATAAAATTTCTTCAAGAGAAAATTTAACTTGCTATATGTTAAACTTCATATAACTTATTTTCTTAGCTATAGAAGGAAACAGAGGAAAGAGTAATGTCTATAATTGAATAATTATATTAGGGAAGAAAAAAAAAAAGAATAGACTTACTCCATTAGGATAATGGTTAATTAGCAATTTCTGGTTATTATACATAGACACCAGAGTCATGCCATTCTTAAGATCTTTTGTCAACATGCGCTTGTTTACCATGTGATGGTGGAGAGCGTTATATAGTTCAATATTTACATTGTCAACCAAATTTCTGTGAATTTCCTGAAGAAGAAAGGATTGTAATTAATGAGAAGCTTCAAAACATTCTTCCAGTCAGAAAGATCTACATATTGCTTTATCTTAACATATGCTTTCAATATATTCAACAATGGATATTTCCTGTTAGGAGAGACAACTTTCATACCTATCCGTCTGGCTCTACTTAAACGATGCTTTAGTCTGATTTGCTTACAAATAGAAGACAAGAGGTCTCACTAAAGACAGGTCATGGGAGGAGCTTTGATTCAATATTTATTTAACTAAAAACATTACTAAAAGAAGGACACCTGAATCACTGACAAAGTACAATTATACTCTATATCATGCAATTGCTATAATTCCTGTCATTTTCCCCAAAACTATGCTAATAACACTAACAATATTAGTATTTGTCATGCAAAGGCTTAAATAAGAAAGATTTACAGTTACTTAGTATTCCTGAAAATAAATTCAGACTCTCTAGCTTCAGCAGTGCATGTTAAACATATAAATTCTTTTATTATAACTTGTGTAATGTCCTTTTATATCTAAAATATTAATATTGTTTCTAGTCTACCTTATCATAGATTCACTGTTGCAGCTAAAATAATGTTAGCTGAAAGAGAAAAACACTTTAACACATGTGCATACGCACACACACACACTTACTGAATTTAATTGCTCCCAGGCTTCATTGCTTGGTGCAAAGAAAGTGAATGATCCTCGTCCCTCAATCTCTTCTCTCAGCTTTGATATGTCAGAATACTCCTGAGTGGAGGTAGCTCCCACAATACCAAGTGTGCCATATACGTGATCAATAGGAGCAACTAAAATAAACATGAGAGAAGAATACTGTAAACTCTCAGTCATCCAGTTTCTCACAATCGAATATATTTTGTTTATTTTGGTTGGACAATAGTATTGACTTTCTGAAACTGTTTAAATCAACATTAAAACAATATGCTTGGATTAAAATTCCATTCTCCACATACTCAAAAAACATCCAAACACATCTGCTTGTTATTTATTTTTGTGGCTTGCTTAATGAAAAAATTAGATCAAATAAAACCGAATATTGTAATGTTTTCTTTAGAAGAGTTGTCTTGTTTTGTGCCAACCCAACCTGAAATGGGAGGGTATCTATTGAGGACAGGAGTAAATTCCATCTATAATCACAAAGATTTCAATAGAGTGGGTCTCATTTGGTCATGGTGGACTGGAATTCTTCTTGTGAGGCCTCTTGCTCTTCTTCCACTCTGTGGTTTGTGCATATATTGATTCATCCAGACAGTAAGAATGGCCATAGTCTCACAGTAAAAACATTGCTACATGTGAACAGGATTAAACTCTCTTAATTCTAGGCACGTGGAAGTGAGCCATTTGCATGCAAACTAGTTCTCAACTTAAACTGCATGAACAAATTCAGTGCTGACTTATTTTTAACTGTGTTGGCTATACGCAAATGAAGCTTTATATTCTCAGGCAGTAATTCTTAAAAAGAGGCAATCTTTTCTCAAGATGACTTCCTCTGAAAGTCTCCTGTGTTGTAATGCTTCTCATATACTGACTCATCCATATGAAAATAAGCTTGTACCTGCAGGACATCCTCTCATACCATCCATCTTCATATAGCCAGGACAGCACTCATATAAGACGGTTCTGTGGGATATAGACAAAAGCACTATTAAATAATATACAGGACAAGCGTATAGCAATTTTAGCTGAGTGTAATTTTTATTTTTTTTTATTATTAATTTTTCATTGCTAAGTACACATTCTCCTGATCTTCATCCCTTTTTTATCATTCAACTTTTTGTGTATAGACTACAAATTGGTTGTATTTTACTAAATGCAAAGCTTTTGAATTTACAGAATGACTGCCATCATTAAGTTTAAGTGCTAGGAAGGAACATGGGAGGGGATGTAGAACTCATGTAGAGTTATTAAAAAATGATGTGACTAGAACAGCAGCTGAAGAAAATTAATTTAATTGGTCTATTTTCAAAAGATTAGATGGGATTGAAGAAAGGGAAAAATAAAGAAAGTGGGGACATTGAGAGAGACACTGGTGGTGGCAGAGTTGGAAAGGAAAAAGAAAAAATTAAACAAACTGAACAGAAATTAAAATGACAAAACTACCTGAGGTCACCTACATACTGGATATAGGAACTAAACAGGTATTTAGGAAAAGGTCCTGTGGATTGTGTGGTAGTAGAAAGTGGGAAGACAGAGCCTCAGTTTTTCAAGGAAGACTTTGAAGAAGCTCAGGGACAAGGGAGAGAAGTAATGAAGAATAGATATAAAGCAGGTTATGGAGAAGGAAGTCACTAAAGACCAGATGGATGAACACAAGGGAAGGTTCACTGGTAAATGTAGTGAAGATGAAAACCAGACTGCAAGAAATCAGAGTATGTCATCACAGAATACATAGTATTTAGCAATACCAGGGACCAGGAACTGTTATATAATGATGTCACTAAAATATTCTCATTCTCGAATACATAGAAACTATACATAACAGCAAACCAGGGCTAACTGATAATCCTATACTGTAATGCTCAATTTAGTGTTGATGGTCTTATAAGATATAATATCTTCTTAAATAATATGACAGAAATAAAAGTTCTATCATAGATCTGCTTGGCAAATTCTCCTCTTACATGAAAGTGCAAATTCACTAAACTTATCACAGAGTTGATTTTGGCTCCTCAGGAAAGGGAATGCCAACAAATTATACAATCTTACCAAAGTCTAAAACATAAACTTTAAGATGTTAGACTTCAGATATTACTTTTCAAATTATGGTACACTGTGAATGACAAGGAAAAATTGCCATCATGGTTTTACATAATAGATTTATTTTTATAGGTGTGGCTGATGTTGGCAGCGCTAGAGTTCTGAACACTAATTCCTTGAAAGTTTTTGCTGAGTCTTTACCACTACATTCCAGTTTTTAATTTGTAGACTGAGGTGGCAGCTGAGTACACGTCTCTCATTTTTCATAAACTAAAGCTGACAAAACATTAATCAAAAGTACATTAAAATGAACAGCTTATTCAAATGAAAAGTTGGATTTCAGACCTTCAATATCTAAACTATTTGAGGAGATTAAAAAATGAAAGTAGACTGGAAGAACAATAGCATTAGAAAGCATGACTTTAAAACTGAGGATTATAATTCCGTAATTGACAGCAATCTGATAGAACTGGTGAAGATTAAAGAATTTTTTGAAAAAACACAGTCTTTCATTTCTCTGTGCCATGAAAATATTTTGTCTCCATTCCCTCATCTACATATACACACATGACATATTCTCTTCTGCCATGTGCATCTTTTCAACTGAGAAACCATATATCAAAAGTATTTGTAAAGTTCTTTTTAATACATCTATTTCTGTAAAGCAATTCACTGAATTGCTATTTCTTGGGAATGCAAGAGTAGCACACAGTTTAGGTTACAGATTTTCTAATAATGAAATAAACCTTATACTCTTTCTTCTTGTTGCATCCCTGCCAGAAGCTAATGAAAAAAAAAATCTGATTAAAGAAAACTGTGTAGCAGAATAAAAGTCAGAATGTTCTCCCAACTGTGTGAACTGCTTTGTCATGAGAAAATATTTTTTTCTTCCATGGAATAGAAAATATCTCCCCCTCATCCCCTGAGCAGCTATGAGAGACTGCGGTCTTAATTATCTCCTGAGAAAAGGAAAGAGGAAGCTTAGTTATAAGCACAGCATTAAGACATGGCAAGTTTAGTCTTCTTACCATATCCAACAATGACACAATTAATGAAAGGCAGAAAACTGGCTGAAGAACATAGTTAAGAAAGAAAATGCTTCTTCAGCCAAGCATTACAGGATCAGTTCCTTTTTTTTGACATGTAACTTGTTATGTACAGCCCAGGCTTTTTTTTTTTTTTTTTCCCCCAGTCATAAAAGGTTACTGTTAAGTTCCTGCTTACAGTACTCACGTTTCCTTACAGTTGATTGCAATTAGAAGGTTCGTGTATCAGCTGTGGTCAGAATGTAGTGAGAAAGATGGAATGGGAGAAAAGGGATCTATATGGAGAATCCCGTGATAAGGTTAGAACCAGATAAAAGTCAGTGCAAGATGCAGTTCCTCAGCACCACACATACATCCCCACAGTGTGCAGGGGAAGTACGATCTCACATCAGATGAGTCATCCTCATCTGTATCTCCCTACTAGTTCAATACAAGTTGGTGCCCAGGTGAAGAAAGCAGTTACCTAGATAACAAGCAATGCTGGAATATTAAGTTTTTGGAGGTTTGAGAGTTTCAGTTTGTTTTGTTGTTGTTGTTCTGGGGGGGTGGGGTGTGTTTTGGGGTAATTTTTTTTTTTTTGGTTGGTTGGTTGTTGGGGGGGGGGGGGGGTTAGCACAAAGTTGTTCTGATCTCATCCAAAGGAGTATATTCCAGAGGAAAAAGGAGCAGAGCTACACTACCTTATGTCCTTGTTATTCTTGGCTAACAGAGCCAGTTTTCAGTTTATTCAGATCAGCTCTGTGACTCATCTGTTTCTACCTCTTGCTGACATGGAGATAAAATACTGCTTAGAAACAGTGGAAAGACTTCTGGTCTAATAGACTTTGATTTTAGCAAATCTTTGAGTTGCATCCCAACTGGAAATTTACAGTAGCAGATAGGAAGTGTAAATAATAAAAGCATTCTTAAATCAACATTTTATAGATCATATATACAAGTTAGGGAGGACTTGTTAACATGGAGATATTAACAGAAGAGCCACTGTCCTTTGGATTAGCATTCTTATTAGCCTCTTTAGTCATATCTACATTTCTATTTTCAGTACACAGAGTATAAAACTCCCATTAACAGCTAAGGCTAAATTATAACAGATGCTCTACTACAGCCACAAAAAAACCACCAGGAGTTCTATGACTTAACTTTTAGTCTCATACACACAGTTTTCCTCCTCTAGTCTTGCTCTGTGAGTGTTTGTACAAAGTTAGTGTTGAAAGAGAAGGGAGGAGGTAAGTGATTGTTGTGTAGGCTCTCATGCCCAAGTCCACCCAGCCCCACTGCTGAACATCTTCCTCTGGTTGGATGTAACAGGCTTCTTGCTTAGGGTCTTACAGAGGCTCTGTAAAATGTTTTACAGCTTACATTCTTCTAAATTATAGTCAGTGAAGAGAACAAAGTCACCACCTGATTTCAGTTTACTAAGTCCAAACTGTCTGTTGCTTCAAGGTATATGAAGGTATACATCACTGCATAACTTGTTTTACTACTGGAGCTTAGCAAAATAATGAATTCCCTGTCAGATTTGTGCTGAGAGCAGACTTTCTTTCATGGGAAGACATGACATCTATCTAGGAATAAAACCACAGGAGTAGGTTGTTTTCCAAAACTGACTTTGAGAATATCCAAGTTTCAGTCTAAGTCATTTTCTGTAAATACCCTTCTTCCCAATGTGTCTGTAGTGGAATAAAATGGAGTGCCAAAGAAGTCAGTGGTATGGCAGACTTTATGCAAAAGGTGAAGTATTTTGGATGACTTGCAGCATGTTCACTGAAGGAAAAGGGAAGTCAGTATTATAATGCCACCTGGAGGAGAACAAAAGATTCTGATAAAAACAATAAACCTATGAGTCCTGAAAACATTGAAGGTGGAGACGGCGCAAATGACCACACATCAGTCTAGTTTGACTGGAAATTGATCATTATTGCCATTAACAAATGCATACAAATCTGCAATTTGTATGAAAAATGGGTTCTAACCTGTCTGGATTTGCTTATAAAAACAAAGCCACAATCAAAATGGGAGAGATTGGTTAGGATTCCAGACAGTCAATTATGTTCCAAAGAAACTTCTGGGGATTTAGAATAATCAGATTGCCTGTCTGGGTAGGATGTTCATTATGATTTGTGCTACACCCACTCTAACTTACTGCTGTTACTTCCTTAAGGAGGTGGAAGAAAGTAAGTAATTACTAACCAATAAAGTTTACAATGGCACAAAGCTTAGCATGACAGCTTGACCCATGAAAATCAGGTCTTTCCCTCAGCTCTGGTGGTGCCATGGTATCATTCTTCATGTCTAGACTGACTTCAGAGTTGAGACTTCAAAGCCATGGCAGTGCTTGAAAGGCAAGACTGTGCTGGAATCAGTGTTTCACTGTATCGGAAGTATAACTCAGCTCCACTAATTTATGGTATGCTGGCAGAGCACTGAAAACATTTTCGCAGAAAGAAAATGGATGAAAACTTCCTCCTACTACACCTTCCCTCACTCTTTTTCCTAAAGGTTCTTTCCAACACTGTGTTATGTCATGTAGCATCTTCCAGGAATCTCAAAAAAACGCAAAGCCTCTGACACCCAACAGGAACAGTAGAAACCACAATCCAAGCCCATTTCAAATACTTGCCTGACTACTGTCTGATTTACATGTCTCATTTTAACAGTGCAAAAATCATTACTAGCGGCATTTTTCCCACCGAAATAATAATTTGGGAGTCTTAATCAGTTTTACATTAATAAGTATAGGGATTATGCTCAAGAAGAACTATGAATATAATTCTTTTTCAGCCGGGACAGCTGAATCAGCTGAAAAATGACACAAAATGTAAAGCTGGTTTTGAAGAAAAATTAAAAAAAAAACCCCACAAATAGGAAAAGGATACTTTTTTAAGTATGAAAGTGTCATACATGTCGATGCACTGAAGAGAGTATGAGAGACTGTCGCCATATTAGCACTGTTGGTGATGCATGCACACTCTGCATCATTTTTTGTGCCCTTCCCCCATTCCCCATCACAAACTCAGATTGTGTCTGTATCTAATTCTTTGTCAATATAGAATTCTTTGACTTTTTTGAAAGATCCATCCAATGAATTTCATACAAGTTTAAAAATTCTTATAGTTGCAGTTTTAACTTAAAAGTACTCTGTTTGTAAAAGCTCACTTGGATTCAATGTGAGCTATGGGTAATTATTTAAAGTTCAATATGTCTTTTTTTTTTCTTTCTTTCTTCTCCAGAATCTGTCACTGTTTCTATATTTAGAAACTTTTTTTTTAAACCTGAAAGGACTGGAAAATGTGGATCCTATTTACTCATGACTTTGACATTCAACAGAGTAAAAATACAATGCAAATTTTCAGTTACTTGGTATTCAGGCTCTCCTTTCTAGTTTATTTAGTGAATTATTTTTGAGCAGAAAAACATTTTCAAGAGAATTCAAGAGTGATTACAAAAGGAGTCATCTTCAACTGCCTTATGTGGCTAACAGTGTGGATATTTTTCTTCCATATTAACCTCTATTAACAAAGCCTTTGGCACAGAGACAGAAAATCTCTATTCCACATTATATTAACATCTAAAACAGTGGTTGATGTTCATTAGGAAAGTTTTAAATACAAATCTTACTTTAAATGGAGTTAAGTTCCTCATACACATAATCTGCAACTTGTAGCAATATAACTGAACATCTTTGTCTTAGAGCACACAATCTCTCAGTGACTTTTCAAGTTGTGTACTTAAACATTTCTTGGCCATTTGGAAGAGTTTTATGGGCTTTCACTAAGAGACTCCTAGTACTCTAAGACAGAGTTGTAACTGAAACCCAGACTCCCTGTTCCCTCAAGACTTTCAGAAAATGTCACCCCAGACCTATTTGGACCCTGTAAGAGAATAATGGGAAAATAAAAATAATGATTTCCTGTGACAATTGCTGAGAAATTTATCCAAGTAATTTCATGACATCAAGAGAAAATGTGGTACATGAGAAAAACATTATTTTACTGGGTAAACAAGGTCAGTCTCTGTTAAATTACTTAATTCTAAGTGAGGCAAGTGGGGAAGACCAAGTTCAGGACTCGGGTTTTTTTATGTGTTCACACTCTGCAGCTACTCTGTGGCTGATGAAGCAGTAGTGACTCTGACACTATTGACTTTTTTGTCACAGAGAAGGCAAGAACTTGCATTCTGAGAAGAAGTGGCAATTGAAATACACACACAGATTCCAAAAGAATGCCAAACCCACTCAGACTTAATCTCTATCCACAAACATCTTTTGATTTTATTTTTTTTATTTGTGGAGAGGTGTGATCTGAGCACACAGCTCTGCTGGGTAGTGTTGAGTTCTTTTCACAACTGGCCTATTAGGTCCCTATGTGTTTTTGGGTAGGTCACTTAACCTCATATCTCTTTGTGTTTAAAATAGAGCTATGAATACTTGACTCAGAGAGGTACTACTGAAACCAAAAACTTAAAAAGGACTACATACTATGCTGTCATTTTCAGACTTTCCACTCCTTTTGTGATTATTTTTGGCAACAATTATTCGATCAGTTATCCAGGTGGTTTTAGAAGCAACTAAAGAGAAGCTGTAACCCTGTAAAATTATGAACTCAATTCTTCCTGTCTGCATTTGAAACAAACAGTTAGTCTGCCTCTGAGGAAAGGAGAGTTTTCTAATTGTACATTATACTATCTCAATGAATGGGGAGTTGGTTTGAAACATAGGATACTTACGCTTTCTTTCCACAGATGGCTCCCTGGTACCAGTTTCTGCAGGTGCTGAAGTATTTCTTTTTTGTTCCCATAACTTGCTGAAGGGCACAGACATTTGGACTGTGGGTAAGAGTGAGAAACATTTTTAAAAGAAGTTTCTGTACATGTTTGGAAAAGTTTTCTACAAAATAGCAGCAAATACATTTTCTGTTGAGCAAGAGTAAGAAATGAACATCTGGCTTCAGTTCCCAGGGCAGGTGTGTTTTCAAGCAACCACAACGCAAGCTCCTGGGACTGCCCAGCTGGGTTCCATGGCAAGCCCACCCTCCCAGCAGGGACAGAAGATTCCCCTCCATTCTGGTTTGACCTTCTGTCTCTGATGGGCAGCAATTGCCAGCTGTGCCGCCTCAAGTCTCAATACGCCTAACATTTCTCCCTTCCCCCTGCAAAGTGAATTAATTACCAGCCACCAGGGACCAAGCTGTGAATACCATCAGGCTCTTTTCATTAAAGTTTTTGTCTTGTACACATCTGTGCAGCTGAAGGTCATGGGGAGATGGGGAAGAAAAGTGCCTTGTTCCTTATGTAGAAGGAAACCCTGTCCTCTGTAAATCAATCAGCTATTTTGATTACCAGCCTTTCAGAGTACCGCAGGCACCTAAGTAAACATTCTGGGAATTACTGGGGACCAAAGGGTAAATTGGCATGTAAATAAAAGGAGTCACAGATTTCAAACGAGGAATACTTTTTCCTTAGCATGGTAGTGTACAGAAAAAGAATTTCTTGAGGGCAAATTCCATAGAGCAAAAGTGTTTTGTCACTATTTTTAATACTTATATAATTAAAAAATTAATGAGCTCAAAGTTTAGAACATATATTTTACAAGAGTGGGAAGTCAGTGAACTTTTTTATTTAAAAAGCTCAGGGAGTGTGTGTGTATGTGTATAGCAGGCAGAGGGAATTCAACAAAGGAAGATAGGATGGTAAAAAATTCTTATTCACAGAAAGTTTTTTACTTAAGAAGACTGAAGGGAAATATGTTTAGACACATGTGTCTCGCTGACACCAACTGTTCAAATTATTTCCATGTCTCTGAGCAGCCTGGCTTGTAAGCATTGTCTTTTGGGTACCCTGCCGAGCAGCTTGCTGCATTGCTCCAGTGGGAACAGAACTTTTACAAAGGGCTCCCAGTATATAATCCCATGTTAGAAAACATTTAAATGGAGTTCATGATTTTCATTAGGGTGGAATAAAGAGAGCAAATGCTGTGGAATAGGTGTCAACTCTATTCAAACATTTGAAAACATATATTAAACATATCTGATGTCCAACTAAATTAATTGTGAACTGTAATTAACTTCAGTGATTCTAAACCACATTCATTTTATTCATTGAGCAGGGTGATTTTAGATCCACATTTTATGAAGTTTAACAGTATTCTGTCTCCTTTTGAAACACCCCAGAAAGCTTTTTGTTTAGGAACAATTCTCGTAAAATTAATTGAGAAAGTTCTACTTGAATGATAGGAAGAATTTATAGTGAAAAATCATATTTAATATAATGTCAGAAGAAAGAGGAGAATAAAAATTAACAAGTACCCTTTTAAAATAGAAATAAAGCCCAGTTACTTACCCTTGGTCGCGTGCCCTTATTCGACTATGAGTTAAAATCTTGTCATAGTGAGCAGAAGCAGCCGCTTGTTCAAAAGCAGACAACAAAAAAATGGAAAAGGTGACTAAGAAAAAGATCTTCATCTTTAGTCCTCTGTTGCTTCTGGCAAGTCTAGAAGAGAGAACTGGCAAAGGGTCTGGAGAGCTGACAATTTATATACATGCTGGAAGGTGGTGGGAGGGAACCACAGGATCAACCTGAAACTTCGTACCACCCTCCTTAGAACAGCAGCTTTTGCTGCCAGCTTCAGTAACCTAAATTAGTACCATACATTAACCATATAAACCATTTTTTTTAAATCCCCAATTGACTAATTTCTTCCTTATTACAGAAGGCTTAGCATTTTATTCTGCTGACACAACAGCAGAGAAAGTTTGAGAAGTTTAGACGTTGACTTATGATTTGGTATTTATAGCACTGAAGCATCCAAAGGTCATGATCATTGCGTGTGGTTTTGTTCAAACCCAGAGGAAGACGTTGTCTGTTCCCATAAGAACTGCACTGCTTTCCTTTGTTTTCCATGTCCTCACGGTTATCAGCTATGAGCTTTTTATCTAGTGAAGTTGATGAAAGTTCCAAACAATACTGTTGTCAGTAATGTGGAATAGCATTTTTGTCTTGAGGAAAAAAAGCTGCATTGATACACATTCTGATTATGAAGTAGTTACACAATCAAATGCAGTATTAGCTTAAATATTCATTTTAATTCTAATAATAATACTTTTATTCAGAGCTTTATGTAATCATATAAAAATCACTGAGTATCTGAAAATTTGAATATATACCTTTTTATACTTATTAGTGAGTCCTTGGGAGCCTCTTGTGAAGTAAATGTAAAATGTAATTTTGAGCTGTAAATGACAGAACTGAGGCAGAACAGTGAAGTGACAGGCTCAAGCCTCTGCTGAAGTGACAGTCTTAAGGCTCCAGGGACAGCTGGTGTTTGGACTGCAATCCGGCACTTTGCAATTTTCATGTCAAGGAAAAAATTCTGCTATTTATATAGAAGTGTTTGCATGTGAATACAATTTCAAGGTATAGTCTATAGATCATTTCAAATCTTATGAGGGTAAGGTCAGTTCTTATGACAGTACTTTCCTGTAGTTTCTTTCTCCAAACTGGAGCAAGTAGTGAGATGAATAACTGGAAATGGATGCAGTATTGGACTGACATACCTGAGACCAATCTCTCATTATAGAACAGAGACAAATGGGGCAAAGAGCAGTGAGCAGAAACAATGACTACTTCCTATATATCATTATAGGTAAAGGTTATAACTAGGCATGGGTATATAGACATTTGATGATTAAGATCATGCCTTACATAACCATAGCACTTAAAGGTTTCTAAGGTTAAGAGCAAGGTCATTTGGTTAAATGGTAGGGGGACTTTATTTCTACTGTGACCTGTTCTCATCCTACCTGCAAATGACTCGAGATGGCTCATGGAGGTATCAGAATCTCTAGACTCGCTGTGCATGAACTCAGTAAAACTTCACGCCTGAAACCATCACTGTCTGATCAGCTGATGGAGGTGACAGGTCAACTCTGTGATGCAATATTACAAGTTTGAAGAGAATGTCACTGCTGTGCTCCTTCTATTCCTCTCAGAGCTTTTTATCTCTTTCTGGTCTTTGCAGAAGAAATACAGTGAGAAATATCACCTCTTAGATGTCTAGCTACGACATTTCAAGTTGCTAATTGACCTCAGTTGATTACCCTTTGCAGTTCTCATTCTACAGATGAAAAAATTAGAAGATACTCTATTAAAGTAACTTGACAAACTTCTGAAATTCCCGGAAATGTCCCAGTAATCTGTCTTCTCAGGAGTGCCTGCCTCCTGAGTCTCTCAGCTCTCAGCATAGCTCATGCTCCTCTCTTCCACACTTAACATGCAGCATCAAAAAATGAGTAGACACTAATGCTTCCGCATGCACTGAACTCCTGTTGTTTACAGAGCTATCCACCAAGGACCAATATGAACAGGGCAAGCATTTTTATTTCCAGATTTTTCCAGCTTTCTCTTTAGTGACTCAGTCTTAAATTGCACAGAGCCCCATTTGTTAATGTGAGTGCCCACGTAGAGTAGACTATAATTCTTAAACTGGTAATTCTTATTAATAACAGCTTACCCTTCACTGTTTCCACTTGTCTTTGATTCTGATAGGTGCTGGACATAATGGGAAGAAATAGTGATTCTACAACCATTCATCTTCCCACTTCCATACATTAATGTTAGGACTCTTCCCTTTCAACTTCAGAGGTATAGAAGAAAAGGTCTGAAGGATTGTTATATGTCAAACATATAATAGAAGTACAGAAAATTGTGATGAAGAAATATGAAAATATGAAGTCATATTAATTAACCAAATTAAAGGATAATCAACATTAAACCTCATATGGAAATTGCAAAAACTTGTAATTTGAAAACTTCTGGTAAAAAAACCCAAACAACAAAATGACGGAAAGCATCAAGAAGAAAAAACAGTCCAACTACATGAACCCTATTCCTCATTTATTTTTATATTAGCCCAAATATAAAAACAAATAATGAAGCCATGTATGTGAATTATTATTGTAGTAATAGGACTTTTCATTATTCACATCAGAAGACGCATATCCAAAGAAATACCTGGAACATGTATAGAACAAGTGCTGATTTTCAACTTCCACGAAATGTAAATAGTGTCAAGAAGAAAAGTCTAAGGTATCTGCTGTTCTGAATTGTTTCTTGTATTTCTCTAGAGACCTCTAGTGGAGAGAACGCTGTAAAAGTAATTTTCTCAAAGCTGCATGAGTGTTTACACTAGTAACCACATTAGTGTTTACACTAAGGATTTATCATATGATAAAGCATTTTTATTATTATTATTCCTAAAGAGGATTATTTTCATTATATGATGCAAGAATCCTTGCATTCAAATATTTAGGGGTTTGAATAAGTGCCTTTATATCAGATTGAAGTTATAGAAACATCTATCTATTCGTCACTTGTGGCTAATTCCGATGATGTGCAGAAATTTAACAAATAAGAATGGAAGGAAATGAAAGGCTTTCGAACATTCCCTTTCTTGTTAAAACATGTAGAAGTTTCAGATCATTTGCAAAGCATGTCACGTTATATATATTCTGCTTCATTATTTTGTAACTACTTTATGTGTTTACTTTTTGTTTTGTGAGTGTGCATGCTCAGTGGAAAGAGCAAATGGGCAAAAACTTTTTGAGATTAAAAGAGAGGCTCCCTCTATCTTGCAGTTTTTGCTTCAATCCTTACGTTTCCTCGGAAACTTTGATTCAGCAAATTTGGGGTTTTTGTCATTAACTTCACTTAGATCAGCAATTTGCATCTGGAGTAACATTCAGTGTGTCTTCCTAATAAGTTGTTTGTTTTCAGCAATGCCATTGATACGTACTAGAAGAACCCAAGCAACCCTTTGTCCTTTTGGAAAAACTAAGAGGCTGACTGTAACAGGTGTATAAGAAATTTATTGTTGGTAAGTGCAAGGTCATACATCTTAGAAGTAAAGGGTTTAGTTGTAGAAGAGTTCTGAGCTAGTCACAGCTGGGGTGCGTGGCTTCTCTGCCTATCTGTCTTACAAGAGTGTTGTAAGGGAGCTGCAGTCAGGGAAAAAAAATTAACACCTGGTGGTTTACTGCAGCATCACTTAGTAACCTCTTCAAATAAAGAGTGAAAAAGCCATGTAAAAATTCCTCTGTTTCCTTGAGAGTAAGTAACAGAGAACCACTGGGGATAAAGATCTAAAGTTTAATCAGTTTAATTCCATAAGAATTTGTACCTTCTGGAGATTTAGATCAATTAAAAAAATGGCACAGTAAGCCCGGCCACCAACACAAATTACCAAGGGAAGGGAGTTCCCCTGATGTAGTGAAGGACTCAAAAATGCTTAGACCAGATGCAGCCTGGTTTCCACACAAACTCATATAGTATGTGGGGGTTTTGAATATCAGATAGAGGGAAGAGGGCTTACATGGATACACAGAAACTCTTAGCTATACAGTAAATACTAATACTAATAATGGAAAATTTGTAAGGGAACAAAATCAAGCTTGGTTTGACTGAAGGCAAAATCCAAAATAGAATCATAGAATCATGGAATGGTTTGGGTTGGAAAGGAATTTAAAGATCATCTAGTTCCAACCCCCCTGCTGCGGGCACGGACACCCTCCAGTAGACCACATTGCCCAAAGCCTCATCCAACCTGGTCTTCAACACTTCCAGGGAGGGGGAATCCACAGCCTCTCTGGGCAACCTGTTCCAGTGCCTCACCACCCTCACAGTGAAGAATTCCTTTCTAACATCTCATCTAAATCGACCCTCCTTCAGCTTGAACCCATTACCCCTTGTCCTGTCACTACACTCCCTCATAAACAGTCCCTCACCATCTTTCCTGTAGGCCCCTTCAGGTACTGGTAAGCCGCAATTAGATCTCCCTGGAGCCTTCTCCTCTCCAGGCTGAACAATCCCAACTCTCTCAGCCTGTCCTAACAGGAGAGGTGCTCCAGCCCTCTGATCAGCTTCGTGGCCCTCCTCTGGACTCACTCCAACAGCTCCATGTCTCTCCTGTACTGGGGCCCCCAGAGCTGGATGCAGTACTCCAGGTGGGGTCTCACAAGAGTGGAGTAGAGGGGCAGGATCACCTCCCTTGACCTGCTGGTCACACTTCTTGTGATGCAGCCCAGGACACGGTTGGCTTTCTGGGCTGCAAGCGCACACTGCCGGCTCATGTGGAGCCTCTCATCAATCAACACCCCCAAGTCCTTCTCCTCAGGGCTGCTTTCAATCCACTCCTCACCCAGCCTATAGTCGTGCTTGGGATTGTGCTGACCCATGTGCAGGACCTTGCATTTGACCTTGTTGAACTTCATGCATTTCGCACGGGCCCACCTCTCCAGCCTGCCAAGGTGCTTCTGGATGGCATCCCTTCTCTCCAGCGCGTTGACCACACCACACAGCTTAGTGCTGTTGGCAAACTTGCTGAGGGTGCACTTGATCCCACTGTCCATGTCGCTGACAAAGATCTTGAACAGTGCCCGTCCCAGTACTGACCCCTGAGGAACACCACTCGTCACCGTTCTCCACTTGGACATTGAGCCGTTGACCACAACTCTTTGAGTGTGACCATCCAGACAATTCCTTACCTGCCTAGTGGTCCATCCATCGAATCCATGTCTCTCCAATTTAGCTGCAAGGATGTTGTGCGGGACAGCGTCAAATGCCTTGCACAAGTCCAGGTAGATGACGTCAGTTGCCCTTCCCTTATCCACTGATGCTGTAACCCCATCATAGAAGGCCACCAAGTTTGTCAGGCATGATTGCCCCTAGTGAAGCCCTGTTGGCTGTCACCAATCACCTCATCTTCCATGTGCTTGAGCATGTTGTGTTTCTAAGGGGATGGATTATCCCCAAAACATTCACTGCAGGATTTCTGATGTAACTGCCTGGAAAAGGTTTGCTGCTCTCAGCTATCTCTTTCCTTTGCTAACCTATTTTAGTCAAGATGAATCCATATACAACTATCACCACAAATGAGAAATGGAAATAAACCTCAAGGAAGTAACTAGGAAAGACCTGATGGTGGGTCCTGTGAAGATGATCATGACTGCATTGGTTCATAGTCATAGTCACTCCTGTTGGGAAATTAAAATAAAATAGTCAAAGAAGGCTCATTATTTTTTCCTCCGTTATCACCAGTATTTAGATACTAATAAACCTTCTTAAGTTACAGGCTTATTTTATTTCACATCAGGTTTTTACTTTAAGGTATCCTAACTTACTTCTGAAACATCATGACCCTGCTCAACTGATAATTTTTGATGTGATCGCTTTTCAAAACAGAGTTTACATCACCTAAATTTAGCCATCTCAAAGTCAAAGTGAGTCATCTAGGCTCCTTTTTTATCCCAGATGGGGAGAGGACAAGTCAGATTTTAGGTGTGGATGATATGTGTTCTGCATCTCTCTCCTTTAACAGCAGAGCAGATGAGGTGACTATGTTGAAGTAGATGCCTAATGTTGAGACAGCCCAATCTCACGTGAGAAGAATCCCACCCTTCGCATCTTTTCCTGGGTGGTTTGTTTTTCAGGGAATAGACACTTAGAAATACATTATGTTGAATAAGATTACTTTACAGTACCATATGTTTCCTGGGGATCAGCTGGGTTAATAGCTTTTTCTTCTGTTATTTCCCAATCTAATGACTATCCCCTCAGGGCCTGTTGCTGGTATTCTGCCTAAATTTTCACTTTTATTAAGGTCATCCTATTAAGCATAGCTACACCACACCTGCAGGAGCTAATTAATTTTCCTCCTACTGTTGGGTTTATTTATTCAAATGCTTTTACACTCTTTTCATAAATCTCATTAGGTTTCTCATTGCCAAGCTATACAGTTTGAATCTTCTAATTTTTCCCCATTACCCAATTCTTCCAATCATTATGTTGCTCTTCTCTGAACTTAGCCTCCCTTGTTAAAAATCTTTCAGCCAACAAGATATACAAAAGTGAAAACAAATCTCAACATGATTGCTTTATGGTTCAAAAGAAGCCAGTACTAATTATGGACTCATTTTGCTCTGGTCATTTACTGCAGGACTTAGACAAAGGACTCTGCTCCTACATATCAATTACTTTTGGATTAAGATTTAAATTTCATTTGGCACACCTCTGCAAATGATTTTTCCCCTCATATTACCACTATTTTTCACTAACTAAGCTTATTCTATGTATTACTCTGTCTTCACAAGCTTAATAAACATATTAAGTAAGGTACTGAGCAAAGTAATTTTGTATTACTCTTCCTCATGACATCCCCCGATGACTGCGTGACATAGCATGTATACGTATATGGGAATAAAAATCACAGACAGGATTGCTAGATGGAGAAACACCAAGACAGCTCTAAGCCATCTGAATTTGGGAGAAAAGGAAGGGAGAAAGGAAGACTCAAAGTTGTTATTACTAAGACTTGGAGATACCAATCAATACTTTGGCTTCTGCAATATGTATGGAAACACCCATCCTTGGATATCCTTGGAAGCTATGGGTGTCTAATTTTTAGGCAAGTCAACAGAAGCTGTGAAATCAATCTCATCTCTTAGATAGTGTTATTTTATAGTCATATTTTGATGGAAGAAGAGATATTGCTAAATTTTATAATATCATGGTACATATTACAGGTTTTGTTCATTATGAAATTATTTGATAAAGTTTATACATAACGATTAAATTTAAAACGTAATGTTCCTAGACATGACTCTAAACTAAGGCTTATAGTATATAATATGCTATTTTTTTTTTTTTTTCCTTTAGGAAACAATTATTAATGTTATTTAGAAACCCAGGGAAGGATTATTTCTAATACGTACCTCACAAGATTTTGTGGTATGGACTGAGCCTTCTTATGTAGTTTCGAAAAATCTACAGTCCTAAACATCAAAATATTCTGCATTCTGTTTGTCAAAGTGACACTAGAGATCTTAACATATGAATTGTTATTTGCTGACAAAGTTATGTGCACATGACAATCTTTTATAAAAAATGGCAGTTTAGCATGAGTTATATGGTCTTCTTCCTCAATCCTGATCTGCATATTCAGCTCAGTGTCCCTGAAAAATAAAATAAGCATTAGGCAAACTACTCAGGTAATGGGAATGTTGATTCCACATCCAACAGCAGGTGATGCTCTTGCCATAGGCAAAGTTTTTCTTCTTCAGAGAATGAGCACATCATCTGATAATGCAGCTTGTGATAAGATCCACAATATTCCCAAGTTCTTGTGCTTATACAGCACATGGTAAGCGTCAGTGCAACACTGAGGTAAGAGCCGAGTGAACTAATCAATAGGAGTTAATAAACAATTCAGGCAGCAGTGGTCCCGAGGAAGCAGCAAAAGCCTACATCAAGGGTGCCTGTGCTGTCTCCCACTAATACTTCAAGGTTGCCCTGGTATTAGACAGTGTGATAGTGAACTACACTGTGTCCTCAATCTCTATTCTTTACTGCTTAAAGGAAAAAAACACAGAAACAAAAAAATTCCTACAAGTCAGCCAGTACCATCCAGTTTTTTAGTTAGTTAATACATCTCTCTGCAAATATTTTTTTTTTTTTTGTTGAGGTTGAAATGAAATGAAATTGCCAGTAATATGCATTCTAAATGGCCCAATTAAATGCTTATTTACTCTGATGGAAAGCTTTTACGGATTTCAAAGGTCATTTAATCCACTTCAGTGCAGGTAAAAGTTACCATACTTCTAGCTAACAAAAAGGCCATTTGTTGTAGTGTCTGCATTGTCAGGAACACTAAGGAGGGGTCACCAGAATATATATTACAAAAATGTTAGCTATTTCATCTGCTTTGAATTTCATGATGGTTATTGTGAACTTAAGCTAAAATTCTAAGCTTCTTGTTACTCATAGACTGTACAATCCTAACTGCCATGAGTCCCTCCTGTTACAGCCTGGCATTGTGACCTAGAATATACAACATCTAGGGCATAAATCAAAACCATAAGAAAGATACTGGAATTTATGTTAGGGGAATGAGGTGTGGTCACTGAGAATGCTTTGCATAAGAAATCAAGAAAAGAATGAGAATAATCAGCATTTAAGCTGAAATAGATCTCTCCAGGTAGGCCTTTGAACACATCAATAAGACTATAATAATGAAAGAACTGGTATTGCTTTGCACAGTATATAATGTAGAGGGATTTAGGAGTGGATCCAAATGAACCACATACCTTTAGCTTTTATAAGGTGGTGATGTTAAACTCAGGGAAAAGTGGCATTCTAGAAAATGGGAAAATAAGGATTGCCAAAATTGAGGTGAAGTGAAACTTAAAAGCTTAACTTGCTCAAGTTGAGCTGCTGGTGGTGAAATGTATGGAAGAGGAATGAATTTCATCTTAAAATACAGGTTCATTAATGATTTGTTTTTCTCAAGTTTCAAGTGCACACGCCATAGCAAAACTAATTGAGTGTTATTGCTAAGTAAAGGATGTAGTGGTGTCAACTTATTGTAAAGAAAGAAAAGTTGTCTAGGCATGTAGATGCAGTTTTTTGAGAATTATCTGTCAGATTCTCAAAGATTTCAGGAATTAGTACTCTTATTATTGTTAATAAGATCTAAAAGTACTTCCAGTTCAGATTATTTTTTGGACTGGAAGCAATGTGTCTTGCTTTCAGAAGTCATTGCATAAGCTGAATGCAAGATTGTTCACTGATAATGCAGTGATAAATAATAAAAATAGATTAAAATATTTTTCAGTGAAGAATGTATCTCAAAAATTAATGAAAATTGGTACAATTCTATTTAAAGGGTTGAAAATTGATTATAAAACACAGATTAAAATCTCTAGTTTCAAGAGTTACTGGATATTCACAGCTTCCACTGAAACTGAGCAGGGAGGGATTGGACCCTGAATTCCCACACAGTGTGAAATACCAGGCATCTCTATTTGTCTGGCATTCAAGTTTGTGTTCACTGCCCAGAGCTGAAATTAAATTCACGGAATCAGTTCCAGACATGATAAGATACACTGCCTTCCTTCTTCCCATTTACATTCCTACCTAGCCTGTTGGGGTTCCATAATTTCTGGAGACAGGGCAATTGTCTGGTGTCCCTTCCCTAAAACCAGCCATAGTATGTGGCACAGATTTTAGGGATTTCTCAGTATGTGGTTAGGCTACTATATTATAAGTGTAGAATAAAAAAAAAAAAAAAAAGTTTCTTAATCAGGGTTTCTTCTTATAAACACTCATTCCAAAAAATAGGCAGTTTGTCTGAGCTGTGGAGAAGCTTAAGATGTGTAAGCTCTTCTCGGAAACAAACTACTTCTTCCAGGAATGGATGTATTTAGGTTTTTAACTTTTAAAAATTATGGGTTCGCTCAACAAGCCCAATAAAGAGTCCTGCTAATAAGAACTCAGTCCAGAGGCATTGTCTCAAACCAGTGAGACCCTTGACTGGGTTTACATTTGTGCAAAAAACAAAGCACAATGAAAAAGACATCAAAAATCTATTTCCAGTCCTCTCTGTGGCCAGACTGTAGTTCTCCTACAGTGGGGATAAAGTGGTTTAAAATATAAATACTTTTTTGACAAATATCATGAGACCGTCTTTGCCATGAATATCTTAAAATACACAGGCTGTCTTCTGAAAAGCTAAGATGTTATGAAAATATGAGTAATGTTACCTTTCTAAAGCAGATCACATAAACCAGCTTGAAGGAAATCAAACTTTAACTGGATTCCATATAGATTCAGTAAAACACATTTACAGAAAAAGAGAGCTTTGCTCTTGGTAGATGAATGAGTTGCAGATTTAGATTTCAATTCAACAAGTCATCTGAGCATGTTTATTAATTTTTAGACTTTTCAAAGCATGCACAATCACACTTGATCTATGCTATATGTGTCCAGGTGCAGTTCACCATTCGCACATCAATTTTATTTTTGGTCCTTTCTAGAATGTGTGACTTTTCATAGGAAGCGACATCTACTGTTGCTTTTACTATTAAAATGAAACTTTTTCAGTTTAAAGATCATGATTTCTAAGGCAAAATTACACAAACAAAACCATGCAAAGTATAATCTAACCTGACAAATCAGTAGATTTTATGCTGTGAGGTTACAGGAAACTGATTTTCTCCTTGATGTGGGGAAAGGGTTGAGGAAAAGATTAAGTATATCAGTATTGTATTTTGGAGGGAAAATTAAATCTTTATGTATAATGTCAGGCACACAATTATTATTTCAGTGGTTCAGTGGGTTACCATAGCAATAGAGCCCAGTGGCTTTTGAAATACTTTATTTAGCTTAATCACTGGGGGGGAGGGGTTATCGTATTCAGAATCAAGCTTAATCAAAATGACAGAATAATTTTTTTCCCCTTTAACTACAGTGAACAACCCATAGCTTCACAAAATAAGCTTATTGCTTATTTACAGATCCATCTTTTGAAATCAGCCTTGCTTGTACTACTAAATGCATGAATATATTGTGAAGGACCAAGAGTTAGTCACTCAAGTGGTCACTTTTCATGTTATAAGGAACTTATCTGTAGATTTGTGGTGCTTGCAGAACACTAAAAGTTATAGTTACATGACACAGCTTATTGCTGTGGGTTGGCATTGACACTGGTTTGCAACAGCATCCTCATGAGAGGCAGGTTCAATAGGTAGTCAGCACCTGCCTGATGTATCTTTAAGTGACACAGCTTACTTGTTTAGCAGGCAGTATTCATTGCAATCAAGCATTTTAGTATCAGATAATCCCTTGCTGCAGAAATGCTGAATTAATAATTGAACTGTAATATTTGCTTTTAGGAGTAAAAGCCATGGAAGAAAACAAGCATCCACATCCATAGAAGATCAGATTCTTGAAAGTTCATAGAAAGATCTATGTATAAAGTTACTGGATTGTTATGCCGATGAACACAATTGCTGTTTGAGTCTTCTGGCCCTGAAAAAGAAAGTTTTATAATTTCTCATATCACCTAAAATAATAAAGTGTAAGCCCAAACATTCTACTATATATCTTGGATGCCAGAAATATCTTCCTTGGAGATAACTATTGCAAAAGGAGATGTATTTTTTGTGTGAAGGATAGCTTTTCCTTTTCAATCGTGCATAAAAGTTTATACCAGATTGTTCGAATGACTGGGTAAATTTATACATTTTGCAGTACAGATGATGCCATTATAGTGCTAAAGAATATACTACAGATGGTACAAATCTGGCTGATCATGAAATACATTTTAACTCCACTGAATGTACTGAATTTTAATTAAATGATAACTAACAAACCATTAGACACATGGCAACCACCTCTTTAAACAACTAGAATGTGACTTTCTCACTTCAGTGCTGCTGACTGCCGTGGAGCATTGATAGCAGAAAATGTATATATTTGACTGACTTTGAGGCTATCCAAGCAAATAACCAGTTGCTACAGTTCATACAAAACTCAGACTTTTGATTGATTAGTGATAACGGTGTGCAAAGGATTAGCTTCTTAGATGCTACCAATACAAATAGAAATAAGTTTATGACTCTACTTATAACTGATAAAGCACAAAGTAATAACAAACATATTCTACTTACTTTCAATGGATGCCAGATTTGTAAATCACTGAGTGACACCTGACAGCATGCATGACCGAAGTTTCACTTTCAGAGATTGGAAGAGAACTCCTGGAATGTAGGATGGCCCTATATAGGATCACACCTTTGTCACAATAATATAGGAAGTCAAATATATGGTGCAGAAACAGCTCTTCAGAAAAAAGTCTACATTAGGAAGAGGTTATCTTAGATTTAATTTCCACTTTGTTTCTTTTTTTTTCTTTTTTTTCTTTTTTTTCTTTTTTTTTTCTTTTTTCTTCAGGTTTGGGGTAAATTCTCTTCTGACCCATACGAACTTGATGAGGCCTAAGAAATGTAAGGACGACCTCGATCCAAGCTAAGAAGTGGCAGGTACCATGTGCCCCCCCCACCCTGGAAAGTGGGACTGGTGATGGTGGTGAGGTAACCACAGCCCCTGGGTGAAGAACCTGTCACCGCTGTGGTGGGTTGACCCTGGCTGGAGGCCAGGTGCCCACCAGAGCCGCTCTCTCACTCCCCTCATTCACTAAACAGGGAAGAAAAGGTATAACGAAACGCTTGTGGGTCAAGATAAGGACAGGGAGAGATCACTCACTAATTGTTGTCATGAGCAAAACAGACCGAACTTAGAGAGGGAATTCATCTAATTTATTACTAGGCAAAACAGAGTAGAGGAATGAGAAATAAAATCAAATCTTAAAACACCTGCCCCCACCTCTCCCATCTTCCCAGGCTCAACTTCACTCCCGGCTTCAACCTCCTCCCCCCTCAGCGGCACAGGGGGACGGGGAATGGGGGTTACGGTCAGTTCATCTCACGGTGTTTCTGCCGCTTCTTCCTCCTCAGGGGGAGGACTCCTCTCATCGTTCCCCTGCTCCAGCATGGAGTCCCTCTCACGGGGTGCAGACCTTCAGGAGCAAACTGCTCCAGCGTGGGGTCCCTCTCACGGGGTCACAAGTCCTGCCAGCAAACCTGCCCTGGCATGGGCTCCCCTCTTCACGGGTCCACCGGTCTGGCCAGGAACTTGCTCCAGCGTGGGCTTCCCACGGGCCGCAGCCTCCTTCAGGTGCCTCCACCTGCTCCGGCGTGGGGTCCTCCACGGGCTGCAGGTGGAATCTCTACACCCCCTCATCCTTCCTCCATGGGCTGCAGGGGGACAGCCTGCTTCACCATGGCCTTCACCACGGGCTGCAGGGGGATCTCTGCTCCGGCGCCTGGAGCTCCTCCTCCCCCTCCATCTGCACTGACCTTGGTGTCTGCAGAGTTCCTTACATCTTCTCACTCCTCTCTCCGGCTGCAAAAGCTCTCTCTCTAAGTGTTTTTCTACTTCTTAAATATGTTATCACAGAGGCGCTGATTGGCTTGGCCTTGGCCAGCGGCGGGCCCATCTTAGAGCCGGCTGGCATTGGCTCTATCAGACACAGGGGAAGCTTCTAGCAGCTTCTCACAGAAGCCACCCCTGTAGCCCCCCCGCTACCAAAACCTTGCCACACAAACCCAACACATTCCACCCCTCGCCTCTGTGAATCACATATTTAAGAATTATCATTAAAATATACATTCAACACAAAACCTACACACACACACACAAATCACATCAATGAGGAAAAAGAAAAAAGAATTCCCCACACCAAAATCAAAACAACACTATCACACCACCAAACAAAAGTGGACAATACACACAGAATCCACCTCTCATCCCTTCATCACTATTTCACTCTCAAGCTAAGTTCAGTCAATGTTTGCCCGTTACCTCTTCCAATTACTATCCTTATCTCCATTTTCTCGTGCCCCACGTTGGGTGCCAAAAAAGACTGTGGTGGGTTGACCCTGGCTGGGGACCAGGTGCCCACCAAAGCTGCTCTATCACTCCTCTCTTCACTAAGGCAGGGAGGGGAGAAAGGAGGATGGAAAAAACAACCCCAAACTCGTGGGTCGAGATAAAGGCAGTTTAATGTAGCTAAAGCAAAAAAGCCGCGCGCGGAAGCAAAGCAAAAAGCAAAAGATTATTCTCTACTTCCCATCAGCAGGCAATGTCCGGCCACTTCCTGGGAAGCAGGGGTTCAGTATGCGTACCCCTTACTCCGGAAGACAAACATTGTAAAAAAAAACAACGAATGCCCCCGCCCTGTTCCTCCCCTATTCTCAGTTTCTTATTGCTGAGCAGACGTCATATGGTATGGAATATCCCTTTGGTCAGTTTGGGTCAGCTGTCCTAGCTGTGTCCCCTCCCAAGATCTTGCCTACCCCCGCCTGCTGCTGGGGAAAAAGAAATGTTGGAAAGACAGCCTTGATGTGTGCTGGCACTACTCAGTAGTAGCCAAAACACTGGTGTGTTATCAACAGCTTGCTAGCTACCAATACACAGCACAGCTCCATGAGGGCTGCTGTGGGGAGAATTAACTCCATCTCAGCCAGACCCAATACACACCTCACAGACAGGAGAGTAGGGAAGCACTCTGACCTCTGATACCAGCCATGGCCTTCCCCAGCCTCTCTCATGACTCCTACCCAACACGTGCTGGTACACATTTCTACAATGCCCTCTTCCTCTCCGAACCCACAAAGCCTCCTTCCAGCAGCTCCAGCCCTGCCTATCATCCAGCAAGGCAAGAACAAAGTGGGTTCTCAGGGAGGTGAATCCCTCAAGGATGCTTTCCCAGGCCTCAGAGAGGGGCTCAGCAGTTGTGGGTTTTGCTCTCCTTTGTCCTACATGCATGCTGTGCTGCCAGGCGGGTGTTGACCCATATATTTATGGGCAGAAAAGCCAGAATGACAGTCTCTACACCCATGAGAACTATCTGGTGAGTTTCCCTGGGGCTTTCCCCCAGCATCTCAGTGAAATTCATCCCAAGAGCTTTGTGGATGTCACTTCCTCCTCCCAGCACCCTGGTGTTTTCGGTCAGCTCCAGGTAACATCCCACAAGTCCCAAGAGCTGCAGAGAGGCTTCAGCATAAGTAGATACTTTAGCCCATGGCCTGGACATACAGGAGGTGACACGGGCAGCACCCAGATCCATGCACCCTTCCCAAAGGTGTGGGGCAGGCCTTTGGGCCCCTGAACACACTTCTGATGGGGCCCTGCTGTGCTCTTCCCAGCTCTACGATGTCTGTGGTGAGAGAGAGGCCACCATTACCTGATGGGAGAGAGGGTGCCAACATAGTTCCCTCCTCCCCTGCGGCTGTGAGGAGGGATCTGTTTCCACATTCTTTGGGTAGCACAGGTAGGGGCTGATGACCCTCATGCAGGGCCTCTTGTACCTCTGTCCCGCTCCTGTCAGCACTGTCCAAGGAGGAACCTGCTTGCCCTATCCCACGGTGGCACCTGCTAGCAACCTCTCAGAGCAAAAAGTAGGACATGAAGGGCTCATTTATGCCCTTGGTGTACCTACTTTGGCTGCTGGAGCTAGGCAGGACTCTCCAGAGTCAGCAGTATCCTTGAAATTATTTGTTCTGGGCCCCCAGGGATCTTGGGATGTATCCCTGGCTCTGGGCTAGACAATGGCTGTCTTTGTAAGGGGTCCTCCCTGAAGGCAAGCTTCCAGCTTGGCATGAGTCCCCCAGGCTGTTCCTGGAGGCTGATGCCCGGGCCTCAGCCAGAGTGTGCCAGGATCCTTGGATGGGACACGTGGAGGAAGGGCATGGGAAGACGAACATGTGTACAGTGCTCAGGGAGCAGTTGGCCTCTGTTAAAGAAATCTACCAGACGTGAGTTACCCTACGTTTGCTTTATTGCAGCGCTGGATGCATGGGGGAAACAGCTCCACCAAACGTGCATGTCAGGTGATTACCAACACACAGGTTATATAGAATCAAAATATACATATTCATTATTTTTCCAAGAAAAGGCAGTCCTATGATAATAATTTCTTAGAATCCATTTCCATATTCTCCTCCCCATCACGCATGCTCAGTGATTTGAGTCGGTGGTCCTCAAGGGGTCTCTGGTGGTCGTCAGTGGTCTCGCACCCGTGTTAGCTGAATGACCCTCTTCTTGCAGGCATGCACAGTATCCTCGCTGTGGATACACCTGTCCATAACAACTTACTTCATAGGATTAATATTGTCAGGCCTATTGTCCAGTTGGGTAGGGACTGTACAAGGAACGTAGCAGCATTGTACATTGCCATGGTCAGTTAACTTCATTACCTGTTACCTTGATTAGAAACCCCTTTCCCACGATTACAGGCTTTAAAACAGTTCTAGACCTTAAGCAGCTTTCTAGTTAACATAAGTTTTCTTATAGCTAAGCTTCTGTATTTTTTACACCTCTACACCCTTTTGGAGAGTCTTGTCCAGAACAGCAGAAGGACTCAGCACTTCTGACCTTGCCCATCTCTTCCATCCTCCATCACCCCAGGTCACCAGCATGGCCCAACACAAACACTGCAGGCACACCAGGATAGGGAAGCCTCCTGCATAATTTTCCTGGAACCCATGGCATTAAAGCTGTCCTACCACATGATGGTGCTCCCCATTTGTAGCCACACATGGTGCCGTTGAGACTGCATCAAGGTACAAGCCCTTTCCTGGGACATCCCACAGGCACAAAGGGTGCCCAGCAGCCATGCCATCGTGCCGTGCTGACATCAGTTGTGATTCTCTTGCAGCGACTGGCACTCCACGCGGGGCTGTGTGGAGCTCCGGTAAGAAGTGAATGTCGCAAAAACCTGTCTTGAATGAGGGAATATCGACCAAGGGCAGAACCTGTGGAGGCAGAGTGCCATCTTGGGAGTTCATCCCCCTATTCCTGAAACATGCGGACAAAGATCATCTGCTGTGCATGCATGCCTGTGAGGGGTCATGACTTGGTCAGCCCCAAAGGGAGGGGACAGTGAGACCCCCACAACCCACCAACACATTCCTGAACATTCTGGAACATTCCTGAGCATTCCTGTCACACCCTGCTTGGTGGTGACAAAACCCTGCCTATGGTGGGGGAGGAGCACATTGGGTTATAAAAATGGGAAACAGAAGTTTTTGGCATGCGCCCGCCACCTAAAGATTACAACTACAAGCAGAAAGTGATATCTTTCTTTCTTTCTTTCTCTTTCTTTCTTTCTTTCTCTCTCTCTCTTTCTTTCTCTCTTTCTCTCTTTCTCTCTTTCTCTCTTTCTCTCTCTCTTTCTCTCTCTCTCTCTTTCTTTCTCTCTTTCTCCTTCCTTCCTTCCTTCCTTCCTTCCTTCCTTCCTTCCTTCCTTCCTTCCTTCTTTCTTTTTCTCTCTCTCTTTCTTTTTCTCTCTGCCACTCTCTTTGTCTCTAAATTCATTTTCAGCACATTGGGATAATATCGTCATAAATTTTGCTATGCCGTTATCTTTTGTAGTTCCACTAAGTTTTAAGTATTGTTATAACTTTTGCCAAGCCACTATCTTTTGTAGTTCTGCTGAGTTTTAAGTAAATTTGTGATTTATTTGAACCTCTAGAGTAATTGCCGTTACTCCTGATTACCATGCAGAGAATTAAAAAATTAACCTCATCCTTACCCACCAAGTGGGATGGGACAGGTTGTTCTGCTCCTGACACTTGCAGTGTAAAGATGGGGAGAAATTCCTGTCAGAAATATCTTCCATGAGGATTCCAGTCCCCAGCAGGGACTCTTCTGCCCTTCACTGTCCCCACAAGACAGAAGAAAGGCACAGGAGCAGTGCTGGAGCAGCCCCTGGGTGGGGGGCTCTGACCTTGCGCTCTCGAAAACCTGACAAGAAAAGGTGATTTGACTCTTTTCCAGAAGGGCTTTATTCTCTTTTATGGATATTGTACATATCTTTGCGAGTCATGCGCAAACTATTATATAAAACTAATTTGACTGTAAATAACTTATTTGTGGGTTGTCATGATCTAGGGAAACAAATGCTCATTGGAAGCAAAGGAGGTAGGAGGAATAGTAGGTAGGGACTAAAAGGGACCTGGCAGTCGTGGCACTTTTCCAGCAGATGTTGGGGTGGTTGAAGTCCCAGAGCAGGACAAGAGCCTGCAAGCATAAATGGCTTGCAGCTTTTGACACCTTTCATGCATAGATGTTACTGGAAGAGGGGGAACTTTGGGGGCAAGAGGGACATGTGGCTGCTGGTGGATGTGGGGCTTCCCCAGAGGTTGGGTAATAGCTCCTGACCCTTGTCTTGGATCAATATTATCCCTATCCTGCCATCCTCACCTGAAGGGCATCCTGAGCTCTCATCAGCATCTGATCTAGACACCAAATGACAAGTTGTTTCACCCAACCAGAACTGTGCAACTGGTATGGGTCTGTGTAAGCCACGTATGTCCATTTGAAAGAGCTGGTGAAAGAGCTGCCCTCATTCCAGCCCAAACCAATCCTATCAGAAATGGAAAAATGATAATGGATTGCATGTTTACTAACAAGCAATACCAAAGAATGGGCAGCAACTACTGCAAATAAGTACATTAGTAAAAGGACCATTTTCCATTCTTATTTCTGGGTGAAAGAGGAGTGCCTTCAGGAGCTCTATGTAACGCAGAATACAGGTATTCTGCCTTTCTGCAGCTGATATTTTTCAGTTGATAATTATTTGCTTGAGTAAGCAATTACAGACAATGTCTGAGAATCCTTTTGTGGCTTTTTCAACTCAGGGAACTTCTCCATTTCTTTAATTTACTCAGCTGGTAACTAAGATTATAGCTGCTTTATATGCATAGGCAGTGAAGGAAAATAGTCATTGACCAATTAGCAATAATACTGATAGTAATTTCACAGCTTTGATTGCAAAGATAAATGTTTCCCACCAGTAACTGATTTTTGCTCCTTTCTGTGTGTCTGCATGTTTTGTTCTGCTGATGGATTTTGATTCTTATACTTGTGTGTTTTGGTTTTTAACAGAGTGGGTGTATCAGCATCAGGAAAAAATGCCTGGTTTGAAGAAGTGCAAATTCTCTCTGAAGAGATACAAATAGCCCTTCAGCAGTGTGTTGGGTTTGTGTGGCAGGGTTTTGGTAGCGGGGGGGCTACAGGGGTGGCTTCTGTGAGAAGCTGCTAGAAGCTCCCCTGTGTCTGATAGAGCCAATGCCAGCAGGCTCCAAGACGGGCCTGCCGCTGGCCAAGGCCAAGCCAATCAGCGCCTCTGTGATAACATATTTAAGAAGTAGAAAAACACTTAGAGAGAGAGCTTTTGCAGCCAGAGAGAGGAGTGAGAAGATGTAAGGAACTCTGCAGACACCAAGGTCAGTGCAGATGGAGGGGGAGGAGGAGCTCCAGGCATGGGAGCAGAGATCCCCCTGCAGCCCGTGGTGAAGGCCATGGTGAAGCAGGCTGTCCCCCTGCAGCCCATGGAGGAAGGATGAGGGGGTGTAGAGATTCCACCTGCAGCCCGTGGAGGACCCCATGCCGGAGCAGGTGGAGGCACCTGAAGGAGGCTGCGGCCCGTGGGAAGCCCACGCTGGAGCAAGTTCCAGGCCGGACCGGTGGACCCGTGAAGAGGGGAGCCCACGCCAGGGCAGATTTGCTGGCAGGACTTGTGACCCCGTGGGGGACCCCACGCTGGAGCAGTTTGCTCCTGAAGGTCTGCACCCCGTGAGAGGGACTCCATGCTGGAGCAGGGGAACGATGAGAGGAGTCCTCCCCCTGAGGAGGAAGAAGCGGCAGAAACACCGTGAGATGAACTGACCGTAACCCCCATTCCCCGTCCCCCTGTGCCACTGAGGGGGGGGAAGGTTGAAGCCGGGAGTGAAGTTGAGCCCGGGAAGATGGGAGGGGTGGGGGGAAGTGTTTTAAGAGTTGATTTTATTTTCTCATTCCTCTACTCTGTTTTGCCTAGTAATAAATTAGATGAATTGCCTCTCTAAGTTTGGTCTGTTTTGCTCGTGATGATAATTAGTGAGCGATCTCTCCCTGTCCTTATCTCGACCTGCAAGCATTTCGTTATGCCTTTTCTCCCGTCTAGTGAATGAGGGGAGTGAGAGCGCGGCTCTGGTGGGCACCTGGCCTCCAGCCAGGGTCAACCCACCACAAGCAGCAATGGTACAAATAGTCTGGATTCCTTACTGGGCAAGTTGGATAGTTAAATAATTATTCTACAATGAAAATACCCTTGGGATTTTCTTCTTCAAACAAGGATTTTGAAGTCTATTACTTCTGAATCAGCATGTAAAAGGTCCTAATCTGAGTGTGCTGATTTTATCTGTCATAAATATATTAAATATTTCACATGGAAAAACATATTATTGGCAAAGAGGTGGTAATGATGACTAGATACAACATAAAATAATTGCTATTTACAGCTGCGAAGATGGACTGTTGTGACAAGTCTGGATGAAAAGTATGTACAGAACAAGAAATATTTTTTTTTTTTGAAAGCATGAAAATGTAGACAATTTTGATGACTTTCGTGTCTGATGTGGGAAAAGGATAATCATGGGGTTTAGGGCAAAAAAGGTTAGCATTAATCTCATCTAGGTTTAGACACTTAAAGTTAGATACCTAAATCCCCTGGGTTTTTTACATTTAATGGAGTGAAATGTGCATCTCCAGTCATCCTAATTTAGTTTGGGAAGGATCATGCTCTAATAATACCTCTCTTCTTTCCACTGAGTACAAAAGAAGCGTAAGGTGGCATTTTACTTTTAACTTATCTTCCAGGAAGTCCTGGGTTGTTCACTTAAATATTAAGTTAACAATACTGTTTGCTTAAATTGTAAGGCTACATACAGCAGACACTCTTTCATTGGACTGAAAGAAGGAGAAAGAAAGTCATGAATGAGCCCTGGTTACTGTGTTTGATGGCCTTCCATCTGCAACTGGTTTTTACTGTTTTCAATTTTCAGAAGTCAGATACATCTGTCTCATACATCTGTTTGTCACAAGAAATGGATATAGAAGTATTTATCAAATTCTGCTGTAATGACTGTTGCCACTTACATGAATCACACAGCTCACACAAGAAATTACCATCATGATAGATGGGAGAAAGGAGAGAGGTGCAAAATTGTCCTGGTTCTGGCTAGGATAGAGTTAATTTCACAAGGAGCTAGGACAGGTGAGCCAAGCTGGCCGGGGGGCTATTCCATACCATGTGACATCATGCTCACCATAAAAGGGGGCTAGTTGGGTAGGGGCCGGTTCAGCGTGGCTCCGGGACAGGTTGAGTGTCGGGTCGGTGGGTCGTGGGATAGGTAAATTGTTCTCCGTTATCGCCCATTGTGAATATCTGTTATCAGTACTGTTGTTGATTGTTTCCCTCTCCCTTGCTGTCCCAGTAACCTGCCCTTATCCCAACCCTCGAGGCCGGGGGAGGGGTGAGTGAGCAGCGCGTGGCACCCAGCTGCTGGCTGGGGCTAAACCACATCAAGAATTTAAGCCACTAAGCTTAATTGAAGCCACTTTGGCAGTGCACTGCAAGTTACAAAGAACATACTTCTGTTCATCCAAGGTATAATATGATTTTCTATGACATGCATCACACACGAAGCATACTGTAGTTGGTAGATGTGTATCAGATGTTCTGTCTGTAGAATTTATAATATAAAAAATTGACTAAAGCATAATAACATTGTGTCCAGATGCTTTCATAAAAAGTGGTTTCTCCTGAGCTGAGCACCCAGAGCTCATGGGAGTGAGTCTGGATGCTTTTTTTTTTTTTTCCAGGCCTCTATATTTGACCAGTTTGACACAAACTGTTCTTGATATGAACATGTCATCAAAATTGTATGGAACAATACTTGGTCAATATTATGTCTTATGTTACTTCTAACTGAATAATAATCTCCAGTTCTAGCTTGAGTAATACTAGATAATTCTAGCATGAGTAATCATCAGTTCCAAGGTTTCCTTTTTAATATAAGGTTGTGTCTAAATTAATTTAGAGTTTCTTCCTATGTTCTGCTCACACAGGCCTTAATTTGGATACAATAATCTCCCCATCAGTAATTAAAACAGAGAGTTAAATAGGATAAAGAGGAAAAAATGGGAGAACAGCAGCCCTGGGGATATTAAGATTGATCTTTGTTACTAACACATGGTGTAGGCATAAAGGTTAATAATGAAAAACGTAATCATAGAATCATAGAATCATTTAGGTTGTAAAGACCTTTAAGATCATCGAGTCCAACCACTAACCTAACACTGCTTTGCTCTGTCATTTTTAGCAGCACTTCCAAATACTTTGCCCTTTCTCACACCATTGCTTAAAAATACTTAAGGCCTCCTATTTCACACAGCTCCTTCTGGCATGGTAAGGATGGCTGAAGTGGAAAGGACATAAACCTGCATGCACTTTAAGGAAGCCCTTGAGACTTCCCGAGTAAAATAAAATGGAAGACATATAAATGAGAATGAGGCTGTCAAAATAGATTATAATCAGTACAAACCGTATATAAATTTCACACCAGACTTTAAAACATACTGCTAACATTTAATGAGAGCTGTGACTACATGTGGAGTTTATGGCATTACAGAGGAACTGCACATTTATGCTGGTGCCTTGCCCAGACTTGCCTTGAAGCTCTGACTGTTGCTATCAAAGCTGGAGAAGCGCAGGACTTCTGAAGTGAGCGTAGACATGAGATGCGTGACAGAGGGCATGACCCAGCCTCTAAAGCCCTGTGTACTGGGTAGCCATGTGCACACAGTTTAGGAAACTCCTCTTTGCTGAAGGTTCCATCAGAAATCGCACCTGGCTTTGGTCTGGTTCTCAGAAGTTCAAACACAAAGGCTCTTGAAATGTCTAATTTCTGTCTGCAGAACCACCCCTCCACCGCTTTCCTGATTTTGTGTTTTGGGGAGGTGAGAGGTGGCATTTTGCTGAGGGGGTGTGTGTGTCATCGCAGTGCTGGTCCCCACAGCCTAGGAGGAAGGATGGAGTTGGAAGGCTGTTGCTCAAATTTCCTGAGAGGAGAGGTGGCATGTGTCTGGCATCCTTTTGTCTTCCTGAGTACTCATGGTGAACTGTCGAATTGTCCCTCCCAAGATATGTATAGTATTACCTGTCTCAAGAAATAATGTTTTACACCATAAGGAAGATCTGACTCGCCTGATAAATTTTTTAGTCTTTCTTTTTAATTATTTGTGTTTGAAGACAAGAGTGGATTTGTTTGGATTTAAATCACAAGGTTTCTTGAGGGCTTTTCTTCTCCATAAGATTTTGATTAATTTGACTTTCTCAGTACAGAGGTTCTCACTAGGTATCTTTTCAGCAGCTACCCTGGAGCTGTATGGTTTATGAAATGAAAAATTAATCATGTGCATGTATTTCAGCAAATAAATCAATCAAATTTTGGTGCATATTTAGTCCCCAAACATTGTTTTATTTTCCTATTCAACTAAGGGCTAACGCTCGCCAATATTTATAGGTCCTAAAGATGTAAGATTTGTGTTCCAGATGTGATTGTTTCTGCAGGCAAGGTTCCTTTGCAGAAACAGCTTCTGGAAATAGCAAATATTAATTTGGTGGATTTCAGAGAATGATTATGGAAAGTAAATTCGGTAGAACACTTCCTGTAAACACAGCTGAGCCGCGGAACTTTGCACTCATCCTGGGCTGTGATGATATTGTTGGCACCTGTTGCAGAGGCAGGATCTATGGCTTAGTGTGAGTGGTGTGTGTTCGTGTTGATGTGCAGACCACAGAGAAGCTTGCTCCAGCTGCTACCTTCCAGTGCAGAACATACGTCATGCTTGAAAATCCTTAAGAGACTGTGGAAATCTTAAGCTTAGAAAGCCTGTTGCCTAAGTAAATAACCCCTATTCTAAGTGAATGACTAGCATCAAAAATCACGAATTGAAGTTAATGAGTTCTTCTATTCGATAAGAAGTGTTAATGTTGTTGCAACATGTTCACCTCCTTGTGTGACTAAAATGTTTTTGTCTTACACTAGACATAGAATTGGAGGTGAATGCAGCTCACTGTCTGAGTTCAAAGTCAGTTCTTCCAGGGAAAGCAAAACATTTCTGTCCCAGGAAGCATCAAGGGACTGCAAACAGCAGCCAGGCAGCTCTGCTGCCATTACTTTTACTGTGCTCAGAGTAAAAGCTGCAGCTGAGGAGCTCTGTCTGTGGAGAACTGTATTCAAATTATGTTGCTTAGCCCTTTGGGACTACTGAGAACTGATAAAGCTGCCCTTCCTTGAGTCTGGGCCAGTGCTATGGCTTGGGATCAGGAAATTATAAATGGAAACTGAACGCAACAGTTCAATCAGATGTCTTGCATTTACCCTTTATCTAACTGCTGTAGTTCATAAGTGTTCATAAGTGTCGTGGAAAGGAGGATACAAATCTGAAGATGAACCCAATACACAAACCAAACAGAAGAGAGAGCAGTTCCTTTTCTCATTACTAAAAAATTAAGTCTGGCAGCAGTTTGTTATAAGCTGAATGGAAAAAAAGGAAGCCTCATGGTTAAATATTTTATACTTGAGTATTTTAGAATTATTTTCAGATAAACACCCCTAAATTTAGCAAAAAGTTTTTTTAAAAATAAACTAACTTATTTTGCTCTTTAGCTTTATAGCTGAGTCGTAGTTGGCTCATATTCAATGTAAGTGACCACGCATAAACATTAGAAAGGAATTTCCAAGGCACCTACTCTACTAAAGAAGATTATGTTCCAGAACAGAGAGTTTTCCTTCATTTGTTTTATACATTATAACCTTATCAATTTACTGATTGGTGAAGTAAACATTTCTCTAAGGACTGCAGATGCAGGAATGAGAGTAATGATTCAAAGAAAAGCTATAGTTAACTGTGGCAGGGGTCCTCTAAGAAGTAAGTATCCTCTGACATAATAAATAACAAGAGTTTTAAATGAGTCATTGCCGTTTATAAAGTAAATAATAGTTACTTTAACAAATGTGTTATTATATAATTGTCCATGGCAATGCTTACAGACTATCTGGAAAATACAGTCTGCTGCAATAGAAATACCATGGAGTTTAAAACCTTTGTATACATCTTAATCTCTTCAGATGCACAAAATTCTTTCTATGCCCACCCTCCTTAATCAAAAAGCACATCCCAATTTAAAAGAGGATCCCACAAGCCGGAGGAATCACGTGCTTTGCTACCACCCCTACCATCGCCTGTATTGAGGGCTTGTTCTCAGGAAGGGTGAATTGATCATGTTCAACTCAGACCTCTTAAGGAAGCATGGGTTTCAGCGTGTAGAGAAGCTTAGGACTGGTCATGTGGCTTCCCTGACGTCAGAGGCACATGCTATGTACCCTGTTCAGTGGTACATTGCAGGCTTTACCGCCTGGTGGAGTTTACCACAAAGTACCCTGCATCGCCAGGCTCTACACAGCTCTCATTGTAGGTGGATCAATGAGGTGAGAACTTAAGTCCTGGATTGTCTATAAGCAAACTCTTCAATTTCTCAATTTTTTTTTTCCTGGAGGCTTCCAGAAACTCACTGCATTGCAAATCTAAAAAATCATTAATGAAATTGTCAGTGGAGAGGTTATGTTCATATGGCAGTTCTTCAGGCTGTACTGTTCAAATTTCAAGCTCTTCATATTTAAAACAATAGAGCTAGAAAAGAATGAGGTGGGAAGGCACCTCTGGAGATTGCGTTCGTCTGGTCCCCTGCTCAGAGCAGAGTCAGCTAGAGCAGGTTGCTCAGAGCTGTGTCCAGTCAGGTTTTGACTATCTCCAGGGATGGAGAGTCCACAATCTCTCTGGGAAACCTGTTCCAGTGTTTGACCACCCTCACAGTGAAACATTTTTTCTAATGCTTAGGTGCAATTTCCTGTATTTCAGTTTTTTCTCATTGCCTCTTGTCCATTCACTAGATACCACTGGCTATCTGTTGTCTTTACACCCTCCCATTAAATATATCACTTTTAAAAATCAGTCATCTAAGTTCTTTCCAAGAGACTCAGCTGACTCTTGTGTAGAGTAGAATGCGATTTTTCTTGTTTCTGTGAACCAGGGACGTAAAAGTTCAACAACCCAGGAGATTCAAGCATGAACACTTACCTGCATGAAGGATTTCAACCATTATTCTTGGTGCTTGGCAGCTTTAAGCCCAATGCCATATTGCTGTAAGGCCTGTCATGGACCTTTTATTCCCCCTTACAGATGTAGCAAAAGGTGCTTCACATCACACTCCCTTTGGACTCAGGATATAAAAACACAAACCTTCAGCTAGGATAATTGCTTCTATAATTGTTCAATTTCAAATGTTTTAAACTGGCCTTTCATTATCGCAGAGTCCAGCTTCTTACATCTAGAGTCCATCCAAATGAAAGTGTATTTTAAGCATGTTTAATTTGCTGTGGCTTATATTTGTGTTACTTCTATGTAACCTTTTCCTAAACCCAAAGAGCAGGCTTGGATCTTAAGCTAAACCAAAATACATTCCAATAAATAAGTACTAGAATTATCTGAACACTTCTAAAAAACCAAGATCAAAGCCCACAAACTTAGAAGAAATTTGTTTCCAATGAACTATTTAAAACAGACTCAATAAATACTTTGTAGATGTGTAGGAACTTTAAAAGCTGCTTGGAACACTTTGACTGCTTTGCCTTAGATAGGTGAAAGCTTAACAAGGATCAGCCACTATGAATCTTGAGTGACTCATCAGAGCTAATCAAGACCAGACAGTCCAGGTTTGTATACTGAGTACACAGAAGAAACTGCTTATATAGAATTTACAGCCCAAATTGTGTTCACCAGATGTAGTAACCTGGTTAGTTTTAAATAATTTGAATAAGCTATCGGGAAAGGTATGGCCTGAGCAATAAGGGAAATAGTCATGTAAATATTTGTTATGAATTATAATTACAAGGTAAATTAATACTAACATGTTAAAAAGCCGCATGTAAACTAGTAAAAGCTCAATTCGAAGTCCTTGTTATGTTTTAAAAAAAAAATCCTATGGAATCATCTAAATCTGTCTGTCTTCTCAACTCAGTACTTTTAGAGGATGTATATTTAAACTAGGATCTCACCTGCTCTGGCTTTCTAGGGCATGGTTGTCTCAAAAGCTTGTAACACTTCAGATAGTGCCTGATGAACAGAGAGTAAAATTTAAATTGCATCACTCAGAAACATTTTAGTCTATTTTTTTTCTTTTCTCTCCCCCCCCCCCCCCCTTATACAGGGGAACTAATAATCTAATAGACTTCTACAAAAAATCCCTGAAATCCTTTTCCAAATTGTAATGATTTTCTCCTTACCTATGACATGTAATGACTGTCATGGAGACGTTATTGTAACAACATCTTCTTGTTCCCCTCCCCATTTTAACAGTAGTATCAGTCTGTGGTAAGCCCTATATTTGCCAGTTACAGGGTTGTACTTACGTCTTTACTCACAATGGGAACCAAATAGAATAAAAATATGCAAAGGTGATTGTTTGGTGCGTACAGTATAGTATAGTGTAGTGTAGTTTCCTTTGCAATCTCTTATACAAAACTAAATCAGCGATCAGAAGAAAGCAAACAAACAAACAAACAAAAAAGAGCCTGACCAGGAAATTTCATCAAATTGCTTTTTTTATGCTTAAGGAAAGCTTTAACTGTTATCATAACATCTGAAGATTAATTAGAAATACTTATTCCAGAAGAAGAGGTAGATGCTGAGCTCAAATCTAGAGTCATCCTTAATATTATTCTAACACGGGTGTCCCAGATAACTTGCTTGTAAGCTGAGAGGAAAGTATAAATAGAAAAGAAGGAAATGGAAAAAAAAATAGTGTTTCTAAGAGCTGAAATATTGCATCTATGTATTTGCGACATAGAGCAGTACAGGGCATTCACACTGTTGATATTATTTTCAATGCACAGCATATTGGATCTAAAGATGAATTTCGAGCAGGGCCTGTGGATGAATCTTGCTTTACTTTAATAGCTACCTAAAAGTAGACCCTGAGGAGGGAGCAGAATTCTGTGCAATTCAACATAATTAGAAAAGAGTCCCAATCACCATCATTCTAGATTCCTATATGTTCCTCGGGATGCGAGACCTAATACTGTGTTGGATTTGCGTGGCAAGGTTTTGGCAGCGAGGGGGCTACAGGGGTGGCTTCTGTGAGAAGCTGCTAGAAGCTTCCCATGTGTCTGACAGAGCCAATGCCAGCCTGCTCTAAGACGGGCCCGCCGCTGGCCAAGGCCAAGCCAATCAGCGCCTCTGTCATAACATATTTAAGAAGGAAAAAAAAAAAAAGATTAGAGAGAGCTTTTGCAGCCGGAGAGAGGAGTGAGAAGATGTAAGAAACTCTGCAGACACCAAGGTCAGTGAAGAAGGAGGGGGACGAGGTGCTCCAGGCATGGGAGCAGAGATCCCCCTGCAGCCCGTGGTGAAGGCCATGGTGAAGCAGGCTGTCCCCCTGCAGCCCATGGAGGAAGGATGAGGGGGTGTAGAGATTCCACCTGCAGCCCGTGGAGGACCCCACGCCAGAGCAGGTGGAGGCACCTGAAGGAGGCTGTGACCCTGTGGGAAGCCCACGCTGGAGCAGGCTCCTGGCAGGACCTGGGGACCCATGGAGAGAGGAGCCCATGCTGGAGCAGGTTTGCTGGCAGGACTTGTGACCCCATGGGGGACCCCACGCTGGAGCAGTGTGGTACTGAAGGTCTGCACCCTGTGGGAGAGACTCACATTGGAGAAGTTCGTGAAGGACCGCACCCCGTGAGAGCGACTCCATGCTGGAGCAGGGGAACAATGAGAGGAGTCCTCCCCCTGAGGATGAAGAAGCGGCAGAAACAGCGTGTGATGAACTGACCACAACCCCCATTCCCAGTCCCCCTGTGCCGCTGAGGGGGGAGGAGGTTGAAGCCGGGAGTGAAGTTGAGCCCGGGAAGATGGGAGGGGTGGGGGGAGGTGTTTTAAGATTTGATTTTATTTCTCATTCCTCTACTCTGTTTTGCTTAGTAATAAATTAGATGAATTTCCTCTCTAAGTTCGGTCTGTTTTGCTCGTGACGATAATCAGTGAGTGATCTCTCCCTGTCCTTATCTCGACCCATAAGCTTTTCGTTGTACTTTTTCTCCCCTGTTTAGTGAATGAGGGGAGTGATAGAGCGGCTCTGGTGGGCACCTGGCCCCCAGCCAGGGTCAACCCACGACAAATACATTGTGAAGAATTTCATTATAAAGGTAGAATTAAGCCCTGTTAGTAAGAAACAAATAGAACAGTGTTCACAAATTTCTGGATCTTTTTCTGTAATGGTTGGCTATATTTCACATTTCTGGCTTTCCTCAGAGGCTTAGGGAGCTCTTTGTGCTAAAGGAAAAAACTCAGAAACATCACAGCAAACTATTTAGCACAAATCCATGACAGCCTCTAAGAGTCAGAGCTGAAGCCTGCAGCTCTCTATGTTGGAAAAGTATGGAGATGTTTGGAGATTAAGGACTGTTTACTCCTGGTAAAATTAAACTTGTTTCAAGAGCAGAAAAAAAAAAAACCCTTTTGCCATTTTTTTTCTGAAATAACAAAGTTCTCTGAAATAAATACGAGTCAGTAAGAGTAGAATTTACAAATTGTATTTATTTATTTTTTTAATAAAGAAAAGACTTTTTTTCAGGTTAAGTTATTCCAGGTATGGAAAGCCAACCTTATTTTTCTGTTTCTGTCCTAAAACTGTTTTGGAAATAGGTTTTAGACGTGCAAGTGTGTTGGCGTCAGACCTATATACCTATTCTAATGCTTCAGGTTTTGGTTTTGTTTTGGGGTTTTTTTCCCCTGCATCTGCCATTTTAGGTATGTATAAAACATTTATTTTAATTTACAATCTTTTTATCCTAAGTAATTTTAAAAAATTCCTGCATTGTGAACATATTCCAGACTGTTATATGTTCTGAAATGTTTCCTTATTTACCATAATGTTACCTGGGGTCTGTACATTCTCTACAAATGTCTGAAAATTCAATTTGAGGTTTTACAACACTGAAGTGATAAAAATAGGTAAGAAGCAGTTCTTGATAAGCATCAAGACTAAGCCATCAAAAACTAATGGACAATTAAAAAATGAATGCTGCAATAGCTAGTCACCAAAATGTCTTCCTAGATTGTTTTTTTTCAAAGGCAAGGTCAAACCAATAATATAATACTGCAAACACCAGCTCCTTCTATCTCACAGAATATTAGACATCAATCCTCTGAATTTGTTCAAGGCAGAAACAAGGACAAGGGAGAAATGATTTTAAGCCACGTCTTAGCTTTTTTGCTATGGGATTGAAATAATGCTAAGCTTCTGATATATTTGTGTTCTCAGGGATTTAGTGGGTGGAGCTGGGAGGCTTCCAGAAATACTTGTGGGCTCAAGTTCATGGTGGAGGTGCTGCTGACAAAGTCACAGCAGCCGCTTGGTGGCTGCCTCTCTGCAAATGACGAACCGTCTGCAGCCTGGGCTAAGGTGCAGCTTCAAGTCCATCGTGCCAGAGGGACACAAGCTCTTGGTAAGCCAAGCATTTTCCCAGCTAGGTCTGGGTTTTGCTTAGGCTTTCATACCAGAGTAGGTTAATGCTGAGAAAACTCCTGTAGTCGGGAGGTGACCTGCGTACTTGCTGATGATGATACCACAATAAAGTCCCATCAAAGTCTGCGTTGTAGCCAGGACGAATGCCAAATCCACCAGACTGTTTTATATTAATAAGCGTTTTTCTTAGGTTCTCCTATTAGACTTGTTCTACTTTATAAATATTGTCTTTCGATAAGAAGAAATGGAGAAACAGTTCAGGGTGCTTAGCTGGGGTTTGGGACATCTAGGCTTGTTTTACAGCCTGCATTTCACCTAAGAGTGGAAAGCTTCCTCCAGGCTACCTAAGATCCTTGAGATATGAACAATCTTTTTGTAGATGTGTGTCTCAGATGGAACCTTTTGGAACCTGCTCTTCTGAGCTGAGTGTTCTTTAAAATAGGTCTACCAATATTTTGGAAATAGGACCAGTCCTCTTCTCACCTCGGAGTCTAAGCCAGAGGGAAACACTTCTTTCCCCTTTGCCTCTTCAGTTTTCCCCAGAGTAGCTGAAGTGACAATATTCAGAGGTTTTCTTACTAATCCTCAGAAATTGTAAAGGAAGTTTGGGTACTAAACAAAGAGATATCCAAGTATCTACCTTTTTTTAATAGAAATGCTTATGTCTGCTTCCAGGTATAGCAGTGAAGTATTTAATTTAAAATATTTAGTTAATAAGGTCATAATGCAATAAAGCAAATGTTTGCTTCTCCTCTGTTGTGACTGTTTCAAGAACCTCTGTGAAAGAGATGGTCTAGGCATTAGGAAGCATGCTTGGATATTAAAAAATATATGCTTGTTCACTGCCTTGATGCCAAATCAAAAGCACATCCTAAACATGTCCAAGTCATTTACTGGAAAAATACAAAGATCACAAGGTCACGATTAGCAAACAAAACATGATTAAGAGCAGAAAATACACTATTAAAATACAAGATATTCCCAGGGAGTGGAAAGATAGAACTTTTGTGGGAAAAAGCTGAAAAGTGAAAACTTTGTTTCATAGCTAATAAAACGAGTATGAAACTTAAAAAAAGGTTATTTCAATTCATTTTTTAAAAAATCATTTGCATTTAAGTAGTTTAAAAAAAGAAACAAAGATCAGTTACTAGATTTTCTTGCAATGCTTTAGTCATCTTCATGTTCACTTCCTCCTTCCATTAACTGAAATGGTTCTGTCTGAAAGCATCAGTATGAACTTCAGATAGGGAGGTGTAAAACACAAAATAGGTCCCAAGCTGGAAATTAGAATGATGAAATATAATCCTAAATCCTCATTGTTTATCATCATTAAAAAACAGATGTCCCTGTTGTGTGAGTAGGTGTAGTAGACTAAAAGTCTTAACCAAACTGTATTGGAGGTAAAGTCCAACTGCAGTTTCAGCTGGATATGGTTTTCTTCGCTCTCAGCTTAAGCTTTTAGAGTACTCTTCAATATTTGTAGTGTCTGTTGAATACATCGTGATCCAAAGTCAGCTGAAAAAAGGTCATGTAGTATGATGACCCCTGACACAAAAAGCGTTCTTTGGTGTTCTGGTGTTCTGCCTCATACTTAATGATTTTAAAAAAAGATATTTTGGGTCATGCAACATGTGAGATGAAGAATAGATTAATCAGGCTGAAAGACTGGTTGCATTTTTTTTGTGATATATGAAGACTGAATATACTAGTTCAGAAATTGTGATTGAATGACTTGACTGAGGGAACATTGAGGACAAAGGAGGAAAAGAAAGTATACAAAAAGACTAGGAGATGTGAGAACAGGGAAAAGAATGGTGGAAGAGGAAGAGATGGAGAGTCAATAGTAAATACAGATACAAAGAGAACGGAAGAGAATTTGGAATACCAGAGAGAAGCCTGGAAAAGAAAGAACCAAAGTGAGCATATAAGTATGTATATTGCTCATTTATGTCATTCATTGATTGACTTGATTTCAAAGAACCATTGAATGATTTTGTGTGATTCCTGAAGCAGGTGCTGAGGACATGACTTAGCATGCTGTGTTTTCCTCATAAATTCTGTTCACTATGGCTATTCCCACTCAGATGATGTGGGAACTGAGGTATAACCCTCCTATTCATACCATGCAGCTCAGCCTTGCGTCGAACTGCAGCAGCTGCAGGTATAAATACTTCCAATAGGCAGCAGTCTTGGCCTGTAGATACAGCGATAATACATAATAATATTGTTGTAATTTACTTCTAAAGCTTCCAGAATATCTATTATCATGAATAGATGTAGAGAGAGGTGTTATTCCATCTTGCTCTGCAACGTACCTATCTCTGTGATGAATCATTATCTGTTTAATGGGATAGTTACTCTTGTCTGAAGTATAAGGATGTGAGCTAAGTCTTTCTTCCAATTGTATTCCTTCTCTGCTTTTCAAAGTGAGAAGGAAACAGGCCAGAGAGGAAAGTAAATGAAAAACCTGAAACGTCACTCCTAGTTTGAAGAATCGCTGTGGCACAGTCAGGAGATAACATATGTCAATATTATTACGCTTTCTTTGACACTGATGACAGTGTCACAGAAGATAAGTAAGCAAATCCCAGGTGAGATTTCAGAAGTTGACTAATGCAAATAATTCAGAAGAGGTTTTAGTACTGTCTTTATGTGGAAAATTGATTTCCCAGGGAAATTGTGTTTTTCCTAGTTTCTTATAAAAACTTGTATTTTGCAATACTAACAGCCAGTTTCAGGTTTGTAATTGCTTTCACTTGGTCTTTCATCACTTACTTATACTGACCACGCTGGATAAATCTTGGCTCAGTATCATACATCTGTTTCTCTCTTCATCAGTTTCAGGGTGTGAGTGTGTGGGAATATTTCAGGTTTCAGAGGTTACTCGTGTGCAGCAGAAATAGAAAACAAACAAACAAACAAAGAAGTAGCTCCCAAAATGAAGTGCTCTTTCCGCACCATACATGGTCCTTAATGAACAAACTTTTTCAGTATTCATTTCTCTGGGGAAATTTGAACCAGATTTGGCTTGAGTGTGACTTTCTAAAAGTCTGGATGTTTGGACTGATGTTTTGGATTGGCCTGTTTTAGACAGAAGTCTGCTGCTTAAATGCTGTAACATGGATTATTTCTCTGTTTTTCCAACATATATGGTGTGTTTCTATTTTTTATATTATTGTTATTATTCTTTAGACCTGACTGTTAAGTGACTATAAATCACACCCAGTGGGCCTTTCTCCTGAAAGCAAATCATTATTGTAGTCTCAAAATGAGCAGAGCACTGTTAAGGAAGTTTCTTCACCTTAGGTTTCCCACAGCAGAGTTTCAGGCTCTAAGTCCCATGAGATAATTTATTTGGGTTGTGCAGCAGTCATAACAGCTCGAGCTGGGTGTCTCCACAGAGGGACCCCAAACAAGAAGATCTCTGGGCAATTTTACCCTTATAATCTAAGTTCCCCTCCTTCACATGACAGTTCAGACCAATAGTAATATTAGGGTCTGGGGTCTTCTCGTTCTCCATTGGGTCCTTTCTTTGTCTCTAGGTGGGCTGTTTCTTTTCTTATCTCTAACGCTGCCACTTCTGCTGACAGTTGTAGCTTCCTTATCTTCCAGCTCTGGGGCCTTTTACTTACCTAGGCAAAAGTTCAACAAAAGTTCAATATATCTATGTGAAAGTTCATAGCTTGTGGCCTAAGGTTTCAGCAAATTTAGCCACCTGTGCTAAGCTAGTTATGCCAACACTTATGCTAAGCTTAACAACTAATATTTCCCAACAGCACATTTTTCTGAGGCTGAAATCCTGACAGTCCCTCCATTTGTATCTGATTTCAGATCAGAGCCACATAATTCAAGGACTGTAAATTCATTTGGGAAATGGTCAGAGAGTTTCATATTTTGGGAAGTTACAATCCTGTAAAAATAACATCAGTAGAACCAGTCCTCAAATGAGGACTCCCTTAATGGTCTCCTGATTTACAATCTCTCAGTTAATTAAATTCTTATTAATTATTAAATATAAAGTCTGGGTGTCTTGCAAAGCGGACGAAGGAAGAAACTGTATAATTTAAAAAATGGATGCTGAAAAAACAAAACCTGTAATTTTTCTTAATAAGAGTGGAGGGAATTAAAAATACTACACTAAGTCTAATTATGTAAAAAATATCTCTTTCAATATTCTTTTTTCTGTGTTTTCACAGAAATGTTCAATGTTCTTACTTCTTTTTCTTGGGGTAGAACTGGATTCAGTTACATTAGTCACGGAGAAAGATTATTTTCATGCTTTGGTAGCTGGTTATGGGTATTCATGTTTGTGATACTGCTGAATGATCTCTCTCAGTACCACATGTAATTAATGCAGACAAAACTATTTCTAGTATTCCCTAGTAAACTATCTTGTAATCCTATGGTTATACTCCAGATGATGCAACTTAAAATATTGCACTATTGGGTCTTACTGGCTACTTTTAGAAACATGCAGTGGAAAAGTGTAAGGTGTCTATCTTTATTGGGAAAGCAACATATCCTCTGTAAAAACAAATCATCTGATAGGGACGATGAGAGGAAGGAAAAGGAATGGAAATTATTGCAGAAATAAGCATTTGTGTAGGACTTCATGAGTTTCTCTGAATGTGTTTGAATACTCACAGTATTTAAGATATAGTCGACACTTTCAGAAAATGGTGATGCATGCATCTCCCATCTTTTAAATTGCATTTTGTATACTAAAAACATTAGTCATTAACCAGAATGAGTTATTTTGCAGTTACTATTCTCATGTGGCTACATTTAAGGAGCAGTCTATGCTGTCCATTAAATTTATGAAAGGTTAGCTCAATGCTTTTGGATGTTCTTACGGTATTAATTATTCTAAGAAAATCCATGAATCTTTGAAGTGTGAAAAATATGTGTATTTTTGTTTGGGGTTTTGTGACTTTGTTTTGGTTTTTAACGGTATTTCAATCTGTAAAGATTTTCTGCTACAAGAGAAAACACTCTTTTCACTAACCTGCTAAATTGAAACACATGGATTTCTAGAAGGTTATTTTATCTTCCGTACTAACCACGGACTTTTATTGCCTTTTTAAACATTCATGGAATAATTTTATTGTGAGTGCCTTGTTTTATTTAAAAGTTGAGCATATGAAACAAATATAGATGGGGCAATTCTTGCTTTTTCAGTTCCATTGAATAAAAATTATGAAAGCTCTTAAGAATTAGCTCTTGATTCCATGCAGAGGAAGAGTTTCCATGAGTTCTGCATGTTTGAAGTTCCATTACTAATGTCTAGACTAGAAAGCATTAGTAATGGCAATTAGTAATTAGAAAGCATTAGCGTCTTTAAAGGCTCAGTCTTTCTGGAAGCTCCTATTTTACATCTTGAATACTTCCTCTGTCCCTATTGCAAGCACAGCTCTTACACTCTTAAAATGCAATAGTAAGTATGTTGCCTTAAAGTGACTGCATTATCAACAAGGTCATCATCAATTGCATTGTCAAAGAAGAGAGGTGAGAGAAAAGATACTGAATAAGCACCATGTGGAACTGGTATTCATTTCGCCAATCAGCTCTTGGAAAGCTAGGTTTCCAGTCATAGATAGCTCTCTAAACTCCCTTTAAAATGTACAAAGGAGGCAAGGATCCTCCTCAAAGACAATCTGATGCTAGGGACAGTGTTTGAAATTGAAAGATTCATTGGCCTCTGAATGTACCAATTTCGTATTGCATTACAAAGAACTAAAGGCCAGACTGAAAAGGCCACACCGGTACTGAACAGTGCAACACCTAATGCTGCACATCACTTGCCTGTTACTATGACAGTCAACTAAAGAGTAGAAAGTTTTAGTTAAAATGAAAACAGCATAATTGGTTTAGACTACACCCACAGAAACCGAAGGCTGAAGGGGAAAGAGTACAGTCAGAAGAACAAATATTAGTCAGAGAAAAGCTATGAAGTTAAAAGATAGTGACTGCCCAATGGGTACGAATATAAACAGTTGAGATAATCCATATGTATAAACATTCCATAACTATATTTAACAACAGCAGAGAATTTGATTGATTTAATAAGAGAATTATGTGATGGAGGGACAAGTGATAAAATCTAAGTATATTGTATGACTGAGTTCTCTTACAGTCCTATGTTCATGAAGGTTGAAGCCTGCAACTTTTTTTTGGTTGTTTTAATGTTAAGGAGGAGCCATCTCTGCTCCATTCTTTTATACTTATACAAAAGGCAACTACTGAAGTACTAAATCAGTGGTTAGTGAACTTGATTTGATGTAGTTCAATGGGTTCAATTCCTTTTCTTATCTAGAGGGTTCAAACTCATCCTTAACGTCAGCAATTTATTTTGGAGTATGTCCAATAACTTAACCATAAATTGTTTCAAAGGATCTCTAATCTGCTTCCGCTGCAGTGAACGTAGGGCCCATAACTAAAGCTTCAGCTAGTCAGCTGAAACACAGAGAAGATTTTTAGTCTAGAGATTAGAGTACTTATGTTGGAGGACAGCTGTCCACAAGGACAGCTTACTGGTGTTATTGAATGGTTTCTTGACATGGAAAACAGGCAAACTTTAGAGCAGGGATTAGAACTGAGGAGTTCAACTTCCCAGGGGTAAATGCATAGGATTTCTATTATTAAACTTACATTTACTAGTTACTACTATTACTACTACTGCAATCACTGCCACTACCATAACCATCACCAGTACTATTGTTTTTGTGAGGTTACTCTACTCACTAAAGCTGTTGATACCTCTTAAAAAGAAGATGGATTATGTTGTTGTCCAGCTTGTATCTCTATATTCCCAAAAGAAAACTAGATACCAAATATTTTGAACAGGATTCAGAAGTTCATTGCCTCATCAAAATCTTTAAGCATGATCTTCTTCTTTTCTCTTTCATGCTACTTCCCAGAATCTGATTAAATATTCATCTGAGGTTTAGAGAGGAAATGGGATGTTATAGCCTGCAATACATACATAGTAGAAATTGAGACGGACATATAACCATTTCTTTGTGTCTTTTCTCTATGCTTTATTCCTTTGAGGAAGTTACGCAAAAATTCCCCTCCTGAAAGACTGGTCCAAAGATGCTGTTAAGGAAGACATTCTTGTTTCAAACATTCTGTTGAAGAATTTTTGGGTGCATAAATATCAGAAATTTCCTCACCTTTTATAGCTCTCAACAGTTGTAACTATGATGAAGATATACATTTTCCTGGAACTAGACATTATTTATTCACAGAAAAACTCAGATAAGGAAAGTCATAGATTTTTTCATTACATCCTGATCTATCAAAAAAAAAAAAAAAAAAAAAGTGCTGTGTGCCAAGTGCCTCATACAAACAGTATGTTTAAGGCATTTGGCCCACACCAGTCAAAATGTAATGGTCTTATTATGTGGACCAAGAAAACAAGATTAAAACCAGCTGCAGAGCCATGGTTCCCCCCTGAGAGGCATCTACCTAGCTTGCCCTCCGGTGGTATAGTACCACATACAGGTAGCGCAGTGGCCTGCAGCCGGCTCACAGGGCCTCGCGGTCTGAACCTTCTGATGCATGGCTCACACCTCTGCGTTGCCCTTGAGGGCCAGTGAAGCATGCAGAGTCAGAAGCAGCTTTTGCAATTTTATTTTGAACGTATAGCATGCAGTCCTTGCATCACTGACATCTGACTGTGAATCAATATGTAGCCTGGGGAGAATGGAAGTCAAACCAACCTTGATAAAGATACCCACTACCCAGATGATACCCATTACCTAGAGCTGCTGTGCTCGGGAGGACTGGGTTGCAAGAATTCAAGCTGGCTCCTGCCCAGCTATGCCAGGGTAGAAGAGTCCTGCTGTGCTGTCTACACTCTCTGTTTCTCCAGGAGATTATGAAAATGCAAAGGGTAGTCAGGTTTTGTCCTTACTGAAAAAAAAAAAAAGTTTTCTGAACAACCTAATATTGGGATTAAACCCCTTTGTATTTAGACAATTTTCTAACTCCTTGACACATTTCATGATTTTAAGCTCTGCTTCAAAAGACTGTCTATTATAGAGGTTTATATCCTGGGGTTTTTTGTGTTCCTCCTATACTGATGTTAATGGAGGCTGCAGGCAGGGATGGGTAGGTTTGAACCTTTTATTTCTCTTGAGCAGAAAGTATGCTCAGCTTTGCAAAGCTTAATAATGCCTCTGCTGTGGCGTGACAAACCTTGTTCTGTGGACCTCTAAATCTTTCTTGGCACAGATGTCCTCTTGGAGGCATCCAACGAGAAGCGGGTTTTTTGGCTGTCTGCAAAGCTGTTACATTCACCACCATTTCCAGTTTGGACATATTCTGGGCTCTTACCTGTTTCCAAAGAATGAGGTGCCTATTTGCCATTAAATTTAAATGGAATGGGACCAAGTCCTTATTGGTGTCAGGCTTCGATGCCTAAGAATCACATAAAAATAGACCCAATATTGATTTGAAGTATGCTTTATTTAATAGACCTTCATTTCAATATTGGTTGTAAAAGAAAGAAAAAAGACAGCAAAAGACTGACCACCTATTGCTGTGCAATACAATGTCATAGCCCTATACCTAAGTATCTTGCCCACCTGCGCTGCCTTTGCTGTTCTGTCTTGTATCTACTCCACGGCTTAGACTGACTCCCAGTACAGTGGGGTCATGATGTGACCGCATGGGTGATGTTTCAGGTTAACTGTCCTATGTTTTTCCCCTGTTGGGAACTTCAGGCTCTTACAATGGTAGAATAATATGCAGAGCTCTTCGACCTGTGGTAGTGAACTTGTTCTGATAATGGTGCTGGTGGCATTATAAATACCCCACTCAGGCACATTTTGTCTGGAGTGAAACCACATGGCTGGAATGCATTGACAGCTCTTTGGAGCAAGGACCATTTGTTTTGAATTTGGCTAGTGAAAGGGTAGTAGAGCTTAGGACTCCAAGGTATTACAAACCATGATGAAGAATGAGAAAGTGAAATCAGTGGTGAAGGATCGTTAACTGGGATATAGAGAACTTTGTGACAACATGTGACACATTGCCTTTATGTCATTCTTAGCACAAATGTTATAGTAGAAAAGAGAACTTTCTAAAAGAGTTGACCTAGTAAAAATGATATGAAGGTATTCCACCATTATTATTATTATTTATTTATTGTTATGCTTGTAATAATTCAGGTCCTTTCCAAACAGAAAAGCTACAGGCCCTGCCCCAAGGAGCTCACAATCTAAAGATGGACAAGGAGAGAGATGTGAAGGAAAGGGAGTCCACAGAGAAGTCAAGAGGCCTAGGTGGAAATAAACCGTATCTTAGCAATCAAATGTCGTTTGAATGCATTGTTGCAAAACTATACAATTTTCCAATTACTGCTCATATTTTCCATTTTGGTTCAACTAATTCACTCCTAGGTGCCATGGCACAGATAGATGTGCAGGAAGGAAGCTTTCAATATGTGAGCTCAGAGGGAATAGCACATATGTAAAGTAGAGCTGGAAAACTCACCTAAAAGTGTAGAGATGAGAGGGGTTTGTCTAGATTTTCAAAACTCAGTTCAGTACCAGGATAATTTAGATCCAGAATGGTATGGCTTTATGTCAAGTCCTACAAGGTGGGAGTTGCATGTGATGGATTCCACCTGCAATGTAAATATACTCTATGCATCTGGAGGTTCCTTAATATAGGCTAGTATGAACTACAAAAAATCTATCATGGCAGGGCTAGGGAAGTTAAGAATGAAACGACCACATTGATCTGGTATATTCATGAGTTTCCAAGGGAGGAGAAGGATGGTGCTGAGAGTCCAAGGGTAGTCATTCTTAGGTCAGTTGTAAAATTACATTTTTAATAATGTAGGACACCAGTCACTGATTAAAAAGAAACAGACTGTTTAATTTTAAAAATATTGGTTTTGACTAAGACAGTAAGTCACTCATCAGTTATGAAAAATACTATTAGGTTTTCTTTATACACTTAAATGTCTAAGTATTTTTTATAAAACCTCCAATCAGGTTCCCCCAAACTCTGCAATTGTCATAGAAACTCTCTTAAGGCTTGTCTTTCAAAACTTCTCAACAAATTGTCATATTTTTCCAAGTACTCATGGGATCATTGTATGTTTGTTTATTCCTGAAGTATCTTTCTCTTAGCAAAAACAAGTGTATTATGAAGGCAAAAACAAATAAGCAGTTGAATATTAAAGTGCATAGGTTGTCCACGTTTGGAAAAATAAATGGTTGAAGAAGCAGTAGCTGTTGTGATTACGGATTTCCGGGGAGTAATCCGCCATCAGTTTTTAGCAAGCCACAGATATTTCTTTTACTATAAGAAACATTTTTTTTACAGTCTTCAAATCCTGCAAATGCATTTCTAACAATGGTATCAGGACGGTGATAATCCTCTTGCTGGGAGGGAGAAGCTGTAATTAAATAATCAAATAGACTGATCTTTCATAATTTACAAGTATTCATATTCCTTCAATAAATAAAAGAACATACTTTATCTTTTGATTCTGTATAGCTTTTGAAGCAAATCAAGGTTGTAGCAATTTAAATAAATGATTCTGATAGCTTGACATGAATTATGCTGACAGGAGCCGCTTATGATTATTATGGTGCCCAGAATCTTTTAAGAACCTACAAAGTTAAATAAAGGCTTACAAGTCTCTTAAGCTACTTTTTATTTGCATAGAAAAATATTTATCATAGGAGTCAACTATCATATGAGAGAAATTGCATTTGTTGTAATTGAAAAAGATAGCTAAAAAGTTTCTGTGGGTTATTGCAACAGTACAAGAATACAAGATGCTTCCATTTATTAAAAAATGTAAAACAAATCGTGAAAGCTAAAGCAGGCTACAAAACAGAAGGTCCCCGTATTATCTTTCTCTGGACTGCTATGTTACAAGATCATGTGCCACAGTTGAGTACTATAAAGTGTAATTCTGCATTTGCTAATATAATTCTTAAAACATCCCTCCCCCCCCCAAGCACTATGCAAAATATATATATTTGTAAATGCTTCCTCCTGTAAGCATCACAACCTTGTTATCACATAATCACCCTGGTCAATTGTTTCCTGTGTCCCATCACAGTCAATACTAATGTCCAACTCCTTGTCCAGCTGATCCTGCAGTGTGGCTGGTTCTGAGTTCTGTAACTCCATTTTCTCCATTTGTGAAGCACAAACACTTCCCTCTTCCCGGGAATCTGAAGAGTCGTTGTTATTTTGTGATTCAGCTACCACGCATTTTTCATCAGGACTTTGGACGTTTAATTCACAGTTCATGGTCAGTTCTCCCTCTTCCAGTTCAGCAGTTTTCTCACATTGTTCTTCTGCCTGTTGACGGGAAACTTCTTCAGAAACGGTGTATATTTTATTTGTACTCTGCTCCACAGAGTTTGTTTTTGATCGTCTGTGAAATAACCCAAAATTTTTTATGTCTGTTACAAAATTCACACGCTTTTGTTTCTCCTTAGTGGACTCTGACACCATCATTGCTGAGCCATTGCTTACATTATGTGCTTCAGAAGCAATAGTGGCTGATCTTGGGTGAATCATCGTTGTTATGTCAAAAAGGCTGAAGGTCTTTTTCTTTCCTTTCTTGTTTCCTTCACTCTCACTATTTTCTTCATTTTCTGACAGAGAGGCAGCATCTTTGTTCATCTTTGGATTCTGCAAATTAGACAGCTTGCTTCCTTTTAACAAACCCAGGACTTCAAAACGAAAGCTGGAAATATCTTGTTTTAACTCCTAAAAATTAGGAAGAAAGATGAAATGTCAGAGCATGAAAGCTAATTTGACTTTTCCTCTTGTAATTAAAAGAAGATAAAAAAAGGCTTATGGTAGGCATCAGTAATAAACTTCACCATCTGGATAATACATGTCAACTTCAAGGTGCTTTGCAGACTCTGTCTAATGGATCTTCCAGGTGAGACAGAAAAGTGATCAGCAATTTTATCAGAGAAAACTTCAGAAGAAATGTGCGTTAACCTAGACTACTCATGGAAACCACCAGCAGTGGTGGAGGAAGGAGCATGGACAAACGGAAGACCTACAGCCAATCTGATAGACAATATTATCCCATCATAGTAACAGCATTTCAATCAGCTGTTGACATCATTCTTGACACACACACACACACACACACACACACACACACAGGTTGGGGACAGGACGCATGCACACAGAAGGCATACACATGTGTGCATGCTTCCCTGTGAGTAGCAGTGCAGGCAGGACTTTCTGTGTTTCCACTAGATGTTTGGCAGCTAGCAGCTAAGTCAGACATAACCATTGCAGGCGGCTTTCAGCCAGTGCAACCTCTGTCTCTTAATGGCCTGTCTCAGGAGAAGGCAACTTGCCTTCAGGAGGTCCCTATTTCTCTTCATTTTCTTTAAAGAGATAATCATACAATCATAGAACCATTTGGGTTGGAAAAGACCTTTAAGATGATCAACTCCAGCCATTAACCTAACACTGCCAAGTTCACCACTAAACCATGTCCCTAAGCACCACATTTACACATCTTTTAAATACCTCCAGGGAGGGCGGACTCAACCACTTCCCTGCGCAGCCTGTTCCAGTGAGTGACAAACCTTTTGGTGAAGAAATTTTTCCTAATATCCAATCTAAACCTCCCCTGAAACAACTTGAGGCCTTTTCTCTCATCCTGTCACTTGTTACTTGGGAGAAGAGACCAACAGCCACCTGGCTACAACCTCCTTTCAGGGAGTTGTAGAGAGCAAGAAGGTCTCCCCTCAGCCTCCTTTTCTCCAGGCTAAACAATCTCTGTTCCCTCAGCCGCTCCTCACAGGACTTGTGCTCTAGACCCTTCACCAGCTTCATTGCCCTTCTCTGGACATGCTCCAGTACCTCAATGTCCTTCTTGTAGTGAGAGGCCCAAAACTGACCACAGGATTAGAGGTGCGGCCTCACCAGTGCCAAGTACAGGGGGATAATCACTTCCCTAGTCCTGCTGGCCACGCTATTCCTGATACAAGTCAGGATGCTGTTGGCCTTCTTGGCCACCTGGGCACACTGCCGGCTCATATTCAGCTGGCTGTCGACCAACACTCCCAGGTCCTTTTTCTCTGGGCAGCTTTCCAGACACTCTTCCCCAAGCCTGTAGCGTTGCATGGGATTGTTGTGACCGAAGTGCAGGACCTGGCACATGACCTTGTTGAACCTCATACAATTGGCCTCAGCCCATTGATCCAGCCTGTCCAGATCCCTCTGCAGTGTCTTCCTACTTTCAAGCAGATCAACACTCCCACCCAACTTGGTGTTGTCTACAAACTGCCTGAGGGTGCACTCGATCCCCTCATCCAGGTCACTGATAAAGATGTTAAAGAGAACTGGCCCCAGTACTGAGCCCTGGGGAACACCACTTGTGACTGGCCACCAAATGGATTTAACTCCATTCACCACAACTCTTTGGGCCAGAAATTCAAGCAGTTTTTTACCCAGCAAAGCATACTCCCGTTTCAGTTTCTCCAGGAGAATGCTGCGGGAAACGGTGTCAAAGGCTTTACTAAAGTCCAGGTAGACAACATCCACAGCCTTTCCCTCATCCACTAAGTGGGTCACCTTGTCATAGAAGGAGATCAGGTTAGTGAAGCAGGACCTGCCTTTCATAAACCCATGCTGACTGGGCCTGATCACCTGCTTGTCCTGTACATGCCACATGATGGCACTCAAGATGGTATGAATGAAGTAATAATGAAGCAATTAGCTCAGGCTCTGACTGTATCTTCTGCGTGCGTAAGCTGAGGTAGATGAATATCAGTTTGAATGTCTGGAGTTTGAGGCGCCAATAGTGACAAAAAAGTTTGATGCTAGAAATAGAGTGATGGATGTAAGTGTTGTGATACATATGGCCCTGTTCACTTCATCGGTGTCAAAGGATTTTAATATTTGACTGCTTAGTTAAGTTTCCATCTTTAAGGTCAAAAGGTGTTCTGTATTCAAATAAATGCACAACAGCCCTCTATAACAGAAAAATTCTATTTCCTGTGGTGCTGAAACTATTTGCATCTTGTTTTAGCAAGTATGTTGCTACATGCACTTAGTCCCACTTGGGTGTCCCCTTTACATGGACACAATTCAAACTAGCAGATAAAACTGATTATTTCTCCATCTAAAGAAAAAAGAAGACTTGCTGGATACTATGTACAATATTATCTGTGTGTGGTCCATCAGGGTATAGACAGTGTTCTAGGAAGCAACATACATACTGCCTGAAAAACTGAGGAGTTTGAGAAATATGCTTCACAGTCTTATAATATCTTACTAAAACACCTGTAAACATATAAATTATCACATACCTTAAAATTTTCTTCTGTCAGTCCTTCTTCAGTTTTGGCATCTCTTATCATTGCTGCAACATATCTCTTAACCAGATTTCTCATAACTTCCTAAAAATATAAAATTTTGTGTTAGCTTTCTTGGTATTAGTTACTAAATCTACACTCACTGGGCCTGCTTGGACTTCTTGTTGCTTTAGGAACATGACAAAAATGTATAAAACTTTAATCTCAGTGAAAATTTGTTCTGCTTTTCAGTGGAAAGCAGTGGTGGTAATTATCTTGAGAATGACTGAGTCAGGTTTCACCAAAGGTATGTCTCATGCCAGGAACATGACAATGAGCTGATGTCTCATGAAGGGTGTAAGTCTAGTGCAGTTGTATAATTTTATTTCCAGCTATGCTCTCCCAAGCCTCCTGCGATGTGAGATTCAGAGACTTTCTGAATGAGAAATGATAGTTCTAGGTTTAATGGGCTGTGACAGGTTTTCCTGTGTGTTTTGAACTCATGAAACTTTCAGCATCCACAAATCCTCTGCCAATGAAATCCATGGTATAGCTGGAATAAGATTCCATTTGGGGTTTTGCTTATTTTTAACCTGCTCTCTGATAGTTTCCTTTGTTGCCTTCTCCTTCTAAGAATCCTAAAATTATTTAGGGTGGAAGGGATACCTGGAGGCTGTCTGATCCAGCTCAGGGCCATGTCCAGTCAAGTTCTGAATATCTCCAAGAGTGAAAATGCAGCAGCCTCCTTGAGCAACTTTTTCCAACTCTGTACTACCCTCACTGTGATGATGGTTTTCCTTACAGAGTATCCATTCTTGCAACTTGTGTCCATTGACTCCTGTTCTTTTCCTGTGCACCTCCAAGAAAAATCTGCCTCCCTCTTCTCTCTAACCATCCACTGTATTACTGAAGACAGCAATTAGAATCATAGAATCATAGAATACCAGGTTAGAAGGGACCTCATCTGGTCCAAACTTTACTGGCAACAGGTGCATCTAGACAAAAACACTGTCCGGACAAGATGGCCCATCACTCTATCCCAAATTCCTCCTTTTATGTCAGCCCTCTAACCATCTTGGTGGCCCTTTGCTGGATTTCTTCCAGTTTGTTAACATCTCTCTTGTAGTGGGGGGCCCCAAAACAGGACACATTGCTCCAGATGCAGTCTTAAACGTGTGGACTGGAGGAGAATAATCAGTTCCTCAAAGTGCTGCCTACAGTCTTATTAATGCAGTGTAGTACGTCTGGTATTCAGTTTGAGGATAGATGGTAAACAGCTGCTCTATGTTCACCTTCCCCATGATTTTATAGATCCCTGTTGTACTTCCCACAGCTGTCTCTTTTTCAGGTTGGAAAAGTCCTAGTTTACCTAGTCATTTACCATATGGAATCCATTAAATACCAAACCTACAAGGGTACAGCCCATGTCTTGGTTAACTTGCAGCTCTTATAACACAAAAAAAATTGAAAAGAAATCTGAAAATTATTCCTTGTGCTAGATGAATCTCAAAAAAATCAAAGACTGAGGCAGGAAGAAGGAAGAACAGCTTACAGGGGATCTTGGCAGAAGGGTTATTAAGTGACAGGAAGTTGTCTGTGGGGGACCAGAGCTGGAGAGCAGGTTCTGATGGGGGTTGTCAGTGAGCCACACATCTGATCCTGACAAATCCCAGCAGGGAGATGGGACTATGTGTTTCCTTTTCTAAAGGCAATCCATGATACAGCGGACAAAACACTGGTTAGTATATTATTGCTCTACGAAACATCCTCTTGCACCGCGAAAGTAGACAACACTACTTCTCAAATGCTGTTGCTTGAATACCAAAAATACTATGCTGAGGATGAAGTAAGTATGCATTTTGTGGTTTTTTAATTTTCTTTTTTTTTTCCTGCTTTCTCATGAAATTCTTCCTTTTTTCCCTCCTGAAGACTTTTTGGAGGCATAGAAAAATAATTGCACAAAAAATAAACATGGGCCTGTACCTGGTATTGGTGATGTCTTCTCAGATTGTCAGCTGCACGCCTCTGAAAAAAAGAAAAGAAAAGAACAAAAAAATATGAATCCGTGTCTGATAGTAAAATACAGCATAGCAAAACAGCAGGTCTGTGCAATATGTGGTATCTAGCAAGCTGAGATAGATGGTTGAAAGTCTGTTGAAAAATGGCAGTATTGGAGCAAAGCCTGCCATTAGATTTACCGACAGGAGAATGTTGTTATTAGAATCATAGAATCATAGAATCATTTGGGTTGGAAAAGACCTTTAAGATCATCAAATTCAACTGTTAACCTAACACTGCCAAGTTCACCACTAAACCATGTCCCTAAGCACCACATTTACACATCTTTTAAATACCTCCAGGGAGGGCGGACTCAACCACTTCCCTGCGCAGCCTGTTCCAGTGAGTGACAAACCTTTTGGTGAAGAAATTTTTCCTAATATCCAATCTAAACCTCCCCTGAAACAACTTGAGGCCTTTTCTCTCATCCTGTCACTTGTTACTTGGGAGAAGAGACCAACAGCCACCTGGCTACAACCTCCTTTCAGGGAGTTGTAGAGAGCAAGAAGGTCTCCCCTCAGCCTCCTTTTCTCCAGGCTAAACAATCTCTGTTCCCTCAGCCGCTCCTCACAGGACTTGTGCTCTAGACCCTTCACCAGCTTCATTGCCCTTCTCTGGACATGCTCCAGTACCTCAATGTCCTTCTTGTAGTGAGAGGCCCAAAACTGACCACAGGATTAGAGGTGCGGCCTCACCAGTGCCAAGTACAGGGGGATAATCACTTCCCTAGTCCTGCTGGCCACGCTATTCCTGATACAAGTCAGGATGCTGTTGGCCTTCTTGGCCACCTGGGCACACTGCCGGCTCATATTCAGCTGGCTGTCGACCAACACTCCCAGGTCCTTTTTCTCTGGGCAGCTTTCCAGACACTCTTCCCCAAGCCTGTAGCGTTGCATGGGATTGTTGTGACCGAAGTGCAGGACCTGGCACATGACCTTGCTGAACCTCATACAATTGGCCTCAGCCCATTGATCCAGCCTGTCCAGATCCCTCTGCAGTGTCTTCCTACTTTCAAGCAGATCAACACTCCCACCCAACTTGGTGTTGTCTACAAACTGCCTGAGGGTGCACTCGATCCCCTCATCCAGGTCACTGATAAAGATGTTAAAGAGAACTGGCCCCAGTACTGAGCCCTGGGGAACACTGCTTGTGACCGCCACCAAATGGATTTAATTCTATTCATCACAATGGGCCAGACATTCAAGCAGTTTTTTACCCAGCAAAGCATACTCCCGTTTCAGTTTCTCCAGGAGAATGCTGTGGGAAACGGTGCCAAAGGCTTTACTGAAGTCCAGGTAGACAACATCCACAGCCTTTCCCTCATCCACTAAGTGGGTCACCTTGTCATAGAAGGAGATCAGGTTAGTGAAGCAGGACCTGCCTTTCATAAACCCATGCTGACTGGGCCTGATCACCTGCTTGTCCTGTACATGCCACATGATGGCACTCAAGATGATATGAATGAAGTAATAATGAAGCAATTAGCTCAGGCTCTGACTGTATCATCAATGTGCTGCTATTCTAGCTTTGGCATGGATGTGGTGGGGTAGCTAGGTCTCTGCTTGCAGAGCCCCAAATCACTGACCTGAGATAGAAAGGGAACAATGTGATCACATGTCTCACTTGCACAGGCTGAAGCATATTTTACTGAATTGAGAAAAGCTTGATGCAAACATGGTGTTAGCCAGACACTTGCTGTGGTTCCTAATGTTTCATTTAAAATAGAGCTAACCAAAACCTGCACTATAAAACCATATTAAAGAAAAAAATTTCCTGTTCAGTTCCCTGTTAAAAGCACTTGGTCACAGACCGGGGTATGGAAGAAAGAAACTTAGCCTGTAATGCAGAATTTGGTGTTGGTAAGCAGGGAGTGTAAGAGGGATAGTAACTCTGAAGAGGAACAGCCAAAAGCAGTGCGGTAGGCTGAAAGCATGGTACAGGCTTCAAGCAAGTGCTGCATTAGATTTTACTGCCATACCCAAGGGCTGTCCAGAAGATGATGGGGAAAAAAAAGCTCTGAATTACTTTGTTCTTGATTTACTGTTGTCCTTAATAGCATACTGAGTCACATCTCCCTAGTCTCTACCTTAATTATCCCTGACTGGTGAAAGACTTACAATTTTAACTTGAGTTCTTATATCTGCCGCTAGTGCGAAAAGAAGGTGTCTGACCACTGATTCTACTTCTACAAAAGAGAACACTTACAGCATCTTAAAACAGGATAAAAGGACATCCAAGGGACTTGTTAAGATTGACCTCAGTTGCATAACGAGGCAGGCATAGTAAGGTATTTTGCCATCTTCTTTTACTTGAAACTGAATGGCAATTCATACTTAACAATTTCCCTGTACTCGGAATCAGTTTACACTTCAGGTTGATTTCTTGTTTGTAATTAATTAGAGGGATGCAGTAGCTGGGTGGTTGGGCTTGGCAAAAACTAATAGAAATGGGAAAATCATTATTTCCTAATCACTCTGCATAGATACCGTGGGCTAGGGCTTCATACATAAACATCTTCAGTGTTTTTCCAGATCGTGTTCGTGCATCTATGCCTCATCCAAAGAGAAGGTGGAAATTCCTTGTGTTTAAGGTGGAGGGGCGGGCGAGCTTGCCCACCGCTGGGGCTGGAGGGGGCAAGGTAGCCGCGGGAAGGCCAATACCCTCCCACCACTCGTCCTTGGCCAGGTTTAATTTTCTGATTTTTTTTCGCACTTGACCACACGATGGAGATGTTTCATTCCTGCTGAGAGAGCACTCAGGGAGTCCATGGCTAAGAGTGCTCTCAACAACAGATCTGACTCAGAGGTAAAGGGAAAAAACACTTTAAGGTGTAATTGAAACACACTTCAGGTAAAGCTAATAACTGCTATAAATAAAAGAAGTGCTGACTCTTGTCTTGAAGAATACTTTCTGCAGTTGCTGTCTGCTCTGCTTTATTTTACATCAAAATGTGAAATAAATGCATAGGTTTAATTCTGTACCCATAACAAGAAATAGCTAAACCAGATTTATACTTATTTCGCAACCGATTCTGAAACTCCCAGAAACACAGATTGTGGATTTTCCACTCAATGCAATTTCAAAAAGTGCAATTTGGTATGACTATGTAAACAAATTTATTTGTGTAGTATAGTAGCGTGTCCAGAACAGTTCTACTGCACTTAATTGTTGTCAATCCATACCACTGAGAAGCTGAAAGAGAATGCATTTAATAGTGTGTTTTCATACACCAACAAATACATATTGAACAGGGAATTATGTGTACACATAATCTATCAAAGTTATTACCCCCATCAGTTCTCTATCTCCTATTTAAATGTTCAGATTCAGTTTCCAATTCATAATTGCCTTTTGATTCCTTCTGAAAGCACAATGAATCTTTGCTTGAAACACATCTGAAAATCAAGCTATTCACTATAAACAAAATGGAATTAACACTCATATTGTCCTTATTTAGTTCTCAGCCTGCTTTCCTCTACCTGGTCATAGTCTAATTTATGGTTGTTCAAAATTTGTTTCAAGTAACCACTGTGCTATGTGCATGAAGAAGCGTTGAAAGCTATGGCTGACAAAGGGATAAAAGTTAAATCTGAGTAAAAATAGCAACAGGGGAAGAAACACTCTTCTGATGACAATGTTGTATGAGATCATGAAATTAAACGGGATACTTTTATCACTTTCCAAAGGGAGCACTAATATCTTCTAGGAAGCTCTAACAGTAATTCTACTAGTAGTGATAATTATTTTGGTCTTCCTGCTTATGCCACTGCTAGTAATTATTATTGTTTGGAAGAAAAATCTCTTTAGCAGTCAAAAATTTGATGTTAAATTATTTTCTTTGAAGTATTTTATCAAAATTATATCTTTTATAAATCAGGAATTCAAATTTAATGTCTGTATTTGACCTCAAATTGCTTAGTGATAAAGGCCCAGAAAATGTAAAGGTTGTCTGAAGTCATGGGATATATTCCTCATCTTGAATAGAAGCATCCCATAAAAAGGGTAAGAACTTATCTGTGTTGACAAAGAGGTTTCCCCATGAGATGGTCCTTGGCTATACAACAAACACTCCAGATTATTGATTTCCATTCCAGGTGGAAGCTGTTATTTCTTTACTCAACTTTCAATAACACACATTACAAGGAAAATACAAAATACTTATATTGACTTAGGAGTTGCATCATTTTCCACTCAGAGAACAAAGAATTACAGAAGGGGAAAGAAGATTTTCTCTGACAAATAATAAAAATTATCATGTAGGTTGCTTGGAAAAATGACATAAAAATATGGATAGCTAGAAAAGAGGTAACTGTTTATCTAAACATCAAATGCACAAAAAAATATTACTGAAGATATCCCTGACAATCCTTTCCATTTTTTCCTCTGAAATACTTAAAATTATCTGTAAAACACTTTTTGGCGACTGATCAGACATAAAGTGGAATGTAATTTGAGGAAAATAGTACCATATACTCCAGTGGGATTTGGGTTTCTTTTCTTACATGTCTTCTATTTTGAAATAGCAATGGATTTCAGATGGCCAACAGGAGTAGCCTTGAGATACCCAAAGGCCTTGGGCAGTCAGAACTTCAGCCTAATCAATAGAATTACATTACTAATCTGGTTTTTGTAAAGGTGAGCTGACAAAGTTAACAGAACTGCTATATATATATAAAGAGCAGCACACATTGTTATTTCAGTTTTAAGTGTAGGAGATACTTCGTGATAATAGCTAAAGAGAATGCTGCATACCTGGGATATGTCAAAATGACAGAAAATAAAAATGTGCTGAAATGTGAAAGGTAGACGATCTCTGATTAATAGCAGAGCTGAAGTACTAGTAAATCACATGTAAGCATCCTGGCCTTCCTTCAGCTGTAGCTGTGGCTAGAGCTGCTGCCATCAGCACGGCTGGGCAGCATGTAGCTTTGGAGCAAAATCCTGTCCCTTGAAAAAGCTCCCCTTGGCTCCACTACCCACTAGGATGGCGGAATTGATATCCAAGCATAAGCAAATTAATCAGCTCACTTTCATGCAGACCCTGTTCTTTCCCATGATAGCTTTGTTATAAGCTGCACTGTAGATGGTCATCCCAAGAAATCATGCTGTAGTTATTTCTACTGACGTTTTTCTTCTTCATATGAGCCACATAAATCCTTTCACAAGCGTGTCTGCTGCAAACTATCCTGACCCTGCATATAATGAACTTTCAAGTGTACATACATATATATGTACACTTATATACACACACACAGTGGATTGTGGGTGACACATTTAATACATCTTTGATTCATTCCTAGCTCATGATTCCTGGTTTTTGGTACTAAGGTTTCTTATCCAGATATAATGCTTGATCTTTAACAAGCCAGCTGCATTCTGTCTATTGTCTGTAGGACTAGAAGGTGTTGTGAGCAAGTTTGCGGATGACGCCAAATTGGGAGGAGCTGTTGATTCCGTTGAGGGTGCAGAGGTCTTGCAGAGAGATCTGGACAGATTGGAGAACTGGGCAATCGCCAACTGCTTGAGGCTTAACAAGGGCAAGTGCCAGATTCTGCACCTGGGAAGGGGCAACCCTGGCTATACATACAGACTGGGCGATGAGATGTTGGAGACCAGCCATGCTGAAAGGGACTTGGGGGTCTTGGTTGACAGCAAGTTGAACATGAGTCAACAGTGCGCCCAGGCTGCCAGGAAGGCCAGCGGTATCCTGGGGTGCATCAAGCACGGCATTGCTAGCCGGTCTAGAGAAGCGATTGTCCCACTCCACGCTGCGCTAGTGCGGCCTTACCTCAAGTACTGCATGCAGTTTTGGGCTCCACAGTACAAAAAGGACATAAAACTATTGGAGAGTGTCCAAAGGAGGACAACAAAGATGGTGAAGGGTCTAGAGGGGAAGATGTATGGGGGGGGGGGGGCTACATGGGTGGCTTCTGTGAGAAGCTGCTAGAAGCTTCCCCTGTGTCTGATAGAGCCAATGCCAGCTCCAAGATGGACCTGCTCCTGCCCAAGGCCAAGCCAATCAGCGCCTCTGTGATAACATATTTAAGAAGGAAAAAAATAGCTAGGGAGAGCTTTTGCAGCTGGAGAGAGGAGTGAGAAGATGTAAGAAACTCTGCAGACACCAAGGTCAGTGAAGAAGGAGGGGGACGAGGTGCTCCAGGTGCCAGAGCAGAGATCCCCCTGCAGCCCGTGGTGAAGACCATGGTGAAGCAGGCTGTCCCCCTGCAGCCCATGGAGGAAGGATGAGGGGGTGTAGAGATTCCACCTGCAGCCCATGGAGGACCCCACACCAGAGCAGGTGGAGGCACCTGAAGGAGACTGTGACCCTGTGGGAAGCCCAGGCTGGAGCAGGCTCCTGGCAGGACCTGTGGACCCGTGGAGAGAGGAGCCCACGCCAGGGCAGGTTTGCTGGCAGGACTTGTGACCCCGTGGGGGACCCACGCTGGAGCAGTCTGGTCCTGAAGGTCTGCACCCCATGGGAGAGACTCACATTGGAGAAGTTCATGAAGGACTGTCTCCTGTGAGAGGGACTCCATGCTGGAGCAGGGGAACGATGAAAGGAGTCCTCCCCCTGAGGATGAAGAGGCGGCAGAAACAGCGTGTGATGAACTGACCGTAACCTCCATTCCCCGTCCCCCTGTGCCGCTGAGGGGGGAGGAGGTTGAAGCTGGGAGTGAAGTTGAGCCCGGGAAGATGGGAGGGGTGGGGGGAGGTGTTTTAAGATTTGATTTTATTTCTCATTCCTCTGCTCTGTTTTGCCTAGTAATAAATCAGATGAATTCCCTCTCTAAGTTTGGTCTGTTTTGCTCGTGACAACAATTAGCGAGTGATCTCTCCCTGTCCTTATCTTGACCCACAAGCTTTTCGTTATGCCTTTTCTCCCCTGTTTGGTGAATGAGGGGAGTGATAGAGTGGCTCTGGTGGGCACCTGGCCCCCAGCCAGGGTCAACCCACCACAGGCTGGTCTTGTGTGGAGCCAGAAGTTGGACTCGATGATCCTTATGGGTCCCTTCCAACTCAGGATGTTCTATGAGTCTATGATCTGTTTTGTATCCTCTAGCACTGACTCACCCTTTGGATGCACACTATTGCTTTTTCTACTGGAAAACACCATAGTACATCACTGCTGATAAGAGCATCCTAATAGGACAGTTAACATTTAGAGGCTTCAGAACAAAATGTTTTGAAATCTGAGTTCTGCCTTGCAGACAACATGGCACCAATACATCCATACAGCCAATGTAAGAAAATGAGCCTGAAACTGAGTCTATAATGTTTTTTTCCCCAGTACTGGTCATAGGAAAGGAATCAGAGTTCATAATGCAGGATTCAATGAAAAGAGGTAGGTCCCAACAAAGCTTATCTTGTAGCTCTGAGGCCAGAGTTATTACAGGGGAGATTCCAGTGAGCTGAAGTCAGAGAGCTGTCAGCTGAGATCTCCAAACAAAGGGCAGGGAAAACTCTCCATTTCCCTTCAGCTGTAAGGGCATAGAGTTTCTAAATTTAATTTTTCATGCAGTTTGTTGGGACAACTGAAATACTGGGAATCCAAGGCTGAGCTGTGGGTGATGAGAAGTTTTTCAAAACCAGAAAGCAGCACACTCCCCCAGGACAAACTGTGAGATAACCATGGTGTCCCCATTCGTTTTGCAATGACTTCACCTCTTGGGGAAAATCCAGTGAACAGCATCTGGTTTACATCTACCCAAACTGTGTGTAGACCTGACTGCTGGAGTGAATAGAGACTCTCATGCTCTGATGGGTATGGACAGATTTTCCTAATGTGGAAATTAGAGCGCATAGTGCCTACCCACATCTTATCCCAGTTTGGAGCTCGGGCGCATAACTGGGCCTAGAAATTGCAAAATTTTCTGAAATCAGGTAGCCCTAATGGGGCTTCTGTTATAGCTGAGGAGCTAACTGAAGAACTTTGAAGTTTTATGAGATGCCCAGATATGTGGACTGAGTCTGCCTAGTCAGCCACAGCCACTCACAGGCAGCTGGAAGTCTTGTTGCTTGAATGGTGAGCCCTGTGCTTCAGAGGGATCTCAGCTATACTTGCAGCTAAGTGCCTGTTCTGTAGTGGAAATTAGTGATGGATATGGCCGTATTGTCTCACAGACTTTGGGATTTCCACTTTTTCTCATCAAACCATTTTTTAAAAAATATTTCTCTACAGAAATTAAACAAAAATGTCCTAGATCTCTCCCTCATCTCGGTCCTCCACTCCCAAACATTTCAGTAATTAGTGGTTCACATTCAAATCATAGGGAAGCTAGGTTCAGCTCCATCTCTTCTGTTTTCCCAAGAGAGCACTTACATCCCCAGGGGCTTAAGGATTTTGAGATTGAAATCTCTCCTGTCAGAGCTTTTCTGCTTGAGGTAAATAATTAAATATCTACTGGAGAATAGAAGTGAACACGGGTCTCCCATAGCCCAAGCTATTTGCTTTACTTAGCACTTGCTCCTTCTCTCTCCAAACAGAAATTCCATCCTGAAGCTGAAAAGTCTTTCCCAATAAAAGCTTCTTTGAAATTGGTAAATATTAATGAAAAAGTTTGGGGGTTAAGGATTTTGTATTTTTTTCATTAAAAAACCCCCGCAGAAATCTATTTGGAAAAGTTTCCCACCTAGTCTGTGTATAGACTCCCTGCCCTTTGATCCTTTGCTGCACCAGTTTTCCAAAACCCAAGCTGCTAATTTCTAGGAGCTGGTATTTATGTACCCCAACAGGAGGCAGCTGCAGGAACCAGGGGGTGATCTTTCTGAATGCCCTTCCTTGCTATGCCATTTAGCATGAGGCTGTGAGCACCCTGCCTCTTTCTCTATTATTCCACAGAGCCAGGAATGAGTTTACTCCCAGAGCTGCAGCTGGAGAGGGAAACAAAGGAAAAAAACCCAACCTTATCCTGGATGGAAAGTCTGACAGAAAATATTGTCCTGAAGGTTTGGCTGAGATATATAAGGGTATTCTGGATCTGTCCCAGTCAAACAGGGATATTGTGTTAACCAACCCTAGATCCTCAGCTGCTATATGCTGGCATCACTCCATTAATTTCAATATCACTCTATCAGTTTACCCTAGCTAATCATCCCTACCAAATGTTTAACAAATGCCTAGAAGCATTGCCCACTCTTCCCCCCCCCCACAAGTACACCACTCTCTTTATTTTCTCTTTCTAACAAAATCTCACAGTTTTTCCTTCAGTTGGTGTCTACATTTACTTTTCTTCCTTGCTAGGTTACACAGTAATTTCTTATTCTTGAAGTTCTTCACCATTCATGATCAGATCATGTCTTTTATTTTTATTTCTATCTGAGTAACTGCTTATCTCTCTTCACTGCTTTTCTAATATTAATTTTAAAGGGTTTTTTTCTGTGTTTCTCACAGTCTATTACTGGTTTGTTTCAATGTCATCCTCATTCTTATAAGCTTTCTTTTCTGGTTGTTTCTTTCCCATCTACAAGTATGACAGCTAAGTGAAGCATATTTTCCTTTCACAAGGTAGATACTGGCCAACAAGATCAGGATATTGCAATAAGCCTGATTAGAAGCTTTCCACAAATAGGACAAAATCAGCTTAGGATTGTGAACTAGTTTTTATGTCACTCTTCCACTTTATCATATATCCTATATATACTCTATATACTATGTACATATATATACACTATATACATATATATACACATATATATCCTACATAAACTGTTTATACTATATACGCATAGCCTATCCTTATTACTTACTTCTCAAGAAACTGGGAAGAAATACAAATAAAAGGCTGATTGAGTAATGGTCTAGTGAAGAGCTGTATCTTCTCTCCTGGCCTCTTTGAAATGAATGGACGTTTTGCTAGCAGGGTCAACAGCATGAGAACTATAACCCTTTCTTCCTCCCCTCACCCACACATGACACTCTCATACTCTCACTTAATGCTTTGCTCTCTGAGTTCCTAACAGACTTGAAAACATTTATATTCACCAAATCCCTATGCTATAGGGAAAGTACCATTATCCACATTTTACCTACAATAATTTTCTTTATGTTGGAGTTGGCTAAATGCAGTCTAGTTACTGAGGTACTGACTCGCTCACTATGTGAAATGCAGAAAACAAAACTAGAGAGATTTAGTTGGTGGGTTAGGTTGTTGCCTGGATATTTCCTCTGACAATACAGAAAAACTGTGCTGCTGACTGAGGTATCTCAACTCGCTAAAGCTAGGAGGGACAAACTGAAATCTTCTTTACCCACAGCAGCTACCAGAGAAAGTCTGTGGCTGAGATATTACACACGTATCTGCTGAATCCAGGTGCAGGACTATTCTTGCTCCCATTGTGTGTCTTTCCCCCTCTTTTTTCCTAGAAATTTCACTGCTAATCAACACTATTAGAATAGGGTACCAATGTGATTCTAAAATAACTCTACCTGTAAATTCAAGTAAGCGATTCCAAGTAAATGCTGTTAACTTTCAAAATGTTTTCTTTAATGGGAACAGCTTTTGGTAAGAATGCTTTTATGGTAAAACCATTTCATTACATGGACAGAGAGAGAGAGAGAAAGAGAGAGAAGGAATATCCCATGAGGAATACTTTATACACCAGCCTGTGGTTCATGATATGTCAATGATACTTCAACTGTGACACTTGAGGTAGAGATCATCAACCAGACCCCTGGGATTGGTAGACAAGAATACACATCTGATCTCTCATATTTGTATTGCTTTTTATCTTTCTTGCATTATCTGTAGATGAAGCACAATCATGGTTCATATTGTCATTGCACAAGAATATGATTTCTTAAGTCAAAATACATTTACATTAATGTAAAAAATAAATATTCTCTGCTAGAATTATTCTCTAACTTATAGGCACATTATTTGACAGTTTGGATGCTCCATAAGGCTGAGAAAGACTCATCTATATAGCAAAGGGGACGACTACAGACAGAGTAAAACACAGGACTTACCCCTATTGTTCCAAAACTTTCAGGCTTTCTTCTAATTTTTTTCTTGCAAAGGTGTCTCCATAACCATTTGATCAGATACCAGAGAGACTTTGGGCTTGGTATGACATTGAAAGGAGTGGGCAGAGTTCCTCCTTCTTCAAAGTAACTCATCCAGAGTTTTGTTCGAGCAAACTTCCACTCAATGTCTGCATGATCCTGCACACAAAAAACACACCAGCACAGATGTTGCCGTAATTAAGGAGGTGAAACAAACCTTTACAAAAATCTGAAAACCTAAAACTAGAACAACCCTGAAATACTAATGAATTTTCTTGTTAAAATACTGGCATCTTCTTTTGACTGAAGGTCTTTAACACAAAACTAAGCTAAACTGCTTTACTTCAGTTAAGAGATGTTAGACATGTACAGTATATATCCACTTTCAACCTTTCTTTCCTTGCTACAGACTTTTAAATAATTAAAAGTCTCTCAAACAACAAATAATAATTACAAGCAGAAAAATGCTACATTTTTGAAAGAGATGTTTTGTTATAATAGCAGCTCCACACAGATCACTCTAATTACTCTGCTGTGTAGCAGCTTCAACAAGTCTGTAAGTCTCATGCACTCTCTTAGTAATTGTCAGTCCCAGAAATTCACAAATAGGTTATCCAACTCATCATGAGGCTACTTAAAACTGTTGAGTTGGATATCTTTTTTTACTCCTACTTCAGAATTACATATTTGGAATAGGTCGTGGGTTGTTTGTTTTTTTAAAAAAAAATATTTGAAATTTTATTTCTTTTGGATTCTATATAATATTGTATAATTTTGAAAAGTTTGGAAAAAAATCAAAACTAAACTCGATGGAGAGACTGCTAAATCCTAGCAGCTGAACAAGAAGTTTAAATCACTAATATTAGGCTTGGACAAGCATGGTAGCCAAGAACTTAAACTATAGGTCTAGCCCTAGCCTTTAATATTTAGCCAGATATGCAGTAATCAAAACAGTAATGTAGAAGTTGTAGTAGGAAAGGTATTATACCTGCAGTCTGAGTTTTGATGAATGCTAGTATGTTGTGATATTGTGTACCAGACATTGCCAACTAGCCTTATAGAAACACAGGTAGTCAGTATTTCTTTTGTGGAAAAACTTGTAATTTCAAGATTAGAAAAAAGGCACATTTTAAAATCTTACAGCTGTAAAGTCTTTTATTTGTTTGCTTTCTGCATAATCATATTTGAATTATCATATGTTGAATCAGTGTTTACTTTCATTAGTCTCTTTAATAGACAGCTGAGAAATAAAAATAAGCCAATAGCTCTGATAAGGATAAAGACAGTGTTCATCAAAGGAGAAAACAGGACACTGCTGAATGAGAAGTCATGACCTTTTGTTTGAATTTCTAATGGGTCCAAAATTGTCCATGAAACAAGGGCATCCAATTTCTATTAACTGTATATTCACTCTGTATAAAAATCCAAAAATAACAGCCTTTTAAAGGTTAATAAATATAATGTATTAAAAATAAAGTAGAGACAGAACAATCTTTGGCAGAGTCTTTTTCTCAGGAGAGGTCCTGCACGGTGCAGCTTGGGTAGGGCTGTAGCCCATGTCACTTGCCAGCAGCTTCAGGACACCCTTCTCAACCCACAAGCTGGCTTCTGCAGCTGGGCCACCTCTTCCCCATTCAGAGTTGTGGGGAAATTCCCCTCTATCCAGTCCAGCTGGGGTCTGGTTTCTGTGTCCTTCCAGAACAGTGCAAAAGAATTACAGCAAATCAGAGAATTTGTTCCAATATTCTGTCTGTAAAAAAGATCTACTGCCAGAAAAATGGGATGTGGGAACAGAGAGCAGGTATATATTATAAATTATCTAAGGATAAGGAACAACTTACAGCAATAAGCTGGTAAGAATTATTCATCATGGCTATTAGCATGTTGAGTAGAACAACCAGAGAGATTACATTATAGGTACCAAACATGGTGGCCCCAACAAATTCAGTAAATTCATGCCTTGCTTTCACATTGGTCACATAGAGATTGATGAGTCCAAATATAGACCAGAATAATGACTGCAGCGTTTCAAATAATCTGAAAAACAAAATCCGAAAGGAACAGCTGTATGACAACAACATATGTACTTTTCAGATTGTTCAGTTTTACCCCAAACACAAAAAAGTCCTTGACTTGACTTGATTGAGATGAATGATACTTATCACGATATAGGCAACATATATGGAATATATATCTAGGGAAACAATGGCTTGATGTTTCAAATCTGAGCCTCTAGATATACAATATCGAATCTATAAATAAGCCTGCGAGTAAAAGGCTGATTTTGTTCAAACTTCTGAGGGATAGATACAGTTTTAGAGATATTATTTTGGACACCTGCCTTTGAAGTATTTTGACCATTTGCCTTTTCTGTAGAGGGTAGAACAAAGATCCAAAAGTAACTTAACGATTGTGTTTCACCAAGATGTTAAAACAATTACGGTATCCTCATACCTACTTGGTGTTGTCAGTTTATGCAATTTCTAGTTTGTGTTGAGAGCCATTGAGATAAAAGGAGTTGTATAATTAGGACATTATTATCATTAGCATATGTTTTGTTTTGCAAAGAATGGAGACATTAAAAAGACAAAATGACACCCTCAGATGAAATGTGCTTTTATAACTAAATGATATGGTATTGCCTTAGAGAAGTTTGGGACAATGGCTCGGAAGCTAAATAACAATAACCAACTTCAAAAAAATCCTCTGCAACTAGATAGCCTGACATAATTTCACTTTTGTACAACATTCAGCTACACTGTGTGTCATAAGCATGGGCTCTGGTTAGCCCAGTTGCTCCTGAAAAGTTTGGAGCAAAATTTTCTTCCTGTCTGGTCCCATATCTTGAGATGAATTGGAGTGAGTTTTCCCCATGGCCTCTCTCCTCTCCCTCACCCCAACACCAGAAGCAGGTTACCCGGACAGGACGTGTGGGCCACCAGCACTGTCCTCACTGCACCCAGAGCCAGGAGGCTGCTGAACTGTTGGGACTTGTACCACCCTGGGCAGCCCTGCACGTTGGGACCCGCTGCCCAGAACCAGGCAAAGCTTAAGGCTTCAGACCCTTTCCCACCCTGCGGTATCATCTGTGAAATGTAACTTGGTCATGAAACCCAGTACAGTGCTGCCCTATGGAGATGCCTGAGAGGGCAGTATGCTTTTACTTATAGAAACTCTAGGTCCTGACTGTCTGCTCCTTTAAAACAGTGTACATGAGTGGTAAAGTACTGCTCTGGAGTCTCTCGCATGCTTTGCACTTGCCTGAGCACAAACCGAACAACCACTACTCTCCCCTGCTCGCAGCTGCAGAAAAGGCTCATAAGGCATCGCAGTTTGCCTTGAAACCATCTTCTGGCACTAGTACCAGTAGTTCCAACTATTTCCTGGAGCAATAATATTGCTTGCCTCAATGTTCAGCTCTTAAAAATTTCCCTGAGCTTTTCTGTTCAGATCACACAAAGTTTAGACACGTATAGGATGTTATTAACATGCAAGATAAATATGCTGTGCCTAGGCAAAGTTATGTGATTAAGATGATATAAAAGGTGTTATTTTTATAAAATTATTTACTTTGAGAATGAAGCCATTGGTAATAAATATATTCTAAAAACAGCCTAAATATGATTCATAGAAGGTAATAGGGAACAGGTATTTATAGCAGGAGTTTAAATCAGATTGGAAGTTGAAAGATGAGACAGAGAATTACTGCTCATTTAGTAGTGTTTTGGTACTCTAGATGAACTACAGAAGAGAGTGAAATCAGATTGATTTTTAAGTGAAAAAAACCCAACAACTTTAAATCAGAAATTAGAATACAGTATTTGATTGCATGGAGTAGATTCAGGGTCAATACAAGCCTGGACTGAACGTTTTTTCCTGCCTCAGTTTCTCACATTTACAAGGCATCTTCATGTTTTAGAACATCAAACTTATTTAATGCCCACAAGTAGATACAGAAGAAATGCAGAGCGACAGCTGCCGGGATAAGCATGCTCTGATCTGGTGACCTTTTTTCCCTTAATTCTAAATACAGACTTTCTAATCTCATATTACCTCCCCCTCCTCTTTATTTTGTCTTTTGAGATATCTTGAATTGTATAGAATTCACTGTGGTATGGGATGAACATTATTACAGAGTCATGTAATGTTACTATTTATCTGTTTTATTAGGGTAACCTTGGATGCGTCTGTCAGGACACCACTGTAATACCAATAGAAAACAGACAGTCTCTTTCCTGTAAACAACATCCAAGTGATTAAAATATTGGGGGCAGAGGGGGAGGATAGAAACAGATCAGCCACTTACGTTGAAAAAGCATTATTCTGTTTTTCACATCTTATTCCTTTGCAGTTGCCGAGTTCATTTGTCTCATAGTAGAAGTACAGCTGGTTCAATCCATTTGCAAAAGCTAGCAGCACAAGGCAGTATATGAAGAGAAACTTCAAAATGTCCAGCAACATTCTTCCTAGAGATATCTGCAGAGGTCCCAGGTGAGAATTTGCAGTGAATAATGAGATCAATCGTAGGGAGCTAAAGATGTTTGCGATTGCAAACAGGGCTTCAGCCACCAGGGTTGGATGCCACATGTCCCAGCTCTCCCGTGGAACAAACCCACTATACTGAAAACAAGCAGAAGGGAAGAAATTATTCCTCTATATTTATGCATAAACATGTATGACAATTTCCTTATAAGCTGTTCAATTAATTTGCAGACAGCACAGTAAAACTCAACATCTTTTGGAAAGCAACATGTCTTCAGGAGAGATTTATTTTAGCAAAACAAAAAATGGGCAGTATCCATGTACTTGTCCTTCATTTTTATCTACAGGAGGGTCTATGCTTTCTAAATTTTTGTCTGGGTTTTGCATTTGGTTATAATTTCCACAGTAGCGAAAGCAAGTCTAACAATTCTGACTGAGAGTAAAAGGAAGTTTTTGAACTCCTGGGTTTTTAGAATTATAGAAACTTTCAGCTGTATAATCAGGTAAATTAGTTCTTTGGAGAACAGCGCAGATACAATAATGATGTATAGAAACCTGCAAGAACTTTGGCAAGTTGGAAGAAAACATTTAATCAAAGAATAAGTATATTGCTTAATCACTAACACTGGACCAATGATGAAAAAACTGTTTATTAATGAACCATGGCAAATTATTTGTGTGTCTCATTATCAAAGAGTCTGATCCCTGGAACTATGACACTTTACTGTTTCAGCCATACCAAAAAATTTCTTGAAGATGAAAGACGTTACTTTGAACTGAGGCTTAACTACTGTGGCAGGCTCATCATTATTAATTGGGTCTCATTAATCTGTTTTACAGAAAGCACTAGAGGACAGAATCTATGCTATGAAGCACTCTAAAACCATGGGATAATATAATATGAAGCAGATTTCAAAGAGGGACTATGGTTCAGTCTGTATTTACCTACTCTATGCCACCCAGATGCATCCTTCAGAGCTGGTGAGCCTGCCCTCAGTAGTAAGGAAAGGGACTCTTCCATGTCACTGGGGCCAGATGAAACAACACAGCCAGTTATCACAACATTTACGCACCATGCTCACTCTCCAAAGAAGGTGACTACTCTCAAGGTGGTTCGAGACCACATTAATATAAATATGTCTATGGGACCCGACGAGATGCATCCCAGAATCCTGAGGGAACTGGCTGATGTAGTTGCCAGGCCACTCTCCATGATATTTGACAGCCTGGTGAAGTCTCTGGTGACTGGAAAAAGGGAAACATTGCACCCATTTTCAAAAAGGATAGAAAGGAGGACCTTGGGAACTACTGACCTGTCAGCCTCACCTCTGTGCCTGGGAAGATCATGGAACAGATCCTCCTAGAAGCTATACTAAGGCACATGGAGGACAGGGAGGTGATTCGAGAAAGCCAGCATGGCTTCACCAAGGGCAAGTCCTGCCTAACCAATCTAGTGGCCTTCTATGACGGAGTGACTACATCAGTGGACAAGGGAAGAGCTACGGATGTCATCTATCTGGACTTCTATAAGGCCTTTGATACAGTCCCCCACAACATCCTTCTCTCTAAACTGGAGAGATATGGATTTAATGTGTGGACTGTTTGGTGGATGAGGAATTGGTTGGATGGTTGCATCCAGAGGGTAGTGGTCAATGACTCAATGTTCAGATGGAGATCAGTGACAAGTGGTGTCCCTCAGGGGTTTGTATTGGTACCAGTACTGTTTAATATCTTTATCAATGACATAGACTGTGGGATCGAGCACACACTCAGCAAGTTTGCACATAGAATCATAGAATCATAGAATGATTTGGGTTGGAAGGGACCTTAAAGATCATCTAGTTCCAACCCCCCTGCTGCGGGCAGGGACACCCTCCACTAGACCACATTGCCCAAAGCCCCATCCAACCTGGCCTTGAACACTTCCAGGCATGGGGCATCCACAACCCCTCTGGGCAACCTGTTCCAGTGCCTCACCACCTTCACAGTAAAGAATTTCTTTCTAATATCTAATCTAAATAGACCCTCCTTCAGCTTGAACCCATTACCCCTTGTCCTGTCACTACACTCCCTCATAAACAGTTCCTCTCCAGCTTTCCTGTAGGCCCCTTCAGGTACTGGTAAGCTGCAATTAGATCTCCCCGGAGCCTTCTTTTCTCCAGGCTGAACAATCCCAACTCTCTCAGCCTGTCCTCATAGGAGAGGTGCTCCAGCCCTCTGATCAGCTTCGTGGCCTCCTCTGGATTCGCTCCAACAGCTCCATGTCTCTCCTGTACTGGGGCCCCCCAGAGCTGGACACAGTACTGCAGGTGGGGTCTCACAAGAGCAGAGTAGAGGGGCAGGATCACCTCCCTCAACCTGCTGGTCACGCCTCTTTTGATGCAGCCCAGGACACGGTTGGCTTTCTGGGCTGCAAGTGCACACTGCCGGCTCATGTTGAGCTTCTCATCAATCAATACCCCCAAGTCCTTCTCCTCAGGGCTGCTTTCAATCCATTCCTCACCCAGCCTATAGCTGTGCTTGGGATTGTGCTGACCCACGTGCAGGACCTTGCATTTGGCCTTGTTGAACTTCATGTGGGTCGCACGGGCCCACCTCTCCAGCCTGTCAAGGTCCCTCTGGATGGCATCCCTTCCCTCCAGTGTTTCGACCACACCACACAGCTTGGTGTCGTTGGCAAACTTGCTGAGGGTGCACTTGATCCCACTGTCCATGTCGCCAACAAAGATGTTGAACAGTGCCGGTCCCAGTACTGACCCCTGAGGAACACCACTCGTCACCGTTCTCCACTTGGACATTGAGCCGTTGACCACAACTCTTTGAGTGCGACCATCCAGCCAATAATATATGATACCAACCAAAAGGTGGTTGACACACCTGAGGGACAGGATGCCATTCAGAGGGACTTGGATTAGCTCAAGAAGTGTGAACATCATGAGGTTCGACAAGGCCAAGTACAAGGTCCTGCACCTCAGTTGGGGCAACCCTGCTATCTATGCCCCCTGGCAGATGAAGGGATTGAGAGCAGCCCTGCTGAGAAGGACTTGGGGGTACTGGTGGATGAAAAACTGGACATGACCTGTGCTTGCAGCCTAGAAAGCCAACAGCATTCTGGGCTGCAGAAAACAAAGCATGGCCAGCAGTTCGAGGGAAGTAATTCTGCCCCTCTACGCCACTCTGGTGAGACCCCACCTGGAGTACTGCATCCAACTCTGGAGTCCTCAGTGCAAGAAAGGCATGGACCTGTTGGAGTGGGTCCAGAGAAGGGCCACAAAAAGGGATGGAACACCTCTCCTGTGAACAAAGGCTGAGACAGTTGGGGTTGTTCAGCCTGGAGAAGAGAAGGCAAATTATTGCAGCTTTTCAATACTTAAAAGGGGCTTATAAGAAAGATGGGGACAGCGTTTTAGTAGGGCCTGTAGCGACAGGACAAGGGGTGATGGTTTTAAACTGAAAGAGGGTAGATTCAGACTAGATATAAGGAAGACATTTTTTACGATGGGTGTGGTGAAACACTGCACGGTTGGACTTGATGATCTTAGAGGTCTTTTCCAACCTTAAAGATTCTGTGATTCTATGAATAGGCTGCCCAGAGAGGTTGTAAATGCCCCATCCCTGGAAACATTCAAGGTCAAGTTGGATGGGGCTCAGAGCAACCTGATCTAGTTGAAGATGTCCTTTCTTATTGCAGGGGGTTTGGACTAGATTACCTTTAAAACTCCCACCCAAACTATTCTAAGATTCTGTGATTCTACGATTCAAACTGCAGATGGGAACTGGGCATTGTTTTGGACAGTACTAGTTGGCGCAGGACCCCACCATGCTGAGGTTGCTCTAGAAAACTGCTAGAGCAGGTAAGACAGTCACAGTGCCTGACAGCACTCCCTGGCACTGTTTTACTCATATACAAGCAGCCATAGCATCTGGCAGTCTTGTGGATTTGGGGATGAGAACTGCAACACTGGAGAACAGTGATCCATTGGAGAGTTAAGAATTACTCAGCCTTACATTTCAACCACCGGTGATAATTGTGTTCTACAGAGCAGGGAATTAAATCCAGACCTGTTGGAGTCATAGGTCAGTATTCTCTCTATTAGCCTATCCTCTCCCATAATGATTATGCTGTAAAATCAAGTCTTACTGCATTTGACATCGTAGCTCCAAGAGAGGTGCTATTCTGCCTCATCCACTATTGCCCTTCAGTCCAGTTCTGATTGATTCAAGATTGGTGATGAAGTAACAAACAGACTGAGTTACCACAGACACCAGCTAAGAGACAAAGGCAAGAAGAAAATAAAAAAGAAAAATTTTTCAATGCTAATTGAGAAAAGAGAGATGAGAATTCATCAGCATGTCTTTCTTTGAATAATATTATACAGTATATTACTGTGAATTCTGACAGCACTTTACAACCCTGCCATATGAAAACTTGCACCTATTAAATAACTAGGAACAGTTGTCAGTACAAGCAATGATTAGGTGCTGAATAGTGCAGTAGATGCTCAGATTAGGGAAAAGTACACAAGGTGTATTGAGGGGTATGAGGCCAAATATATTCCTGAAAAAAAATAAAGATATGTAAAACTAGGAAGACACGAGGTTTTTGGTAGTCAATCAAAAGCATCCAACTGCAGACATATTTTAGGTGAAAGCAAGTAGTGGCAGGTTCCAAGGAAGTTAAACAAGCAGGGGAAAAAAAAAATCTAAGGAAATGTCCTCCTGAGAAAAACATGGAACTACAGGACACTGAATAAGGATAGCATATGATACAGTGAGACCAAGGATCAAGTTGAACCAGTCAGGTGTGGACAGGCGCATCTGTACTTTCCGTCACCTCCTTTTACAGTCAGCAAAGAAAAATGGGCATTTCTAGAGTAGTAGGAAAGCAGATATTCCAAACAGGTCAGGGGAGCTGCTGTTCAATGTTCTCTGTTTCTCCTCATTGATTATTGGGATAGGGGAGAGGCTATCTTATAGCTGTAGTCTGACAAGATGTATCCAACATTACCTTTTTCTAGAAGAGATAAGGTTAAGGAGAAAGGTGAGAAGAACGGACTTTATGATGTTCCTGATTGAGACATAAAACTGGTGTGTTAAAACAGTCAGAAAAGATCAAATGACCTCTTATTTGTAAAAGGGAAATCAAAGACATAATTATGTTTTTTCAGCTTAACTGACTCTGCCTTTCTTGGGTCCAAACACTTCCTGCATGTGTAGGTACAATGCAAAAAGACTCATGGTTGTAAGCAGAGAGGGCTGTTATTTTAGTTGTGAAGAGACATGATTTAAGAGACTGGAAATACTTGGTTGAAAAATAGTGAGAAAGGTGAAGGTCTGAGAAGTAAGTTTGGAAATGACCTGTGAAATATACTAGCTGAAAGAAGACAGCAAATAATATAAAGAAAATCATGACTATAAGAGGGCCTCTGACAACAAAACCCTACTGATTCCACTAACTAGAGGATTCTGAAAAGAAATCTAGAATATCAAAGAAGAACCAAGAGAACAAAGAAGCTCACGTGTGAAAAGAAAAAGACAGCAGAGGAGTGAAAAGACTAAGCACATTAAAAGCAGAAACAGTGAAAATATGAAAAAAAGAAAAACTGTATTTTAGGACCAAACAACCCAAAACATGTAGAATTGAAGTATTTGTTCTCTCACTCACGCTTGTTGATGTTCTTCTGTTCTGTATATAATAAATAAATGGTTATTGTTCTAGGGAATGGAAAATTGTAAGAGCAAATATAGCAACACTGAGCTAGTTGTAAATCATAATGTTGATACTTTGCAGTCTTTTTTTTTATTATTTTGTGACCCTGCTGAATTTCTGTCCCCACTTCAAATGCAAACACAACCTTTTGACATGTAACAAAGCCAACCATCATTTAACACGATTAAATAATACCTATCATTGGCTCGTTGGTTGAAGGAAATGTACATGGCACATCAATGGAAAATTAAGAAGAGCAGAAAACAAATTGAACAGGATATAAACAGCAGAGTTTCAAGGCAAATATATGATGATTGCGTGATATCACCCAGGGAATACAAGATAATAATTCTTGATCCTTACTCAAAGGAATTCAAATGCAAATCTAATATCAGAACCATTTGTGAGAAAAAAGCTGAGTGATCACTGTTTTCCCATGAAAAAAAAATGTCATGGACCGTAGATCTCATGAAAGCACTAAAAGAGATCAAATAGACATGTAGATCAGGCTACATGATTTTTTAATGGTCTGTTGGACCTTGGTCAAATGTGACCCCTTGTTTCTGATGACAAAAAGAAAAGTTAAATAATATCCATTTCAGAAAAAGAAGTTTAAACCCTGTTCTGAAAGGTCAGATGTGAATGTGAACTCTTCCTATTTTCAAATGTATGTCCCGATCTTTGCATTCATTATGCTGAATTTCAGAGTGGCAGTAGGAAGAGGGTGAGGGGACCGCCTAGCAAAAAACTTTAAAACAGTGATTACACCGAGCAATTGAGTCTATAATTTTTTGGAGGAAAGGGGGGAGGAGGGTTAATACTCCTATGTAAATGGACATTCAGTCTGTGAATCTATTGAAACATCGATCAAAACCATTTTACAATGCAAACATATAAGAAGAAGATGTTTGCTTCTGCAGAACTGGTGGCAGAAGAGAAATATAATCTTATTTACTACTGAACAGAGCAGATCTGACACGGTGATAATTAACCCAGTAAATATTGAGACAAATAATGTATTTTTTAGTTACTTTTCAGAGTCCTTACCTTGAATAGGAACCTCTTTCCCTACTAGCTTTTCATGTCAGTGGCGGAGACAGATAAGCAGTTATATGAACTTGCATATCTATAGCAGAATAGGAAGCAAGCAGCACTAGGTCCAATGCTCAGGTTCAACAAATATTTAAGATAAAGCAAGCAGGGTCTGCACATAACTTGGCTCTGTACTTAACTTTATGCATCATTACAAAATAAATTATCTTCCAAAACCATAAAAATAACCATTTTTCTTAGAGCACAATGATTTCTGTTTATATTTATAACCCTCCATCAAAACAGATGTGTTGCTTAAAATCAGTCGTCTTGTAATCTCATAAAACATGTGACAATGCACTATTTATAATCACATTATTTATGAGGGAGAGAGCGTTTTCAGTGGATATACTGGATAATTTAAAAAGACCTCACATGTTGATATACAATCAGAGACAAAAAGCATAGCCCTTTGAAAAATATGAGGTGTACTCATTTTATTTGAATACTGGCAGTGAAACTGATAACTTTGAGTTATCTTAGTGGTTCTCTCATCCTCAGATTACACTCTTTGGTGTATTTTACGCTATCCCATCAGCTGCTGTAAATAATATCCATCTGCTTAACTACTGTGTCAGCCAGAGAGCCTCGAATGGGCAATAAACACTACATTTTTATCTGGGAACATCTATCACACAGGAGACTGGTATGAGGGCACTCTCCTAATTTAATCAAGAGAGTTGGTTAAAATGCTTTCTTAAGTGGCTTGAGCTGATTCAGAGAAGGTAGAATACATCTAAGAACTGGGCTTATAGATTTGATTCAGTAAATACAGAAAAGCTGTATTTTAGAAAAACCTGTCTTGCAAGGTTTAGGAAATGAAAATAAAAGCTTTACATCAAAATGTACTGGTTATGTTTGGCAGCCTCTCAATCTCATCTGGCATAGAGGTGGCAAACCCTGTTGTAGGTATTTGAGGGAAGTATGGTTGGGTATGAAGTTACTCTGTTCATTACCTCATCATGTGTTTTGATTGCTTGCCACAACTGAGGCTCTTTTAAGGAACAAAAAGATATTTGGGTGCAAAATTGCACATGCAGTAAAAAAATAATAGCCGCAGAACCACAGATAGTGCTTTACGCACTGCGTTGATTATGACTGGCATGCAAGCACTGATTTGGAGAGTAATGGATGCGCATCATCCCAGATACTGTCACCTTGGAATCTGATTACCATAAGCACAAACTGACTGGGAGATGAAAGGATTATAATGTCTTCTAATTAATATTATTCTAAAGTGAATAATTAGCCGTCTCCAATGCTTCGGAAACATGCATTTTTAACGAACTGCTTGCTTTGTTACATGGGACAGTGAAATAACTATTTATTTTCCAGTCACTTTATGATAGGGTATCCTTGTGTGTACAAAGGCATTTAATCAGCTTTAAATGACAGCTCTTCTCACACTTTTGAGCATCTTGCTCTTTCAGGCAACTTCCAAATTTCTTTGAGTGAGAAGACTTCCAAAGGATTGAAGCCAGAGAGCCGGCATGCCAGAAACCTTTTGTCACAGGAGAAGGCTGGTGTGTCAAGAGATCACTAGTCTTTGCTCATCCCTGCCCTGATCGGCTGATGTGTGGACCCTTGTGAATAGACACAAGATGATATAAATTAGAGGTTCCTGTGTTCCTCTATATTTATGGCAGGGCTGCTGTGAGAACAGCTGCTGTTTGAGGATAGGGAGCTATAACCAGCTACTTGACGGCTGTCTCCTTTTCTTTTCCCAGCCAAAAGTATCTTGGCAGAGGAGAGACTCTCCTTCCACGCGTACAGGGTAGCTGATGGCAGGGAACTTGAAACAGCTGAAATACAATGCTGATCACAGTGGCCAGCAAAAATGGGCTTGTTATCTTTACTTGGATGTGATAAGAGCTCCATGACAGATGCTAAGAAATGCTTTCATTTCCTTTCGGATGTGGTTTCCTTGCATTTAATACCATTTTTTGATTAAAATGTTTCATTTTATGAGGAATTTCTGTCATATTATGGATTCATGTTGAATACATACAAAATGCAACATGTTCCGTAGCCTTGGAAAGAAGGGCTGTTTTGCTGGAAGATGCCTCAAACAGTGGGAATAAAAAACTATTCATAAAAAGTCCATGAAAAGGATGAGAAAATGAACATATCCAGCCTCGAGTGACCATTTTATCTCCTTCAGCTTTACTTTTTCATGTTACACTTATAATGAATTTTCCAATCAAAATTTAAATCCTTCTCTTTAACTTTTTATCTATAATTTCTTGCTGGAAAATAGGCAAAGGCTAACACAAAACATAATTTTGTGCAAACATTATTAAATATTACCAGTGATTTTCCTTTTCCAACAAAATGACAGTATGACTGTTCAGGATCAAATAACAAAAGATTGCCTAGGCCAAGAAGAAAAAAGTATAAATCACAATGTTTTGTTCACTCTTATCCTGATCTAGTTTGTTGTCGTAGCTGCAGAAGATTGAATAAGCACATTATACATCTCTTGCATTGCTAAGCCTAAGAACCTCCAAATATAGGAGAAAGTTTGAAGAAGCCTAATTTCTTTTATCTTAAATATTTTAATGATTTTTTAAGAAAAAGTTTACCTTTGAAAATGCAACAATTTTCAAAGAGATTGTTGCTAAGTACAAGGAGTTCATTACAAAATCCATGAGGTTCCACCAATCGTGAATGTAGTCCTGTAGTCCACCATCCCACATCTGTTTAATTTCACCCCAGATAAAACCTGTAAATAGAACACAATGCATTAAGCATGAATATGAAATAAAAAAAGTTGTGACTATTCTAGACACTTATCTCACAATGGATTGATTCTCCTTACATTAATTATAAAGGGAAGGTGGATAAGTGCTCTAAATTACACATTTAGTTAGGTCAAATTTTATCTTCCCATTAATATTTCCGGAATTAATTTGTCAGGCAAAAAAAAAAAAAAATCATCTGCAAGGGCAATTTCTTTGGCTTTCTTCAATCTCTTTTCCTATTGTATCCTAATAAGTATAAAATGGGTCTTAAAACCATTCGCCACTGCCAACTCTGTCCTTGGTATCTGCTGCAATATAATTCAAACTGGAAAATTTATGACTGCAGGAGTCAATCCAACACATTAATGTATTTCAATTGGAACTCACACAATAAGGAAGAGAATTTCTATTGTTGTCAATGCTGAACTGAAGCCTCCCTTTTTCATAGGAAAGAGTAGCATCTCCAGCAGAATATGTTTTATTGATTCCTTCCTTTGGCATATGAAGGAATGGAAACTGTTTTCAGGTGTGCAGAGCACACATTGCACTGGACACAAAGTGATACAGAAATATTCACTCACAATGGGTAATTTTGCAAGTTGACTGACACATGAATTTGGTTTAGCAGCTCCAGAAACAACTGTGTGGAGACTCTTTTATGCTATAAACTTTAAAACCTCTCTGAAGAAGGTACTCCACATTATTGTATAATATGGTATGATAAAACAACATTTAGATGTATATTTCATATTATTATCTGCAGAGCTTTTTTGATAACAATGCCAATAGAACTTTTATTTTCTCACAGCTAATTGTTTTCTTAAAGGAATGTCTTACTTTTATGCTCATTAACAGGACAAAATTCACCACAAAAGAGACCAGCCTCTCACATATAGATGCTGAGATACAGTCAATTCAACATGGTTTTTATCCACTTGCTTATCACCTGTTCCTTTAGAAAATGTTGAACAGATTTCATGTGGGGCCTATAGAGTCCTGCATCATTCTAGTCTGGGCTTAATTCACCTTGAACCTTAACATTTTGTCTCAATGGTCTTCTAGATGACTGCATGGAAAACTTGTGTCTTCTCTCAAACATGATACCTAAGAAGTAATTCCTGGTCTATTCTTGTTTGTGCCAGGTAGGTTTTTTAGTTATTTGGAAGGCAGGAGGGGGATAGATGGGAGGAGTACAATTTCATTTTTTAGTGTTTTGGCTTGAGTCTTTCTGTCTCCTGACTGCTTTCAAAAGGAAAGGTTCCCTTCCTCACTACCTTCTCCCCTGAAATCTCAGCCACGTGTCTCCATCTGATTTCTGTGTGTCATCACCAGCAATCATGAGCCTCAGGAGTATCCAAATCATCTCAATGGTACAGCAACTTTTATCTTCATAGAGTTCATTTTCAGCCATGCCACCATCACTATTTCAGCATTCTGTAAAGCTGGGGGAACACATTCTGAGAAAGGACCATGGTGGGAACATGTAGACAGGAAAGTGGGATATGGGATTTTAGCATCTACAACAGCCTAGAGACTGACTGCAACCCTACCTTTAGGTGATCAGATAAAACTAATACACAAAATACAGCACTTTTAAGCAGCTAACATTTATTTTCAAGCTGCAATTAATTGGGATGAGTCACAGTGAGAAAACAGTTGAACATTATTGCACGGAAGGGGTCAATATCCACTAACAGTGTCCACTGCTGCTGTTAACTGCCATCACAAAGGGAACACACCTTCACAGGGCTACTAGGCAGGCTCATAAATGCCTGCCCGTTTCAGCCTGTGAAATGACTTAACCACTTATGCTTCAAAGAGCTGGTCACTCCTGACACACAGTATGAACATGACGACAGCAGGTCTGGCTCCCCCTTCTCTCCACAGTCCCTTCCAACCTTCAACACACAGTCCATATACTTGTAAATATCCCTGCTTGCTCTTCTGCTGCCCTTTAGGCATAATGTTAAGCATCATCGGGTCATAAAAGCAGCTGTTTTGTGGGCAGCAATATACCCCTCACATTTCAGAGACTGCTCTGAATCACCCCAACTGAAGAACGGCACATAAAAATAACCATTGTGCTGCAGGAGCTTGAGGAGACCTGGCTCCAGGCTGAGAGGAGACCTGGAGCCAAAGTCTGTGTAATACAGATATGGCCCCTAAGCCTCAGTGTTAGAGAACAGTTCCTTGGTCTTTTTTATTTAATAATACAGATGTAGCCCCAGGATCTTGACACTGGGAAGGCTGCTATGGCACAGAAACCAGACAGTTGCATTAATAGAAAATGCCCAAATAAAAAGACTTTACACGAATCAATACAGGCATTCATAGAATTAAACAAACTCTTTTGTAATTTATCACAGTTAAGCAGTCCCTTTAAAATATGCTTTAAAAACAGAGCAGAAATTGGTTGGGATGATTAATAAGATGAATGCTTAAGTGAGAGGCTGTAGGTTCATTAATGTCTTCTGCTGAGATGTTCCATGATTCACAACCAGCCAAAGACTTGAACTGACACAAATGCAACAGGGCTGTTCTCTGTAAGACTGTTGCTCAGCATCATATGCTTTGATGGCACTGCCTAAAAGATAATAGAATTATGTACAGATTGAAAAAGAAATGCTGACTAATGCTGCTGCATTTGATTTGTTTTGTGAGTGAAAAGCCAGACTGTTCTTCCAAGCACTTCCTGGGCTTCAGAAAATGAGATGTAATTGTAAAGTTGACATCAACAGAGAAATACTGACCTATTATAGAATAGTGGAAGAGAGTATATGGCTGTTGTAAATGTTATAATTTTGAATTAGAAACACAAGTAATCCAAACTACCAGTAATGTTGAAGTTTGGCAGGTAAAAGTTCTAAGTATACTTTGACATCGTAATGGTGGTGATTCCAATTTTTCTTTTCTTGGTTCAAGACAACTTTTATGTTCAACCTGATGCAGGGCTTGTTCTTTTCAAGCAAATAATTATAGAAAACTGGAAATCCTACATATTTGTTGGTTGTACTGGAGATGTGATAGTTTAGTATTTCTCGCCAGCTAAGGCATCGAAGTGCAAAATCCATATATACAGTTACTAAGATCTTATGGGACTCCAAGAACTAGGCTGACTAATGGATGCTATGTTTGTGACACAATCCATGCATCTACAGTAGTGCTTCCCAGATATGTCTTTCTGAAGGCAAATCTTTGAAGGTTGATTGCCAAAGGCCACAACACCAGGGTCTTTGGAGGTACCTGGCCTCTATGGCTAGGTACCCTGAGGGGTGCTCAGTTAGAACAATGAATGCTGGAAGAACTGGGATATCTGGAGTTCTGTAAATCCTCCCAAGTGTGCCTGAAGCATTATGCTAGAAAAGCGTACTGTGAAATCCTGGAGCCTTTCTGCAAAGATGAAGATTTCTCTAAGACGTGGTGAGCTTACATTATGGAGCTATTCTGAGTAATGAACCTCAGGGATTCCAAGTTGTGCTGTTTAGCATCAATTTATGGTCACATAGTCAGTGGTCTTGAAATCTTGCTGTAGATCATAACTATAACTTTTTGCAAGGGTTGGGGGAAGAAGTCAGCTCTTATCTTCACAGGGTCTGATACAATATGCCAATTTTGTTCTGTTACATTCACTGGGAGAATCAGGAAAAGCTAGGAAAATATGTGTATTTTTTAAAAAAAGAAAAGACATCCAGAGATTAGGGCAGCATTACCTCTGTGACCTTGCACACTTCCCTTTTCTATTTAGAAGACTTACAGATAGCTGGACACAACCTGACTTTATTATCTAAGGATACTTTTGGGCAATTCCAAAATGTGACCTGACATGATAGAAGAGGAGAAGACATGCAGTGACAAGACTGCCTAATGGGTGCATTGTTACAGGTAGGAAAGAGATCTAGAGTCCACACATGGTCTGGTTATTAATGTGCCAAAGCAGCAATGTCATGTCAGAGCTACGTGTTCAGCAGCAAGAAAGACATCTCAACAAAGCCGAGGGGATATCACCAGACTGCACACAGGTACTAGGGAAAAACTGCTAAGAGGAACCAGCCAAATACAAAGAGTGGATCTAAAAGCCTTTAGACAGTCAGGGTAGGGACAAGTTCATTGTCCAAAACTCTCTTTATGTCCCTGGCAGGAAACAAGCATCTCCAAGGCAATGATCCTGTCATCTGCAGGTGGCTCAATCTTCCCACTGACCGAAAAGGGAGCCATGGAACATCAGGCTGAATTAAAACAGATGCCTAAATTCCAGGTGCCTGTATTTAGTTGAAATAATTCCACCCAGAGCAGATTTCACTGTTTTAACTGGATAATCTTTGCTGTATTCTGGTTGTCTCTGCTCCAGCTGGGTCCTTCCTATCTCTTCATACCAGCTAGATTTCACACCTGCCTCTTATACCCTCACCTATCCATTCCCCATCAACCTGCTTTTACCATTTATTGCCACTTGAAAGGAAATTATCAACATTATGCAGCTCTTCCACCTCATTAGTCAAGGATTTAAATTGAAAAGTTGAAGGTGAGACTTTCAAGTATTTGTTGCATTGTTTATAACTAGATACTGGAGCAGTAAAAGAGAAATAACAGCATGGATATTTTGAAACAGGCTGAGATGATTGAAACAAATTTCATTAAACACCCTGTGGTTTTAATGGGATCAAATAGACATAAATTCAGGGCAAGAATCTCACAGCCCACATGAGGCCCTGGCAATGACAGACACTCTGGAGGTTTTTGTATACCAATGATCAATGCAATCATTTGACTGAAGTCCAGTTTGCCTTTCACAAGAAAGGAACTAAAATAGATCAGATAAAATAAATTTGAAGAAAAAATGGAATCTGTGTGCTGAATATATTTTCTTTTTGCAGTAAACATTTCTGAACATTGATGAAAAGATTTCTTTCTTCTAAAATAAATCCTACATATTATAAAAATAAATTTTATCCAAGCCAACGGAATGGATAGAAATTAAAATGCTTCTTGCTGAAGAACAAAAGGCACTGAAGTAAAATAAGAACTTTCTTAGAAAAATACTATATTTCATTTTAATTACATCTAAGAGTTTTAAAAATCCTTAAGAACTGAGTAATGGATATCAAATACTATATACGATCAATCTGTCGATTTTTGTATGTGTAGATACATCAATACATATACACTGATAAGAATAGAATCATAGAATAGAATCATAGAATGGTTTGGGTTGGAAAGGAATTTAAAGATCATCTAGTTCCAACCCCCCTGCCATGGGCAGGGACACCCTCCACTAGACCACATTGCCCAAAGCCTCATCCAACCTGGCCTTGAACACTTCCAGGGAGGGGGCATCCACAACCTCTCTGGGCAACCCGTTCCAGTGCCTCACCACCCTCACAGTACAGAATTCCATTTTTAACATCTAATCTAAATCGACCCTCCTTCAGCTTGAACCCATTACCCCTTGTCCTGTCACTACACTCCCTCATAAACAGTCCCTCTCCATCTTTCCTGTAGGCCCCTTCAGGTACTGGTAAGCCGCAATTAGATCTCCCTGGAGCCTTCTCTTCTCCAGGCTGAACAACCCCAACTCTCTCAGCCTGTCCTCACAGGAGAGGTGCTCCAGCCCTCTGATCAGCTTCGTGGCCCTCCTCTGGACTCGCTCCAACAGCTCCATGTCTCTCCTGTACTGGGGCCCCCAGAGCTGGATGCAGTACTCCAGGTGGGGTCTCACAAGAGCAGAGTAGATTTTTTTATTATATATATTTATCTATAAAATCTATATTTCCAGTCTTGAAATCTTTGGATGTTAGACACTGAAATGCCTTTTAAAAAATGTGGACCTACTTTTCTGTTCATAGAGTAAGACTCAGTTTGCACATTCACACCTTGCGACTTTAAGCAGGGCAGCAGCTCAATACTCTTATGAATGTTCTCTGTCCCTTTGGATAAAGCCTTAGGTTAGACATAGTATCTTCCTGTACAGGCTGGCAGATGACTTTCAGATGGTAGAAACTCTGGATCTATCCTGATGGATCTTGTTATCAATTTGCAGCTACCTAGTCCTGTAATTTTACTCCTAAGGAACATGTCTCATATTCCCATGCAGAAGAAACAAAAAACAAAAAAATAACTCCCCTGTGAAATCCATTCAACTTTATATTAAGTTCTAAGACAAAAAATTCTAGATATACCTTTTCTAAATTCCTTTCTTGTACTGAATGTTAAGCAACTACAAAAATGAAATACATTTTCCATGTTATGCCGTCTCCACAGCACTGACTTTTATAATTATGGTTAAAGTCACTGTAAATAAAAACATCAAGATTTATCAAAGAAAGATATGAAAGGCAGTGTCCTGAACTATTTTTGGTTTTAAAAAGATTTGTGGATCCCTAGTTAATTTTGTCCTTACCTTTCCCACAAAAGGTTGGTTGCTATGTGCTATTTTTGTTCCTTACCATTAAGTGATGGGAAGCAAGAGGTTCCTCAGGGTCAATCTCTGCATGCCAAGTTCAACAACAACCTTTTAGTATGTTTCTTGGAGAACATATTTTCACTGGACTGTGAAACCATTTAACTGACAAACTCAACTTTGCTCTACTATGCGATCTAGAGTTTTTCACGGATCGAACAAGAAGTGAGACAAGCTGCCAATGATCCAAAGCTCTCTGAAGCAAAAGAACGTCATTCCAGGGAATTCAGTGAGCATTGATAAGGCTTGAAATATCTCTCCTGTTTTACACTTGGGCTGATGAACTGATCTCTGCTGAAGGTATATGAAGGTAACAAGAGGAACAGAGAGACATCCTGGCATAATTCAAGGGCTCCCAATCTCTGGGGCATATTTTGTTAACAGAATACAGCTACTTCAAAGGAACATACACAAAATCAAAAGCACGCCTTCTGCTTTGCCCTGGGGACAGGGAAACGGGTGTTTGGGAGGGGAGCAACTGTGCACAGTGTCTGTGTCCTGTGTCAGGGCACAGAAAGAGCTGGGAATGGCATGGCCAGAGGCACCATTTATGTCCCATCTCTCTTCCCAGAACAGTTATAGTCAAGCAAGCTGAGTCTGGGAATTGCTGGTTCAACTTATCCGTGCAACACTGAGAATACTTAATATCTAACCTCAATTCACTCTTTGTCTTCACTTTCTTATCTGTACAATTGAATTTACTTCCTTCCCCCACAGAAGCAGTGAATATGAGTTTAGTAATGCCTCTGGAGTGCAGTGAAAAGGTAATGAACAATGCAAGGATTATGGAGCATTCAAGCTTTTTGGATGAACTATATCAGAGCTGAGAGCATTCAGTGCTGATTATGTACCAGCAGTGCATTTACTCTTGTGTTCAAGGAATCATAGAGTCATAGAATAGTTTGGGTTGGAAGGGACCTTTAAAGGTCCTCTAGTCCAACCCTCAAGGAAAAGTACAATTTCTAAGAAACAGTGATCAGCTGCAAATGAAACTGGTCTAGGCATGGCGTTATGAATTATGGTGTTATATATATGTATTTCACCTACTATGGAATGGCAGGTGCAAATGGTTTGGACAATCAGCAATAAACAGCCTCTTAAATATTTATGGCTTAGTTTCACCACCTAATCTAATAGCATCAGATTGTTCAGTTGCTTGAGTATTTATGCAGTAAGGCATCCATATAAGTGGGATAGTTGTTCCATTAACTCAGGGACAATAGCCAGTATCTTTAGACCACACACTTTCTTTCCTAACTTCAATAGCAAGAAGTCTGACTTTCACAGTACTCCTATAAATGCCAAAAGCAAATGTATGTCATTAGCAGTTATTTTTTTTTAAGCAGTCTTTTGAATTTCCTTTGCAAAATGTTCTGAAATGCAAATGAATTGTAGTTCATTATCATAGTGGAAGATTAAAAGAGATTTAACTTACTACATCTATCTTAACATTATTGGCCCTTTTCCTTCTTCTATTTTTTTGCCTCTGTAAAACAGAGGTTTGGTTTAAGAATAGGAATAAAAGCAAAAAAAAAAAAAAAATTAACATCCTAGAGTGTAGGTGAAAATAAATTGTAACCCTGGATTGACTATGTTCAATATGAGTTGGCTAGTGGGGTTAATAAAGTTCAAATTAATCAAAACTGGTCATCCAAATGATTTTAGGTTCATGCACCTAAGTGTTCCATACCAGTGGACTGTAGACAGTGATGGTGTAGTTGTCACAATCTAGAGAAACATGAAAGACACTGTATTTTTTTTAATGTATCATGCTTAAACACCATTTTAGACACCTAGCACCATTTTAGATGCCCTATGTATCCAAGCTGGCCACCCCATGCATTGCCAAAAAAGGTACAGGTTTCCTGTAAGGTATTTATCATAGGTACAGACTCTTTGTGAGTATATCAGACTTTAGGACCAGGTGCCTCTTAGTAAGCACCTGAGTTGCTTCCTTTATATTGACTTTGATTTAATCTCCTTATTCATAACAACCAAACTTGCTAAATGCCTGAGTTTGGAGTAGGGGCCCGTGAACAGGTAAATGTGGAGAGAGAGTACAGAAATTATGCACATTTCTGCTTTTGAACTCTGCTCTACAATAATGTAGACAGAAATTTAGCCAACCAAAAATATTGGTCCATTCTCTCAGGTACTTTTTCACAGGATTCTATAAATCTCTTTAAAGAAAAAGTATATCCTTATTTGCTGCTTATAAATCTCTATTAAGCTCAGTAGGTTTACATGATGAGTGGAGCATGCATAATGTTACTCATTATCCTTTAATCTCCATCACTTCATTGAAACTGTTTGTGGCATGTATTTGTCAAAATTGATTTAATACAGAAAATAGTTTCTTGCTTTCACAAAAATATTGTGGAGAGGGTAAGGAGCAAGGCTTATATCCTATTACCATAGACAGCCTTATGCATCCAATGTGTACAATACTGCAGTCTAATATTCATTAAATAATTGTTGTATCTCTAAACATCTGCATGTCCCTTATCTTTGCCAGCACTTACTTACTACATTCTCTCAGTGTTGCTAGAATAATATAATGAAGATATTCTTATCAGGTAGTTAATAGTAAGAAATACAGTTTTCAAGCATGCACAAGGCTTAGATCCACAAAGGGGTACAAGACCTGCAGGTAGGATAAATGAATGTATAGCTTGTCTATGAAACACAGAAATGCCTTTATAGCATTGCTCAAAAGCTCTCAGAGCCCTGCACAGACCAGCTCAGCATTGTGTGTGCAGCTCTAGGCAAGGCCAGAAATGGATATTTAGGGATGTAGAAAAGTGATCATCCCCTCCTCTCCTATTCACAGGCATGTAAGGATTTGAATATCACAATACTGAGGATCTAAACTCTGTACTTGACAGGCCAGTCCCATGAAGGGGTTCAGTCATTGAAATAGTCCATGATTCAATGCCTAATTAAGTACACAGTACCAGAAGTAAAATTCATCATGCAAGAGACCTAAATTCCCCACAAATTGCATTTTATGCTCACTTCGAGTTTGAAGCGCATAGCTGAGGTCCACAGTCTATGAATACTGAGTGCTAAGACAGTCTGGACAAGAGGAACAGCAGGAATTTGAAGGAGGAATGAGTGTCAAACACTGCGTCTCACCAGCACTTAGAAGCCTATCTCAGGGCTTCACTTAGATGTCTACATGAGACCGAGTTTCAGCATCCAAAACATCTCCCTTTCCTCAAATACTTAAACTGTATCCCCCAAGAGCAGTGTGAATGTTTGGCACTGCAGCTTTATGGCTAAAATTCTTGTACAGGGAACAGGAAATCTGCCTTTTCTCAGCCTGAGGGAAGACTGAACCTCTATCCCAGGAGCGTACTAGGGCAGGAATAACGGTGTGGGGGTGAAACATTTGCCACTCCTGCTAAAAATGAGAGAAAGGAAAACTTCAGAGAGAATTAAAGATGACAAAACACCCAACAGGTGTCTTTAGCCTCCTTACTAAGGGCCCCTAGTAGGAAGCAAAGGCATCAAAGTTAGGCTTTGCACACACACTGCAGGCCTTTTCTGTTGTCTTTATCCTCAAGCTATATGATTGTAATGTTAAGATGTGAAATATTTGAATGCTAGAGGAGCAAGCACAATGGTACTCAATTGAAAACAGGACTGAAGTCCAAAGAGTCTGTCAAAACCTGCTTCCATCAGCAAAACATTGTGATTGCAAACCTGATTGCACTGATTACTTGTCTATGTATGACTATTTTATATTATCTTGCAAAAGCAGAGTCCTTGTTTGCAGGTCTAAGTCATTGCTTGAGGGAGGAAGTTTTCCATAGCTAATAAACGTGTATATAAAATGAACATTCAGACAGTCATCATCAAGGAAGAGAACTCCCTTTATTTTTTGTACTCTATTTAAACAATGTAAAAGACCATTAAAGATAGGCAGAGCACTGCTTCACCTAGCCTAAATTGCAGCTGACCTTGAATGCTTAGGGAAAGGATGTGAAGACAGAATAAAGTAAAAGATTCCAGGTTTGCTAAGTGCAGGGGTATCCTTGTCCAGAGATCACATCTCTGCCACTGTGACTAGGAGCCACCGATTATGGCTGTTTTGACACTATCAGTGGGATTCAGGAACTAAAGCACAGTCTATATTCACACATCTGTTTTACATGGAGGACACATTTACAAAGTCTTTTCAAGTTTAGGATAGATTTTTACTAGAATAGTGAAAAATACATATGGTTACTCATATTTAACTGGAGGTCATGGCCCCATTGAAAATGTTTTCCCAAAGAAAAAGTCTCCCGACTTATCATAATCAAAACAAGACATTTTTCTTTGGCCTCAGTTTTGGAAATGGCAACACCATTCTAGATTAAATCTTAAAGACACAAAGACACATATCATCCAAGGTGACTGGGGGCTGGACCACATGATGTACAAGAGGTGGCTGACGGAGTTGGGTTTGTTCAGCCTAGAGAAGAGGACACGAATGGGGGGATATTACTGCTGTCCTCCACTAATGAAATTGCTGCTTATAAACAACTGGAGCCAGACTTGTCCTAGAGGTGCACATGGAAGGACAAGAGGTAATGGTTGCACATTGTGGCATGGGACACTCCAGCTGATACCAGGAAAAAAGCTCACCAGTGGCCAGACACAGGCACAGTTTGCTGAGAGAGGCAGTGGAATATCCGTCCCTGGAAAAATTCAAGATTTGACAGGACAAGGACCTGAGCAATCTGATACATCTTTTTTAGTTAGCCTGTGTTGAGTAGTAGTTTGGACTAAATGGCCTTCAGTGATCATTATGTGCATTATCCTTCTTTCTGACTGAAGCTGTGTTCCAGCTTTGTCTGGGGCTATTTTCCTCCTCGGCACTTTATTTGTCACTGCTGGTTAGGTACTGTTTCATCTTGCTGTCCATATAATCCTTTATATCTGCTCCCTGGAACACGTCAATTTGTACTAACTGATTGATTTTTTACACAACACTATCTTGACCAAATTTAGAAGATGATGCACAGTGTACTTGCCACCTCTATGATCATTTCATCTGAAGCGTTTTGCTGTGCCATTGGTTTGGATGTACACTGTGCCAAGTACTGACAAGATTCTACACTCCCATACATCCCACCAGCAGTTTGCTGACTGCAAATGTTTGCAGTTTGCACAGTTCCCAAACATCCACATTCTCTATAGATTCACATACTCCAAAAGTATAAACCACTCTGACAGAAAGGATGGGGAACACATTGTTAAAGACATTCAGTAAGGCACTGAAGCATTCCTGCTCGAGGGACTATTCTGAACAACATAATTATGATGAGCATTTAAAGATGCCCATAAAAGAGCAAAAAACTCATCAAAACAAATTTGCCTAAAAAACGTTCCTTTTGCTGCAGCCACTCTGAACAACTGGCAGGGAGCTTTTTAACCACATCTACTAAGCACCAAGTTTGTCTGGTTGTTGGCTTTCTCCTCTGAATTTTGTAGCATTACCTGGCGAGCCAAATGCCCACTGTGAGAACATTTAGCATGCTCACTGCTAGGTTTGAGGCTAGGGTTTAGAGCAGAAGAACAGACATGGCAAGTCTATAGGGACCAATATGATCCTTATGTGAGCTGCAGTCAAGGCACACAGAAAGCCTTACTTAATTTCCCCTTTACATCACTATTATAATGCTCAGAGGCCACTCGGCAACTGGATGGGGAATTTGATGATGGAAAATATTGTTCTTCTTCACTTTTCTTCACAATATGGAGTTCTTTTTCTGCCTTTTTTCAGCAGTGAACAATTCTCAAGTATAGGAAACAGGACTGTGTTTCTGTAGTGTGAAACATCTGGCATGCTTGGGATATCAGAACTGACAAGTAATATAAAGAACAAAATTAATTTTCCTTACCAGAAAAAGCTTGGTTTTTATTTGTTTAAATGCAAGGACAGAAGATTCTGACTCTTCTCACTGAGAAATTTTTCCACAACTGCTTCTTAAAGCTATAAGATTAGCCTTGTTATACCGGCTTATTGTTCCACTAATAATTACCAGATACTGTAACACCACTTGTGTAATCATCTAATCATGTAAAAGACAAAATTAATGCAGAAGTTTCCTTAAAAGACTTTTTAAATGTAAAATCGATAGTCTCCATGGAAATGTAGCCTAATACAGGTTCTTCCTCTGAGCCTCCTACTCTAGTGACACTTTTAATATGTGCTAATTATGCACATTCAGCCTGCTATTACATAGTAGTAGGCAAATGCTAATTACTCTTTGATCGTTGCAGACCTTAGATCATTATGGACAACTGTGAAACTTCCTAACTTCTATGAAATATACATATGCTCCGTTGTCCTGGAGAAAATATCTGCTCATGGCTTGGACCAGTGTACTCTTCACTTGGGTCAAAAACTGGCTGGATGGCTGAGCCGAAAGAGTTGTGGTGAATGGAGTTAGATCCATTTGGTGGCCAGTCACAAGTGGTGTTCCCCAGGGCTCAGTACTGGGGCCAGTTCTCTTTAACATCTTTATCAGTGACCTGGATGAGGGGATCGAGTGCACCCTCAGGCAGTTTGTAGACAACACCAAGTTGGGCGGGAGTGTTGATCTGCTTGAAAGTAGGAAGACACTGCAGAGGGATCTGGACAGGCTGGATCAATGGGCTGAGGCCAACTGTATGAGGTTCAACAAGGTCATGTGCCAGGTCCTGCACTTCGGTCACAACAATCCCATGCAACGCTACAGGCTTGGGGATGAGTGTCTGGAAAGCTGCCCAGAGAAAAAGGACCTGGGAGTGTTGGTCGACAGCCAGCTGAATATGAGCCGGCAGTGTGCCCAGGTGGCCAAGAAGGCCAACAGCATCCTGACTTGTATCAGAAAAAGCCAGCAGGACTAGGGAAGTGATTATCCTCCTGTACTTGGCACTGGTGAGGCCGCACCTCTAATACTGTGTTCAGTTTTGGGCCTCTCACTACAAGAAAGACATTGAGGTGCTGGAGCATGTCCAAAGAAGAGCAATGAAGGTGGTGAAGGGTCTAGAGCACAAGTCCTGTGAAGAGCGGCTGAGGGAACAGAGATTGTTTAGCCTGGAGAAAAGGAGGCTGAGGGGAGACCTTATCGCTCTCTACAACTCCCTGAAAGGAGGTTGTAGCCAGGTGGGTGTTGGTCTCTTCTCGCAAGTAACAAGTGACAGGACAAGGGGAAATGGCCTCAAGTTGTTTCAGGGGAGGTTTAGATTGGATATTAGGAAAAATTTCTTCACCAAAAGGTTTGTCACTCACTGGAACAGGCTGCGCAGGGAAGTGGTTGAGTCCGCCCTCCCTGGAGGTATTTAAAAGACGTGTAGATGTGGTGCTTAGGGACATGGTTTAGTGGTGGACTTGGCAGTGTTAGGTTAATGGTTGGACTTGATCATCTTAAAGGTCCTTCTTAACTTAAATGATTCTATGATTCTACGTTGAAATTCATGTCAATGAGAAGCCTGAAAAGTAGAATTCCTCTTCCTCTTTTCATTTTAAGGGAGGTAGCTATTAAAATGCAAACTACATGCAGAGCTATTTGAATTAAGAGAAAGACAAACAAAGAATTCTATTGTTTAAAATGTAAATAGTTTTGATATGCTGTAGCTACTCCAGGACAACCTTTGCTTTGGGAAAAGGGTTTACTTGGTCATGTTTCCAATTTCAGAGAATAACTGTAACCCTAGAGCCACATTAATTTTGTCTCAGACATCAACGTTTTTCGTCTACATCCAGAAAATGCAATAATATATCTATGTACCTCAGATTTAGGCTCCCTTGTGTAATTCAAGAGGGCTGTATTTACTCTTTTTAAGGATATTGTGTAACTGCATTGTTTGAAAAGGTGAGATGATAGACTAAATTGTGGCCCTGAAACTAACCTTAGTTTATTGATAAGGATTTAAAAAAACTATTTAGTTTCTTAAAAGATGACTAGACCACACTTCATACATATGTGAATATGAAAACAGTTGCTTTTGGCTGAGATTCATTCCTTAAAAAAAAAAAAAAAAAGCTGAAATAGACATGTTCATCACATGCTGTGAACTGAAGTGTCCTGTGGAGATGTGCGTCTGTCTCCTTCAATGATAGAAGGAATTTAGGTACCTAATGCATTGCTGGAGATGACGATGGGTGAATCTGGGTCCTTATTATTTGGGTGGGCTAAGCCAGTGCAGCAACTCAAGTATGAAAGTGGAACCCAGCAAACATGAAACTGGAACTGCAGGAAATCAATAGTTATGAACCCTTAGAGATCAGTGTGTAAAATACATTGGTTTAGATGCAAGAGATTTTGGAAGGCACGGTTTCTCTGAACATTACAGTCTAGATTAACCACAAACTATTTGACCACATGGTATCTGACTTTTGATCTTTATTCAAGCTCCTTAATATTTTTTTTGTTTATGCAAGCAGTTCCCTTGACTTGATCTGTACTGCTTGCAGAGGAAGGGCTTATTCAGCCCAGGCAGTACTAGCATAATCTGGCCGTATGAGTCTATACTGCAAATATTGATGCTGCTTTTAGAAATGATAGTCATCTTGATAGTCATAATTCTCAGACTTAATGGCTTCTTCAAACAAGTGCTTTGGGATGCTGAGTTACTTAAACCCTTTCCTAAGTAAACAACAGTGTCAGAGGTTGAGGGCAATGGACGTTCTTCCTCTTCCCACT